>NC_136370.1:6035000-8435000 GCF_037039965.1 Doryrhamphus excisus
TCCAACCAGTTTCTCCAGCAGCTGGTTTGCATCCCATAATCAGTTCACAGTTCCACATGTCCAAAAGGAGTAGGAAGAAGCAAAGCTTATTAAATCCTACCCCTCCATCTGGTACTTTTACAATCAGTAACTGTTACATTTGTTCACTTCCTGCTTTCCATAAAATAGTTCAAGTTTTTATTTTTAATAATGTACCTCGTACCGAAGTACAAGGTGATATGACCATCCAATGATATAATGGGTACCATAGTAACTGTCAATATATTTTATTTTATTTTATTTTATTTTATTTTATTTTATTTTATTTTATTTTATTTTATTTTATTTTATTTTATTTTATTTTATTTTATTTTATTATGCACCTCGTACAAGGTGATATGATCATACAATGATATAATGGGTACCATAGTAACTGTCAATATATTTTATTTTATTTTATTTTATTTTATTTTATTTTATTTTATTTTATTTGTTTTTATTTTATTTTATTTTATTTTATTTTATTTTATTTTATTTGTTTTTATTTTTTTATTTTTTATTATGCACCTCGTACAAGGTGATATGACCATACAATGACATAATGCGTCTTTATTTTAGAAATAAGTAGTTAGTATGTTCTCTGTAGGCGGCATTATGAATTATCCTTACTGACCTTTTTTGCAGTACATTTAACGAGTGAAGATTGCTTTTATAGTTATTAGCCCATATTTCCTCATATAGGTATCGATCATTAAAATCACCTGATTTGGTGACGGGCTGGGAAGAAAACCTGCGGTGTCTCGGCCATCCATGGCACGAGTTTGGCACATGTAACAGAGGGTTTATGTTACGGTTTGAAAGCAGGGTTTCCAAATGGGGTGGGGGGTTCAAAATGAGGATTTTCAGTCGGGATTGGGGTTTCAAACACATACCTCATCTACATCAGACACATACCATCACATTAAAGGTACAATATGTAACATTTGAACAACATTAAAGTGATACTTTCTTCTCGGAAAAGACAACTTCATGACTCAAGTAGGGGTGTCACAAGATCTCGTGTGATGAGAGCACGAGATTTCTTATTTGGAGAAAAGTATCGAGAACAAGGCAGCCAGAAGCCAATCAAATTTGTCAACTACGACATGGCTTGGCATGGCATGGAACGATAATGGACGCAATCTGGAAGTGGCAGGGTGCAAGGAAGGCGTCATTGGAAGATTTAGGCAAACCTTGCAATGCAACCTACCTCTGTGTTCACAGCGTCAGCGGTTGACGTGCTAATCGTCGATGTCCAAACACAAGCTGTAGTCGTACATTTGATCAATTCCACTTAAGATTTGTCAGATCAAACCACGTCGATGTTCAGACTTCGGCTCAGTGCCAACGTCCTAAGTACATTAAAATATGATCATAACAGTGGTTTATTTGGAGACAATAATAATATCTCATAGCGTCCATTTATGGGACAATAAAGATTCCAAAACATACCAGTTTTATTTTGTGATTCGGTTAAGAGTTAAAATAGAAGCTCCCCTTCATCCATCACGATGGTCCGACCGCATTTCAAGGAACTACTTGTTTGCCTTCAGGCTCGTCTGCTCCACTCTGCTTTGGTTTCTAATCTTCTGGCACTAAACGTCTATCCTCAGGATGTTTGGAATCACAAAAACACAACTTGATGTCTAATCAGTGTTTTTTTTTTTTATAGCATCTTGTCCGAGATGAAAACCTTTTTTTAAATCCGAGTGAGGAATTTGATGATGGGCCAAGTCAAATGCGTGTGGTGATTTAGTAGTAATTTCACCTTGAAGAAAAAGCTCAAATCCTTTCCGTGTGTATGACTCCATGAAGTGTCGTGCAATTTATTTCTCCAAAACTTCAAGCATGAAGTGAATTCAAGTCAGCGGAGAAACTCCGGAGGAGAAAGTCTGTAAAAGTTTGTTTAGCCGTTTAGCGTTCGATAAAGCAGTCAGGCATGAATCCCCAGTGTCAATAGAGCTTTTAAATCTACACTAACAACTTCCATGTCCGCTTCCAAAATAGGAACACATGAATAAAGAACAGGTGGATGTTTTTTTTCCCCTCAAAAAATCCAAAGTATCTGAGTGAAAGGCATCTGAGAAGTGGGTGTGTTTGCTGGTGTAGCCTATTGATTGACATACGCCAACCCTGGAGGATGACTTTAATTTCACCAAAGTTCCTCAGTTTAGTTCACCCTCTTAAGTCATAAAGAGACAATTCCAAATGCAGCCTAAATTCATTTCGCTCACAAGACAGCATAACAATTGCCTCCTTGCGCTTCCGGCTACGGGGAATAAGCCAGAACCTCCCAGTCATGCGTGGAAATGTAGAATACCATGCTTCAGCTGTACAGTAGTCAGGTGTTTGGCTTCCATTTCAAATATAAATGGCGACAAAAACAACAATAATAAAATAAATGCACTCAATTCTGAGAATAAAGTTGTAATATTGCCAAAAATGAGTAATAGGGCTGTGGCTAATATCACGTTTTAAGTTGTATTCTACCAAAATTAGTAAAGGAATTAAAAAAAAAATTCAATAATGAAGCTACATTTTTTGACCAAATATTCTGAATAATCGTAATATCACAAATACAATCGTCGTAACTCACAAGAAAAACTTGTAGAAAATGTAAATAACAGAAAAATTGCTTAAATTCTTAAAAAAAACCTGACCCCACCATCAAAATTAGTTTATTATTATTGTAACAATAGAAACTAATATGTAATAAATTAAGTATTATTATTATTATCTTTTTTTTTTTTACCTCAAAAGCAAAAATATTGCTGGAATTTTTTAGAAGTAAAAGAAAGGAAAGAAAAGTTGCAATTCACAATAAAAGTGAAGTACTAAAAAAAAAAACTACAAGAACATGGAATTTGTATAATGTATAAAAAATGTATAAAAAAATACCACTATTGTTGAATAAATAATGACAAATTAAATAGTATTTGTCATGACCAAAACGCAAAAATACTATTGGAGAATTTTTTTGAAATAAAAATAATAAAATGAATAATAATTACAAGCTAGCTGTATAATTAACGACAAAAGTAAGAGTACCATCATAAAGAAAACGTAATTCGCTATAAATGGTAATGCATCAGAGAATAGTCGTAAATCCACTTTTGAGTCATTTAAAAAATTGTAATCTTTACACTTTCAAGTCATTTTTATTTTGTATTATTTGGTTTTATTTCATTTGAACATGCATCAGATTACAATTGAGTGCATCCCATAATCAGTTCACAGTTCCACATGTCCAAAAGGAGTAGGAAGAAGCAAAGCTTATTAAATCCTACCCCTCCATCTGGTACTTTTACAATCACTAACTGTTACATTTGTTCACTTCCTGCTTTCCATAATACAGTTTAAGGTTTTTTTGTTGTTGTTTTTTTTTAATAAAGTAGGAGGTGATATGACCATACAATGACATAATGGGTACCATAGTAACTGTCAATATAGTGTACTATATATATATATATATATATATATATTATATATGTATATAAATGTACTAGACTCATGAAAAAGTAAAAATAGCAAAAAAATTCCTGTAAAAGAAATAAGATGAATAAGAAAGTTTGATTCAGCAGACGGCGAAAGGAGTTGAGAGGAGGTTTAATGGCATTAGAAGCTAACTAGCTAAAAGAGTCATTTACAAGCGTGAGCGTCGTCGTGGTTAAATGTGCCTTTTCCGCTCGTTGTCCGCTTCTCCACGCAGCGTCATCGTGAATTGGAGAGCAGCCACACGACACCTGAAGCCCGTTTCCTTCGTGACCAAGCCTTACAAAACACACAAACACAAGGTTGCTTACACGCTAACACATCCAGCTCAATCTGTTCCCTTCACCTTTTTGCGATGATGATGATGATAATAATAATAATAATAATCATACAACTCTTCTTCCTCAACACAGCGGCTTGCAGTGCCGCATGTTCAAGGCGCAGGTTCGACCCAGGTTGGCGCCCTCCAGGAGCAGGTCGGAGAGGCGGTCCAGGCCGAGGCAGGTGGTGAGGGGGCTGATGAGACCGTAGAGACCCCCCAAGGTGATGCTGAGGGGCCAACCGATGAACAGCAGCAGCACCAGCCAGATGATGCACCATAAACCCGAGTCGCAGGTCGCCATTCTGCTCTGCGGCAAAGACACAAAGGTAAGACGGTAATATAATATAATATATAATGACGGAAATATGCTTTTGTACAAAAGTACTAGCATTTAGTTCAAAATGAAATTCATAATGACGCCAATAAGAGTAAAGAATTGATAAGAAAACATGCTGAGTTTACTACGCACTTTCATTGTTTGTTTTAGCTTTGTCTTTTTTTACAATCGCTAATTATGACGGAGTATTAATTATGACGGCCCCATTGAAAGAACAACAAATAAAGTCGTACATTTACGAGAATAAAAAAGTATTCTCAAAATCCCATTTTAATCAATCAATCAAACTTTATTTGTAAAGCACTTTTCATACATAGAATGTGTGTTACATGTTACACACACACTCGCACAGACACACACATAAGAAGTTTGTTTGCCCGAGTACAGAGAAACCAGTTCAGGAAGCGCTGCCATCTGCGCCGGGGGTTGCCCACGGCCCCAGGCCATGATGCCGCAACCCAGGGGGGCCACCACACAACAGGTAGGCAGGGGACCCGCAGCGCTGCTGTGGGGCACCGCCACAGAGCTCCCAGCCACCCCCAAGTCGGTAAGCCCCACGAGAGGAGACACCCCAGCCCCCAACCGAGGACAGCCCCCTAACGCAGAGAGCCCCCCACTGAGGAAACACTGGATATATGGGATAAGAAATATAAAAACATAAAATAAGAATATCGAAAGTATATAAACAAAAAAAAATAAAGTGAAATATATAAGAACATTAATAAAAACTAAAATAAGCATGTGTAAAACTATAAAAACATTTGGTTAAGATCTAAAACAAAAGGTATAGGGTATAAAATAATCATTAGATAAAAGTCAAGTTCAAAAGTAAAAAAAAAAAGCAAAATTAAATAAATTAATAACATTAATGATATTGTAACAGGCATTGCCTGAGACAGCTATGCCTTATGTGACCTTTGGCCTTACGGCTTGTTTTTCTCATAGATTTACGACTTTTGTCGTATATTCACAGAATAATGTTAATGTAATGTAATAATAATAATAATGTAAGTCGTAGTACTACGAGAATAGTTGTAAAACCACTTTTAAGTCATTTTAAAAATTGTAATCTTTACACTTTCAAGTCATTTTATTTTGTATTTTTTACACAGACATTTGCATTTTTATTTTGATTTTTTGTACACTTAATTTTTTTATTTTATGTATTTAATTTTTTAAATATATATTTTGCGCTTAAGTCTTTTAATATTTTTTACACGTCAATCTTTATTTATTCCTTCATTTATTTACTACTGCTGTTTTTTATTGCTTGTCACAAACATTATAACACACAATTACATGTCAAAGATGCATTCTAGAGGAATTTATGAAGGCATTTTGTTTATTTTGATTTTTTGTACATTTATTATTTTTTTTATTTTTATGTATTTATTTTTTTAATATATATTTTGACACTTAAGTCTTTTAATATTTTTTTACACGTCAATTTTTATTTATTCCTTCATTTATTTACTACTACTGTTTTTTATTGCTTGTCACAAACATTAATACACACAATTACATGTCAAAGATGCATTTTAGAGGAATTTATGAAGGCATTTTGTTTATTTTGATTTTTTGTACATTAATAATTTTTTTTGGTTTTATGTATTTAATTTTTTAAATATATATTTTTACACTTAAGTCTTAATATTTTTTACATGACAATATTTATTCCTTCATTTATTTACTACTACTGTTTTTTATTGCTTGTCACAAACATTATAACACACAATTACATGTCAAAGATGCATTTTAGAGGAATTTATGAAGGCATTTTGTTTATTTTGATTTTTTGTACATTCATAATTTTTTTTGGTTTTATGTATTTAATTTTTTAAATATATATTTTTACACTTAAGTCTTTTAATATTTTTTACACGTCAATCTTTATTTATTCCTTCATTTATTTACTACTACTGTTTTTTATTGCTTGTCACAAACATTATAACACACAATTACATGTCAAAGATGCATTTTAGAGGAATTTATGAAGGCATTTTGTTTATTTTGATTTTTTGTACATTCATAATTTTTTTTGGTTTTATGTATTTAATTTTTTTAATATATATTTTTACACTTAAGTCTTAATATTTTTACATGTCAATATTTATTCCTTCATTTATTTACTACTACTGTTTTTTATTGCTTGTCACAAAAATTATAACACACAATTACATGTCAAAGATGCATTTTAGATGAATTTATGAAGGCATTTTGTCAAGGAAATGATGGATCAACAAAAATGAAAATATGAAAAAAACCACAAACCAGATAATGCACTTGAAGTCAGACATGAACCTCTACTTTATGGAGATGTTCCAACGTTTAAAGCAGAAAGTCATGAAGTACATCAACAAGAAATGTCACATGTCTTGTTGGCGTGCCGGCATCAGTGTGTAGTTTCCTGTTGTGACATGAGTGTGAGTGTGTACTGTCATGTTACCAAATGAATGACACAATCAACAAAGCAGGCTTCCCTTGTGAGACTTTTCTCGTGATTTCTAGAGGAACGCCTTGTTTGGAATTAGAAGTTAAAAGAGAGACCAGTATCAGTCACAACAAAGTTTCAGATATTGAGCTTTGCACATTTTAAAGTGAGCCCTGAAAGAAGTTCGGGATGGCTCAAAATGCTCGGTTTCAAAAGGCGTGGTAAAACTGCTCCTTTGTGATGTCACAGAGGGGCGGACTTCCTTATATATAAACTTCCTACAGTCCCCCAAGCTCTGCTTGGCTATTTATTTGCTAAATGCCTCGAAAGGGAACACCACATTTCTATACAATTCCAAAGACGCCACCATCAGGCAGTAGTGGTTGGAGTTCCTGATTCCCGCAAGTCCCGCAAAACACATTAAATCTTACTGATGCTGTTGGATTCGGGATCTGAAAAACGAGCATAACCCCTTTAACCTGAAGACCTTGGGTATCAAAACCCTAACCCCAAGTTTGGCACCCACCAATACATTTCTAACCTTAAGATCCTAACCCAAGCTCTGACTGGTAAACCTAACTCTAGATCCTAAACCCAACCATAACATCGAAAACTAAACCCCAAGATCCTAAGAACCTCATACCTAAAACCAACTGAAGCAAACCCTTATCCATCTATCTCCTTACGCTAATCAATACAAGCAGTTGATGTTTGCTAAATACAAGGATGAAGAGTCTTGAACCAGTCATGATGTGCTATATATATCACTATATTGACACTTACTATGGTACCCATTATGGCATTGGATGCTCATATCACCTCCTACTTCGATACGGGACAAAAAATAAAAAAATAAAATAAAAACCTTAAACTGTATTAGGAAAGCAGGAAGTGAACAAATCTAACAGTTACTGATTGTAAAAGTACCAGATGGAGGGGTAGGATTTGTACTGTGGTACGAGGTGCATTATTAAAAAAAACAAACAAACAAACAAAAAAATTAAACTGTATTATGGAAAGCAGGAAGTGAACAAATCTAAGTTACTGATTGTAAAAGTACCAGATGGAGGTGCATTATTAAAAAAAACAAAAAAAAAAACAAACAAACAAAAAAACCTTAAACTGTATTATGGAAAGCAGGAAGTGAACAAATGTAACAGTTACTGATTGTAAAAGTACCTAAGCCAAACTCATCTCCTAAAACTAATGCTTAGCCCTTCACGCTACTTTAACCCATAAACCCTAACCAGTCCCGAAGACCCCTTAAGGCCATAACCCTAAACTGTAACCTCAACCTATAATCACAGAGTCATTACTGTCACTTCTCCATAAAGGCAACTTCCTGTCAAGCGTAGTAACTTTAAACAATCCAACCCCCCAAAATAAGTGACTTAGTTTCAACAAGCATGCAGTTGGTTAGTCCACGAGTGGTTAAGACAAAAGTAGCAGTCAACCCCAAGAATACCTGTCGATGGACTAGAAAAGACATGTTCACCTTCAGCAGCAGAAGCTTCTTCTTCTTACGTCCTCTGGTGTGCGGCAGCCCCTCGTCCCCGGAGACGCTGCTCAGCTCGTCCCACACCTTCAGATGAGCTAATTGATGCCGATGTTGATGTCGTTAGTGAATGGTGCCCAGGACAGCAGCAGGGAGACGACACAACTAATAGTGAGGATGTTACACAATGCACACATTCAGGTCATGTGACTACACCAGAATGATCGCAGTCATGGGGTTGGCTTTTTTTTTTTTTTTTTTTTAAGACCAGGCAGTGGCATGCAAACACCCACTGAACACTTACTTTAATACAACAAACTTATATATTTTACATTTATTTATATCTACATTTACCATATTACATATTTTATGTATATTTTATTTTTGTATACAGTATATGCAGTTTGTGTCTTTAGCAAAAGCAACCGTTTTTTGGTGGTAGCTATTGTATGGGGGTTTCCCAAGTCAAATTCTCTTTAATGTAGCTACAGTTAGCTTAGCATGAACCAGGGGTGTCCGTAGTGCGGCCTGGGGGCCATTTGTGGCCCGTGTCTTATTATTGGCCCACAGCAAGTTGTAGAAATTAAAAATAAACACACAAAACAGAAAAAATGAGGGAAAATAGAGCAAAAGGTGAAGAATCCTCCATCATGCATCATGTAGATAGTCGCATTTTGACATGTGTAAAATAACTAACATGCTAACAGTTAGCATGCGAGCACCAGGAAAGACAGCACCAAGTACTGAAAGTGGCAAGCGAGTTCTGTAGTGTTCTTCCATCATGCCATGTAGATATTTTACACATGTCAAAATGCGACTAACATGCTAACAGTTAGCATGCTAGCACCAGGAAAGACAGCACCAAGTACTGAAAGTGGCAAGCCAGTTCTGTAGTGTTCTTCCATCATGCCATGTAGATAGTCGCATTTTGACATGTGTAAAATAACTAACATGCTAACAGTTAGCATGCTAGCACCAGGAAAGACAGCACCAAGTACTGAAAGTGGCAAGCCAGTTCTGTAGTGTTCTTCCATCATGCCATGTAGATAGTCGCATTTTGACATGTGTAAAATAACTAACATGCTAACAGTTAGCATGCTAGCACCAGGAAAGACAGCACAAAGTACTGAAAGTGGCAAGCCAGTTCTGTAGTGTTCTTCCATCATGCCATGTAGATAGTCGCATTTTGACATGTGTAAAATACCTAACATGCTAACAGTTAGCATGCTAGCACCAGGAAATACAACACAAAGTACTGAAAGTGGCAAGCGAGTTCTGTAGTGTTCTTCCATCATGCCATGTAGATAGCCGCATTTTGATGTGTGTAAAATAACTAACATGCTAACAGTTAGCATGCTAGCACCAGGAAATACAACACAAAGTACTGAAAGTGGCAAGCGAGTTCTGTAGTGTTCTTCCATCATGCCATGTAGATAGCCGCATTTTGATGTGTGTGAAACAACTACAGTGCTGGCATGCTAACAGTTAGCATTCTTGTATTTTAATTACTCATAGACTCAGGGCGGTTTCATCAGGAGCACCATTGGGCCACATACCAATTGGTAATGGGAAAAAAATCACAAATTAAGCATTTTTATGTATTTTTGAATGTTTTTGTTTTTTTATTAAAAATGACTAAAGTTACAAAATACAAAGTGTGATGATGTGTCATGATAACATCCCGTGGGTGTGTTTTACTTTACGTCTAACTGGTCCCCTTCAGTGCCTCAATGAGCTACTGCTCCTGTTCGTCATCGCTGTCGCTGTCCCGGCCCGGGTGCTCGGGCATCTTGGCTTGTTTTTCTATGTCTTTCTCTCCTTCTTGCTCGTTGGTATCTTCAGACTTCTGTTGCGGGCTCTCCTCCTGCTCCATGGGAGTCTGGTGCTCCTCCTTCTTCTCGGCCGGCTCCTCAGAGCTGGCTGGCACGTTGTCTGCTGCAGCATCAGGCTTTGCTTGTGAAGGAGGTTTAGCTAGTTGTTGCTGCTGTTGCCAGAAGGAGAGCGAAACAGTGACAATGTGGTGCAAGAATGGGCTGCATGTAATGAAACAATGTTCCATTTTATCATGACAATCAAACACTGAATGCGGTCCTGTGTCGGTGTGGGTTCGAGGTGTTACCTGTCTGTACTTTTGTGAGGTCTGAATCATGTGCATGTACATGTTGTACACCAGGTTGGCCATCTCTGGCATGTTCTGTATCGCTTGGTCTGGACGGTCTGAGGCGTCTCTCTGTAGAGACAGAGACAAGCAGAGGATCCAGGATGTCAAAAATGGCTATAAAAACAATCACATAAATAAAATATTTCTAATAAAACTGGTGTTCTTACTACGAAAGGGAACCCAAATCCAATGCACCTTATTGCAAAAACCAGGAAATAGGTATACACACGTTTCCTGTGTGCAACTATCATGCATCATGCATTATGCAAAACAGTGAAGGATGCTTCCTGGTTAAACAGGTGATGCCTTCAGGGGCCCTCTGGGCATCATGTCAGTGGCTCATGGCTTCAGTGTAGTTACTGCTGTAAAACTACCACTTCGTCCAAAATTGGTCAACTGCACGGCAAAAAAAAAATAAACATGTGGCTGGAGTCATTTGTGTGCCTTAATAAGTTGAATTTATTTTAGAATGACTTAAATGTTATAAAGAACGCTCCATTCAATTAACTGCAACTTCTATCGTCTACAACAGGGGTCTCAAACACGTGGCCCTCAGGACACTAGTTTGAGGCCCGCCTTGATATGAAAGTTTAATGTTAGTGCGGCCCGCGCAAGTTTGATACGGATGCTGTATGGTATCATGTACCCAGAAAAAATTATTACGTTTGATTAATGTTCATGTTAAAGGTTAAATAACTGTTAATAGTTATCCTCCCTATCCGTGTGGAAGTGGTAAGTTTTTGGCTATTTAAGTTTAAAGGAAATAACTTGAAGGCTACCGTTTAGGTCGCTAGCTCTCTAGTTTGCGAGTTAGCATGTGTCTCAAGACCCTGCAGTTGCGCAATATGTTGTAAATAAAAAGAGTATAAATGTGACTATAGTCGTGTTTTGTCATGTCTGCAGGGCTCTAATAATGCTTTGTTCATTTTAATCTGAAAAAAATAATTTGTCTACCCACCAACTATATGTGATTTCTCAAGTTTTTATTATTTGCTGTTTTATTATTATTATATTTATTTATTACTGATTTATTGATTTTCTTTATTCTTGATCTTATTTTGTGTAGAAAAATAAAAAATAAGATATTTGAGAACAGTGGAATGTTTTATCAGAGCTTTTCTTGTAGAAAAGCGGAACCAAAGCAAAGTTTATTCATTTTTCTGTTTTTAATAAATACTTTTTTTTTTTTTTGGGAAAACCTGATGCGGCCCAGCCTCGCCCAGACCTTAGGTCCAGTGGCCCCCAGGCAAATTGAGTTTGAGACCCCTGGTCTACAACAATAAATATCTGCCATTAACAGCTGTGGCCGTACTTTTGTTTTACCAACTCACTCACTTAACATCATCAGTGGTCAGTATCCAGCAGCTGTATCTCGCTCTGCGTGCGCTTTAAATTGTTGCTACTGTAGATGTCGGCGTCAAAGTCAAGTTAGCTGCACTTAGCGTACTTGTATTGTAGTTTACAAGCAACTGATCAGTGCTATTAATGCTGACTGAGCAGTTTGTTCCTGACCACTGTTACAACATTGGTTCTGTTGCACAACACACGCGTGTGTTGGCGTGAAGAATTGGAAGTGGCGATGTTGTTTCCATTCACGACAGCGCCGCAGAGTGTGCCAGACAACATCAGACTTCTAATCTGCATCTGCGTGTATCAGCAGCAGGGGGGTGCGTGTAAAGGGGGGAGTGGTTGGCCGGGTTACTGACTGGAGGAGCTGGAGCGAGCGTCTAAGCGAGGGCCACATGTGTGCGCCCAAAAGAGCCGAGACAGGAAGTGTCAGAGACTGCGGGGGTATTTTGGACAGCATTGTTGCCGCCCACTAGGCAGCCAGACATGTGGGACCAGACGAACCAGTCCATGGGCTTGGGGAGAGGGTTTGGCCATGTGACCTTCGGGTGGGGGGTTAATTATAGCTGGGCCTCGTACTTTCCCGAGCGTGCAGATGGCCCCCCTGTAGAATGCTGTTAACAGAGCGGGGGCCTTGGGCTAAAGCTGCTGTAAGACTTGAGAGCAGAGAGGGAAAAGGGGAATGAAGATTCCATTCAGAATATAGAGGCCGGATTAGATGGGAGTCAAGAGGCGAGCTTTGAGGGCAGGGGGAGGGGGCGGAGTCAGCTCACTATTTTGCAAACCTCGTGTTCTTTATTCTTCCACACAGAGATAACAGAAATGGCACATTGGAGCAGCAACAGAAGACCTGACATTTGTTATCCTTTTACACAGAACCCATTGAAGGGTTGGGGGGGCGCAAAAGAATGACAGTCTTCTGATGAGATGGTGGAAAACTGCCGGCTTGACTCGCCACCCATTTCCCATTCCGTGTTGGTACTATTTATACAGAATATGAATATGTCAGGGGCTGCGTGGCGGTCGAGTGGTTGGTGCGCATCTAGGAGACCCGAGTTCAATCCCACCCTCAGCCATCTCTGTGTGGAGTTTGCATGTTCTCCCCGTGCATGAGTGGGTTTTCTCCGGGTACTCCGGTTTCCTCCCACATTCCAAAAACATGCTAGGTTAATTGGCCACTCCAAATTGTCCATAGGTATGAATGTGAGTGTGAATGGTTGTTTGTCTATATGTGCCCTGTGATTGGCTGGCGACCAGTCCAGGGTGTACCCCGCCTCTCACCCAAAGACAGCTGGGATGGGCTCCAGCACCCCCGCGACCCTTGTGAGGATAAGCAGTCGAAAATGAATGAAAATGTCAAATTTACCAGGTCAACTTTGCCCCCCCCACCCCCATCCCCACCCCCCCACATTCTGTGCTAGTGCAATTTTCACAGAACAGATTCACAGAAACAAGTTGGTTTTTACCAGCAGTGGGCAATGGGTTTCTGATACCACCTCCAAAAAGGTGGGAAATTGCCAGGTCACTGTTAGCACTCCATTCTGTTGGTTGGCCGTTCACACAGAACAGCGCAACAGCAAAATTCACTAAATTTATTCCCCCCAGAGGTGATACCAGAGACCCCTTCATGGGCCTGCAGATTATACAGAACAGTGACAACAAAGGTGGAAAAATGTCGGCTTTTAGAGACTGTGTGAAATGCCCTTCAAGTGGCTTCATTGTTGCGTCTACACGTACCGGCTGCTCCTGGTTGTAGTACTCATGCGGCCGGATATGAAGCTGCAGCGGGCGCTCTGTCAACTGGTTGAAGGCGGGAGTCAGCTCAAAGCAGTTCTGGAACAACGCCACCCGGGCGAAGATGTACAGGCCCAGCCGGGCTCTGGACATGGCCACCACCAGACGCCTCACGTCCCTGATGGGACACAAAAAACCATGTTGTGTCGTCAAGGTGGAGATAAGAGCTTGTAAAGCAGCGAAGGAGCTTTAGTGAGGGATAAGGAGTGATAGGTGAGGCGACAAAGGCAGAGGCCGTCATGGAAATAAACGGAATGGAAGCCAGAGAGAGGGCAGAGATTGGATACTTTTTCTGCCATGCACTTGAACGAAAGGGGATTAGAGGAGAGAGTGAAGGAATTCTGTGCAGGATCACATGACACATGAAGGAATGTTGCTGAGGTAAAACTGCAAAGCAGGGACACATGATAGCCGTTGGACCGGCCAGGAAAATTGGCCCGTAATTACCGGTAACGTCTGGATTCGCTGTTTTCATTGCAGCTCACTTGAATGCAGCCTTATGCAGAAAGTACTAAACCAGACAAAAAATACTGCAAAAACTGGTCTCGGTGTTATATTGGATTTAAGTCAGATTTAGTGCCTAAATCCATTGTATTTGTATATATGGACTGTCTATCTATCCGCTTCCTTTGACTAATCCATTTGGAACAGTACATCTACATCATAATTGCCGGGGCGTCTCTTTACTGATTTAAATCAGGGCCCCATGAAATTTGTTAGATTTTTTTCAGTTTTAATATTTTAAATCCTGTTTTTTTTTTTCTACTTTTTACACTTATTTTTCCTGCATGGAGTGTGTACTTTTGTGATAGAAAATAAAATGTACAGTACTTAAATGCAAAATCCTTACATCCTTACATGAAATTCGTTAGATCTTTTTTCAGTTTTAATATTTTAAATCCTGTTTTTTTTTTTTTTTTACACTTATTTTTGCAGCATGGAGTGTGTACTTTTGTGATGGGAAATAAAATGTACATAACTTAAATGCAAAATCCTTACATTTATTTATACAATACACTATTGGTCAATTTTGCCCAGTATATCAGAAATACAGTAAACCTCGGATATATCAGACTCGGATATATCGGAAATTCGCTCACAACGGACAGATAAAAAAGAACCGATTTTTCTGTAATGCATTTCCAATAAAAATTCATTGCATATATCGGATTTTTTTATAACGGATTTCGCCTATTTTGGACAAAATCTCCAGTCCCGTTCCAATTTCCCTCGCATATATCGGATGGCCGCATCGTGTCTTTCTCCTGGCTCCAGATTTAGGACAAATATAAAAGTGAGTGACGTCAATAATACTAGCACAGCAGTGAATGAGATCTTAACCTCACTATTGGAAATAACGTAGGCCTGACGGGCGTAACAGGGCCTAGCTTAATTAACAATTTGTTATGCTCAGAGTCCAATAAAGTTCAATTCTCATTACCTTACGTCTCTTTTCATTGCCCAGTCCAGGTACATTGGAAACATAGTCAAGGACGTGCCTTTTTATAACGAATATAAATCTGATATATGCGTAAAACGGACATTTTCCGGTATACGCATATAACGGATTTCGCTTATATCGGACAAAACCAGTGGGAACAATTGAATCCGATATATCCGAGGTTTACTGTAGTACACAAAGAAAACACAAAGATAATATGTCTGCTTTCATAGATTTCTAAAGAAATAATAAATGTGTAAAATAAATAATCACATCTGAGAGACTTAAATCAGAGGCTATTTATGTAATTAAATCCAAAAAATATTAATCGATTACCAAATAGTTGTCGATTAATAGGGTAATGGATGAACCTTCAATTAATCAATGAATTGTTGTGGCTTATGTAACCGCACTTACGCGTGTTGTGGGCCGCCACCACCTCCCTCTATTCATAGAGAGACACTTTTATTAATCTCTCTATTCAACAATCAAATCCACACAATCACATTCTCAACTATCTGAACTGGGTCACATGAGGAGATGTGCAAATTCTGCCTTAATGAATAAGCAGGAAATGGTTGTCTAAGAGGGTGTACAATCTGGTGCTGGTCCAAATGAGGATAATTCAGCCTTCAGGCGCCTCTGAATGACATTCTCGCAGTGTTTTTAAGCGTTTGGGGGCTTTATGGAGCTGTGTAAATTGCAGCTCAATACCAAACGCATGCTGTGCTTGGAGGATGTCAGAATATAATTTGAGGGGAAGAAGATGGAGAGGTATGGGGAGTGCGGTCTGAAAATGTGGATTATGTCCACCTGATTAAGAGGATTAATGGCGGTTGCATACATGGTGAGTTCAATATGAATGGGACAAGATGCTGTTCTCGTGCAGCCAATGCATTTATTATGCATCCTTGCAGCTAAATGAAGGAACAAAGGGAAACTTAATGGAGAAAGAAATGAAATGGGGGGAAAAAAAATACAAGCTGAATACTTCCACAGAGACAAAGTATAACAGCCATAACCAATGAGAAGCGACTACGGGAAAGGAAAAGAGCCAATCACAAAGCATGATAGCCTGTGGCATGGATCGAGAGACGCCCACCTGGGCAGTGCTATGGCATGCCAGGGCAAAGTGGACCAGCGTATGCGTGTGTGTGCGCTGAAGTCAGAGTGTGTCTACATCTGTGCATCCCTGTCAGACCTGTGTGTGTGTGTGTGTGTGTGCAGGAATGCCCCCCTTTGTGAGAGCAAGGGTGGGCTTGTCATATGGTCGGCTGTGCCTCCTGCGGTTGTCACGGCAGCAGATTGCCAGGAGGAGAGTCAGGAAAAGGGGGGGGGACTATTAGACAGGACTCAGCGGCGTGTTGGGAGGACATCCCAAAATAGGAAAAACAACACTTGACATAAGAATGTCCCTTTACTGGTTGGACAAGCAAACAGAACTACAGCGGGTAACGACATACTAAATGATGCTTAATGAAAGTAAACAAACCCTTTGTTTATCATAATTGAATAGTCACTTCAAACACATGATTGCCACCAACCAGGGGTTCCCAGGCCATTTGAGAGACACAGTCTCGCCAACGTCCAACTCCACGTTACTCACCGTACGGGAGGCATCCTGACTAGATGACCAAGCTACCTCATTTGGATCCACTCAATGTGGAGGATCGGTGGTTCTACTTCCGAGTCGCTTCCAGATGACGGTGCTTCTCGCCTTATCTCTAAGGGAGAGCACAGCCACCCTTTGAAGGAGACATGCATCAAACTCACTTCGAGTGTAGGAATGTAGATTGACCGTTAAATAGAGAGCTTTGCCTTTCAGCTCAGCTCCGTCTTTAAAACAATACACCGATGCAGAGTCCACATCACTGCAGAAGCCAAATATTGTATCTAACAAACCAGAATGTCCATATAATCCCACATGTTGGTTATTGTTATTAATCGTTATTAATACACTGTGTCTCCGCCAACGCCGTCGCCCCTGTATGACCTCACCAGTGCTTGACTGTGTAGTTCTTTGCTAACTAACACAGTAGTGTCCGTGTGGCTCTCCCTTCCTCTCCACTCTTTGCAGTCTTTGCCAACAAGAGTCTTGAGTGACAGTAAACGAGATGTTAAATGTTCATTTGTCATGAATGCATGTTTAACGACTATATCTCTAAATGTGTTTTGAGTGCTTGGAACGAATTAAGGCATCACTGACTGACAAATGAACCCAAATACATGTGAAGATAGTTGATGTGTTCAACAAGGTATTTACCTGAGATGTCCAACCGCTTTGGTGCGGACCAGCGAGAGGATGATGTAGTCATTCTGCTGACCCTGGAACCTGTCGACAGTCGTCACCTGTAAAGTTATCATAAGCACACTTTAGCTCATGCCCCATGCAAAGTAAATTAATTTCAGTTAAGCAGGGTTTAGCAAAAAAAAATAAAAAATACATGAAGGTGACTGCGGGTTCCTGTTGGGGGAGTTATCATGGCACGACACATGGGCAAGTCGACGAGTCCTTAAGACGGCTTAAAGGGCATTTGCCGCCTCTTGCCTCTTACCTGGACCCCTGAGACTCTAAGGGAAGAGGAAAGAGCCGGGGGCATCGCTGTTGCTGCTACTGAATCAAGAGATTATATGTTTTTGTCGCCGGAAAGAGTAGTGTGTCTTTTCAAGGCAAAAAGGGGGAAAGCTCAAGTCAGCCAATTTGCTTGATACGGTGGTAATCCTGTCATGCTGAGAGGTGTGCTTACCAAGAATATGTCTCACATAATAGGCAGCTGCACACTTTTGGTTAGAAAAACCCAAAACATCTCTGATCGCTTACACCGGGGGTGTCCCAAGTGCGGCATGAGGGCCATTTGCGGCCCATGGCTGTTTCTTATTGGTCCTTGGCACTAAAATTAAAACTAATACAAAAAAAACAAAAACTCAAGACTGCAAAAATGAAAAATAGCGTCATTTTATTAACAATGCATCAATTAATTGATGGTTAATCGATTACCCAATTAATTGAGTACTATTTCGGTAATTGATTGTTTTTGTTTTAAATGTACAATATACAATATCCTCTGATTTGAGCCTCTCAAACATGGATACAGTCATGGAAAAAATGATTAGACCAGCCTTGTTTCTTCAATTTCTTGTTAATTTTAACGGCTGGTACGACTACAAGTATGTCACCTGAAGAATACAATAAACATAACAACATGGAATGCCTGCTGCACGGGGAAGAGTGGTTAGCGCGCAGGCCACACAGCTAGAAGACCAGACTTTGATTCCAGTGGAGTTTGCATGTTCTCCCGTGCATGCGTGGGTTTACTCCGGAGACTACGGTTTCCTCCCACATTCCAAACACATGCTAGGTTAATTGGCAACTCCAAATTGTCCATAGGTATGAATGTGAGTGTGAATGGTTGTTTGTCTATATGTGCCCTGTGATTGGCTGGCGACCAGTCCAGGGTGTACCCCGCCTCTCGCCCAAAGACAGCTGGGATAGGCTCCTGCACTCTTTCGACCCTCATGAGGATAAGCGGTAGAAAATGAATGAATGAATGAATGGAATGCCAAAAAGCATTGTTTTTAATGCAGTACAATGCCATAGCTATTGATCTAAGTGATATTGGTGATCATCAAGAAAACCATGGAAATGGCTAGATGGACGCTCTTAAATTACACTTTTATGAGCTATTTCTGTTGTCATCATAATATTAATGTACCTTTAATTGTACAGTACCAGGTATTAGTGAACAAATAAACTGAAGAAAGAAGGCTGTATTTTTAAATGTCCTAGGAGCCATCCATAATTTTCAACATTTTCACGAGCGTACAAACCGTACGAGGTGGGGAGGGGGTTAAGACATCAACGTACGCTTTTTTGAAAATACTCCACGTAGCTCTGCGTGCTTCGCACCCCACCACAACAATCAGACAATGGCCGACCCCGGTGATTTCGATTACCTATTTTCGTTCATCAAAAAGAGAACTGCTGCCATTCATCGCTCACCGAGCAATGCATACGAACAATACATCAATGTTTACTGCTTTGTGCGTTCGGAAAGAAAGCGGAAGGATGCTGTAGCGGCTGGCCAGGCGGCTTGGAAAGGTTCCAAATCGAACGAATCGAGCAGGGCGGATTTGTTCCGAAGTGCCGTTGCGAAAATGGAGAAGATCAAAACTAAACCTGAATCTATTTGCCAGCTCTGTGTTTATTTTCTATATTTGGGCATGGACCTGGCTGTGATTGCCATTTTCTGAATGACTCTGTGGTGGTGAATTTGACTTTGTGGACAGTGCAGTAACAATCAATGTGATTTTCACTTCCTGTGATACACTGACTAGACTATAAGTGTGATTGTTAAGCCTTTTCAAAACAGTTGTGGCATCTTTATTGCGTATTTCGCATAGAGTTGAGTTCAAGGGTTGTGTCCATCATTTCAAAGAAGATTTTATCTCCTCAGGCTTTTGGAAACCAGGGGCAACTCTTCTGCTCCTTGAGTAATCATGTGTGTATACAAGAAGTATTCCCTTGATTAAAAAATCCTGTGGAAAACAGTTGTTGCATCAGGACTTTTCTACATGTATCATTTGATAGAAAGAACAATACAAAAAGACCAAATTTGTAATACATTTGTATTTTCTTGAAAGAAAAATACAGTAAATCTCAGATATATCGGATTCAATTGTTCCCACTGGTTTTGTCCGATATATATTCGGGAGGTTTAGAAACCAAACGATAAACGTAAACGCAAACGATAATGACGTCACAGGCTATTGACAAGTCGGCAAGTTCCCATACATTTCAATAGCATGTGACGTCATTATCGTTTGCGTTTACGTTTAACGTTTGGTTTCTAAACCTCGCTAATAGCAACAAGAAGGCATTTCTACAGATTTGAGATTTTTTTTTTTTTTCGTTGTACATGCTCATGTACATGTCTGTAATTCATACAAAGATGTTATAATCTTCAGCTTTGGCTGTGAACATGGATCAAAGATGGATCAAAGGCCACGATGCGGCCATCCGATATATGCAAGGGAAATTGGAACGGGACTGGAGATTTTGTCCGAAATAGGCTAAATCCGTTATAAAAAAATCCGAATGAATTTTTATTGGAAATGCATTACAGAAAAATTGGTTCTTTTTTATCTGTCCGTTGTGAGCGAATTTCCGATATATCCGAGTCCGATATATCCGAGGTTTACTGTACAAAAAAGAGGCATTTGATATAATTTTTTATCTTGTTCATGTTCAATACAATGTTGATGGGCAGTGACTGATTGACCAGAGTCCCAAAATACAGCCAGAGAACACTATTGGATTGGATATGTTCGAATTTCCTGGCTGTATTGGGTCAGTTGGTCATGGACCTATCAACATTTTTCATTTGGGATTGTACTCTTTTTAGGGGGGGGGTTGCTCAAAAGAGTACTCTTTGTACTCTTGTGAAAATGTTGAAAATTATGGATGACTAATAGTCATCCATGAAAGCAGACTTATTAAAACAGGGATGGCCATTTGTGGCTCTTTTCTGATATGTTGCGGATCACACAGCTAAGAGACCTGCGTTCGATTTCCCCCTCTGGCATCTCTGTGTGGAGTTTGCATGTTCTCCCCCGTGCGTGGGCACTCCAGTTTCCTCCCACATTCCAAAAACATGCTAGGTTAATTGGCCACTCCAAATTGTCCATAGGTATGAATGTGAGTGTGAATGGTTGTTTGTCTATATGTGCCCTGTGATTGGCTGGCGACCAGTTCAGGGTGTACCCCGCCTCTCACCCGAAGACAGCTTGGACGGATAAGCGGTATAGAAAATGGATGGATACTATGAACAAAAACAAAATAAAGTTGTAATTTTGGAAGAATTTGAAAAATTAGGTTGGGCAAAAAGTAATACTAATAAAGAAACAACCTTTATAAGTAAAATAATTAAATTGAAAATTAAAAAAAAACAGCAAAAGTAGGAGGAATAAAATATGCTTTCTCACCTACTAACATCTTAGTATATCTATAGGTGTTGATTTGCATAATATCAAAAGCAGCCCTTGCATCCTTTCGTTTGTGGACACCCCTGGTTGACACATTCTGATACACACCATTTGAATCAATAGGACAATGCCCAGTACTGGCAAACTATAAACTGCAATGTTATAGTACCTCCCCTGAAGGAAAGGTAAGAGACAGCAAATAACAAGGTAGTGGGGACATTATTTAGGTCTTTTGTTGCTGTGTGGAACAGGTGCAGCACCAGAGGCAACGATGTGTATATAGCGACAGTGGGAGTAGGGGTGATGTATGTCTGCACTGCACATGGCGTTCAACCCTCCATGCACGTAGGCTTCATAATAGCTAGTGAGACATGCAGCAGTTTAAATATGAAATCTGTTTAGCAAAGAGGGGTTACACAAAGATCCTCCCGAAGGTGCAGCATTTAGCATGGTGCTTACTTATTTATGAGGGCTGAATCGAACAAGGTCATGTCACTGTGCTGCATAGACAACTGCATTTTTGAGAGAAATGACAACCAAGGTTGTTTCAGGCTTCTTATGTATTACCAGAGCTCAAACAGAGGAAGGACACCACTTGTGTGAAAAGGTGGAAAACCAGGGTGTGGGGGAGTTAACGCCAAAGTATTGTCCTATAGAAAAATATAGAATATAATTTAGAAGCACTGGTCTAGCTTGAGCCCTGTGATTGGCTGGCGACCAGTCCAGGGTGTACCCCGCCTCTCGCCCGAAGACAGCTGGGATAGGCTCCAGCACCCCCCGCGACCCCCGTGAGGAAAAAGCGGTAGAAAATGAATGAATGAATGATTGGTCTAGCTCAGGGGTCAGCAACCTGCGGCTCCAGAGCCGCATGTGGCTCTTCAGCCTCTTTATTGTGGCTCCCTTTGCGATGCTTGAATATTTTTAACACCCGAGTGGGGAAAATGCACGTCTTTTGTAATGAGTTTTAAAAAATCCAACTTTGTCTGAGACCATGAATGCATCCTGAGTGAGTTCTGACTGCTATCCAGTTCAGTACATGAAGAAAAACAAGTAATACTTACCTACAAATCTAAAAAATAAATTTGAGATAATTTAAAAACAGCGGCATGGGAACTTGTTTTTACGTTTACAGTAGTTTACACATACATTTATGTAAGTTTATCTCCAAAACTAGCAAGAGTACTCCAACTCGTCTTTTCTTATCTGAACTACTTTGATACCCCCAAATTCCCTCCAATGTTGTTTTAAACATACTATATATTTTGCGGCTCCAGGCTATTTTTATTCAGTGGGCATTGGGTAAAATGGCTCTTTTCATAGTAAAGGTTGCCGACCCCTGGTCTAGCTTGAAAGCGGCACGGCGGTCGAGTGGTTAGCGCGCAGACCTCACAGCTAGGAGACCAGGGTTCAATTCCATCCTCGGCCATCTCTGTATGGAGTTTGCATGTTCTCCCCGTGCATGCGTGGGTTTTCCCCGGGTTTCCTCCCACATTCCAAAAACATGCTAGGTTAATCAGCGACTCCAAATTGTCCATAGGTATGAATGTGAGTGTGAATGGTTGTTTGTCTATATGTGCCCTGTGATTGGCTGGCGACCAGTCCAGGGTGTACCCCGCCTCTCGCCCGAGGGCAGCTGGGATAGGCTCCAGCACCCCCGCGACCCTCGTGAGGAAAAGCGGTAGAAAATGAATGAATGGTCTAGCTTGAGTGGGAGAGGAAGGGAATTGAGTGGGGATTTAACATGCCGTCCATCCGACACACAGCTGCAGATATATGCTGGAGAACAGCCCGCCATAAACAGAGGAGACCATCTCACCGAGTTGGGTTGCCGCTTGTCATTGGGCGGTAATAGTCCCACAGCCACTCATGTAAACGATACCCAACCCTAGCGACAACTGCTTTCAACACAAAGGATTTGGCATTGCGCCAAAAGCCATCAAAAATTCTCAGGTTGACCACGTAACCACTATGCAGGTAGGTAATGTTCACATGGAATGGGGAAAAATGAACAACTGTGAAAATGCAGCTTTTGGGCTAAATCAGTCGCCCCAACTGCTTGTGGGTGAAATCATGTGACATGGTACATATCTAACTGGCATGATTGGTCAGCTGTTTCTACTGCGGGGGAACCCAATAAATTCAGACCAACTTTGGAGGGAACTTGCCATCTATTATATATGACAAGTGAAGCCAACATGTAACAATATCTAAAATCTATCAATAATCTATCATAATTGTTGTGCTCAAAGGTCCCTTTCAGTCTAATTACAATCATGAATCAGTGAATTGGGATGACCCACTGACATTTTCTTGGTTTTAGCCTTGATGACACATTGTGGGTACACGGCAGGAGCCAAAGCTCTGCGCCGTGACCTTTTAAATGTCCAGCGCTTGCTTCCTTCTGCAGCCATCTTTCTTTATCCTCAGTACATCTCAAGAGCTTGTAACACAGTCCTCCTAGCCCCTCCCCCTCCTCTGTCAGCATGTCATGAGGCACGCATACTGACTTGAGGCCAGCAGTACACTGAATGACACTGGCAGTCTTAACGTGGCAGGACATTTACCATGACCAAGCACTATTTCTGGTTGTCAGAACACAATACGTTTTACAAAGACAAAACACAGATTCTGTGGCAGAGCCAAAATGGCAAAAACAAAAATGAATTGACGTCTATAACACTGATGAATACATCACAGCATATCATAGCAGGTTCTTAGCAGTAATGGCGGACACCACTGGTGAGTAAAAATTTTCTTATCAGAAAAACTCTGAGGATGAAACGACGGTGGTATGAGGCACAAAGTTGCCTTTAATATGTATAATAATAATAATAATGTTTAATATGTATAATATGTTAATATCTTTCCCTCTGTGAAGTTTGCATGTTCTCCCTGTGCATGCGTGGGTTTTCTCCCACATTCCAAAAACATGCTAGGTTAATTGGCAACTCCAAATTGTCCATAGGTATGAATGTGAGTGTGAATGGTTGTTTGTCTATATGTGCCCTGTGATTGGCTGGCAATCAGTCCAGGGTGTACCCTGCCTCTCACCTGAAGACAGCTGGGATAGGCTCCAGCATACTCGCGACCCCAGTGAGGATAAGCGGTAGAAAATGGAAGGAAGGATGGATAGATGGATGTGAAGAACAATGTCTATTTTGTTTAAAACACTCAGATGAGACCCACAAGGCCTCCATGATCCAAATAATGAGGTCTTGTGTGTCGTCCACATGCATTTTTTTAAATAATTCAATTCGTGTACATAGTAAACAACTCTGGAAAGAAAGAATGAAGAGGGCTGAAAACTTAACCTGTGGGGGAAGGGAACAAAACATTTGGTAGTGATGGGAAGCTGCGCTAGCGGGCGGCTTGCTGACTTTTAACACAGTTCATGTGGGCCGGCGTGAAGAAAACCCGGCAGTGTCCTTCAGGGAGGAAGTCCAGCATCAAGAGTTGTTGTGCATGTTTTGCTACGCCACCTCCACAATCCTTTTTAATCTTCTGCTCAAACATGCATGCACTGTCTCACGCCCACTTGAGGGAGTTTTGTTTGTGCAGAGGTATCCAGCTGGCTCAACTGTTTAAGAGATCTGCAGACTAGTCTGGATAGAATGATGATTTAAAGTGCTTGGGATTGGATGTTTTGCTTTGCTGCAGTGTAAAAGCCATTTGCAGTTCAAAGCTACGTGCAGGATAAAGCCACATTCTTGTTAGAAGAGTGGAGCACGGGGTTGTAAAAAAGCTTTTGATGTATTCATATCAAACACAAACACTGCACAGCCTTATCACCCTTGCTCTAATGTGAGGTTTCTATAATGCTACTAAAAAGAAGTGACGTGTTTTACCTTATTCGGCTGTCCAAAGAAGGGATTCCCAGCGCAACGCTGGTTGATGACGTCTCGGATCAGGTGTTTCTGTCCGTTGTAGGTGGTGAGGACGCTGATACGGTCAGCAGGGTAGCCCAGCAGGCGCATGTACATGAATAGAGCCACACAATACTCAGCCTCTGCCAGGTTCTTTATAGAGAAAGGAAAGACAAGTGGATACAAATATTAAGACAACTTTCCAGCCTGAATACTCCACGGTGCTTTGTCCTTGATATTAGACTCAATAGAACACTATCTGCATTATTTACCGCACCTTTAAATCCAACTGCAATCATTCCACAACATCCTCTGTCCAAGGTTTGCCCTTCAAAATGACCCCCCTCCCCACACACACACACAAAAAAGTAGAGCGAATGATATGCATTATTCATCCTGTTTCAATTAGGTCAGGACTGCAGCCTCACATCTTTGCTAATTACTTATGCAGCCTCATCAACACATCATCCTGATCTGGCTGCACTGGAGTCCACATGTTGGGGAAAGTGTGACACTTTTGTTAGTGCTCTGGCTCTTCTAAATTGCACTGATACAACCAGCATCACTATAGTCTTACTGAGGTCTCTTATTGAGGTTTCTTGCAGGTATACATGAAGCCGCGATTATGCATGAATGGGTGTGTGATTGCTTTACAAGTTGGCTGAAGTACAAATAAATGCATGCACTGAAATGTAAGTAAACGTGAGGCAATCATTTATGGCTCTGACAAACTTGTTTATTATAGATGTCAGACATTAGCATATCATGCATGAGAAAGTGGTAAGCTTGACAACAAGGTCAAACTAATGGAGGCTACTTGATCAGTGGAGAGAGTGGAGGGTTGCAAAAGGGATATAAAAATGACATAGCATGGTAAAATATTATATTAGATAATATTGTGAGATTATATTTCATCAAATGGTGGTTAATTTACTTAACTGTTTATTTGAAGGAAGCGTCTTTTTAAGTGGGGGGGTTATTGTGCAAGCAGTCTACAAATTAGTTAGCAACACACAAAGTATGTCTGGCAGACTTTTATAAGATGTACAGTACGCCATATGTTAATTGTGCCATGTGCTTTACTGTAATATATCTAATTCGGTCCGCATGGCAGCCGAGTGGTTAGCATGTTGGCCACACAGTCATGAGATTGGGAAGACCAGGGTTTGATTTCTTGCCCCCAAATTTTTCATGACAAAGACTGGTTTGTCTCCGGAATAAAACTTGTATATTAATTGTCAGATATTGTATACAGTATATTATATGTGTAACTAAGACCTTCAGCTCCACGTGCTATTGGTGCACTTGCTGTACATTAATTGTCGCATATTGTATACAGTATATTATATGTGTAACTAAGACCTTCAGCTACACATGCTATTGGTTCACTTGCTGCAAGGCTGTACGACCATGCAGAGTTGCACTTTATTGTGTCTTGTATTGATCAAGAGATTTATTTCCCATAGGATGTTTTGTCCAAAAAGAAATAAAGCCATTTTTAGCCATGTGCTATGACCACACTTGCTGCATGGCTATAAGACCATGCAAATGTGTATTTTGTTAGTTGTTTCTCTGATTAATTCAAGCAATCTGTTTCTTTTTCAACACACAAATGTGTTTATCTAAGGAATACATCTAGTCTAGTTACAGGACGAACATATCTGTTGTGCTAATGTGTTGTGATGCAATAATGTATGTATAACAATTTAATAATTCTGAACAAAAATCAACCAGTGCAGTGGAAAAGATAGTGATCAACTGTGGAGGTATAGTATACAATTAACAGTGTAAAGCAGGACATTGTGGCATTGTCTGACTCTCTCCTGGATTCTGAGGAAAAAGCCTGTGTGAGTCAGGGATCGTGGGTGATTCCCTTGAGCACTCTGCAAATGGCAACAGTCAATTTGGAGTGGAGGTTCATGTGACCCGGAGCCTCGGGAAATGCACATGGTCTGGGTTGAACAATAAGAAGGTTCAGGGACACAAGCCTGCACGGCCATCAATAGCACAGTAGCATTTGTGTGTGTTTTTTAAATTTGTATTATCTTATTTGGCAGTTAGACTGATCATCAGTTCCATGTTACATTTTGTACCCAACATGATGAAAAACTTCATTTTTGGGGGCGGGGACAGCAGTCATCATCTTTAACATCCTTCTGATTCTCCATTTTTCCAGGCTAGCTTCTTGCATACATACAGCTTATTTACATTTTACAACTATCATAGTAAATAGAGTGTCTGTGATATTAAGTAGTGCCAGTGTAGCAGCAGAGTAAGGCACTCACTCACACACACACACACACACACACACTTCAAGTATCGTAGCGATGTCAGGAAATGAAACATTATCTGGCTACCGGAGAAGAGAAACACACACAGACACACACGGGGCTGTGCAAGGGCGGCAGACAGTAACAGTGCCATAAATATATCTTATAGACAGATCATTTAAAAAATGAGATGAATGGGGAAATGAGACATCGAGGAATGTGGGATGCCCTGCCCCGAAAGAGCTAAGCAGCCTGCATCTATTCCAAAGGGTTCCGAGCAAAGGGGATGACCTCATAAAATTTCTTCAAGGTTGCCAGGTCTGTTAGTGCCTTTCCATCCCCAAGGGGAGCAATGTCAGAAAATTAACTGAGAAATGCTAGTTTAAGCCTAGTATCTCTATATAATACCGCATATTGTATATGGCTGATCTCGTAGTGCCTGGTTTGCCAGTGGAAATGCGTCAATCGCGAGACGGGTACGTATCATGCTGTCGACAAAGACAATGCTGACCTGGTAAAAGTAAGGGTTGGGCTCGGACTCGCCCATTCCGTTGAAGTCCTCGACGTTGATTAGCTGGAAGTCAAAGGTCAAGCCAGGGTTGGGCACCTGGAACTCCGGTAGTCGCTGTACATGCGGCAGGTTTCCGAGGTGTTTGTAGCGCCAGTTGTACAAGTTACAAAGACTGCAGGCCAGGGAGGTGACATTAAAACCATGACAACCGATACTTAAGCCCCCTCAACGGGTGACTTACCTGGCGCGTGCACGGCCCTGCGCGTCCAAATCGATGGTGGGCACTCCCAGGCGCACAAAGCGAGTGAAGAGGGACTGCTCCATGTTGGAGTACTTCTGGAAGGCCATGTTCTTGATGACAGGGGGCAGCTGGTGGTGGTCACCGATCATGATCCAGCGCTTCAGCCTGCTGTAGCCGTCCTCTGGGTTCTGTGGAGTGGAAATAATAATAAAAGCATGAAAGGCCAGCGGTGTATTTTATCCATGTCTGTGTCACACTGCCATAGTTTTTAATATAGTTTACAGGGCGCTTGCACTGAGCCCAATATACAGTAATATACTGTGTGATATAAATCAAGCATAGATTTTGACAAGGTTGACTATATTGTTCTTTCTTTGACGTGCGCCTGGCAGTAAGTATGAGTCACTCGGGGGGGGAGTGGAGGTCTGGCATAGTGGTTGTTGTAGCCTGGACTGATGTGCTTAATGATCTCATCTGTAAACAGACATTAGCGCTATCTCGGACAATTAGGCGCAACTACCAAAGACAAGCATCATTACTCTGCATGGAGCACATAAGTCAGGCCTTAATGAATGTGGAGAGTCAGGTAGTGGGAGGCTTGATGTTGGGTGTCGTACTGTGGGTTTTACATGTGTGGGGACAGTAGCTCAGCCCAGAAAGGTATTGTCTGCTGGTCCTGTCAGTTTTTAATCATAACCATAGTCCTGCACACATTTGAAGACTGTAACATCTAAGGCAGGAGTGTCCAAAGTGTGGCCTGGGGGCCTTTTGTTGCCCGCAGCTGTTTTTTTACTGGCCCGGGGCGCTAAAAACTAAAGCATTACTTAAGAAGAAAGTTTACATTGAGAATTGAAAAGAAACTGGGAAACACACTTTTCCACCTACCTCACACGGCTCAGATGCATTCATTTCTAGAAATATATAACTTCTTAGCTTACCACTCTGCAAATTAGACAGCCCAACCTATCCAGTGTTACAGACAGATTGCTGTCCTGGGGGCAATATTAATATTCATTATTGCCACTACGGCCTAACTCAGGGGTGGGCAAACTTTTTGACTCGCGGGCCGCATTGATTTAACAAAATTGACAGGGGGGGCTTCTTATTATCACATACTATTTAATCATGAGCTTATTATCACGTACTATTTAATCAAAAGACCATTTTGTTTCCAGAAAATGTTCAGTTTATTATATGTATTATATCTAAACAGTGTAAACACAACAATTGCAAAAATATTTCAACAATAACATTTTATTAACAGTCTTATCTTATCAATGTCTGACAATTAAAGTTCCATTAATCAAGTTTGGGTTTTTTGGTGACTGGAGAAGCACTAAGCACTCGTGTGCTGTTCTCTGATTGGTTGTTTCACGGGCACGATACCAGAGCAGCGCGCTCTGAGTGGACAACTACGGGGGCTGATACTGGACATGGTTAAACTCTATATTTTATCAGTATCACTGCCCTGGGCTTTGACACAGTATCATTTCGGCCTTTTCCCGTATCATTCATGGTTTCTAGGGTACAGGGACAATTAATACTGTAGTATGTGATAATCTATAGTATTTTACACGTAACAGCCCATTTTTACAAGTAAAAGTGTCGTGCAATCTGCTATTAGTGCACTTTGAGATCATTTATTTGATGTAAAGTGCGTTATAAATTAAATTTATTATTATTTTATTATTATTATTGTTATTTTTATTATGTGTTTGTGTCCCTTTTTTCAGAAGCATTTTGTAAACAGCTGTCTTTGGGTGAGAGGCGGGGTACACCCTGGACTGGTCGCTAGCCAATCACAGGGCACATGTAGACAAACAACCATTCACACTCACATTTCTACCTATGCACATTTTGGAGCCCAGTGAGGATAAGCGGTAGAAAATGAATGAATTTTGTAAACAACAGACCACATCAAATAACGAAATTGATAAAACAGCTACTTCCACCGTCAAAAGGTTGGCTCAAGCCGTGATGCCAGGTTGTATGTTGAGTTTAAATGAAATACTTTGGAAAGAACAGGCGAGCCGTATTCAAACACTTGGCGGGCCGGATGTGGCCCCCGGGCCGTAGTTTGCCCACCCCTGGCCTAACTTCTGTGTTCTCAGTCCGATACAATGTCAAGAGATACATACCTGCAACAGAAGTGGGATGAATGTCTCAATCTCCAGGATCTGCGCTGCTTCCTCCATTAGGATGTTGTCATACTAATGAGGACAATTATCAATTTTAGTGAACAGTAATTGGAACACAATAAGCACCCATGAGAGCATGAAGGAAGGTAATACCTTAAAACCTAGCTCCACCAGGTCATGACGTTTGAGGGCAGCGTGCGTGCAAGTCATGGCGATGATTTTGGCTTCTTTCACAAGAAGATACTTGGTGCGGTCCAATCCGCTCCTGAGCAGCTCAAAGGCCCTAAACTCCTAAACGCAGTGTGGAAAGGAAAAAAACATTTTCTGTAGATGTAGTTCAGTACAACTTTACTTTTTAGAAGGTGATACTGACAAAATGATGGATGATCACAGAGGAGGATGAGGGATAACATGCTTACTGTAGCAGGTGATGGATGACTTTGATATCTAATGTGAGGTAACACCACAAGAAACAGCCCCCTCAACATTAAAGGGGCTCTCTCCTGCTCAATCCGGGGGCTTTTAAAATGATACTGGACCTCACCTTTTAATACCATACTTGGGAATACAAGCATTCTGCTCGTCATGCTCTGATTCCACAGCCTCGTCCCCGACCACGCCTACTATGTTGCGATCGGTCAGGGGTTGCCTACAGCCGGTGACCAGTAAGAATGTTAAAAAGTATTGTATGCCTAAGATACATCACCTTTTTATTACGCCTTTTAGTCTTTTATTTTTTAGCAGTAGTTAATGAGGTTCATTTGGTCAATTCTATACTTTTAAGCAATTCTTTTTAACAGACTAATGGTCTGTTAGAGGCCTTGGGGATAAAGTCAGAGAGGCCAGACTGACATGGTTAGGACATGTCCAGAGGAGAGATAGTAAATACGTATATTGGTAGAAGGATGCTGCATATAGAGCTGCCAGATAGGAGGCGTAGTGGAAGACCAAAGAGGAGGTTTATGGATGTAGTGAAGGAGGACATGAGGGTAGTTGGTGTGAGAGAGACAGATGCAGAAGACAGGGTTGGATGGGGGAGATTGATTTGCTGTGGCGACCCCTGAAGGGAAAAGCCCAAAGAGAAAGAAGAAGGAAGACGCTAAGGTCCATATCACCCAACCCTACTACACACACTCCTGTCTTTTTAATGATGAAGTGTTACAGAGGAAGTGCTTATCGCTGATTAACCCATGATCGCGATGCTCACCCAAGATAATGTGCAATTCTGTGATTATCGCATGAAAAGTCACATTGTGTCAAGCGGGGGAGTAAAATAACCATACAAGGGGAAGAAAAAAAGTCATAGACGGAAATATGGGTAAACAGGTTGCCGCACCAGCTGTGCAGGGGCCAAGCAAGGCAATGGGGATGGGGGAGCGAGGAGTAGAGAAGTAGACCAGGACCATGCTGGGTTATACATATTTGATGTGTTACTATTTTAGCATTCAAATTAAACCAATCAAAAGCTCCAGTATTGATGAGGTCTATTTTTAACCCGTGTGGCTCCAGGCTGGTTGACGGGTGAAATCAAGATGGCGTGCCTGGACAAAGAAGTAATGACGTTTGCTGAAAGATGAGACTGTGAGAGACGTGCAGCCGCGAGGCACGTTGTGTCCCTGCTGTCAGTCTGTCCCGCTGCAGAGTCTCAGCATATTCCGAGGACAGCTCGGGCTGGCGATGTGTTGACATTTGAAAAGGCAGGACAGATAAGCAAAATCAGCACAGTGATGCCTCCTCTCGTAAGTGGGCGTACGGATCGCACTGCTGCATGGGTGAGGCCGAGGGAGGAGGGAGGAGGTGCGGTGATGCAGCGATACAGAGGCCAGGCCTGATAAATCAAGGTCACCACACATGTTGGGATATTACCTCCAGTCAATAACTCCTTTATTGCTTTTTCTCAGACCTCCTTGGTGTTGCCATAAATCTGACGTGTTATTGTTGTCTCTATAGGAATACTCCATGTGCTAAAGAAAAAATGGACCACAGTAATGTGGGGTAAAAGTGTGAAAGAGTAGATAGTAGAAGAAGCGAGGACTTAAGGAGTGAAGACTTCTGACAGGGCTTAATCATGCAGTACAGTATGATATCATAAAATGATATCATATTGGCATCTACAATTGTTCTGTCTTGGATGCTTCTTTACTTATCCTTTTAGTTATTAAGACTGACTGGTAAAACAAATGAAAATACTGCAAACTTCAGCCAGTTTTCGATGTAATATTTTGCTACAGTATAAATATATAGCTTGTCATATTGTTTGAAATGTTACCGGGGGGAATTAGTTTTTAGTGTGTCACATTAGTTTTTAGTGTGTTTAAATGAAATATAATCACTTCCAAAAGGTGCATTATTTCCCCAAATATGACAAAGTTATCCTTTTTAAATGCTTACTGTTGTATATATAGGAATTGTTCTAAAATATTTTCATGACAATCAGTGTATGGCTTGTTACTGCATTAGTTAACATTCATTTTAGTGTTATTTACATGTTTTTGGTAAAAGTACACAGGCCAAGATAACTCATTTTCTGTATTCCCATTGCTTCCCTATATGAATATTTTTACTTTTACAACTTTTTATGTATTTATAAGAATAATATTTTAATTATTAATGTATTTAATACAGGATCAGCGTAGTTGTTACCATATATGTGTGTAAAAATAAAATTAAAATGAAATGCTTAATAAAATAAAAAATGACATTAATTATACATACATTTTTCAATATATAAGCATTTTGAGAAATACATTTTCTGTGAAATGATCAATGGTGCCATGATTGTGACCACAATCATTAAAAAAATCTGCTAATATCATGTGTATAGCAAATATAATGATGATGATGAAACCTACAGTATATGATTTATAGTGCTGACCAGCCAATGAGCAGCTACCATGCATCAACCTGTCAGTGTTGATTATACATTGCTGCTGCGGTCACATGAATGAGCTGAACAGTAATTATGTGTGTTCTAAATAAATGAATAAAGCTGCTGCAGCGGAATGTTTGTGTTTGCGCGTGTGACCTCCCTACCTCCAGCTGGGTGAATATTTTCTTAATGTGGCGGTAGCAGCCCTCTGCGATGTCCATGTCCTCCTCGTAGGAGCGGCCCCTGAACACCGGCTGGGGGGCGTTGGAAAAGTACTTGGGGAAGGGGAAGAGCGCGGCCACGGCTTCCACCTCCACGTCCTTGCCCTGTTTGGGCTTGACTTTGCTCATGTACTCTTCCCAGCGAGATATCACCTGCGGTGGGGGACACAGAGCGGATGTTACAAGTCCTAGCACTGACATTCAGGTCGGTGAGGGCCACAAGTATTTAGACAGGGACGCCGTTTTGTGATTGTAGCCTTTTAAAACAATATGGATTTTTCAGGCGCAGGATTTAACACATTTTCACTTCCTTTAGTTGTTTCTTTTTGTTGTTTTTTTTCAGTGTTACAAACAAGACAGACCTTGCTGTGAGTGCTTGTAGATGCGGAGAGGACCATTTGCATATCTACATATTTGCCTTCCATGTTTTTAAATAATTTTTTGCAAATGTCCTTTGGGAAATGCTGAGTACCTCCATTTTGCAGTGACACAATTATTAACATATTTACTAGCGGTGTTGCCAAAAGGTCTTGCGAGATTAAAACGTGACAATGTTTCTCGTTTAGAAAAACGGTCATGCAATAAATAAATAAATCAATTAATCACACAATTAAAAATAAAATGAACTTGATAATTTTGGCAGCCTCAAAATACTGTCTTGATGCTTCATGGTGAGTGAGACAGCAAAAAGGAGTGCAGCTTTGTGACGTGATGAGAAATACAAGGTGAGGTAGTACAAGTTAGGAGGGAAAAAGATTCTTGCAAAGCCAAGTGCCACACAGACCCTTTATAGGAACATTTATAATGAGCAAGGTGAAACCATCAACACAAACAGAGACCAGGGTTCAATTCCACCCTCGGCCATCTCTGTGTGGAGTTTGCATGTTCTCCCCGTGCATGCGTGGGTTTTCTCCGGGTACTCCGGTTTCCTCCCACATTCCAAAAACATGCTAGGTTAATTGGCCACTCCAAATTGTCCGTATGAATGTGAGTGTGAATGGTTGTTTGTCTATGTGTGCCCTGTGATTGGCTGGTGACCAGTCCGGGGTGTACCCCGCCTCTCGCCCAAGGACAGCTGGGATAGGCTCCAGCACCCCCCGTGACCCTCGTGAGGAGAAGCGGTAGAAAATGAATGAATGAATGAATAATTCCGTCTACATTTATGAAAAAAATGGGGTAAACACACCCTCGTATTAAAAACATATAATCTATATACTCTGTTTTTTATGGCATTACCTGTTACGTGGTACCTGTTACGTGGCCGTGGAATGGTTATTTGAGAGAAAATGGCCGATATTTCCTTCCCAATACAGTACATCCCAGTAACAACTACTGTATGTACTATATGTCAGATCCACAAGTGTCTACCCTCTCTAAATGGTACATCAGACAACATTCCTCTAACTTTTTTCACAAAAGACAAATGAGAGTAGATCGGTGCGCTCTTGGGGAAGTGCTCCAGCTGTGAACCTAATAAAGCGGCTTCAACCAACCAGCAGGCAGCCTCCGTCTATAAATATCCTCCGCGAAGAGCAACTTTGACAAAGTTGGCTTGAGGAGTCAGTCTTATTGTGCTATACAAGACTATTGGAAAAGAATATACATTATGGACATGTATGGCGCAGACGTCAGTATTTAGGTGTCGTCCCTACCAGGTAGGAGCTACCATATGAGTGCCAATATGACTATGTGGCGGGTCTCTTTACATTGTTTCTGTAGGAGAGTCCATGTATTTTTTTGGCTAAAATAATGTAACGTAAGGATAGACAAAATAAGCACTAAAATATAGCCCTAAAATGTCTATGAAGTCTGTTTAAGAGCTTATGAACAACCCGAGAGGCTGGTGATAATTAGGTGTCAGGAATAAACAGCAAGAGGCCGGCACTGTCTCTTGCGTGGTTATTTGCGGTCTCATTTAAACACAACAACAAGCCTGTGGCATAAACACTTTAATAACCTATCAACATATCGAGCCTCAATTATAGGCCGAATTCTTCATTTGTAAATCAATATGAGGAAATGTAAGACCACAATCTCCTAAATTATACATTGAATCCCATCAGTGCAATGGTATGAAAAACCCTACGCCATACCTGGTAGAGGTAGAAGTGTCCAGCGGTCTCACAAGTGTAAGAAACATCGCCGGGGACCCCCAAGCTCTCCTGTAACCTTCCAACCTCCTTGAGGAGCTCCAGTCTCCGGGCCAGGACGTAGTTCACCCTGCCGTACCTGGAATATGAAGTAGCACAGTGCGGTCCATCAGCAGTCTGGGACAAAGGCGTAGCATATTTATCCAAACAATGACGCAATGTTTGCTACATTAGGATATTAGGACTATGCTCTTAATGTAAGAACACCACCAGCTAGCATACATTACCAATTTATTTATGTTGTCTATATTTGTCACAACTACGAATTAAACCGAAGAAAAATGGTTGTCCATCTGCAGCCCACAGCTGTTTTTCTTATGAAAAATCAGCAGTAATTTGAGAGAATAAAGTCAAATTATCAGGAGAATAAAAGTCATAATTTTATGACAATAATATTGCCAGGATGATAACATAATTTTAGTACCTAAAAGTTGAAATATTTATTTTTAAGTCTTAATACTATGAGAAACATCACATAAAGTTGTCATTTTTGGAAAATTAGGTTGCAGAAAAGTGTATGAGGTTAGGAGAATAAAGGCAAAGTGTTCTGGGCACAAAGTCATAATTAAGAAAAACATTAAAAATAGGTGGAAAATGTAAACAAACAACAGTAGAAATTGAATGAAAAAGAGTAAAGAAATCAATACTGTACATAAAAAACAAAAAGCTGGGCAAATTGGGCAAATTAGGTTGCAGTACAAAGTTTGAGTGTTATGAGAATAAAATCAAAATATTATGGGAATAAAGTCATATTAAGAAAAAAAGATTTAAGAAGTTGAAATATTTGCAAAATTACAAAAAACAATCATGAAAAAAACAAAATTGAAAAAAAAATTAGATTTTTCACCTATATTATAGGCATATTTTTCTTGGAAAAACTTCTTGCATATCTACAGTACATGTGATGGTTTGGACGCCCCTGCAATAGGCGATACATACAATGAAAGCTAATGCTAGCAGCTAAACTTTGCCAAATTGCTAAACTGCACATGCACGTGGTACATTAGAGTACTCAAAGCAGGAAAAGGCGGTATACAGTGCTAGCGTTTGAATGTTGGCCCCGTCTAGGCATACAGTCCCATTAATATTTCTCATTAATACTTCACTCTTCAAAATGATTACTTTTTCCCCTCCCCTCGTACTCTATTGTCTATTCTATCATTGTCAAACAGCTATAATTTTTTGTGACGTTACAATAAAGTACCTGTCAAATTACCAATTATTATAATATTAAAATCCCATTCATTTTTTTCATTCTCGTAAATGTATGACTCGCTAGCAAAATTATTATATCTCAAAACTCCTAAAATGCATTTTTTCTTGTAATATGACTTGCTCTGATTACAAGTAAAATAAAAACATGACGTTTCTTCCCTTACAGTTGCCCTTTATTCTTGTAAAGTTACAACTTGCATGTAATTGTAAGTTTATAAAATTGCATAAATTCCCCTTGTCATATTTTGAATTTCTTCTTACAAATTACATCATTTTAATTCAATATTTGCATTGAATAAAATAACATGAATATAACTTAAAGCAATCAGCGTCTAAGTGGCGGGGGCAACGTCGGCTATTACTATTTTTAGACTGCAGATGACAATGCCGCAGCTCTGCCTCTTTGGCCTGAATAAAATGAAACATTAAAAAAAAGGCGAGTGACCTTGCTGCCCAGGAAGACTCACCTGTGATGCAGCTGCTCTCACACACAGGTCAACAAAGGTGACGCCATTCATGTAGGTTATTATTGCGTATGACCTTCGGTAGAGATGCGCTGCCCACAACTACATTTAGACTACCAGGCACCAAAAATCTAATTAAAAATTGTGGAAAACACATCATGGCATTCATGGAGGCAGCATCCCATTTGTTAGGCATTTGGAGCCTTCTGTTTTTCATGTGGCAATGCAACGTTAATTAAAACTCTCTGGCTTTGCTGGTGTCACTGGAGTGGAAGGAGCGTGGCGCTTTTTGCATGTTATTATGAACCATCCACAAGCAGGCAGGAACATATTAAACGCTGATAGCTAGAGCGCTTTTCTTTTCATGTCGGCTGCATAATTTAACACAAGGAACAGACTGCCGGGCCCGGTTTTTAATGCGCCACTATTCATCCGCTAGTAGTCGTATGCTCATCCTGAACGGCACTAAACGGGGCATGGCAAAGCAGAACAAATGTATAACCCTCCTCCCTTTCTCCTCTGGAAGTGCAGCTAAAAGCTATAGGGGGCAATTTGCTCAGTGCTGCAGATGGATAAGGCGGTAATTAACAATGTCGCCTATAAGGGGACTTTAAATAGTAGCGGTGTAAAAGTGTTAATTAATACTCAATGACACTGGCCTACTTATATTCAAACGGTCCTTAAAAAAAGGCTTCTGGGTAGCAATTCATGAAACAAAACAAGACTGAGTGCTCTGCGTGTCCTGAGATCATATTTTGAGGGTCTACAAAGTGAACGACCTAGACGTTATTTGGTATTTGTGTAACAGAAAATATATTTGCCTTTGAGCCAGGGGTATTCAAGGTGCTGCCCGTGGACCTTTTCTGGCTTATAGCTGTTTTTTATTGGCCCATGGCACATTGTAAATATATAACTTCACAGGAAAAGTCCCCAGAGAAAACCCATGCATGCACGGGGAGACCATGCAAACTCCACACATAGATGGCCGAGGGTGGAATTGAAGTCGGGTTTCCTAGCTGTGAGGCCGTCACGCTAACCACGCATCCGCCAATTTTAGATTATATTATAGTAAAAAATCTGCAAAAATAATTTAAAAAAAAAGAGCCCAAAGTTGATACTAATAGACTTTTTCATCTATATCACAAAGCTGAGATGCATTTTTTTCTTGAAATATACTTTCATTTTTCACCGGAAAAAGTTTGGACAACCCTGCTTTAAGGCATCACACACACACACACACACACACATCACTCTAAGACAATTTCATTAAGAAACAGCAGCCGTACGTCTTTGAATGTAATATTGTAAATGCATTTATACGCTTTAATTTCTTTACTCTCATGTAATTACCCATCCATCCCACTTAGTCCACATGTCAGTGTTGTAAAAGTGCTTAATGAATAATGAATCAAAGAGGCGTAATGCATGCCAGAGGTTGTAAAAACGACATTAGTATTGTATTAGAGTCCACGGAGGACTGACGATATCACTTTACTACACGGTGACGGTGATGAATGCAAAAAAAGCCCAGGACTTGAAAAGATGATCTCAAATCCATTCACATTAAAACGGAATTTGGTTCAGAACAGTTGAATATTTGCTGCCCAAATCCTGTCCACTGCAGAAGTGTGTCCTTGTTTGACCTTTACAATATATGACATTTGTTTGTGTCCCCAAGCTCAGTTTATATAACGCTTTCCTTCCTAATCGATTGGGTGCAGTGATGTGTCGCTTCGGCTTGAGTTACACTACATGGTTCATGTGAGGCCATTTTTATTGTCTTCCTCTCATGTGACAGAATCTAAATAAAAACACCCGCAGAGAATTAAAAACCATTAAATAAGGTTTAAATGGTGCATTGGAGGTACATAGACCGTTAGGTAACTAAAATGCTAATAATACTGATACTGACGTTAACGCCCCTCTGGTTTGCCACGCGCTTCGTATTAAAGAGTGAAAGACGTAACAGGAAGTGTTGATTGTGTAATTATTACATGTTAGAAGGTTGATACCTTTAACAGAGCTGTCAAAAATAATTATGCAAAAATTTGTATCGTAATTAACGAATGCGGACCACATCAAACCACCCCTCTCTGTGATGACGACATACAGTATCGAGGCACAGTGGAGTGTCACTGCACAGCCACAGATAGTCTGATGCTCTTTGCTAACTTGACCTGACACACCAACAGCAGCGCAATTCCAACACCATGTATGTACAGTATCTTCAACTCACAAACACATCTATAGTCCCTCCTCGGAACGACACTTCTTCTTCACAGTGTTGCATTTGCGGACACTTTGAAAATCCAAACACAAGACAAAGAACAACATGTTTGGAACGCAAACCGGCAGCCCCGCATGGCTCCTGACAACACGCAGGCAGGCTAATTGTGAGTAGAAGTTAACATTGGATATGTATCATTTGAAAATCCATGGGAGTAAAAATATTGGCTAAAAAGCAAGGCCTCTCCAAATGTTTTTGGATGCAGATAATGTTTGAAAAGTTTTGGTCCTTCCCCCTCAGACTGCTGAACTTTTAATAACCGTTAATGCGAGTGATTAAGTCATCAGCTGAGTCCCACTTGGAAGAATCTGTGAGCCTCACACAAACCCAACTGATGTAATCCAACAGCTAATAGGCGACATAAATGAAATGGATTCAAGATCTGACATTTAATGTGGTTTGGCAAATGCCTCTCAAAGTGGTCTGTGGAGGTCCAGAGTAGTGACAAGGGCTAATCGCTCTGAGGGAAGGCGATATGATCACTGATGGAAAAGCCTGAGAGGTCGAGGATGTCTTATGGAGATAAAATATGGGAGTATCAGGTGGCCTGTCAGGGGTTTGGCTAAGGATAATTATGTATGTGGGCAGCTGGGAAGCTTTTATATATACACACACCAATACTTGTGTGTGTTGGCTTTGATTGAGTTATAAGGGCCGCAGCACATGCGCACAGTCTGTTTGCTTAAGACGCCATCTCCCGGTATCTGCACTTGTCATCGCCGTCTGTCCTCACCTGCTGAAGTCCTTCTCGGTCTCCAGCTCCTCTTCTCCGTGGCCCAGACGCAGAAGGTGGCGCTCGTCAATGTCGAGGGCCATGATCTTTTCAAACAGCTGGTTCAAGGCCTGGTGGGGAAGGAAGTAAAGCAGGGAAGATGAGATGCGGTTGGCAACAACGGCAACCTCTTTTTCAAGGCCGAACCTGATTTGAGTGTGTGACAATGAGGGTCCTCTGCTCTGGAAAGTTATGGTAGATGTTTGAAATGATCTGAACAGCCACATCGGTCTTGCCGGTACCTGGTGGTCCGACAACCTGAATGACAGAGCAGAAGCGTGAGCAGGAAGTAACAAAGAAAATGGCAAAATGGCCGTAAGAAATTATGCATTTGAGCAACATTTTGTGAACCCTCGCACAACTTATCTAAGGGATTAACTCAAAATGTGTGTATTGTTTTTTTTTTGGAATTTGTGTTGCCATTATGTCACAGAAGGAAATCATCATGCCATAAAGGAAATGTGTGATGCATAACCACAGAACCGGAAATACAAATAGAACTCAAAGTGGTCAAAGTGTCTGTCCTGGCTGATCAGCCCAATATGGCTAAGGCTAAAACATGTTAACAAAAGAGAGTAGAAGCCAAGTCAGCCATGTTTCATCACAATCATCATCAGCGTCATGGTGTGTTATTAAGATTTAATATAGTAACTTCTGCCGCTTAAGAATGATAAAAGTTGAATGCACTTTTAGTTTTATTGTACAATAGTTCAGTTTTTGTAGTACTTGTATGACAGTTTAAAGTGATAAAGCGGTCCACTCCCATATAAGCCAAAGGAGGCATCAGCCTCCTTTGAGCCACATCAGCATAAAATCTTTATATCAGCAGGGAGGCGGTACAACATGTTTACAAAAAAAGAAATCTTAACATCTCAGGTGAGTAATTTCTGCTCGGAAATAATGAGCGTAATTTGGCATCGATGAATAAATCAACATGCAATCAGCCGACAAGAAAGCAAAAGCTGGCAGGCAGACTAAGAGGTGGCTGTAGTGTGTTTGCTGGGACGTATTTTCCATCTGCCAAGCTGGAAGGTGAGAAGGGGTGAGTTTCATGGTGTTTGCTCGCCTTGTTTACTCCTAAAACCACAACCCCGCCCCATCTTGTGCAATCATACTACCAGCAACGAAATAGTATGCTTGAAAGACAGAAGTAGGAGGCTCCACACGATGTTGGCTCTTTCTGAGTTTCCACAAGAGCCATTTTGTTCGATTTTTTGGGGGGGGGGGGGTAAACAGGCAGCAACTCACAATCAAACGGTAAATATGAAGCACTTACCATGGTGAGGCCTGGCTGCATGCCGGCTCGGATGGCTTCGATCTGAGTAGGCGTGAAGTGAATTGTATTCCTGGAAGCATGTTATTAAGGCAGGTAATTAGTCATCAGTACCTTCATGACAGTATAAACCAATTTAGGTTCATTTTAGAGAATCTGATTCAGGCCAGCATGGAGCAAATGAACCAAGTAGAACGTGGACGTTGAACGTAAAAGATCATAAACCAGCCCATGGCAAAATAACAAACCCACAACTGATATAAACATGTGTATTATTGACACACAGCAGATCAACATTTGCAATAAAAGTGACTGTTGTAATTACTACATTAGATTCAGCTCCAGAACCCTCTCTTCAGCTGCAATTGTTCACTGACACAAACCAGGTTTAAGACCTAAATATACCTCACATGCTTATTAAACACATTTAAAGTATAAAGTGTGTAGGCACTGTACACTGAACGACGAACAGATGGAATCGGCTACTGCCTGATGAAGAGGACAGCTCAAGCTAAAGGGCTAGCCTCAAGGCAAATGTGACACCGAGAGTGACAACAAAAGGAAGAGATAGTGAAGGATGAGTGTGTCATGAAGAAATTATGAGGCTTACAATTGTGATGCTCAAGACGACGACTTTAGCCGTTTTAGTTCCCAGGAGGAGAATGAGGATGACCATGAATGACTTTTCTGGATAGGCTTCTGTTTAACTAGCCATATTACTAGCACTGAAAACTTTGTGTACTAAATATCCCATGTTACTACGTGAATACCTGCGGCTTACAGACAGGTATACAACATGTTTAAATTTAAAATCTCTTTAAATTTAGTGGGTGTGGCTTACATACTAGAAATTATGGTACATTTGTGGCCATAAATCTGCTAATTTGCAGGGCTGTGAATGCTGAATGTGCAACTTACTATTGGTGCTTTTCTATTAGCAACAAACTTGACAAAAAAATTGTTAACATTTGAGGGTACAGGGCTATGAATAAAACAATACACCCACATTTTCCTTTTCTTTTTGCCCATAGTCTCCTCTTTATGCCATGATGTAAATACAAGAGACCAACGCCCTCCATTATCTCCACCAGTGTCTCACTCTGACCGATACTACTTTGAAGTGAAAAAACAATCCGAGGTAGCCGAAATGAGTGGATCTCTCACCTTTTGGGCTGGTTGTAGGGATAGGGCCCACGGTTGGGTGTGACATAGGGCTCAACAATCAAGGTTGCGTCCTCATCCTCTTGTTTGTCCTTGCCTTCTTCATCAGCCTTCCTCTTCTTCCCTTTTTCGGCTTGTTTAGCCATTGGAAACTTTATTCTAGTAAAGCAAAAGAGATGTTAGACCACGCGCATGGTATCTTTTAGCTTGATTAACATATTCAAATATACATCACTTTGTCCTGTCATTTATCTTTCTCTTCATTAAATACAGTAAAATTTGGCACATTTCACACAGTTGCTGAAGCTTATCCTCACAAGGGTTGCGGGGGTGCCGGAGCCTATCCCAGCTGTCTTCGGGCGAGAGGCGGGGTACACCCTGGACTGGTGACCAGCCAATCACAGGGCACATATAGACAAACAACCATTCACACTCACATTCATACCTATGGACAATTTGGAGTCGCCAATTAACCTAGCATGTTTTTGGAATGTGAGAGGAAATCGGAGGCTAATGTGATTAATCATGATTAATTAATTCACAAAACAGATTAATCAGATTAAAAGTTTTCAATAACTTAACAGCCCTACAAAACAGCACAATGGGGGGAGCAAAGAAGTTGATAATACCTCTTCCACCCATATCACAAAGCTGTTTTTTTTTCTCAAAATTCTTAACCTATCTACAAAATATTTAAGTGGCCCCAGCATCTTTGCAAACACTCCTGGCTTAGCATAATTAATTTTAGCATCTTTAATTTCATTTTTATGAATGTGGCCCTCGCCGGAAAAAGTTTAGATGCACCTTTTTATTTTTAAGTAATCATTAAAATTTCATCTGACATTTTCCGTTCACCTGAAAGGCGGGACCTGCAGTTCAGGTTTCTCCTCTTTGACCTTTACGGCCAAACCTGGAAAACAGGAGCGCAGGTGTTCCAAGGACAGAAAGGTGTCGTTGAAGTCCAGCGTGGAGATCTGATTGGGCATTTTGGAGTAGTGGGCACTGCCTGGGTCGCCGTAGCCGAGGATGATGTCATGCAGCCAGTCTGGGACGACGCACTCCGTGTTCATCAGGTTACGGATGGTCTCGAGAACGGCCTGGAATGTACAACACAATGGATGGATGGATAGACAGATAGAAATAAAATGATAGAAACAGAACTGAATGTGTAATTGGAGGGTTTCATGTTTTCACATCCCACAGGAGGAGCTGCTTTGACGGGGACAGCGGGAAACTTGTACATCTATCAATTATATTTTAATGAGCTTCAAAGTGCCTAACTCACTGTGCATCAATCACTGGGTGGGGAACATGCTTGCTTTTATCTGAACTAAACATCAAAGCTGTAGAAGAATGTTCCTCTGAATACCCATCAGCTCCTATGCTTCTCTGCGAAAACATCTGTCGCTTCTCAGTCTGGGAAAAGACGTATTTGTATGCGCGTTGCATTCAAAATAGCCGATTTGACAAAGCCCTGTTGAGTAGCTCAAGCAAATGTCAACAGCATGGAAAAGAACAGAGGAGACGTGGGATTTGACACACTCTGCTTGGTTTTAACTTAATTTGACCCGCATAAAAACATCATCAGTGAAACTATTAGCAGGACTGCTTTTAACCTTAATAGTCTTTCTTCCCTACACTCAATGTTGCTGTGAGAGAAAGGAATCCCATTAGCTTCTGCTGACAAGCATGTCTCGATGGGCCGTAATCTCAGACTTGCCCTGGCCCTAACCTTTCAGCTACAATACCCAAGTAAAGAAGTGCCAACAGGGGTACAAACCTTGAAATTGTTCTCCTTTGGTTTGCGCCTCATGATGATGTTGAATGTTTCGTACGGGTCCTCAGTGCCGGCCTGAATGCTGCTGGTCATGTCCTGTTGGTACTGGTTGGGGTCCAACCAGACACGGAATGTTCTGGAGTCTCCTCGCAGCTTGGGTTTTGGTTCGGGACCTACGAAGGTACATATGTTAGAGGGCTTGCTGAAGATTGACACATCTGTCACAACACAATAATGAATTGCCTGTTTCGGAATGTTATCCAAGATGAGACTGAGGGCAGCAAAATGGAGACTGTGGGACATAACACTTAAGGGGCATCCACATACTTTTTTTGTTCGTAGCCGTGTGTGACATTAAATATGCTAAGTTGAGAATGGGGAGAACGTGGGCCTTCTCTTTTGAAATTTCAGACATGACACAAAGCGCAGCCAGAAAACAGAAGGCCGGCGCAAATTGGACACTGTAAGTAAAATGGTAGACAAATCTGATAAGGGTTTGAGTTGCCTAAATGATACAGGATCGCCTGTAATAATGCCAGTTAAGGGGAGAGGAAGATTGTAAATATGTTTTCTATGCCATAACTATGAAAATATTCATTCAATTTCTCAATACCGAATCCCAGTTCACTGAAATCCATTTATCGCGGTTGGGCCTGGAACCAATTAACCGTGATGTATGAGAGCCAATGAACAAGCATCAATACTCAGTCAAATAATGGCGGCGGTAGTTCTTTCAAAACAACTCTCCCAGGCTCATTTTCCTGCAGTGCTCTGCCTTTTTTAGGATGAGGAATGTGGATGCGAGGCTGACAGGCGTCCACGGAGAGAGGGGCTGTGAGGTGCACCAAGGGCAGCTCACTGATGGATGTCTGCAGAGATTCATGTGTGGCGCATTGAGGGCACGAGGGGGAAGAGAGGAGAGTGACACTCAATCCGCTTGACCTCTGTTGTGTGTTTGCACGTCGATGTGTGTGTGGGGCTGTGCTGGGATTGTCAAATCCTCCTGGCTAAAAAAAAAAAAAGTGTGGCGATAGCTTAGGGGTGTAAGCGATACCATCGACGCGTAGGAAAACAATTTGGACAGCTGGGCTAGGATGTGAGAGCGGTCAGTGTACTAAGCTATCACGGTGGCTTTGTATAAACACTTTGTATCCTCACAATCTCATGTGATCACAATACAAGAGCTATGTCAAAAAACGGATGCCTTCACAATGCTGGGTTTTGATTGGCACTGTCAGAGAGGCATTAGTTTAACAATATGTTTATTATTGTGGTTATAGTTTGCGGTGGTGGAAGAGAACAGCAGTGCAGTCATAGTATACCACTGGATCTGAAGTGTACCTCATGTTGTGGTCCAGTAAGTGTATTTTTGCAGACACCATTGTGTATTATCCATGGTAGCATTATAAACCGAGAAGGATATCTTAACCGTCCTTGCCTCTGTGTGAACCTTCTTGTCCTGTCTGTCACTCCGCCTCAAGACATAAAGCAGTACTCAGCGCCGTTGTTTATTCTGTTGTCATGACTCCAAGAGTGACTGACGTCTTGTCACGGTTCCAGTGGCTCGCATCTCAAAGCGGGAGAGAGGCAGCCAGAGACATTCACGTGAGCCCAGCGGAGCTGACAACTCACACCGCAAGCACCGTTACCCCCATCGTTGGGGGAGGGTGGGTGGCGGTCTAACTCGTAACAATCTTAGTCTGCTCCAAGTGAGCCTTTGAACCATTGTAATCAGCCGGTATCTTCAAATATTCAGTGAAATGCTGCAGGTCCATCAATTTTATGAAAACATTTGCCCAAAAAAAGTGATTTAAAAAAATGAACCACAAGCATAACCGTATTTAAGCTAGTAGCAAAGGAAGGAAGAGCTTTTTCTTTGGCTTTTTTTTTGCAAAAAATACAGCATTCCAAAGCAGAATCAGCTCAAAGGTCACAAGGAAAGTCAGACTTCAACAATGCCCCAATACTTTTTTAAAAACATTTACCACTAACAGCAGTTACTGTAATTTCGGGCGTACAGTCACCCCTCGTTTATCGCGGTGAAGTCGCTCCAGACCCACGAGGCGCATCAAGCCACCGCACTTTGTCACTTACTATTACGACTGAATATGTTTACTATTTTTGTTGTTTTTACCGATAGTAGTGGTTAACTTGTTTTTACACTTGTATGGTAATTACAAACATGAGTGAGGGGCCTCAAATGCTTTCAAATAAAACTAACACTGACTTATTTAATGTTAAAAATGTATATATATAGATAATTTTAATATTGATGGTTCACTTTTTAGACTTAAAAAATGCCTGTTTCGTTAATAAAGATATAAAGATGGCCACAGTTTGACCCTGGAACAGATTCCAATTTCTATTATAGCCTACAGAGGGGAAAAAAACTTTGAATCTTAAATCATCAATGCAAATGTGAGAAATATTTTTTTCTGAAGTGGTGGTTAGCGCTTAGGCCACACAGCTAGGAGAGTTCGATTCCACCCTCGGGCATTTCTGTGTGGAGTTTGCATGCATGGGTTTTCTCCGGGTACTCTGGTTTCCTCCCACATTCCAAAAACATGCTAGGTTAATTGGCCACTCCAAATTGTCCATAGGTATGAATGTGAGTGTGAATGGTTGTTTGTCTATATGTGTCCTGTGATTGGCTGGCGACCCGTCCAGGGTGTACCCCGCCTCTCGCCCGAAGACAGCTGGGATAGGCTCCAGCACCCCCGCAATCCGAATGAGGATAAGCGGTAGAAAATGAATGAATGAATATATACAGATAGATGGCTGTGGTTCTGGAGGACAAGCACATTCAAGGTTCATCCATGCGGGTACAACATGCACAGCTAAATTAAATGAATTGAAAGTTGCCATGGGTACGAGGGGGCAGGGCCCACAACTCTCAAGTGTTGTCGCCGTCGACCTCAGGTTAATGTAATGTTAATGCGAATAGGTCAGGTCATTACTGTGGCTGTCACCATGACAACGCGGCTGTGACCCTCTCCCAAGGATCAGCTGGTGGTTATGACTGGGATGATGGGAGGATGGATGTAATGTGTCATTGCGTGTTTGGGATGTGTGTGTGGGCGGGTGCACTTGTGAGTAGTACCTTCCTCAATGACACGTCCCTTGTCATCCAGCATGCCCTGCACCTCGCAGCCTCGCACGTACACCAGCCCGGCCTGCTCCACAAAGGACTGGCGGCGGTCGAATCTTGTGCCGTAGGCCAGGTTGGGCCGCACCGTGATCAGAAAGCAAACATCGTGCTTACGCAGCCCTGCAATGTGTATGGTGGGTATGAGAGTCAAGACGGAGGATAGACAAGGATTGACAGAAAGGTGGACACGGAGTATCAGCGGGGGACACATCAGTGGCGTTGGGATGGGATAGGAGCTGGGCATTGGGGGAGAAACTGTCCTGTCAGCATGAGCCCTGATCTTTAAAACATGAAGTTCTAATTATAGAGGATGGTGGAAGATAGGAAGTGATACTTAATTCTGCCTTGAAATTTGAGGAAATGGATTATTAAAAAAGGTCTCTCTGCAAGAGATAGGAATGTTAAGTATTCTGCAATGTGTTAGGTGGCTGCACCATAAGACAACTCGTAAAGATGTCATAGAAAAGTCATGAAAACAAATTGTCTTATACAAATTATAACTATTTTAATTTTATATATGTTAAATTTTAGATTTTTATAACACTCAATTACAAAAGTATATCTACTGTACCACACTTGGCTGTAATATTCATATTGTATTACCAAAAATGATATATTATTAAATAATAATAATTATACATTAATATTAATGTAGAACAGTCACCCTTCCAACATCGCTCCCTCACTCTATCGCGGTTTTCTAGGAGGCTAACTAGTAAGCTCTGTAGCATGCTATGCTAAAGCGGTGGCCGTTTCTTGTGTAAATGCAGTGATCCCATAGCATGCCTAAACAAAGAATAATAGGGGTGTAAAGGCGGCTTTAGGGGTGTTATTTCATGTCTCCAGGGCTGTAAAAACAATGGTACATATTTAGAAAGTTTAAAAATGGTTTTCTATGCTATAACTACAAAAATATTCAATTTATTAATATTGAATCCTACTTCATGGAAATTCACTCATCGTGTTTTGGCCTGGAACCAATTTTCAGCGATAAACGAGGGTGACTGCATTTGAATTGAATGAAGACTAGCAATAGTTTATAACAGTACTCTTAAATTGGTTCTCTTGAGATCGTGTAGCCATGTCCAATGTTGTGACCAGTTATCAGGGCTACCTTTGCAAGCAATGGTGTTATTCACCATTGCTTGCATGTTGTCAGCGGTTCACGTGTCAAGCACTTGAGCACTTGTAGTTAAGGCGACACAGAGGTGGCAAACAATCAGGTCAGTTTTAGCTCTTGGTGTTGTCACGCTGGCGTGCGTCGTTACCTTCCCACTCCTGCTTGATATGATCTTGCACGTTGAGGTGAACCGTGACGTCAGCTCGGACACGTGCAGGCCAGCTCTCGCCGATGTTGGGTTTTGCCACCTCCACGATGGAGAAGGCGGTGATGGTCTGAGCCATCCTGGCCCAGCCTCCGAACACCACTCCGCCATACTCAGATTGCCTGTGTGTGTGTGGTGGTGGGGTGGGGGAATGAGAAAGGGAGGAAAGAGGTGTGACAAGCGCCGTGGGCCGTTGTCAGCTTGAAATGAGTTGGATTTGGGGCAGCCGCATGGCACCGCCGCCGACTTATTTACTTTTCAGAGCAACAACAAGTAAAAAGTTGCTACACCACTTGACATAATGGGAGCACTTATTATGTTAAGCAATGGGTTTCCAAATGTGGTGTCGCAAATGTCACAGTCTTTGAATTAAATATCATCAATGTGCCGTGCCGTGCGCCACGAGAGGCGGAGGGGAGATAAGGATCTTCATTCATAAAAGTTAAAAAGACTTAAGTGAGCGTGCTCTTGCTCAATTAATGGGACAAATGACTTGACGCTACAGTTGGAGGGGGGGGGGGGCAATCACAAGGACCGAGGACAACTTACCATGGTTTCATACGCCACACCACGTCTTCTATATCCTGTCTAATCTCGTAGGTCGACTCCAGGCGGAACAGGTTGAAGTTCCTCAGCAGGTAGTCGTGGAGGGTGAGAAACTGGAGGTTAAGTTTTGGGAGCGCAAGGCAGCCTGAAAAGATAACACATGACAGATATAAGGTATTAGTTTTATAGACTGTACCGAAAATAATATACAGTAATCCCTGAATTATTGCAGTTCCAGAGCTGACAGTGATAAGTGAAGTAGTGTAGGATTCCTTATTTACCTGTATAAATCTAATATTTTCATAGTTAGAGCATGGTAAACCTGTTTACAGCCTTCTAAATATGGTATAATATTTTAGAGCCCTTTAACACAGAAATTTGACTCGCACTTGTGTGTGTTGCTATAAATGTTTTCACTAGGGTCAGAGCCGGCCCAAGGCATAAGCGAACTAAGAGGTCCCCATGGAGGCCTGGGTCGGCCCTGCCGAGGGTGGTGGGCTAACATGAAGTCACGTCAGGGATTAAGCGTTGCGTTTTAGTTTGGCATGTTTTACGGCCAAGAACAGAAGTCATGTTTATATTAGGGATTTTTGTATTTTACTTCTTTTTTTTTTTGCATTTTACTTCATTTAATGATTCATTTAGGAAAAAAATATGTACAATTTGCTTAAGTACTAATAATAGGCTGTATTCAACCACAAAACAGCATGATTTATTAATTTATATATTTGTGAAAAACCGTTATTGGGTGAACATTGAGTGATACATTTAGTTCATTGTGCACCTTCTCCAGAGAAGTACTCTGTGGGGACGATGTTTTCATCCCAGATGATCTTCTCGGTTGGATAAAGGGGCATTTGGTTCAGTTGCTCGATCTGAGAGATTCTGCGCTCATGACGGGACACCTGGAGGAGTGGACAAAGAGTTTTGTAATAACACGTGTTTTAAACAATTTGAAATCACATTAAACAGGAGCCTCGGCAGTGAGCGGAGGAACCATAACAACCTGGCATGCCCTCCTAATGCTGGCCACATACTGTTTGGGGGCGTCGTTCCATTCAACAAGGAGTCGTCGCACATCAGCCAATATCAGCTTTTTGGTCACGCTAGTATGAATATCCCGACCAAACCGATCTAATAAGTTGGGTTAAGGAATGCCATCCAACAGCAGTGTGTGACCACCGCATTTGTTGAGGATCACCGAATGTTGAGTTTTAATTTTATAATTTCAGAACCGTCACCGACACTTGTATGACAGTGAATTTTAATACGTTTATGACCGAACAATTTTTTCCTCTTTCCAGTCGAGAACACCGATTCAAAACGAAACCAATTCAGAGGCTGACTAGTGTCCCAATACCGACTGTGATTAGAGAGTCCACTGTCCTTCCAACCCTCGAGTGGGCATCATGACAGTAAATCCCATCGTCTCGCATAGAAAACCTGAGCCTTCTTGACATGAAATAACACCCCTCTTGTCACTTTTACACCCGGAAAAACACAATACAGTCGACATAATAAGAGAAAATAAGCCATTTAAGACATAAATGCTTGTGTATTTTGCTGTATTTGTGTTCTGGTGGTAGGGAAGGTAGGTTAAGTTTTGTTAAACAAAGCCTTTTGTTCCAGTCAACAGGCCAATCAATTCTGGTGCTTGTGTGTCCTACATTTACATTACTGACACCAAGTGACCAGTGTAGAATATTATTGAGCCATATTAAACCACAAAACAGCAAGAGATATGTATATATTGTTGAAAAACCATGATAAGAGTGACGTTCAAAGGGATGGCTGTATATGAATTAGAAGATAAGTAGGAGAACAGTGTATGTATGGAGGCTGAACTTACCAGCAGTTCCAGAAGAACTTTCTTCTCACGGGTGGTGTCTTGGCCGTCAGGCAACTCAGGTAGCAGACACAGGTAAGATGCCACCCGGTGGAGTGTATTTGGGCTAGGGAGAAAACACCTTAGAGTAAATACATATTTCAGATAGACTAAGGACTAATTGACTGGCATGTGACTTGTAAGGGTTTCTCCAACAGTGATGCTGCAGTAGGCATGACGATCGACAGCCCAATTATTTTGTGCTTGTTAGCACTTGCAACTGGAAGCAAGTGCAACCCTTCCCTTCTGTTTGCTTTGACACTCCTGCTCCGTCAGCACCCGTGCATTAAAGGGCTGGCCCGCATTGATGCGACAGGATTATGAAAATCAAAGTCTCTGCAAGCTGAGGCGTGGCTCTCCGCACCGAGTCTTAATCAGGTTGACACACTGTGACACAGGGTTTGTTGCTACATGAAGCGAAGGCAGGCTGTGGACACAGCAATGACAAGCTCTGGACAGCCACACGTGGCCCGTATCCACACGTACCCATGATTGAGCGACAGAGCAGCCATTGTGCCAGTGTTGCACTTCAGTGGCCGGTGGATGACCTGGCACAGCTCATGTGGGCATCCCTCAGCCCTTAGCAACAAGATAAGAGTGTCACAACATCTCTCTGGGCAGAGGGGGTGTTGGAGATGACTGGACCAGCTGAGCCACTGGCAAATGTGCTGGAACTAGTCCACCGCAACTTTCTATCGCCTGGGGGACTGCCTTGACCCTAACTGTTATGGGGTAAACTAACGACTTTATGAAAATATTCTTCTGCACTTTAAACCTTGCAGCATCAGTCGGAATGGGACACGCTAACAATCAAAGCGAAGGCTCTCCTGTTTGTCTATTCAACATGCGAATGAACGCAGTGAATGTGAACAAAGCGAAACTCTGGACAAAAATATCATTTTTTTGCAATACACTTGCATTGCACGTCAACAACTTGATGCACAACCTTTGATGATGTATTAAAATAATTTATTCACCTAAAATGACACTCTGCACGCTTCATGCCACTGTCAGAAGTGTCTATTTTTAGGCAAAGCTATGGCAATAATACTCGGGTTTGTGTGTTTTGGGGAATTAGAGGATAAATTCAGAGCGACGGGTGACTGGGAGCTTAGTAAAGAGCAGCAGGAATAAAGTGGCATTAGAATTTGAGTTGCTTGGATGGGGGGGGGGGTTGCCTCGTTAAATCTGATACTGGATATTTTCAGAGGGAATTACTCCAGGAGCTCTTCGGGTGACAGCTACGGAGTGAGGAACAATGGCGCTCCAAGGAGCTTGTGGATATAAACGTGGAATGAATCAGCAGGAGCATTAACCTGATTCAGCAGTGCTCGGCTCACAGAAACACAAGCGTGATGGTTCGAGCCTTTAGTAGAAAGGAGAGGATGATAAATGTAAATTTGATGTTATGTAAGGTTAGGTTAAACATTTTTGCTGACCAAGAAAAATATTTTTAATATTTGCAATGGAGAGATTTACTGTTCTATTTAATGCAAAATTTAATCGTTAAATTAACTATTAACAGCTGAATGTTAGTCACAACAGTGTGGCCCGCCACAAATAAATTTGGACTGCCACAAACAGATTTGGCTAGTTTGTTTATAAGATTTGACACTACCTGTTCACCCTAACCACCGTAGCCTAAAGGACATATAATAATTGGAATGTCTGCGTACCATGCCGTTGCAACCCCGTACAGTAGATGGCACCATGACACCGCTGCTTAACACATTTTCAGGATTCCTATGAATTTCTGTTCCGATTAAATAAATCCCAAGTTTGATCCAATTGTAGAATTATTGCAGTTTCTGTTTGGACTGCTTGGATCGTTGAACTCCAATGAAAAAAAGCGTCTTGTGTGTGATCATCGCAGCTAACGAGTGACACCGGGAACATCGAGTGGAGGTAGAATTGCAAGGTTTATAGTGTGTCTTTCTTCATAATGTGTGCAAAAAAAAATACAACAATCACCTACGACAGGGGTCGACAACCCGCAGCTCTGTCAATGAATGCAGATGTAGATGCAGATGCAATGTAGACAGAGTTCTGACTGCTGATTGGATGAGGACGGAAGGGGGAGGTAGGCTAGTGTATGCAGTGAGTGTGAGTGGGGAGAAAAACATATTGAGGTAATTTTGAATTGCATCTGAAGCAAATTACTGCACAGTCAAATAAAACTATGTAATTAACAAGAAGCACACTGTAGCTATGTGTTCGGAGCCCGAGGTAGTGAATCCGGGAGAGGCAGATAGTGTGCCGCGGGAGCTGACATTGCATGTGCATTGACCGATTGTGACTGCTGTGAGGTGGGGCGGACCTCTCGGCAACAGCCACAGAATACGTACTTTCAATTTTCATTCGCACAAATACTAGTCCCCACATTTGTCACTAGTCGCTTTTGGGAAAATAACTCACCAAGAGTGTTTGGAAAGTCGCCAGATGGAGTGAGAAAATTTGGTGCCAAGTTGGCAACACCGGGCTGCACATGAGATTTGAAAAGAGGATGAAGCAGTTCACATGAGGGGAATAAATCAAAGAATCGTTCATAAAAATATCAGAGCATCTATTGTCCGAATTTTACATTTAAAGAAATGATTCCAAAACCTCTCTCTGCAAATCCAGTCAAGGATAGGACAAATACAATGGTTATTGATGACAATTCTGTGCAGTCTCTATTCAGCCTGCACGTAGGTGAACTAATCTTGTTTTGTAGCAGGTAACGGTTTCAAAAAAAGATGACAACTTCTACAAATGTATTGCCTGCGTAATGCTTTGCTGCTTCAGGCTTTTGAAAGGCTGGACTCGTGCGCGATGAAGAGGATAGCTCAAGGTAAAGGGCTAATTTGTCTTGAGATAAAAGTGACACTGAGAGGGACACCAAAATAGAGAGAAACTAACTAACTAATGTGAGGCAAAGGAATTTTCATTTTGATTCTGAAGAAGATGACTTTAGTGTTGTCATTTCTCAGGAGGATGAAGATGGGGATGAATGACTTTTCTGGTAGACTACTGTTCCAACCACTACTCTGCACTCTTTAACTATCTATGTTCTTTAATCAAATTTTTGTAGAAATCTTTCTGTGTACTAAATACCAGGGATTAGCCGTATACTCAAGTATCTGTTACAGATAATGCATTTTTGCCAGATACAAGAAACGAGTACATTTCGTCATCATCCCTGTGTGTGTGTTTAAAAAAAATGCTCATTATGTATTCATTCTTCTTGCTCTGTGATTGGCCAGTCACACACAGTGACCGCCTCTCCCTAGATGGACTCTGGAAGCAGAGGTTAAAGAGGACTGGGCTGCGTCTCATTCGACAAGTTAGAAACGGCTTGTGTTCAGTTGGTCACACTGCCGCTACTTTATTAGGTTTTGTTCAGCTTGCCTCCATTTCGGTTTGTATCTAAAGTTACTTGGTAAACTCGTCTCATAACGTATGCGGGCTTGTGTGATGTCAGTCACTTATGCATCAGGGGTAGCATGAGCGCTTTCTTCCTTGAAATGTATTTTTGTCTTATCCCTGAAGTCATCATAAAACAGGCGTGCTACCTACAATATAACAATTTGGTTCATTTTCAGTTTCACACAGACTGTGGTAACATTAACCGATTGACTGTTTTTTTTTCCGGCTGCTGAGATAGTCACTTTGAAAAATTTTATCTTTTAGAAAACAACGGAGGTAAGAGTCGTGAGAGCATGAATATTTTTTCCAATTTAAGGTTCCATTTTCCATACTATCAATCAGACGGCTGAAAAAGCTACCTACTACCATATTGTAACGCAAGGGTTCATCACTATAGTGCAGGGGTCTCAAACACGCGGCCCGCGGGACGAATATGGCCCGCAGGACACTAGTTTGAGGCCCCCGCCTTGATATGAAAGTTTAATGTTAGTGTGGCCCGCGCAAGTTTGATATGGATGCTGTATGGTATCATGTACCCAGAAAAAATTATTACGTTTGATTAATGTTCATGTTAAAGGTTAAATAACTGTTAATAGTTATCCTCCCCATCCTCCCCACCTGATGCGGCCCAGTCTCACCCAGACCTGAGCTCCAGTGGCCCCCAAGTCAATTGAGTTTGAGAACACTGCTATAGTGAGATATTATATGTATCATGACGTGTACATTATCTTTAAAATAAAACAAAATTTTAATGAAAAATTTAAAACGAATTAACACTTAAAGCCCAGGGGATGAGACCAGGGTTTCAATTCCACCCTCGGCCATCTCTGTGTGGAGTTTGCATGTTCTCCCCGTGCATGCGTCGGTTTTCTCCGGGTACTCCGGTTTCCTCCCACATTCCAAAAACATGCTAGGTTAATTGGCGACTCCAAATTGTCCATAGGTATGAATGTGAGTGTGAATGGTTGTTTGTCTATATGTGCCCTGTGATTGGCTGGCGACCAGTCCAGGGTGTACCCCGCCTCTCGCCTGATGACAGCTGGGATAGGCTCCAGCACCCCCGCGACCCTCGTGAGGAAAAAGCGGTAGAAAATGAATGAATGAATGAGCCCAGGGGGTGCTTTTTTTCCCACTCACTGGGAAGGTTGTAAGGTACAGGCATGCGTGTGAATGAAACCCCGTAAGTCAACATTCACATCTTGTAATGTTAAATAAGGTGAACAAACCCAAAAACTCAGTTTTACCAGTCACACAAACACTGAGACTGTTTTTTTTTAATCTCCACTCTGGCTGGAGTTTTGCAAAAGCTGGAGGCTAGAGCAGCCAGAGGGAGAAATACATAACCGAATTCCTATGCGACATGCGTTAAGGCCGATTCTCCAAATTAGACAATGTCGCTATCGTTCTGGACTGAACCGTTTGAATTGACATATCGGTGATCATACAAAACGACCGTGTCTGTGTCTGTTCCCTAACAAATAGAATACAATGAGACTGTGGTTGAGCTTCTTGTTGAAATTCTTGTTCGAACATGTTTAACATGCCACAGTGTCCACTACTAAACAATGTCCTCCTTTAAACGTTTAAGCAAGATCACATTCAGCTAACACAGCGAATGAGAGCAATTAAACTACACAAGGATCAATTACGCACGTTTATCAGCTACACAACAATCAGTCACAGCCTTGTTTAGGCGACACGGGAACTTTCCAAGGCCCTTTAAAAACCAGAGTAAGCAATAAGATGTTCACTGTGGCCTGAAATGGCAGAGCAAGCCACACACCAGACAGGTTTATTAACGCCGGTGTGCTTTTTGGCTCTTTGGCAAGCTAATATGACGTGACAAACACAGCTGTTCAAAGAGTTTATTCTACACGCCGCTGCAAATCGATTAAATTAATGAGGCGTGCCTCGCTCTCTGGCTGCTACCAGCTGCTTGTTGGACGGGCCCCCCCACCCCCCTCATTGGCTGCCATTTAGCGGCTGCACTCAGGCGGCAATGGTGCTGGTGCCGTTTATCACTGCAACTTAACGTGGGACTGTGAAAGGTGCAAGTCTGCATGTGTCAGCTGAGGTCACTGTAGTTTTTTTTTTACAGTACATTAAGCACAAATACTCATTTACTTAAAAAAAAGATGTGTTTTTCTTTTACCTGAGGGACCCAAAATGTTTTGTCAAGGATTCCCGAGTGTCCACTGCTGCTACGTTGGACAGAGCAAAGTCATGGAGCTCTGGAAAATGAGCAAAGGCTGCTCTCTGTAAGAAAGAAAGTACATTTATACATTTACACACACATTTTTCATCACACATTTTTATAAATATGACATGCAATAAATATGTCATAATAAACTCTAAAGGTTTCGTCCCCAACTCCTCACTAATTTTCTACATTATTTTGATTCCTTTTTTTTATTTTACAATCCCTAATCACTTTAAAAGTCACTGTTAAAATGTAACTGTGAATGTCAGCTTTACAGAAGCCATGTCCGCTCCACAGTAGGTACATGTTGTGGTAATGACACGAGGCAGTATCAGTCACTGTAAAAGGTCGTCATGATAAATTGCATTCAGGCCTCCATTGCATCGCAAGATCACTATTTTTTATTATTATTATACATTTGGTGAAGACCACGCCCTTATGGTATGTCCCTCATGGAATAAACCAACTATTTAATTGGTGGGCCATGCTGAAACAGAGATACCCATTCTTTATTTGTAGTGGTACGCCACAGATAAATATGACCACCATAGATAGATTTGATTATTTTTTAAACAATCTTCAGTTGCACACAACTGTTTGATAACTATTATAATTATAACAAGAGAGCAGGATTGTTAAGTGACACCTCAAAAAAGTAAGGCGTGATTATGATCAATGATTGATGTATCCCGTGAACACAATAGCCACTTGTAGCTCCGAGCTCGCTGGACGCCGCCAGCCGGACATGTAAACAAAAGCGCCAGAAAGTGAAATGAGATTGGATCACACACTCTGGCATAGACAGGCATAGCATGTGACAAGTTGTCATAACTGACATATACATATACTATGTGTGTATGTATGTATGTATATGTATGTACATATATAGATATTCATTTTACGGGCCATTGTTCATTCTCCCGATAATAAAAAAACAAAGTGAAAGTAGCAGACAGGCGGTTCTGGCGCATGCATAGTAAAACAAAGCGCAGCGAAACTTTTTTTTGTGATATTTTTCATTTTTAACATGTGGCAGCTTTTGTTTTTTGTAATAGCACACCGCCACAATCAATTACATGTATGCATTATACATTATAATTATTACATTATATTATTATATATATTTCAAGACAAATCTTTGCCTTTTGATTAGTTGTTTTTCCCTTTTTCTAATTAATAAATACATGACGCAGGAAACACTTTAAATAAACACATTAAATATAGCGACAATGTCGCTAAAATGCCATCATCTATGTATGAGGTGTGTTATGAAAAAAACGGTGATTAAGGGTGCAGACAAGTCCAAACAACTACATGGGTTGATTTGAAAAAAATCTTAAGTAGAATTGACGAAATGTAAAATGACTACAGTTTCTTCTTGGACATCAACAAGTAGCAAGCAGCTGTTCAACTCTCATGGGAAAAAAATAACCACACGTCACTCGCTGACGCTGTAAAGACCGAGGTAGGTCTTTTTTTTTTTTTTTTAGATTGTCGGGTGTGCATAAAACACTTAATGTGTGCTTCCAATAATGCCTTGCACACTGCTACTTCCATATTACTGTATTATCATTCATATCAGCTATGGCATAGTTTACGGTGTGATTGGGTTCTGGCTGAAAATTTCAAATAGGATGCCACAGTTTCACACTAAGTGAGTCAATGCCGCATTATCATGGTTGTCTTTGGCACCTGCAGAGATGTGATCCTATCATAGTGCAGCGTTGTCATCTCTTTCTGCGTCAGGGCGTTCCCCGTCTGGTCGTTAATCTCAAAGCCTGTGTAGAACTTCAGCATGTCGAGCAACTTTGTGGAAGAGAGGGGACACAAGTGACATCTTCTGTTTATCATTTAGAGTGTGACGAGTGCTGCAGTGTTGCGTTGCCTTGTACCTGGCAGAAGAGATGGCCCTCCTTCTCCCGCTGGGTGAGGCTGGAAAGATGGCAACTGACCATCAAATGCGAGTCATCCAGCACCGTGTTGAACCAACGTCTGGTGGGAAGCAGGGCCTAGATGCATAATAATATGTATTCGTTAGAAATAACAATACATGAGAGTCTGCCATTGCAGCAAAAGAGCAAGTTCCCAGCATCTGGACAACTATTTTATCCCTGATGCTTTCGTATCTTGATAGAAAAACTGGCAGAGACATGCTTGCACTGACGGAAAGACTTTGATTTATTTGCTGGTTGCTGCACAGTAACATGGGAGGAGGGAGTCGGGGAGCTGGGGAGAACAGAAAGCTGTCAAAATGAGATAGCAAGCGCTGCTTTGGTGTGAATAAATCAGCTCAACTTGTTGACGAAGTGACAGCCCAAGCGTAAGGGTGACTCCTGCCCACTAAACAAAAGGGAGTTCAATCTATCAAGACGAAAAGGATGGAAGTAGTGTCCAGGCGAGGGAAAAAAAAAGAAACAACACAAAAGAATACAATATGGAATATTGTGATGCAAAAAAATGAATTGACAAGCTGTGGGTGTATCAAGTGATACCTGAAACCTGAAAGAAGCTCCAACTTTTGCCTTTTATCAAGCAGCAATCTTTGATCAACACAAGCCTGACTGGAGGAATAAAACAGGCACAAAAAAGGCGGTGGATCTTTTCTCCCACTTTTTCTATGCATTTTCAGGCAGGGAGTGAAGTACAGTATAGATTTCAGGCAACGGAAGCTTCTGTAAAAGGAGAGGGCTTTGAAGGACGGGGCTCGTCTCAGGAGACGGCGGGCTAGCTGGCCACCGGCCGATGCCAGGAACAGCGAGGCCGGGCCTGTCAGCAGACAGCCAGATGAAATCTATAGAGCTCCATTGCTTGTAACAGGAGATCTGCACACGCAAGCAGGAGCCCATGGCACATTGTGTCTCTATCTCTGCTAGTCAACTTCAGCTCCAAAATTCAATAATCTGATAATGTTCATAGTCTTGCTGAACTGTGTAAGTCAACATAAAACCAATTGAAAACGTGACAGAAAAGATGAGAAGAAGCTGACCATAACAGAATGGAACTAGATAGGCATTTGAAAAAATGAAATAATAAAATATCACAGTTCACTGGTTCAAATCCCGACTTTGAATTCCCGCAAAGTTGGATTCAGTATTAATAAAGAAAATATTTTCATAGTCAGGACATTGAAAACCTGCTTCTGATTTTCTGAATACAATTTTATTAGAATCCTCTAGCAAGAAATAACACCCCTGTGTTCACTTACACTCACATTATACAATATTCATTTTTTTGTGAAAACTTTCCCGATTGCTTTTCTGCCCAATTAAGCAGCAAACAAGTTGGATTGAGTAAACTGCATCCTCTACTAGTCAAATACCCATGCCGCCTACAGAGAACATACTATAACTCTTTATCTCTAAAATCACAAATACTTAAACTTGCTGATATAGTTAATTTAACAGCTAAAATAATGCATAAGGCTAAAAACAACCAATTAGCTAAAAATGTCATCCAATACTTCTCTACAAGAGAGGAGAAATATGATCTCAGGGAAGAACTACATTTGAAACACTTCTATGCTAGGACTACGTTATGCTAGCCATAGCATTTCAGTATGTGGAATCAAACTATGGAATGGATTGAGTAAGGACCTCAAACAATGCACAACGATGAGCCAATTCAAGAAACAATACAAGCAGTTGATGTTTGCTAAATACAAGGATGAAGAGTCTTGAACCAGTCATGGTGTGCTATATATATCACTATATTGACACTTACTATGGTACCCATTATGGCATTGGATGCTCATATCACCTCCTACTTTGGTATGAGGTGCATTATTAACAAAAAAACCCCTTAAACTGTATTATGGAAAGCAGGAAGTGAACAAATGTAACAGTTACTGATTGTAAAAGTACCAGATGCAAAAAATACGTTGTGTGTCTTACCTCCAGATCAATCATAAGTTCAATGAATCTCTCACAGTAATGCACCTTTTCCATGGTGATGGAGCCTGTGGGGGGTAAGACGGTAGTGTAAGACAAACAACCATGTGACGGAATGACAAAGTGGAGAATCTGTGGAAAAACCCTTTTTATCACGCCTGTCAAAGCTGTCAATCGCCTTTTTGTGTCGCTCTTCTGCATAAACTAACACGGAACTGAATTGTTTGAGGTCGGAAGTAGCACGAGGTAGGATCGCCGCAACATATGATAGATTTTTGCTGCTTTGTCAGCCACTAACAAGCTAAATACAGACATGATTATTAGTGTATTTTCATGCATTTGTGAATACAAATTAGTTCTGTTCTTAAAAGTAATCTTAAAATCTTGTCTCGCTCTCCTTGACCTAAATTCATGAATAATCTTGTGAGAAAATTTAATGAGAATTGAACTTTATTGGACTCTGAGCATAACAAATTGTTAATTAAGCTAGGCCCTGTTACGCCCGTCAGGCCTACGTTATTTCCAATAGTGAGGTTAAGATCTCATTCACTGCTGTGCTAGTATTATTGACGTCACTCACTTTTATATTTGTCCTATATCTGAATAATAAACGTGACTATAAATCGCGCAGGCAATGCTGCAAATGACGTCATATAGCGGCCTGTCACGATTCGGCGAATCGGAGCGCCACGATGCGGCCATCCGATATATGCGAGGGAAATTTAATGGAAATGCATTGGAACGGGACTGGAGATTTTGTCCGAAATAGGCGAAATCCGTTATAAAAAATCCGATATATGCAATGAATTTTTATTGGAAATGCATTACAGAAAAATCGGTTCTTTTTTATCTGTCCGTTGTGAGCGAATTTCCGATATATCCGAGGTTTACTGTACTTCTTTTTGAACAAGAAATCTCACCCTATTATAATTTTGGGAGATCTCAAGACGCCTGTAATATAAAATTCTGACATTTATTAAACGGGTATGGTTCACTATGGTTCTACCGACTTAAAAAAAGGACTTATTCCAGCTTCAGTAGCTTTAGTTTGTCTCAGTGTTGATGTAAACATGTCTTCTTCTCTAGTGAAATTAATATTTTGGTGCCATGTCACACCTAAATGAAAGCTCCTTTATTGTCTTCATGATGTATTTTTTGACGGTTGTCACTTACACTCCATAAAAATGTGTAATATAATTATCTGACTGCAGGACGCTGTATCAGAGTGTAGGGTTCTGTGTAAAAGGCAGAGAATGAATGATAGATTTACTGCAGCAGCCATGATTTGGCAACATTGGGGGGATGTCTGTGAGAAAGACGCTGCTGATGAACATGATCAGCATCATGTGGTATCCCTCACCACTCTGTATGTGTGTGTGTGTGTGAGAGATGGGCACATGCAGTAAGCATTAGAGTGATGTAGATCCTGCTGGGTTGGGGACTATAATCTACTCTGTCAGGTCTGAATTCCACCTAAACACACAAGTGTTCTGTTTTTAGCACTCAGGTGGGGAGGGGGCCCCTCGGTGTCGGCCCGCATTACGAGTCGGTGGTCGGTGCCAGTGGCGCCGTGGCAACGGGGGCACACGCTTCTTTGGAAAAGGGAGGGGATCGCTACTCTTGGCGGATGTCTTTTATTAAAACGTGTGATATTCCACATTGAGTAGCTGTGAACGCCTCATGATTTGTTTACCTGATGGCGGGATTGACTCCAGGACCCCGTGAAACTTTTTAATGAGAGCCGAGAGGAAGGTTCGCTCCTTTTTAGCCCTGAAAAAAAGAAGGAGAGGCAAATGAGGCAAGCTTCAAAAGAAAATTTGGTTTTGCAAGAGAATCTTATTTACTGCTCAGACGCGTCAGCATCCATCTTGTCAAATTTCTTCTTGATAAGATTCCAGAATTTCTGCAGCTTTGGAACCTTCTTCAGCTCATGTTGGAGTCTGGACTGCAAGCAACGTACATTTACATACAGGATTAGATGCTGGCTGTTGAAATACACCGACTTAGAGAGTAGCCATGGATTCAATGCATCTGTGGGCATCTTACTGGCAGAAGGCACATCCACATTGGCAGAGAGATGAGCTGTTGCACCTGCTCTCTGATCAAATCTACCTCCTGGAGGGGGGGGGGGGAGAACAAAATGTATTGTACATGTTAGATTTTTTTAATAGGACTTCTCCGCATAAACAAAAACTCCACCACTAAAAAATGCATAGGATTTTATAGGACACTATCAATACTGAGGAGTATGCAACTGTAGCAGATTTTCAAATGAGACCTCTGCGGTACTCTGTTGGTGCAGCACTGGACAAGACAAGACCGGAGGGTACTGCAGCCAAGTGCAGTACTGCCACCTAGTGGACTTGACCGGATAATGCATCCAAGAGCATTAAAGCGTTATTATTCATCATAGGATTCAACAGTTTAAGGCAGGGGTGTCCAAAGTGCGGGGGCCATTTGTGGCCGGTAGACGTTTTTTATATTGATCGGCAACAATAATTTTACAAGAATAAAGTCAAAGTATTAAGAGAAAAAAATGTAATCTAAAAAGAAAAAGTTGTACGAGAATAATGTATCATATAATATATACAGTGAGGGTCATAAGTATTTACACACCCTGCGATTTTGCAAGTTCTACCACTTAGGAAGAGATCTGAAATTTTCATCATAGATGCATTTCCACTCTTAAGAGTCATAATCTAAAAAAAAATATCTAAAAATCACATTGTATGATTTTTTTTATGATTTATTTGTAAATTACTATGGTTCATAAGTATTTGCACCCTCGAGAATCAGCAATAATTTAGACTCTCAAAGAGCTCTCAATCCACCCTAAAAGTAGTAACCCCCCCCACTTTGAGCTCATTAATGTGACCTGTGGGCAAGACAAGAGAGCTTTCCAAAGACACCCGAGACAAAATAGTAGAGCTCCACAAAGCTGGAAAAAGGCTATGGAAGAATTGGGAAGCAGCTTGGTGAGAATAAATCAACTTTTGCTGCAATTGTTAGAAAATGGAAAAAAGCTAAACATGACTGCTAATCGCTAAACTCGGACTGGGGCTTCATGTAGGATCTCTGCTCGTGGGGCATGCCTCATGATTAGAAAAGTGATGAATCAGCCCAGAATGAACCATAGTTTCAAAGTCGACTGTCAGTAGAACACTAAGGCGTAATGGTTTAAAACCATGCATTGCATAGAAGGTTCCCCGTGTTGAAGTCAGCACATGTGGGCTCGTCTAAAGTTTGCCAGGGACCATCTGAATGATCCAGAGGGGTCATGGGAGAATGTCATGTGCTCAGATGAGACAAAAATGTAGCTTTTTGGTTCAAAAACACACACTCGTCGTGTGTGGAGGAAGAAAAAGGCTGAGCTGCATCTCAAGAACACCATCCCTGCTGTTAAGTATGGGAGTGGAAACATCAGGCTTTTGGGGTGCTTTTCAGCAAAGGGGACAGGGCGACTGTACTGTATTAAAAAGAGGAATGGGGCCATTTATCGTCGGATTTTGGACAAAAATCTCCTTCCCTCAGCCAGAGCATTAAAGAGGAGTCTTGTCTGGATCTTCCAACATGACAATGATCCCAAGCACACAGCCAAGATGACCAAGGAGTGGCTGCGTAAGAAGCATATCAAGGTTCTGGAGTGGCCTAACCAGCCTCCAGACCTAAATCCAATAGAAAATCTTTGGAGGGAGCTGAAACTTCATGTTGCTCAGCGACAGCCCCAAAACCTGACAGATCTAAAGTGGATTTGTGTAGAGGAGTGGCCTGGTGAGGAACTGCAGGAAACGTTTGACCTCTGTAATTGCAAATAACGGCTTATACACTAAATATTAGCACTGATTATGTCAAGGGTGCAAATACTTATGAACCATAGGAATTTTAAAATAGATCATTTTACAAAAATCATAACGAGTGGGAATGAATCTATGATGAAAATTTCAGATCTCTCCCTATTTTCTAAGTGGGAGAAATACTTCACTGTATACTGTCATTAAGTCGCGACCCACTTTTATTGAAGTCAATAAAAAATTTTATGTACTTGTATTATTTTTTTACACTCTTATTGAAGTCATTTTTAATTTATGTATTTGTATTATTTTTACACTTTATGTAAGGCATTTTTTTCATATTTATACACTTAAGTCATTGACAATTTATTCTTTCATTATTTTATTTATATATATATATTTTTTACATTTTTAAGTCATTGATATTGTTATATTTATTCCTTCATTATTTAAGCTTTTCATACAGTACTTTCAAACCAAGCAAAACTACTTGTCATCTTTTGAATTGATAATTCACATAATTTGCGTGCTCGAAGTGCATTGTAAAGAAATTAATAAAGAATTTTGTCAAGGAAATAAGGGTAAACATATCTACTTACATAGAAAATAAAGCATAAATGAAAATTAAATATCAAAATTGCACAAACTAAGAACACAAAATGCACTAATACCAAGTAGGAAGATGACTCAAATATAAACGATAACTTTGTATATATTTGTACTTTGGCTGAATGTGTTGTAGTACATACGAGACTGTTGAAGCAGTGGTCCAGAAACTCGAGCAGTACAGTTTGCTCCTTCAGGCTGAGCCCGCCTTCATCACCTGCCAACAGGGCTTCCATCACACATTTGAAGAAGAATGAAAAATGGCTGGGCTCCTTTTTGAACACCTGATGAAGAACACAGTTAAATAACGGGTTTTGATGTTGGTGGGTGCAAAGGATTACGCTGACATGAGAAATATGTCTTCTGTCATATTTATGCTGGGATTTCTTACCTCCCACGCTGGGACGTTTTCTCTGAACTTCTCATTGACGATGCAAGAAATGGACATGAGAAAGGCATTGCTGGACACCTCTGGAGTGTAGTTGACCCAAAGGTAGTTCTCCAAGTACTGACTACAAGGGAAAAAATCAGCTTCTTGGTTCGAGTCACAAAGATGTGGTTTTAGGAAAAAACATGAACACATTAACATTTCTGTGCGTTCTAAAGATATAAAAACAGACGGCTAACGCTAGGTATTTGAGCTGCCACGTTTTTGTTTTAGACTTTGGAAAAGTTAATGCTAGGTGTAGGTAATGTTGTTATGTTGCTATATGAAAAATATGTGCCCAGGAAGGAAGTTCCGGTAATGCTTAAAACCCAAACATTTCGAAATATAAACAGTGTTACATGTTACCATGAATGTACCTGTTACTACATGGTTATTATTTTTGTTAATTATTTACAAATATAACACCATGAACTATTTTCACATTTGGACACACTTCTGCCACCTTCCAGCCGTTTTAGGCTTCAAACCAACCAAACATGATCTCCTCTATTGTGCAGTTGTGCTATCACCTCTTTTTGCCTCTTGTGCCAAAAAGGTAAAACACGTATAAATACGTCTTCAGTAGCGAATGAGTTAATAGTGGCATTTGTAAGCGGCTTAAGTGCGTCTCGTTAAATGCAGCAATGAACTCTCTTTTTACCTGTTTTTATTACTTTAGAATACACAAAAAAGAGAGACATATACAGTCATAAGGAATATAACTATATTTGATCACCCTTGATTCTTTTATTTTATGTCATTTTAATGCCTGGTACTAAAGGTACATTTGTTTGGACAGACAAAAAAGGCCTTAAGAGTTTAATTTAAGAGATGATACCGAGCAACTTCCATGGCTTCCTGATAATAAACAAAATCACTTAAGTTCTCACATCAATAGATAGACTTCCTTTATTGTCATTGCACAATATCACAGCAGTGAAATTGCCAACAAAATGTTGTTGCCTGGCTCCCGTATAATAATAAATAATAATAATAATGTGGACAATAAATAGACGGCATCAAATATGACCAACAATGTACAGCATAAACAGTAATTTGTACAAATAATTTAAATAATTTTGATTAAATAAGCTTGCATTGTACTTTGTACAATGTACTGTAACTTGTATGAGCTATTTTTGTTGTCATCATTCTAAACAAAAGGTACCTTTAGTCACGCCAGGCATTCAAATGAACAAGAAACTGAAAAAACAAGGATAGTCTAATCATTTTTTCCATGACTATATGTGTTCATATCTCACATATGGATTATGGGAAAATTTTTCCAAAAAAGTGCCGTTTTTCACAAATTTAACACAACTGCCTTCAGATTTTTACTTTTTTTTTTTTTTTTTTACAACACTTGTTCATTTTTTCCCCCACTAAAGTGCAACATACAGAAAAATCTAACAATACAGGCCCTATTTCAGTTGAGCTAGTTTGCTAAAAACATCATAACATTAATAGTTTCAACAATCAGTCTTTTACTTGTTACATTATGCCTTTTTTCTCAATTTTTGCTCGGGTTTTTTGTTTAACGTTGACAATTGCATTTTTTTTAAAGGCCCAAATTAAACCATCCGAGAGAAACAGCTCACCTGAACTCCAGTAACATGATTTTTCTGATGGCAAACCTGCAAAGGAAACGACATAATGAATAATGACAATGAATAATGTGCTCAAAATATGGAGTAAATTAATTTACAGTGCAATGAAAGAAAAGTGTGTGCAGCTGTACTTACTTGGACATGAGAATCTCTTTTTCATACACGTCCTCCATCACCTAATCACAACAGTATTTCAAAAATACATGACAATAGGTTTCAAATTAGTTATATTGTTAATATTCAATATAAACACATACAAATTTCTTTTACATAAAATGCATAAAATACATAGCAACAAACAACTCACCTTAGGGTCAAAGGGCAGTTTATTTTTTGCATGAGGCGCCCAATATTTGTTTGCCAACTGAAATAAATAAAATCAATTAGCATCCCACCCAAATATAAGTAGTTTACATCTCAAATGTTGCCACGTTTTAATGTGCAGCCCGTTTCTTACCTGTGTGACATATTCTGCATTAATCTGCGACACCGACGGCGCTGCAGCTTTTTTAGCGGGGGTTTCTTTCTCCATGATGGCGTCTTTAAGCAACTATCCGTAAAATAGATCACAAAAGCATAAATGTAGAATACTAGATTTTTTGTCGACTTACACACACTTTGAATGAATCAAGCCTCAAGATAAAATATGTCGAGGTTTGAATGTTGTAAACTGTGGTGACAAAGTTGGAAATTAGTTTATCGCTTACTCGTATAAGGTAGCAGAAACAATATTCGATAATATTAGACAATAACATACTTGCCCTACTGTTTCAGCCTTCAAGACAGATATTGATAATACGCGTTTCGAAATCACACAACGCACTTGATACTTTGGCTAAGCTAAAAAAAAAAACATAGGACAATCTCACATTTTTTACGAGTCGCTATGGTTACCTCAGCATTAAACAAAAATACAATAGAACAGTATCACAAACCTTTACTTCCCTTTCAGCATGGGTGAGAAACAACGTTGTACCGTTGTTTTACACATGTACACACAAAAACGCGCTGAATGCGACTGACTTCCTGGTTACGTCCGGGCAACATTCTCATCCGAAGAAACAGTGGCACCTAAGCAATAGTTCCTACCGGTAAAAGCATTATTTTCATATGAATGCAAAATAAAACAAACAAAGCGAACGGGATAGATACAAAGTAAGTACAAAATGTAATAATTATAAATAATGTCAAAAATAGTATGAATTATCAAAGAAAAGCTTTCAGTGTCACCAGTATTTAAAAACTAAAAACAAAACTCTAAAATATCTACTTTAAATTACATGATAAACGCAAACATTTTCCCGTTCCCATTTTAATATCAATCAAATATAAAAATCTTAAAAATAAAATGTAACTGCCTCTCAGTCAGTGTATGCTGTCAGTTTTAAGTTCCTCCCTATTTTGGTTCCTACCGAGGTGTATACAAGTTAATAAGGCGGAACTATTTTTTTGTAGAATCGTTGTTTCCACATGTGCATGTTTAATTGTTACACAAATAGAAATTAAGATCAATTGTTGCCATTAGAGCTCAAAGGCGAATAGGTGCTAAAGGATTGAAGATCTTCCCTATAATTCCCTTCTAAGGCATGTGTGCAGCCATTAAGGTACAGTATATGTGTTTTGTATTGTTTTCTTTTCAGTCTCTTAGCCTTATTAGTCTTATTAGTTATTAGTCTTATTGTATATTTGTATTATATGACCTGTAATTTATTGTATTTGTATCCTTTGTACCCTTTTAGTTCTCACGTTGGTTTTGTAATAAATCCATCAGTAAAAGACAAGAACTTAGTAGCTGTCTGATCGTTACACATCCGAGGGAGTTACATAAAATGTTTCAAAACCTGTATGGCGCTTTACTTGCAATACTCTTTTTAGCCAGCAGATGGGAGCAAACACCATCTAATATAACAATTTGTGGCCGCCTTGTTCAAACACTAAAAACAAACACTTTGAGCAGAGGCTGTGACCTGAATGCTTCCACAATATGGCACAAAAACACGAAAAAACATCGATCATGATACGAAAAGGATTCAATCATGGAAACAAACAATGTCAGGGGTGCGTCTCAAGCAGTGAGGTCACCACAAAAACTCTATTACTGTCTGTAGCCCAAGAGAGCCTGCACGCGCACACACATTCAGCACATACACAACACCAGGCTGGCTGGCCTGGAGGAAGAAACACACAGTTAAGTCCATGTGCAAGGCCAAAATGACAAGGGCCGCAGGCTGGTGGGTACACAGCACACAAAGGACAATAACGTTAGTTACAAAAAAGCCAGTTTTGTATGCAGAGCGGTCGGTCGGTTGGCTCGGCAGAAAATGTACACACACAGAGAAAAGTAAATGTCACCCTGTCTTTAGTCATTTTGTGTGTAAATAACTGCGGCGAGGACACAAAGGAACGTCTGTCATGAAACATCACGTCGGCCCGCCATGAGAGCATGATTATAACCTTGTGGCTTTGTCGGCATCTATATGAAAATAGACGGACGCAAATGTTTACAGACGTGATCGACAAGTGGTCACCTTCCAGTAAATGAGTTTTTCCAGAATGAACATTTGTTAAATAGAACATACACAAAAACATAATTCAGACTCAATGTTTTAATATTAATGAAACACAAGTCATCAACTTGTGTATATGTTTGTGTATTGTTTTTTATGGGCTAGATAAAACATTCAGTCAGTGCTACCATACTCAAAATCTAAAGTTAGATGACAATAATTAATGCATTAAAAAATATCATCAAATTTACATGGTTCTTACATGTTTTCCACAGTAAATCCCATAGACAATTTGAACATTATTACAGACCGTGCATACTGATGACAGATTATGTAAAAAGTTACGCCTTTTTAAGAAAAATGTACTTTAAATAAAAAAATTGAATTCATGGAAACAAATAATTATCAACACTATATATATTTAACACTTGTTTTTAATAATCCCACTGTAAATCCCATATAATGGTTCAACATCCTTTGAAACATCCCTGATATAATTTAAAGTTGAGTCAGGCTATTCAAAATCTTCACTTTGACAGAAAGAAGAAATAGAGAAAAAAGAGAACATGAAAAAATAATTAATAGTGTTAGTATTTCTAATAAATGTTTTTTAATTCTCCCCGTGCATGCGTGGGTTTTCTCCGGGTATTCCGGTTTCCTCCCACATTCCAAAAACATTCTAGGTTAATTGGCCACTTCAAATTGTCCATAGGTATGAATGTGAGTGTGATTGTCTGGCCACCAGTCCAGGGTGTACCCCGCCTCTTGCCCGAAGACAGCTGGGATAAGCTCCAGCAAACCCGCGTCCCTTGTGAGGATAAGCGGTAGAAAATGAATGAATGAATGTTTTTTTATTTCCATTTTAAATTCCATAGACAATGTGAGCATCCTTACAGACCATGCATACTGATTACATTCAGTAAAAATCTCCATCTTAACCAAAACAAATTAGATGTCAAGAACGAATGCATATAAACAAACAATTATTATTACTTGGAACATTACTGCTGTTTCTAATTTTAACTGGAAATCTCAGACAACTTGAACATTATTAGAGTTTACATACTGCTTACAAAGGCCATAACAAACTCAAATGTTAAAGTATGTCATAAAAGTATGTTTTTTTGTTTGTTTGTTTTTTAAAGCTAAAACATGGAAAGGGTTAATACAGTTTATCAGGAAGCATCATTTGGAACCTTCTGATCTGATACGACACACAAACAATACACTTGGCTGAATGATAGAGTAAAAGGTGTGTTTGTTTAATAGTTTATTTCGTATCCCATCTCAAAATGCATTGGGTAATAATATCCAAGTGAGATTGCGTAGTAGTACATAAAAAGAAATTATTCTTCTAAAAATTTTATGGGTTCTTTATTTTCAATTATAAATCCATTGTAAATTCCATAGACAATTTTTGAACATTCTTAGCGACTGTCCATTCTGTGTAGGCTCATGTTTGAGAGTACTTATGAACATATTTTAGCGCTGGCTGTATTATTTTAGAAATATTCTCATTTTAACCCCCCCACCCCCACCCCCAAATAACAGATGAACATAAACACACTTTACAGAGTATTAGCTTGCTCTAGTTCATAAATAATTTGCTTGTTTGTGTTGTTCAACCGTCAATAAAGAAAAATCTTCAGGCTCTATTGGCTGCCTCCATTGTTCAATTTTTGATAGCAACAATCAAAACAAAACAACAGTGAGGCTGGGCGTGGCGAGGATCGATCAGTCGGCCCCGTGATAATGGCGGCGTTGTGAGTATGAAAGATGCATTCCGACTCTGGTTCATCAATATGTTTCATGATCTTTGAGAAAAGAAATGTTCCAGGAGCGACGGTTAATAGTGTTATTTTCTCCACACACACATTGAGCTTAATTCCTTGCCTGCGGCGGTGTGAGGCGAAGTCCCTCTCCTATTAACCAGGCTGCCTTTAGAATCAATAGAAAACATAAAGAGGCTTAATCTTTTCGGGTGCCTGGTGCTGATTGCCCATTACACAATAATAACACACCTCCAGTCCCGTGGAAGATGAGAGGGAGACTCAATCACATCAACCGACACACAAACACACACAAATGGTGTTGACTAGGAAGCTACCTGAAACAAAGAAATGCTAAGAGATGCTTTTTTTGACTTCTTTCTTGAGGTGACAAAGTAAAGGAATTTTTTGTTCAAACGACTGCTGATGTTGAATCAGTAGTTGGTTACTTCAATTTGTAACACTATGAAAAAGAAAACAAAACAATTTGAAAAGTTGTGACGGATGTTAGTACTACGACATATTAGTGGTTCAGTAAATGTTGACACTTTGGTATAGGTCAGTGGTCCATCTGTTTTCATTGTTAACCGAACAATTAATCGGCTTTGGATAATGGTCTGTAAGGATGCTCACATTGTCTATGGAATTTAAAATGGAAATAAAAAAACATTCATTCATTCAGTCAGTCAGTCAGTCAGTCATTTTCTACCGCTTTTTCCTCACGAGGATCGCGGGGGGTGCTGGAACCTATCCCAGCTGTCTGTCTGTCAGACAGAAAAAAAACGGCTTGCATGGCAGAATTCCAGGACCAAAACCACTGCTGAACAAAAATAACATTAAGGCTTGTCTCAATTTGGCACTGAGGCCGGCAAACTTTCATTCATTCATTCATTCATTTTCTACCGCTTTTCGCTTTTTATTCACGAGGGTCGCGGGGGTGCTGGAGCCTATCCCAGCTGTCTTCGGGCGAGAGGCGGGGGATACACCCTGGATTGGTCGCCAGCCAATCACAGGGCACATATAGACAAACAACCATTCACATTCATACCTATGGACAATTTGGAGTCACCAATTAACCCAGCATGTTTTTGGAATGTGGGAGAAAACCGGAGTACGCGGAGAAAACCCACGCATGCACAGGGAGAACATGCAAACTTCACACAGAGATGGCCGAGGGTGGATAATGGTATATTATATATAAATATCTCTGACTGTGAGACCCGTTTCATTTCAGTGTATCATGTTAAATCAAAGTTTTTAACCATTTCCAATCAGATTCAGACACTTTTCTACTGCACAGTACTGACTTAGCTCCACTCGGCAAAAAACCCACAATGCACTCTGACGAGTAGACTGAAGCCAACAAGAAAACGGAGTACTGCAGTGAAGTGGAGCAAATGTGGCCAACTATATAATCCAGTTCCAATTATGTGATACAAAAAAAGCAGCCGTGACAAATTTTATCCAAGAAATACGACACAGACCGTAGACTATAATACTGCGGCATCCAGAGCTACAGGTTTATTTCGGTCCTCAAATGTTATAACAACAAAACAGCGATTGTGACTTAATCAACCAATGAGCAGCCAGCAGTGGTTTCCATCACTTTGGCAGTATTGGAACCCTAACTTGGAGAACCCTGAATAGGAGGTACTTTGCAGTAGGACATCAGTCTGTAAGGACTCGGCTTAGGCACTGGAAAGACGTAGGTCTAAAAGAAAAGTAGAAGACCTATAATGGGCAATGAATCCTGCGGGGGACTGACTTCCTGAGCAAGGCCATGAACCATCAACAGCTTGGGACTCCATTTTAGAATCCCGATTCTGCCCTCTGTCTTTCCTAAGAAATCCTTGAGACTGAGATGGAAACACAGCATTATAGGGTAACTGGATGGATTCTAGATAAAAACATGATTATATCACATGGAGATTTGAATAGTCAATAGTCAATAGTCAATCCTCCACTGAGCTCCAATGTCGCACGGCTGTCGATCCTGGCTGTGGTTCTTATGCGCTGAGCCAGCAGGACAGGTGGAGGATGCGGCAGTCGGGCAAGTCCAGGACTGGAACCAGGGCAACGGATGGACTGGACTGTCCTAGAAACTTTTTAAAGGTGTCCTCGAGTCCTGGTGAGAAGAGGTTTGAGATAAAGCAGAGAATGTGGGGAGGAAGAAGATGACATTAGAGCGACACTCCCACTGGGGCCTCTCTTCACTCGTTGACCAGGAGGCTATTTACAAATTATTGATATTCTTAAAACCCCCTTGCACTCATTGCGGTGTAGACATATGTTAGGAAGGATTAAATTCCTAGTCTGCCACTGTGTGTGTGTGTGTGTGTGTGTGTGTGTGCTTGGAGTGGAGGAAGAGAGGCCCTGTTGTGCTGCCGATCATCTTTATGAGAGCTCACAGTTGTTGTTAGTGCAGCCGGACTACAGATGGACAATGGACATGTGAGAATTCACACAGCCCCCGTCTTGATGACAGCCTGTCTGTTAGCGGCGTTCCGTTGGGATACCTTTGCACACTAATTGGTCACAAGTGGTCCTGTCTGATGCTTGGCAGACATGTTAGGTATTGGGGATGGGGCGTTTGGCTATGTTTGCGTGACGGGAAAATGCATTATAAGTTTGCTTATTATTGTTTGTAATATGTTCTGAACTCCTGTTTCCATGTTGGTGTTGTACTGAGCAGTCTAGAGACAGACATAGACTTTCTTTATTGTCATTGCACAATAACACAGCAGTGAAATTGCCAACTAAATGTCGTTGCCTGGCTCCCGTGAAAAAAATAAAAATAAAAATAAAAATAAAAATAAAAATAAAAATAAAAATAAAAATAAAAATAAAAATAAAAATAAAAATAAAAATAAAAATAAAAATAAAAATAAAAATAAAAAATAATGTGGAGAATAAATAGATTACATCAAATATGAACAATGTACAGCGTAAACAGTAATTTATACAAATTTAGAATAAATAACAATAATTTAAAGTTTTGGTTGTGCGTGTGGGCAGGTAGAGGGGCTTATTTGGCATTGAGCAGTCTGATATTTCAGGAATCGTCTGATGGATTAGAAGAGCTCAACATGTCTACTCCAGCTCCATCTACTTAGCCCCCATACAAGTAAGGGTTAAGAATGAAAATGAATTGTTCAGGCTGCATTTGGAGCCTACGTAAAACTAGCTTGCGGCCGTGTGCAATGTTGAGTCAATGTGATGCTTTCACAAACACAAAGAGCGTGTTTTCGATTTATAAAATCATTAGTGAATATAGTATAGAGCTGTCAAATGATTTCAAAAATGTTTGACTCACACTTTCAATCGTGTTATTATGAGCAATGAGGGGTTGCGTTCAAAGACATCACAACATTTAATGTAAGTGGTAAAAATATCCATTCCATGTTTAAACACACACACTTGCATTATAAAGTGTTTCTGTGATGTTCGGAGTGTCCCTGAATGCATCTCGTGTTCCTAGGATGAAGTGACTAGATATATATATGTATATGGTGTTGGAGTGGTACTGCTGTGGATGTGTTCATGTCACAATGAAGTTAGAAAAGACGCTCCACTGTGCTTCCGTCTGCTGTCATAACAGAGAGGCGTGAATTACACAGAAGAATTTAATGTAATTCATGAAATAAATCAATCAATGCAATTAACTGTTAATGCTTTGTTTTTGACAGCCCTATTATATAGATGACATAATTACAGATATGAAAATCCCTCATCCGTACCTTTAAGTCAAGGGTGTCCAAAGTTTTTCCAAAGATGGTTGCATACTTAAAAATCAAAAGATTATATTTTCTGTATATACAGTATGCACAGGAATTTTTTAACAATAAAATTTGGTTAAATTTTTAGAGTTTTGTTAATATATATTTTTTGTCAAAATATAATTTTTGGCAGCACGGCGGTCGAGTGGTTAGCGTGCAGACCTCACAGCTAGTGGGTTTTCTCCGGGTACTCCGGTTTCCTCCCACATTCCAAAAAACTAAAAAAAAAAACATGCTAGGTTAATTGGCGACTCCAAATTGTCCATAGGTATGAATGTGAGTGTGAATGGTTGTTTGTCTATATGTGCCCTGTGATTGGCTGGCCACCAGTCCAGGGTGTACCCCGCCTCTCGCCCGAAGACAGCTGGGATAGGCTCCAGCATGCCCCCGACCCTCGTGAGGAAAAAGCGGTAGAAAATTAATGAATGAATCAATATAATTTTTTTCAATTTTAATATTTTGTGTATTTTTTTGTGTATTTTTCATATTTCTAAAAGTTTAAAAGTGTATTTTTGGGGGAAAATATTTGAAGGCAAAACAATCGCAAAACAATTAACAGCGACAAAACAAAAGTTTTCTTTATATGGTCACCACTTCATGGACAAAAATGAAAAAAAAAAAGGCTTCGCTACACATCTTAAAATAAAACCTGGCTTTCTTCCAACTACCCGCCAGTCAACTACAGATGTGGGAACTTTAAATGTGATCATTTTCAGTCGCTCAGCTAGCATGATAGCCTGGTGTCCCAATCACTAATATTATATATATTATATATATCACTAATATTATATATATATAAAAGCACATTTAAACTGTCTACATAGCAGCATCAAAGCCATATTTTGAACAACACTCTTCCAAAAGCCAAAGAATTGTATTTGAAATGGATATAAGAATACATAATACAGGACCTTCAAAATGGTGCCCCAGAAAAAAAAGCAGTTAAATGGCACACAAACATGCAAAGCCAACCAGAAAGAAATAGACATCCCAGGCCGGTAGTGAAAAGGGGCGATTAATGTGATTAATCGCAGATACCTTCTGGGCTCATTGGGCTTTTAAGGAGTGGCCAAGGCCCTGCAGCAGTGTGATTTTTAGTTGTGCTACACTGACTTCCAAATGGTTCAAATTAGTCAAATACACTCACGATTAGCAAGTGTTGGCCAATGAACATTGTTCAATTACTGCAAGGGGGGGTGAGTAAAAGATGCTAAAGGGCACGGAGAGACCTCTTTAGCGTTCATTTTGATGCTATTTCAGGAAAATAATCGAGCGTTTAAAGTCTTGTAATCCGTTTTTTGAATTCGTACAAAGAGATCATTGCTCCCCTTGTGTAAAAAAGGAAGCTTTTAGTGGCAGTGGGCCTGTCTCCAGTGGGCTTTGGATCGTGAGTAACAACCCGAGACAAGATGTTTAAAGGTTTCATTGGGAGCATATGTCACGTCTATCAACTGTGAATCCTCACGCAAATAATGCAAAGGGGGAGGGGAGGTTGCGTTGTGGTCTCGCCAACGCCAGAGGTGTTACTTTTTCCTCCTTTTTGACTTTTCGGATTCATCACCCAATCAAGAACGGGCTGTGACCCATAAAGACGCCCGAGGGCGAGGTTCCGAAGGTGGGGGGGTTCACTTGTGCGTGCGAGCAAGCGAGTGAGCGGATTCCAGCTCTTCCATGATGAGTCAGGATGCATGCTTTTAGGGGAAGCGGCATAGACGTGGTCATTCTGCTTATTTGATGATTTACATTCTCTAATATGGGTCACTTTATGTAGAATTGTTTAAAACTAGGCGAGTATTTGTTTGCTTTATATATATATATATATATATATATATATATATATATATATGTGTGTGTGTGTGTCCCTTCTTTGAATGTCTGTGTATAATAAATAATAATAAAGCAAACAAATACTACTAGCCTACTAATAGCCTGCATCTCAGGTTTGTAATATAGGTACAAAAAATAAATAACAAATAAAAAACTAGTATTAATAAGCATTTCCTCCCTGATTACATTATTTTTTGGTCACTTTTCCATTTCTGTGTTGTCTTTTTTATGGTTCAAGCATTTCAACATTTATGGTTTTTGGTGTAAATTTATTCCCATAATATTTTGATATTTGTCTCATAATATTGAAACATTTTGTTTGCTTTATTATTATTTATTTTACACAGACATTCAAAGAAGGGATATATATATATATATATATATATATATATATATATATATATATATAGTCTGCATCTCAGGTTTGTAATATAGGTAAAAATAAAATAAAATAAAAAACTAGTATTAATAAGCATTTCCTCCCTGATTACATTATTATTATTATTATTAATATATATATGTTATATGTTTTTTTTCTGTGTTGTCTTTTTTTCAACATTTATGATTTTTGTTGTGAATTTATTCCCATAATATTTTGATATTTGTCTCATAATATTGAAACATTTTTCAACCTAATTTTCCAAAAATTGCAACAGTATTTTTTGTTTTTTGTTGTCATAATGTGACGACTCTAGAAAAACTATGTATTTATTTTTTTAATATTTCAACGATAATTTTTAATTTGATATTTGAATTTGTCATTTAATGTGTTTATAATTTTTTTATTTTAAGAATTTAAAATGTGAACATTTGTGAACTGTGTTAAAAAAAAATGTTATTATAATATTATGACTTAACTCGCTGCCGCCTCCTCGCCTCAACCTGCTCTCGTGAACACATTCACCCTCGTCCTCCAAAAGCTTCAGTGGCTTCCTGTCCCCACAACGTATTCATTTCAAAATCCTTCTCATTACCTTCAAAGCTCTCCACAATTTGACCCCTCCATCCCTCACAGACCTGCTCCATCCACACAATCCCTCACGTGCCCTTCGCTCCTCAGACTCCAACCTCCTGGCACTTCCCTGTAGGACCAAGCTCCAAACCTAGGGAGACAGAGCCTTCTCCATCGCTGCCCCCACCCTCTGGAATCCACCTGACTTTTTATGTCTGCTGTGCTTTGTTTTTAGTTTTGTATGTTGTATTTTAATATGCTTTTCTGTGTCCCCTTCCTGATTTCTTATGTTTTGCATCTTTGTCACACTTAAAATATATAAATATAGTTTAAATATTATGCCGTTTTTAAATGAAACTTTTTATCAATAAGTTGTGAAGCCATTTCTAAAATTTTGGGACTCCAGCAAATTGGTGAAAACATGGAACAGTGGTGAACCTTCCCAGGAGTGGCCAGCCAACCAAAACTACCACAAGAGCACAGCGAAGATTCATCCAAGAGGTCACAAAAGACCCCACAACAACATCCAAACAACTGCAGGCCTCTCTTGCCTCAGTTAAGGTCAGTGTTCATGACTCCACCATAAGAAAGACACTGGACAAAAACGGCCTGCATGGCAGAGTTCCAGCACCAAAACCACTGCTTGGCAAACTTATCAAGTTAATTTTCAATGATTGTGTGATCGATTAATTTGTTATCATCCCAAGCCAAAGATGAGAAGTCTTGTCATGTTTTCATCTTGCGAGATCTTGTGGCACCCCTACTAGACAATGTGGTAAAGATACATTTTGGGTAATAACACAGTCGTTATTAAAGACAAATATAAAGCTCTGTTGTTGCTGTGTAATGCTAAAATCATGCTGGTATTTAGTTGGACTACTGCAACATTCAGTTTTGTGACGCACTATAAATCTTACATATATACTTGCCATAGTTAAAGTATGATATTTTGCCATTATCTTTTGGTATAATAATACATATGAGCCACTTGAACAAGATTTCTCTGCAAAATGTGAAACTAATGTGCCACATATTTTCTTTGATCAAAAATGGTGGCAATTCTGGTGGCACGGCGGTCGAGTGGTTAGCGCGCAGACCTCACAGCTATATATATGAAATATAAAATATATATATAATAAGCCCCTCTACCTGCCCACACGACAACCAAAACTTGAAATGATTGTTATTTATTCTAAATTATTTGTACAAATAATATTTGATGTGATCTATTTATTCTCCACATTATTATTTATTATTATACGGGAGCCAGGCAACGACATTTCGTTGGCAATTTCACTCCTGTGTTATTGTGCAATGACAATAAAGAAAGTCTATGTCTAGGAGACCAGGGTTCAATTCCACCCTCGGCCATCTCTGTGTGGAGTTTGCATGTTCTCCCCGTGCATGCGTGGGTTTTCTCCGGGTACTCCGGTTTCCTCCCACATTCCAAAAACATGCTAGGTTAATTGGCCACTCCAAATTGTCCATAGGTATGAATGTGAGTGTGAATGGTTGTTTGTCTATATGTGCCCTGTGATTGGCTGGCCACCAGTCCAGGGTGTACCCCGCCGCTCGCCCGAAGACAGCTGGGATAGGCTCGTGCACCCCCGCGACCCTCATGAGGAAAAGCGGTAAAAAAAATGAATGAATGAATGAAAAAAATGGATTCTGAAATAAGACAAGAATAATTAAACCCAAGAAGAAGATCTAGTATGGAGTTTGAGGTGCACATGAAGGCAGGCTGTCACTTTGTTTGAGGAGTTTAACATGCGGGCCAATTGTTTTCTGCTGAATAACTTATTCATTCCCCTTAATGAATGTAAATATTTGAGTGTGTGTGTGTGTTGCATTCAGTGACAAACCTTCAACGACCCGTCGTCCAAGCGAGTGGTCACACTTGTAGAACACCCGTGCACAAAGCGGCAGCAGATCGGCTTCCGTCTTCTTCAGGGCTTTGTCAAAAGCCGAAGCGATTGCTTCCGTGACCTCGCCGACATCTGCAATGATCTCAGGGTCGAGTACAGCCAGGCAGAGGGACAGGGAAGCACCGCATCGGTCAGCAGATGTCAGAGTGTGGCACTCTATATGGCCATAACCCAACTTTGTGGTCATGTGACAGGAAGTCCTTCGGCTGGGGTCATCCTGGACAGCTGTGATGTGGAGTTCGACGGCAGCGTCTTTGGGTAAGGCAGGTACAACAACCAGCACCAGTGATGGAGCAGGTTTACTGTCAGGCCCCATAGTCGGCTCCTGTCAGGCAGGAAGATGGGATAAAATGGTCATATAAAGCATAGCATGGACACAATGGCATTATTTATCGCAATCTCTTTAACAAACTCCAATACAGTCTTCTCTGTTGCTGCCCCCTGCCTTTGGAACGCTATTCTTCCACACATCTGTGACACTGCTGACCTTACAGTATTTAGTAAAATATTACATTGTGATCTATATTGTCTATTGTATGCACTTTTGACTATTTATTATCAACTCTGTTTTTTGGTTTTCACTTTCTACCTTTTTTTGGTATTCTGTACACTTGTGTTTGTTTGCTTTTAGAATGAAAGTTTTTGAAAAGTGCTCTATAAATAAAATATTATTTTGTTGTTGTTATACGTAACAACAACATCAACAAAAAAATACAATAAGAAACGGAGGCGTCTGCTCCCTGCTACTATGTGACATATAAAAATAACAAAACAAAAAAGTAGTATCAAATCATTATAGTGTATATTTTGTCCAGATACCAATTGGCTGGGGAAAATAACATGCACTGAAAAAATCTGGAGTAACATTTTGTTAGAAAAAAATGACTTTTTCCGCATTGAAAATCTAAGTAAATATTACTTGGAGGTCATTTTCATATAAATTATACATAATTCTCAGGTTTTATTTGCTTTTAAAGAATGATTTAAAAAAACATAAAGCAACATAAACTTGTGTAGTTTGTAGTTACTATATACCATCCATCCTTCCATTCCTCATTAGGGTCGTATGCTGGAGCCTATCCCAGCTGACTTAGGGCGAGAGGCGGGGTACACCCTGGACTGGTGGCCAGCCAATCACAGGGCACATATAGACAAACAACCATTCACACTCACATTCATACCTATGGACAATTTGGAGTGGCCAATTAACCTAGCATGTTTTTGGAATGTGGGAGGAAACCGGAGTACCCGGAGAAAACCCACGCATGCACGGGGAGAACATGCAAACTCCACACAGAGATGGCCGAGGGTGGAATCGGCCATCATGCAGTGTTACTGTATAGTGTGCTTGCAAATTGTTTCCATTTTTTTCAAGTAATAGAATAGAACATTATGTTCTTAGGTTATATAAACATGGTATATACCAAAATAAAGATTAGACTCTCGTGTTTCATCAGAAAAAAAGTTTGTCTCTGGTTCTTTAGTAATCAGCAGTAGGAAGGTTTCAGCAAAATATCCCCAAAAAAGGCTTTTTGTAAAATAACACATTTCAAGCTTTCACAGATGTAGCCATATATAATAGCATTTACATGATTTTAAAATGATTCTTTTTACAAATATAACAGCATAAACTTTTTACAATTTTCACATCTGTACCTGAACTGTGTGTGCGCACACATTAGCACATGCGTGCAATCGTTAAAATTTCCCTTTAATGCGTAACCTCCTCCACGCAACAAAGCGAGATGCATTTTCACTTCCTGGTTGCTGTCCAGCGTGTATTTAAATCGGAGAGATACAAGCCGAGTTCTTATAAAATGCTTGTTTTTGTTGGCTTAAAAAAACACATAAATATGTAATTGGTCGTGGATGAGTTAAAAACATCCTAAAGACATTTCTTAATTAATATAAACTGTATTATTTAGTGTATTTTTATTAAACTTTGAACCTAGCGGTTAGGCTAGTTTATGACTAAGTCTAATCTCATGACATCTATACTTCGGAACTACAACTCTTCTTCTTCTTCTTTCTCTTCTGGCTTTTCAATTCACGGGTCGCTACAGCAAATCAATCTTCTCCATCCAAACCTGTCTCTCTCACACCAACTACCCTCATGTCCTCCTTCACTACATCCATAAACCTCCTCTTTGGTCTTCCTCTACGCCTCCTACCTGGCAGCATCCTTCTACCAATATATTCACTATCTCTCCTCTGGACATGTCCCGACCAAGGCCTCTAACATGTCATGTCCCTCTGATGTACTCCTTCCTGATCCTATCCATCCTGGTCACTCCCAATGAGAACCTCAGCATCCTCATCTGCTACCTCCAGTTCTGCTTCCTGTCTCTAGACCAAACAACATGGCTGGTCTCACTACAGTTTTGTATACATTTCCTTTCGTTTTGGAAACTCTTCTATCAAACATCACGCATGACATTTTTCTCCACCCGTTCCATCCTGCCTGCACACGCTTCTTCACCTCCTTTTCACAACCTCCATTGTTCTGGACTGTTGACCCCAAGTACTTAAAATTATCCACCTTCTGTATCTCTTCTCCCTGTAACCTCACTCTTCCACTTGGGTCCTTGTCATTCACACACATATACTTTGTCTTGCTGCAGCTATTCTTCATTCCTCTCCTTTCCAGGGCAAACCTCCACTCTTCTAGCATCTCCTCCACCTGTTCCTTACTCTCACTATAAATCACAATGTCATCTGCAAACATCATATACATCAAATACATTCATTATACAGTTTTGTGATATGGTTATGTATAACTAAAGTAACATATCTTGTGACAAAAAAAATATTTTTTTTCCAGCATGGTTCTGTTTCCTGTAGACACGCAAATGACCAATTCCTTGTCTGATAAAAGTAATTGAAACACATTTAAGAGAATTGGACCATACACATGCACGGCCAAGATGCACTCTTTCCATGACAGCTGTGACAGGCTGTCCATTACCAGCAGATTGTGAGGTGACGGTGGAGTAATGATAGTGTGCAAACAATTGCAAGAGAATCCATAATGCTTTCAGCTAACCATAAACAAAAACGCACGCGGGCGTCGCTAACATGACAGCTCCTTTTTACGTCAACTTTTCACCTCTCTAGGGAGGATCAGCCACAACATACAATCTTTCTACTTCGCCCCCCGCCGAAGGACTGAGGGGCCATTAGATGTAACAAAATGTCTTGGAGGACCATAATACTCGGCTGTGGCATCATCCGCTAATGGGACAGAAATGAGTGTTTTATATAAGCACCGTTTCAGGCAGAGTCGATAAGGGCAAAAACACTTAACCCCCTTTTCAATTTGCTGGATCAATTTTCATCCATTTACACCCCGTAGTCTGTAAGTGCAGAATAATAACAGGTTACTCGCATTTTTAGTTTTTCTGTTCAGAATGAGCAAAATCACGGACGAGAGGCCTCTTTGTCCTTCCCCCGTCGCATCACGACCTGACGCCATCCTCCTTCACATAAAACTTTCTCAAACTCTTAATTAATGGTGTAGAGGCAGGGGTCTCAAACTCAATTTACCTGGGGGCCACTGGAGCTAGGGTCTGGGCAAGGCTGGGCCGCATCAGGTTTTACAAAAAAACCAAAACGCATTTATTAAAAACAGAAAAATGAATAAACTTTGCTTTGGTTCCGATTTTCTACAATAAAAGCTCTAATAAAATTATTTTTCTACACAAAAAAATAAAATCAATCAGTAATAAATAAATATAATAATAAAACGGCAAATAATTAAAAATTAAGAAACCACATATAGTTGGTGGGTAGACAAATTATTTTTTTCAGATTAAAATGAACAAAGCATTATTAGAGCCCTGTAGACATGACAAAACACGACTATAGTCACATTTATACTCTTTTTATTTACAACATATTGCGCAACTGCAGGGTCTTGATACACATGCTAACTCGCAAACTAGAGAGCTAGCGACCTAAACGGTAGCCTTCAAGTTATTTCCTTTAAACTTAAATAGCCAAAAACTTACCACTTCCACACGGATAGGGAGGATAACTATTAACAGTTATTTAACCTTTAACATGAACATTAATCAAACGTAATAATTTTTTCTGGGTACATGATACCATACAGCATCCATATCAAACTTGCACGGGCCGCACTAACATTAAACTTTCATATCAAGGCGGGGGCCTCAAACTAGTGTCCTGCGGGCCATATTTGGCCCGCGGGCCGCATGTTTGAGACCTCTGGTGTAGAGGCAGGGAACAATGGCCTGCTCTTTTAGCATGTCAACGTGACAGCACACATACGTGAGCGATGCGTTGATAAATGTTATATTAGCACTTCTGGCGGTATGCTAGGTGTTTCTCCTAGAGGGGAGTGCTTGTCAATACTGATTGAACATGGAACAGAGAGGCTAAACAAGGAGAGAAGTGACAGGATCGGGAGGAGGGACGGGGGGTGGTTGGACCTTGCTCAGCCAGGCTTAAAGGCCACCCTGCAGGCCTCGGATACTGAGGGGGTTCCAGCCGGCGTGGTGCTGCAGGACTTTGTCATGACACGCCACTTGCTGACTTTTTAAGCTGTCGGACAAGCTCACATCAGAGCTTTGTTTGGTCTTTTATTCATGTTGGAGCAGGAGGGAAGTTTGTTTTGCAGGAAATGATGAACAAGACTTTGGGTTGAGAATTTTAGAGATGGACTGAAGTATTGGAGCAGTGAGGTCAATTCCTTTATTTTTGCCACAAAGTCGGATGCAATGTTATTAAATTGAATATTTCCGTAGTGAGAGCATAAATAAACCTGTTTACGATTGTCTAAATACAGCTTTTAACATTATTAGAGCCCTCTAGAGACAAAGTAACACTTATATAGCCACCTTTACATCTCTGTATTGTTACCCAATACATATAGTAGATAGAATAAAAAAATATGACATATGAGACATCTATAACACAGCATAGACACACACAATAGCAGTTTTTTGTTGTTTTTCTGGATAGTGTACATCTTGCAGTGGCAATTGTCTCATCAAAATATTGTAATGGCGGCTTTAAATGGCTTTACACTTGTATTATGGCTTATATAAATAAGCCATTAAAAACGTAAATCATAATTTTGCCTGTGTAGACTGCATTTAGAGGTGAAAACAACATGAAAAAAATCATCCATCCTTCCATTTTCTATGCTGCTTATCCTCATTAGGGTTGCGGCCAATCACATTGCACATATAGACAAACAACCATTCACACTCACAATCATACCTATGGACAATTTGGAGGCGCCAATTAACCTAGCATGTTTTTGGAATGTGGGAGGAAACCGGAGTACCCGGAGAAAACCCCAACATGCAGGGAGAACATGCAAACTCCACACAGAGATGCCCAAGCGGCGATTCAAACCAGGGTCTCCTGACTACATGGATAGCATGCTAACCACACATTCATTCATTCATTTTCTACCACTTCTACCACTACTAATCCATAGCCGATCGATTGGCTTATCTCTAATGTCCAGCATTAGTAAATAATTCATTTAATTCATTTTTCCTGACAAGGGTTGCCGGGGTGCTGGAGCCTATCCCAGCTATCTTTGGGCGAGAGGCTGGACTGGTGGCCAGCCAATCACAGGGCACATATAGACAAACAACCATTCACACTCACATTCATACCTATGGACAATTTGGAGTGGCCAATTAACCTAGCATGTTTTTGGAATGTGGGAGGAAACCGGAGTACCCGGAGAAAACCCACGCATGCACTCCACACAGAAATGGCTGAGGGTGGAATTGAACCCCGATCTGCTAGCTGTGAGGTCTGCTCACCACACATAATAATACAATTGTATTTTTTGCAATTTTTACAATTGTAATACAATACAAAAACAAAATAGCAACATATATCATTTTTGGAGAAGTAGTAGTACTTAGTACTGTGCATTGACTGCAGTTTATGCAGTTTTTGCAGAAACTAAACAAAAAATAAATTAACCTAACGTTTTAAAACCGTCATTTTGCTCTTTATTAGCATGGAATGAAGCCATGTTCTCTTCTAATTTCCTGTGCTACAAACGACCACAAGGCCCGGTGTGTTTCATGTAAGCAAACATCAGGGCTTTGCTCGCTGCAGAATCCTCCGACAAGAAGCGTGAAAGGGATATTATGGCAGGCTGACAGCAGCTACAGTAAGTGCTGAGAGCCAGGAGAGCTGCGTGCCGAAGGCGCCCCGCTGCGCAGGAAATGTAGGGGAACTTGCTTAAGCGGAGCCGTCCCATCAGCTCCCTGCTGGTCCTGCTGCCTTTACACCACTTCCTTATTACCGTGTTTACCGTTCGGCTTTCACGCCCTCTCGCCCCACCGCACGAAGGATGCCAGTTAGCGGGGAGAAGGAAAACAAACATTAAAAAGAGAGAGGCGGGTCAGAGCTCATGAGTGCAGGGGGAGACGGTCCAGATCTCATGGCTTTAGAGCAGGGGTGTCAAACTCCCTTTGGTCTGCGGGCCGAATACAGCTTAATTTGAGATCAAGCGGGCCGGACCAGTAAACTCATTGCAAAATTACATAGAACTAACAATAAGCCCACTTTTTTCTTTTGTATTAGTCACTAATACTAATAATTAGTGCAAAGAATGAGTAAATTATCAAAATGCTTATTAACAGAATTTTCCTTTTACATTATGAACAATATATTATGAACAAGAGAATAACATAAGAACATAAATAAAGTATGTGCAATTTTAACAACACTTTTACACAGTTAAACATATATTTAAGTGTGTTGTACATAAAACTGATCACAGAAATAGTAACAATGTTCCAAAAACATTTATACCAGCCTTGTGGAACTTAAAAACACTGTTTTTCAACATCTGGAAAGCAATTTGAACAAATGAATAACTTTCACAGCAATTATTCGTCTTGCTTGGAATTTGCCCTTGAAACTTGACATCGTTTATCCTGCACAAGTGCATCAATATCAGGCATCATGTCCTGAGAAGCAGCCAATTTCAGAATCTCATTCAAATGCTTATGTGTGAGCTTTGAGCGCAGCTTAGTTTTATTAATGTTCATTAGTGAGAAAACTTGCTCACAAAGGTAGGTTGTCCCAAACATGGGCAATGTTTTAGCAGCTAGTGCTGTCAATGTGGGATAGCCTGGTAGGAGGTACTTTTGGTACAGATTGTACTATGTTTCAATTATGTTCAGTTAACTGAAAAGTCTCTGATATTCACCGGGTATTAACATCTGTGGCTGTAAGCAACCTCCTGATATAGATTTTTATTCACTCCACACAATGGAATGAAGCAAACAGTTTTCATGGAAGTGAAAAAATAAGTTGGAGCATGTTCAGTATGAACTAGAGTGTAGGATCTATTCACCAACCGAGGATCAAACCAGCAACCATCAGATTGGAAGACGAATGAGCCATGCCACCATGCACACAATAAGCATTCATTCATTTTCTACCGATTTTCACGGCGGGGTGGGGGGGGGGGTGCTGGAGCCTATCCCAGCTGTCTTCAGGCGAGAGGCGGGGTACACCCTGGACCACCACAGGGCCCATATAGACAAACAACCATTCACACTCACATTCATACCTATGGACAATTTGGAGTCGCCAATTAACCTAGCATGTTTTTGAAAACCCACGCATGCACAGGGAGAACATGCAAACTCCACACAGAGATGGCCGAGGGTGGAATTGAACCCTCGTCTCCTAGCTGTAAGGCCTGTACGCTAACCACTAAACCGCCGTGCAGTCCTAGGAAGAAGCAAAGCTTATTAAATCCTACCCCTCCATATGGTACTTTTACAATCAGTAACTGTTACATTTGTTCACTTCCTGCTTTCCATACTACAGTTTAAGGTTTGTTTCTTTTAATAATGCACCTCGTACCAAAGTATGAGGTGATATGAGCATCCAATGCCATAATGGGTACCATAGTAAGTGTCAATATAGTGATATATATAGCACATCATGACTGGTTCAAGACTCTTCATCCTTGTATTTAGCAAACATCAACTGCTTGTACTGCTTATTGGACAATTTGGAGTCATCAATTAATCTAGCATTTTTCTGGAATGTGGGAGGAAACAGGAGTACCCCAGATGGAGGGGTAGGTTTTAATAAGCTTTGCTTCTTCCTACTCCTTTTGGACATGTGGAACTGTGAACTGATTATGGGATGCACTCAATTGTAATCTGATGCATGTTCAAATGAAATTAAACCATTACCATTACCATTACCATTACCATTACCATGCCCAAGATTTGCAGAAAGATGCCTTGTAATCTCAATACATTTAAAATAGGCCTCCTCTATATGGATAGAAAAATATTATACAATCCTGATTAAAATGTTAGGATTAAATGTTATGGTTATAACCACAGCTTTAAAAGTTCAGAACCACAGCCTTTAAAAGCAAAAGGTCTACCAAAAATGTGGATTCCATGTTAGTTTCTGTCAGGTATTCACACTCACGATCTCGTGATGGCAAAGGCAAAAATTGCTGAGATTGGACGTCATTTGAAACTTCAATGATCCTGAGGGTCACAGTTGTAGATAGATGCCCAATGGGATGATCGGCAGTATGAATGAAGGTTTTTACTGCAGTCCAATACCCATCAGACAACATCTACGGGAGAAGAGTTTTAAGATCCCCACAGAAAACCCACGCATACACAGGGAGAACATGCAAACTCCACACAGAGATGGCCGAGTGTGGAATTGAACCCTGGTCTCCTGACACTAACCACTCGACCGCCATGCAGCCCCACAATAAGCATAATACATGTAATCAATGCTACAAATGCTGCAATATTCTGGAAATACAGTATACTTAAATCTATACACTGACAGAGGATCGGACCAGCAACCATTAGCATGTTCTACTTCCTGTTATGTTTTTTTTTTTACTATGATCTCATCTGCGCTATTAATGCTGACTGACTAATTTGCGGCATACTGTTATTACAGCATTGGTTCTATTGCTGCCGTGTTGCACAATACGCTTCATAAGCCATGTTTTCCTTTCCACTTTCTCATGCACCACAAATGATCATTAATTTAAAGTTGTTCTATATAATGAGTTGTCAAATTTCAGAAATAACAGACTGGGTTATATTTAGAGCAGGGGTCTCAAACTCAATTTACTTGGGGGCCACTGGAGCTCGGGTCTGGGTGAGACTGGGCCACATCAGGTTTTCCCAAAAAAAAAACCAAACAAGTATTTATTAAAAACAATTTTTTTTTTTTTAAAACTTCGCTTTGGTTCCAATTTTCTACAATAAAAGCTCTGATAAAACTTTCCACTGTTCTCAAATATCTTACTTTTTATTTTTCTACACAAAATAAGATGAAAAATAAATAAACAAATCAAGAATAAAGAAAATCAATCAGAAATAAATAAATAAATAAATAAATATAATAATAATAATAATAATAAAACGGCAAATAATAAAAACTTAAGAAACCACATATAGTTGGTGGGTAGACAAATAATTTTTTTTCAGATTAAAATTAACAAAGCATTATTAGAGGTTCTTGAGACACATGCTAACTTGCAAACTAGAGAGCTAGCGACCTAAATGGTAGCCTTCAAGTTATTTCCTTTAAACGTAAAGCCAAAAACTTACCACTTCCACACGGATAGGGAGGATAACTATTAACAGTTATTTAACCTTTAACATGAACATTAATCAAACGTAATAATTTTTTCTGGGTACATGATACCATACAGCATCCATATCAAACTTGCGCATGACGCACTAACATTAAACTTTCATATCAAGGCGGGGGCGCCACGTGTTTGAGACCCCTGATTTAGAGCATTGATGGGAATAAAACAGATACCCCAGAACCAACCGGTATATATATATATTTTCTATTCTAAGTGAAGCGTCCTGATTATTTGTGAACAGGAAAGAGAAAGTTCCTCACCCTTCTCGCCCCCCCCTCCTGAGACCGGTGCTGCGACTGATATTCACCGCCGACTTCTCTCATGAAAACTTGATGATGTGGGAAGCGCTGGTGTCTTTGATAATGTGCAGCTTGGCACAGAAGCAGATGTCTTCCTCAGAGCCTCCCTAATCCTTTGCCCCCCTACACTCCATTTTGGAGCTGGGTTCAACTCTCAGAGCAGCTTATCCCCCCCCCCCCCCCCCATCCCCCACCACTCTCCATTCCGTCGCCCTGGCTTACAACCCCTTGCTCCGGAGCACCAGTCTTGCCTGGCAGCCTCTCTCCGCCCATTGTAATCTGTCTCGTCGTGGGACGAGACCCCAAGGGACGGAGATGTACCTCCAACATGTGGCTCTGCTGGAGCGGGGGGTTAAAGCCTGGAGAGAGGATGTCAACTTTGTGTCACTTCCTGGAAAGCCAAGCGGTATTTTGTGCCCAATATGCAAAATTTCTACAGGCTTCAATATTCAGATTTTGCAGTAAATCACACAGGCTGGTGGGATTGTGTCATTTTGTGACAAGCACATTAAGAAATCCAAAAAGTAGAACGAAACTGTGTCATATCATATGACAGCCAAAGCTTCAAGATGTTGGAAGTCTTGATTTGGACACAAAGTTTGAACATGTCTACCTTTTTGTCCTCTCATGTAGTAAAATTCATACATCCACTGACCTCTTCTGCAGGCTCCAGCAGGCGTACCCATACAGCCCGGATAACAGGGATGTCCTGGCGTCTTGTGGTGTAGCAGTGGACCTGGATGATGTGGCCCAGAGTCAAGCGGCTGATCACGGCCTCCAGAACCTTTTGCACGTGGCCGACACACAACTGAGTTTGCATCCTTGTTCCAGCCTTCACCAGCTGCATGGTGCAGGGGATCAGGGCGATCTGGCCCGCACAGAACACAGCATCATCTACCTAGAAAAGAGAATAAACATACAGAAACGTGTCAAAGTCAGCATCTCTGCTGGAGCCTATCCCAGCTGTCTTCGGGCGAGAGGCGGGGTACACCCTGGACTGGTCGCCAGCCAATCACAGGGCACATATAGACAAACAACCATTCACACTCACATTCATACCTATGGACAATTTGGAGTGGCCAATTAACCTAGCATGTTTTTGGAATGTGGGAGGAAACCGGAGTACCCGGAGAAAACCCACGCATGCACGGGGAGAACATGCAAACTCCACACAGAGATGGCCGAGGGTGGAATCGAACCCTGGTCCTCCTAGCTGTGAGGTCTACACGCTAACCACTTGACCGCCGTGCCGCCCAGGAACATTTTATATTTCAATATATTTTATTTTAGGTAAGTATTGTTATTTATTTGTGGTAAAGTCATTTTAAGATACTACTGAAAGAAAGATTAGGTTAGTATTATACATTATATTTACTATATGCAAATAATATGTAATAATACTAATAATACATTTTATTTCAAAGAGCCTTTCAGGACACCCAAGGTCGCTGTACAGAAGATATAAAAACACGAATATAAAATACAAGATAAAAGAGAACAAACAACGAATAAGAACATACAATAAATAATAAATAATATGTATTTGTACAGGTGGCCTTACTCCAAACAGATACCAATTACTCTCTGCAGTTTCCAATACAAGAATTATGCAAAATACAAAATAAATGCATATTTTCAATAAACTGCATTTAAAAAGTGTGATGAAATTGCAATACCCTGAAGCTTTATTCTTTATTTCACATTATGCTAAATCAAAAAATATATGTTTTGTATTGTTCTTTTAATTATTGTATTTTCCACACTAGAGAGCACACTTAAAAGCCTTTAAAAAGCCTTTATAAGCCTTTTCTCTAAAATCGAAAATTATAATCCAGTCCGCCCTATGTTTTCAAAAATGGGTAAAAATGTTGTTGTTAATTTTTTTTACAAAATTACATTTGTGCATCATTTTATTTATTTTGATATTTTATTCATATGTGTAAGATGCATAGATTTATAAAATGTACATGTGTCCCATTACTTAGACTATTAAAATTATACTAAAATTAATTGTATCGATTTTATTTATGTTATTCATGAATAGGCCTGCTCATATCAGTTTGAATGCATTTTATTCATGATTACTATTTACTGCCTTTGTATTTATTTTAAATTTTTTTGTATTAATTTAAAAAATTAGCTCAATGTTTTCAATTCAGGTTTTGCAATATCTGCAAATAATAATAATAATGGAACAATAGTTTCACTCCACACTGACGTGTTGAATCCTAAGTTAGCCAAATGTGTTGAAATCTGTGAGGTGCTATAATCAAATTAACATTAATTATAAATACTCTTGGGTGGCATCAATCAACAAGGCTGGCCTCACAATTTTCAGCTTTTCATGCCTAACAGTTTTCATTTCACAGCTCTAAAAACAAATCAGGTACTCGGTGAGAAACTTGCCAGTGGGTCTCAGCAACACCACTGCTATTTATAAGCATAATTAGCTATGTGATAATGAGCTAATTCTCCATTAAATACCTCTCTTAGCAGGATGCCTCCTGCATAACGAAATCCGGGGCTTGGATCTATCTGTTTAATGCATGGAGACGAGTAAGGATGAGGGGTGGTATTAAGGAGGTCGGGTCTTTAGAGACGCACTGAGGCTTTGGAGCTGGATGGCATTTGTGCTGGACTCTAACGTGTTGGTCAATGCAAATATCTGCTGGTGACAAGGTGATAATTGCTGCCCTGTGCAGGGAAGCGTGTGCATCAGCAAATCCCAAGGGAGGATCAAGATATGGATCAACTGATGCACATTAACACAAGGTCCTTTACTTATTAGGGAAGACACAGCTTGGAATTATGATGCAAGGAGTCTGTTCTCATGAGAATTGTCTATGAACTTTAGTACAAAAGTACTGTAATGAGGATATGGTAATGGTAATGGTTTTATTTCATTTGAACATGCATCAGATTACAATTGAATGCATCACATAATCAGTTCACAGTTCCACATGTCCAAAAGGAGTAGGAAGAAGCAAAGCTTATTAAATCCTACCCCTCCATCTGGTACTTTTACAATCAGTAACTGTTACATTTGTTCACTTCCTGCTTTCCATAATACAGTTTTTTTTTAAATTTTATTTTATTTTTGTCACGTACCGAAGTGCAAGGTGATATGACCATACAATGGCATAATGGGTACCATAGTAACTGTCAATATAGTGATACAGAGTGGCCACTCTACCATACAGGCCTGATTGGTGGATTGCTGCAGAGATGGTTGTCCTTCTGGAAGGCTCTCCTCTCTCCACAGAGGAACGCTGGAGCTCTGACAGAGTGACCATCGGGGCCTTGGTCACCTCCCTGACTAAGGCCCTTCTTCCCCGATCGCTCAGTTTAGAAGGCCGGCCAGCTCTAGGAAGAGTCCTGGTGGTTCCAAACGTCTTCCATTTACGAATAATGGAGGCCACTGTGCTCATTGGGACCTTCAAAGCAGCAGAAATGTTTCTGTATCCTTCCCCAGATTTGTGCCTCAAGACAATCCTGTCTCGCAGGTCTACAGACAGTTCTTTTGACTTCATGCTTGGTGTTTGTGCTCTGACATGCACAGTCAACTGTGGGACCTTATATAGACAGTTATTATATTTCCAAATCATGTCCAATCAACTGAATTTACTGCAGGTGGACTCCAATTAAGCTGTAGAAAGATCTCAAGGATGATCAGAGGAAAAAAGATGCACCTGAGCTCCATTTTGAGCTTCATGGCAAAGGCTGTGAATACTTATGTAAATGTGATTTTTTTGTTTTCTATTTTTAATAAATTCAAAACATGTCAAAAAACATTTTTTCACATTGTCATAATGGAGTATTTTGTGTAGAATTTTGAGGTAAGAGATTAATTTAATACAGTTTGGAATGAGGCTGTAACATGACAAAATGTAGAAAAAGTGAAGCGCTGTGAATACTTTCCGGATGCACTGTACTTACAAAAAGAAGCAACATTGCACCTATCAACCCCCGTACAACAGTACACTGTATGTCCCAAATCATGGATTTCCAAACCTATGTGGTGTCAGGACTTCAGAGATACTATTGAAAAGAACCGGCAAATAAGACGAGCAAGGCTTTGAGAGATTTACTGGTTGCATCAAACATTCCCAATAAATGGCGGGACGAAGGATCAAATGGACTATACTACACGTCCACCCGTGTATGTTTACATTCACCATCGCTTCATATGTACACCACTTTCCTGACTTTGTGGATTTTCAGTTATTTTGAGGTGACGGAGAACCGGACGGACTATCAAAGCATACTCAAGCCTGGTATGAATGAAAAACTGTGGTGACAGAGGAGACAAGAAGGGATTCCAACACACTGGCAACAAATTGTCATTGGCATTCCATTTAGGAGTCATCAAAAGTGATCACATCCGCTCCTATGGGTTGGACGGGGTGGCCGGAATCTTTAAAGCTGATCCCCGCATGAAAAGATTTCCGCACATTTTAAATTCATAAAAGGTTGGCGACCATTTGTCAATTTGAATATCAAAAGGCACTAACAGAGGGACCCTTGTGACTGTTAAAGGCAGACTCCCTTTGCTGCGGCCAAGCAGGTGTGTGATGATCAATTATTGACGAACCGCTCTGGTTACTCTTAGTGGGAGGTGGAATTGGGGGGGAATTGGGGTTCTGTTGGTGGCGAACCTGGCTGGGAGAGAAAAGGTGTGGGGAGGGGGGGTGTCAGCGGAGGAAAGCGAATACTATTTCCATAAAATTAACAGTTCAAAAGAATGAGTTCACACACCAATCAAACTTGTTAATTGACTGTCAATGGTGTGCTGCTTGAATATACAACACAGCTACATTATTCATCCTACGCTTTGACAGGGAAGACAGTCCAATTTGCATTGGCGTTCTAAACGTGATCAACAACCGACTGACGCTGCATGCATTTTTAATAGCAACTTTTAATATTCATAAGAGGGAGGGGGGGGCAAACAACCGCACATGACATTAAACTTTCTATAACAAGGTAAGTATTTTTCAAATGCTAGTCTTAGCCCTCTAAATGGCCCACAGAGAGAAGACAGGATGCACTGCATTACCGTGAATATGGAGCACCAATACGGTCAAGTTTCCAATTCCAGTGGAACCCCGACCATTATATATATTTGTCGTCCGATGAGAGCTACACATATTTCCAGAAACCTCAGACTCGTGGAGTGGCTGATTCCATTACTAACTTAGCACGAGACAGAAAACTAACAACAGGCAAGTTAGGGTCACCATGTTTTGATGACCAACCACCAGGACACTTGACCCAACAAAAAGATAATCAAATGATGCCATAGCATTTCAGTATGTGGAATCAAACTATGGAATGGATTGAGTAAGGACCTCAAACAATGCACAACGATGAGCCAATTCAAGAAACAATACAAGCAGTTGATGTTTGCTAAATACAAGGATGAAGAGTCTTGAACCAGTCATGATGTGCTATATATATCACTATATTGACACTTACTATGGTACCCATTATGGCATTGGATGCTCATATCAAACAATCAAAACAAACAAAAAAAACCCTTAAACTGTATTATGGAAAGCAGGAAGTGAACAAATGTAACAGTTACTGATTGTAAAAGTCCAGATGGAGGGGTAGGATTTAATAAGCTTTGCTTCTTCCTAGGGCTGCACGGCGGTCGAGTGGTTAGCGCGCAGACCTCACAGCTAGGAGACCAGGGTTCAATTCCATCCTCGTCCATCTCTATGTGGAGTTTGCATGTTCTCCCTGTGCTTGCGTAGGTTTTCCCCGGGTACTCCGGTTTCCTTAAACATTCCAAAAACATGCTAGGTTAATTGGCGACTCCAAATTGTCCATAGGTATGAATGTGAGTGTGAATGGTTGTTTGACCCTCGTAAGGAAAAGCGGTAGAAAATGAATGAATGATTCTTCCTACTCCTTTTGGACATGTGGAACTGTGAACTGATTATGGGATGCACTCAATTGTAATCTGATGCATGTTCAAATGAAATAAACCATTACCATTACCATTACCATTACCATTACCATGCCCAAGATTTGCTCAAAGATGCCTTGTAATTTCAATACATTTAAAATAAGCCTCCTCTATATGGATAGAAAAATATTATACAATCCTGATTAAAATGTTAGGATTAAATGTTATGGTTATAATCACAGCTTTAAAAGTTCAGAACCACAGCCTTTAAAAGCAAAAGGTCTACCAAAAATGTGGATTCCATGTTAGTTTCTGTCAGGTATTCACACTCACACTCATGATCTTGTGATGGCAAAGGCAAAAATTGCTGAGATTGGACGTCATTTGAAACTTCAAAGATCCTGAGGGTCACAGATGTAGATAGATGCCCAAAAATGACGCTGTCTGTCAAGACATGTGATGATCGGCGGTACGAATGAAGGTTTTTACTGCAGTCCAATAACCATCAGACAACATCTGCAGGAGAAGGGTTTTAAGAACAAAAAAAACATCTTCTTCAACGCCACAAAACTGCTCGATTGAAATTTACACGAGAGCACCAAACATTCTGTGGACATTCTCACGGTCCCGATGGCTTCCAACGTTACTGGCATAACAAGGAGATCCCACCTGAGACATTTGGTCCTTCAATGGAACAATGTCATTTAGAAGCTAACTGAGATTGTGTGGATTATCGGCATGGTGACTCCAAGTTTTGTTTGGCTTTTTAGGCCTACTTTTTGGAGGGTTCCATTGTAGCTGTCTTTAATAGCTATCTGTAACTGCCTACTACACGCAGTAGGTCATACAAATTAATTTCTTACCAATACCAGAAAATGTTGGCGTCATTTGTGACTCAATATTCCCATGAAAAATCCACCACCTACGCAAACATGAGTCACATTTTATGGATAAACAAAAGGAAAATGTGGTAATGATACATTTGGTCTGGGAAAGTATACTTAAAAAGTGAAAATACACACGCAGTGACAGGATTTGGACAGTGTTTGAGCCTCTTGTCACGGGGAACATTTTACAGCAACAAAGTCCCATCCCTGAAAATATGAGCTTCTGCAACAGCTTCCCAAAAACAAGCTCATAATTCATTGCTGCTACAGGTAATTATTCTACCCTAAAAACCTCAACAAGGAGTCTTTTAGCCTCATAACCTAGTTTGTCACCACCAAGCCTTATGTTGATCTGTGACTTGCAGAAAGGTCACTAAGAAGAACAGCAACTTTATGTAAATGTTCTCACGGAGCATCCTGCTGGTTTCACCGTCTTGCATTAATCGTGTCGCCTTTCAAGGCGAGGTGTTTCTAATTGCACTTTTTTTTTTTTTCAGAGATACCGCTATACTATATTCGGTCTCGGATGTCTCCTGAGGATGTCTCCAGGTGTCATTAGCAGGGCTTTGAGATGTGTGTGTGTGTGTGTGTAGCCCAACTGGGCAGCCTTGGATAAAATGACCCGCCTATTGACGAACAGTCAGGTTCTCGGGCCGGTTCCAAGGACGAGCCAGAGGTGGAAAAAAGCGGCTGGAGCCCACCTATCATCTATGCTAATGGTCACGTTTCTCCCCGCGGAGGGCCCTCATGCATAATTTAAACAGGCAAAAGCGAGCATGCAAAATGTGTAAAATAGGTTAAATTAATGGGGTGTAATGTTTCCCCAATACAAGGACACATCCTGTGATCCTGTGATGGATTATGCTCATACAATTTGGATAACATCATGCATTTGACTAATAATACTACTAATAAAATGTTGATACATTGGTTTTCCATGCTATATATATATGTTTATGTTCCTCCAAGAAACATGTTTAATAATACATGTGATCCAACTTGACTTGAAAAGTATTTATTTTAGTATTATCCCTCTTTTATTGAATATTTTAGGGTTGGCAAATAGCTGAGGAAAGTTCTAAACGATGTAAAAGTTTGTAGTATTTAAGAGCATAGATTATTCCTGTTTTTCTGTAACGGTGGTGGTGTGGGGGGGTTGACAAGTGACGTCTGTTTAAGCCTAGTGTGCTAGTATTTTGGCGCTGTGATTTCATCTTCAACAGGCTTCTTCAAGTCTGCGGGGCTCGTTGGGCATTCAAAGTAGATCAAGTCTGCCGGCAAGAAATGATAAGAGATGGGCTCATGTTGCGCCGCGCCCTCAAGGAAATCTTCTCGCTTCTTTTTGACACCTCATTTCTGCAAACGCAAACCTTTCAGGAGAACCAAAACCCTTTCCCCAGCCTTCTACAGGGTCTCTTCAGGCTAGGGGAAATGATCAATATGCGGTGTATTGCATGGTGGTCCGTCATCATGCAGTATCAGTGACATTATTTGTATACTGTATTGACACGAATATAAGATACAACTTTTTCCTCAAGCAAAAGAGTCTAAAAACATGTTTTGTCTTACAGTAGCTTTCTGCATGGGAGAAAAAAAAATAGCTATGAATTCATCAGAGGACGCTGCCTCACAAGTCAATTCAGTCAACATTTTCCAGCAGGAAGATGGTTTGACAAGATATCGTATATCCGCATGTCTTCTATTGTGTCTTAATAAGTGAAACTGAATTTAAAATGTGTTTCGGCGCTTCTGAGTTTAGAGCAGGGGTGTCCATACTTTTTCCAGCGAGGCCCACACACTGAAAACTTTGATATTTCAAGAAAAAAACTGCATCTCAGCTTTGTGATATTGGTGAAAAAATATGAACTTTTTTGCTTTGTTTTTTTCCAATGTGCTGTTTTTACTTTCCAAATATTTCAAGTTTGTTCTTCAATTATTTTTGTAAATTATTTTTTAATTTTCATGATATGATTTTATTCCCATAATATTTTAATTTTATCTCCCAGCCAGTCTTTGTTGTTGTTATGTTATAACTTTTAGATTATTTGTTGTTAATGTTACGAGTTTGTTCCCATAAAATTGTGCCTTTTTTTTCTTCAGGACTTTTTTCTCTTAATATTTTGATGTTATTGTCATAAAATTACAGCTGTTTTTACATTCCATTTTGAAAAATCTTCCAAGTATTTTCAGAATATGATTTTATTCCCATAATATTTTAATTTTATCTCCCAGCCAAATTGTCTTTGTTTTGATTGATTTTCATTATGTTATGACTTTTATATTATTTGTTAATGTTACGAGTTTATTGCCATAAAATTGTGCCTTTTTTTTCTTTCTGACTTTTTTCTCTTAATATTTTGATGTTATTGTCATAAAATTACAGCTGTTTTTTCATTTGTTTTTTCATTCCATTTTGAAAAACTTTTGTTTCACATAATATTTTGGCTTCATTCTCATGACATTATTACTTCTTCTGCAACCTAAAAAAAAACAACTTTATCCAATGGTTTGTTTCTTCTATTATTACAGCTTGAAAAAATTGCTTATTATTTAATATTTCACTTCTTGTAAAATTACTGCTAATTTTTCCATTGTTGCTGCAGCTGTTGTTATTCATTATGTTTTTTGTTAAATTTTGTGTCTAAAGTGCGGCACTTTGGACACATGTGGCTTAGAGTAGCAAAAATCCATCCGTGCGTCATGGTTTTTCAACATTGGCCGGGATCTTTGTACATATCACCGACAACTAGAGGGGCTCTACCACATAGTCAAGGTCTGGAGATTTATACATGCAAACCAACAAGAGGTCCCTGATGAAAGCCACAATGTTAACAAAACGGAGGAGGAAGGAAAATAGCATGACAGCAGCAATATGTTTTAACAAGGATACAAAAACGCGACGGCGGAGCAGCGCCAAGACATCGAGGCATGGTGAGAGTAAACTCTTCCAACAAACTCTTCCAATGTTAACGTGTTTTTATTATGTGTTATTTATGTCTTACTCATATGTATAGCAATATGAGTGTAAAGGTGACTGTACAGATTTTTCTAATAATATATATATTAACATGTAAACATATCGTTAACAGGTTGTCAATGCTCTGACAATAAAAAATATTCCATTATGAATAAATATTCCTACTTTGCAGAAAATCACCGAACGATTAACCACGATAAACAAGGGAGGACAGAGTATATGTGATATTTTTAAAATACCTAAAATATTAAATCATATATATATATATAATTAAAGACTTTGCGCTTCAGAGTTTCTCACAAATATATTAACTGATAATTTACACCAGCAATCAAAGCCGGAAAAACTGAATTTTATTGCAGGTTTGAATTTTCCCAAGCAAAATAATCCCTAACACGGGCTACTGCTAATGCTACTTCCAGTCCCTTAGAACCAAAATACAAAATACAAAATACAAAAATTTACAGCAACCCATGTGCACAAGTCTTATTTATGTCTTAAACGGCTTATTTTCTCTTATTATGTCTACTATATTGAGTGATGGAGTGTAAAGGTGACTATAGGGGTGTTATTTCATGTCTAGAGGGCTCTAATAATGTTAAAAACTGTGTTTAGAAGGTAGTAAATAGCTGCTCTATCTATGAAAATGTTGATTTATAAATAAGAAATCCTATTATCAGGGCGATAAACCAGGGGTTACGGTATATTAAATATCACAGTATTGTGATATTATCAGTATATTAACAGTATATTATTATAGTACTGTGAATTCCCCAATACTTTATACTGCTCATTCAAAGGACAAGAGCGATCCTGTCCTCATTTTCTTCCTATGTTTACATTTTTTTTCCACGTGTGCTCCAGTTTGAGCGGAAGCCTTGTATGCTCAACTGTCACACAACATCAGTGTTACTTAACGGGCCACATAAAGAGAATGGCAAATGCGGAGCTTTTCTGCGAGCACTTCCGTGTCTTAAGATGCTCATTTATCAGAAACGGTTAAGAAGGATGCTAAAATGTATATATATATATATATATATATATATATAGATAAAATGAATGTGAAGTACCAGCTGAAGACAAAGGCCTTCTTCCTTCCTTGACCCAACCCCCTTCCATGCGTGTATTCCACACGTCTGCCCTTGACATGCCCACTTCCACACACGCACACACGCACACTGAGGCATTACACACTGTCATGTCAGCTCTGGTCAACTTTATGCTGGTCAGAGGGCTGACGCTCCGTCTCCAACCAAGGTCGTGCATGTGGGGGTGCTTAGGGAGGCGCATCGCCAACCTCGACGCCGATGGGCATGAATAAACAATAACACCCCGTCACTCATGTGTTTATTGTGTTACAATTAAACACACTGTACTATTTCAGGGCTGCGATGAAGAAAAATAGCTAAAACATCACTGACGCAAGGACGGGGCTTGGGAGGGGTGCGGTGTGGATGTTCACATCGCCCTCAACCCTCAACTGTCCCCCCCCCCCCGCCTGGAATCTTTTGACAAATTGGTTGTGAGGCTTTTTTTTTTTTTTTTTACGACTGATGCACATATCGCAAAAATCATTTCTGCCAAGCCTCCCCTCTTTCTTTCCCGTCTCTGTGACCTGCCCGTGGGGACATGACAAGCGCCATCGCTCTATCAAGCCCTGGTCTTTCCAGGACAATGCAAATGATGACAAATTCCATCATCCTGCATTATGTGCTTCGCCCACCACCCCAACCCCCCCGTAATCTCCCTAATTCGAGAGAATCGGGGAGGGTCTCGCTGTTTCGGCTTGAGGGGCATGTTTGTCTGATTGAATGATGATGAAACGGCAGCCCTCAGCCTCCGTCTTGTTTCCCTATCCATCCACCTCGTCTCTACTTTTTTCAGATTCTACCCTTGCTGTGTTATAATGAGCCCAATATAAAAAGTCCACGTTAAGACAAACAACCTATAATTGAACATCATCCATGTAACAATGACTTTTGCACAAAGAGTGATGATATCAACAAGGCTCTGGATGCACACACTCGGTGTAGTACCGCCTCGGCTCAACAGATGGCAGTAGGGCTTCATGGTAAAACAGCAAGACCTTCAACAAGCATGAACAAGAGTGGACGCCATCAAAGTCTCCTCACATTTCTTTCTTTTTTCTTTTGTTGCCCAGTGTCAAAGATGTTCATTTTAATAAACTACAAATTCAACTCGTCAAATAGAGGAATATGATGTGATTATCACTGCTGGAATAACTACACAAATAGTGTCTATGTTAATAATCAAAGATCCCACACTGATAATAATAAAACATACTGTAGAATCTATGTTATTGATTCAAATATTTGCACATTTTGTGACTAGCTATAATAAAATATCTACAAAAATACAGGCAATTATATTTTTGCAAATCATGTAACATAATCAAATATAATTTTTGTCATTTCAGTAACTACATAATCTGATGCATTTACAATACAGCAATGAAAATATGCAATATAAAATAAAAAATAACATTAACAACAAATATCTACAAAAAAGATAAATAATTCACACAAAAAACCCCGAAAAGTAAACAATCTCACCCTTAACATAAAAACTGCACAACCTAAGGTACCTCATAATTATTAATAACATGTACATTAAAAGCCGACATGCCCAAACGTCCAAGTAAAAAAAAATATGTATTGTATTATGTATTAATCATCCATGGCAGGTCTTTTTTTAACCTGATGATGACAGTGGCATTTGAAAAATAAATGACTGCGGTTAAAAGTTCCCACTCAGACAGATTACTCCACGCTGAATTTATAATGATCAAGCGTCGGACGCCAAATAGCAGAAAATTGAAAGTAAACGCTAATCTTGCCCGAGTCCTCTTGTGGTGTTGCTGCTGCTAAAATAAATAAATAAATAAACACATTCTGTATTAAATGAATGGATGCAGCAAATGGAAATGCTGGCATATTGTTGCATGTGGAAGTAATAATCATTTCTAACCAGAGGCAGGGACTGTCACTTTTAATGTGTGCAACTTAAGGAATTGTAGAACTGGGGCATAATAATCACATACATCATCCGCAGTAGAAAATTCCTAAAATACAAAAAAACAACAACAACAAAAAAGCAGCAGTGTGCAGAACAGCATCACTGTTGGATGTTTTTTTTTCTATTTAATTTATCAAAAACATTACAAATAAATCTCTACACCAATAAATCAGGTTTTGGCAAATGCTGGACAAAGTGCAGGCTTAAGAAAATAATAATGCATGTAATATTTATTGTTTTCAATACATGATTCCCACCCTAATATGAAAGTATAAGGTCAATTTGTATCTGCAATATTTATAGACTAATACTGCATTTCTTCCGGATTTTTTTTCCCTGGAGTAAATCAGTACTAGTACTTCTAAAAAAACAATATTAAATGTTGGCTCACTGTATTGGTCAGTCTGTAAAAACAATCAATATTTGTATATATATATATATATACAAAAATATATATATATATTTTAATTAAATTCAAAAGAATATTTGAAAAAAAATAGTATTGGCAAATATTGAAGTAATAATGTCAGGTGCTGGGTCCCTGTATTGGTCGGTCTACATTGGCCACATGTGTTTATTTCACAAGGATGATTTGAAACATCATCTGTATGTGTGTGTGTTTTCTTTTTTTTTTTAACAAATTAAATATTCCTTACTGAAAAAACCCTAGCATTAGATACTGGAAAATGTATACTGACCTGTATTGGTCAGTCTGTATAGGTCGATCTATGACGGAAACATGTGTAGATTTTTAAAATGTGTTTTTTAATTTTTTTTAATAAATGTAACCTAAGTTTAAATAATATAAATATATATTAATATATTTTTTATAGTATCAATAACTTAAGTGAAATAATATTAGATGCTGGGTACCTGTATTGGTCGGTCTATGCTGGCCACATATGTATATTTAACACAAGGAGCATCCTAAAAAAATATATTTTTTTAAAATACATTTAATATTTCTTCTTGAAATAAGGAGTAACCCTCCCCCCCACAAGAATATTAGATGTTTAGCCCCTGTATTGGCTACATGAGTATATTTCAAACCATCTTCCTGGTATGTGTGTTTGAGGCCCTGTCAGCTTTGGCCTCTCGTCAAAGCGTGGGGAGGAAACACACACAGGCAGCTCTGAATATAGCGGCTAGTTACCATAGTAATGGGATGGTCATATATCTCTCCCCTCGCAGACAGCACGGAAGGGAGTGGACTCGTTTTTTTTTTTTTTTATCTATGCATTTCCTCTTCGCTTATTTCAATCCACAAATAAAAAAAACCCTCCGCCTTCTTGAGATCGAGTAGCCAATACTGGGATACAGGGGGGTTCATTCTCGCACACACACACACACACACACACACACAGACACGCGGGACTACAAATAATTGACGTGTTTTGACTTTGAGTGTTTGCTGTCGTGATAGCGTGGGTGTCACGGCGAATATCTACCGTAAACACACACACTTCTCCATGAACCCTTTCAGCATGCTGATGCTCGTCAGCGGAGACCAAGTGACAATATGCAAACATACACTCAAGAACCTTGTGGTTCTTTTTAAAAATCACAAGCAATACCTAGCTTTAGATTTCATTTAAACACATTGGAAACAACATTAGTTACACAGAAGTGATATATCAATATTATATTATAAACAATTGGATACAAAGCAGTCTAATCTTGATTAGTTTTTCGTGCATTAGTATGACACAGTGATGTTCTACACTACCATACTACATTTTTTGTGTATGAAAACGTTTTAAAAAAAAATTATTGATCTTCACAGAAATAAAAGATAGTTTCAAGCACTGATTCTGAGTCGAGACCTGCATGGTGGGGTTTTTGCCTGGGGGAAAAAAATACAACAAACAACCAAATGTCCCCAATTTGCATGAATAACTACTGCTTTAGAGTACTCAGTGTACACTTTTATTGTCTAAATAGCAGGCAACACCAGTGCCTACGAGCATAGTGGTGGTTGCATCATTACCGTCTCAGGCTGCACGAGTGCTGCCGGCACTGAGAGAGCTGCGGTTCATTGGCACATGAAATCCAACATGTACTTTGGCATTCTGAAGCAGAGCATGATCCCCTCCACTGGGAACCTCTAGTATGACACTGTATATGACACAGTAGAATATGTAGTCATTTGGGGGCCCAAGGCAAACCCAGACACCGGGGCCCTATTTGTTTACTATTAATGTGTACCAGCTACTAACAGTGTATTTCCTGAGCTAGATAAAGTCGTTCAAATCCTCCTGGGGTATGGTTATTACCCAACAAGTGAAGCATCTCAGTGCTTTTGCTGTAATTGATAAGAACACTATAAGAACATCCTTCTGTCTCGAGAGACAATGCTGGTGCCCCCAGGCAGGGCACAAGCCTGGGCAGAGTGGATGGAGATGATTTGCTGAGAAGAACATTCAGCAAAAAAAATGTTTTTTAATTTTATTTGGGCAAATATATGAAACATTACAGTGCATTTCTTACATCAATCAAAATATAACTTTCTATTATTTACATTTGTATTCTGCTATCTGATCACAAGCCCAAAAGGAGTAGGCAGAAGCAAAAGCTTATAAATGCCTACCCCTTTTTGCAAGATATAATCATGTCTTGTTTTCCCCTGTTATTATTATCATTGTAATATTATTGTTATTATCATTATTGTTATATCTGTATCATTATTACCATTATTATTAATATCAACATTATTATAATCATCATTAATCTTACCATTTTCATCATTATACTTTTTTGGATTTTTTTGTTTTTTTTTTTAATTATTTAATTTTACAGACTTCATTGCTTCTTGTAGAGTGCTGTATCATTCCATCTGTTGTTTTCTGAAATCTGCAGTATTTATGCTTTTTTTGCATTTTTGTCCTTTTTGCAAGATATAATCATGTTCATGCCACAGTCTTGTTTTCCCCTATTATTATCATTGTAATATTATTATTGTTATTATCATTATTATCATTATTACCATTATTATTGTTATTATTATCAACATTATTATAATCATCATTAATATTACCATTTATCATTATAGTTGTAACAATTTTGGATTTTTTTTATTTTTATTATTTAATTTTCCAGACTTCATTGCTTCTTGTAGAGTGCTGTATCATTCCATCTGCTGTTTTCTGAAATCTGCAGTATTTGTGCTTTTGTTTACATTTTTGTCCTTTTTGCAAGATATAATCATGTTCATGCCACAGTCTTGATTTCCCCTGTTATTATTATCATTGTAATATTATTATTGTTATTGTCATTATTATCATTATTGTTATAATCTTTATCATTATTACCATTATTATTGTTATTATTATCAACATTATTATAATCATCATTGATATTACCATTTTCATCATTATAGTTGTAACAATTTTTGGATTTTTTGGTTGTTGTTTTTTTATTATTTAATTTTACAGACTTCATTGCTTCTTGTAGAGTGCTGTATCATTCCATCTGTTGTTTTCTGAAATCTGCAGTATTTATGTTTTTTTTGCATTTTTGTCCTTTTTGCAAGATATAATCATGTTCAAGCCACAGTCTTGATTTCCCCTGTTATTGTTATCATTGTAATATTATTACTGTTATTATCATTATTGTTATAATCTTTATCATTATTACCATCATTTTTGTTATTATTATCAACATTATTATAATCATCATTAATCTTACCATTTGCATCATTATAGTTGTAACAATTTTGGAATTTTTTTAAAATTATTTAATTTTCCAGACTTCATTGCTTCTTGCAGAGTGCTGTATCATTCCATCTGTTGTTTTCTGAAATCTGCAGTATTTGTGCTTTTTTTTACATTTTTGTCCTTTTTGCAAGATATAATCATGTTCATGCCACAGTCTTGTTTTCCCCTGTTATTATTATCATTGTAATATTATTATTGTTATTATCATTATTGTTATAATCCTTATAATTATTACCATTATTATTGTTATTATTATCAACATTATTATAATCATCATTAATATTACCATTTGCGTCATTATAGTTGTAACAATTTTTGGATTTTTTTAATTTCATTTTACAGACTTCATTGCTTCTTTTAGAGTGCTGTATCATTCCATCTGTTGTTTTCTGAAATCTGCAGTATTTGTGCTTTTATTGTCAATTTATTAGCCTATTAGCCTTTTTCCCCCCTGAGTGTAACATTTACATATCATTTTCTGGATTGCATGTGTCTAATCTTGTGTATTAAAAAACAAGAACTTGAGACTGTGTCTGGACAGGTGACCAACCCAAACATCAGTTTCTTCTTGTTAAGCCCTACCTTGAGGTTTTTAGACGTGCTTTTTAGTTTGTGTGTGTCTAGTCTTGTGCATTAAAAAGCAAGGTTTTAGGTCTGTGCTCAAACCGATGACCAGCTCCAGCCCCAGTCTTCACTTTCTGTGCCTAATCTGGGTTGTTTGTTTGCATTGTATTTTATTTTATTGTATTGTAATGGTTGTTGTATTGTATTATTTAATAATAATAATAATAATAATAATAATAATAATAATAATAATAATAATAATAATAATAATAATAATAATAATAATAATGTAAAACCTTAACACTCACACCTTGGAAATACCCCAATAACGATTGCAGTCATAGGATACCTAAATTGAATAAGCATGATAACTAGTGAGTGTCATTTATTGACCAAGTATTTCCAACTATTGCACATCCTTTTAATAACAAAATATAGAGTAATAAAAGAGAAAAACATCAGTCCATGATCCCTTTCTTTCCGATGGCAGTCAGACACTATTATATTCCACCAAGAACACCTCCAATTAACGAGTGGACAGAACTGCTATTTGCCTGCGTGTGATATGAAATGCACTGTGACACATCCGGTCCCTTCCCGTGTCCTCACTCCAAGGTACACGCTAATAACCAGCCTGTGTTGACCAAACCAGGAAGCCATTAAAATACTGTACATGATGCAATGACCCAAATGCAGTTGCCAAGGCGTCAGCTCCGTCCGAGCCGGGAGTTTCAAACCACATGTCAACACTGATATACTGAACACGCCGGAAAGCCTCAAACGAGCGGGACAGGGATTCCGAGCCAAGGCTAAATTACATGAGCATGTTGTGGGAATGTTAAATGTTCAACAAAAAGCATCAAGAGAGTGGAAACCTCTTTTGGCTCTGGAACAGAATAAGAATGGTTCGGTATTCTGGTCCGGGCCAAAAAGTAAACAAAAAAAACAATCGTTGGTGCATACGTTGGCGCAGGTCATACTGGCAGTAAAGAACATATCCATAAATTAAGGACTTGATTGGGCAGCTTTTGGGATGTTACTCAAATATTCCAAACCAAAATGCCATCTGCTTGGTTAAATTGTGGTTATTTTTTATATTCTTCTGTTTTGTTTTTTACTTCTCAGGGCCCCCAAAAAACCCTTCAGGTTGTCTTTGAAGACATTTCACCACTCCCAGCAGGTATGATGTACATGCACCCTGATTTACCAGTCATGACATGCCAATTTGGTAAGGACTTAGGTAGGTTTGATCAGTGGGTTTGATTCATGTTGACCCCCGTGTTTATGGTAATGGTAATGGTTTAATTTCATTTGAATATGCATCAGATTACAATTGAGTGCATCCCATAATCAGTTCACAGTTCCACATGTCCAAAAGGAGTAGGAAGAAGCAAAGCTTATTAAATCCTACCCCTCCATCTGGTACTTTTACAATCAGTAACTGTTACGTTTGTTCACTTCCTGCTTTCCATAATACAGTTTAAGGTTTTTTTTGTTTGTTTTTTTAATAATGCACCTCATACCAAAGTAGGAGGTGATATGAGCATCCAATGCCATAATGGGTACCATAGTAAGTGTCAATATAGTGATATACAGTGAAGAAAATAAGTATTTGAACACCCTGCTATTTTGCTATTTCTCCCACTTAGAAATCATGGAGGGGTCTGAAATTTTCATCGTAGGTGCATGTCCACTGTGAGAGAGATAAACTAAAAAGAAAAATCCAGAAATCACAATGCATGATTTTTTAACAATTTATTTGTGTGATACAGCTGCTAATAAGTATTTGAACACCTGAGAAAATGAATGTTAATATTTGGTACAGTAGCCTTTGTTTGCTATTACAGAGGTCAAACGTTTCCTGTAGTTTTTCACCAGGTTTGCACACACTGCAGGAGGGATCTTGGCCCACTCCTCCACACAGATCTTCTCTAGATCAGTCAGGTTTCTGGGCTGTCGCTGAGAAACACGGAGTTTGAGCTCCCTCCAAAGATTTTCGATTGGGTTCAGGTCTGGAGACTGGCTGGGCCATGCTAGAACCTTGATATGCTTCTTACGGAGCCACTCCTTGGTTTTCCTGGCTGTGTGCTTCGGGTCGTTGTCGTGTTGGAAGACCCAGCCACGACCCATCTTCAATGCTCTGACAGAGGGAAGGAGGTTGTTCCCCAAAATCTCACAATACACGGCCCCAGTCATCCTCTCTTTAATGCAGTGCACTCGTCCTGTCCCATGTGCAGAAAAACACCCCCAAAGCATGATGCTACCACCCCCATGCTTCACAGTAGGGATGGTGTTCTTCGGATTGTACTCTTCATTCTTCTTCCTCCAAACACGCTTATTGGAATTATGACCAAAAAGTTCTATTTTGGTCTCATCTGACCATAAAACTTTCTCCCATGACTCCTCTGTATCATCCAAATGGTCATATGCAAACTTAAGACGGGCCTTGACATGTGCTGGTTTAAGCAGGGGAACCTTTCGTGCCATGCATGATTTCACATCATGACGTCTTAGTGTATTACCTACAGTAACCTTGGAAACGGTGGTCCCAGCTCTTTTCAGGTCATTGACCAAGTCCTGTCGTGTAGTTCTGGGCTGATTCCTCACCTTTCTTAGAATCATTGAGACCCCACGAGGTGATATCTTGCATGGGGCTCCACTCCGATTGAGATTGACCGTCATGTTTAGCTTCTTCCATTTTCTAATGATAGCTCCAACAGTGGACCTTTTTTCACCAAGCTGCTTGGTAATTGCTCCGTAGCCCTTTCCAGCCTTGTGGAGGTGTACAATTTTGTCTCTGGTGTCTTTGGACAGCTCTTTGGTCTTCGCCATGTTACAAGTTAAAGTCTTACTGATTGTATGGGGTGGACAGGTGTCTTTATGCAGCTAACGACCTCAAACAGGTGCATCTGATTCAGGATGATACATGGAGTGCAGGTGGACTTCTAATGGGCAGACTAACAGGTCTTTCAGGGTCAGAATTCTAGATGATACACAGGTGTTCAAATACTTATTTGCAGCTGTATCACACAAATAAATTGTTAAAAAATCATGCATTGTGATTTCTGGATTTTTCTTTTTAGTTTATCTCTCTCACAGTGGACATGCACCTACGATGAAAATTTCAGACCCCTCCATGATTTCTAAGTGGGAGAAATAGCAAAATAGCAGGGTGTTCAAATACTTATTTTCTTCACTGTATATAGCACATCATGACTGGTTCAAGACTCTTCATCCTTGTATTTAGCAAACATCAACTGCTTGTATTGTTTCTTGAATTGGCTCATCGTTGTGCATTGTTTGAGGTCCTTACTCAATCCATTCCATAGTTTGATTCCACATACTGAAATGCTATGGCTAGCATAACGTAGTCCTAGCATAGAAGTGTTTCAAATGTACTTCTTCCCTGAGATCATATTTCTCCTCTCTTGTAGAGAAGTATTGGATGACATTTTTAGCTAATTGGTTGTTTTTAGCCTTATGCATTATTTTAGCTGTTTGAAGATGAACTATATCAGCAAGTTGAAGTATTTGTGATTTTAGAAATAAGGAGTTAGTATGTTCTCTATAGGCGGCATTATGAATTATCCTTACTGACCTTTTTTGCAGTACATTTAGCGAGTGAAGATTGCTTTTATAGTTATTAGCCCATATTTCCACACAATAAGTAAGATGGTAGAACCAGAGAGCAATAAAAAGTGTGGAGTGATTTCTGATTGAGAACTAATTTTGTTTTGTTCAATACTGAAATATTTCTGGCCACCTTATGTTGTATATTTGTAATATGAGGTTTTAGCCTTATGCATTATTTTAGCTGTTTGAAGATGGACTATATCAGCAAGTTTAAGTATTTGTGATTTTAGAAATAAGTTTAGTTTAGGATGAGCAGAGCCTCCAGACATTGTTCGTTGGGTGGACAGGACGTGACTCAATTCTCATGAATCCTGACTGTCGTATCGTCCGGACAAAAGTTTCAAGTTTTCACATATAATTCAGGTATTAGGAAAAGAAAAGCAGCTGCCCAACATGATGTTCTTTTAGGGAGCAAACCAGTGCAAATTTTTCATCCACCCAATTACTCCACAACTCCCAGACCCACCCATTTCCCCCGTCGCCGCCTCGTGGTCAGAGGTGATCACTTGTTCTTTTATTAAACGTGATAACACCCCTCACGTCGTGCACGCCACCGCCCCTGCTCAGCTGCTGTTCTTTAGCCTCCAGCGCTACGGCATATTATCGCCCCATTATTTCACGCATGCCCCGACTCTTTTTTTTATTTTTCACATCAGCCGCTTTTGAAATAACCTTAATAGACGGGAAAAATTGAGACATTTATGAAGTATGGGCTGTGTTTATGAACAAAAAAAAAAAAAAGAAATCCATAAAGTACGACGTGGGAGAGGTGAGATAAAAGCCAGGTTTTAATAGATGATGGCAAACTGGGGAGAGGCGTCAAGATGCTGACAGGCGCCTCCTCCGAGATCCCTCATTTTACCGGATTAATTTTGTTGTATTAGAAATGAAGTTAAACGTCCTAATTAATCTGTTAGAGCTCCTTGAAGACCTCCCTGAACGCAGATGCACGTAGGCACTGCTTTGGAGATAATTACTCTTCCGTGCTAATTGAGGTGGATGTAGTCTCTATAGATGTAGGTTTTGGTAGCGCAGGTTGACTTTTAATATCCAGTGGTAGCTCGGTTTTTGTTAGTAATTCCTTCGAAAAGATTCGACGAAACCGTACCGTGCAAAAAACAAAGCAGTTTTTCCCATAGTAAATAACATAAAACTTACTACAGTAATCCCTAATCACATGTTGCTGCTTTTTCAAAACTATATTAATAATTCATGTTGTGGTAAAATATTTCTTATTCGAGGTAAAACATATATGCTAATTCACACAAATTTGACATATTTTTCCACAATAAAATTGCATAAAAATTGCAACATTTGTTAAAAAAAAACAAATAAAGCATTCAGAAGACACATTCAAAGACGCTATGATGATATATAGTATTCTGTAATGGTCACTCGGTGTCAGTAATGTTACATTGAGTTAAAAAAAAGAAACAAGGACCTTACCCAATGCTGATTTAAAGTGTTATTTATGTCTCATTATGTCAACTATATTGGGTAATACAAAGTGTAAAGGTGAATATAGGGGTGCTACTTCATATTTAAAGGGCTTTATCATCCATCCATTTTCTACACCGCTTATCCGCACAAGGGTCGCGGGTATGCTGGAGCCTATCCCAGTTGTTTTCGGGTGAGAGGTGGTCTGGTCGCCAGCCAATCACAGGGCACATATAAACAAACAACCATTTTCACCACACTCACATTTGGGAGTCACCAATTAACCTTGCATGTTTATGAATTGTGGGAGAAAAACGGGGGAGCTCACGGGGAGAACATGCAAACTCCCCACAGAGATGCCCAAGCGGGGAATCGAACCCATGTCTCCTAGCTGTGTGGCCTGCAAGCTAACCACTCCCCACCATGCTTTAACCATGTTAAAAAAATGATTTAGAAGGTCGTAAACAGGTTTTCTATGCTCTAACTACAACAACATTAAATTTATAAATAAGGAATTTAACGGAAACACTTAACATAGTCGGGTCTGGAACTAATTTATCACGATAAACAAGAGATTACATTACTGCATATGAACACATTACACATTCCAAAAACATGCTAGGTTAATTGGCCACTCCAAATTGTCCATAGGTATGAATGTGAGTGTGAATGGTTGTTTGTCTATATGTGCCCTGTGATTGGCTGGCCACCAGTCCAGGGTGTACCCCGCCTCTCGCCCAAAGACAGCTGGGATAGGCTCCAGTACCCCCCACGACCCTCGTGAGGAAAAAACGGTAGAAAATGAATGAATGAATGAATGAATGAATGAATGAAGGAACACCTCATAGTGCTTGTAAAATGTAAGAAAATGTCACGGCTATGATTCTGGACTTGGCTTGACCTGAAGACTTGAACTTGGTCGTCTTTACTTGAGACTTGGGATTGAAGACTTGAGACTGACTGACTCTCACTTCTATCTGCTTGAAAAAAATGGTTGCTTAGTTCCAGCAACTCATACAGTAGTTCGTACAGAAAAATAAATACTACAGGTCCTCAATTGTATTCCAAATTGGGGACGGGGGGCATGAAAAAACAGGGCGGGCATGACAGAATATAATTGAGAACCACTGTTTTAAAGCATGTTCTTGTAAGGCAGTGGTTGAAACGGGATAGCAAAGAACATCCATGGCTGTATTTCTTCCAAGTGGTTTTGGATTCTTCACTGCATTCCAACACGGTCTCATTTCATTTCCCGGCACTCTCTACGTGCTACTATTTCCAAAATCCCCACAGACATTTTTTTTATGAACTTGGCTGTCTTTTAAATAATCCAAATGACAATAGGTCTTGGTTAGGCCATAAACCTCCGCCAAGGCCTGGTAATTCCAATTTGGACTATCTCCATATTGTACGATTTGATCGACAGATACCGCCTACATATGATAATGATTAGCTGTCATTGGGAGTGCTACATTATTCATTTCCTACCGCTTTTCCTCACGAGGGTCGCGGCTATCCCAGCTGTCTTTGGGCGAGAGGCGGGGTACACCCTGGACTGGTCGCCAGCCAATCACAGGGCACATATAGACAAACAACCATTCACACTCACATTCATACCTATGGACAATTTGGAGTCGCCAATTAACCTAGCATGTTTTTGGAATGTGGGAAGAAACCGGAGTACCCGGAGAAAACCCACGCAAGCACGGGGAGAACATGCAAACTCCACACAGAGATGGCCAAGGGTGGAATTTAACCCTGGTCTCCGAGCTGTGAGGTCTGTGCGCTAACCACTCGACCGCCGTGCCGCCCAGTGCTACATTATCCACAGGAAAATTTATTAAAATAAGAAAAAAATATTACTTTATGGTGACCAGAGCAAAGAGCTCCGATCGATATGCCAGCAATAAAAATCGGTCAATTTCCTTGAAAAAGAAAGGCCGATAAATAGGCCGATAAATAGGCCGATAAATAGGCCGATAAATAGGCCGATAAATAGGCCGATAAATAGGCCGATAAATAGGCCGATAAATGCCCTTTGGACGCTGATCACAAAAGCCGATCACCTCTGGCTCGTATTATTGCAGCATGTAGCCTGTAGCCATCATCTGCCACCCACTTTCGTTTCCTTCACAACAATCATGTCTACCGTGTAGGCCTTACCTGTCGTTTGCAAAAATTTTGCACCCAACAAAACATGCCACAAAAATATCTCGCCTGTCGCAGTGAAAACACTTGAAGGAGTATGTTGAGTTTTTTTTAAGACTAACGATGTGATCATCACTAAAATGGCAGCTAATGTAACTAAAAACGCCGGACACTCGCCTGCATGTGTGTTTGAAAATGAAGGTGATTTTATGGTTCGCTTTTTCATATCCCATCGCAAATTTTTGAGTATAATAAATATAAATAATTACGGTATGTGCATCATGGCAAACCACATCTCTCAGTTATGACGGTGGACAGAGGCACTCTATTGCGACCTTAACACATCAACAGCAGTGCAATTTCAACACCATATACCGTGTATAGCAGGGGCCTCAAACTCAATTTACCTGGAGGCCACTGGAGCTAGGGTCTGGGCAAGGCTGGGCAGCATCAGGTTGGAATTGAACTCAGGATGCCATAACTTGATTTACCATATTCCATGAACCTCCTCTTTGGTCTTCCTCTATGCCTCCTATCTGGCAGCTCTAAATGCAGCATCCTTCTACCAATATATTCACTATCTCTCCTCTGGACATGTCCCAACCATCTCAGTCCGGCCAAGTCCAATGCCTCTAACATGTTACGTCCCTCTGATTTACTCCTTCCCGATCCTATCCATCCTGGTCACTCCCAATGAGAACCTCAGCATCTTCATCTCTGCTATTCAGTTCTGCTTCCTGTCTTTTCCTTGGTGGCACTGTCTCTATACCAAACAACTCTATACCAAACAAATGACTGGTCTCACCACAGTTTTATATACCTTTCCTTTCATTTTAGCTGAAATGTTTATAATTTTTTTAATAAAATGTATTAATATAAATAATTACATTTAAAATCTATACATCCCTGTCCTGTCCTTTATCTTTCTGTGAAAAAAATATTGCAAAATGGGGCATATTTCACACATAGTGATTAATGGTGATTAATCTGTTTAAAAATGTTAATCATCCAATCATTAGAAAGTCCTAGAAAAAGTGTTTTGTTTGGGGTTTTTTATGTACATCTTGCCATTTGAATGAAAGTGGGTTGAGAAACATGTGAGGAGTAATAGTTTAATTAATTTCCATCAAAAATATATTTTTATGGCATATGAAACATGTCCTGAATGAGCTGAACAGTCAAATGTTTCAATGGCTTGGATCAGTTGAGAAATGTGGAAGTAATTAAGAGTCATAATAATAATGATTATAAATACTTCCAGTCTTTCGCACAATTAGTGTGGGAAGAATCCAGAATATATTTTATCCATAAACCCCATAAAAAAAGTTTGGGCAACATTCTTTGTTTGGGAACATTTGGCCTTTTATTGAAATTTGTCATAACAATTGCCGTGCTAGGCAGTAAAAATGAAGGAAAATGGCAAAAAATGCCCCCTTGCAATGCTAAAAACGTCAGCTGCCAAACTCTACATGTGTGGCCAAGTCCAACTTTTCATGAGGCTGTTGAGTAAAAGTCCAGGTCATAGTTTTTTAACATTTCCAGCTCCCGTCATAAGATTATTCAAATGTTCTACCATGCGCCTCGGCGTCCCTCCTCTGGCCCTTTGACGCTAATTGGCAGCGTCACATCCACTTCCCTCCGCTGATGCCTGCCGGTCCACTTTGACAATTTTCAAAATCCAATGCAAATCCTATTGTGGCTTTTGCACACGGCAGCCCTCCACAATGTCGACTGTCACTCACAATTAGACGAGCGGTGAAAAAGGACGGGGTGGGGGGGCTAGCATTCGGCCTGTGCGGTCGGCTCACTTCCCGCGAACACGCCCGGCGGAATGTGATCAGTGAATATAATTTCCCTGGCAAATATCCCAGGGGTGAGCCACTTACCTTAACAGGGAAGAGGAGATGTTTAACAAGCATACAGAGTCATCGTCTCTCCATTCGGCCCTGATCGGGCTATTGTGCTTGCCGCCATAAACAATGCTCCGAGGGGAACTACGCAAAATAGGCGACGTTCATTTTAACAGATGTGGGAAGTATTTTTTTTTATCCAACTGCCCACTTATAACCCTCATTGTCTCTTTTTCTGTATAAAAATGCTGTCTAAAGAAGTACAGTCATAATAATGTCTCATTTATCACGGTTAATTGGTTCCCGACCCGACTGTGATAAGTACATTTGCACATAATAAGATTCCTAATTAAAAAAAAACATCTTTATGACCTTCTAAATCGGTGGTTTCCGTCATGTCCCACCCTCACCCACCACGTACGTATACTTGTGCTACTCAAAAGAGTAGACATGATAAGAGAAAATAAGGCATAAATAAGACTAATGTTTATGTGTGTTGCTGTAAATGTGTTCCGGTGCAAGGGGAGCTGAGTCGAAGGCGGCCAGGAAGTGACATTGAAAGATGCCTGTTGTGAAATAATTGACACCTGCAATAAAAGCCTGTTGTTCCGGCAATCAAGTCTGGTGCTTGTGGGTCTCATCGAACATAACAGCCATACTACTAACATTTAATGACCTGTGGAATATCATTACAATGCCTTTGAATGCATCTTATGAATGCTTTATTTATGGGTTTGAGTTCATTTAGCCATTTTTATGATTGAAAATGCTTCATTTAGGCCTGGTGGTGTCAGGCTTCCATGCAGACGGTGTGGTTTCCATTCCTGGCTAGACCCCAACAACCAAACATTGAAAGGGTATCAGGTGAACTAACTAAGCCAAATCAAATCATACTGTTGAGATAATGAGAAAGAATGATTATTATTTTAGTATGAATAGTTATTTAAATTAAGTTATTATTATTAATAAACGTTTTATTTTATTTTGTATTGATGCATTTGTATTTTAGTGATTTTCATATTTATATACCTATTTGTTGTTATTATTATTATTATTTTATAATTATTGAATGTTTTCATCATTCTTTCATTGCTGCATCAGCTATGTATTTTTGTATTCATTATTTATTTACTTATTTGTTTGTTTGTTTTTTTACACGTCTTCATTTTATTTTTCATTGTCGGTCATCACTGCATGAGCTATTATTTATTCTATTTAGACCAGGGGTCTCAAACACGCAGCCCGCGGGCCAAATGTGGCCCGCAGGACACTAGTTTGAGGCTCCCACCTTGATATGAAAGTTTAATGTTAGTGCGGCCCGCGCAAGTTTGATATGGATGCTGTATGGTATCATGTACCCAGAAAAAATTATTACGTTTGATTAATGTTCATGTTAAAGGTTAAATAACTGTTAATAGTTATCCTCCCTATCCGTGTGGAAGTGGTAAGTTTTTGGCTATTTAAGTGTAAAGGAAATAACTTGGAGGCTACCGTTTAGGTCGCTAGCTCTCTAGTTTGCGAGTTAGCATGTGTCTCAAGACCCTGCAGTTGCACAATATGTTGTAAATAAAAAGAGTATTAATGTGACTATAGTCGTGTTTTGTCATGTCTACAGGGCTCTAATAATGCTTTGTTCATTTTAATATGAAAAAAATAATTTGTCTACCCACCAACTATATGTGGTTTCTTAGGTTTTTATTATTTGCTGTTTTATTATTATTATTATTATTATTATATTTATTTATTACTGATTGATTTTCTTTATTCTTGATTTGTTTATTTATTTTTCATCTTATTTTGTGTAGAAAAATAAAAAGTAAGATATTTGAGAACAGTGAAATGTTTTATCAGAGCTTTTCTTGTAGAAAATCGAAACCAAAGCAAAGTTTATCAATTTTTCTGTTTTTATTAAATGCGTTTTTTTGTTTTTTTTTGGAAAACCTGATGCGGCTCAGTCTCGCCCAGACCCGAGCTCCAGTGGCCCCCAAGTAAATTGAGTTTGAGACCCCTGAGTTAGACTGTCCAACTGAGGTTTAGGGTAATTGGTCTAAAACAAAGAAACCGTACCCATGACTTGTATTTCTTCAAAAAAACAGCTATTGCTCTCCATTATTTTAAAATGACAGGTTTAATAGCGACGTCTGATTGATGCAATAAGGCAGTAAAGAATCTTAATTAGATTATGCAAATAGAGTTTGAAACAATTGGCGGACACATTTGCATTGCATCTCTGCTAAACCACAATACAATTAAAAGGCATGAAGTTTGATGCAAACACGTTTAGAAATGATGATGTTGCATGTAAATCAGGTGCAGGCCTAAAAGGAATAGAAAACATAGCCTCGGGTTTAGCATACAATGCACCAATGGGGGGTTGGAGCCCCCTCTGCTTTGACATGATAAAGGTTAACTAATTCTTTGAATCAAATCTGTCAGATTTAGCGGGCCAGGTCGACATTCCGTCAGCTTCCTGAGAGCCAAAGCCGAAGATGTGACAAGACGGGCGGATGGATGACCGAGACGGGCCGAGTTTGAAGGTCCAGCATCCGTCATCTGTCAAGCTAATCAACATGTTAGCGCCTGCCCGTGTTGTAATGTATTCATCAGGGTAAAGACACAAGAAAGTCAACAACGCACGGGAATAATTCATAAAAGTCACTCCTGTCACGCAGCGTGTATTTCCACCAATAAGGCACACATCCATCAGAGAATCATCATCACATAGTCTGGTTACTACATTAAAAACCACCAGTTTCGCACGCCACCTCCATGTGTAGAGGAAGTTCATCCACAGAATTTTCTGCCTTGAGATGCAGGATCAGAATCAGCGACAGACAAATTCTGAACAAACTGCAAAAGGTGGCCTTTTTTTCTACCTTCAGACGAGTGAAGTTTCACACTTGACACTCATTTTTCCCGCCCTACTTTGCTGAATAGAGATGAGCGAGTCCACTATCTATCTGTATATGTGTCTGTACTCAGAGTGGGTGGGGCATAAACAGGATGTGGGCGTGTTTTAACCAGAAATGTGTCATCTATACATCTGAAATTGACATTGATTGATCAGACGTTCTACCATATCTTACTTATTGTGTGGAAATATGGGGTAATAACTATAAAAGCAATCTTCACTCGCTAAATGTACTGCAAAAAGGCCAGTAAGGATAATTCATAATGCCGCCTACAGAGAACATACTAACTCCTTATTTCTAAAATCACAAATACTTCAACTTGCTGATATAGTTCATCTTCAAACAGCTAAAATAATGCATAAGGCTAAAAATAACCAATTAGCTAAAAATGTCATCCAATACTTCTCTACAAGAGAGGAGAAATATGATCTCAGGGAAGAAGTACATTTGAAACACTTCTATGCTAGGACTACGTTATGCTAGCCATAGCATTTCAGTATGTGGAATCAAACTATGGAATGGATTGAGTAAGGACCTCAAACAATGCACAACGATGAGCCAATTCAAGAAACAATACAAGCAGTTGATGTTTGCTAAATACAAGGATGAAGAGTCTTGAACCAGTCATGATGTGCTATATATATCACTATATTGACACTTACTATGGTACCCATTATGGCATTGGATGCTCATATCACCTTGTACTTCGGTATGAGGTGCATTATTAAAAAAAAACACAAAAAAAACAAACTGTATTATGGAAAGCAGGAAGTGAACAAATGTAACAGTTACTGATTGTAAAAGTACCAGATGGAGGGGTAGGATTTAATAAGCTTTGCTTCTTCCTACTCCTTTTGGACATGTGGAACTGTGAACTGATTATGGGATGCACTCAATTATAATCTGATGCATGTTCAAATGAAATAAAACCATTACCATACTGTAATTTGTATAAGCCGCTACTGTGAACCCTGCAGCTAAAACATGGATGCAGCTAATATGTGGTCGCGTTCTGGTCTCGCCACAGGGAGAGAGGTGTCATGGGCCATGGAGTAAACTGTAATACCAAATATGACCAGATATACGTAGGTACCGTGCGGTATATGAACGATTCAGTAAAGATCAGACACTTCCTTCTGGTATTCTGGCATGAGAACACCATGGCACACTGGGGCTGCTTGAGGAGTGTGTCTGACTACAGTGCACCTTGGTTGTGTGCGGTGCACCAGGTTCCATGTTCCATTGCAAGCTCATTCAACAAGACGTCTGATCATTTAAAGAGATTTCATGAGACTTAAAAGAGATTTTACAGATGACCGTTTTCCATGTCTACAGAAAACCAACCCTTTTTAAAAATGTTTGCCCATTTTTTGCACCTTTTTATGTCAATGAATTGCCAAAACATCACATTTTAAAAATCTGTTTTCCTTGTGTAAACAGCCCCTGAAGGCAACCCCATCATGTAAATCCAACACAGCGTCAACTCCACAGGTTAGCCCTCAAGAATCCGAAGTGCGCAAAAGTCAGCCAGTCGTTGTGAGTCACGGCGTATATGCGCTGTCAAAGCATCTTAAACAAATAGCTAATCCGCGCATGTTCTCACTCATAGGCGGATTTGGCAGCAGGATCAAGGACAGCGAAGAGGAGATGGACACTATCCCTGTTGACAGTACCTTGACAAGTGTAATCCCGTATAATGCAGGCTGGGTAAACAAAAAAAAAACGCCAAGCTGAGCGTTCAACCGCGGTATCACCACTTCCTCCTGCTGGGTTTTTAGATGCAACATTCTTTCTGGGTTCCAAGCAGCAAACAAGTGACAAAAATGGATAGCAACTTCCGACAAGCATGGTACAAAACCACAATCATACGCTGCTGCACGGATAAACAGCAACAGAAGCCATGCATATAAACAAACTAGGCGTCATGGGAAAGATCCTCCGCATCCAAACATTATACAGCCATTGCCAACAATAAGTCATAATTATGTACATGGTTTCTGCTGGGTCACTCAAAAAGAGTTGTAAATTGTTCGCTGCCATGTTGTCTCTGGAACATTTAGTACACAGTGTTAAGTGGTGGTTATGCATGTGCAAACGTGGACAATTTTCCTGCAAACTTGCGTGCAGCAGCTGCCCTTTTGACGGTCTTTACATACAAATGAATGTGGAAAAATACACAGATAAAGAAAACACGTAAGGCTAAAAATGCAGCATTTTGCAGGTGGGCCTGGGTGACATTATGGAATATTATTCATTCATTCATTTTCTACCGCTTTTCCTCACGAGGGTCGTGGGGGTGCTGGAGCCTATCCCAGCTGTCTTCGAGCGAGAAGCGGTGTACACCCTGGACTGGTGGCCAGCCAATCACAGGGCACATATAGACAAACAACCATTCACACTCACATTCATACCTATGGGGAGAACATGCAAACTCCACACAGAGATGGCCGAGGGTGGAATTGAACCCTGGTCTCCTAGCTGTGAGGTCTGCGCGCTAACCACTCGACCTCCACCGTGCCGCCCTATCCAAATATATTATAACATATATTCAATCATCATAGCTTCAATATTAATATTTTATGTTATATTACATTATTATCAATCCATCGGGCAGCACGGCCGTCTAGTGGTTGGCACGCAGATCCTACAGCTAGGAGAACAGGGTTCAATTCCACCCTCGGCCATCTCTGTGTGGAGTTTGCATGTTCTCCCCGTGCATGCGTGGGTTTTCTCCGGGTACTCCGGTTTCCTCCCACATTCCAAAAACATGCTAGGTTAATTGGTGACTCCAAATTGTCCATAGGTATGAATGTGAGTGGGAATGGTTGTTTGTCTATATGTGCCCTGTGATTGGCTGGCGACCAGTCCAGGGTGTACCCCGCCTCTCGCCCGAAGGCAGCTGGGATAGGCTCCAGCACCCTCGTGAGAAAAAAAGCGGTAGAAAATGAATGAATGAATGAATATCAATCCATCTATTTTCTGTACCACTTATCCTGACTAGGGTCGCAGGCGTGCTGGAGCCTATCCTAGCTGGTTAATGGTGCGCAGGGCACATATAGAAAACCAACTACTCACATTCACACAGAGGCCTTCTAACCACCAGATCATCGTATAGCCCTACATTATATTATACCACACTACATTAAATACAAGTATCAATACAAGAAACCTTACGGCACCTTACCCTAAGGGCTTGACTGTAGGGCCCAATGTTGGCCGGGGCCCAGTGAGAAAGACTCTGTACATGCAGCGCCTCTCTGTGATGAAAGCTGCCCTCCGTTGGGGGCTTGGTCCAGTTATGGAGAAGACAGTCCATCTGAAGTAGCCGGCCAGCAGGTAGCGGAGCTTGCACACACACTCTGCAGAAAATGATGTCGTTTTAGACAACAACTGCAAAGAGTTTATTATGATATTGTGTGTATGGACTGTATTTGTACCTGGCTGGAGGGTTTATGCCAAAGTGATTCTTGTACACTGTGTTGAGTGGACCAAAGTCGTCCATATTGCTCACGTACAGGTGTACAAGGACAATGTCCTTCATGCTCCAGCCTCGACTGTTCAGCTCACCTGGACAGACAACAAAAGAGCGAGATGGGTTTCTACCAATAAACAACCTCATTATGGACATTATAAGCACAAAATGGCATGATAGCGTGCAGGCCCCACAGCTAGGAGACCCGAGTTTGATTCCATACTTGGTCATCTCTGTGTGGAGTTTGCATGTTCTCCCCATGTGTGCATGCATGGGTTTATTCCGGGTACTCCGGTTTCCTCCCACATTCCGAAAACATGCTAGGTTAATTAGCGACTCCAAATTGTCCATAGGTATGAATGTGAGTGTGAATGGTTGTTTGTCTATATGTGCCCTGTGATTGGCTGGCGACCAGTCCAGGGTGTACCACAGCTGGGATAGGCTCCAGCACCCCCACGACCCTTGTGAGGATAAACGGTATGGAAAATGGATGGATGAATAAAAGTCTGCAAATGCTGAATGGCGATTATTTGGGGATGCATAGAATAAACATATTTGTTGGGATTTTTCTTTTTCTTATTAAAGAAAATATGTTTTGTATGATTTTTTTTTTGCAGATTACCTCTAAAAATATGATATATCGTATCATTATAAATGATTCAACTTCAGTTTGGGTGCTTTTTTTTGTCCCCTAAGGCTGTTTTATTAATAACACCAACCTGTGTATTTGATCAGCGTAAAGAAGATAGCCTTATTGATGCATTTTTGAACAAAAGCTAACCCAGAGCACCGTGCTAATGGTGTTTGTCCCCACTGTAAAAGTGTGAGCAGCATACGCAGCATGTATGCACTAAAAAAAAAAAAAAAAAAACGCTCAAAGCCAAGTCTCCCTTCTCTCCTTGCAATGATTTGAAAGCGCTTCAAGTTTGTTTTGCCTTTGCCAACACCACCGTCTCAGACTACTTCATCCTCATACAAAAGAGGCCGTTTCATTAAATATTAACTTGTTTAATATTGTCTCGGCGCTGTGAAGGCGGTTCAGTCGAGCACCGCGATAAACATTAAATATGCTTTTCATCTTTGGCTCCTCTTTCCCCATCAAAAAAAGGGAAAGCGGGCAGAGAGGAGAAGGGGAAAAACTACAGATAGACTGGAAAAAGCGCTCACTTTAAAACTTCTGCAGGGCAAAAATGATACCCCCACCACCCGACATACGCACGCTGGACGCCTGCATTTAAGAAGCGTGTGGGGTATGGACGGATTCTGGACAGTTGCTGTTTGCTATTCCGCTCTGATGCATCTGACACAAGGTCTTTTGCCTGTTGCTTTTAAGTATGTGACAAAAACTACGGTTTTGATTCTCCTACACATCACTTCTTTTTTTTAAGACAATAGGATGGCGGGGGGGGGGGGGGGGGGGGGGGTCAGTTTTTAGGGGTTCGTGCTAGTCAAAAGGAATTTTATGATTTTTTTTGTAAGGGAAAGTTGAAGAGAAGAACCAATTAACCAGGTAAGGTAATTGATGTAAGGTAATTTATGTAAAAATGTACATAATCCCTCATTTATCGCCGTTAAGTGGTTTCAGACTGTATATGTACTATGACCCACGCTATTCATACAACAGCATAGGCACCCCCCCTACCCCCAGCTTCATTTATTCCTCTATTTGCAAGGGACCTACAAGATGTTCAATTGAACTCCAGAGTCAATATTAGTCAATATTATCTTGCAGCTGCAGAAAGAGCAGGAAAGAGGCATAAACTAGAAAAAGGGAGGCATGGACAGTGTGTACACATTAATTCATTCATTTTCTATATATATATTTTTTCATTCATTTTCTACCGCTTTTCCTCACGAGGGTCGCGGGGGTGCTGGAGCCTATCCCAGCTGTCTTTGGGCGAGAGGCGGGGTACACACTGGACTGGTCGCCAGCCAATCACAGGGCACATATAGACAAACAAACATTCACACTCACATTCTTACCTATGGACAATTTGGAGTCACCAATTAACCTAGCATGTTTTTGGAATGTGGGAGGAAACCGGAGTACCCGGAGAAAACCCACGCATGCACGGGGAGAACATGCAAACTCCACACAGAGATGGCCGAGAGTGGAATTGAACCCTAGTCTCCTAGCTGTGAGGTCTGTGCGCTAACCACTCGACCGCCGTGCCGCCCTGTGTGTACACATACTGTACTTCAAATCAGTTTAAGACCAATTTACTCATTGGTACGCAATTGTCACCACTGAGGGACACATATATGTGGAAGTGTAAACTAGGCTGCAGTAAGCAAAAAAAAACGGGAAAATCATTCAGCCGTGGAAGACATCGGGGTCTTGCAGCACTGCTATGTGCTCCCTGGAAGTCCTAGCAGAGTTCTATCAAACAATGTACTCTCACATAGAAAGTCTCCTTAAAGAAGGGCGTCATATCCTCTGGATGAGGGGTAGGGAACCTATGGTTTGTGAGCCAGACATGGCTCTTTTGATGACATTTAACACACTAAAGTTTATTTATTTTATGTTTTTTGTGTTCCCCATGAAAAAAAAAATCAAATTGAGCCCACCACTTTTCAGGTTTTACTCGCTGAATTATGTTCGCTCGGCATGTTGCCATTAATTCGGCGCCGCAACGAGCAACTATGTGCCAATCACATAATCTTTGGCGCAAACTGGCACCAGACTCCTAGCATCATTGGCTCAACTTGGCTCGCGCCATTACATTTCAGTGGATTTCAATGGGTGGATTGTTTGCGCCATTTGGTTCCACTTGGTGAGCACCTCTTCATGAAGATTTTAAACATTTTGAAATTTTCTTCCCGTCAAATTCAATTTTTGCCGCTGTTACAGGCCACCACGAGCCAGTTGGGAAGCAGTTTGAGCCACTGCACGCCACTAGGCGCCACAGCAAATTGCAACGGCGCCGGCCCAGTGGACTCTTAGGATTACATTATACCCGCTAGTTTATCGAGTCAAGTCCAGAAGATACTGAAACATGCAAAAAGAATCGATAGAGAGATTCAAAAAGGGTTTGCTTACTCTGCAAGAGTACGAAAGCTGCCGCAGTCTGGCCCTGGATCCCCGGGTCTTGGCTTTGTTGCCCGTTGATGCCAGATATCCACTGATAACCCATGTGACTTCTGAGTGAGCAAGATGGAGGGAAATCTCCAGGAAGCACTTTAAAAATGAAGAAGAGGATTAGCAAATTAGTAATGGAACCTTTTTAGAATGAAGCAACAGTGCCCCCGCTGGTTGTAGCAAAGTAGTGCAGTCAATTTCGCCACAATCGCTTCAAGATTAGAACTTTATGTCTTAGTAGTAGTGGTGAAATGAATGAATTCAAATTAAAAAGATTAAATACAGGAATTAAATACAGTAAAATGCACACCTGTGGTTGCCTCGTACACTGAAAGGGGCGTTGCAAGAGAGGGAGACACAGTCTTATAAGTTAGAGATGGTATAAATAATGACACCACTCCATAGCATAGTTATCACTGTCCCTTTCATAGGAGTATGAAATGTAAAAATAAACTAATCATATTATTATATATTTTTATATATTATTATAATTATATTTATTATTATATAATAATAATATTATAGATTATAAATATTTTAACAGTTCTAATATTATGAAAAACAAAACAAAGGTTGGGAAAAAAGTTATATTATGAACACAATGTCAAAATATGAGAAGTCCTAAAATGTAAAAATAAACTAATCATATTACTATATATTATTATATCTATTATTATTATTATTATATTTATTATTATATAATAATATTATTATAATATTATAGATTATAAATATTTTTAACAGTTCTAATATTATGAAAAACAAAACAAAGGTTGGGAAAAAAGTTATATTATGGACACAATGTCAAAATATGGGAAGTCCTAAAATGTAAAAATAAACTAATCATATTACTATATATTATTATTATATTTATTATTATATAATAATATTATAGATTATAAATATTTTTAACAGTTCTAATATTATGAAAAACAAAACAAAGGTTGGGAAAAAAAATATATTATGGACACAATGTCAAAATATGGGAAGTCCTAAAATGTAAAAATAAACTAATCATATTACTATATATTATTATATATATATATTATTATTATATTTATTATTATATAACAATATTATTATAATATTATAGATTATAAATATTTTTAACAGTTCTAATATTATGAAAAACAAAATATATATATATATATTTCTTATTATATAATGCCAAAATATGGGAAGTCCTAATTTAGAAAAAAAGGTAATTTAAGTTGAAATATTTGGTTAAAAAAAAAAACCCAGCAAAAATGGGGGTGGGACTTAGAAAACCGACATTCATACAACCCATATAAAAAAATATAAAAAAATATAACTATAACTATAACTTCTCAGCATATCAAATCAGCCCCCCTCTTTTTAGTCGTTTCTATGTGACCGTGGAAAAAGCTTGGACATCTCTGTATTTAGTAAAGTCCCCCCCCCCGCCTCTCAACAACCCTGGGGACTTCCCCACTACTTGAGAAGCACTGGCTTAAACCAAGCTTGCTGCTAATTATTGGCCTACATTTCTCCACATTTTCTACTTCACTTGTCACTTTCACTTTCCTTTTCTTTGATGCAATGAAATCAGAAGAGTCTGCCTCATGGAGGTTAAGTCGTGTGACTCGGTATTCATCTGTTTTGCGGACGTAATTCGGTCCTTTTGTAGAGGATTCATAATTTGCGGTAGTTCGTCATAACCACGGAACCGCCTGAATAAGTCCTGCTGCGTAAGAGATAACTTGTGTGTCGATGGCGAGATAGCGACAGTCAGAAATGCACTGAGATGACATATCGTGTCAAACAGTCAGTCACTTGCATCACACGATGGCGGCTGCATGACACGGATCCGGGAGAATGCGGTAGGATATCATGTGACGCGCGTGCAGAGTAGACATATTTACACGCTTGCACGCAGGCAGCCGCGGCACAATGAGTGAATCTCACCGTGGCCCTGCTGACAACTAAGGTCAATGTCTGATGTAAATTCTCCATGGTGGTGGTCGTCTCCGGCTCCATCAGCATATTCCACCTCCTCGGTTATCTTGTCAATGGCGCTTTGGCAAGGACAACGAGCCACAGCTCCCGCCGCCACATCCTGCGATAAGGCGCCAGACAAGACAAAACGCAGCATAATTAGTCAACCTTGTCAATGTCAGTCTTTTACTTATGAGTGCCCGGGCGCATGTATAACTTGAAGGTGAATGAATATGAAACATTTTGCAGGGAGCGCTTGCGTACGGACACTGAAGATTCAATCACGCCACCTGTCAGTCAAATGAGCCATGACTGTTTCCTGTTTACTTATCTTGTGCTTCTCAAATCAACAACAAATCATTAGCATTCTCTCGAGGCATAATATTACCTGCCAAACCCTGCCGCTGCATTTAAATACAAATTCCATGCACACAAACGCCCAAACCCTCACTACCACCACTGTCATCACCACCCCCCCGCTTCTTCATCTCCTGTCAACTGCATTAGGCCATAAGATAATCAAAATAATTATACTCCATCCCCTCTCTCCTTCCCAGCATGAAAAATAGCTTGACTAGCATTAACGGAGGGCAAATGATGGCGCTCTGTCCCCACCCCCTGAGCCCGGTGCCGTCTCCTCTAGTGCTGGTGTCACCGCCGATCTGTCACCCTGACGAGAAGAGCTTCAGAAGGCTGAGCCAGGGCAGGTTTTCCCCTGGTCGCCCCCCCCCCCGCCCCCTCTTTCTCTTATCGCGGGGCCCTGGATCTCCCTGCTCTTCCCCCAGCAACCTAGATAGGGGCGGTGGAATGGCGTGTGATGTGATGGGGCGGGGGGGGGTGAAAAAATATCTAGCTTCAGGGAGTGAGTGCGGCTGCGGGGTCACGGGTTGTGTGCGACGGGGGTATGTTTTCTGTCCATAATAAAACAACCCTCCCACCCCCATAACATGAAGATACAAGGGAGGCTTACAAATAGGGACACACGTTCCTCTTCCTTGGAATCATTCAGCGAGCGCTGTTTGGTTTATTATAAGATGTGCGAAATATCCCAGAAAGACATGGCGCCTCAGGCTAAGTGAGGCCTCTTTACACGCGGCTAGAAATACGCTAGCATCTCATGTCCACGTTTACATTAACATGACAACAGGGAAAGTTATTTTCATCATCCAAAAAGAAGAGGAAATTGTACATGCCAGGCCAGTAGGTGGTGATGTCGCTATGTAAAAATGTTGCGCATGTCTTCTGATATGTGATATAGTGGTGATTTTGGTACTACTTTTGCTAGCGTCGGAAACTACATGTGCCGTATGTTTGTACAACTTGGAATTAGCAGGTGCGAAAACCATGCTCTTTTTTTCCACGATTGCATTTTCAGATTTGCACTGTGCGCTCACTCCAGTGACGGACAGTCTGTCTAAAAACTACAAGGCATTCAACGACAGTGGCAGGTCCAGTCTGTGCCGGCAATAGAAACCGGTAACTCGAACCTGGTGGCTCTCTGCTGCCTCCTGGCCCTGACGTTGAGGTAGTTGCACCTGCTTTTGAACACCTCCGTAAACAAAGATGAGTGCATAAGATGAAACCATTGAACTGCAAACAGTTTTGCAAGCTGTTCACACTTTGCAGTCAGTTAAGAAACTTTACTAAAAATAAAACAATCACCACCCTGTTGAAGCACTTACTGTCGCACAAAAGTAAACACTGATGCTGTTCCTTTAGGGCTTTTTCTAGTTTCTGGTCAGTGCAGCTTCAAATTTTTGCATTTTCAGGCTATAAAAAAATCTAAATTGATTATTATTTTTTTGTCTTTGCCTCCGAATGCTGTTTTTCCACCGTTCTTCCACAGTATTTCTAATAATTTAGGCTAGTAAAAGCTTACCCTGTCTTGCAAAATGGAAAAGGGCGTTGCAAGATAGGGAGAGACACAGTTATTGGTAGGAGGAAGTGGCAATAATATGACAACTACACTGCTTGATTACCGTATAACCAGAGGTGGGAGCAAGTCAGTCTTCTGAAATGAATCTCAAGTCTTTAATCTCAAGCGAAGACGTGCAAGTCCAAGTCAATCTCAAGTCAAGACAAGACAGGTTGAGTCCAATCCAAAGTCATGGGTTTGAAATGTTCAAGTCCTTACAGGTCATAAGCGCTGTTTAGTGTTTCCAAGCTACAATGCCAAAACAGTCTAACATTTGTATTAAATTTGACAAATACAATGAATGCAGGACTAAAATAAGACCAGTGTGACAAGACTTAGTCACAGAAAAAAAAAATACATATAATTCAGGATTTAGTCGGTGCACAGAAATGCGATCCATACATTTGCTGTTTGTTCTTAAACCTAACAGGACATTAATAGATGCATTCAATGAGGCAGATTCCAAGGGAAAGGTTATTAGGTCATTTCCAGAATTTTTTCTGGAAATGGCATAATAACCTTAGTTCAGGGGCCGGCAACCCCAAAAGAGCTATTTTGCCTGCTCTGAAAGTTTAAAAAAAAAGGATCTGGAGCTACAAAATGCTTGTAAAACCTGTTGTCCAGTGAATGGCTTCCCATCTCATGTGCAGCCCAGTGTTGACAACTTGGTGATTTTTTTTACCAAATTTGGTGACTTGACGACTTTATTTCTCAAAAGCAACTAGCAACAAATGTAAAGTATTTTCCTGATGTTGTTGGGAGAATTTTATGGTATTTGGAGATGTAAGCACATGAAAGCACATATTTTTGTGAGCGGTCAGTGCACAGTCAGATGCTGTGGCACACTATCTGCCACTCCAGGAGTCCCTTATCACAAGGAAGTGAGAGCGCATGGAGGAGTGTAGCATGCAGAAGATTACATATTGTAGGAAAATTTTAATTATTTAAAATTATATAATATTTAAATATAATATTAATATATTATATATAATATATTAATATAATATTAAATATTTTAAATAATTCAGTTATGTTTAAAATTGATTTTTTCACAAAAAACTGTTTTGTACCCTTTTTTTTTAGTTGTGAACTGATATTTTGCTGAAACGTGCTTATGTTCAACTGCTTATTACTAAAAAAAAAAAAACTTTCTGATGAAAGAAGGGATTATGTACTCTAGCGTCCCCTACTTTGCTCATCCAGTCAGCAGTCAGAACGCAGTCTAGATGAATTTTTGCGTTTTGAGTTGCAAATTTCACATTCTTTTCAAAAATGCGCATGTCCCCTATTTTGGTGTTGAAAAAATCACAGCGCTCGGCGAAGGGAGCCGCAACAAGAAGGCTGAAGTGTCACACACCTTTGGTTATCACTGTCCATTTCCGGTGTTTGTTGGTTAGTGTATCTCTTTGCAATTGCAAATATAATTAATATTCATACACATTGCGGCCATCGAATACTGATTTGGGTTTCTTAATCTGAATGCATAATTAGCCAATACATAATGTAAAAAATAGCGTGTCCCCTTGCAGCCCCTTTCTTTTATCTCCTTCGGATTCTGCAAGCCAAAAGAAAAAAAAAAACAATACTTGCTACATCGCTGCAAACCCCGCCCGCACCCACTTAGGCTGCTACCTGAATGCAAAGCACCCTAATGTGAGCGGACATGTTTATTAAGCTGGGCCTAGTTTGGGGCTGCAGTGAATATTGCAGACGTCAAAGTAGGCCATGTGGGGCTGCAGGAGAGAGACGGAGAGAGAATATGCGAAAGAGAGGCCCCTCTGGAGGCTGATCTGAACTCTCCCCTCTGGTTCCTCCTCTCCTCCTGAGCAAAGTTATCGCACACCAAAGGCTTTTGTTCTTCTATTTGTTTTCCCCCTCCGAGTGCTCTGAAAGCAATCAAGCCTAAAGCTGCCCAAACTTTTTTTTTTTTTCTGTTGACGTCAGTTCATCGGTTTGCCGTCGAAGACTATCGATCTCTCGCAACTTGGACTCACGCTGGCTTTGCTCTCGGTGTGCAAGGCGGTGAAACGGAGGTAGCCGACCGGAGCGAAGGCATCTGCCGAGTGGATCACTGTCTCCGCCGCATCACTGCAACACATGAATAAAAAGCAGCTGTAGCATTAGGAGCTAAAAAACAATCTATTCTGCCCCTTTTTCACTTCACTGTACTGTATGCAGTGTTATATTCCGTAGTCTCCACTTTGCTGCCAAGGAGCAAATACCCATCCTTAGTCTTATCCTTCATTTATTTATATGCCTGATGCATACAATGCGGCAGGTTTTTTTCTTGGAAAATTAGGGAAAACTGTGGGTAGATGGGAAAATAACATTACAAAGTCACATTTCTCATCCATTTACTCACATGACGAGCCTCTTTTTGAAGAGAGGACAATCCAGGGTGAAGGTTTCATATTCCCCTCCTTCGCCACAAATATGGACGCCGTACTTCTGGGAGAGCTACACAGTAAAACATAGGATGTTCTGAAACTAGAATATAATGTAAAAACACACTATACAGCATGAATGGCCACTAAACACATTTGATTTAGACCTGGGGTGTCCAAGCTTTTTTTGTTTTCCACATTTTGCTACATTACAGCTCGAACATCACTCCCTCACTTTATTGCGTTTTTTCAAATATTAAGTTTTTTACTGCTGCGGGCCAATAATAAACAAATAAATGGCCCCGAGGCATCACTTAGGACTCCCCTAATTTATGGAAGACAACTGAATTGGGAAAAATATATAGAGAGTATATGTATAGAAGCTTAGTTTCAGTGCACTAATATAGATATGTACTTATGGCGTATTGACGAACTACATGGTGGAGTAGTAGTTAGCGTGCAAGCCACACAGCTAGGAGACCAGAGTTCGATTCCACCCTCAGCCATCTCTGTGTGGAGTTTGCATGTTCTCCCCGTGCATGCGTGGGTTTTCTCCGGGTACTCCGGTTTCCTCCCACATTCCAAAAACATGCTAGGTTAATTGGCCACTCCAAATTGTCCATAGGTATGAATGTGAGTGTGAATGGTTGTTTGTCTATATGTGCCCTGTGATTGGCTGGTGACCGGTCCAGGGTGTACCCCGCCTCTCGCCCGAAGACAGCTGGGATAGGCTCCAGCACCCCCGCGACCCTTGTGAGGATAAGCGGTAGAAAATGACTGAATGAATAGCGTATTTTTTTTTTATTTGGTTGTTTCTCTCATGAGACCTGGCAACACACCTACCCTTAGCCTACGGTGTGTTTCATTTCATATCCTTACTACACACTTAGATAGTAATACTTACGTATTTGTACATTCTTACACCCACAATTCTTACACATAACCACTAACCTGTGAAAATAGTACAACTTGTTGATGATGATGCTATGTTACATACACCTCCCCAGGCCTTTACATTCTGTATGAGTACAGTATGTCTCCTGAATGCCTTATACCAGGGGCCCGCGAGACGCTAGTTTGATACCAAAGTTTAATGTTGAAATGACAGCTTAAAGCTGTGTGCACACCGGACACAATTAACATGATTTTGCCCCGCCCATACTGTTACCCTACCCTGTTACCCCGCCCTGTTTTGCTTTGGATTAGCAATGAAGCTAAAGGCTTATGACGCTGGGTACAAATAAATGCAGGAAATGATTTGGAATAAAAGGGAAAATACACGTCAAGATAAAGCATCTCATCAAACATGTTGTTAAAGTTACCACGCTGCTCCCAGATGGAACTGAGTATGATGCTAACTTGCTAATTGGGTCAAATTATTAAGTTTCATTAATGTTCATGTTAAAAGTTAAATAACTGTTAATACTGTACATTTGAATATGAAAAAAATTTGCTTTTTTGCTTTTTTTTGTTTTTCTTATTTGCGTTTTATTATTTTACTTATTTATTACTGATTGATTTATTTATTGTCTTTATTCTTAATTTGTTTATTTATTTTTTTGTATCTTATTTTGTGTATAGAAAGATATTTGAGAACAGTGGAATGTTTTATCAGATATTTTGGTGTGGAAAACCGGAACCAAAGTACTGAAAAAGTATAGGGTATAGCAGAAGCAAAAGCATTAAAAAACAAGTTTTTTTAATTGATTTTTCTTCCAGTTTTTAATAAATGCGTTTTGGGTTTTTTTTTTTAAAACCTGATGCAGCCCGGCTTCACCCAGAACCTAGCTCCGGTGGCCCCCAGGTAAATTGAGCTTGAGACCCCTGCCTTATACTGTATTTGTGTTTTAGTTTATTTAGCCATTGTTATATTAGTGTGTACTCTTTTTGCAGGAAAATAGTACTTAGATTTGTATGATCCCATTCATGCAGGTGTAACTAATGCAGTGACCTGTAAGATGATCAAAAAAGGGGTGAGAGTGACCTGTTTCAAGTAGGGCTCCATGTCAGCCAGAGACTTTCCAAGGTGCTTCTCGGGATCCAGACCTAGCATACACACATAGACATATGGGTTGAGGGAAAAAGAACCTATCACAGATGAATGATTGAAGATGACAGACACATACACACAGTTTAACCTGCATACAGGATCTATTTGTTTGACTTTGCAAGTACTGTATACACATCTCGCTGGCTGAGGCTAACAGTTTTCAATATACACTCACTTGCACACACATTCCTACCTGCCACCTCCCCCTCTCATTTCGTTCCCTTAGAGAACATAAACTCTGGAAAAGAGATGTTGTTTATTTGTCTTTTCCCCTCACGCTAGCCTGAAATTGTGACTCATGGGCACGAGGAGGGAAAAGAAGGGATTCCCAGCATGCCTCACTCCTCCTGGGCCTCATTTGGTCAACATCCTCAGGCTACCCAATCGAGACGGTGGCTTGATTAGGCTAACCAGACTTACGATAAACATGCTGTGGTGTATTGTTGAATTTTGCTCCTTGGGGAGACAAAAATTCTTCATTTTGCCTTCTAGCAGCCAGGTCTTGATAGTGCTATGCTGAACTCCAGTTCACCCTTTCAAACTACTTCCTTTCAGTAAAAAAAAAAAAAAAAAAAAAAAAAAAAAGCGGCTTGGGCCATTTACACTAAATCTCCACTAGGGTTGCCCGATAGGGACCTTAGCATATATTACAATATGTTTAGGATGTATCTACAGAATCAGGTGCTATAATTCTGTTTTGTTTTTTTTACCTACATTTATGGAGCAATATGTGAAAATGATGCTTAATGAATCAATTAATGTACAAATCGATTTTTGAGTGCGCTACTTGCCTACATTTATGAAGCAACTAACTAATTCAATATTAGGGACGTATTTAGTTTGTTTTTATAATCCCACATGGCTGATCCCAAAGATGTATTTATTCGTCTTTTAGGTTTTCTTTGTGGTGATGACCGGACTTATAAGCCATAAAAAGTGCATTTGATAAGAGCTGTGAATTTGAATGGAAAAAAAACATACATGACAGGAAGGAGAGAGTGGAAGAACGTGGAGGAAGGAAGCGTTCAGAAGGTTAAGAATTCTCAGGAAATTTTAAAGCGTGCAAAAGCGTGTGCACGTATGAACACACAGTTCAGTATCAAATGTGAAAATTGTTCATGGTGTTATGTTTGTATATAAATTGTTATTTTGATGTCAAACATCCCTTTTTGTGTTGTAGCATACTGTAGTTCTTTAGATACTAGAGCTGGGTTTCTCCCTATTTTAGTCGGGAACTGATATTTTCCTCAATGGAACAAACTTTTTTTTTCTGATGCAAAACCGGAGTCTAATGTTTCTTTTGGTACGTTCCATGATTATATAACCATAGAACACACTATTCTGTGTGCCTTGAAATATCAGTCAAAATCTTCTAAAATTGTGAAAATTCTATCAACACAACTGCCAAAATTCATTATGATGAATACATTTACTAATTGGTTTTAGGGTGGGTTATTGCCTAAATTTCTCATTATTATTTTTTTTTTCAGATGCAATACTTGCCTAAATGCAATGGTCAAAGTTCTGCGATTTGTTTTTATAGGGTGCGCCATGTGCCTAAATTTATGGAGCAATTTATAGGATATTGCCTAACAATTAATTTGGTCATTTTTTGAGGGTGCTTGACATTTCTAATTTCTAAATATTTATAACAATTAATTTGTTAAATGATTTTTTCGGCGGTGCTACTTGCCTATATGCAATTAATCGGCCAGTTTCACATGTTGTTAAAATTTTTCCCGATCAATTAATTTGAGAAAATGGAAGCGCCACCATGCTATACCAATCCAAACTGAAAGGAATTGTTGTGTCGAACTGTTGATTGACATGATCTTTACAAAGTAACAGATTACTCATCCAGAGGGATGTGTCATGTCCCTAATGATCGCCAAGAGGCTCCAATAATTCCGTCGGTGTGCTCTGGAGGGCGTTACACGGCGCCGCTCCGTGCCTCCGCACGTCTAATTAAAGGAGCAAAGTTAATCGTAATGTGAGAATATCGCTTCCCTCATGGCCTGACAAGCTCAAAGGTTAAGGTGTCAGTCGGTGGACGCCCCACCGCCCCATGTCCCCAGTGGGAAGTGACGGTGGGAGATGTGAAGCCCCGCCTTCACGGGTTCATCCTATTCCCAGTTGTATCTCCAGGCTGTGGTGGTCCAACACGACAAAGGCTTTAAGAGGATGAGGGGATGGTAGAATGAGCAGACCCTTATTCTGCTCATCCCAGGGGATCTGTGGTCTTAATTAGAGTGAGAATATCTAATCTCAACATCCTCTCATCTTCACCCTTCCGCAAAGGTAATAAGTAGAGGATGCATTAAAATTCAAATGCCTTTTAAATATCCACTATAATTAGTCATGTCTTTTAACAAAATCTTAATAATTGGCTCCAAATCGCAAAGGGGATGCCAAATCTTTTTTTTTTTTTTTTGATAGTTTCATTAATTTTTCTGCTCTTAAATGATTAATGACTCACGATGAGACAGGCCAAGGGCTTAGGACAGAAAGACAGCCGAGTGCCAAAGGGATGCAAAGATAGCATTAATGTCAACACATTTCTCCTCACAGGAGCACTTGTATGGGTGTTGCTTTAATTGATGCGCCCCGACGCCGTTTAGGATGGCCGAGCCTTCAGCCATCTAACACCACTTTATTTTAAACGGTACTCACATCACTGTCTGCCTCCCGAACCACGGTTTTATAAGCCCACCTAAACCCAATTATCAAACGTCATTATGCCACATTAAAAGCAAACAAACCCGCTAGAATGTGCTATTAGTCTGCCGCCAGGGAGAGCAAGATCGCGCTTTGGATGGGTAAAGTCGTGCCTGGGAAGGGGGCATTTTATGTCATAGCATCCTATAAATTAAGTAAACATCTGCAGCATTTGATGGGCGTAAAGTATTTTGCAAAAAAAAGTATCTTACTACACTAAATGTGCCTTTCCCACTGATTTTGTTGGGAAATCAAGATGTGCAAATGATACTGCTTCATCTGCTTGGTCACTGTGCTTCTGGCCAAAGTGCAAGTGGACTGTAACGGCAAAGAAGTGAAACTAGATCTTCACATACGCAACTTCACTTGGATCATGGGCAAAATTTAATGGCTGTTTCTTATAAATACTGCACATATCCTGCTAACTATGAATAAAAAGAAAATTAAAGTGCCTCAAAAATGCCTCACTGGTGTGGAATTTGGGGGCGAGCACTTGACAGAGATGAGTTTGAGGCTCCTTATGTGATCATCTGTCAGGCAGTGGCTATAAAGCCCAGGTCCCAACCTGCTGTACTTGCAAGCGTGGGCAAAATGTGTGGATTGCCGCCTCAGTATGGATTTGGGAGCATGCAGGACACTATGTAGTACTTTTAGTGCAGGAGGAACTTTTGTTGTGTGCAGGGCTGCGTGGGGCCGCATTTGAAACGCGTACTGTGCACACGAGCTGACAGAAGAGTGTCAACATTTTGTCTCTTCTCTGGGCAAAGAAGGGGGTGTCGGCTGCATCTGCGGTTCAGAAGGCAGCGGATGCGGCTGTAGCGGCCCAGCAGAGGCGGAAAAACCTGCTTTTCATTCAGGTTTTCAGTTACGTAATAATGAAGACTAATAAATAAGACTAGATATAAATGCATTGTGGAATAGAAAAGATTAGTTACCAGCATTTTTTGCATGTTCTGGTAAAACAAGCATATTGACTTTGATTGGCTTGAAATAAGCTGTGATAATAAATGTTACAAAAATGAGTAGCTCTTGGCCATTTTCATTTTGTAATAGTAGCTCTCACAAAAAAAAAAAAACCTTGGTGACCCCTAATATAGCCAGTAGTACATTTAACCATTTACACTGCATTTATGTGATCGGTATTGGTATCAGTATCAGTAGATGTCACTCATGGATTATCGGGATCGGTATCATTAGCATGATTGGAACATACATATTCATTTTTTTAGTGCAATGCATGTTTATGGGCAAAATTGTTTGTGAAAATGAAATTAAATTAAATGAAATTAAATGCATAAATGTGATGTTATTCACGTTCACATTCTTACCTATGGACAATTTGGAGTGACCAATTAACCTAGCATGTTTTTGGAATGTGGGAGGAAACCGGAGTACCCGGAGAAAACCCACATTCAGGGAGGACAAAAAGATTCCCAGAGACCCTTCAGCCGCCCCCATGTTTCATATCATCAAACACATTTAAATGGGAGTCACTGACCACACAAGGTTCACCATGTTTTTGCCATTTGTAGACAATGGTTCGGTAGAGTCTCAAAGAATTTCAAAATAAAATTATTACAATTACGGGATTTTTTTCGTATCCATTTTTAACAAATCATACTTCTAGGCTTTTGTGAGCCAGATAAAAAAATATAGCAGTAGAAAAATATATCCGGGCTTCACCTGTGATTTAGGGAATGGAGTAATCTCTCGTTTGTCACTGTTAAAGTGAATTTCTGCGAAGTAAGATTCCTTATTTATATTCGGAATATTTTCCTAGTTACTTTATACTCGTTTTACCCAATACAGTAGACATAGAAAAATAGAAAATCTTTCACTGTTTTCTGAATGCCTTATATTTTTTATTTTAGCTTATTTAGCAATTTTTATGCCCCCAAAAAGGTTACTTACCAAACATACAAAATTAAATTTGCATATTGTTTGACATTGTAAGACAGTAGGTGGTAGACACACAAAATAGCATGATTTATTAATACGTTTTTTAAAAACCGTGATTGAGTGAAACTGGCAATTTTGAAGAGTTTATTTGTGTGAAGCCCCCCGATAGTAAGTAGCCGGTTGTATATTTAGCTTCTTGCGTCTTTTGTCATATATGTTAAATTAAAATCCTGTAGATGGCAGATAGTCCAAGCCGAGCTAAGCCGAGCCCAACTAGAAGAGCGCTATCGGTAGATATCCGCAGGGTTTGTCTCGAGATCTGGTGTTGCCGTCTGACAGCTCGACTTTAATCCCACCCCCACCCACCACCCCGCCTTCAGAGAGCAAATTGGATTGGTGACGTGTAGCATTTTAGCTGCCGCTTAAATGGAGGAAATAAGCGTCTCCTCTCTTGTAAAAGTGAGCAGGTCGGGCTTTTAACAACACTCAAAACAATAGCTGTTCGTTATCACCGCATCTTGGGCGGGAAGAAAGAGGAGCTGAGACAAATGATGATAAGATTAAGGTTATATGGAAAAATCTGTCAGGCTCTTATCTGGGATTCGGTGTCTGACGGGAACAATTGTGTCGGGATTAAATCGTTTTAGTTCAAATCAAGATGAGAGAAACTAGTGGGGGAATGGAGATGGCTAAAAATAACTAACAAAATGCATGAAAAAAGGGATGGGCATTAGATTATATTTCTTTTATTGATTATGGGGGGAATGCTTGGAAAATCTCTGAAGGTTCTGAACTCCTATTTCTATGAAAGTGTTGATTTGTGCAAAAAAATGCAACCGTCCATGCTCACCTTTCTGTTGAATTTTGATATTGAAATCCTTCTAATCACCACTAGTCCAAACATCCTTGTTGTTGTTGTACATGTTAAATGGAACTCAACTGACTCACCTCGCCTGCAGCTTGCAGCGTCCAACCGTTTCTTTTAAGTCTTTGAACATGAATCATACTAGAGTAATATGAAAGCACGCTGAGTTTAGCTCAAAGGCTACACAGTATATGTTCAAATGAAGGCTAAAAGATGGCAGGCTAATATATAAAAAAAAAGATGGGCTTTGATTTCACACGTGCCAATTATCCCTAGAGCGGGGGACCAATTAGCTGAATGACCTTTGCCCTCCCACTCACCTGCACAGCTCAATCAATTAACTAATTACATGAATATTTGATAACGGCTTTCGGAACAGACAATTAGCTCGGGTGGGTGTTAGATACCATGCATGCATTTTTCACATGGTTTATCCTTTATTTAGTATGTTGTTAATGGGCGTCATTTTTATAACACTCAATGCAGGGAATGTTTTCAAGTGTAAGAAGAAGCTAACCACCGTAAAATTGTGGGTGGAGTCTGATGTCACATGACTATTCCATTCTGATTGTTCTTCTGTTCTCAAAGTATTGCAGAAATCATATATGAATGTGAGTGTGAATGGTTGTTTGTCTATATGTGCCCTGTGATTGGCTGGTGACCAGTCCAGGGTGTACCCCGCCTCTCACCCGAAGACAGCTGGGATAGGCTCCAGCACCCCCCGCGACCCTCGTGAGGAAAAAGCGGTAGAAAATGAATGAATGAATATTGTGCTCTTTGAACTGAGCTCAGGTAAACTCAGTTTAACTAGTCGGGGGAGCAGAATTTGGTTGTGGACGGGAAGTGACTTTGAGGGTTAAGAGTTAAGTCTTACTTTATTGTGGGCTATGGCTTGCAGCAGAAATCTGTGTTATTATTTGATTATTATGTAATGTTAGGGCTACATGGCTGCACACAGCTAGGAGATCCGGGTTCGATTCCCTGCTCGGGCATCTCCGTGTGGAGTTTGCATGTTCTCCCTGGGCATGCATGGGTTTTCTCCGGGTACTCCGGTTTCCTCCCACATTCCAAAAACATGCTAGGTTAATTGGCCACTCCAAATTGTCCATAGGTATGAATGTGAGTGTGAATGGTTGTTTGTCTATACTTCAGGAGGACGAAAAGTGATCACTTCCCCCTCTACATCAATGGCGAGGACGTGGAGAGGGTCCATGACTTCAGATTCCTGGGAGTCCAGATCTCCTGTGATTTGACCTGGACTCAAAACACCTCAGCCATCATCAAAAAGGCTCAGCGACGGTTACACTTCCTGAGAGTCCTAAGGAAAAACAACGTGGCCCAGAAACTGCTGCCAGCCTTCTACCGCTCCTCCATTGAGAGCCTGCTGACGTACTGCCTGACCATCTGGTATGCACAGAAGAGCAGCACAGAAGATCTACAAGAAGACCTCTACAACTCCCGGTGCGTCAGCAGAGCTCTCAGCATCATCTAGGACTCTTCTAACCCCGCCTCAGTTGTTTCAGTGACTACCTTCTGGGAGGCGATACAGATGTAGCAGGGCACGGACAAAAAGACTGAACAAACTGTCACTGTTTCTTTCCTAGAGCCATCATCTCCCTTAACAATATGTAAGCAAGGCAACCAATCATCCTGGAGAATGTAAATCCTTCTTTATTTATTATTTTTTCCTTCTAATTTCTATATTTTGTATTGTCATACTGTCTTGCACTGAAAATGGAGCTGCTGCAATTTCATTCTACTATACGTAAAATGACAATAAAGGGCATTCTGATTCTGATTGGCTGGCGACCAGTCCATCTCGCCCAAAGTCAGCTAGAATAGGCTCCAGCATGTCCGCGACCCTCGTGAGGATAAGCGGTGCAGAAAATGGATGGATGATTATTATTCAGATCATTTAATCATCATTACATCATAAATCATTTAAACCTGCAATAAATGCCTGTTGTTACAGTGATCAAGACCTCATCCAAAAAATCACTGACACCTTTTGGCCAAAGTAGAATATGACATTCAAGTTGAATGACGGTGTTATTGGTTTATATATTATGGTTGATAATGCTTAATCGTGCCAAAAGGTATTGCTTAAGTATGCATATTTTGTGACTAATAATAAGCCATTGTAAACCACAAAACAGCAATAATTTATTAGTTCCTACATTTCTGAACGGTGAACCACGCGATGTCGTGAGAGAGTCAGTATGCATTAGAAATGTTAAAAAAAAAAAAACAACTTTACAATAAATTCTTCAAAATTCTGGCCCTCGGACAAATGTAATTCCGGACCCCTGCAGTGAAACATAGGCTAAACTAAGTTTAAAAAGTGAAACTTTCTTGTTCTGATTTCAGATTTAATCTTGCTTGGACTTTCATTTTTTCTAGTGTACGCACACCTTGTTAAGACTGAGTTTGTTCGCAATATTCTTAACTTGTTGGAGACTTTTGTGCTGCAACAGTTTGCATCCTGTATACAGCTCTTGCACAGGCGCAGTGACGTGTTTGGCCAATTTTCATTTCTATGCGTTTGACTTTTTGTAGCTTTTTTAACCAAATTCTCAAGAAAATATTACAGGGCTCAACAATAACGATGTGCCGATGGCCCGGGGCAAGTTAAAACAAAATTGGGGCAAGTAAATCCAATCAGTGATATTCCCGTCGGGCAAGAGCACTTTGGCATGCCATACTGCCAAGAGTTTTTTTAAAAGTGGTTCTTGTTGGGTGTTGGTAAAACACAGACTGCGTAATTCCGGTGGTAATTTGCAAACCAATCCTTGCAAATCTTGAAACGGACCAATCAGAATCGTTTATTAGACCATGGTCCGAAGTCCACAGTCCGCGTTTTACCCACACCCGTTCTTGTTCGTAATCAACCAATCAGCGATGGTTTGACTAGGAAAACATCCATCATGGCGTCCCTGCCAACATGGTCTAATTCTTCAACAACTTGTGAAGGAAAACAGCAAAAAGTGATGAACCAGTGCCTCCTAAACAAGTATTTTATTAGCGGCAGCAAATCAAATGATGGCACAGGTGAGTGAATCACATTGCTGTGACAATTTGAAGTGGTCACAATGAAACACCACCCATTAGATCCAATACCAAGTGCTGATTTTGCATAAGCTACAAAATCTAGCGCTTCCATTTGTGGATTTTTCTCACCTTTTGCTTCACAAATTATTGTTTGACCATTGAGCATTTTTTTCTGGATTAAAAACACTTTACTAGTACACATATGTGTCTATTCAATAATGTTTCATTGTGGTGCACAACTTATAAATATCACTGCTTACTATGACTACCATGTGTTAGGTAGTATGGCATAACATGTTAATATACATCTCCACAATTGATAATAATTTAATCTTTATTTGAGATTCTCATGTGATGCCACAAAAATGAGATGATATCATTATGGCAGTCTTTTCATTTTACATGGGGCAAGTTCGGGCAAGTAGTTCTCACCTTAAGGATTCCACATGGGCAAGTCATTTTTGTTTTTAAGAGCCCTGTATTACTTAAACAAGATGACAAAATTTTCTTCTGCTTTGTGCTGCATTTGCACAGATTCAGTGACATTCTGGTCCGGTTTTACAGATTTTGTATATTTTCCGATAAATTTCGGAGAAAAAAAAATAGTACTTTTCCTACAAAGCAAAGACGCCACTTTCTACTTTTCTTCTGTTACATGGTATTAGCCTGCCATCAGTGCAGATTTCCAACTTGCAGAGAATTCACTTAGAGGATTATCCTGCATTTGGACAGCTGTCTTTTCACTACGGGGATTTGTCATGAAGCTACATCCTCTCCATTAAGAAAAAGATACTTTATCCATTCACGTCTAATTTCCACCTATCTTTCTGAGCAGCAAATGAGAGAATATTAATCTTTATTGACTTGCCAGGAGGAAAAAAGAGATGGAGGGCCTATGGGAAGCCATTTTTCCATTATTATGACAGAATATCATAAGCTGTTTTGGCTGTCATTTCATAGGGAGACTTAACCCATGACCTCCACACCTTGTTTTTTTTTTTTTCCTCCATAAGGTAAATCCTTTCAAATCTTTTACCAACACACACACACACACACACACACCAAAAAAGGCCACCAGGTACGCCGTTGTGCTGTCACACAATCTCCTCACTACACAGGAGCTGCAATTATAAGGAGGACTACTTTAAGGGCCCCGGGGTACATGCAGCCTATTCAATAGTCCCCTTTCTAATTACCAGTGCCGCGGGACAGGTGAGGAGTCAGTGGTGGGGGTGCAAAGATAAGATCTTCTCTTTTTTACCTGTAGCCAAAACACACACACACAAGCGCCTATATGGTGGGAGGCCGAGTTACACATCTAAAAGACACCCGAGGTGATTTACCTTTTTAATTATAATCTTCTAGAAATGCTGAGAATTTTCCTTTCGATGTAACAGGTAACAAGAGCAGGGTTACAACGTGACTGACCCAACTGTCTTCAGGCGAGAGGCGGGGTACATCCTGGACTGGTCGCCAGCCAATCACAGGGCACATATAGACAAACAACCATTCACACTCACATTCATACCTATGGACAATTTGGAGTGGCCAATTAACCTAGCATGTTTTTGGAATGTGGGAGGAAACCGGAGTACCCGGAGAAAACCCACGCATGCACGGGGAGAACATGCAAACTCCACACAGAGATGACCGAGGGTGGAATTGAACCCTGGTCTCCTAGCTGTGAGGTCTGCGCGCTAACCACTAGTCCGCCGTGCAACCAAGAAATGTTATTCATTCATTCATTTTCTACCGCTTATCCTCACAGGGGTCGCGGGGGTGCTGGAGCCTATCCCAGCTGTCTTCGGGCGAGAGGCGGGGTACACCCTGGACTGGTGGCCAGCCAATCACAGGGCGCATATAGACAAACAACCATTCACACTCACATTCATACCTATGGACAATTTGGAGTGGCTAATTAACCTAGCATGTTTTTGGAATGTGGGAGGAAACCGGAGTACCCGGAGAAAACCCACGTACGCACGGGGAGAACATGCAGACTCCACACAGAGCGAGCAGGGAGCTGTGTGGCCTCTGCGCTATCCACTCATCCACCGTGCAACCCAACAGTATAGTCAAACAACTATTTCATTAACTTTTTACAGTAGTTTAACTTTGGAAAGTCTGATTGCAAAGGTTCCCTGCCAAGTACAAAAAGAAAAATACCTCCCAAAAGTCGGGACCGGAAACTGTCAAATGATGATTTGTGGTCAGGTGATTTAGTATATTTATCATTTCGCTCTAAAACTGAAAACAGAGTCTCCATAGCACCATGGCATTGAACATTTCAACCATCTTCTACCAAAGAAGAACTTTCTTTCCTTAACATTCTCCGCCATGTGATCTTCTTGCCCTCGGGCACCAAAACAGGCAGGTAAGGCGTAGGTGACGCCGCATTAACCTCAGCGTGGAAGCACTTGAGTGACGTAAATGAGTGCTCACTTTAGTATGGAACATTGCGCCATTCAGGCACAACAAGGGACATGCGTCGCTTATTGACAGCCTGAATGTGACGGGGAGGGGTGGGCAATCACCTGTGATTACTCCTCAGCTGCCAAACCAGCCAGCCTCACAACGCATTGCTCCTTACACGCCCTCCATCCCTCGGCGCTTCTTATCTCTTTCTTATATTGTTCTCTGCTTCAATACCTTTGCCTCTGGCGCACGTCGCTATACCGCCGCTAAGCCACAGATTTACGATTAGGGGCATTATTCTTCTTCGCCTGCCTGTTTTTCCATCACTTATCTACATGTTTTCGATGATACAGTGACAAAAAACTTCTGAAAAAAAAAAACCTCCAGAGAGGAGAGAAGGAAAACGGCTGACCAGTAGGGAGGCTAACTTACCAACGGCGGCAACTTTGATGAGAATGGCGTGGAGGTCAGATGATAACATCTCAGATAGCAGCGACTCCTGGTCTCGACGCCACAGGTATGCTAGAGGCTGCAAACCAAGACGCAAACACCTGAGGCGGACGGGTGAAAGTGAGAAGCCGGAATGCAGTTGTTATGTTTCACATCCAGACTAATGTGATTATTCATTCATTCATTTTCTACCGCTTTTCCTCACAAGGGTTGCGGGGTGTGCTGGAGCCTATTCCAGCTGTGTCTTTGGGCAAGAGGCGGGGTACACCCAGGACTGGTGGCCAGCCAATCACAGGGCACATATAGACAAACAACCATTCACACTCACATTCATACCTATGGACAATTTGGAGTGGCCAATTAACCTAGCATGTTTTTGGAATGTGGGAGGAAACCGGAGTATCCGGAGAAAACCCACGCATGCACAGGGAGAACATGCAAACTCCACACAGACATGGCCGATGGTGGAATTGAACCCTGGTCTCCTAGCGGTGAGGTCTGCGCGCTAACAACTTTACCGCCGTGCCGCCCCGCTAATGTGATTATTAAAACAGAAATATTGTGCACATTATATGGATAAGTGTGTGTGTGACTTACACATTTTCAACACGAGTTCTCTGGTAATCAGACAGAATGGCTCCGACTGACACTGCCTCGACACCCTCTGTTTCCTATGGATAGAATGGAGGGCATATTTTAACCACATCAATTTTATACATATTTTTCAACTCCAAGCTAGAGAAACACGAATGCATGTGGGCTGATATCACCAAAGGTAGGGCAGAAATGTGGATTCAATTTCAGGTATTCACACTCTTATAAAATCTCTTGGTGGCAAAGGTATAAAAAAGCTTTCTCTCTTTGACCGTGGTCTGATTGTTGAGCTGCATAAGCAAGGCTTCCCGTAGTGTGCTGCTGAAATTGGACACAGTAAAAAAAGTCATTTGAAACTTCTTCAAAAATCCTGAGGGTTACGGAGCAAAAAATTAACTGACTGAAAATTTCACTGGCTCTGAGTCAGTGGATCCATTTGGCTGTCCGTCAATACAAGAGGCAAGGATCCTTGGCCCAAAAGAAGGTTGAAATTGGTTCCGAGTCCGATCCAAAAGGAGAAAAGGCTTTTAACCAAAACACATCTTCAAAAGCCTTGTCTCCTTCAATGGTCTTGTGCCAATTTGCCCAAGAGCACCAAACATGGGGCATTAAAAGGTTGAAGATGGAAGGCTTCCAACCTTACTGGCATGATAAAGATTCCACCTTAGATGCTTTCCACACAGCACAGTGGATGTGACACCAACATAATCTGGGCTGGTTTTTTTTTTCTTACAATGGAGCTTCAAGTTGTGCAGGGGCGTCAAACAGCAGCTGGCTATGTGGAGATGTTGCAGGGGGCATCCCTCATGAGTGAAAGCCCTCGTCTGTCGGTGCCCTTTTTCAACAGGACAACGCTGCCTTTCAGATTGTTTGTCTTTCGGACGGATAGCATCACTTCTGTGGAGGGTTGGGCATCGTTTGAATTTAAACGATTCTGGTTCCGAGTACAACTCGTCGTTTCATTTGCAAAATTCATTTTAGAGTCAGGGTAAAACATAAACACCAACACACACACACACACACATACATATGTATAGTTTATATACTGTATATACACATGGTATATCGCTATAGCACATTCATTTATTCATTCATTTTATATCGCTTATCCTCATGAGGGTCACAAGAATGCTGGAGCCTATCCCAGCTGTCTTCGGGCGAGAGGCGGGGTACACCCTGGACTGGTCACCAGCCAATCACAGGGCACATATAGACAAACAACCATTCACACTCACATTCATACCTATGGACAATTTGGAGTCACCAATTAACCTAGCATGTATTTGGAATGTGGGAGGAAACCGGAGTACCCGGAGAAAACCCACGCATGCACGGGGAGAACATGCAAACTCCACACAGAGATGGCAGAGGGTGGAATTGAACTCAAGTCTCCTAGCTGTGTGGCCTGCGCGCTAATCACTCATACGCCGTGCAGCCCTATAGCACATTTACAATGCAGCATTACAGTGTAGTATATCTGAAAAGTGAATAAAGTGCACAAATAGTATTAGTATAGTAGTAGACACATACTAGTATATAGTAGTATAGACACATACTCGACAGGTGTGGACAACCCTAGCAACATTAGCATTAAAGCTAATACGTACCAGATAACACACTTCCAATACACTATTGTGGGTCTTGTGGTTTTCAGGTCATATTCCTGACAGACTCCAGGGATGTTGTCAAATGGGTCAAAATGATGACATGTGGAGCTACACAAACAATAAAACAAACATAAGCAAGGTGTAGTGATGCATGTGCACACACACACACACACACACACACACACACACAGTGCCTCTACCCCCACTAACACACACCTGCAGATTCATTAGAACATTACACGGGTTGTAATTAGAATGCCAAGCTGGGCTAGAAGGGATGGAGCGGTCTCCAGTAAATTACCTTGTAGACATTATCAATTTCCCTGGCTACTGGTCCTTAAGATAACCCTTCCAGTCCTCCTCCTCCTCCTCCTCCTCCAGCCCCCGCTCGCTTCCTGCAATTTTTCTCTGCCTGATAAACATGCTGATTAAAGCGAGCAGCGTGTAAACCTTTGATACTTTCCTAAATGAAATCCATGCCCTGCCTGAGGCCTGATGCCGGGCTGCACACACACACACACACACACACACACACACACACACACACACACACACACAAACTCCAAGTAGGCATGCTTGCTAATCAGATAAAAGATGCAGTGTGTGTGTTTGCATCCTGGTTGGGGTGCAAACACATGGGGTGGTGGGAAAGGTTAAAAAAAAAGGTGGGAGACACACAATGATGAATAAAGGTTTAAAAAAAAAAACATGTTAAGGCATCTGGTGTCAGTATGTTTTAATAAGCCTCCATTGAGAGCAACAGTGGATTAAACATTACAGTCAATTCCACTGACCGGTGACAGTAATGAAGTCAGACTGATAGCATTTCAACCCGGCGTAGGAGCTGAGGGGGCTGCAGGCACTGTCATGTAATTCGAGGTAAGCCTGGGGTGGGCCGGGGCTCTCGTCTAATGCAATGATAACCCTTTGCCTAAATGCAACTGTCACTTCCTAAAGAGGCAAATTAGGGAGTGGGATGAGGAAAGACGAAAAGGGATAAGAGATAGAACGAGTGAGATCATTTGCTCGAGCAGAAAAAGTGTTGGGATTCAGGAGTTTGAGGTTTGGACTTGGCCTCGGTCAATTACACAACTTCTTTCTTTCCTGGCTCTCGTGAGATGACATTACACAGCCCTAAAATTTGCAGGCCGGCTTCTAACGCCAATGACAACAAGCCACATTAGTCGCATATCTTTATACCGGAGACTGTTGAAACTGGACCAGCCGTTTGGGAAACAGCTTAGGAAAATGATTATTTTTGGAGGATGAAAGCAGCCATGAAAGCAGCGATGAGTTGGAGACAAGTAGGAATGACAGGGTAGCGAACCCAGCGTGGAAGTCACTCTCCCTCTATATACTGTATATAGGCCTGCTCTCGTTATTTTGTCTGATGGATGTTCCACAACTTAATCCCTGGAAGTTCATTATGTCATTGAAAAAAAGCTACTGACTGAAGATGACCATGATGAACTTCACAGACACACAGTATAACGTAACGCTGCAGCAATGAATTGCTTATCCAATGACCTCCCATAATGCAACCTAACCCAACAGAGTCAAGAAGGCAGAGCTTGGACACACTCCTCCATCACCTGGCAACACCTTCCTGGCGAAATACAGATGAGTGTTCAAATTGTGGTGCAAGGGTCATCAGTGCAACGTGGCTCATTGCACAAATCAGGACTCGACAATCACGATGTACCGATGGCCCGGGGCAAGTAAATCCAATCAGTGATATTCCCGACACCTTTTGGCCAAAGTAGAATATGACCATCAAGTTGAATGACGGTGTTTGGTTTATATATTATGATTGATAATGCTTAATCGCGGCAAAAGGTATTGCTTAAGTATGCATATTTTGTGACTAATAATAAGCCATTGTAAACCACAAAACAGCAATAATTTATTAGTTCCTACATTTCTGAACAGTGAACCATGCGATGTCGTGAGAGAGTCAGTATGCATTAGAAATGTTAAAAAAAAACAACTTTACAATAAATTCTTCAAAATTCTGGCCCTCGGACAAATGTAATTCCGGACCCCTGCAGTGAAACATAGGATAGATCACTTAAACTAAGTTTAAAAAGTGCAACTTTCTTGTTCTGATTTCAGATTTAATCTTGCTTGGGCTTTACGCACACCTTGTTAACACGGGGTTTTGTTCGCAATATTCTTAACTTGTTGGAGACTTTTGTGCTGCAACAGTTTGCATCCTGTATACAGCTCTTGCACAGGCGCAGTGACGTGTTTGGCCAATTTTCATTTCTATGCGTTTGACTTTTTGTAGCTTTTTCAACCAAATTCTCAAGAAAATATTACAGGGCTCGACAATAACGATGTACCGATGGCCCGGGGCAAGTTAAAACAAAATTGGGGCAAGTAAATCCAATCAGTGATATTCCCGTCGGGCAAGTGCACTTTGGCATGCCATACTGCCAAGAGTTTTTTTTTAAAGCGGTTCTTGTTGGGTGTTGGTAAAACACGGACTGCGTAATTCCGGTGGTAATTTGCAAACCAATCCTTGCAAATCTTGAAACGGACCAATCAGAATAGTTTATTTAGACCGCGGCCCACAGTTTTGACCCACACCCGCTTCGCGATCAACCAATCAGCGATGGTTTGACTAGGAAAACATCTATCATGGCGTCCCTGCCAACATGGTCTAATTCTTGTGAAGGAAAACAGCAAAAAGTGATAAACCAGTGCCTCCTAAACAAGTATTTTATTAGCGGCAGCAAATCAAATGATGGCACAGGTGAGTGAATCACATTGCTGTGACAATTTGAAGTGGTCACAATGAAACACCACCCATTAGATCCAATACCAAGTGCTGATTTTGCACAAGCTACAAAATCTAGCGCTTCCATTTCTCTGTGGATTTTTCTCACCTTTGCTTCACAAATTATTGTTTGAGCATTGAGCATTTTTTTCTGCATATATTGATATATGATATCATTATGGCAGTCTTTTCATTTTACATGGGGCAAGTAGTTCTCACCTTAAGGATTCCCCATGGACAAGTAATTTTTGTTTTTAATGTAGAGCCCTGCAAATAAACAAAAACCCAGAAAAAAATGGAAACCGGTGCAAAAAGACATAATATCACTAGATAGAGCTAAAATGTTGATACTGATAATTAACAAAAATATAAAGGGCTCTAATTTTATAGACCAGGCACAGCATGGCCAGCGCAATTTTCGTGAGCAGCGCAGTCTGACGCAGTGCGGCGCACCCACGCCTCTGTCCCATCCAGATGTGACGGGACAATTATACAAAAATGTACATGCTGGCTCAGACGGTTACATTAACTAGTGGTTGCTGGTTGCATTGCATTGTGACTGGCACTCTGAAAAACCCGCCAGTGAGGTTTTGGTGACTTGTTTGCACTGTCAGCCAATTTACCACTGCGCAGGATGCATGCTGCCTGCGCCAAGAATAGACCAGGTCGGAGCTGGCGATCTTTCAGCGCACCTTTGGCGTGTTGTTTTGTCAAGAAAATTGTCACTGCACCAAGCTGAAAATGTGGACACTTCCCCTGGTGCGCAGTCACGCTCATCTCAGCGCAGTCCAGTCCAATTACAAAATTGGCTGCGCATAGTGGTGCGCCGGACGAAATTACCATTCGGTGGGCTGCGCCATGCTCAGTCACCCTGTGCCTTCTTGTGCTGCGCCACAAAATTAGAGTCCAAAGATTTTTCTTAAAATATGTATAAATTGTTTATTATTATAAATATCAAAGGAAAGCTGGACATACCTAACGTAAAAAGACAAAGACAAGAAGAAAAACAGTAGACTGGAATTGTTTAACTAAAAGATGGAACTATTAATGATGACACCACTATTCAAAAGCCAGAATTTCTATTCTAAAGTTTAATTTCTACAGTATTGTCCCATGAGAAGATACAATGAAATGGTCATGTTATCAAGACCCCCTCGACCTGACTCAATCAACATGACACTGATTCACGTTTCCCAATTTATTAAATGCAAATTCACCTGATGCCGGACCCCAGGCCCTGCATTAACTCGAGCCTTGAGGGGGGGCTAATTCTGGGGCGGTGTCGTGCAACGGCATAACCCTGCAGCAGGCCCCGTCAGGAGGCGTACTAAACAAAGGGCCCAGGCCTGCCTAACCGCTGTCCTCTCCATCAGGCACAAAAAGCTATTAATGAGGATCTATGGCCCAGAGCGATGGACGCCCTCTGTCCCCCCAGCCATGTCCATCGGGGTACTTAGCCCCATGCAGTCATTAACTCCTGTTACTAATTGTCAAATTCATTAAACTCCTCCTTCACTCCCCCCCACACACACATGTGGGTTGTCTCTTGTGGAAATGGATGGAAAGGACTGAGTTATTAAGATGTCACCTACGGGAAAGATAAAGGCCAGTAGGCATATTCGGCAAAAAAAAAAACTATGCGACCATTAAACTCAGTAGCAAGGTTGTGTGCATGATATACTTTGCGATTATACATACATTCATCTTTGTAAGGATATAAAAGAGTTGTTCAAATGTATGCACAGTCACACCATCAAGTACGACATGGTTTTGACCTAGAGGGAGGAGAGTACACGCGGCTTGAGGATGCGGCTTTTGTAAAGGTTCCCAATACAGTAGAAACTCCACAGTGATCATTAAAATATCAGGTAACCATATTTTTTATTATTGTATTATATTCATGTAAAGTATCCCTATTAAGAATAGTATAATTTGTAATATGTTGGTTTAGGGCACTTGATTTGTTAAAAGGCCATCAGTATATTCGCTTTAAATGCATACACTCAAATGACAGAAACTAGAAATATGTCCTGTATCACATTTTGGAAGTAACCCGCCTAATACAGACTAAAAGTACAGTCTGTACAATACTGAAAAGTCATTAAAAGCAACCAACGCAATTAGAAAAGCCATGAAATATTCAAATTTCTATATTCGTGTTGAATACATCAGAAGTCTCATTAGCTCGCTCCCAATGGCTGTCACCATGACGTCTTAATTATACAGCCTAACAATACAAAGCTCCATTTAGCCGAAATGCTGGGTTTCCAAAATGCGCCCGAGTTGGCGGATCTTGACTATTATGTACCGCCTTGACAGATATTTCCATTAAAAAAAAAAATCTTCTTTTTTTTATGGAGTCCAAAGTTGTTGACATGCACTTTCCATTATGTTATTGGATCTCACATGCGGCAGGCTTCAGTGTGATGGCGACAAGGAAGAGGAGGTAGATGAGGAGGAGGAGAGGAAGGCGACAAGGTGGAGAAATTAATTAAAGTGGTTTTGAATGACAGCTTGCTCAAGGGCATCGGGGCGCCATCACACGCTCCCCATCACTGTATTGTCATCGTCATATCGACGCCCCCTTCTAACCCCGATTCTCCCCCCCCCCCGTCTATCAAACACCCCTCTTCGTCTCCTCCTTGTCCTGGGCTCTTCCAGGACCCATCAAGTAAGTGACTGGACGCAAGGTGGTTTTAATGTTTTCTCCATTAGATCAGCTCCCTGCGCCTATAGTCATGTAATGTAATGACATGGTGAGAACATGGAGAAGTGGGCTGGACCAGCTCAAATGCATGTAGTATGGGGGGGACAGGGCCAGCTCGGGTCAAGTGATTGTGTTTAATGCAATGCGGACACAACGTCCCGGGGCGTGTTGGGCTGTCCCAACAACTCAGACATGCCAAAGTGACAGGAAGCTTAGTGTAGGCTTAGACAGAGAAGGCGCCGCATATTTGTTTCACATCTTTGCTCTCGTTCTTTGACGGCGGACATCCCCCAAGGTGACTCCTAAAGTTGAAGGAGTGATAGGAGACATAATACAATGTTTTGATTTAATGGAATGTTTTTAGCTGGATAAAGCGAGGTTCATTCCCACTGTACTACTAGAACATTAATTCCCAACTGGTCTCAACCTGGGACCCATTTGTTACACTTCACTTGTAACTATGCATACTCTATATGTTTTTATACTGGACCGTCTTGCCTTCAAGAATATCAACATGACACCAAATAGAGTGACGATAGAAATCGAATCCACATGAAATGCTGAGTCAGTCTACTGCCGACTTTTGGGTCCCCAGCCACCAGTTGAGAATCACTGCTCTAGAATGGTTATCAGAAAATTCTTAGCTGGAGTGCCTATGAGGGGTAAAAATCTGAATTTGAACAAAGGTTTTTGTAAAAAAATAAATAAATACATAAAACAAATAAAAGTCGCAAAAATGTCAGAGTTTGAAACTTCTGAGTGACTTTTTTGAGAATTACTTTTTTTTTTGTCACACATAATCAAAGTTAACGTAGACTTTTTGCTTGGTCATTATGATGTTTTATCAATAACTGTGACTTCAGAATGTTATGATGCCACTGAAATTGCCGAAGTCGACTTTGGTGTAAGTCGGATCTTATACCTAAAGCAGAGGTCTCAAACTGAATTTACCTGGTCTCTGCTGGAGGTACAGGTCTTGATAAGGCTAGGCCGTATCAAGTGTGGGGAGTGACGCCTGCTCCCAGCATGGTTTGCAGCAACTTACATTAACATAGTTCATTATTCCATATAGTAGTAGTTAGAATACAATTAAGTTTGTATTAATTATAGGCGCATGTATTGAACAATTAAATGTCGTAATACAGAACGCCATAAACCGAGGACCACTTGTATCATTTTTTAATTGCTATCTAAACAAAAACAGAACAAATCAGAGCGCCCAAATGTATTTAGCGGTTCCACTTTTACCACCTCTCTCTTTACCGATGTTTACTTAATGGTAACAAGGGCTTTTAACCTAAAAAAAGACAAGTCCTGTGGCATTATGCCCTATTGTGGTTCAACATACAGGAAGCTCTGTTGACCTCTGGAAAACTGCAACAATCTCATCTTTTACTCATTAACCAAGCATGAGGATTATAAATCAATGTGTCAATTCTTGATGAGTCAGTTTTCCATTACGGGGAAAACAAATTATGGGGATTTACAAATTAGACTAGGCTGCACGGCGGTCTAGTGGTTAGCATGCAGACCTCACAGCTAGGAGACGAGGGAGTTTGCATGTTCTCCTCGTGCATGAGTGGGTTTTCTCCGGGTACTCCGGTTTTCTCCCACATTCCAAAAACATGCTAGGGTAATTGGCGACTCCAAATTGTCCATAGGTATGAATGTGAGTGTGAATGGTTGTTTGTCTATATGTGCTCTGTGATTGGCTGGCGATAGACAGCTGGGATAGGCTCCAGCACCACCGTGAGGAAAAGCGGTAGAAAATGAATGAATGAATGAATTAACAAATTAGTCATATTGCAGTTATGTTGCATAGTCACTCTGTCAAGGTTATGGAAAATTAGCAATCAACCATCATTGATCATGGGTAATTCATTGAATTGTCCGCCCCCCCACTACTGGTAACCTAAAGGTTATGCCTTCCGATTACGTCTATCTTTACTCTAGGAAGTCTCCACACTTGTCTGCAAATATGCCAGCATGTTCCCATCAGAAAATGTGATTATAAACAGTGGTCAAAACTGAAAGTTATGCACAATGCAGCAGTGTATGGCTTGACAGGTGGGCTTAGCGTCTGTCTTTGAAAAGCTCAAAAAATCTTTCAGAGTCGCACTCTCTGCTAAATTTGTGAGGCTTTCCTTCCTTAGCAGCTGTTGACAAGACGGTTCTCAGCGGTTGCGACACACTACGCATCTGTCCTCGGCTATTTGAGTATGGTGGAATAAGAATGACAAACTGCTGACACTGTCTCATCAGTACCATGGCCGAGAATGCTTTTTAAGACAGTAACAATTCAACAAGAAATGATTGCATGTTAAGATGTTATCTAGAGAAATACAATACAGAGACTGGTGATTCCTTTATAATAACAGAGCAATATATAAAGACAGTGCCTCTGTGTAAATATTAGTTGCAGAACAGCAGTAAAATGTAGCAAATTGTTTAAAAAAATAAAAGTTCAGATTAAGTTTCCTCTTGGATATATATGGATACATAAACATGGTCTGAGCCAGAAGAGAGGCCAAAGCAAGCACAAAGACCTGGTTTCAGCAGTCCAAGGATGAGGAAGCATTCCATATCACTATTCATGGAAAACTAAACATGAGGAGTTAGGGGAGACGGAAAGTAGTTTATCAATAGGCTCTTTTTATTCAGCCAGATCCAAAATTGGTGCATCAGAGACAGAAACAAGAGCATTTTTTGCCGTTTATACAGAACCCAGCTAAATTATTTCTACACGGTGAACACGTGTTCATGCTGCTTGACGTAAACTAAGGAGTTAACAATACCATCAACAGCCATGAGAAGGCTGATTTGGTGATACGAAATGAGACTGGGAGTTCATACAAAATAGTGGTGAGACCAGCCATCTTGTTTAGTCTAGAGCAGGGGTCTCAAACTCAATTTACCTGGGGGCCACTGGAGCTAGGGTCTGGGCAAGGCTGGGCCGCATCAGGTTTCCAAAAAAAAAAAAAAAAACGCATTTATTAAAAACAGAAAAATATACAATATATCAAATATCTTAATTTTCTGCACAAAATAAGATGAAAAATAAATAAACAAATCAAGAATAAAGAAAATCAATCAATCAGTAATAAATAAATATTAATAATATAATATATAATATATAATAATAATAAAACGGCAAATAATAAAAACTTAAGAAACCACATATAGTTGGAAGGTAGACAAATTATTTTTTTCAGATTAAAATGAACAAAGCATTATTAGAGCCCTGTAGACATGACAAAACACGACTATAGTCACATTTATACTCTTTTTATTTACAACATATTGCGCAACTGCAGGGTCTTGAGACACATGCTAACTCGCAAACTAGAGAGCTAGCGACCTAAACGGTAGCCTTCAAGTTATTTCCTTTAAACTTAAATAGCCAAAAACTTACCACTTCCACACGGATAGGGAGGATAACTATTAACAATTATTTAACCTTTAACATGAACATTAATCAAACGTAATAATTTTTTCTGGGTACATGATACCATACAGCATCCATATCAAACTTGCGCGGGCCGCACTAACATTAAACTTTCATATCAAGGCCGGGGCCTCAAACTAGTGTCCTGCGGGCCACATTTGGCCCGCGGGCTGCGTGTTTGAGACCCCTGGTCTAGAGGCAGAGCCACTGAGGAAAAGACAGGAACCAGAACAAGAGGTAGCAGAGATGAGGATGCTGAGGTTCTCATTGGGAGTGACCAGGATGGATAGGATCAGAAAGGAGTACATCAGAGGGACATTACATGTTAGAGGCCTTGGAGATAAAGTCCTTTAGGCCAGACTGAGATGGTTGGGACATGTCCAGAGGGGAGAGAGTGAATATATTGGTAGAAGGATGCTGCGTTTAGAGCTGCCAGGTAGGAGGCGTAAAGGAAGACGAAAGAGGAGGTTTACGGATGTAGTGAAGGAGGTAAAAAAGTAAAAAAGTTGTATGGAGACACCCCTACTCCTAGGTACTGTATGTTCTTTCATCCTGTAAGTTTTCTAAAAATCCATAATATGGGTCACTGTTTATCATTGAGGGTAATGGTGGGTCCCACAGCCAAACCAGTTGAAAACCACTGCTTTATGCTAATGTCAAGCTAAATAACTGCTAATATGTGACATACCTGACTATAAAGACTGTTGAAATTATGTTTTATATGTTTTTTTTCCTCTTCATTATACAATTTTTGATTGATGTGACTACCAGTCCTGAAAATAAGATTTTTGCTTCCGACAATGCTTGCAACAAAACAGGGTGTCTGTAAAGTATTCCCAAAGACAGAAAACTGTCCATCCCTTCCATGACGGTGCTATTTACACAGAATACTGTAGCAGCAAGAGAAATGGCACAAAAATGCCAGCATTTTCCGGCCTATTTACCATGACTACATGTTTCAATATGTCAGTTTTTTTGTGCATTGAAGCAACTTTTTTGGACAGGATATGATGTAACAGCCCAAACATTCAAGGTTTTGCTTCTCACCACTAAAAAGATAATGTTTTTTTGTCGGCTTTAGTGCAAAAAAAAAAAAAAAAAAAACAATCCCAGCTGTGACACATCTGCAGCAAGAGTGTTTGAGACAGGACGTTTCAGTACAGGAATCAAATCTGGAGTCTCGTTCCGCAGAGATGTAATCCACGTCAGTTGCTTTTCATGGTCCGTATCAACGCACGCGGTCCGTATATACGCACGCTGACCTATAAACACACACACACTCTCAAATGTAAATGTTTTTTCTGGTGACGTCAGGTTCCAGGCTCTTGGCATCTTAGCTGTCCTGCAGTCTAGAATATAGTCTCTCTTCATGGACGACCCCCGTTGCCCTTCCCCGGAGAGTGACTGGAGGAAAACATGGCTGCAATGCTGGTTTAAGCCACTCTCCAGACTCCGGGCGGTGTTTTTCTACAGTGGCTTATGAGTTAAGCTTTGGAAGGTAATGGGGCTTGCTACAAATATTTCATGTGGGGAATGGCTCCCAAAATAAAACAAAGGAGGACTCTTCATTGTGTATCCTGGATGTGTATTGAGTCAATTTTAGTGGATAGTAAATCTACTCTATACTGCTATACAAGCTGTACAGTGACTACACTAAAGCATACGTATCTTCATTTTATTTATATAGTATTGTCCCTTGAGGCTTTGGATTTCATGGCTTCATTCAATCTTCAATCATGTGTTTTCAAAAATATATTAATAAATAAATCATGCTGTTTCGTGGTTGAGGATGGCCTATTATTGCACATATTTATCACAGATGCAACTTCCTGTCCTCCCACCACTCGGCTCTCTTAAAGGGTCCCTGACATGATTCATCAACATTTCTTAAATATTTTTCTTCAATCATTCATTTTCTACCGCTTATCCTCATGAGGGTCGTGGGGGTGCTGGAGCCTATCCTAGGGCAAGAGGCGGGGTACCAATTACAGGGCACATATAGACAAACAACCATTCACACTCACATTCATACCTATGGACAATTTGGAGTCGCCAATTAACCTAGCATGTTTTTGGAATGTGGGAGGAAACCCATGCATGCACGGGGAGAACATGCAAACTCCACAAAGAACTGGTCGAGGGTGGGATCGAACCCAGGTCTCCTAGCATATCTTTATACCATTTGTAATTATGTTCTACACTGTTTGATTTTTGAAAGGGATGACATTATCTGGGTAAAGACAAAGCAGAGTAAACAAACGAGGCGAAAGTATATTCACAGTGGTTATAGTGAAGATTTGAGGAGGAAGAAACATTTGGAGATAAAATAGAGAACTTGCAGTAACATGGACTTAAGCCTTAAGACAAGGAGATGAAGATTGGCCGCCTTCAAAGCACAGAATGGTAAGTGCAAATTACTCTGGACTTCAATTATTGTTTTAATTTGGCTTCGTAATGAGCATAAAATACTCAAATGATACAACATGTATGTTTTGCCTTGTTGCTATTGTGGAATAGAAATGGTTTAGAAGATATTACTATGTAAACAAGACATGACTTACTCTCTTGTGCCAACTTTGATGTAGTAGTCATCCTTCAGTTACTCTTTTTTTTTCCTGCGTAATGGCAAAATAGCATCCTTTTTCAAAGTGTGTTTATCCTGTACTTTCTAGCCAAATACTTCTTGTAATGGTTTTCCTTTGAAGCAGTCGTCAGTAAAATGATCACTGCAAATAAACAGACCTCAAGGTGGGCATCCATCTGTCTATGGTACCCTGCACTTATTTCGGCCATTGTCTTAAGCCTTCTATTTTGGAAAAGAAAACAAACTTAGAGTATTACCCAGATTTTGTTAACATCCAGCAGCAACACAATATTTTGGTACGACTATTCTGATGAAAAATATACTGAACTAAGTCAACAATCTTACTCTTACAATGTCTTACTCTACATATATGTGTTTATTTATATATATATATATATATATATATATATATAATATAAGCTTTTTAGAACAAACCTTTAGCTACTATGCTCAAATCCTCAGCTAATAGCAAAATAACCAAATATGAAGCAGTGCTTGGTTTAAGAGGACATTTAAAAATGTCAGTAACTCAAAAATACTAATAACAGTATAAATTATATATATTTGCAACGTGATAAGGTCACTCTTCCTTTCATGAGGAACGCAACAGGAGCACAGCAGACATCGCATACATTCATCTTACCAAAGTTTCTGACAAGTTTTAAGGTGGTGAAAATGATTTTTTTTTTATGCTCTGGATTCGGAATACGCCATATTACTGAGTTACTGCCTATTGCTTGCCGACTTCTTCTACCCCAGACACGCTAGGCTGTTTGCTTCAACTGAGCCTCCGGGCTTCTGCCCCGCCCCTCCTCCCTCCTGCACACAAGCACGAGGGACATACAGCGCAAATCTAGTCTGTATCGATATCAACAATTTGGTTGGTTTCGATATCGTGGTTAACCTTCCACTTGTGTTAGCTTTCTGGTATCATCTCTTATGTTACCAGGTCGGTTTTGACCCATGTATTAAATCAGCTATAAAATACACTAAAAACAATAAGTTACCATCAAATTTGCTTCTCATGTCTTGGTTACCTTCTTAGGCTTCCTCATACATGAAAATGTTGCTTTTAATACTTTTGGTGTGGGCATGCAGGCCTTTTTTGTCACTATATCCCTCCATTTCTATTTACAAAAATGGTCAAATGAACCTCAAAAGAATCATTTTAATAAATTGAAGGTTCTTTTGTTACCTGGCTATACTGAGGGATATAGAACATATCTCTTAAATCAATTAGTTTTATTTATTTTCTCATTTTAGTATTACTCACTAAAAAACATCTATGGTGTTCGGGTGAATTTTGACCCATATATATGAATGACAAGAAAGGGTAGAAAAAAAGTGATTGTTTTCAGCAACAGAACTTTAGTATAAACTGAAATGAAAAAGCAGAACAGGTCCAGATCTTGGTTCAATGTACTTCTTGCTATTCTTTCCATGATCCAAATTGTAAATGTGAAATCAGCCAGTCAAATGAGGGAATTCACCTCACATGTCTGGACATTTTTATACTGGATATACTGGTATACTGGAAAAGCGGTTAAAATGAGAATCCCCTGAAGTATACATGATGAGAAGAGGAGCTGGTTGTCATTGTGTTGGCTAATTGTACTCTTATGATTTCAGTTTTGGCTCAAAATATTGCTTTATAGTCATATTATTATAACCGTGTCGAAACCGACCCTAACAATACAGTGGTCATAATTTCAACCAGACCATTTTAAAATGTAATAAAAAAAAATTTTTGGGTTTTATTTTGTTGAAATAGAGTTTCCTGACAAAGTAAAAAAGCCTTAATGCAATAAACAAATGTTATGTGATTCTTTTTATGCATTAAAATGTAAAACGGGTCGGTGCCAACCCTAACACAAGTGGAGGGTTAAAGTAAATATCGATATTTTCAAAATATTGATATATCACCCAGTCCTACTAGTGCCATAAACTATGAATGTATTTTTTGCTAATCTACTGTTTGCTTTCAAAAATCGAACAATGTCCAACATCATTCCAGACAATATACTACTGTATAACTTATTTAAGTTGATGAATCATGTCCCTTTAAACGTCTTATATTCTCATATTAATGTCTACTATATTGGGTAAGACAAGTGTAAATGTGACTATAGGGTGTTATTTCATGTCTAGAGGGCTGAAATAATGTTAAAATCTAAATATAGAAGGTTGTAACCAGGTTGTTTTCCTATGCTCCAACTGCAAAAATATTGCATTATTATCAGGAATCACTTATCACAGTCAGGTCTGGAACCAATTAGCTGCGATAAATGAGGAATTACTGTAAATGGTTGCTGAAATAAATGTTGGGAGATAACAAATTAACCTAAATTTGGGATGCAAATGAAGTCAAAAGTAAGTGTGAATTCCTGCCGCAGTGCCAGTGTGTCATGCCTATGGTGCAGCAAGATAAGGTTATGAGCTTCCATCATCACTAAACAAAATTGAGAAAAGTACATTAAGCAGAAAAATACAAACAAATTACTTGAGGCCAGGCTCTATTTATCTGCTGTTTGCGGGGACCCATTGGAGGGAAAGGGGCCTTGCATCTAATAGCTCCTGTCTCGCTACTTCAACAATACACTATTATATCTGTGCTATTGCGGTTCTACTGTGTCGCGATGTAAATAAAAAATAAATAACGATGGCTGTCGCAGCGAAGAGAACCCAAAACTTCCCCGAAACAAGTGTTGCGATTGTCCGCAAGTTTTGTCTCCTTGTAAGCTCTTTCCGATAACAGCATTTGGCGCTACCCTTCAACCGCAAACACGCTTGCATTAGCTTGTGGTATTGATCGGATTTCCTAAACCCTCGCCGGTGACCCCTGAGGTCATGATTTATGTATTAAGCCGCTTTTAAGAAAAATCAATTCTCCTGTTGAGCCGCCCCCCCGATGAATGTCTAATGCGGCACCGCGCCGGTAATCAGAGAGGTGCTGTATGTTTGATTTTGACACCCCACCCTCTTGCAGTTCACACCACTCCAACACCTCGGCTCCCTAATCAATACAACAGAGCTCCCGATTGGCCTGGAGACTCCGACGCCTGCCAGCCGGCCTCCTTGCTGCACACCTTACCTACAATCCTCACCGCAGGATAGAGCTCCATCCAGAAGCAAAAAAACAAAGGGATGCTTGGACTGACGTTTTTGTCTCATTGGCATCAATGAAGGGCCAGTCGCAGTGAACAATATACACAATATAAAAGACACAATATAACAGAAATAAAGAGCTCACTCTTCATTTCAGTCTGTGGAACCTTTTTGGAAGATTTCTTACTGATTCCTGTTGCTCTATTAAAGGTCAAAATAAACTTCCAGTCGGCTAAAAAGTACTACATGAACAAGTACAGTTTCTGCAAAAGATGAAAACGGAGTGTTGTAATATGATCAGCCTTACTAGTGTTTCATAAAAAGTATTTCCGGAGGGAAGCAAATTCGAGTTGAAAGTAACATTTCCATCCGCGGCGACGCCGAGACTCAGCATGACAGAGATGTCACGCCGCTGCTAATTAAAGCTGACTGAAGGGAATGTAGATATCATCTATTGTTCCTCATCACTCTAATGAGCTTAAATGTCTCAAAAGGTTACGCGACAGTACAGTAGCCGACTACTAGAAACCATCTGTGCCACTTTTAACTGGAATGATCTCAAACTTCTTGTAGCTTGACCTGGAGTACTATGCTCAAGTGCCGAAGCAACTATTTGATTTGTCATTGTAACAATGCTATCATATACACGTTATAGAACTACATAATCAACATAATCTGCTAATGCTATCTGTCCGACTTACAGTGGTGTGAAAAGTATTTGCCCCCCCCCAGTATTTGACCTGCCTGACAAACTGAAGTCATCATGGCATGATCGAAAGAAATTCAGGAACAAATAAGAAAAATTAACTGCTATCTATCAGTCTGGAAATGATTATGAAGCTATTTTTATAGCTTTGGGACTCCAGCGAACCACAGTGAGAGCCATTATACACAAATGGTGAAAATATGGAACCGTGGTGAGTGAAGCCAGCCAAAATTAAGTCATTACGAATTAAAATTAAAATTACCAGCGACGACTCCTCCAAGAGGTCACAAAAGACCCCACAACAACATCCAAAAAACTGCGGGCTTCACTTGCTTCAGACAGCTGGGTTAGGTTCCAGCATGCCCGCGACCTTCGTGAGGATAAGCGGTACAGAAAATGGATGAATGGATGGCTTGTCATCTTGATAAATATTCGATAGCGGAACGAGTCAAAAGTTGAAATTTTTAGGTGCGTGTGTCCCCTCATCGGCGCAACTTGGCTCACGCCATTACATTCCAGTGGATTCCAATAGGCGGATTGTTTGCGACATTTGGATCCACTTGGTGGACACTGCACACAGATTGCTTGATGCAAGGGGTTTGAAGAAGGTTTTAAAAATGTGTACAGTTTCTTGCCGCCAAACTCAATTGTTGCTGCCGTTGCGGGCCACCACGGGCCAGTTGGGAGGCAGTTTGAGCCACTGCACACCACTAGGCACCTTATTGGTGATAAATGGAACCATGAATTGTGCCGCCTAACTAAAAATCTGTAAGGAGAAGACCTCAAGCTGAAACCAACTTGGGTTATGCAGCAGGACAATGATCCAAAACACACCAGCAAGTCCACCTCTGAATGGCTGAAGAAAAACCAAATGAAGACTTTGGAGTGGCCAAGTCAAAGTCCTGACCTGAATCCTATTGAGATGCTGTGGCATCACCTTAAAAAGGTGCTTCATGCTGGAAAAGCCTCCAATGTGGCTGAATGACAACAACTCTGCAGAGAATCCTCCATAGCACTGAGACAAACGCTTGATTGCAGTTGTTGCTGCTAAAGGTGGCCCAACCCATTATTAAGTTTTGGGGGGAATCACTTTTTCACACAGGGCCATGTAGGTTTGGATTTTTTTTCTCCCTTAATAAAAAATATATAATTAAAAACTACATTTTGTCATTGACAAACATTTAAATTTGTTTGATGATCTGAAACATTTAAGTGTGACAAACACCTTTTTTACGCCACTACATATACTGTGTTACTATGTCATCATAACCAGCAAAGCTAGTGATAGCCTGATACTTTTACACAGTACTGCTTCTTACAATGGACTACTAAAAGGCTGTACTAGCTCAGTAAAGAAAAAGAGCACAGGGCTAGCAAGGGAAGCCAAGATGAACCTGTCATCACATAACAGAGCTCTGCTTCTACCTGACCTTGAACACACATGCACACACACACACATATACACACACATACACACACACTTGCACAAGCAGGGGTCATGGGGCACAAAGAGCCCCTGTGTCAGGTCACAGAGCACAGCGAGAAGGATAAAGGATTTGAGGGATGTGATATGACTAATATGAGGGTTTCTGTAGGCCTTCGGGGTGGGGGGGGGGGGTGTGCGGGGGGTTGCGGGGCGGGGGATTGGACGGAGCGTAACAGCCAGAACAGCCAGAGGTGACTGACACTGCTGATCTGTATCACACATCACAGCGGATCACACACGTGAAGTATAGAAACACACACATGGTGCAGGAGAAGAACTGATGCCATGATTTCAGGTTTCCGGGGTGCGGATGAGCATATAAGGATTATGAACCGTGTAACTGAGGGCAAAATTAGGTGCAGTATCCGGGTGCAACCAGAAGAGGTGCTGTTGATTCAGTCTGAACTAGTTGGCTGTCAAATGAAACAGGTGTTCAGAACATTCAGACGGAGAGATTCTTCATATATACCTCATATGCAAGCAACCACACTCATGAAATGTTTCTTCATACAGCCATTCACTATTTTAAACATATTTTTAACATTTTAAACATACAATCTTGACATTTTAGGAAGATAAAATTGCAATTTTACTATCATTCAACTCACAACTGCCTACTTATGTAATCATTTTTTAAGCAAAATCGATTCTTTATGAATTTAATAACAAAAGACGCCTGCCATTGTTTTATCATTGTGATGTTTATGTGGAAATGTGAACATTCACTAGTTATTATTTACCATATTTAGATAATATCTTATAAAATTAACATATTTCCCTAAAAAGCAATACATTTATTTCTTTAAATATTATGACTAAATCCTCATAATATTTCACAGAACAGGCGTGTAATTTTCAAAATAGTATATATATTTTCCTTATTTAAAAAAAAATAAATGTTTCTATTTGGTACCGCCATCAACAAAAAAAAAAATTATTATAAAGTGGAGACGAGATACACGTGCCATCTAATATAATGAAAAGGCTTTAAGGCAGAAACAAGATGAGCACCTCTCAGATTAGGCCAGGGGTTTGCCGGCTGTCCCGTGCACGCCTATCAGGTTCCACAGTTCAAAGCCACGCTGCCATGCTAGGCCAGCGGTGAGAGCAAAGAGGCCGAGGATAGGGCAGCATTGTCCTGCTGTCATTAGCGCTGCTGCCCGCAGATGGATGGCTCATTTTTTTTCTTCCCTATTATTATTGGGATTTTTTTTCTCTTCCCCTCCTCTCTGTCAACAAAAGGTTCAGAAGAATATGATCTCTTCCTTTGATTCTTTTGAATAGCTCCCAGGAATCAAGTGGTGGGGGTGGGGCTACCAGGGATAGCCTATAGATGGCACTGTTGGCTCATGAAGGCAAAAGCAGAAATAGGAGAGAAGATCATCTACGCTGGAACTCATCAAAACTCCCAGGAAAGAAATCTTTCATGTATGCTGTGGTGTCATTTGCCAAATATAATCTTGTAACTTTTAATTAATTCTGAAACTACAGGAAAGAATCTTTCAAAAATATAACTCTTTATGAGTTTTTTTTTTCCAAGATAAACTTTCTTTTCCAGTCAACAGCTTGTTATCAAAAGGTGTTTTTTTTTTATACTCCGGCTCTTTCAATCATCTCCTGAGATGTGTTAAACATAACAGAAAACATCTTAGGCTGTGGTCTGATAAGATGAACTTTCCATCTCTCACCATGTGCACAACAAAATGACACAACTCGGTTAAAAACCTCCCAAAACTTGACACTCGAGATAAGAAACGTGCTCTTACGGGCTGACGTCACTCGACGAACAAGAAGGAGAGGGAGGAAGCCTGTTGTTTATGGTTGCAGGTCTGCTGATGACGGGCGGGAGGGCTAAACGAGGGGACCGCTGGAGGTCTGTAAGTCCACAAGGGCCCCCCACACCTCGCGGGAGTGCGACTGCTGTGATCTATGGCCTGTGTGACTGGGAAGGTCAGGGTAGAGAAGCCTTGGCAAAAGGGGAAATTAGCAGCCCCTTGCAATTAAGAGGCCTGGTTACGATTGGGGCGGTGGGGGTTATTTTTACATGGCATACCAGAAACATGTGGACACACTGTCAGAAAGCAGGTTACAGTAGGGGTTTATTTGCGTACCTCAAGATGCAATCTACGCTAATCTACCCCTTAGGGATAATTGTTAGACTTTCCCAGGGCCAAAAAGTTACAGGTGTTCATATGTTCCCGATAAGCCGAAAACTCAATGGTGCACAGTTTCCCACAGGCCTGTAATCTATTTGTGGTGATGGTTGGTTGTAGGGTGGTTGCTCTCGATCAGGGGTTCTCCACTGGTCTCATACTGGGACCCACATTTTATAGCGATAAAAGAATGATAATTTAGTTTTTTTTAGTTAAAACAGCCTTCATGTCATTTTGTTACAACACAAACAAAAACAATTATACACATAATTATATGTGCTAAATATGTTTTGCAGCCATCTCAACTACCAAAAACATCAATACTAGTAAATTAATATTTGTATAAACCAAGGAAAAATATATACCATATATAAATATATATCATGGAAAGAAAACCATTCGACCACCCTTGTTTATTGGTGATATGAACTCATAAAATAATTAAATATATGTGTACATTTTATAAATTGTTTATATTTTAGATTACTTTCTAAGGTATATTAATGTATTTTTTTTTAGAAATACAAATATTTGAACATTTTGAGTATTTTGACTTTTAACACATTTAGAGTCAAAAAATGGTGAGACGAATATAAGATGGTAATTTTTTCTGTCATCGTCTTATATTTGAGTTGTAGACATGTATACATGTAAAAGAGCAGGTAGCGCAAATTGATAAGTCAGAGCTTTTCTTATTGTCACTCACGTGCACAGGTGAACGACATAGTTTTGTTCATTAATTAATTTTAATTGGAAAATGTAAACGTTTTTTTAGATAAAATGTTAATTTTGAATCTTGAAATAGATTGATGTCATCTTATGTTTGGATCAATACGGTATATTTCTGACCCTGAAGGTAGCATCTTTACAAAGGTGAGGATAATGGACTCCAAGTAATGCTGTATGTTTCTATGGTGAAAAAGGCACATTTAGGGCCACCTGTCCATTGCTCCCCAAAACTGGGTTACAGTAGCAGTGGTCTAATTCTGTCCCTCAAAGTACAATGACAACCACCCCTATAGAGTACATCTTTTTCTCTGAAAAGGAACTGCAAGCTGTAAAAATCAGGTGCCAAGGGTACAAAAGCACCAATTTACAATGGAATATCTAAAGCAGAGTGCCCCTGTGGTTAAGTAAGTTGGAATTGGGACAGAATTAGAATCAGTAAAAACAAGTCTAAAGTCATACTTCGGCATCACCATACTTCTTGTCAAAGTCATTGTTTACAGTTTTGTTGTTTTTTTAAAAGGGTTAACTTCTATTTACACTTGTATGACAATTAAAAATGTTTCACGGATCATCATCACAATAAATCTCTGGCATTAAAGTTAAAACTATTTATTGCTTTTATGTTGTAATCTTAAAAGTAGTTAACTTATTTGTAGGCTAGTGGAAAGGATTCAACCATCATCCATCCATCCATCCATCAAAAGCTTACTGTGCAAACCCATATAAAGCAGTGTGAGAGAATGTGCGAGTGCATGTCGAGGAGAGCGCACACAAGAAACAAAAGCACGCAGGCAAAATGTGTAAAGCCACCGATTTAAACAGAAGATGACAAAGAAAGTCAGACAGAGGGCGCAAACTGCCCTCAGGCAAGATGGCCGGGCCCCTTGCTACCCTTGCGGTACGTGCGGACAGGCAGAGTGGGGAGGGGGGGGGCCCTGGAGCTGCCCTCGGCACTGTGTGAGCATATATAAGCAAAGAGGGAGAACCAAGGAAAAATACATATCTACCCATCTATATCAATTATAGTATGAATTCCCCATTACTTTTACTGGACATTTTTCCCAAACAACTTTCTTAAGGCATGTTATTGATTAGAATGGGATTACGGTTAGGGATAATTGCCCCACCTGTTTATTGTCAAGGAAATATCTGATGCTGGCTCCAAAATAGATAATAATAAATAATTCATTCATTCATTTTCTACCGCTTATCCTCGTGAGGGTCCCAGCTGTCTTTGGGCGAGAGGGTACACCCTGGACTGGTGGCCAGCCAATCACAGGGCACATATAGACAAACAACCATTCACACTCACATTCATACCTATGGACAATTTGGAGTGGCCAATTAACCTAGCATGTTTTTGGAATGTGGGAGGAAACCGGAGTACCTGGAGAAAACCCACGCATGCACGGGGAGAACATGTAAACTCCACACAGCCCCTCTTTGACATAATAATATAAGCATAATCTTATAATCTATCTTGCATAATAATGCAAGATATAATTCAATAAAGCTTGCATTCGAGGAAACAGATCAATAACCGAACAGACTGGCTTCTATACAAAATGTCTGCCTAATCATGCTAAAATGTTAGTTAATATAGAAAATTACATATGCAAGGGGAGGGGTGCCCAATGAAGAGCAGACTCACATGCCTAGACAGGCAAGGCTATCTTTCAATCAGGTCATAAGCATGTGGAGGACAAGTGGTCTCTAGAAGGGCTGCAACAAACCATGCTGATTAATCAGAAGCTTCTTGTTTCGATTAATCAGTTAGGCCTCAGTTAATCAATTTCAACCAAACTCAAACAGATTGTGGTTTGGTCCGCAACTTAATCTGGTTTTGCCTAAAACACAAAAGATAACAGCTCTGATGACTAAGACCAGTTTAAAAATATTCATATTTGAGAAGATATTTACATTTTTTATATCAAAACCGATTAATCGATTGTTGTTGATTCATTGGATAATCGATTATACAAAGATTCACTGAATAAGGGTTGCGGCTCTAATCTCTAGCTTCCAGCAGATAATCAAAGCAAGTCAGTGACACCACTGTGTATCTTAGCAGAAATACATATGTATGCTAGTGCATAATTATAACTAATATGTGTTTTCATGTAAACTGATTTAAAACCATTGTTGTATTGGATCATACTATATCATAGTATAATATTTCCTCCATTTTACAGGTAAAATGGGATAAAAATTTTTTGTAACCTGGCCATCTGTGAAGCCCAAAGCCAGTTCTCCTTTAACATTAAACTTAAACTAAACACTTAATATAAAACTTTAATTATCTGATAAAACAAAAAAAAGAAAACAACCTCACCCCCTTTGGGTGTGATTTACCAAGTACGACAGATTAAGAGCGGCGACACGATTCTGTAATCCCGCTGTGCAGTTTACAACGACCCTTCGGAGGACCAGATGGAACCAGACAAGTAAGGGCTCTATGAGACAGCGCTAATGGGATACTAAGTGACTGGGAATCCGAAGAGGACGACTTGTAAAATATCTCAGGCGCTGTGACATGCGTCATGAACCTTAGCCGACAGGAGCAAGTTTTAGCGGCACTCTGAGAGATGGCTCCTGAAAAGCAGTTGCGCACATGTCAGCAGAAAAAAAACAATGCTATGGAAAAGTTATACAAGTTTGACTAACTTTTTCCAAATCAAGAAGGTCATAAGAGGCCAACCAAAGTGATAGAACTATGACACACCTTGATGAGGCTCAACAGTTCATAAAGGTCCTCCACTTCGTCCCCTTCTGTCTGATGGTAGTGCCTGCTGGTGTCCAAGCTGGAGCCCTGAATGGTGCGTCGATATAACGGCAAGTCCATGGCCTCAGCGTACAGCTCGATGGCCTGGTGACCCACAGTTTGGTACATGTAGCTGTCCAACTCATCTGCGACGTGAAAAAAAAGAACATGTTCAAGCTATTTGTGTTCCAAACACAAATCAAATACCAAAAACACACAAATACAATAAAACACATGCAATGTGCAAAATAAAAATGCCACAATCACATGAACGTTGTAGGTTCAAAAACAAATGCAAAAGAAATGTGCTGAAAATGCCAAAAACACACACAAACACAAAAAACTTTGTGTGGAAGTTAGCCAGGCTCAATGAAAAGGTACTTTTTTCCAGGTATTTGTTCAACACATTTGAACGTAGTATTGTAGAACAACTGATTTTTACAACCAAAACATGAAGAAATTCCGCCAACTTTCCTCTGGACATCCCGTTTATGTCTTAGAGGTCCCAGGTAGGCTAGCTAACGTCTGCTTTGTTCAAGAAACTTGCAGCATTTCTCACAGTAGTCTTGGGTCTCAGTGTTCATTCAGTGTCATTCTTAAAGCCTGTATTGTAGTCCTGTGAGACACTACGCCGTCCCTTCCGATGCTATCGGGATCCGGTCTTTGTTGGGGTTGAGCGAGTGGCATATAATTCTCTGTTGAATCACTAGGTTGTTGCGCTGTTTTCCATATCGTCAACTCAGTGAGCAAAACCTGAACAACTCTCTCTATTCGCTTGTTAGCTTCCTTTACTGCGAGCAAACAACGGCAAATAAAAAGAGACTGTGGGTGTCACTCGACCTGAAACTAATCAATGTGTTACAACAGTTGTTTTTATTGCAAATCTTCCTCTGAAATCATAGAAGAAGGTGTTACTCAAAGTTGCCTGTGTGGGCTGTCCCATTCACACAGGAATTGTAAATTATGCAAATTAGATGTGACGTTAGTTCAACTAATGGCTACTTTCCTTACTGAGCAGTGGCAACAATGCAGCACACACCCTCACCTGTGTCAGCAGGACGCAAGTTGGCCAGAGCTGCAATCTGATGACCAGCAGCAACACACTGCATCATGTTGTAGCAGCTGTCTTTTCCTCCACTGGAATACAACACAGCATACAGTGTATATTTATGCATGTTTTTAATATGGTGATTAACATTTGAAAAAGCTTTACTGTTTGTTCTAAAAGTCTCATCGGCTCTCATAGCAGTTTTAACACACTTTAGTGGACATCGGTGCAGATTCAATGCAACGTTGTTGTTTCAAATGATGGACAGCATCAGCACATCAAACTTTCACAGACATTTAAAACCAGAAATGCTCTACCTTATTAACGCGACTACCTTCATCTTCTGACTCTTTTCTTAGTCCAAAACTCAAAAAATTCAAACATTAATCATTGTAATCTAAGGTTAAATGAGTATTTAAAACATACAACCCAGCATCGCAGCCGGTGCTTGAGCTGCATGTATACAACAACACGCGACAGCCTTACTTCCGGGTTGTTAAAGGACCCAAAACTGTCAGCACGGTGCCCTCGCATATGCCTGATTAAAAATATGCGACTACACGTCAAAAGTCACTATCTCTATTTCTCGTTCTCTCCACATAGACCCTTCTGAATTGAAATTAAAGTTAGTTTTGCACCTATTTAGCTGAGTAAAACATGAGCTTTCAGTTGGATGCAGTACAGTTCTGCACAATGACACAAGAACGTGCCAGCAGACCTCAACTAAGAACTCATGTTAGAGATATTTTTTTATATATTTTTTATTTTAAATGTTGGGTATTGCACATCCCAACCCCTTGATCAAAACTATATGAAAAACTATATTTTGTAAAAGTTACAATGTACATATTAATGCACTCAGTATTGCTTTAAACTCCTCCACACTGACACACATCCTTTGACTCATGTCTCTCCAGGGAGACCCAAAAGTCCATGCACAGGTATTCAAACACACACACACATGCACACACACGCACGCACATAGGGTTTTTTCTCTGAGGGAGCCCTTTTTCGCACAGAGGAAAAACCTTTGATGCTCTTTTTGCTCTCTGTTGTTGTGCCAAAGCAGAATAATTGCACTGCTTTTGTGTGCTGTGCTCACCTTCTACCCCTAAGCGGGCCAAAGGCAACGGATTCTGTTTTGAGTGTACAAAATGGAGAGAGACACCTCTTCAGCCCAACGCTGTTAACCACGTTCCCTTGTAGTCTTTTTTTTTGTTGTTGTTGTTCTCATTATGTGGCAAAATCTACACATGAGCATTATTTATGTCCCCAAAACTGCCTGCTGTTGTGCACATGACAACACAACAATGTCTTTTTCTCAATTTACATGGATCTATTGAGTCAGTTCTTTCATTATGTACAATAATTTCTCACCTGGAAGTCTACAATAACAATACAAACTCCCTCAAGCCAGATAGACATAATGTTAGGTAGGTAATATTCCTTTTTAGTGCTTAGAGAGGTGAATAAAGACACCATAAAGCCGCCATGACAGCACATTTCACAAAAGTCAGTAGGCCCCTCACATTGCTGCAACCATTTTTTTTAAATCACAATATACAGTATCTCTTGAATGGGTAATACTACAGAAAGTAAACCTCATTAATCCATTCGAGAAGATCCAACTCTAACCAAATACATTTTACTCGTTTAAAATATATGTAAATCCAATTAATCTTCTCAAGAAAGCCAAACACAAAACGCCTTATTATAGTCTTACAAATATAGTTTTACATGCAGAAAACAATTTGTAATGCATATAAATGACAAATGCAAGAAATAAATGAACATTTTTACCTTGACTGAATGTGTGAAAAGCATATTCATTGTCTCCGTGTTTCTTGACTTTACAACATTTACTTAACTTTACATAAACAGTACTCTACTCTACTGCAATTTATCATGATGAGGTGTTTTCAGCTGGGATAGGCTCCAGCATACCCTTGGATGCATGGACAGTTGATGGACCCTGCTTCAAACACCTTGCAAAGGTCAACACTGAGATCAGATTGCATTTATACCAAAGAAAATATTTAATATTTTTGTCATATATTTTTTCACATAACTATGGCTTCAAATCTATGGCATCAAGGTCTGGGGCTCCATGTGTGCTGCTGGTTCATTGAGGGAGACATGATTTGCTGTCCATGAAAATCAGTCAACACTTAGCCATTAGACATAGACATAGACATAGACATGGACATGGACATGGACATAGACATAGACATAGACATAGACATAGACATGGACATGGACATGGACATGGACATGGACATGGACATGGACATGGACATAGACTTTCTTAATTGTCATTGCACAATATCACAGCAGTGAAATTGCCAACGAAATGTCGTTGCCTGGCTCCCGTGTAATAATAAATAATAAATAATAAATAATAAATAATAAATAATAAATAATAAATAATAAATAATAAATAATAAATAATAAATAATAAATAATAAATAATAAATAATAAATAATAAATAATAAATAATAAATAATAAATAATAAATGGCGGTCGAGTGGTTAGCGCGCAGACCTCACAGCTAGGAGACCAGGGTTCAATTCCACTCTGCCATTTCTGTGTGGAGTTTGCATGCGTGGGTTTTTTCCGGGTACTCCGGTTTCCTCCCACATTCCAAAAACATGCTAGGTTAATTGGCCACTCCAAATTGTCCATAGGTATGAATGTGAGTGTGAATGGTTGTTTGTCTATATGTGCCCTGTGATTGGCTGGCGACCAGTCCGGGGTGTGCCCCGCCTCTCGCCCAAAAGACAGCTGGGATAGGCTCCAGCACCCCCGCGACCCTCGTGAGGAAAAATAAATAATAAATAATAAATAATAAATAATAAATAATAAATAATAAATAATAAATAATAAATAATAAATAATAAATAATAAATAATAAATAATAAATAATAAATAATAAATAATAAATAATAAATAATAAACAGCTGGCAACACAAGTGTGCACACTTCACAGTGAACATGTCCAAATGTGTGACTAGCTACTAGTAACTAGCTAGCGTTGCCTTAATCTTCTTGGGTATGGACTTGACCAGAGCTACACAGGTTGTCACTGGAATCCTCTTCCACTCATATATGCCTACCCATCATCTCATCTCATCCTCAGCGAGGCAGTTATCATCTTGGAGGTGTGTTTGGGCTCCTTATCATGCTGGGAAAGTGTCAAATGGCCCGGTACATGTTGCAATTCATGTTTTCATTCAATGAACCGCAGCTCCCCAATCCTGGGGCAGCACTCATGCAGCCCCAGACTATAATGCCGCCATGTAGGAAAGACACAGTTATCTTGCTTACTCACTTGTGTTGTCAGCTATTTGATAGTAGATTTATACTGCTATACAAGCTGTACATTGATTTTTCTAAAGTATATGCAAATTTGCTTTCTATGCAATTTTTTTCCTTGACGTGATATATTGACATAAAAATGCGAGGGGTGAACATGCTTTTGTGATACACTGCATATGCGTTTTCTTAATAATAGCCTCATATGGGGTTTGTTGTTGTGAACTCATTATTAGAGCTGCTATATTCATAAAACTTCCTGAGGCAATTCCCATTAAAGCCCCCAGGATGTCACAAATGCAAAATGTCCCCACTTATTGTTTTTAATTTATATAGTTTATTACGCAGACACAACAAGGCGGCACCGATTCCACTCAGGGTAGCATTTTGCTGATGTTTAAAAAAAAAAGCAAAAGCGTTTTATACTCGTATTGTTGGTGCTTTTAAAAAAGTGTTGATGGATAGCCCAACAGAGACAGAAGCAACGGATGCGAATATGAGACGCATAAATATGAAAGCCAGGCGGCAGGAATCAAATGACACCCCTGGCCCTCTTTTTTGTCCTAAAAGAGCATGTGTGCATATGACAGGTGATTTACACGGACACACAGGCTAATTCTTGTCACGCAAGGACACAAAAAGTTTGCCTGTAATGAGAAGCTGCGCCTCAAATCACTGGACGATAAATTGAGTGTCACAACAGGCCGGCCAAGGTTGCACTATAGAGTGGCCGGAACACACACACACACACACACACACACACACACACTACTAGTGCCTTAAAAGACAGCACATGACAAAGCAAGTGTGTATGTTGCATAGCATCATCATGTATTAGATGTCTTTTATTCAAATAAAGTACAGGAATTTTATCGAACTATATATAGAGTTAAATAACAGTTTCATCTCATGCAACCCCAAGGTCGTAAAAATCCATCATTGTCAGGAATACGCTTCTAACCTTGCACAAAAATGTTTTGAAGAAAGGAGGATGACAGTTAAAGTGAAAAGTTGCAGTTTATCTCACATACAATCTTAACATTCCTAATTTTAATATATGTGTACATTCATTTTACTGAACAACATTCATTCATTCATTCATTTTCTACCGCTATTTCCTCACGAGGGTCGCAGGGGTGCTGGAGCCTATCCCAGCTGTCTTTGAGCGAGAGGGTACACCCTGGACTGATGGCCAGCCAATCACAGGGCACATATAGACAAACAACCATTCACACTCACATTCATACCTATGGACAATTTGGAGTGGCCAATTAACCTAGCATGTTTTTGGAATGTGGGAGGAAACCGGAGTACCCGGAGAAAACCCACGCATGCACGGGGAGAACATGCAAACTCCACACAGAGATGGCCGAGGGTGGAATTGAACCCTGGTCTCCTAGCTGTGAGGTCTGCGCGCTAACCACTCGACCGCTGTGCCGCCCTGTACAACATTATTCTCATAAAATTGCGAATTAATTCTCATAGAATTATACTTTTTTGTTATAGTATTATGACTTTATTCTTATAATTCCACTGGATTTTTGTTGTTCCTCAACAGTCCTTCCTGTTAATACACTTATCTTATTCTCACGAGGAGAATTTTTCTGGTCCCTATCCTGTCTTCAGGCGAGAGGCGGGGTACACCCTGGACTGGTGGCCAGCCAATCACAGGGCACATATAGACAAACAACCATTCACACTCACATTCATACCTATGGACAATTTGGAGTGGCCAATTAACCTAGCATGTTTTTGGAATGAACTCACAGGGAGAACATGCAAAATCCACACAAAGATGCACCATTTAACTATTTTTTATAGCTGGCAGCATTCACTATTAATTTCTGAAAAGCAGCAAGACAGGGAAGCTGCGAAATTCAAAGAGGCAAGGGGATTAGTGTATCTCATAATTATTATTATATACATTGCATTTTTTTATTTTCTAAAAATTATGGTAATGGTAATGGTAATGGTAATGGTAATGGTAATGGTAATGGTAATGGTAATGGTAATGGTAATGGTAATGGTAATGGTTTTATTTCATTTGAACATGCATCAGATTACAATTGAGTGCATCCCATAATCAGTTCACAGTTCCACATGTCCAAAAGGAGTAGGAAGAAGCAAAGCTTATTAAATCCTACCCCTCCATCTGGTACTTTTACAATCAGTAACTGTTACATTTGTTCACTTCCTGCTTTCCATAATACAGTTTAAGGTTGTTGGGTTTTTTTTTAATAATGCACCTCACACCAAACAGCATGATTTTAGTTTTACTTAGGTTCAAGGACAATTAGGACTTTACAGTGTCCACATAAAAATAAGACTTATTTTTTAATGTTATGACTAGGGATGTCCGAAAACCAATATGCCGACATTGTCCAACTCTCAATTTCCGATACTGATATCAGTCGATACCAATACCGATATGTGTACCATGACATATCTCCAAGCATGTGTTGTATACAGTATTTACAGGTTTTCATTATTGGTAAAAAGAAATCAGATATTGTTATTGGGTTGATAATATTCCGTATCCATAGTGATGACTTTTTATTATAATTCAATGACTCAAGTTTGAAATGATTTGTTTTCATGTTAACATATATACAGAGCATTTTAAGAACTTGTACGATATTACAACTTTTGTACTGACCGAAACACACATTTTTTCTTACAATTGTACAATTTGATTGTGTTTATTCTTATAAAAGTATCACTTTTTTGTGGGAAAATTGCATGTTTTGTAGTATGCTTCCTCAAGTACAACATTAGATGGTGACACCCTGACACTGGAACACATTATTTGTGCTTTCATTATTTCCTATGGGAGAAAATATTGGTAATTGTTCAACCCTGGAGGTTCAACTGTATGATGTTATTTCCATGTGAGTTTGCCAAGAGGCAGATAAAGGACTCATCCATCACCTGCAAGTCAAAGCAATTGCGAGATTTTCGGGGGTAGAAAATTGGTGTTTCATTGGGAAAATGAGGAAAAATCATAGAAAAGTAAAAGTGGGTCTAAATGAGGTTTGATGACCGCCAAATCTTATTTTAAACCTGCAATACATTTGCTGTACGTTGTTAACTCCACTCTGACATTGCCTCCATCAGGGGCTCATTTTCTCAAGAACCATCAACATAATGATACCTCTTTAGTGCCTTACCACATCCAAATCAGTTAGTAAACAACCCAAACGGGGACCTGTACCCATTTTTACAGACAATTAACTGTTATCACGAGAGGCCTAAATGGATTAGTAGGTCCATTAATGTCTGAGGCTAATCGTTCCTTGATTGGAAATGTGAGACAATGTGAAAATAGAAAGTGGAGCTTTGATCCAAATTGTCTACAACAAGGGTTCCCCCTGGTCTTCAAACACTAACAGTGTTTTTGTCTCAATACCCCCATGAAGACTTGGCTCTTACCCCCATCTCTCCGTCTGGCTTTTTGCATAAAAGTGGATGACTAATGTTTCACCCTCCTACTCTTTGCATAAAAGCTAACTATTATTTCAACCTCCGAATCATAAATTAGATAAGTAAAGCATTGCTGAATCACTCCCACTCCCATTTATAATTCTATTAGGATAATCTAGATTGCTTTGGACTGTATTTAATCAAGAGATATTTCACATTTTGGATGATTTGCATAATGGAAAAGGAACGAAACAAACAAAACATCCTAATATAAGACAAATTAAATTATATGCTTGGGTTTTATGGTTAATTGGCATTTGGGAAAAGTCTATCAAACATTATCTCTATTGCATGTTTTTTTTTCATACATCCTATTATGCATAAATAAAAAATATATAAAAAATTTAAATAATAAATAAACATTAAAATACTATGCATAAAAAATATATAAACAATAAAATAATAATGATAATAATACGTACTGTAGAATGTTTTATTAAAATATACAATACAATATTAAGAATATTAATAACTATATACGTATATAATAATAAAACACAAACAATGTAATAACAGTGTAATGTAACAATGTAATAATATGTTTTTCTACAGTACAGATAATAAAAGTATATATAAAAGTGGAGTGTAAACAACTACTAAATACTTGCTTTGTTGTTTCATGCTCTGTAATTAAATTGTCATAAAATATGGCATTCCAGTGAATGCAAAGAGTTATGTATAAAACTGCTAAAACAATACTTTTTTTATATTAATAAAGCATGAAATAATAAAGAGAAATTATTGAGTGAAAATAAAAAAAATTAAAACATGTAAAAAAAAATTTAAAAATGTGAGATAATGATGGGGATTTAAAAATGTGAAAAAAATGTTTTATTGAAAATACCTGAATGATTGTTTTTAAACATGTATGTATTTTTCAATATTATCATTATTATACATTCTATACCAGGTCTCCCCGTGCGTGTGTGAGTTTTCTCCGGGTTTCCTCCCACATTCCAAAAACATGCTAGGTTAATTGGTGAATCCAAATTGTCCATAGGTATGAATGTGAGTGTGAATGGTTGTTTGTCTATATGTGCCCTGTGATTGGCTGGCCATCAGTCCAGGGTGTACCCCGCCTCTCTCCCAAAACAGTATCACTCTCATTAAGGAGGCAGCCTCGGTGTACCTAATATTGTGTCTATTTACAACAGCGGTCTAAAACTCAATTTACCTGGGGGCCACTGGAGCTAGAGTCTGGGCGAAGCTGGGCCGAATCAGGTTTTCCAAAAAAAAAAAAAAAAAAATTATTAAAAACAGAAAAATATACAAACTTTTTCAGTGCTTTGGTTCCAATTTTCTACAATAAAAGCTCTGATAAAACATTCCACTGTTCTCAAATATGTTCATTTTTATTTTTCTGCACAAAATAAGATGAAAAATAAATAAACAAATCAAGAATAAAGAAAATCAATAAATCAGTAATAAATAAATAAATATAATAATAATAAAACGACAAATAATAAAAACTTAAGAAACCACATATAGTTGGTGGGTAGACAAATTATTTTTTTCAGATTAAAATGAACAAAGCATTATTAGAGCCCTGTAGACATGACAAAACACGACTATAGTCACATTTATACTCTTTTTATTTACAACATATTGCGCAACTGCAGGGTCTTGAGACACATGCTAACTCGCAAACTAGAGAGCTAGCGACCTAAACGGTAGCCTTCAAGTTATTTCCTTTAAACTTAAATAGCCAAAAACTTACCACTTCCACACGGATAGGGAGGATAACTATTAACAGTTATTTAACCTTTAACATGAACATTAATCAAACGTAATAATTTTTTCTGGGTACATGATACCATACAGCATCCATATCAAACTTGCGCGGGCCGCACTAACATTAAACTTTCATATCAAGGCGGGGGCCTCAAATTAGTGTCCTGCGGGCCACATCTGGCCCGCGGGCCGCGTGTTTGAGACCCCTGATTTACAACGACAAACCATGAAGCTAAATCCTCCAGAAATCGTTTTCAGACTCATTCTAATCAAAGCGATAATTTACCGACTCTTAAAGAAAACTTTCCAGCATCCAAGCCAGGCGGATCATCCTTTTAGTACAAATGTAATTTCCTCAATATCTGTCCTTGATGTGAAGTCTTTTGACTTTTCTTCCAACTTCCATCCCATAGACCACCAAATTACAGCCCTATAGTGCTTGAAGCCGAGTGAAGCTGCAGCCAAAAGGATGTGGTCCATGAAAGCAGGGCCCCTGTCCCGATAATTACGATGCTGCCAAAGCAAACTGTGCACGCATGGCTATCACCTGAGCCAAGCGCTGATACAAGATCTTGGACTAATGGTTTGCAGAGACGCCGCATTGTAGGATCCAAACCGCTAGACCCCATCTTATACGTTACACATCTGACTGATGCAGCAGAGATACACACATAAACACCATTTGTTGTCATGTCTAACAATCATCTCTATTAATAGCAACGTTTACAAAAGCTAGTGTTGGTAAATTTGTGCGCCAGAATCCAGGAAATAGCTCACCATTAGAATACTGGAGAATAATAATCCCTCGCCTTACCTCCCACCCACACACCGTGGCTTCAAACATCTTCCCGGGCCTGTTATGGCTTCCCCTTATGATCAAGTGTGACACTCTGCAAACAAAAAAGCCTCAGCCCTCTTGTGGTTCCTTCTTGCTTTTCTTGGATCATTCCAGTCCACACGGTGCCAAGTTGGCTTGGCAAAACAAGGCCCTTCATATCTCTGGAGTGAGTGTGTGTGTGTGTGTGTGTGTGTGTGTGTGGATGCAGTGAGTTTGTCACAGGACCAGTGTTTGGGTTTTCTTCTTTGGAATGACATCACCCGTACTCAAAACCATCACCGCGTTGTCTGTCAAGCTCTGTTGGATTTGAACCACAATTGTGGCGATTGTGGATTAAAAATCACTGTCACTCATTCATTCATTCATTTTCTACCGCTTTTTCCTCACGAGGGTCGCGGGGGGTGCTGGAGCCTATCCCAGCCAATCACAGGGCACATATAGACAAACAACCACTCACACTCACATTCATACCTATGGACAATTTGGAGTGGCCAATTAACCTAGCATGTTTTTGGAATGTGGGAGGAAACCGGAGTACCCGGAGAAAACCCACGCATGCACGGGGAGAACATGCAAACTCCACACAGAGATGGCCGAGGGTGGAATTGAACCCTGGTCTCCTAGCTGTGAGGTCTGCGCGCTAACCACTAGAGCGCCGTGCTGCCCCACTGTCACTCAATGCTTGTAATTTTTTTTTTATATACGGAAAAAATAGTTGGGCACCAACCAATCAGGTACAAGCACCAAATCAGACCCCATTTTGTTAAATCCAAAGGCAGTTGGTACATTTTTTTATATGTCCTGTTTATGGTCGCTGGTGAGTTGGAGCTTATCCCAGCTGACTTTAAAACATCCATCCATCCATTTTCTTTACCGCTTATCCTCATGAGGGTCACAGGCATGCTGGAGCCTATGCAAGCTGCCTTCGGGCAAGTGGCGGGCTACATGCATGCATGTTTTTGGAATGTGGGAGGAAACCAGAGTACTCCGAGAAAACCCACACATCGAACTCCACACAGAGATGCTCGACAAGGGAATCGAACCCGGGACTTGTAGCTGTGTGGCGCTAGCCACTCATCACCGTGCAGCTTCACTTTAAAACATTCATTCATTTTCAACCACTTATCCTCACGAGGGTCACAGGGGTGCTGGAGCCTATCCCAGCTGTCTTCGGGCGAGAGGCGGGGTACACCCTGGACTGGTGGCCAGCCAATCACAGGGCACATATAGACAAACAACCATTCACACTCACATTCATACCTATGGACAATTTGGAGTCACCAATTAACCTAGCATGTTTTTGGAATGTGGGAGGAAACCGGAGTACCCGGAGAAAACTAACGCATGCACGGGAAGAACATGCAAATTCCACACAGAGATGGCCGAGGGTGGGATTGAACCCGTGAAAAAATTACACGGACCAAACAGGAACCAGGATGTCCTGAACCACAACAGAGGATGAGACATTTATCCCGCTTTTCCTGTTACACAGAACCTAGCATATTGTTTCAACTACAGTGGAGTGATACTAATTTCTAAGGCGGAAAATTGCCGGCTTCTCTGCCCATTCTGTTTCAGTGCCTTTTACACAGAACACAGACACATCGTTGCTGGGCAGAATACATAGAGCAACATCATAACTGCCCCTTAAGCTAGAGGAAAAAAAAATGGAAACAGGACAGCCTCTTTTACACAGAGCTCACAGGTTACCGAAAATTCAGCGTTTATCTGCCTTTGCCTTTTACACAAAATATAGCATTATTGTTGCAACTGCTGTAGAGTTCGGCCTGTGCTAAGGCACAAAATTGCCAGATTGTCCGCCCATTCCATTGTCCATCGCTAGGCAGAATTCATAGGGTAATTGAATCATAACTGCCCCATCAACAATAGTGGTACTGTATACAATGCACGGGTGGACAAATGCTGGGTGTTCTGTTCCAGAGGCATTTTTACAGGATCTTCTGTGTCAAAAAAGCTTCCGTGGGACGTCCTGTTGGCTTTTTCCACTAGCATATAGCAATTAATCACAAGTGTGTGATGGTCCAAATCAAATTCACAGAGTGCTGTGTACAAGGCACAAGTGGACAAATGCCAGATTGTCTGTTATTGTTTGTTTTCCCCCCATAAAAAAAACATCTTCTTTTCTTCTTTGCCACATTTCCTTTCATCTCTCCTTCGTCTCCTTCTTGCAGTAAGACGTCACCTGTGCTGAAAAGCCGGCTGCGGGTCAGCCAGACCAACAAAATCAATGCCAGAGAGCACTGTGAGCTCAAGTCTGCCATTTGTCTTGTGGTTTTCCACTCGGAGATATTTGTCTTACGTGCTGTCCAATGTCAACACGTTGCTCTGAATACCATCAGTGCTGTAGGAAAGGAGGTATTCCTTTGGGGAGGATGAGGATTAATGTGAGGCGCACAGCGCAAGGATGGGCCTTGGGAGGAGGGATTGATCACAGCCAGCAGGAGGAGGACAAGGAGATGATTCATAATTGGACAAAAGTTGGGAAAAACAAAACAATTTTGCGCCTCCGCCATCAAAGTGTCACGCCTTGGTCCATTCCGCGGTGGCGGTGTGCAGCCACTGTAAAAGCGGTGACAGGCCGCACGTGAAAAACAGCGTCTGATCATCCTCACCCATTCCTAAAGCGGTGACTAACCATAAATAGCAAACAAAATCCAAGGCCACCAGATGAGAAAGCACCAACGAGATATAGGAGATGACCTCAAGTTTACGAGCTGAAAACCTGTTGATCGTGCACGATTGATATTGAGAGTCTCGGACTGAAGATGGATTCCGGTCGTGCACACTTCTGCCAGGAGCAGCACATCAGCGACTCCTGCTTCTGCTTCTTTTACGAGAAGGATTTCGCCCACTGCACTAGCAGTTACTGGAGTCGGGTGATTAAAGTGTAAAAAAAATAAGTTGGTGATTTAGTGAGTTGCCGCCCTGGTTCCGAAGGGACAGGAAGTTCAAGTCCTTGCAGGGGAGATGCTGTGAAAGGAAAACATGGAAAAGTGTCATGGGAGGAGAGTTGGAAGGTGATGGACTGCAAATCCATGCAAATATCCTAAAATGGCTGTGAGGAGCATTGGGAATTATGCTAAAGCAATCAGATTTTTATTTTGTTGTTTCATTATTTTGCCTGAAAGCTTTTTATGCGAAACACATTTTTTTTGCAGATGTGATTGAATCTATCAAGAAAAATCCCTTTAACCATTTTGATATATTTTTAACACTTGTGATTTTAATTTTTGAAAATATTACATATATATTTACTGGTTTTAAATGTTTTATTTCTCTAAAAATAACAAATAATTAATTAAGTATTATTAATAATTATTATTCATTATTACTATTTATGGCTGCATGGTGGACGAGTGGTTATGTGTGGGTTTTCTCCGGATGAATGTGAGTGTGAATGGTTGTTTGTCTATATGTGCCCTGTGATTGGCTGGCCACCAGTCCAGGGTGTATCCCGCCTCTCGTTCGAAGACAGCTGGGATAGGCTCCAGCACCCCCGCAACTCCTGTTGGGATAAGCAGTAGAAAATGAATGAATGAATGAATGAATTATTTTATTTAATTTTTTACATGTATTCATAATTGTTTGTTTTTACAAATTTTATTTTCTATGTCCGATGTCATGCCTACAATTCCCTTTATGTGTGTATTTTATTTATTTTATTTTCTAACCCAGTCCAAGGTGTACCCCGCCTCTTGCCTGAAGTCAGCTGATACCCCCGCGACCTTAATGAGGATAAGCAGCATACAAAATGGATGGAAAGATTTTTTTTTTACCTATTTATTTGTGTAGATTTGTAATGGTAATGGTGTTATTTCATTTGAACATGCATCAGATTACAATTGAGTGCATCCCATAATCAGTTCACAGTTCCACATGTCCAAAAGGAGTAGGAAGAAGCAAAGCTTATTAAATCCTACCCCTCCATCTGGTACTTTTACAATCACTAACTGTTACATTTGTTCACTTCCTGCTTTCCATAATACAGTTAAAGGTTTTTTTTAAATAATGCACCTCTTACCGAAGTACAAGGTGATATGAGCATCCAATGCCATAATGGGTACCATAGTAAGTGTCAATATAGTGATATATATAGCACATCATGACTGGTTCAAGACTCTTCATCCTTGTATTTAGCAAACATCAACTGCTTGTATTGTTTCTTGAATTGGCTCATCGTTGTGCATTGTTTGAGGTCCTTACTCAATCCATTCCATAGTTTGATTCCACATACTGAAATGCTATGGCTAGCATAACGTAGTCCTAGCATAGAAGTGTTTCAAATGTACTTCTTCCCTGAGATCATATTTCTCCTCTCTTGTAGAGAAGTATTGGATGACATTTTTAGCTAATTGGTTATTTTTTGGATTTATTTGTGTTATGTGTATTATTAAATTGCTATCTATAGCGCTATCCAGCCAACAATTGTTTTTTTTACATATATGTATAACAGTAAATGTATGTTTTTTACATTTTTATTTCCCATTTTAATTATTTTTCCTTTGTTCTCTTTAACATGGTTACATTTTACGAAAGCCATCAATCGTTGTCGCTACTGTGAGTAGTGTGATCGAGTTAACAGACTTACAGTCTTCTTAAGTTGGAAAAAAAATAAAAAGGAGGGAACACAGTCCCTGACCCTGGGCTCACCTCCCTGTGACCTTGTAAAAAGCTCGACCCCATCATTTCCACCCTTACAGGATTCATCTGGTTGCAGCACTGCTGGCCTCTCATCTGCCAGAGTGGCCTGCGATGCCTTCAAGTGCCAGCCGTGCTATAAAAGACACATCCTGATGGGCCTTCCTCCTCTGTTGTGTTTAATAGCCATTGCCCCCCCCCCCCTTACTGACCCCCAGCCGCCGTGCCCCGTCCTCTCAGACTCTCAGCCTGGCCCTTGGCTCACCCCTCGTATTCAGGGTTCAGGGTCAGGGCAGCAGACTCTCAGCCAATTGGACCGCTGCCCAGAAGAACTGATGCGGTGAGACGTACAAGACCCAAAGACCCTCTGACGTCCCGAGAGCTTCAGACAGGCGAAGAGTGTTTATAACATCTTAACAATTTGGGGAGAGGAGACGTTATGTGTAGGAGTATGAAGACAGAGCGATTCAACAGGTTATAGTTTCATGGCATTTACACAAGTTTAACTGAGGATGGAACAAAAACACAATGAAACAGTAGAACTCTAAGGTCAAACAATACCTTGTGGGATGTCTTGTACTTAATATACAGTAACTCCATGACTAAAAATTACCATCTGACAGTCTGACATTTAACAGAATGCTTTATTTTTATGACAACAAGGAACAATGTCCGGTAACTTAACATCTTTAGTTACCAAATATGGTTCCCCATGCCTCCAAATTAGTAACCAACTATGGGTCCCAATGGCTAATAATTAGCATTTGACTCTCAGTAAGTTGATAGAACTTTATTTGTATCAGATAAAGAAGCATATTTGGTAACTTAACCACTTTAGTTACCAAATATGGTTCCCAATGACTCAAAATTAGCACCCGACAATGGGTCCCAATGGCTAATAATTAGCATCTGATTCTCAATAAGTTGATAGAACTTTATTTGTATCAGATAAAGAAGCATATTTGGTAACTTAACGACTTCAGTTACCAAATATGGTTCCCAATGACTCAAAATTAGCACCCGACAATGTTAAAGTAAAAAAAAATTTGGTAACTTCAGCATTGTACTTACCAAATAAGGTTTCACATGACTCAAACTTAGTATCCTACAGTAATTAATTTAATAAAACACATCCGCCATGCAGCCCCACTTAAAAGGTATACACACTAAATATACAAACATGTACTCATGTGAGTTAACAAAATAAAACAACATGATAAAGTTATCCCATAATGCATTTTGTTTGAGCAAAGCATTTCATTAGATGACAAGCAGCATAGAAAATTGTGTATAAAGCTGCAATGTTGCCTCTGTCCATGAGAGGCAGCTAAAGACCAGAGGGAGTCTGACGTCATTGCAGCACCCCAATAAATGTGTTGCTCAGACGCAATGCATTATTGGAAAGTTTCAAAGTGTTGTTTTTTTAATGCAAACCCGTATTAGTACATTTTTTTATATTTATTACATGTACCTTTTGAGTGTTAAACTGCTGTGTGATGACTTTAGTGTTGTTCGTAAAACGACAACGCGAGTGTGACTGTTTTATTGATATACTGTTATACATAATTCCCTTCTGTAATTTCCAGTGCGTTATCAAGCTTCTTTTGACAACACTTGTAGCTTGAGATTGGCTCCTGCTAAAGATAGAGCAACCATTTCCTCAAAGACTAGTGAGATATTTAAACAATTAGATGTAGTTTTGAAGTAAAGGAGATGGGACGAGATTAGAATTTAGTCAGGAATTAGACCCACCTCTGTCTAAACTGCAGGATTCAAAGTTGAAGAAAAACTTTTATTTTGGTTCAAGAAAATAACACTTAGTATATCAGAAACTTCTAGTGGTCTAGTGGTTAGCGCGCAGACCTCACAGCTAGGAGACCAGGGCTCAATTCCACCCTCGGCCATCTCTGTGTGGAGTTTGCATGTTCTCCCCGTGCATGCGTGGGTTTTCTCTGGGTACTCCGGTTTCCTCCCACATTCCAAAAACATGCTAGGTTAATTGGTGACTCCAAATTGTCCATAGGTATGAATGTGAGTGTGAATGGTTGTTTGTCTATATGTGCCCTGTGATTGGCTGGCCACCAGTCCAGTGTGTACCCCGCCTCTCGCCCGAAGACAGCTGGGATAGGCTCCAGCACCCCCGCGACCTTCGTGATGAAAAAGCGGTTGAAAATGAATGAATGAATGAATGAATATCAGAAACTTTGGTTACTAATATGGTTACCCAACTATAACCATCTGACATTAAAAAAGGTTTCCTTAATCTTATATTTTTCCCAAGTAAATGCTAATATTTGGTAAATCAGTCACTTTACTGACCAAACAGGCCATGTAAAGAGTTTGATAATGTTAGTGTGGCGCCATGGTTTAAGATAATGTTTGTGCGGATGGTTTTCTTTAAATACTCCACGTTCAGTAATACGACAGGTCAGCCACTGTCCCAGGCTCCCTGGCCCTGTTCGACACGGCTGTTTATAGATTGTGTTTCACCTTCTTCCTCCTGAACAATTAGCGAGCTCACCAGAAGGAAACCTGCCCTCAGATCTTGACGCGCCGTCCAGCCGACTGCAGGCCACCAGTCAACAGAGACAGGATGACCGTGGGTAAACACTGTCGCATCCACGCACTTCACATGACGCCATCGCATCACTTGAACTGTAAATATGAAGAAAATAGTTGTTGTTTTATGTCTTTGTAAAATTCTGCAATGCGTCACTCAACATTGCAGACTGAAGAATATGAGTCATTGAAATTATTGAAAGTGTTTTTTCTGCTGACATTATCATCATCACTCGGGCCACGTATAATATCACGCACAAACATTAAACAGTCACATGTTCTATTCATCAGAACAGTTGCTATTTTTAAAAGAACACCATTGCAGGATATGTGGTCTGTATTATTTACATCTATTGTGTTGTGCAATTATACCCCAAGCTTTTTACTTTCAACAGGAAACCGAAAGAGTGCGGACATAAATTGACGTTGTCAAGAGATTTGCAGGCTGGTGGTCTAAAAATACGAGACAAGTGCATGGATGTCGGTACTGTCTTTGTCCTGAAGCAGGAAGCAGCAGATCCCAGGCTCCTAAATAACACTCTGCGGGCTGGGAAGAACTTTTTGAAAGTTTCCAAATGCTCAGAGTTGAACCGATTGCTTGGAGATTGGAAAATATGTAACTAGAGACGCTTGAACATCTGGCATGCGAGACATCAGAACATAACATGAGGTTCTTATTTGCTTTTTCTTTGGCTTTTTATTCTAAAAGACCCGATGCCATATGGATGATAAAGTACTCCAAACATTCATTCATTCATTTTCTTCCGCTTTTTTCTCACGAGGGTCACGGGGGGGGGGGCGGGGGGTGCTGGAGCCTATCCCAGCTGTCTTCGAGCGAGAGGCGGGGTACACCCTGGACTGGTGGCCAGCCAATCACAGGGCACATATAGACAAACAACCATTCACACTCACATTCATACCTATGGACAATTTGGAGTGGCCAATTAACCTAGCATGTTTTTGGAATGTGGGAGGAAACCGGAGTACCCGGAGAAAACCTACGCATGCACGGGGAGAACATGCAAACTCCACACAGAGATGGCCGAGGGTGGAATTGAACCCTGGTCTCCTAGCGTGTGCAAAACCATTTTTGGGTAAATTAACACGTTAGGTAACAAATATATTTCCTTGCCTAAAAAGGCTTAAATAAACTTACTTCAGATGCTAATTGTGAGGTGCAAGGAACCATATTTGGTGACAAAAGTTACCAAAAGTTGTCTTCATGGAAATAAAGCCTTCTTCTGTCTCTTATAGCCAATGTGGAACCAAGCTAAATTGGTTAATTTGTCAATGTTCACCAAGGTTAGACATTTTCCTTTGACCAAATACAGCTCCCAAAGCAAGTAGCCATTTTTTGTGTCACAACTTCATTCATTCATTTTCTACCGCTTATCCTCACGAGGGTCACGGGGGTGCTGGAGCCTATCCCAGCTGGAGAGGCGGGGTACACCCTAGACTGGTGGCCAGCCAATCACAGGGCACATATAGACAAACAACCATTCACACTCACATTCATACCTATGGACAATTTGGAGTGGCCAATTAACCTAGCATGTTTTTGGAATGTGGGAGGAAACCGGAGAAAACCCATGCATGCACCGGGAGAACATGCAAACTCCCTACAGAGCTGGCCGAGGGTGGAATTGAACTAGGGTCTCCTAGCTGTGAGGCCTTACGCACATCCGCCATGCATCCTGTGTCACAAGTTACCAAATATTAATTTATAGTAGTTCTTTGCCATAATGAAAATAAAGGTTTCTTACTTGAGTTTTTCTTCCGCAATCCTAGTGAGGATAAGCGGCACAGAAAGTGAATGGATGGATACTTCAGTGTATGATGTGATTTTTAGCCATACGGAACAATGTTTGCTAAGTAAATTGGCTAATTTACCAAATATGGTTCCCCCATTGTTAAACATTTCCCTCTGACACTGAAGTACTCGTTTGGTTCTACTTCGAGTAAAACAAGGACCCATATTTGGAAACCTTTTAAGCAAATTTGTAAGCAATTTAGTCACCAAATATGGTTCCCTATGCATCAAAAGTAACATCGGACACTAAAATAACCATATTGGGTGGCAAAAAGGTACAACATGTATTGCTTGATTTTGAAACTTATACAGTAAACCTCGGATATATCGGATTCAATTGTTCCCACTGGTTTTGTCCGATATAAGCGAAATCCGTTATATGCGTATACCGGAACGTAAACGCAAACGATAATGACGTCACAGGCTATTGACAAGTCGGCAAGTTCCCATACATTTCAATAGCATGTGACGTCATTATCGTTTGCACTTACGTTTATCGTTTGGTTTCTAAACCTCGCTAATAGCAACAAGAAGGCATTTCTACAGATTTGAGAAATTTTTTTTTTTTTCGTTGTACATGCTCATGTACATGTCTGTAATTCATACAAAGATGTTATAATCTTCAGCTTTGGCTGTGAACATGGATCAAAGATGGATCAAAGGCCACGATGCGGCCTATATGCGAGGGAAATTGGAACGGGACTGGAGATTTTGTCCGAAATAGGCGAAATCCGTTATAAAAAATCTGATATATGCAATGAATTTTTATTGGAAATGCATTACAGAAAAATTGGTTCTTTTTTATCCATCCGTTGTGAGCGAATTTCCGATATATCCGAGGTTTACTGTACTCCGGAGCGAGTTTTTCCACACTGACACCCACAAGAGGTGCGCTCTAGGCTTGTGTGCCAGTATCCGTTACCTCTATCACTCCTGCACCACTAAAAAATGACAATGTAAACATCAACTTATGACCATAACTGGAAAAGACAGAAAACAAAATGCTCCACAAAAGTTGTCATATATAGTTTGTATCCTATAAACAATAACTTGAACTTACTTGATTGTTTGATGCTAATTTGGAAGTTTGTGGAACTATATTTGGTAACTGAAGTGCTAAGTTCCCACGTAATGATGGACGGGCCTTTCCACGCACCCTTGAACAGGAAACAAAACACTCTGCGAACACGTCTGCTCTCGGCACACAGAGAAAGGATCTTAAGACAGCCATGTTCAGTGTGACAAATTGATCGGAGTCAATTGAGCTTCTATTATTAACCTCCTATGGTTCACTGTCAATTATCTGTCCCATTAACTCTGTAATACTGTATGCAATATGTATTTAACATCCGAGGATATCCAGCATGGCTCCAGCTAATCTGCACTCGTGGGGAAAGGGGGAAAAAAAAGGTCCGGAAATGATGGCTGTTAATGTCAATTCATTTTAATTATATTTAATGAAGTGGTTAAGGTCATTTATACCTCTGTTACTGAGCTCTTTTAAGGATTTATAGAAATAATAAGGTGCACTTATAGATAGGCCGTAAATTGCCTCACCACATTGCTTTCTACGGTCTTAAAGTCCAGGCATGGAGATGTTTTTTCTGCACTGATGACCATATTAAAAATAATATTACTGTCCACTTTGAACATTACTTATATCTATTTAAAGTCATGCATGAATATTGGAAGACATTTTGTTTCCGTGCTGCAAAAATTGCTGGAAGGTAAAGTGGCAACATGGTAATATTGATTTCTTATTATTTATTTTTTCATTTTTAATGCTGAACTTAAATCACTAGTGCACATTCATTTTAGCCTTTTGGATAGGACACTGATTTACATTGAAGATAATAGGATTATCATTATTGTTACGCTAATACTAGCGTCAGTGTTAGCGATCAAGAAGTTAAATAACTGATGTTTTGGGTGGCATGGTGGAGAAGTGGTTGGTTCGTCGGTCACACAGTCAGAATATCTGGAAGATCTGTGTTTGAATCTCTGTTGTGGAGTTTGCATGTTCTTCCTGTGAGTGGGTTTTTCGTCCAGGTACTCTGACATGCACATTAGGTAAATAAATGGTCCATAGGTATGAATGTGAGTGTGAATGGTTGTTTGTCTATATGTGCTCTGTGATTGGCTGGCCACCAGTCCAGGGCCCCGCCTCTTGGTCAATGTCAGCTGGGATAGGCTCCAGCATAGCCTTGTGACTCTCATGAGGATTATGCGGTATAGAAAAGAAATTCGTAAAGTTAAAAATGTTAGCGCCTACAAAACCTGTTTAGAACTTTCTAAAACAGTTTTTAACATTATTAGAGCCCTATAGACATGAAATAACACCCCTACAATTACCTTTACTCCCCTATTATTCATTGTGAACACCACATTGCAACTCTTATGCTGCAGGGACTAGAGACAACTGCAAGCTAACAAGCTAGTGAGCTAACCAGTTTGCCTCAAATGTATCTCTTCAAAACTTAAGAAGCCAAAAACGTACCACTTCCACACAGAATGGGAGCATTTTTTTTGTCAGACTTGCCATGGTTGACTTCATGACTTCATGCAGTGTTAAGGTAATGTAATGTAAGATAATGTCTCATCAATGTTTTGTGTATGTAATATATCAATGTAATATATATATATATATATATATATAATTTATATAATAACCACTGTCTACCACAAAAAAAGATTAATTCATTAATTTTTGAAAAAAACACCATCTAATGAGTCAGCAATAATCATTACGCAACCACAAAAATAGTGATTATTTATTCATTAGTAATTTTTTTGCTATGGTGTAACAAGGGACAATTGTACTGTATACTATTTTCTCAGCTGGGATTGGCGTTAGTACAACTACTTTACTTAGTACTACGGGAAACTACGACAACCTACACTACAGTGAATGCATCACTCTTGATGAAGGTTTCCTGCATGTAATTCTTGGCATAAGAAGTCTGATTTCCACATAAGAGACTGCGGGCAGCTGCAGCAAAGTTGAGACTATGGAGTATCAAAGGCCAGAGCTGCTATTGACTCCAGGGGTTATATATATATCATGTGACATTTCAAATAGGAAACCCAAGTAACCACAAAAATCCTATAGAGTATATGCGGTCTGTCCAGACATGTTGTCATGTGACTCTGGTGGATAAGTGGTAACAAAACAACAGTGAACATCCTCTCTTTGTCAAATGTCCCCTTTGCTAGAGACTCTGCCAGACATTTTTTTTTTTTTTAGCTAATGGCTCTTCCTGTAGAGATTTATGATCCAGACATGGGACAATCAGAGTGGGACAGCACAAAGACTCGCCAGCAGGAAGATTTACAATTTTCAGAGAGGCTTTTTTGAAATGAAGCTGTGATTAAAAAGTGCAGATGGTCTGACCCGTGAGAAGAGTCGTTTGGCACAAACAATGTCAGATCCATTTTGCCGCTGGCCTCGTTATAATGTCGCTGTATCGGTGTCCTGTGATATGATGGACAGGTCGTTATTTGTCCACTCCACCATCCCTTATTAGCATGTAATGAATTAGTGTCAAGGAGATACAGTATGTGTCATGACGTAAACAGTGTCTCTTTTAGTCAGGACGTGAAACAGCATTGAGCAGTGAGTATTCTCACAATAATTTAGATATAAATAACATACAGAACTCTAATCTATCAGATAGATACAACAATTTACCTCTTTACTTTCTTTTTTTCCATTTTCTATATTAAACAGCAAAGTACATGTTTATTGGTTCTAAAAAGCTGATATTTGGTTTGAAATTGTTTTAAAACATTTTTTGTGGTTGCAGAAGAATGTGTTTAATTTGTGATCAAATTGATGTTAAATGTTCACTTTCCCATTCAATTGTCACATGTAATTATTTTTGCATTATTTTATGCATATACAACTATAATTATTGTCTCTAAATCAGGGGTCTCAAAATCAATTTACCTGGAGGCCACTGGGGCTAGGGTCTGGGCAAGGCTGTAGGTTTTCAAAAAAAAAAACAACGCATTTATTAAAAACAGAAAAATATACAAACTTTTTTAGTGCTTTGGTTCTGATTTTCTACAATAAAAGCTCTGATAAAACATTCCACTGTTCTTAAATATCTTACTTTTTATTTTTCTGCACAAAATAAGATGAAAAATAAATAAACAAATCAAGAATAAAGAAAATCAATCAATCAGTAATAAATAAATATAATAATAATAATAAAACGGCAAATAATAAAAACTTAAGAAAACACATATAATTGGTGGGTAGACAAATTATTTTTTTTTTCATATTAAAATGAACAAAGCATTATTAGAGCCCTGTAGACATGACAAAACACGACTATAGTCACATTTATACTCTTTTTATTTACAACATATTGCGCAACTGCAGGGTCTTGAGACACATGCTAACTCGCAAACTAGAGAGCTAGCGACCTAAACGGTAGCCTTCAAGTTATTTCCTTTAAACTTAAATAGCCAAAAACTTACCACTTCCACACGGATAGGGAGGATAACTATTAACAGTTATTTAACCTTTAACATGAACATTAATCAAACGTAATAATTTTTTCTGGGTACATGATACCATACAGCATCCATATCAAACTTGCGCGAGCCGCACTAACATTAAACTTTCATATCAAGACAGGGGCCTCAAACTAGTGTCCTGCGGGCCACATTTGGCCCGCGGGCCGCATGTTTGAGGCCCCTGCTCTAAATAGTTTTATAGATAGAATTAGAATTAAAATTATAGAATTACCTTTTCTCAGTATTCATCATCGGGTCTTCTAGTTATAAATTAATACAAATGCAAATGAAACAATGTGCTGTGTGTGTATTTGACTGCAGTAAACTGCAGTATGAAGTTGAGTAATGAAATCTCCATAAGCCAACACGTGCTAATATCTTCCTCTTGTCTTCTAAGTCTATTGCACGGTATTTAACGCAGGCCTCCGTCTGCCCGTGCTTCCCCACACATTACAGCGCCATGGCGTGGGACCCCCTGCGCTTTGTAGGAGTGTAATTATTGAGAACCGGTTACAATGTCGACAACCAGGAAGTGAAGCAACACTCACTGACAGCTGGACAATCTCACTGCGAGACCGACACCACGACTGGCGATTTAATGACGCTTGAAGCTCGGACTCGGTCTTTTCAACAGTCTGCCAACGTGGATTCCGCTTGTCAGGAACTGGACTGACGTCCAGCAACACATGTGGAATGTGTTGGACTGAACAACACACACAATTATTAACTACACAAAGCATTCACACTCATCTCGCTCTGATTGTAGTTTTTTTTTAGGTTCATTGTACTTCATACTCATATTGTTAGTTGATTAGCTCAATATGTGGTGGATGCTTTTACATTTTGCCAACTAGTTAATTTGTAAAGATGCTTTTTTATATGGTACACATTTTCGACTCATGCTTGTTGGATTACTATATTAGGTTAGTTTGGTTACTTACTTCAAATTGAATAGCCTAAACCAAGGCTCATGGACTTATACAAATAAAACTAACCCAGTATTCCATTTACTCTTACAAAAGTACACAAATTTCCAGTTAGCTAGTCAAAGCTGAATGACTTTTGGAATGGCCTCCACCAAGGCTAATGCTAATGCTATGCAAGTAAAACAAAGTAACTTGATACCATTCAATTTACTGGTTAGTTAGTCAAAACTGAATGACCTATACCAAAGCCCACGCACAATTCAAACAAACGCGTTAATTGTTAGTTACGTAGTACAAACTTACATGGCCTGCAACAAAGGCTAATGAATATCCGCAGGGCCATTCAGTAAAACTAACTAGACTTCATTCATTCATTTTCTACCGCTTTTTCCTCACGAGGGTCGCGGGGGTGCTGGAGCCTATCCCAGCTGTCTTCAGGCGAGAGAGGCGGGGTACACCCTGGACTGGTGGCCAGCCAATCACAGGGCACATATAGACAAACAACCATTCACACTCACATTCATACCTATGGACAATTTGGAGTGGCCAATTAACCTAGCATGTTTTTGGAATGTGGGAGGAAACCGGAGTACCCGGAGAAAACCCACGCATGCACGGGGAGAACATGCAGACTCCACACAGAGATGAAGGGGATTGAACCCTGGTCTCCTAGCTGTGAGGTCAGCGCGCTAACCACTCGACCGTCGTGCCGCTCCTAACTAAACTTCATCAAATGTAATGGTTAGTTAATTAGTCACAATTAAATGGCCTATACCAAGGTCCATGTACTATACTCGATTAAAATGAACTAACTGACTACGAACTAACTAACATGACACAATTAGATTTGCCTGCTAAAATTTATTACCAGTACCTCTACCAAGGCCACCATTTGCAAGTAAAACAAACTAAACAATAAATTAACTAGATGACATTAAACGTTACAATTAAAATTTTAATGTTCTCTACCAAGGTCTCTACCAGAATGAGCTAACAAACTGATTTAGCAACATCTACCACGTCGCAAACACCGCCGTTATAGAAAGTGGAACAAGTTTACTGACTAACTTTAGGAACCAACACACCATCGAGCTGGCTAACAAAGTGACTAAGCGACGGTTACTAACTCGTGGGACAACACCAACAGGTTAGTTTTATAGTTGGATTGTTGCTAGTTTTCTTATTAAACTTCTGAAGAATTAGTTCAGATTTCTTGTTTTACTTATCACTGTTACAGACTGCTTGCATTGGGGTCTGGTGGAGCATTAGGATGGCGCTGTAGTCAAAATGCATCCAATTTACTTGTGATGGAATTTGCACGGCGGTCTAGTGGTTAGCGCGCAGACCTCACAGCTAGGAGACCAGGGTTCAATTCCACCCTCGGCCATCTCTGTGTGGAGTTTGCATGTTCTCCCCGTTCATGAGTGGGTTTTCTCCGGGTACTCCGGTTTCCTCCCACATTCCAAAAACATGCTAGGTTAAATTGTTAACAGGTATGAATGTGAGTGTGAATGGTTGTTTGTCAAAATGTGCCCTGTGATTGGTTGGCCACCAGTCCAGGGTGTACAGCTGGGATAGGCTCCAGCACCCCCGCGACCCTTGGGAGGAAAAGCGGTAGAAAATGAATGAATGACTGGTATTTGCACTCACTTTGTGTATTACTGCCACCTAGAGGACTGGGGTAGAACAGCATGGCCTGACACAACCAAATGAGTCCAATGGACACATCTAGCACGGATTTTGGAGAGAAAAAACAAAAAGGGTGTAAAAATGGAATAAAATGGTAGCCAAAGAAAAGTATTCCAACCACAGAGATTGTGCTTTAGTGTTTGACACACACCTGAAAACATGCATGTTCTCCCCTCTAGACGTGCCTGTGGTGGTCTCCAACTGCCTGCCGGTTTTTGAGGGGCTACTCATTGCTTCATCCCTGCCTTAGGGCAAAAACTTCATCCCTATCCTTCCTCTGGCTTTTGCTATCCCTTTCTTCCCTTCACTCATCAACTCCTGTTTGCTCGACATCCGCCCTCTTTTCTCCATCTCCATCCCCTCAGGGCAGCAGGTTGAGCTTGAAGTCTATTGCGGCGATCAGAGCTGGTAACCTGTATTGTGGACAGGCGGGCCACAGGGGGGCACACCTTGCCCGAGGATAGGTCCGATCATGCTGGGGGCGAGAGTAGATCAGGGCCGGGTAAAGCCGGAGTCTAGAGTTGGGTTGGGGATGCTCTGGAGTGGGGAGGAATTGGCTAGGATGCCCAGGGAGGCAAATGGGTGCGGGGGGAGGGATACAGATCCAGGAAGAAACAGAAGAGGTCAAGGGTTGTGACGAAGGTCCGCATGGTCCAGCTGAGGCTGTAGTGATGCATGATGCTTGAGTGGAGCTGACAGGTGAGAGTGCAGCACTGTCACTAATGATGGCAGCCGAGGGAGGAACTGATGCCGCTGCCGGAAGATTGTTGTACCAAATAAGAGATCACAACATGGCCGATTTGTAGAACCACTGCAATGCGACCACTCCCAGCAAATCCTTAATCATAACCAAGACGTTTCATAATAGAAATATAGAAATAAGATAGAATGACTATAAGTACTCCAAAAGTCAAAACCCATGGTGCGTTTGCATGCCCACAAGATTATTTGTGGTGTAAAGTAAGCCTCACATTTGGCAAGCATGGGTACACTGATCCATGCCCGAAATCGTACCCTCCGTTGGCATGATTGGCAAAGGCGGGCCATTAGCTGTAATGTTCATTCATTCATCCATTCATTCATTTTCTACAGCTTTTCCTCACAAGGGTCGCGGGGGTGCTGGAGCCTATCCCAGCTGTCTTCGGGCGAGAGGTGGGGTACACCCTGGACTGGTGGCCAGCCAATCACAGGGCACATATAGACAAACAACCATTCACACTCAGTTCACGTACAGTTTTTATATTTATTGCATGTACCTTTTGAGTGTTAAATTGCTGTATGATGACTTTAGTGTTATTTGTAAGACGACAACGCAAGTGTGACTGTTTTATTGATATACTGTTATACATAATTCCCTTCTGTAATTTCCATTGCATTGACAAGCTTCTTTTCACAGCACTTGTAGCTTGCGATTGGCTCCTGTTGAAGATAGAGCAACCAGTCAATTAGACAAACAACCATTCACACTCACATTCATACCTATGGACAATTTGGGGTCGCCAATTAACCTAGCATGTTTTTGGAATGTGGGAGGAAACCGGAGTACCCGGAGAAAACCCAAGCATGCACGGGGAGAACATGCAAACTCCACACAGAGATACCCGAGGGTGGAATTGAACCCTGGTCTCCTAGCTGTGAGGTCTGCGTGCTAACCACTCGACCGCCGTGCAGCCCTAGTTGTAATGTGTCTTTTTGAAATTTTGGTACCAGAGTACTGGAGCAAGTACTGCACTTTCCACCAGCCCATATTCACTTCATTGGGCTCCACCGAGTGTGACAACCGGCCCTTGTGTTCATCCGCCATGGTTGACAAAATAGGGCTTTCTGTCACTTCAGCTCGAGATCACACGCAAGAGTTGTTGGGAAAGATGCTGCCTTTGCAATTGCATTTGCGCATCATGTTTGCTGCAGAAGCACGACTGTGGTGGTGGCAAGGCTCCATCTGCTTGGCTGCCTGGATTTCCATGTCCACGCCGACCCGATTCCATCACGAGTTCGGAACAGGGGGGGCAGTGTTGGGGGTAGTTGGTTGGAAGTGTACACAAAAAGTCACCCTGAATCTGCCAGCTGATTAATCAAGGGTGATTCGGCAGCAAGCGCAGCCTACCCGCTCCTTCCTGGCTAGTCCTTGTGTATTTATTTAGAGTAACCCGTGGCCAGTCACGCCTGACCTCAAACCATCAGGAGCAGCCACGGTTGCGCCCAAGCATAAACAAAAAAATGCGTAATGAAGGTAAGAGGACAGAGAGCAGGGGGGTGGCGGAGGAGACATAGAGGGGAGGAGGAGGTGGTCTTGTGCTCTTTCTTTCCTCAGAGATAGCGATCTTGAGCTTCACAGCGGAGTGCACGGGTCCAGACACGGAGAATGAAATAGCCGCCTGTGCTCTGGGTGTTTACTTCTCAGTTGACATGGGAAGGGAAGTCATTGACCTATGTCAGACCAGCCGGGGTTCATCCATCTTGCAGGCTGAAGGTATGTTTTGTTGGGTGTCGAATAGCTGGAACAGGGACAAGGCGGGGAATGCTTTCTACTTGAATAAAAGAGAATTGGAAAGCCAGGATGCACAAATGGGCAGTTTTGCACGACACAAAGGCCTTGAGTAACGATCAGGCAGAGATGCTAATTGGTCCAACCTGGTTTGGTTTTCAACCACTGTAACTTTAAGGCGTTTACCCAAATCACCACACAATTTGATACACTGACAAGGATTCATTCATACATTCATTCATCCTCACAAGGATCACGGGCTGCTGGAGCCTATCCCAGAATGACTATATCTACTCCAAAATTCAGCCTATCCCAGCTGTCTCACCAGCCAATCACAGGGCACATATAGCCAAACAACCATTCACACTCACATTCATACCTATGGACAATTTGGAGTCGCCAATTAACCTAGCATGTTTTTGGAATGTGGGAGGAAACCGGACTACCCGGAGAAAACCAGGTACAGGATACCCAAGGATGGAATCGCTGTGTGGCCTGTGTGCTAACCACTCGACCGCCATGCAGCCCCACTTAAAAGGTATACACACTAAATATACAAAAATGTACTAATGTGAGTAAAGAAAATAAAACATTATAAAGTTATCCCATAATGCATTTTGTTTGAGCAAAGCATTTAATTAGATGACAAGCAGCATAGAAAATTGTGTATAAAGCTGCAATGTTGCCTCTGTCCATGAGAGGCAGCTAAAGACCAGAGGGAGTCTGACGTCATTGCAGCACCCCAATAAATGTGTTGCTCAGACGCAATGCATTATTGGAAAGTTTTAAAGTGTTGTTTTTTTAATGCAAACCCATATTAGTACAGTTTTTATATTTATTACATGTACCTTTTGAGTGTTAAATTGCTGTGTGATGACTTTAGTGTTGTTTGTAAGACGACAACGCGAGTGTGACTGTTTTATTGATATACTGTTATACATAATTCCCTTCTGTAATTTCCAGTGCATTGACAAGCTTCTTTTGACAGCACTTGTAGCTTGAGATTGGCTCCTGCTAAAGATAGAGCAACCAGTCAATTAGACAAACAACCATTCACACTCACATTCATACCTATGGACAATTTGGAGTGGCCAATTAACCTAGCATGTTTTTGGAATGTGGGAGGAAACCGGAGTACCCGGAGAAAAACCACGCATGCATGGGAAGAACATGCAAACTCCACACAGAGATGGCCGAGGGTGGAATCGAACTCGGGTCTCCTAGCTGTGTGCCCTACACGCTAACCACTCGCCCACCGTGCAGCCCACTGACAAGCATGTGTGTGTCAAATTTGAGCAGAAATGGTTGAAAAACATCTGTTCCAGAGTATTTTGAATAATATATGGTAATATATATGGTATATGGTATATGGTAAGGTATGTAGAGTATCGACATGCTTGATATATGATTCAATCCACCCAGTCCGACTCAATCTGCCCACACCTACGATGCAGTTCCATCAAATGCAGGTCCATGTCAGCAAAGTTCTTGCAAGGGTCCAAAAAGTCATCAATGACAAGGGCAGGTACCTCGCTCTCCTCCACACTCACCTCCCCTGCCTCGTCTTGTTTAAGTAAACTTCACAGCGTGGAGACTGACACTGAAAGTGAACGTGCGAGCCAAGCAGCCACCTGGCGCTGGCACCAAAACAGAAGAACAGGACGGGAAAGCGCAGCGCTTCCCCAGCACAGCTTGTTGGGTTCTGACCCACAACCTCCTGCATCCTACCTGCCTGCCTGTCTGGAGGAGGAAGCTGCCTGTCTCCCGGTGAGGCAAACAAGTGATGGGAGGGCAGAGATGAGGAAGTAACATTGCTGTAAACAACACTTTTTTTCTCCTTGATGTCCTGCATCTGTCTGATACAGTCAGCGTGGTGTCGAACTACTGTTAATTATATCTGTCATTTTTTCCACACTTTGTCCCTCAGTCGATTGTCTAAATCAGGGGTCTCAAACTCAATTTACTTGGGGGACACTGGAGCTAGGGTCTGGGCGAGACTGGGCCGCATCAGGTTTTCCAAAAAAACCCAACAAAAAACGCATTTATTAAAAACAGAAAAATTAATAAACTTTGCTTTGGTTTCGATTTTCTACAATAAAAGCTCTGATAAAACATTCCACTGTTCTCAAATATCTTACTTTTTATTTTCTACACAAAATAAGATGAAAAATAAATAATCAAATCAAGAATAAAGAAAATCAATCAATCAGTAGGTAATAAATATAATAAAAATATAATAATAAATAAAAATAATAATAACAATAAAACGGCCAATAATAAAAACTTAAGAACCCACATATAGTTGGTGGGTAGACAAATTCTATTTTTCAGATTAAAATGAACAAAGCATTATTAGAGCCCTGTAGACATGACAAAACACAACTATAGTCACATTTATACTCTTTTTATTTACAACATATTGCGCAACTGCAGGGTCTTGAGACACATGCTAACTCGCAAACTAGAGAGCTAGCGACCTAAACGGTAGCCTTCAAGTTATTTCCTTTAAACTTAAATAGCCAAAAACTTACCACTTCCACACGGATAGGGAGGATAACTATTATCCTATATAACAGTTATTTAACCTTTAACATGAACTTTAATCAAATGTAATATTTTTTTCTGGGTACATGATACCATACAGCATCCATATCAAACTTGCGTGGGCCGCACTAACATTAAACTTTCATATCAAGGCGGGGCCTCAAACTAGTGTCCTGCGGGCCACATTTGGCCCTCGGGCCGCGTGTTTGAGACCCCTGGTCTAAATGGTTTTATATCGGCCTTATGATATGAATACAAAGTTTGAAATCACACTAGTGTCACTTTGAACAATGCTAATTATACCTTTGTACAATAGGGGTCAATATGTAGCATTTACAGTTTTTTAATGCTTCATAAAAACATGGAATTAGTTTCCATTGCAGGGAAATTGCTGTTACATTACATTAGGAACATTAAGTAAGGCTGGTCTCAATTTTGCCGGAAAACATATTGATGATCCCAAAGACCTTTGGGAAAATAATCTGCGCTGTGACAAGATCCGGGAACAAGACCCTGAGGTACTTAAAGTCGTCCACTCGGGGCAGGATCTCATCCCTGAAAAAGCAGAGACCCAAACCTGCAGCCACCAAACCGGAACCCCCCCCCAACACCCTGGTTGCACAGAGGAATTCTGTCCATAAAAGTAATGAACAGAATCGGTGACAAATGGCAGCCCAGTCCAGCCCTCACTGCAAACAGGTCCACCTCATTGCCGGCAATGTGAACCAAACTCCAAAAAATACTTGAATGTGTAAAAAAAAAAAATTGACAGCTTGGCAGATGCTGTCCTATTCTTGCCATAATGTATTATTAATTCCCAAATACAGGAATATTCCCAGACTGCAGAGGAACAGACACAATTTGGCAACCAGGCAACCTTAACCTTTTGCTTCCACCATGGCTGGGTGACATCCCTAAGAAATCGTGCACCCCCCCCCCCCCAGGTGCGGGTCGTCACTGTCAATAGCAAGACGATGCGACGCTAAGTAAAGCGGGACACATGTGGCTTGGGGAAGGGGGGGGCGGTGGCGGAGGGGTGGGGATGGGGGTGCATCTCCGTAAAGTCAGTCATAGACTTCCTGTCATGGCTAAGTAGACAGGTGCTTACTGTTAACACCCCACTAATATCTTTATGCATATTTATGAAAGCCCCCCCCCCCTCCCTCATTAATGTCACAGCTGCCAAATATTGGCAAAAAAGCGCATAAATAAAACAGCTTTTTAAAGATTGCGACCTGCTTAAATACGTCGCTTTTTCCCAACGGTGCCTTTGATCACAGAGCTTTTCATTATTGGCTTCTTCCAAATGTCTTTATTTAGAGCGGCATCTCTTAATCCCGTCTTAAAGTGTGGTCACAGACGTCCGCACTAGTGGAGAGCTACATCGGGGAAAAAAAAACAAAAAAACGTGCAGTAGTCTAGGAGGATTTTTACGCTGATTGCTGCCTAAGACCGACTCAGACTGAGATCGGTTCCCATGAAAACTTGGCCTGGGGTGGCGGAGTGCGTTGCTGTGTGGAAAGCGTTCCAAGTGGGATTTCAGGTCTGGTCCAGAACTTTATATGCTCCCGTTGAATTTGTTCGAAGTGAGGACAGAAGGGCGGATGCTTAATGAGGCCTTCAAAAAAGTCAGACTGTTGAAGAATATAGCCGTTTGGCAACTTTGATTATCAAAAATGTAACTGTGACTCCATGAGGAATAATGGAATATTTCAAATAGTGTTTTTTCTTTAAATATATTTCAAGGAAAAAACTGCATTTAAGCCTTGTGATATAGGTAAAAAAAGTCTATTATTAGTGTTTTTATACTGTACTCTGGTGGTCAATATCACATACACCAAAATCAGCACTTGCTTCGTTCCCCTGACATCCATAGCTCTACCCGAGGCTGCTCACAGCATGAGTCCGCTTACGCAGCACCTTGTCCGGCCATGGCAGGTGGCTGGCCCTGCTGCATAATCTGGTTCTCCTGGCCTCCATAGCTCCACCCCTAGGCTACTCACAGCATGTGTCTGCTGCTTTACAGAAATGCACTTTCCTGGGGTGGCTATCGTACTTGATCAGGTCATTGTAGTCTAAAGCTTTGTCTTTTTGGAAAAAACAATAATTGGCTGTGATCAACCAGTGGCAACACAACGTTTTTTTCAGATTAAAATGAACATAGCATTATTAGAGCCCCGTAGACATGACAAAACACGACTATAGTCACATTTATACTTTTTTTATTTACAACATATTGCGCAACTGCAGGGTCTTGAGACACATGCTAACTCGCAAACTAGAGAGCTAGCGACCTAAACGGTAGCCTTCAAGTTATTTCCTTTAAACTTAAAAAGCCAAAAACTTACCACTTCCACACGGATAGGGAGGATAACTATTAACATGAACATTAATCAAACGTAATAATTTTTTCTGGGTACATGATACCATACAGCATCCATATCAAACTTGCGCGGGCCGCACTAACATTAAACTTTCATATCAAGGCGGGGGCCTCAAACTAGTGTCCTGCGGGCCACATTTGGCCCGCGGGCCGCATGTTTGAGACCCCTGTTATAGAAGTATTATTATAGTTACAAAAGCAGCGTGAGCCATGCGTTGACATTCACATATTCAAAACCGGAAGACATCTTCCCTGTCTGTGAGGAGAAGCATATTAGCCCACAGGAGGCACGGGTGGGGTCAGAGGTCAACCCCAACACAGGAAGACGCGGCGTGACAGGCTTAGGCCACTTGGACTTCTTACCCCGGAGGAGCAGATGTTGGCGGCGGCGGTGTGATTATCGCCACGGTGACCGAGGAACAGAAGCATCGGCCCTGGGATGGATGCTGGTAATTACCCAGGCTCCCCTGGGAGGGAGATGACACGTGGCCGCCACTCCTTGAGATCACAGGGGCGTAATTAAAGCTGCAGTAACAGTTGTTAATAGGGCGGCTCATAAAGGTAGAGCCCGGCAGGAGGGGGTCTTTGTCCTTTCACTGTTTGTTTGTTTCTTACAGTCTGACCTTCCTTTAAAGAGGATAAAGGATGCTTCACTTGGACAAAAATAAGGGGAACAACTCTGCCGTTCACATTTAATTCCCAACAGAATGGAATCTGTGTGCATTCAGCCTCTGCTTCTTCCTGCCTTTGTGAAAATAAACCTTTTTTTACGCTAACAATGTCAAATAGTCCTGAAAAAAAATGTGACTGAAAGTCATTATGTTGAATGAAGTCATGGCCTTATCAAAGTCAATATTTGGCCCTGATAGACAATTACAGTAGTGTTGTAGTTTGCGTCTATTAAAACCACCTTAAAAAAATAAAAGAAAATTTTCTATTACAAATAAAATTGAAACTTCCAGAAAGAAAGTTAGACTCTTTCAAGAATAAAGCTATTATTTGTTGTTGTAGAAACATTTTTAGTTATAAAAAATGAAGCTGTGATCCAATGAGAAATAGTCATAAATTTAGAAAAAGAAACAATGCAATAAAAAATATATATATTTTAGCACCCCCGCGACCCTCGTGAGGAAAAGCGGTAGATAATGAATGAATTATTGAAAAGACACAATAGTCATAAGAATGAAATTCGAATTTTTGTCAAATACATTAATTCATTCATTCATTTTCTACCGCTTTTTCCTCACGAGGTTCGCGGGGGTTGCTGGAGCCTATCCCAGCTGTCTTCGGGCGAGAAGCGGGGTACACCCTGGACTGGTCGCCAGCCAATCACAGGGCACATACAGACAAACAACCATTCACACTCACATTCATACCTATGGACAATTTGGAGTGGCCAGTGACCAGTCCAGGGTGTACCCCGCCTCTCACCCGAAGACAGCTGGAGAAAAGAGGTCATTGGACATTGCAAAAATCTCATATTTTTACAAAAAAACAGTTAAAGTTGTAATTTTACATCCATTTTCTATGGCGTTTATCCTCACGAGGGTCGCGGGTATGCTGGAGCCAATCCCAGTCGCCATCCAACCACAGGGCACATATAGACAAACAACCATTCACACTCACATTCATACCTATGGACAATTTGTAGTCGCCAATTAACCTAGCATGTTTTTGGAATGTGGGAGGAAACCGGAGTACCCGGACAACGCCCCCCCCCCCTTCACACACACACACACACACACTGGCAGAACAGGCAAACTCCACACTGAGAATGAAACCCAGGTTTTCCCAATTTTCTTTCCCGATATTCCATTCGTCAAGGTGCAACTAAAAAGAAAAACCTGAAGAACTTTCTCGACAATATGGGGCGGCAATTAAAAAAAAAAAAAGCTGTGTGTGTCTGTGATCAACATGTCACGGGCGTGAAATGAGCCAAGAACGTCCTTAAGTGCAGCCTTAGCGTCTTTGCCGTATGACAGGTATGTTTTGGTCTGGCCTGACAGTGTGTGATGTTGAGTGCCCCCGCTGAGCTCTTAAAAGCACAGAACCGCACCGATGTGTCAGAGCATATAAGCGTTGACGGCGAGAGCCACAAAAACCTTCTGACAGCGACCAAAATGGCCTCTCGTTCTTTTTAGCGCGTACACTCCTCATACTGTAAATGACCGCCGCGTGGAGCTTGACAACTTCTTGAAAGGTGATGGCTGATGGGAGAAAAGATTGCATTACGTATAACGGGTGGCATTGGGGGAGGTAGAGAGTTCTCTTTAAGTGTGTTTGGACATTGGAAATGGCTTTGCGGCTTGATGGGAAGAGCAAAAAATAAGTATAATAGGACGTGGAAGTGGGTGAGTGAGAAGCTGACAAAACATCCTTGAAGGCCGCAGTTACACTAATGTTTTTACTGTACAGTATATCCACTTCTATGGCTAATGGCAAGATTGGGTTTTATTATTAAAGGAGAAAAAAGCCCAAATCTACATGGCCCTGTGTGAAAAAGTGATTTCCCCCTAAAGCTAACCAGTTGGGCCAGCCTTAGCAGCAACAACTGCAATCAAGCATTTGTGATAACTTGCAATGAGTCTCTTACAGCGCTGTGGTAAAGCTAATATCCAGTTGGGCCACCCTTAGCAGCAACAACTGCAATCAAGCATTTGTGATAATTGCAATGAGTCTCTTACAGCGTTGTGGTAAAGCTAATAACCAGTTGGGCCACCCTTAGCAGCAACAACTGCAATCAAGCATTTGTGATAACTTGCAATGAGTCTCTTACAGCGCTGTGGTAAAGCTAATATCCAGTTGGGCCACCCTTAGCAGCAACAACTGCAATCAAGCATTTGTGATAACTTGCAATGAGTCTCTTACAGCGCTGTGGTAAAGCTAATAACGAGTTGGGCCACCCTTAGCAGCAACAACTGCAATCAAGCATTTGTGATAACTTGCAATGAGTCTCTTACAGCGCTGTGGTAAAGCTAATATCCAGTTGGGCCACCCTTAGCAGCAACAACTGCAATCAAGCATTTGTGATAACTTGCAATGAGTCTCTTACAGCGCTGTGGTAAAGCTAATAACCAGTTGGGCCACTCTTAGCAGCAACAACTGCAATCAAGCATTTGTGATAACTTGCAATGAGTCCCTTACAGCGCTGTGGAGGAATTTTAACCAACTCATCTTTGCAGAATTGTTGTCATTCAGCGACATTGGAGGGTTTTTTTTTCCAGCATGAAGCCTTTTTAAGGTCATGCCACAGCATCTCAATAGGATTCAGGTCAGGACTGAAAGTCTTCATTTGGTTTTTCTTTTTGGTTTTTCTTTTTCCATTTTTTCCATTCAGCGGTGGTGGTGTTGCTGGTGTGTTTAGGATCATTGTCCTGCTGCAGAACCCAAGTTGGTTTCAGCTTGAGGTCACCAACAGATGGCCGTACATTTGGTAGACAGCAGAATTCATGGTTCCATTTATCACAGCAAATACTCCAGATCCAGAATCAGCAAAACAGCCCCAGACCATCACACTACCACCACCATATTTTATGTTTTTGTTTTTCTTATGGTGGAGTCATGAACACTGACCTTAACTGAGTCAAGCGAGGCCTGCAGTTGTTTGGATGTTGTTGTGGGGTCTTTTGTGACCTCTTGAATGGGTCGTCGTTGCGCTCTTGGGGTCATTTTGGTTGGCCTCTCACCACTGTTCCATGTTTTCTGCATTTGGGGATAATATTGCGCTGGAGTCCCAAAGCTTTTGATATGCCTTCATAGGATGCCTGATAGGTCCCAAATAATCTCAGTTATGTTTCGAGTTATATGTAGTATTCTGGTCACTAGGAATCAGTATTCATTGATAAGACAATGAATGACAAACAATCTGTTGACACCACTTGATTTAATACATGAATACAATGTAAAAAAAATGTAATTAATTGATTTAGATAAACTTTCCAAGTTGCTAACTTTATTTTTTAAAGTTATGTTCAAATAATAATGTTGGCTATTACATGAACTTAATTTAGCATGTCATATACACTCAAATTTTATTGTTGGTAAACTTAAAACAAAATTCAAGTTGCCATGACTTAATAAAATTAGCTTGGTAACATAATACACACACACACACACACACACACATATATATATATATATATATATATATATGTATATATATTAAGTTACTGCTACTTAAAAAGCTGTGTGCATTGTTATTATAATTAAGTAGACAACAAATTAAACTACTTTGATTAAAATGATTAAATCAGTCGACTTAACATATTTTTTTGAGTTATGAACTTAAAAACTTTTATTCAGTAAGCATTACTTAAAATAAGTTTTGAGTGAAGAGGAAAAGCTAATTTGTGCAATGCAATATTGTTTGTTGTTTCAAAGTAATTTCAAATTAAATTGTCATAACTAAGAAAGACTAATGGAAAATGTTGCGTTGATTTTTTTTTGTTGAGGCTAAACGTTTATTTTTTGAGTGTGGTGCGACACAAAATATTAGAAACCAACAAGCAATCAAAAATAATACCAAATAACTAGCATGACATTGACGTTCTTTCAGATGCTTGAAATTTTGTCAAAAATGTCATGAAATCCCTCATTATCAATGCTCATCCATGAAGAATAAATAAACGTATCAGCTTTGGATGTGAAGCCTGCTCAGGTCAGCTCCATCGACTGGGATAACCTCACGCATTCAAAGGGCAAGCGTGACCAAATTAACATAGAATGTTACTTGATTAGCTAGCGACGGCTACAGAGTTAGCTGTATCAATTCCACAGTTAACGCTCATCAAATCTAATCCTGCCTTGTCATATCCTGTGGACGGGTCGCGTCTCAACTTATTTGTCAAGCTTTTGTCTTCGCTAATCAGGTCGGATCAATGGAAACATTTGCTCTTGATCCGGCACGGGTGGCTGGAATCAATATGAATATTGATCAATAAGTGATATTGGATGCATTGGAGACGTCAGCCAGTGCTCTCCGACTGGAGGCTAATCGGTTTAAGTCGCCCACAGGCAGCATAATGGGGGCTAAGTGAAGATTAAATAGCAGTGTGGCCTGCAGGGAGCGTCAAAGGCGCTAAAGACCCGACTTGTTTTTGACTTTATGCAGCGGTCATTAGCCTCTTTCACACAGAGATCCTGAAAAACTGTTACACAAAAGCCATAAGAAAAGGGAAGGGAAAAGCCTGGCAGATGTTAAAGTGCATAGACCTCACATTTCCGGCATTCCATTTCACACAGCAGCCAGGAAAAAATCAGGGCTTCTGGAAAATTTTTGAGAAGAGCGACCAAAAAAGGCTGTGTGAAAGGGGTTTTTGATACAGAAAAAAGGTGGGTTGCTTTTGTTACGCTACTCTGTCACTGCCGTTTACCAGTGTAAAAAAAAAAGCTCTACAGGCAGTGTGAAAGGGTTAGTGTGAAAGGTGGATCATTGCTTGCGCCCCCCCCCCCATTTGGTGGCAGTGCCCTTTAAACAGTAAACAGAACAGAAACATGGTCAGCTTTGACAGGCTGTGTGAAAGAGGCTTCAGAAGCAACCTGTGATGGTGATGATTATGCAGAACAGCAAAACAGCAAAACAAAAGTAGCTTTTGCAGGCTGTAAGAAAAGGGTTCTGATATAAGCTCCAAAGGCGGAAAATTGCCAGGTCTACTTTGTCCTTCCAACAGCCAACTTTTACAGGCTGTGTGAAAGGAGCTTCCTATACAGAACATGGAAAAGGGCAGTTATTGAAGCTAGCAGGGACTTCAGGAACTAAGGCCAAAGAATCAGTTTTGTCCCACAATTTTGTGACAGCTCTGTTTTCATGGAATAGTGATCGAAAAAGTGAACGAAAAGGTGAAAGGGATTTCTGATACTTCCTCCAAAGACGATAATTGCCAGGTCATTTTTGTGTGCCCATTTGTAATGGTGCCGGACCTTCTGTTGATGTAACTATTTTGCAGGACTTCTGTGCGAAAGGACAGCTCTGTTTTCATGGAATAGTGATCAAAAAAGTGAACGAAAATGTGAAAGGGATTTCTGATACTTCCTCCCAAGATGGTAATTGCCAGGTCATTTTTGTGTGCCCATTTGTAATGGTGCCGGACCTTCTGTTGATGTAACTATTTTGCAAGATTTCTGTGTGAAAGGACAGCTCTGTTTTCATGGAATAGTGATCGAAAAAGTGAACGAAAATGTGAAAGGGATTTCTGATACTTCCTCCGTAGATGGTAATTGCCAAGTCATTTTTGTGTGCCCATTTGTAATGATCACCTTCCGTTGATGTAACTATTTAGCAGGATTTCTGTGTGAAAGGACAGCTCTGTTTTCATGGAATAGTGATCGCAAAAGTGAACGAAAAGGTGAAAGGGATTTCTGATACTTCCTCCAAAGATGGTAATTGCCAGGTCATTTTGGACCTTCTGTTGATGTAACTATTTTGCAGGATTTCTGTGTGAAAGGCTAAAGTTCCAGTCATTTTCCTTACCACCGCCAAACAAACAGCAGTGAGGTTGGCGGAGGGTCAGTACGTATATGTGATAAATCACCGAGTATATAATGGAAAGCACGCCTGTGTACACACACCTGACCACCCCAGTAGACGCGCCCCACCCAGTGTGGAACAAGAGGCGCACACGGACTTGGACGATTTAATAGGTGACCCTGGGCTGCATGCTGGGTCCCCCCCGCCGCCTGGACCCATCCAGCCGTAAAATGAGGCACAGGCCGGACCAGGCCAGTAATGAGAAGTGGCATTTTGCTCAGGATAACCTCGGGAAAATCACGTCTATAAATACCTTCCATAAATAAAAGTGTACCTTGGCCTGAGACAGCGTACGGGGGGCTTTGTGTGAAAAGGTCACAGAATGCCCCTGACTCCGCCTCCACTCGCAACGCTCTTGTTTTTTCCTGTTATCTTACTTGTTGGTTTATAAAGCCTATAAGATGTTTTAATGCCCTCAATACACTGTCTTATCATTCACATCGTGTGACCTTCACTGTGACGGCCTTCATCCTTCTCGTAATGTACTGTAGGCTCCTATACGATGCTACGTGTGGACACGCGACCTTGGCCAGGCATCACAACACACCATTTATTCAAATCAAACACAACGGAAGGGACTTTAGTGTGTGGAGATAAAAAATATACTGTAGTCTAACCTGACCTTTATTCTCGGGAAGTAAAAAAATTTTTTGAACAATATCTCACAATATCATACATTTTCTGACAGAATATTGTATTTTTATTCTTGCAAATGTGATATTTAAAAATTTTAACATTATAATTTCACGCCTTTAAATTGATCAATTTATTCTGTAAAATAATCATTTAAAAACAACTAATAATATTTTGGGGAAGAAAATTCCCCAGAAAGAATTATAATATTAATATTACTGTAACAATGATATTTTCTTTTTACATTGAATTTTGGCTGAACTTTTTTCATATTTTAATTTAAATTAAATAAAAAATAAATTAAATAAATATATACGTATATATATAATAAATTATATAATAATAAATATAATAAAAATAATTGAAATTTAATTAATGTTAATTCATAATTTTAATTTCATAAAATTAAAATTATTTTTCCCATAAATTATAAAATTTATAAAAAAATAGTTCATTTTAAAATGGACCTATTATGCTTTTTAAAAAAACTTTTAAATTTTTGACTTTATAACTGATTAAATATAAATAAAATATATATATTTATTATATTATATTATATATATTACATTTATATATAAAATATATAATATATAAATTGCAATTTTTGTCTCCCACAGATACAAAACAATTTTATAAAATTAGGTGTACCCTCAGAAAATGTCTACTTTAAAATTATGACTTGTTTGCAAAATTATATTACAACTTTATTTTGAGAAAATATGGATGTTTTATTGTAAACTTTGTGAAATTATTTTGAATTCATTTTCATAAAATTACCACTTGATCTTCAGGATATTGTAACTTTAATCTTTCATTTTATAAAATGACCAATTACAGAAGATTACCTACAGTATTTCACACAATAGGCTATTTTTTCCAGTATAATTATTCTGTGGCAATATTCTGGTCGTTATCATTTTTTATTAACTTGAGTGTTTCTCACAGGGTTCTCCAAACATACCCTCATCAAAAGAACACCACTGTTGACTTTAGAGGAGGCTTTTGCAAAAGTCAAATTTGTATTTTAATTGCTGTCCCTCCATACTATAATTGCTTCATATGAATGACGTCCATTAAAAGATGTAAATTGCAATCCACCCCCTATTGGTCTGAAGGCTGCAGAGGATGCTTCTCTCCTACAATACATGTGATAGCTCACTTGTCATTCCAGTGAAAAACATGTTTGCTATTAATTATCTTTTCCCGTCAGGGGTTCCGGATACACTCGTCACGTCTTGTGCTGCTTGTCTGCGGCAAGGCTGAGAACCTGCCAAGTGAGACACCATTAAGGCCCGGTCCTGACAGGCTGCACCTAATGACGACCCACAGGATCCACTTGCACATCCACTCATTCAGTTTTCTGACCAGCGATGTCGTTTACCTGCGCCAAGGACGCTGTGTTGCGGAGAGAGTGTCTCTGCAACACATTTTAGTATGGATTAAAAAGCAATGTCTGAAGGGAATAACAAGAAGCTGGCATTGAACCAGCGTATGTTTGTGGTTGGAAGAGAAGCCTTGCTGTGAAGTCATGCGGTTGTTGCAGTGAGACGAGAGTGATTTAGACAGAGCTGACAGGTGGAGAGCAGGAAGTGAAGGAGATTAAGAGAATAACTACTTTGTCTCCACGCCAACTAAATGACGCACCCTGTGAGGCTTTCAAGAGTGTGCGTGCAGGAACAAGGTCGGTATGCGACCGGTAGATGGAAGTGCGATACCCTTATTGTAGCTTATTTTTGACTTGGTGGACTTCAGAGTATTCTGTAGGAAATACATATTCTATGCCACTTATCTTCATTAGGGGGCCGCAGTATGCTGGAGCCTATCCCAGCTGCCTTTGGGCGAGAGACGGGGTACAACCTGGACTGGTCGGGAGCAAATTGCAGAACTTTGAAAGTAAAAATGCGGAATTTCTCTTATTTAATAATTCCGAAATCTTCTCTGCAAAATCATGGCAACTGAGTCGTAACAATGGAGTTGACATTTATCGTCCAGCACTGTCACACGTCAACATGGCATCCTCATCATGAAATCACGTCTGCGCCTACTTGCCTACAACGTCAACTGCTTTCAACACAACAGGGTGGGAGGATTGAGAGTCGGGTATTATACTTCTGATTTTGTGAAAGTGGAAAATGGCCAGGTTGCCTGGTATGTTGGAGCCTTTCATACAGAATAGCAAACAGAAACAAAGGCTTCTGATACTATGTTGAAAGGTGAAAAATGGCCAGGTCGACTTGTGTGTTGGTGACTTTCAGACAAAATAGCAGCAAGAAAAAAAGCCTTCTGATAATACCTCTTTGGTTAATTGGATTATTTACATTATTTCTTATGTGCCCTGTGATTGGCTGGCGACCAGTCCTGGGTGTACCCTGCCTCTTGCCCGAAGACAGCTGGGATAGGCTCCAGCACCCCCGCTACCCTCGTGAGGATAAGCGGTAGCGATAACCTAGCATGTTTTTGGAATGTGGGAGGAAACCGGAGTACCCGGAGAAAACCCACGCATGCACGGGGAGAACATGCAAACTCCACACAGAGATGGCAGAGGGTGGAATTGAACCCTCATCTCCTAGCTGTGAGGTCTGCGCGCTAACCACTAGACCACCGTGCTGCCCATTCAACAACACATGAAATTCAAATTATAAGTGTCTGATCAGGGAATAAACTATAAAATATACAAATATGTCTAATTTCAGTGTTACTTTTTGCACATTTCTATTAAATCCTGTTGAATCCATGCTCTAGATCAGGGGTGGGCAAACTACGGCCCGGGGGCCACATCCGGCCTGCCAAGTGTTTGAATACGGCCCGCCCAATCTTTCCAAAGTATTTCATTTAAACTCAACATACAACCTGGCATCATGGCCTGAGCCAACCTTTTGATGGTTTTATCAATTTCGTTTTTTGACATGGTCTGTTGTTTACAAAGTGCTCCTGAAAAAAGGGACACAAGCACATAATAATAATAATAATTATTATTATTAGATTATTATAATTATTATTAGAACTATTATGATTATTATAATTATTATATTAATGCTAATTATTATATTAATTATATATAATATTGTTGTTATATTTGCATATTTTGCATAATAATATAATAATTATTATTTTAATTTTATTGAAATTATTATAATATTTTATTATTTTTAAAATATTTAAATAAATATAAATATAAAATAATAAATAATAATAGCAGATTGTATGACAATTTTACAGATACAATAATACCAGGTGGACTGTTACGTGTAAAATATATAGTCTGCCCCCCCCCCCCGTAAATTTTGTCATATCAATGCGGCCCGCGAGTCAAAAAGTTTGCCCACCCCTGCTCTAGATGTACAAATGAACACATTTAAGACAACTTAGAAGCAGACTTTCAGCAAGTCTGCAAGAACATTCCAACAACTTAAACTGGAACATATCCAGTAAACATTGTGCAATTCGTGATGATGGCCAAGGTTGAAAAGAGGCCAGATTGTCTTTTAAGATGTGTTAATGGCGCACTTTTAACAATGTTTACTTGACCAAAAAAGGATAAGAGGATAAATAGCAGCATATGCATGGACAATACTAATATTATGGCCACCATGTTTGCACAAAGCACTGCACTGGATAAAGAAGCCCCCTTCGCTCCCTTACGAGTCTCTCTAAATTAGCTTAAGTCTCATCACCCCTGTGTCACGTGACCCCAGCTATACCTTTTTCCAAAAGCCACATCCTTGCCGTGTTTTTGCAAGCGAGGCGATGAGGTGTCTGGTCCCTCAGGGCTGTTTGCCCGCCTGTCTGACATCATCCAATGTGGCGTCTTCTGATCCGCCGGCACCGCGAGACGACGTGACAGGCTTAATTTACAGTGTCAGGCCTTTCAAAAGCATTTCCCCCACCCCTCGCGCTGACAGCAATCCCGCATTCATAAATTAGCAGAAACATTAACCTTTAGACTGATTGTAACGTGTTCCGAGGGAGGCAAATTAACTTCCATTTGTTAATGTCACTTTTCACAAGACGAAAATGAAGCCAGGAGATGGAGGAGATGATTTGATGGATTCCGAGGAAATGTTTGCACAACGACGATGACTTTGTCTATGGAGTCACGCAGCAGGTGAAGCTAGATAATTGCAGTGGAGAAAAGGGGTAATAAACTCCCTTTTTGCTGTTGATCACCTTATGACCTCAACACACTGCATGCATACAGTACATAGCAACACGCTTGGTTTACTCAGAGTATTGGTAATAGTCATAGTAATAGTAGGAATACATACAGCTTTGGCTATTATTTAATATACACATTTTTGAGTAAGCATAACATTAATGTTAACCAAATCATATTGTAAAATAATTGTTATTTTTTTTATAGATCTATTCTTGTAATCTTGCAATATTTTGGTTTTCATAAGTGCGTCCTATTTGACACAGATTGACTGGGAGGAAATTATTATTATTTTATATTATTTTAATTATTATTTGATATATTTTTATTGTTGATTTAGCATTTAATTGATTAATTTGTTTCATAAATGTTTAAATTATGATTTATTTTATAGAACTTATTTTAGAATTTAATTGATATTAAATATATTAAATTATAATAACTTATAAAGGCTGCACGGTGAGCGAGTGGTTAGTGCGAAGACCTCACAGCTGGGAGACCAGGTTCAATTCCACCCTTGGTCATCTCTTTGTGGAGTTTGCATGTTCTCCTCGTGCATGTGTGGGTTTTCTCCGGGTACTCCGGTTTCCTCCCACATTCCAAAAACATGCTAGGTTAATTGGCCACTCCAAATTGTCCATAGGTATGAATGTGAGTGTGAATGGTTGTTTGTCTATATGTGCCCTGTGATTGGCTGGCCACCAGTTCAGGGTGTACCCAGCCTCTCACCCGAAGACATAAATAAAAAATTATATTATATATAAATGATATTATTATTATGTATTAAAAAACATATTTTATTGATCATTTTTCAAAATTAAACATTAATTTCAGTGACGGACATTTGATGAAATTCCAGTTTTTTCATGATATACTCAAATGTTTACATATTTGCATTAAATGTTATTTTCTTACTGTATTGTCTCATGGGCATTTTTACATTTAATTTCTAATGTATTACACTGACCCCACAATGTGAAATGATATGAAATAATAGTAAAATAATCATATATTCAGTGATACACATCAATAATAATTATCAATATTTGTTTGCTTCTTCAATGCAATTGGATGCTTGTCAAAAAAAATAAAAACAGAAAAGTAAAAAGAAAGACAAAAAACAATGCACCAGCTTGTTGCGAGAGCGTGTTTGTGGCTATTACGCTAATTAGAGGAACGCACACAGATGGTGTTGTTTCACAAACTCACAGGCTGAGAATCAAAATGTCATCACTGCCAAAATTAGTGACGCTCTGAGAAAAGAACACACACTCATCGCTCATTCTCACAGCCTTAGTTTTCATTTTAGCAAACTTCTGCTCAAATGGAAGTGACATTAAATGGGCTCTCCATGAAAAAGTAGGTCTTTAGTGAAGGGGGGAGTGATGGTACTCGGGTCGCATATGCTACATTTAAGTGCTGGGAGACAGCTGTGGCGCTTTTTTGGAGTGTTTCCTGGATATGGGCCAGCTCCCAGAAGAAGAAGAAGAAGAGCAGCCTGGTTGGAAAAATGTTTCCAGCGAGAGCATGCAGGAAGACAGCACTTTTCATGCAGCAGCTTCCAGATGCAGGACACCGGCGATGAGATGAGGGCATTATGTTCAGCTTCATTGTGTATGTTGTGCATGTGTGTGTGATTACTGTAACACAAGCAAAGCCTAATTCCATATTTCCAACACAGGAAGTCAGAAAGATGACGTGTTTTTTTTGTTTGTGTCTTTGTATTGACAACTGCAGCCACTGTCGTCATGAGGTTGCTATGCAAAAGGAAGCAAATAGTAAATAGTGTGTGAGCGCTGAGAGACAATTGATATTGACGTTTTTGGATTTGTTATGTGATCATTTCATTTTTTTCATTTTAATTGGTAATTTGCACTTTTTTCTTTATGCTTTATACATTTTTAGCTTTGTTTTATTATATTTTACAATTATTTTTTTGAAATTTTGAAATTGCAACAAATTCATTGGATGAGTTGTTAATTTCATTTTCATTTCATTTTCTACCGCTTTTCCTCACGAGGGTCGCGGGGGTGCTGGAGCCTATCCCAGCTGTCTTCGGGCGAGAGGCGGGGTACACCCTGGACTGGTGGCCAGCCAAATACTGGGCAAACTCCACACAGAGATGGCCGAAGGTGGAATTGGTCTCCCCTGGTCTCCTAGCTGTGAGGTCTGTGCGCTAACCACTCGACCGCCGTGCCGCCGAGTTGTTATTTTATGTTATTAAAAAAATAATAATAACCTCATTTTGAAAATTAATTTAGGAATATTTTTCTGATCATTTATAAAATATATTTTTTAATTTTTTTATATATTATATTTAATTTTTATTTTTTAACAATTTTATTTTAAATAAAGTTTTAATATGTGATTTATTTGAGGTTTGCACAAACTCATGAATTGATCATTTTTGTATTATTTAAAGTATTATTACTACCATTTAAAATCCATTCATTTATTCTTATATTATATATTATTAAATCTATTTCAATACATTTTTTCATTTATCCATTTGGTTTGGTTGCTGCATTTATTCAGAAATATTTTACAATTAATTTTAGACTCTTTTTCATTGCAATTATGATAATGATTAAGTATCACCTCTGAGGAATTAATACTCTATAGTTTTTAATTATTTGTTTGTTATTTTATCTTTAATTTTTAGATTTATTATGTATTTATTATATTTATGTATTCTTTTTATTATTATATTTTATAATTACATAGTTTAAGTTATGTGTTTGTGTCACATTTTAAGACACATTTTTTTCAAATAATTTTATTTTATTTAGTAGCGGGAATTTGACCAAATTTCCCCGATCAACTATCAGTAAAAAGAATTATCAATTAATTTATGGTTTTTATTAAGGGCTGTGACAAATGTTGGGAACTCCCATTGTCAGTCCCTCTGCGGCATATTTGTTGGGCATGTTGGTTCGTGTTATTACAATACGTATTGTGATATAATATTCATTTCTTGTATTCACATTTCAGCTCAACACGTTTCTTATCTTAACCTTTGATGGGATTGTAATTGAATAAAGTGACATTTCAGTCCACATTTAAAATAGTATCCTCAACATGAGGCACTTAAGTCAGCAGACATGTAGACATGCAGCTGCACGAGTTCCGACGTTGACTTTCTGACTCTGCACCGCAGAAAGTGTCTGTCAATCAAACCTCCAGACTAGCCCAAGGCTAGCGTGGCGCTACATTGTTCCCTGACAATATAGCATATTGAGCACCGCCACGTATGGGACTCAATAACCAGGCCGAAACGGTAAGACGATCTCTTTTTGTACTGAGAGACTTGAAGCTGGAAGGTGGCTACGACGAGGTGAGAAGTTTCCAATAACTGGATTTTGCCTTCAGCAAGGATTAAACTGAATCTTTGCCCAGTGCCGGAATCTCGGATTACAAATCTGGATCCTGCCAAAGGGAGGGTTTAACTCATTGCTGTCATGGCGGGATAATCCCCTCGCGTAATACCTGTTTTGCACTTCGTTTATGTGTTTAAAAACAAATAGGAGCTTTTAAAAATAATGTATTCAAAGTTGTCTGATATTTTGTGGGTGACTTTAAAATTTTATTTATTTCTAACAGTAATTGAGATCACAACACGGCACAAAAATTACATTTTTTGTCTCAAGATAGGACAAATTTTCTCCCTCATTCAAGTGGTGTAGCAGCCAAGACATTAGCATTAGCGCTTGCATCAGTGCTAGTGTTATAAAATAAGCTAGTGTGCCTGCTAATATTATATGTTTATAAAATTGGTGGACCGGTTCTGACGATCGCTAGCAAGAATTGTTAGCAAGAATTGGTTAATTTTTCATAGTGCTAGCAACAAGGCTAATGTTGGCTAATAACACTAACTCATTCATTTACTTTGGGTAAAAGACATTAATAATTCAGTAAGTTTCATAAGTTAGTTAAAATGAAAGTAATAAAATAGCGAAAATTTCTAATAAATATTGTTAAAAACGCTAAGGTTAAAAAGTTTTACAGAGTGAGACATCTTCTCTAGAAAGTATCGTTTTGGGCCAGAGAGTGTTCTCACTTATAGACAAGCTTTGTCATTTTTCTGTGGGTGAAAAGCAGGCTGGCCTCATGGCAGAAACGACACGGGAAACCTCATAAACGTGCTGAAAGTTGCTCTAAATGTTTGTTTCCTGGGAAATTATGGTCTTTGTAAGTATATTGGTGTATAAAGCACTTACATAGATGCATCTACTTTATCAAAAGTTGTACTAGTTTTGTCAAGTTTGCTAGCTTCATGCTACTGCTAGCTTACATTTGCAGTTGGTGTACGTGTGTTAGCTAACTGTTAGCTGATGTGTGTTTAGCCTGCAACATGAGCAGTATTGGAATTTTATTTTATTTTTCCTTTATGTTTCAGTCACCACTTGTTTTTTTTTACTAGAAAGCTCCATAAAGCAAGGAAAGTAAGCCTTGTATGTGGAGTTTTCTTCATTGTTTCGCTGGCTGTCTAGCAACATACAGACACGTGTTGTGAGGACAGCACATACATATTTAAACCGCAAAAACGACCACAAGGTGGCAGAAGTGCATTTTATAAGAACGTGGCCTACATCTCTCTCATTGAAATATGCTTCACAGCAACCAGGAAGTGGAAAGACATCTCACCATTGTTGCGTGAAGGAGGATATGCATAGAAGGAATATTTGGAAGATTAGTCAATATCATCAAAAATGGCCGGTACCAAGAGGGACGGCTTTTGAAAAATGCCCAACAACTTTAATATCAAAATAGTCTTAATGTTGGTGCTAGTGTTCAGGTTGCATCGGTGCTAGCATTACATATTCATAGGTTTATTATAATAATTGGCTTGCCCTCATGTCTTTTATGTTGTATTAATGCTAGTGTTGGTGCTAACATTATATATGTTAAATATTAGTGGTTCACCTTTTATTTTGTTGTTTTATGTATTAGCATTTATATATTAGCATTGGTGCTAATGGTACATCATGTTGGTTGACCGATATGCTAACATTATACATTAGCTAACATCTATGCTAATTCTATATGCTAATATGTCTATGTTGTTATTGGCCTTGACATTGTATGTTAGCACTGGCGTCGTTGCTAGCATTATACAAGATATGGATAATAATGATAGACCGATATGCTAACATTATGCATTAACTAACATCTATGCTAATTCTATATTCTAATATGTCTATATTGTTATAGGCCTTGACATTGTATGTTAGCACTAGCGTCGTTAATAGCATTATACAAGATGTGGATAATAATAGTATTGGTGGACCACCTTTCATGTTGTGTTTATGTTACGCACTGATAGTATTGGCAGACCACTGTGCTAACATTAAGTAAGATAAATGTTTCATTAGTACAGACGCTAATACAACACGAAAGGTAACAGGCGAGTCCAGCAAATGTACAGATAAATAATGTTAGTGCAGACGCTAGCTATCATATAACAGCACAAAGAATGTGTTTGGGGTTGGTCCATCTTTTTGATTGACTAAAAAACTGGGGGGAAACAGGAGACTAGCAGTGTATTCTTCTTATAGTTGAAGTGTCTGATTAAGTCATGATCCGTCTGTGTTTTCATGTGTGTCCTATCAGGCCTGGATTTACAGTATATGTGCAAGTCTCTTGTCTTGTCGTTGTGTAGAGTCTAGCAGTGGGCCCTGAGGAACTCCGTTTGATTGTTTAAAGCTCCGCTTAATTGGCGCTTTGTCTGCACGCGCCTAAATGAGGCGGGACGCCCACAGCAGCGATGGGGGTTCCCGTAGAGACCGAGGGGCCGTTTGACAGCCCCCGTGGTGGTTTGGTGGGTGGGTAGGTGGGTGTACAACCCATGTCCCACAGCAGCCCCCACTCCTACCCTCGGCCCCTCAAACTGGCAGGCAGCATGACAGTGGCCTGTGCTGCACCACCCCCTGGCCAATTAAAAGTGGGCTGTCATGACTGTAGCAACTCTGTGTGACTGACTGTGACTGTAGCCATCATTAGCTTACCAACACACAACCATATCTCCTCATGCATGCCTTACTGTAAAAACACCTCCCCCTAGTGTTTGTTTGTGATTTCTAATTGGGATTAACCAATTAGGACAAGTACTTACACCATTTTATCTATTCATGACTCTTGGCCAAAACCAATACTTAATACAATCATAGTCAAGTAATCACAAGGTGCTAACACGCCACGTTTTATGAAAACTTGAGAGAAATCACAAGCTCAGATGCCGGCCCTTTTTCCCCCCCTTCAAAATTTCCCAAAGCCATCACTGCAATAAACAATCATAAATGAACAACAATTATTTTTGCACTACTAAAACACACACCCCACTGTTATGTACAATAAGCTTCAAATGTGCAATACTGGACTGAGTATGTGCAATAGACATAGACTTTCTTTATTGTCATTGCACAATAACACAGCAGTGAAATTGCCAACAAATGTTGTTGCCTGGCTCCCGTGTAATAATAAATAATAAATAATAATGTGGAGAATAAATAGATGACATCAAATATGAACAATGTACATCGTAAACAGTAATTTGTACAAATAATTTAAATAATTTAGAATAAATAACAATAATTTAAGTTTAATAGGATTAATTCAAATGAAACTCAGGTACAATATGTGCAATACTTCATCTTGTTTACTGCAATTCCACATTTTGGTTACTGCAATTCCACATTTTGTTACTGTATAGGTTCTTGTTTTTGATGTACATATATTTACACTTATTCTGAAGAGCACCTGCCACTCTTATATTTATATTGTTATTCCTTGTTTTATTTTTATTCTTTTCCTTATTCTTATTTTTACTTTCTACAAAATGCACCGTGGAGTTGCACTCAAATTTCGTTGTATGGAATACAATGACAATAAATTCTGATTCTGAAATGTTAAATTCTCCGTCACTTTCTCACTTTCAGCTCTCTTTTTTCTGTTTTTTAGACCATTGGCCTGCCACTTATAGGTGCTAGCTAGTGCCTCATCAGTCGCGATGAAAGGAGTTCTACCGGGGTCCCCCGAGTGTGACAAAGTGTAATTTATTCATAACATATTTAAGAACCCAAGAAAGTCAATCCAATTAAACTCTGTGTCTGACATGAAAGTGATATAAAAGTGCTAACACAATATGAGATTGTATAGGTTGGCACCAACACACGCTAGCATATAACGTTAGCTACCAAAGACGTATTTACAGTGTTCCCCCATGCTTGTGTACTTTCTTGGTTTTGCTGTATTTTTTTAGTGCTCTTTTTTTTCTTATGATGTATGAATGCTGCTCCAGGCCGAGCCTAGCCCTTTAAGAAGAACTGCATTATGGGAACTTGAGTGTCTCTCTCTTCCCTCTGTCGTCAATCTGCACAGGCAATTGTTTTCGGAGTCCTGATTGGCTGTAGAACATTGTCAATCAATCTCCTTTGTGCTGCCTTGCCGTGTCTCCTGCATGTGTCGTTGCTAGCTTGCTGGCTAGTAAATGAACTTTTGGTTTGAAGGATTAGGACATAATATGCAGTAATGGTGGCAGGGCAAAAAGGCACGAACACAGGCGTGAAGTATGGAGATTGATTAAAATTCATACAAAGGTTTGAACAAGAAATAAATCTTATTGCTTGTCTGAGAAAAGTGTATAAAGTGTATGGCAGTTATTGCAGGCAGCTTATACCCAGCAATAGATGAGGGAATACCGTGTACGTGTTTTAGAGGCAAAACGAGGTGATGATGTAACTGCACAATAGAAGAGATCATGTTTGGTGCAGTTTTAAGGTGTAAAAACAGCCACAAGGTGGCAGAAGTTCATTTTATAAGAGCTCGGCATGCATCTTGTTGTGGTGTGGTCTGCAAGTGAACTCGCAGTGTAAAAATAGATCAGTAGTGCATGGTTAGAAATCAAATAAGCCTCCTCTTTCTCCCTAGTTTTCTAGGCTGGAGCCACAAATTAAGAAGGCATCAAATCCACTCTTCCTCCTCTAAACTTGCATTTTAAAGCTCAAAACAAGGTTTTAATGCACATCTATTCCCCGCTTGTGCTATGAGCTTCCATATGCCACTTCCATATGGCCCTGCACCCTCTCCTGACAAGCCCGTGGCTAAAGTCCATCCATCATTCCGGTGGAAGCGCGCTCACTTGTTATCAGCTCAGGCGGGCGCTGGGGGAAAAGCGAAACGAGAGCCCGGGATGGGAATAACAGAATCCGGCGGCAAATTGCCCCGGCCCTCCCGCCTCACGACTATTTTGTCACACACCAGAGCATCATTTGGCTGTGGGATGCTTTATTTTGGATTTTTTTTTTCTCAACTTCCAGTGATTGGAATGACAGATTGGAGAATCCGAGGGTGGAGATGGAAATACGCTTGCTTGAGCAGCTGCTGCTCCATGTTGTGGGACTGTAATGCCGCTTGTCCTGGAGGGGGAGATACAAGCATGCTGAAGCGCTCCACAGATGATAGACATGTGCTTACACCTCAACGGGATGGAGATGGAATATTAACACTTAATCATAACAGTGCACAAGTGGACGTGCACAATCCTGCTGAAGTACGTTTACAGTATGTCTCTGATGATTTATTGGAAAAGGAAGAAGTAGAAACATCCCAAAACCACACAAAAAAAATATCACTTCTCTCTCTCTCTCTCTGGTACATTAGAAAAATAAACAGTGCTCTTAAAACCAGATGCTGCGTGACTTCATGATGTTTAAGAATGCCAATAAAAGCACGGACAGTTTACATTTCTATTAGAAGGTCACCAAATTAAGTATAAATATATATATGTATTTCTAGAAAAGTAAAACCGGATCATTTTTAATTATAGGTGTATTAGGCGCCACATTGAAAAAGTTATTATTGTGGTTAACATTGTTATACAAATAAATACTTTACTGGTAGAGTGACACCTCGCCACACCACAACGGCTAGCTACGTTCCGGCTAGCTTCACCACACACTCACTCAGCACGTCAGGCCATTACAGTCAGCTGTGTTTTTGGAAAAGTTAACACTAGGTGTAGGTGTCCATTTATATGTTGCTATGTGAAATCAGTGCGTCCAGGAAGGAAGTTCCTGGAATGCTGAAAATAACTAGAGAAAGGCAAAGTACTGTACAGTATGTATTACATTATGTACATGAAGTTATCATTAATGTACCTTTAATGTTGCAACATGATTACAACATGTATATAAAATGATAAAACTTTATTGGAGGTGTTTGAATAGCATTATACATAATGAAGAGTTCCCTCTTTTTATCTCTTTATATATCTTTAGAACACACAGAAAAGAGAAGGACGTGTGTGTTCATGGCTCACTTAAGGATTTTGGATGATGGGCAAAATTACAATAAAAGTGTAGTTTTGCTTTGTACAGAGAAATACTCTTATGTTTTCAAGAAAGAAAAGTATAATTTTTATAAAAGTTATAAAAAAAAGTTATAAAGCTATATCGTGTATACCCTGGAAGTAAAAATTTTTTAGAAGTAAAAGTAAAAATTTGGTTGAGAAAAAAAGTTGTGCTTTAAAAAAAGGCTTATTTCTATATAATTTTAATTGCTGTAGAAAGATTTTTGTTTTTTTAGTATTCTTAAATTTTTTTAAAGATTAAAAAACATTTTTCAATTAAAACATATTTTGCAAGAAAAAAATTAATTGTTCAATAAAATAAACAATAAGAAAAGTGCACAATATAGTGCATAACATAACATAGTATCTTATTATCATCATCAATTGATTAAAAAATATCTATCTATCCATTTATTTTCCATGCTGCTTATCCTCACTGGGGTTGTGGGTATGCTGGAGTCTATCCCAGCTGTCCCCGGGCGAGAGGTGAGGTATACACCCTGGACTGGTCGCATTTAAAAACAGTTCAGGTCAATTTGAATAGTGTTCATTAACGAGAAACCGTATACAAAAGTGATTGATTTTAAATTGATCCATGTGTCAGCCCTCTACAACGATTCTTGAAAATTGGTTCATTTCCCCTTTGTAGTCAATCAAAACAATAACTCCTACTTTTGCTTTTGGTGCGGGTAACCTCTAATGAAATAACCCCCGGTCTTCCACTCATGTGAGTTAGGGTTCACTCAGGATACATTTCATCCCATTGACTCTTTGCTTTGGGTTACAAAATGATGATGATGAGATAATACATATCAATACTTTGCGATCTGCCAAGTGATAAACGGCCACCTTGAGAGCTTTATAGTTCTTAAAAAGCGTAAGACGAGACCGCCATGCTATGGAAGGTGGTCTTGCGGTCTCGCTGGTGCCAGTCTCCTTGTGGGAGAGGCCGTGTAGCCTCCTTGCACTCGCACGGTGGCCAGAGCGGTCGCGTTAGCAGTCGACTGGGGAGCAAGCGGAGTAATTTTAAACCCCATTAACAATCATCATATTTATTTATGAGGCTGAGGCTGCTATGTAGTGTTGCTCACACTTCCTTACTTACTTACAGTGGACAGATGATCCTTGTCTTAAGGCTTCCTGGGAGGAAGAGGAGATCCACTTCCTTGTAGAGTCGCTGATAGCATGAATTATTAACAAGGCTGTAAGGAAAACCTAATTAGATTATGTGGCCTTGTTATTAGCTCCCACCTTGTGTAACCTTTCAGAGCGCTCTGGGATATAGGATTGGTTGGTGTAGTGCTACACGTAGCTGACATTCATGTAGCATGGAAATCTGGTGGTATTCCTATGGATGGTGGTCTTCATAAGACCCGTCCCTCTCAGGCCCTGATGCAAATAATCCTCATCCATTTTGCCGTTGAGCCATTGCTGTGGTCAGTGTTGTCTCACATGTGTCACGTTGGATAATGTTTAGGGTAATGTGTTGGTTGTTTTGATGTACCGTGCAGTGGGCAGGGATTTTCATGACCTCTTTAAGGCTTGTGGGGATGGGGAGCGCTCAACCGCAGTATTGAGCCTCTTGTCCATCAAAGTCAATGGCCAAAGCAGACAATAGGCTGACAGCATCAAGGGTATTCTGCATAGAAACACATCATACGTTCAAGTCATATTTCCTCTTCTATTGAGCCGCTATACACTAAAGGGTGGCATTTTGTCAAAACACCCCCCCAACCCCTTCGTCTGACAAAACACCACATGGTGGCACTGTTATTAAACCCCAAAGCTTGATCTCCTGTTTACTTACTTGAAATGTCTCGCACAGTTCTGCAAAATGTGACCATGGAATTTGGTACACATCTTTTGAAGACTGACAAGCAAAATTGCAAAATTTGAGCTAGATTGCTTGGAAAACATGTCCGCCATCAACTAACTGTCCGTAAGTCATGCATTGACCATTTGTCTCATGATGATAAAATTTGGAGAATATCTGTATTACATGTAAGATTGCATGTTTTCCAAAACATTTTGACCACAACTAATAGGTGGACAAATGTAATTTACAGTACAGTTACTGTACCATGATGGGGTTACTGTACAGTGGTACCTTGGTTTGTGTTATTTATTTTTGTAAAAGGTTTGATGAAAACCAAAATGCATGAAAATTGAGAATTTTTCCTACAGGAAATCAATTAAGGCGGCACGGCGGTCGAGTGGTTAGCGCGCAGACCTCACAGCTAGGACACCAGGGTTCAATTCCTTTAAGTTTGCATGTTTTCCCCGTGCATGCGTGGGTTTTCTCCGGGTACTCCGGTTTTCTCCCACATTCCAAAAATATGCTAGGTTAATTGGCCACTCCAAATTGTCCATAGGTATGAATGTGAGTGTGAATGGTTGTTTGTCTATATGTGCCCTGTGATTGGCTGGCCACCAGTCCAGGGTGTACCCCGCCTCTTGCCCAAAGACAGCTGGGATAGGCTCCAGCACCCCCACGACCCTCGTGAGGAAAAAGCGGTAGAAAATGAATGAATGAATGAATGAATGAATGAAATCAATTAAAGCAAAATAATCATTTCAGACAAAAAATACGATTTAAAATAAGATTTTATTTATAGTCATGTTTGGAGTACTCCAAGACTATGGGGTTGGTAGCATACTACTACGTACGTGGCATTCGGTCCTTGTACAGACAGCAGTAAGACAAGCAAGTTTCTTAGGTTGTCAGTTGGAAAACGGTGGATTACACCTTTTGGGTTTGAGCGAGGTCTTGCCCCAAGTGGAGGAGTTCAAGTCTACTGGGGTGATCGATGGCCCTATTGGAGCAGCATCTGCAGTAAACCAGAAGGCCATGGGGAAGAGATAGCTGAACCGGAAGGCAATCTACTTTACGCTCCCAACCTCACCTATGGTCATAAGCAGTGGGTCATGACCGAAGAATGAGATTGCGGATACAAGCAGCAATTGGTTTCTTCCGAAGGGTGGCAGGACTCACACTTAGAGATAGAGGGAGGAGGTCGGTCATCCGGAGCTCAGAGTAGACCTAATTCTCCTTCACATCAATAGGAGACAGTTGAAGTGGCTTGGCCCTGGTGAGGTGTTTGGGCATGCCCAGCTGAGGGGAGGCCATGGGGCAGACCAAGGAGACAGTTTGGTGTCCGCCTACTGGAGCTGAAAGAGGTGGCCGGACACTGGGAACTCTTGGCCTTCCAACTGAGGCCCCAGTCCAGACCAATGCAGACACAACGCAATGGAATGAATTGGCACCGACAGAGCCCAACACACACAATAACCACTGTGCGTAGGCCCCACCATCCATGGCATTTTGTGCAAGGGGGCCATCAGTTTTCTTTCACTAATTGCAAAATTCACATCCCCGTCTATCTCAACCCTGGACAGTTTATTTGTAAACAAGAGGAGGCTCGTAAAAGAGGTTGGATCGCCACCATTCTGAACCAAAAGTCGGATTTCACCGAATGATACAGTACAGGGCAATTGTTCTAACTTGTTATGTGCCACACTATACAAAACGGTGAACATTTTGGTACAATTAAAAAAATTAATTGCACCAAAACCGAGCTTTGGCTGTATAGTACATAGGAAACCAGTGTCTTGAAATTTCCTTTTTCCGAGCAGGTGGTCCGTCTCAGCCACCATCTGGAGACCTCGATGCCGAGATAACCTAAGCTTTGTTTAGACAACCTCCACAGACATGCGTTGGCCAAAAGAAACCCCTTCACTCTTGCTTATAAAAAGAAAGTCACTACCAATATCCCTCAGAGAAAACTTCAGTAAATAAATAAATTACATTTTTCAATTACACCTTGGGACTTTTAAACAGGAGAGGCATCAAGTGCGAATTAGTGTGACTGCATATGAATTAGATTCTCTATTATATCACCTCCTGAAAAGTCAAATAATCACATCATTTACACGCCACAAGGGGATTGGAAGGGAAGTGATTTGGTAGCAAGGGAACCGACAGAAAGGGGGAACATCTAAGGGAAAAGTAACCACCAGGAATGATTTCCAACATGATATAATTTCACCAGATGGCCTTGCATATTTTTCTTCATTCATCATCTAGTGCGAATACAGTCGTTCATTGTGAATCATATTAATAATAAGCCTGTATTTTAAAAGTTTGAAAGTAGGTCATTTACCTGAGTTCAAACACACTTTGCATATTTGTTTTCAACCCCCCTCACGCATCCTCTCCGGATTGTAATGGGGGCCGACTGCATTAAAGCCATTTCCTCTAAGTGAAATATGTGTCTCGTCAGCGAGGCTCATTCATTATTTATCTGAAACAAACCTGAAAAAACACACACACACACACACAAAGCGGCATATAGCCTTGCTGGTGATGTCATCCATGGCTCGGAATGTCTCTTGGAATGGGAAGGGAGGGGTATATAAGACAAAAAAGGGGTAAGAGTGTATCAGGGATTCGGTTGCTCAATCGTAAGTTCAAAGCAAGATAGCATGTGGTTCTTCCCTGTCCTGTGAGTAATTATGAATGGTGATGTAAAGCCGCTATGATATCGCCGTAACTGAGCGAGTGAGCTGCGGATGATTTCCAGATGTCCCTAATGCATTTTCTCCAGCAATAAAAACAGTTTTGATCATATCCCAGTCACAGGAGTTATCATTACAAGTGGAACAAACGGCAAAGGAAGATCAGAAGGACGTGATTAGGGAGGAAGATTCCAAGGAAATAACATAAATGCTAAGAGGGTTTTTTTCAATGCGTGTATAAAGCTAGGCATTGTTTGAATTTATCTGTTATGGTCCAGCTACAATGACGACCTCGAGAACTGTCAGGATTTTGGGTCATCGAATGAATGTTCATCAAATACGAGAAACTCAAGAGGAATCTGGAGAAAGACGCATGGGAAACGCCAAGGAAGTGGACAGAACACATACGATATAAGGAAAAATTTCTGGTGTCCATCCATCCATCCATTTTTTATACCGCTTATCCTCATTAGGGTCGTAGGTATGCTGGAGCCTATCCCAGCTGACTTCGGGCGAGACGCGGTGTACACCTTGGACCGGTCGCCAACCAATCCTAAATCCTAATGCCAAACCTATGGACAATTTGGAGTGGCCAATTAACCTAGCATGTTTTTGGAATGTGGGAGGAAACCGGAGTACCCGGAGAAAACCCACGCATGCACGGGGAGAACATGCAAACTCCACACAGAGAATAGAACCCTTGGCCTACATGCTAACCACTCGATCATCGTGCGGGAGAATTTCTGGTGTGTCAGAAATTATTCTAGCGTCTAACAAAATTTAGTTTCGTTCAACAAAATTTTGATCATGACCTAAAAGTTCCACCAAATAATTAGGTTCCTTATATTGGTCCCTGGAGTTCGAATAGTTGCCAAATATAGCCACATTGGGCATCACTGATCCCTCTTGCTACGTCTTCTTATGCTCTGTCAGACGAGGTGTGTGTGAGGTGCGTTAAGAAGCAGAGTTCCAGTGTTTATGAGCAAAGAAAGGCGGGTAGTGCCAAATCTAGTCAAGGCGGTCTAAATCCCCACAAGCAAATGAAAGTATGGGAAAAGCACAATTGTAACTTTTGAAACTCCACATTTTTATGACATCATGAAGATAGGAATACATCTGTATCTCCCCAGGTTTGATTGCAATAACTATGCAATAGATAGATAGGTAGATAGATAGACTTTCTTTATTGTCATTGCACAATATCACAGTAGTGAAATTGCCAATGAAATGTCGTTGCCTGGCTCCCGCATAATAAATAATAATAATAATAATAATAATAATAATAATAATAATAATAATAATAATAATAATAATAATAATAATAATAATGTAATATAAATAGATGACATCAAATATGAACAACAATGTACAGCGTAAACAGTAATTTGTACAAATAACCGAAATAATTTTGAATAAATAATAATAATAACCGTGCAATAACTGTGCAATAACCGTGCAATAACCATGCAATAACTGTGCCATAACCACGCAAAGACACTGCAACTGTGAGGTGTATTTGTTTTATCTGCTCTTGTGTGCTGCTATATTTTTGCTGCTGTAAACCTGAAATGTCAAACCTGAATATGTCAAAAGACATATTTGATCTTATCGCCACTGTGATTCTGTCTGCTGTCGTAACAGAAAGGTGTGCTTGTTTTGGCGTGCATGCTTTATTTACACACAAAAATGTAACATAGTTCATGAAATAAATTAGTTACCACCGTTAAAGTGTTATTTTTGGCAGCCCAATTACATATATATGTAAAATTCAGGCTTCGCTACATACGTTAAACGAGAAGCTAGAGCTCTGCCAACTATCTATCAGTCAGCTGCAGACGAGGGAGCTGTAAGTTTGATCGTTTTGTTCATAAACTAACCTCGTAAAAAAATGGTACATTGCATTCCTAGCTTAAGAAACATCAACTACAGCTGTTGCAAAGTAGCAGCAAACTCATCATCTGGTTGCAAGCCTGGAAATTAACAAATCAATGTAATATGTTTGGATCCTAATGTTTAGAATTTTCTCTAAATGTGTTGTGAGTGTAGCCTGGAGGAGAACATATTGTGGTGTGTGTGTGTGTGTGTGTGGGGAAGGGTAGACGGCGGTGGGGGTCAAGGGGTGTGGAAGAGAGGGTCATCAATCACCTGGAGGTGACACACAATGAAATCTGACCGCAGCCCGAGATGTTTTAATACAGCGTCCATTAGAGCCCTCAAATAAATTGCAATTTGGAAAACAGAACATAACACCGGCCAAGTTTTCCTCATCCATCTTGCGCCGTGTCATGTAATGTAATTGCGTTGTTAATTTACCCAAGAAGTTCCGCGGTACACCATTTCATCCGCATTGCTTAATTTCCCTGTAGAGTGTATTTTCTCCCTTTCCCTCAGTCGCCCCCCCACCTCCCTCCGAGCTGCATAGCTAGCGGGGGCAGAGTAATGTTTCTGCTTAGCATGGCATTAGTCGAAGGGCTAATCAAAGCACTGAAGTCTGTGACACTTTATCAATGCTCAGCTGCATCGGACGGACGTTGGGCGAAGACGCGGCCGTGCACGATTGGATCAGGCCATCGCGTCCCAGTGACAGCGGGGAGGTTTGAGCATTGCATCCATACTATTGACAGAGTCTGGGGGCATTTAAGGCAAGTCACCAAAACGAGTACAGGAAAAAGGTTCAGATGCAAAGATTAATAAATAAAAAGATCAATCCACATGGGTGAAAAGAGACATAGGGTTTATTTGTATCCATCCATTTTCTATGCTCACTCGGTCGCGGGGGTATGCTGGAGCCAATCCCAGCTGACTTTGGCCGAGAGGTGGGGCACGCCCCAGACTGGTCCGGGTTTAGTTTTACAAATACAAATTATAATTGCAACATGAAAGTCACATCTATCACAATACATTCCATTAGCAGAATGGACATAATGTATTGGAAATATAAAATTTGGTTATCCAAGTATTATGTATTCCTAATATTGAAGCGTTTAGGGTTCAGGGTATTCTCAGGCTATTCTCAGGGTATACTCTCTACAAGAGAGGAGAAATATTATCCCAGGGAAGAACTAAATTAGAAACACTTATGTGCTAGGACTACGTTATGCTAGCCATAGCATTTCAGTATGTGGAATCAAACTATGGAATGGATTGAGTAAGGACCTCAAACAATGCACAACGATGAGCCAATTCAAGAAACAATACAAGCAGTTGATGTTTGCTAAATACAAGGATGAAGAGTCTTGAACCAGTCATGATGTGCTATATATATCACTATATTGACACTTACTATGGTACCCATTATGGCATTGGATGCTCATATCACCTCCTACTTTGGTACGAGGTACATTATAAAAAAAAACTGTATTATGGAAAGCAGGAAGTGAACAAATGTAACAGTTACTGATTGCAAAAGTACCAGATGGAGGGGTAGGATTTAATAAGCTTTGCTTCTTCCTACTCCTTTTGGACATGTGGAACTGTGAACTGATTATGGGATGCACTCAATTGTAATCTGATGCATGTTCAAATGAAATTAAACCATTACCATTTTTATAGTATTAAATCTTTTTTTCATGTGTTAGGCTTCCTTTTCAAGTAAAAAAACAGATTTTTTTTTCTGTGGAAATGTGTAACTTTATTGAATGATTATTTTTGCTTCTATTTTTATGTGAAATTGTATCTACTGTATTTTATTAATATATTAAATATTATAATTATGTATACATGTACATCACTGACACAAATTATGCCTCTGATGCTTATTAAATTGATTTAACTTATAAATGTTAGTACTCGGGTTGCACGGCGGACGAGTGGTTAACACTCACAGCTAGGAGACCAGGGTTCAATTCCACCCTTGGCCATCTCTGTGTGGAGTTTGCATGTTCTCCCCGTGCATGTGTGGGTTTTCTCCGGGTACTCCGGTTTCCTCCCACATTCCAAAAACATGCTAGGTTAATTGGCCACTCCAAATTGTCCATAGGTATGAATGTGAGTGTGAATGGTTGTTTGTCTATATGTGCCCTGTGATTGGCTGGCCACCAGTCCAGGGTGTACCCAGCCTCTCGCCCGAAGACAGCTGGGATAGGCTCCAGCACCCCCCACGACCCTTGTGAGGAAAAACGGTAGAAAATGAATGAATGAATGTTAGTACTCATCACTAATGAATGATGTTGTAAGATGGGCACACAACTATGGTCCCAGCCAATCACTCACAACTAGGTATAATTTAGAGTTTTTAAAGTGGGAGGAAGTTGGACCAGAGGAAAACCCACACGGACAGAGAGGTATCCAACAGAGATTCGAACCCAGATCTATCTATCAGACCACTGCTCTGTATGACAAGAGCGCTTTGTTGATTTTAAGGACCAATTGCTCGTTCCCTTCAGGTGTTCTAAATAAAGTCTCCATGCAACGTCTACTTAGTCCATAGTCATTTGATGGAACCCCCATAAAACACAAGAGCACAGTGGAACAAACTAGCATTTGGCATTTAGTGTCCTTATCCATTGGGAAATCTTCTAGCTTGAGCTATATCAAATGTCAGCTAACCTTTCAAATTAGCAAAGGAATGCTCTTAATTGAATTTGCAATCAACTTGGGTTTCAGCCTTCCCGGTGAGTCTAAACTCATTTTCTTCTTTGTAGCGCTCTTGAAGGAAATAAAACGTGTTTCATTTCAATATAACCACGCGCCTCCGTCTTTGGCGTTCATCATCGATGGACAGTTATTTTATAGATGGCCGCTGTGCTTGTTGCGAGGCCTTTTTTTTGCAAGGTGCTCAACACGCCTTATTGTTAACCATCAAGAGTTTCACGGCCCCCTAAATCTTTGCGAGGGAGAGTACAGGCTGGTAAAATGGTTATGACCTCTTTATCTGTTTTATGGACGCCATTGGCCAGCTCATATGGAGAGAAGGGGGGGGGGGATCAATGTAATTTTTGGACTAAAATCAATGAATGTACTAGCAGTCATCTGCTGTTATATGACAAAGACTATTTACCTCACTCAATCATCGCTCCGGTTTAGGGAGGAGTCGATGGAAAGTTTGAAGGACAAGGGTGGAGATCACAGAGTAACTGGCGATATTATGACACTTTTTTCTTTTAACTACATGATGCAATTACTCAAAAATCAATGCTGAGGTAAGTGAAGACAGGGAAACTTTAATTAAAATTAATTAAACATATGTAACACCTGAAGAATGACTGTTGTTTATTATGAAATGCACAGTCGCCAGATGAAATTCTGATGCATTATCCTTCCTTTACAACAGGGGTCTCAAACACGCGGCCCGCGGGCCAAATGTGGCCCGCAGGACACTAGTTTGAGGCCCCCGCCTTGATATGAAAGTTTAATGTTAGTTTGATATGGATGCTGTATGGTATCATGTACCCCAAAAAATTGTTACGTTTGATTAATGTTCATGTTAAAGGTTAAATAACTCTTAATAGTTATCCTCCCTATCCGTGTGGAAGTGGTAAGTTTTTGGCTATTTAAGTTTAAAGGAAATAACTTGAAGGCTAACGTTTAGGTCGCTAGCTCTCTTGTTTGCGAGTTAGCATGTGTCTCAAGACCCTGCAGTTGCGCAATATGTTGCAAATAAAAAAAGTATAAATGTGACTATAGTCGTGTTTTGTCATGTCTACAGGGCTCTAATAATGCTTTGTTCATTTTAATCTGAAAAAAATAATTTGTCTACCCACCAACTATATGTGGTTTCTTAAGTTGTTATTATTTGCCGTTTTATTATTATTATTATTATTATATTTATTTATTACTGATTGATTGATTTTCTGTATTCTTGATTTGTTTATTTATTTTTCAACGTATTTTGTGCAGAAAAATAAAAATTAAGATATTTGAGAACAGTGGAATGTTTTATCAGAGCTTTTATTGTAGAAAATCGGAACCAAAGCACTGAAAAAGTTTGTATATTTTTCTGTTTTTAATAAATGCGTTGGTTTTTTTTTTTGGAAAACCTGATGCGGCCCAGCCTTGCCCAGACCCTAGCTCCAGTGACCCCCAGGTAAATTGAGTTTGAGACCCCTGCTTTACAATAAGGTACACAAAATCCAAGATCTCCTTTAAAAATATAGTCAAATAACATAATTTTTTTCATATTGCGACGTTATTCTTCTGAAATGACAACTTTGACAACAGTTGAGGTGGCTCGGGCATCTAGTCCAGATGCCTCCCGGACGCCTCCCTGGTGAGGTGTTCCGGGCATGCCCAGCCGGGAAAAGGCCCCGGGGCAGACCGAGGACACGCTGGAGGGATTATGTCTCACAGCTGGCCTGGGAACGCCTTGGTGTCCTTCCGGTGGAGCTGGAGGAGGTGGCCGGGGACCGGGAAGTCTGGGCTTCCCTACTAAGACTGCTGCCCCCGCGACCCGGACCCGGATAAGCGGAGGAAAATGGATGGATGGATGGATGGATGACAACTTTTACTTGGTAGCTTGCAAGCATCCATCTACCCATTTTCTATAACGTTTGTCCTAACTAGGGTCACAGGCATGCTGGAGCCTATCCCAGCTGCCAATCACAGGTAGCTTGCAACCTTTTTCTGTTAATATTTTGACTTAATTTTTTTTGTAAAATTATTGTTGATTTCACAATTTCTACTATTGTTGTTGTTTTTGTATGTACTTTTTGTTAAATTATATGCTGCTGACAAAAAAAAAAAGCTGTTGGCGCAAATGGCCCGCGGGCCACACTTTAGGTACCGCTGGTCTAATGATTATAAAACTTCAAAAATCTTCAATAAGCATTTTGACCACAACCTACAGGGGCTGCCAAAGATGTCAAATAAATTGGAACACCTGATAAACCTGGCAACAATTAATTTCAATTAATTAATAGTATTTTCACGCGATTAACATGCATGTGTGCATTTCAAATGTGTGAATTCTTGACTTTAATTTGCATCCAACCTCGAGAAAACAATTTCCCAGTGAGGCAGGAATGGAGAAAAAAACACATTGACTTTAGCAAATAGGAACATGTAAGCCATTACTGTCGCTTAGCCTTTTTTAACTACTAATATAATTGTATTAACTAATAATATAATTGTCTATCTGCATATTAGTGGCTGCAGGTTGTTTCCTAATACCCTTTGATACCATGAGTATGTCATCTGCCTACATTGAATAAGAATCATTTTCTTTCTCACAGATCCATTTAAACATGTACATTATGAATTTAAAAGGATGTGCTACCCATATTATTGTGTATTTCTCTGCTATTGTAAGAGAATAATGTACGTCTTTGTGTCTAAGGGGAAATCCGGTAGTAAGACTGGACTGATCTATGAGACTCAATGATGCTACCCCTTTCCCATAGGCACCGTGGGATGCAAGGACAAAACAATAGCTGGTGTATTAGCAGAAAAAAAGATAAATCTATCTCATTAATTCCTTATTCTCCTAGGCTGGGAGGCTTTTCTTAAGGGAAAAGACACTGTATCATATCATTGACCACTTTGGGCGTCATAATATAAAAGGAAAATGTGTAATTTCGATTATGCTTTATTTTTCTTCTCATAAATGATGTTCATGAAAGGTTCTAACAAAAAATGGGTAGATTCTCCATTACATTATTCTAATTTAACATACCATCATTGCTCCAATTCACCTCCCAATTCAATTCTATCACTGCCGGCGGTGGGGTGCATAAAAGCAAATAACCGCCATGTTCTCGAAAAATAATAAACAACAACAATTTTTTTTTTTTACTTTTCAAGATGGTCAGTTTGGATCAGCCATATTTACCTCTGAATGCACCGTAAAGCATCAAGTGTGCTACTCAGTTGTTGGCGTGAAACTCATGCCTGTTTCACTCATCAGCACTACTGATGATGCTGGCTCAGCAGTTTGCTCCACTTTCTCATGCACTCCACATTATTAGTATTAGTAAAGTCCTCTGTCCTCTTGGAAGCAAAATATGTTAAATTAGGTATTAAAATTACTATCATGGGCAGCATGGCGGTCTAGTGGTTAGCGCGCAGACCTCACAGCTAGGAGACCTGGGTTCAATTCCACCCTCGGCCATCTCTGTGTGGAGTTTGCATGTTCTCCCCGTGCATGCGTGGGTTTTCTCCGGGTACTCCGGTTTCCTCCCACATTCCAAAAACATGCTAGGTTAATTGGCCACTCCAAATTGTCCATAGGTATGAATGTGAGTGTGAATGGTTGTTTGTCTATATGTGCCCTGGGATTGGCTGGCCACCAGTCCAGGGTGTACCCCGCCTCTCGCCCGAAGACAGCTGGGATAGGCTCCAGCTCCCCGCGACCCTCGTGAGGAAAGCGGTAGAAAATGAATGAATAAATTATATATAAATTATATTATTATTATGTATTTAAAAAAATAAATATTTTATTATTAATTTTTCAAAATTAAAATTCATTTCATTTCATACTGAAATGTTTACATATTTGCATTAAATGTTATTTTCTTACTGTATTGTCTAAAGCATCAAGTGTGCTACTCAGCTGTTGGCGTGAAACTCATGCCTGTTTCACTCATCAGCACTATTGATGATGCTGGCTCAGCAGTTTGCTCCACTTTCTCATGCACTCCACATTATTAGTAAAGTCCTCTGTCCTCTTTGAAGCAAAATATGTTATTATATAGGTATTAAAATTACTATCATACCTATCATACCGTCAAAAAATGTTGCCCTTCCTTCCTGGTGTTATTTTAACTGTCAAGAAAAACAAACTTCTCTCTTAGCACAGCTTCCATTTTCAGTGTAATATCTTGTCACAGAAGGATTTCTCAACACACACACTCACATAGCACAGCCAGAGTTGTGCAACACTTACATATGACTGATGGAAAAATACAGGGAGACACACAGTAGATGGTTTGTTCTCACTTACACAAGCTTAACTGTATGATTGAGTTGTATGAGATATGTCTTGTCAATCTGACTTAAGGGATTTTTTGATTGATGGCGGTCATGGTCATGATGGTGGAACAACCATCCACCCTCACATTCATACCTCTGGACAATTTGGAGTCGCCAATTAACCTAGCATGTTTTTGGAATGTGGGAGGAAACCAGAGTACCCGTAGAATTTTTTTTTTAACATATCTTACTACCACGTGGTGTATTATGAAAAATAATAGCACAGGCAACATAGTAGGGGTACATGTTTTAACAAATTATCAACCTTTTGTATGGTTCATATTGAGTAAACAACAACAACTCAGACAGATAGCTAAATAGTAAAAATGACTATTAAATGACTATATGTATCACCTCAGATTCTCAAAACAAACAAAAAGGGCACATCTCCTGAACACCTGTTTGGATAATCATCTGCTAAAAATGAATAGACACCCTGTAATTACCAGGAAATGAATCATACACAAACCCTATCCTGCCCATTGCTACACATTCCATCCTGGGTGGCAACCACTCAGTGACCCCGGGGACGAGTGTGGGTGTACTGCTAACAGGTGAGGACGAGGCTTTCAGCATGTCGAGGATCGAGTTTCTGAAGAAACCTGGCGGCCGCATAAGAAATAACAATGTTTCACGTGTTTAAAGTGTTTAAATCATAACAGCCTAGAACAAATCAGACACTAATGCCCAAGTCCTGGACTCTCCCACTGGTAATGTTTCATGTTTTCCAAACATACCAGGAATGGTTATGTTGCACTGCAATGTGCAATAATTTAGTTTTATACAACTATAAATTAACACAAGAAAAAAGATTTAAAAAAAGACAAAAGATCACTAGATTTTTTTTTTAAGTTTAAAAAAATGTAAAAAAGTTTTAAATTACTTGGAAAAATTAGCACCATTTTTTTTATGCATTAAGCTGGGGGGAAAAATTACAATGGTGTGAAAAAGTGTTCCTCCTTCCTGATTTCTTATTTTTATGCATATTTGTCACGCTCAAATGTTTCAGATTATCAAACTAATTTAAATATTAGTCAGTGACAACACAACTGAACAAAAAAATGCAGTTTTTAAGTGAAACGTTTAATTATTAAGGGTGAAAAAATCCAAACCTACATGGTCCTGTGTGAGAAAGTGATTGCTCCCTAAAGCTAATAACTGCTTGGGCCACCCTTAGCAGCAACAACTGCAATCAAGCGTTTTTGATAACTTGCAATGAGTCTCTTACAGCGCTGTGGAGGAATTTTGTCCCACTCATCTTTGCAGAATTGTTGTCATTGGAGGCTTTTCCAGCTTTTCCATCTCAATCGGATTCAGGTCAGGACTTTGACTAGGCCACTCCAAAGTCTTCATTTGGTTTTTCTTCAGCCAATCAGAGGTGGACTTGCTGGTGTGTTTTGGATCATTGTCCTGCTGCAGAACCCGAGTTGGTTTCAGCTTGAGGACATTCTCTGTCAGGATTTTTGGGTAGAAGGCAGAATTCATGGTTCCATTTATCACTTTCAGGTCCTGAAGCAAAACAGCCTCAGACCATCACACTACCACCACCATATTTTACTGTTGATATGAGGTACTTTCTCTTGATTGCGGTATTACTTTTACACCAGATGTAATGGGACACACACCTTCTAAATTGTTCAACTTTTGTCTTGTCAGACCACAGAGTATTTTTCCAAAGTCTTGGGGATCATCAAGATGTGACAAAATTGCGAAGAGCCATGATGTTCGTTTTCTTCAGCAGTATTTTTGGTCTTGGAACTTTTTGACCCGTGTCTTTCTTATGGTGGAGTCATGAGCACTGACCTTAACTGAGGTAGGTCATCCATTTCCTCACTATGTGGAACCTGACAGCTGAAATCTCTAAGCTAGCTTTTTGTATCCTTCCCCTAGACCATGATGTTGAACAATATTTGCTTTCAGGTCATTTGACAATTGTTTTGAGGCTACCGTGGTGCCACTTTTCAGAGATGATGCAACTTGCAATCGGCCATCTTAAATACCCTTTCTCATGACTGGCTTCACTTGTGTATGTGTTCCAATAATTAGTGCTAAAGGTATTCAAATCAATAAAACATTAAAAAAACATCAAACATCAAAAAACATTTATGCACCTCCCTACTTTGGTTTAAATAATTATTGCACACTTTCTATAAATCATATAAACGCCATTTTACTTCTCATCCATCAGTGTGTTTGTCTGCTATATGATATATTTCACTGAAACTGCTGATCCAAAAACAAAAAGTGATCTTACCAATTACCAGGGTTGCCCAAACTTTTTCATTTCACAGTACTTTTTCTGTATAACGTTACCTTTCACATAAAATATTCATTCATTTTCTGTGCTAGTCAGGTGTTAGGTTTTTGGATAATTTTAGGCCCAATATATAAATGCAAAATGAACAGTCTGAAATATAAAGGTAAATGCAAAAGTAAGCAAATTCTCCCCTGGGGTTCTAAGGGTTAAGGAAGAATAACGTAAAGAAGCGAGGGAACTTCCCCCTGGCTGTCGCTATAAATGTCCCCTCTCTCCTATCTCTGTGATAGCAGATTGCCAGTCATTGTGTGGCATGAAAGCTAATCTCTCCATTCATTCAGAATGATAATAACAGGTGGATTGTCTTGGCTGTTATTTTGTTGGAGGAGGACCGATGCCACCCACTCTGCATCTTCTGCTTTGCCCTAACCTACATTCCACAGCAGCTTACAGTAGACGTAAAAGCTATATTTACTCCTTTTCTCTCCGCCGTGAGGAATTCATGACATTCCACACGGCGGAGGTGGTAAGGATGCCTCCGTATGGAGTTCGTTTTAATCCCAACGTATTTACTTCAGGAGAGCTGTGAGGCCCTCAAAAGTCCAAATGCTGAGATGGGCGGAGAGGTTTTCATGTAGGATCAGTTCTCATTAGGACTTCTTAAAGATTCTGTCTCATTTTTCCTCTGCAGGAGTAGAAAACTGCCCGTGAAAACACATCTGCTCCACATCTCTGCTCCATAAAATTGGTAAAATGAAAAATAAATTGAAAATAATAATAAACCAAACAAAAAAATGTACACCGGAAAAATGTCTTATTTGTGTTAAAGTGAAAAGACTAACCAGGGCTCTACATTAAAAACAAAAAGTTTTTTTTTCCTACATAGATCATGACGTTGCATGGAAATCTGGATTGTCAAGAGACTTCTAGGGACTTAGCCTTTTATAAGTTGTGCACCACAATGAAACATTATTGAACAGACACATTTGTGTACTAGTAAAGTGTTTTTAATCCAGAAAAAAATGCTCAATGGTCAAACAATAATTTGTGAAGCAAAGGTGAGAAAAATCCACAGAGAAATGGAAGCGCTAGATTTTGTAGCTTGTGCAAAATCAGCACTTGGTATTGGATCTAATCGGTGGTGTTTCATTGTGACCACTTCAAATTGTCACAGCAATGTGATTCACTCACCTGTGCCATCATTTGATTTGCTGCCGCTAATAAAATACTTGTTTAGGAGGCACTGGTTCATCACTTTTTGCTGTTTTCCTTCACAAGTTGTTGAAGAATTAGACCATGTCGGCAGGGACGCCATGATAGATGTTTTCCTAGTCAAACCATCGCTGATTGGTTGATCGTGAACAAGAACGGGTGTGGGTAAAACGCAGACTTAGCATTTTTTTACCTGAGAACTGGAAGACACAGACATCCCAATGAGAGCTGACATCATAAGTGTTGTCACTACTGTTGTTGTTGTTGATGGAATGCTGGAACTAGCATACATATGTGTATTAATGTGCCCTTTAGTGTTTTAAATAATCAAAATATGACAAGATACTGTAACTATTACATATTATCATCAGTGTACGTGTTAATGCATGATCACAGAGTTTTTTTTTGAGGGTGACATAAGTGAAATAGGTGGGTCCTAATGACAACATTGTTAGCTAACTCATATTAACTCATTTTCTCGTGTTATAATACACAGAAAAGGTTTGGTTTAAAAAAAATGTACAAATAATTTTTTTAGGATGCAGCCCTTGGTGGAAAAGGTTTGGACACCCCCTCGATTTAGTTTATGTAGTTTTAGTACTTGGTTTAAAAAATGTACAAACAATTTTTTTTAGGATGCAGCCCTTGGTGGAAAAGGTTTGGACACCCCTAGATTTAGTTTATGTAGTTTTAGTACACAGTTCATTTGTATAAAATGAACATATAAAATGTACTGTCCATGATTTCCAAAGGGGACAGTTGTTGGTATGATTCCCTACTACAGTACAGTCTCATGGGCTGCAGTGGTTGAGAGTCATATCCTCAGTGTCCTCGGTCACTGTGTAAAATGAGCAGTAAAGGTCACAGATGAGGATCACTCACAATATGAGTGTGTGTATGTGTGTGTGTGAGAGAGAAGTGTTTAGACTCGAGGCAGGAAATGGACAGGAGGGGATCAAAATGTGAGTGATGGGGTGAAAAGCAGCAAAAAAAAGGAGAAAGAAAACAGCAAACTAAGAGCAAGGACCCTCTCAAGTTTCATTTTAATAGCAGCGCTCCAGAGGCGGCCATTATAGGGCCTCTCTGCAGAATGTGTCAACCTCCTGCTATTAAAAACACCATGTGCACTGTCAGCTCCTAGGAGCCAAATCTATGACCTTTTTTTTTTTTTTTTTGTAACAACTTTCAGGCCACAATAACTATCATCAGTTAAAGGAGGCGGCAGGGCGGCGGGTCCATTCCACTCCAGCCTGTTCACACACGAGCTGGCATTAAGCTAATATTATCTATTCCCAGTGTGCCCCCCCCCCTCCACGCAGCACATCAATTATTAATCTGCTTTGCTCCCAGCTAATGTTTGCTTCTGAATTATTTAAAGCTATCTTCATTTATCAATAAACATAAATGTTAAACAAAGAATGCTGATGAGCATGAAGAGGGGAAAAAAAACCTACCAAGTTTATGAGATGATTTGGGAAGGAATGTGATTTATGGAGGTGATATTCACAGCCCATGTTTTCAAGGGAAGAGCATTAGAAAAACAAAGAACAAGAGCATTCATTTTTCTTATGGTCAGTACTTAACTAGGGTTTTTTTTTCTCAAGCAAACATTGCCATTACAATAATGAATGCATCATTGACAACAAAGACAAGCCCTGCATAACAGTGGTTTGAAAAAGTATTTTTTTTAAAGTTTGTCACAGTTAATTTTAGTTTTAGATCATCAAACACATTTTAAAATTAGTCAAAATTCATGTTTTTTTTAAATCTAAAACAACATGGCATGCGAAAAAAAACATAACTGACATTAACTGAGATCTAAATGTCTGGTAAAGCTTTGGGACTCCAGCAAACCACAGCGAGAGAATCATTATTCACAAATGGCGAAACCTTCAAACAGTGGTGAACCTTCCCAGGAGTAGCCGGCCAACCAAAATGACCCCCAGAGCGCAGTGACGACTGATCCAAGAAGTCACAAAAGACCCCACAACACCATCCAACAAACTGCAAGCCTCACTTGCTTCAGTTAAGGTCAGCGTTCATGACTCCACTATAAGAAAGACACTGAGCAAAAATGACCAAAACCACTTCTGAACAAAAATAACATTAAGGCTTGTCTCAATTTTGCCAGAGAACATATTGATGATCCGCAAGACCTTTGGGGAAATACTCCATCCGACAAGTCAAAGGTTGAACTTTTTAGAAGGTGTGTGTCCCATTACATCTGGTGCAAAAGTAGCACCACATTTTAGAAAAAGAACATCATACCAAAGGTAAAATGTGGTGTTGGTAGTGTGATGGTCTGGGGCTGTTTTACAGCTTGAGGACTTACTGTCATAAATGGAACTATGAATTCTGTTGTCTACCAAAAATGTCTGGCCATTCTGCAGCAGAACGATGATCCAAAACACACCAGCAAGTCCACCTATGAATGTCTAAAGAAAAACCAAATGAAGACTTTGGAGTGGTCTAGTCCAAGTCCTGACCTGAATCCTATTGAGATGCTGTGGCATCACCTTAAAAAGGCTTCATACTGGAAAAACCTCCAATGTGGCTGAATGACAACAATTCTGCAAAGATGAGTGGGCCAAAATTCCTCCACAGCGCTGTAAGGGACTCATTGCAAGTTATCACAAACGCTTGATTGCAGTTGTTGCTGCTAAGGGTGGCCCAACCAGTTATTAGCACTTGGCCACACACCCATGGCCATGTAGCTTTGGATTTCTTTTCTCTTTCTTATTAATAAAAAAATTCATTTGAAAAATGCATTTTGTGTACATTTGTGCTGTCATTGACTAATATTTACAAATATTTTTTTTTATTGACAATCTCGAACAGGGTGGCAGCAGACCTCAGAGCTAGGAGACCAGGGTTCAATTCCACCCTCGGCCATCTCTGTGTGGAGTTTGCATGTTCTCCCCGTTCCAAAAACATGCTAGGTTAATTGGCGACTCCAAATTGTCCATAGGTATGAATGTGAGTGTGAATGGTTGTTTGTCTATATGTGCCCTGTGATTGGCTGGCCACCAGTCCAGGGTGTACCCCGCCTCTCGCCCAAAGACAGCTGGGATAGGCTCCAGCACCCCTGCGACCCTTGTGAGGAAAAGTGGTAGAAAATGAATTAATGAATGATTAAATATGTGCCCTGTGATTGGCTGGCCACCAGTCCAGGGTGTACCCCGCCTCTCGCCCAAAGACAGCTGGGATAGGCTCCAGCACCCCTGCGACCCTTGTGAGGAAAAGTGGTAGAAAATGAATGAATGAATGATTAAATATGTGCCCTGTGATTGGCTGGCCACCAGTCCAGGGTGTACCCCGCATCTCGCCCGAAGACAGCTGGGATAGGCTCCAGCACCCCTGCGACTCTTGTGAGGAAAAAGCAGTAGAAAATGAACGAATGAATCTCAAACAGTTAAGTATGACCAAATACAACAGTGTGTGTATGTGTGTACATGTATGTGTACACAACAATAATCGGTACATTTGTTTTATTTATATGACATTGTGTGAAATTATTAATAACAACAAAATATGACTGTTTTCCACTAGTGGGTGTGGGGTTTTTGTATAAAATGGCGAGAGAAGGCTTCTATCTTGCCATTCCATGAAATATAAATATATGAAGAGATTATTGCCCAGTGGAGTCGTACACACAACACCGCACTGTATGTACAACAAAGTCTGATTATTGAGGTGCCATTACGCTCAAGTTGATGGGCGCTCAGTGCCTTTAGGTCAGTGTATTAAAAAGGGGGAAAAAAAGCAGACTCCATTTACTCTCCAAGGGATACTGTTATTGTTATGCCAGGCTAGTAAAAAAAAGATGCAGGATGGTGATGGCGAGGAGGGGAGTGGGGTAATGGGTATCAAAGGCAGAGGAGGACCCCCTTCCTGGTATATTGCTATCACAGCAGCATATTAGCATCTAAACAAAGGAGGCAGAATCCCCCCGCAGCGCAGCAGCGTTTCAACTGGTCACTCACAGCCTTTATTTATTTCTCCATCCCTCACTTTTTATGCTGAGTAGCACAATTCTGCACACACATACACACACACACACACAAATCCTCCTGTGTCTTCACAAAAGTTGCTTCTTGTCTTTCTTTCTTTGGTTTTGCTTTATCACACAGCTAGCGACTATATGACAGCTGTCATCGCTCCTCAGCAGGCCTCAGATCTGCATTTCAAGGTTTGCAGGTTCATCGGTTCACCGCGTTCTGCTCGCTGTCTCTGATGAATCCTCGCTCGTAAACAATAGGTTGCACATACATGCACCGCCGCTACCCAAATACCTGACACTTCAGGGGTATCCGTGTCACCCGAGGCTTTTTTTTTTTTTTTAAACCATTTATAAATGACGTGAGGTCACACAAAAGTTTATTTGAAACAATTCTATGTTAAAAATAAATTTGTAATAAGAAATGTGTCAGGAAAAAAAAACGGCATGGCAAATATACCTGCAGTCTATCTGCAGAAATTAAACAAGAAATATGTACTATGAAAAAGGGGTCATGTAATGTTATAAGAAAGTCTTTATTATAATTTTTAAAGTTACATTAAAGTTGCCTGTTTGAGGTTTTTAATGTGTAATCTTGCATGTATATTACTAATATCAAGTACAAACATCTCTATCTTACAGCAATAAAGTTGCAGTTACAAGTCTAAAGTTGCTATCTTGCATATCCCAGCTGTCTTTTTTTTAAAGTATAACAATGAAATTTGAGAAAAATTGTAATTTAGCATTCTGTCAAAGCTCCGATTTGGTGTAGGGTTGTGAGTGATAAACCGGTGTGACCGGATATCCAATGGTTGGGCTGCTCCTGTAGTAAATATATATCTTTAGATCAGGGGTCTCAAACATGCAGCCCACGGGCCAAATGTGGCCCGCAGGACATTCGTTTGAGGCCCCCTGCCTTGATATGAAAGTTTAATGTTAGTTTGATATGGATGCTGTATGGTATCATGTACCCAGAAAAAAATTATTACATTTGATTAATGTTCATGTTAAAGGTTAAATAACTGTTAATAGTTATCCTCCCTATCCGTGTGGAAGTGGTAAGTTTTTGGCTATTTAAGTTTAAAGGAAATAACTTGAAGGCTACCATTTAGGTCGCTAGCTCTCTAGTTTACGAGTTAGCATGTGTCTCAAGACCCTGCAGTTGCGCAATATGTTGTAAATAAAAAGAGTATAAATGTGACTATAGTCGTGTTTTGTCATGTCTACAGGGCTCTAATAATGCTTTGTTCATTTTAATCTGAAAAAAATCATTTGTCTACCCACCAACTATATGTGGTTTCTTAAGTTTTTATTATTTGCCGTTTTATTATTATTATTATATTTATTTATTTATTACTGATTGATTGATTTTCTTTATTCTTGATTTGTTTATTTATTTTTCATCTTATTAAAGACAGCTGGGATATGCTCCAGCGATCCTCGTGAGGATAAGCGGTAGAGAATGAGACATGTAGAGGGTATCACGAGAGAAACAATGTGTGGAGTGACTGTGGAGTGTAATATACTGTAAGAATGCCACTTTCATATAAGGTAAGATTGTCTACATCAACAAACATTAACCATATCATTGAATATCATAATTGAATATCATTTGTGCATGCCATGGAATTGTTCTGTTTTTAAGACATATCGTTCGTTAATCATATGGTAACCTGTGTATCTAATTTCAAATCACATCATCTATCATAAAGAGACCTTTTGTAACAACTCCATATTTAGTAATATTAACCATCTACCTATTTTACATAATTTACATTAAATTCATGTGACAAGAGCGCAAACGTGCCCTGTGATTGGCTGGAGACCAGTCCAGGGTGTACCCCGCCTCTCGCCCAAAGACAGCTGGGATAGGCTCCAGCACCCCCGCGACCCTCGTGAGGAAAAGCGGTAGAAAATGAATGAATGAATGAAGAGCGCAAACATTGCAAGGTGTAGTCGAAGGCTGACTGCTGACATTATCACTTCCAGTCAAGTCTTTGTGAGCTATTTTACGCCCCCCCCCATCCAAGGATGGTGAGGGAGCAATCAGGTGCTGTTCTCCCGTATTTTTGGGAGGTGTGACCTTGCCCGTTTGTTCGTAAGTACTGTCAGGATGAGTTGACTGGCCTCATCGCTGTATCGCTTGGACCCTCGATTTGGCAGAAAGATCAATAAAAAACTGTCAGGAGGTGACGTCCATTCCTTCCCGTTTGCTGATAAATGTGACAGGCTGCAGACAGATGGGCGTGGAAAATATAAGGTGATGAATACATGAATAAATCAAAGCATGCTGATTGTGTTGTCCGAGCAGGCATTGTCTTTAGGTGGGCTGCATGACCTCTGGGTGCATATGTAACCAGTCTCATTTACGCAGCGCTCTGAGCAAGCCTCACTCCATAATTCACAGCCTCGCCGTGTTTGAACCCTCCTTCATCCTCAGCGTCAGATGTGCGGCCACAAGTTTGTCTCATGTGGATCGCTGCAGGCCATGGTGGAGGACACATAATAGAGCAAAGGTACAAAGGCGTGCACGTCTCAATACATGCGTGAGCGGGAAGTGAGGGTCGTTATGGGAGTCTAAGAAGACACATACGCACCCCCACCACTCCACCCCTCGCCGTCCTTGTCCCGCCACGTTCTCTGATGTGCTTGCACAAGGGCGACGTGTCATTGTCGTCACGCCGGGCCGAAAGCGGAGCTCCTTTTTTCTTACGGCCTCTGAATGCATAACATATTCGTGTCTGGACAGCAATTACACCAAAACACCAAGATGTCCCCAAGATGTTTTGAAATGAGTTCACCTTTTCTAAAAAGGCTCTATGGCAGGGGTCTCAAACATGCGGCCCGCGGGCCAAATGTGGCCCGCAGGATGCTAGTTTAGGCCCCCGCCTTGATATGAAAGTTTAAGGTTAGTTTGATACGGATGCTGTATGGTATCATGTACCCAGAAAAAATTATTACGTTTGATTAATGTTCATGTTAAAGGTTAAATAACTGTTAATAGTTATCCTCCCTATCCGTGTGGAAGTGGTAATTTTTTGTCTATTTAAGTTTAAAGGAAATAACTTGAAGGCTACCGTTTAGGTCGCTAGCTCTCTAGTTTGCGAGTTAGCATGTGTCTCAAGACCCTGCAGTTGCGCAATATGTTGTAAATAAAAAGAGTATAAATGTGACTATAGTCGTGTTTTGTCATGTCTACAGGGCTCTAATAATGCTTTGTTAATTTTAATCTGAAAAAAATAATTTGTCTACCCACCAACTATATGTGGTTTCTTAAGTTTTTATTATTTGCTGTTTTATTATTATTATTATATTTATTTATTACTGATTGATTGATTTTCTTTATTCTTGATTTGTTTATTTATTTTTCATCTTATTTTGTGTAGAAAAATAAAAATTAAGATATTTGAGAACAGCGGAATGTTTTATCAGAGCTTTTATTGTAGAAAATCGGAACCAAAGCAAAGTTTATTCATTTTTCTGTTTTTAATAAATGTTTTTTTTTTTTTTTTGAAAAACCTGATGCAGCCCAGCCTCGCCCAGACCCTAGCTCCAGTGGCCCCCAGGTAAATTGAGTTTGAGACCCCTGCTCTATGGAGTCTTGTTTGCTTGCCTTATTGCCTAACGACTTCAAAAACAACATAGTTATATAAGATACTGTAAATCTTAATATATAATATATATATATATAATATATACTGTAAGAAAGCAAGTTTAGGATTATCAATTAAACAGCAAACGTCACAATGAGGAGGCCATCAGGATCACATCCTCTGCAAGTAGTAGCCATAAGATCCTAAGGCCCCCAAAGTCTTCCCCCTCAATGTCTTGGCTACGCCAAAATTATGAACGGAATCTGTGACAAAGTGCAATGTTCCGCTGGAACAAGCTTGACTTACTGCTGGCAAATCAGGCTCCTGTTCCTGTTGTACAAGGACCGAATGGAATGTAGTAGCATGCCACCAACCCCATAGTCACCCCCCATAGGACACTGGACTTTTACAAGTCCGCAAAACACATGTGAACCGGTTGGGCAAACTCCCATGCATCCTTCAGTACCCTTGCAAGGTTGTAGAGAATGAAAACCACATTGTAGTCCTATGCTTCGCTCCAGGACTATGGAATAGACGCTGGGTGAAAAGGGGGACCATGACTCTGGTGTGCCAATCCGGGGGTACTGTTCTGACTTCCAGATGAGATGTGTTAACCAAGACAGTTCCAGAACATTCACAGCTTTGAGTTTTTTTTTTAAACTTGAGACACAGTGATGGACATTTGTGTTTGTGTCCTCAGACTGGATGCACTGCTTCCCCTTTCTGAAATGTTGGACGGTTTTACGGAATAGCTTCAAAGCTGACAAAAAATTGTGCTCCAAACTCCTTCACTCAATCTTTCACCTCCTTTCACCAGCTTGGCCGGCTGGTACGGGTCAACTGCTTCAAGAGTCCCACAAGCTTTCCATGCTTGGTAAGACTCCTTCTTCAGCTGGATGGCAGCCATAACCTCTGGTGTCCACCATCGGGTTTGTGGTTTGCCGGCCACAGCTCTGATTGGCTGGCTCAACAATGGAGGCTCGGAATTTTGTCCCATTCAGACTCAATATCCTCGTCGGAGTGTAGGCAAAGACTCGACAAATGGAAGACTCTGAACATTTCCTCCAATCAAACTCAACATCTCATCAGTTGACAGCTCATCAAACGCAGGTCTGATGATTCCACTACAAACTCATCAAACGCAGATCATAGACATGCGATCTAGGGTGTTCCGGTATCAGGTTCACTTATGGACATCCTTATGTTCAAACATGGTATTTGGTATGGACAAACTGTGGTTGGCAAGTCCGGTAACGTAACACCACAAGGGGTCAGATCAAGGAGGCTGGTCCTCCAAATCACACTGTCATGCCCACATGGGCGTTGAAGTCTCTGGTTGGTCACCAGCAGAGCTGTGTTCCAGCATCCTTCTTATGGGCTCCAAGAAGATGGCATACTCGAACTGCTGTTTGGTGCAAACACATAAATAACAGACAGGACCCTTTCCCCTGCACCAAGGCATAGAGAAGTGACCCTGTCATTCACTGGGGATGACTCCAATACGGAGTCCCCAAGTCGGGGGGCACAAATATGTTAAAGCAAAACTGAAATACCAGACTTTTGCTGTGTTGTTTTTGAAGATGGCACCAAATCTGAGATCTTATGGTGGTTCCTCTGTTTCCTGGACAAGAGTGATGATGCGATGAGTTGTCCTGCAGACTCAGAGCGCTAATGGTGCCTGTGACGTTCCAGGCTGGCAGGGATGAGTGGTAGCTATCCAGGCTTGTCAGAATCCATCACGGCAGCTCCTCTGAACCACAGCCCTGAATAATTTCTTCCCGGATCCCAAAGCCTTTCTTTTCTCTTAACAGAAGCAACCGCAGAGTCTTTGTAACAATTCCAACAGCAGAGCGAGCGACCAGACGAAGAGTGCGGCCTCTCTTTGTTTAAAAGTGGAGAAAGTTTACAAAGCTGGCAAAGCAAGCAAAGAAAGAGAGTCTGGGCAAAAGGCTTAAAAGGACGGGAGTGGGTGAGTTTATCTAATTGCAAACAAGTGGCAGGACTCTCAGCAACAAAGCTGCCTCTGATTGTTGTTATTGCTGTTGTGTTTAAATGCACACAGGACTTCAGTAGATGCCACAGCCGTAGCAATTACTCTGATAGGTGTCTCATGGATGGAGAAATAACACAGCCATAGGATTCATGGCAAGGACCTTACAAATATTGCCTCATTCGAGGGCGCTGTGCACCACTTTTGAATCAAAATCATTTCAGATGTATTTGTGTATGTAGTTTACGTTCCAGGACTGGCAAAAATCGAATAGCAAAAAGGAATTGATATCTATTGACCCCTCCAAAGCCTCCTGCTAGCTTGACTTTGACACTCTCCTCTGATTTCAGATCAACATTTGCAATAAAAATGTGTTTGTGATTCATTAGTAGATTAGATTCTGCTGTCTGTTTTATATGTATTAAGTATTTATAAATTATTAACAATTTAGGGTGAATCAGATGACACATATTTTTGGATGAAAAAACATTTGGGCAGGGGCGGCACGGCGGTCTAGTGGTTAGCGCGCAGACCTCACAGCTAGGAGACCAGGGTTCAATTCCACCCTCGGCCATCTCTGTGTGGAGTTTGCATGTTCTCCCCGTGCATGCGTGGGTTTTCTCCGGGTACTCCGGTTTCCTCCCACATTCCAAAAACATGCTAGGTTAATTGGCCACTCCAAATTGTCCATAGGTATGACCAGTCGCCAGCCAATCACAGGGCACATATAGACATACAACCATTCACACTCACATTCATACCTATGGACAATTTGGAGTCGCCAATTAACCTAGCATGTTTTTGGAATGTGGGAGGAAACCGGAGTACCCGGAGAAAACCCACGCACGCACGGGGAGAACATGCAAACGCCACACAGAGATGCCCGAGGGTGGAATCGAACTTGGATCTCCTAGATGTGGATTGTCAGCTCTGGATAAAAAAAAAATCTAATGTGATACACATATTGCTACAAACATCTCGGCAGACAAGGAAACATCCTCACGTCCTAACGTCCTTATCAGTTGTCACTGGTCTGCACAGACGGTTCAAAGTTGAAGGAAGGAAGAGGCAATTTTGTTTTTCAGCAACGGGACTCAAACTGATGATGGATGCATTTCCACACAAGCGGCCAACCAACGGCATGCTAATGCTTTTGCTTGTGGCTACACGTTATCTGCAAATACCACTTTCCAGCAAAAAAAAAAAAAAAAGTATGAATGTATGACAACATTTAGTACTTATGTTTAAAAGCCACACTCACAAGCATCTAATCTGTTTGGTTTCTGTGGTTTTTGAGCATTAAAATGTGATGCATCGCCTCACTTAAGAGGAAGTGTCTAATATGCAACTTGGATTGACCGTAATGGAACAACAGATATACAACACGCAAACATTGATCTGATCTTGCAATGAGAGATCTGTTTTTTTTTACGATTGAACCACGGACCACAATGAAGGAGATGGAGAAAGTCAATCCCTTTTGGATTGACAGCGGAAAAATATAATGTGTAAATCAAGGTAGTCATGTTTACAGTTTACTTTTTTAACACCTGTTTGTACACAAAAACATGTTATAGTTGCTACCCGTTGATGATGTATATGTTCAAATATTAATTTAATTTAAATAGGATTTAAATAGGTCAGTGTTTCCCATACATTTGGTGCTAACCGTTTGCTCTGGCTCATAAACACATCATGCACCCTCTTTCAATAGAGCATGTCTTTCCGACTCCGTACAGTAGAAGGCATCATAACTCTACATCTCTCTATGTCCTCCAGAGAATAAGAAGACGTAACAAGAGGGATCAGTGATGCCAACTTAGCATTGTACGCTGCTGATCAACAGTTTAGGACCAGTTGAAAAATTGCAAGAATTTACATTTGACAGAATTTACATCGGATCTTAAGTTCTACACAATCCCAGTGACAAATCTCGTGATTTTTCCTGGTTTAACTGGACACTGTTGGAGACATGAAAGCATGTATCACTCTTCTCAAGAGCTGACTTTCACTTGTATAGCACTTTTCTACATTTAAGGTACTCAAGGCACTTTGACACTGTTACCACATTGACCTATTGTAAACAATAGTATCTTGCCCAAGGATACTTCGACATGATGTTGGGGGGAGCAAGGATCAAACTAGCAACCGTCACTTTCGGAGACGACGAGTCTACCACCTGGAAAAGTGGAAAATTGTTTATCAAGAAATTGAACTTAATGCAACAGTGTCTATAGCTTGTCTATATGAACAATAATGCAAACAAAATGACTGCAAATGAAATAATTAATGCCTGGCTCTTAATTAGCGCTGGTCAAAAAACACATTACTATCTCTGTAATGAACCCTCCGATGTTTTCATTATTAACTGCAAAGATAGCATCTACCTCTGCATGCGCTTTAAGTTGGTGGTGCGACTGAGCAGTTAGGATGAAACGCATGCGTGTCCTCCTGTTATTTACAATGAACTTGAATTTAATGCTGGCGGAGCAGTTTACTCCTTACGGCCATTGCAACATTGGTTCTGTTGCTTCTGTATTGTACAATTGTTAATAAAGACAGCTACGCTTTCCTTTCCACTTTCTTCTAACAATCATCAATAGCGTTCAGTGTTAAAAGGTCTTTAACAGATAACAGTGTCTGTTTAAGAAATCATTCACTCAGCCACCAGAGAGGGATCACTCATAAAAATGAGCATCCAATAAGGTGATCGGATTACATTTAATGCACCCCCCCACCACCACCCCTCGCTGTCCGCAGACCTGCCATAAATTAAAACCATCTGAAAGCATCTGGAGTGCATTTCATTTTCGCCTTGATTCATGCGCTGTAATATAAGCCCTTTCCGCTTAGTCTACAGTGTGGCATAGAACAGCTAGGGCTAGCCAGAGAGATGCGCACGACAGAGGATTAAAAACCCCGACTGAGATTGGACTCAAGATGCAGGGATGGGACATTATAATGGCGATGTAATGAAAGTGTAAACAAAACGCTGTCAAGAAGCTTGTGGAATTCCCCACAGTCGCCATTGCTGTCTCCAGACAAGAGACTTTTGCCAACGTGGCACCCAGCAGGTTATTACCAGGTGACTGAATTACACGCTGGTATTGTTTGATGATGTGTGAAGGAAGGCTGACTTAACAATCATGTGCAGTATTATGTGCTTGCATACGGGCTTTGACTTCATGGATTATATCAAGTCGTTGGTTATCATTAATAACTGGCAGGAGGGACAATCACACAATAACATTGACTATATAGCAAAGCTTCAGTATGTTTAATGCCATTGTCTGTGCTCATGCGTCAGCAAACATATTTGACTATGACTTTGGACTATTTTGAGTCATTTTACCTCTATTATACACATCAGAAGTTATCATTAATAACTGGTGGAGGAACGATTGCCATTGACAATGTTGATTACTTTGAGTCGTCGTGTTTATTTTTATTACGCAAGGTCATGATTATCATTAATAACTGGCAGATGGAATGATCACATTGTGTTGTGTGCCAGGGTCTATACTGTGGACTACACTGGACATTATTTTGAGTGGTTCAGGTTGTACCTGTACCTGTACCGCGCAAGGTGAGGTTATCATTAATAGCTGGCGGGAGGAACTATCACAGCGAGTAGGTAACACAACTACGCTTATTCATGAGCAAACACAAAGTGGGTGATGATTTGAGTCGTTATGGCGCAATTACAAAAAGTGGCGGCTATCATTAATAACTGGCGAGAGGAAGGACTGCATCGATTATAACCTGTGCTAGTGCATGAGCAAATGTAAAGTGGGTTGTGATTTTGAGTCACAGATTTTGAGTCATTATTGTAAGTTCTACAATGCAAACATTTTGTGGTTATCATAAATAACCATTGAAAGAAATTATGAGAAATTGATTATACCACAAGTGTAGATTGTGCACCCGTTCGATTCCTACTACATACGGTTGTGATTTTCATAGATAGATTTTGCACGCTAATGTCTGTGCTGGACTATGTCGCGAGTTGTTGGTTATTTATGTTATGGAAGGTGGCAGTTTCATTAATAAGTGGCAGAAGGAAGAATCGTGAATTCTATGTTGTGCACTTTTGTTGATTCTGTCTCAGCTAGAAATAGAAGTTCAGAACAGCAAGAGTCCATCAAGATAATGCCCATTTGTAGTAATGATGATATCAAAACTATTCCCAAGCTAGCAGACCATAAAAAGCCATACAAGGGCAGATGAATATGTGTGAAGCGCTACGGGCCGGGCTTACACCTCGGTGTCCTTGTGCGCCTGGATGCTGCAGTGATAGATGGTGGCTCGTTTTCTCCTACGGAGCAACACTGAGTGAGACGCCTGTCGGACAGCTGTGCTGGCAGCAAAGTGAGGCCGCCGCTGCCAAGTCCCAAAGCCTGTTTTTAGCCCCACTCTGTGCTTACCCTGAGCCTCTTAACTTCAACACTTCAGTTATTACATACAACTCTACTATATAATGATGTACCCGGTGAGTGTAGAGCCTAGTGTATGGGTAGCATTTTGCAACGCATAAATAAGAGATGATGAAAAATCAATAGCTGTCATTGCACCACTATGCACAATAAAATATTAACTAGTGTGGAAACTGACCTGGCAGATTTGCTTTCCTGCAGTAGTGGAGGCCCTGGCTTGGTAATAAACACCTACAGTGGGTCAACTAGCTGGGGAAATATCATATTTATCACCCTCAAGACCTGCACGCACTAGCGTCGTTGTTTCCCTAATAGTGTCATACTGTGTGCTAATTCACAAGTAGAAGTAAAATCTGTTTCTATGTGATGTTATGATCATTTGTATGAAAAGCATGTGTGTGAAACAGGAAACTGATGATATCACCAACAGGATTCTTCAGCTACAATGGATGGATTCCCAGTGGAAGGAGCAACAGGGATTTCACAAACAATTTACCCCAAATTGCAGGAAAATTGTCTGCAGACACAAAAAAAAGGTAGAATGAGGTTGAGATGATCCATAGTTATTCACTCAGGCTCTCATGGTTGTTCCACAGGGTTCTCCACTTTCAAAATACCCCCTCCCCGACTGCTCTCCCTTTCAGTCACCGTTTCAAACATATTAATGGGCCGGAACCCTTCCAGGATGATCTTGGCCCTCTTCCTAATGAAAACGCTCTGCGGATGGGATCTCGGCGCAGTAATCGGGCCCCCGCAACCTGGAGTAAGTGGGCCGAGCAACATGCCGAGCAGGAAGAGTCCTAGTGTGACGCCATGCTGTGTGCTTTAGTCACCCCCGTGTTGCCCTAGTGCCCTCGCTTGCCTGGGCCCCCACCTCAAGACCTCTATGGAGGAAGAACAGGACTAGAAGTCTACTACTGGTCTTTTTTGCTATTATTCAATATGTATTTTATATCTAATAGAGAGGAGAGTATGTTAATGCAATATTGTACAAAAACTGACAGCATCAAATGAACACTGGAGGCAAATTTGGGTGAAAATTTAGTAATTTTGTATGCTATATAGTAGTCACTATAACAACATTTTGAAAATCTTAATCGAAAAAAATGTAAAAACAAATTAAATAAATAAATACAAAAAACTTGCTCCTAACCACTTTTCAAATAGTTCGCCAAGGATGTATTCATTTAAATGGGACCTATAGAGCAGCTACACATAATAACCAGCACAGAAAGCTTTCTCGTTCTTCCAGAATCTGCACCTATTCAGCTGTATTTCTGGGGAGCATGTGGTACATGCAATATTGTACACAAACTGACAGCATCAAATGAACACTCAAAATAAATTTGGGTGAAAATTTTGTCATTTTTTATGCTATATTGCAAAAAATTCCAAATATAAACAAACATATGCAAATGTTACCTTACCGTGTTACTGTTATTATTCCGCAATCTCCACTTTGCTGCATTGCTCCGTGTTTTTACATAAATACATACATACTGTGCACACCTAATATATGCATACACATACATACTGTAATTCAAAACAATTGTTCTTCCACATTACCGCAATCCCTCGTTTTGTCGCGGTTAATTGGTGCTACAACTGACTGTGAAAAGTTAATTCCTTATTGATAAATAAAACATTTCTGCAGTTAGAGCATGAATCACATGTTTAGGACCTTCTAAATACATTTCTAAACATCATTAGAGCCCTGTAGGCATGAAATAACACCCCTATAATTATCTTTACACTCATGTTACCCAATTTGGTAGATGTAATATAAGAAAATAAGCCATTTAAGATATACAAAATGTAAATATGTTTCGGAACAAGGGGAGAGGAAGTGACGTCAGTGGTTCAGACTTCAGACTTTAGTAACCAGCAGCAGAACATACATAAGTTCAGAGAAGAAGAAAGGCTTTTTTGCGAAAAGATACATTTTAAGCATAACTTTTATTTGACACAAATTTAGCCATATATAATTTTAGCCAGGCGGCACGGCAGTCCAGTGGTTAGCGCGCAGACCTCACAGCTAGGAGACCAAGGTTCAGTTCCACCCTCGGCCATCTCTGTGTGGAGTTTGCATGTTCTCCTGCGTGGGTTTCCTCCGGGTACTCCGGTTTCCTCCCACATTCCAAAAACATGCTAGGTTAATTGGCGACTCCAAATTGTCCATAGGTATGAATGTGAGTGTGAATGGTTGTTTGTCTATATGTGCCCTGTGATTGGCTGGCCACCAGTCCAGGGTGTACCCCGCCTCTCGCCCAAAGACAGCTGGGATAGGCTCGAGCACCCCCATGACCCTCGTGAGGAAAAAGCGGTAGAAAATGAATGAATGAATGAATATATTTAGCCAAACTACGTATATAAACAATGATGTCACAACATAAACAGCACATATGAATGAGTTTTTTTTTTTTACAAATATAACATTTCAAATTTTCACATTTGCGACATGTACATGCGTTGAAATTTCCCTTCAATGTGGAAGCACCTTTGCGCTACATGACAAAATGCCTTTTCACTTCCTGGTTGCTGCAGAGCATGTATTTCTATGGGGAAGATGCATGTCGAGCTCTTATAAAATGCACTTCTACCATGTTGGGTCCATTTTTGCACCATACATGATCTCTTCTATTGTGGAGTTGCATCATCACCTCTTTTACGTCTTTTTTGCGTCTTAGGCAGTCAACGGTCTGGTATATATCACTGTATCAAAATATCACGGCTTGGGATTGTATTGTATGCTAGTTGCGCTATATTTCACAAAATTACATCACATGTAGTTGAATCTACACTCTGTTTTCCTTTGGGTATCTCCGAAGCGTCATCACATCCGACGTGTTAGCCACGAATGGTAAAAACACTGAAATGAAAGACATCCACGTCCCATTGAGGCGTCGCTATGAAGGCCTTGAAAAACAGTAGCAGAAACACACTCGGGTCTTGTGTGTGCTTAGCTTGTCGTTAGCCGGCCAGGCTTTGTTTGGTCTTCCCTGACAGATCCCCCCCCCCTCCCCCACCCCAGGCCCTGAGCCTCGAGGTAAGCCCGGCCAGATGTGGCGACCACGGGATTGTTTTGCAACAGCGTGAGCATGAGCAAGACACAGGATGTACATCATCTGTTTTAACTTGTCTGTCTTTGCTGACAGACCCACTGAGCGCTCTTTTCGTTCTGATTCAATATATTTTCATTTTGGAAAAGAAAAAAAAGAACTGCTAGGAAAATGTCCAACTTAAACCAAGTTCCACCTGCCTGCGTTGCTGCCCATCACCACTAATGACTACCAGACAGCTTCAAAGGCACGGCGCTAAGGTGCTAACAAGTATACACAGATGCATCCATCACCAATTGGAAGGATCAGAACTTTCTAGATGGGGAGCAGAGGTCACATTTCTTAGGTTTCGTTTTTGTTTTTTTTTTTTACCAAAAATATTGCCACAAATACTGTATCTTGGTTTCCTACACTGTTTTGGATAATGTAGGACCACTGTCCAAACAAAGCATTAGGGCCTTGGTGGACTCATCTCTGTGAAGGATCTCTGTGCTGTTTGGTAACAGCAGAAAGGACACGCACCAGCAAATACAAATAGAAGGTGTGGACATTGAAAGGGTGAACGAAAATACATTTCTGGGAATCACAATAGATGAAAATATGAGCTGGAAACCTCATATTACAAATATACAACATAAGGTGGCCAGAAATATTTCTGTTCTCAATCAGAAATCACTCCACACTCTTTATTGCTCTCTGGTTCTACCATATCTTACTTATTGTGTGGAAATATGGGCTAATAACTATAAAAGCAATCTTCACTCGCTAAATGTACTGCAAAAAGGGTCAGTAAGGATAATTCATAATGCCGCCTACAGAGAACATACTAACTCCTTATTTCTAAAATCACAAATACTTCAACTTGCTGATATAGTTCATCTTCAAACAGCTAAAATAATGCATAAGGCTAAAAACAACCAATTAGCTAAAAATGTCATCCAATACTTCTCTACAAGAGAGGAGAAATATGATCTCAGGGAAGAAGTACATTTGAAACACTTCTATGCTAGGACTACGTTATGCTAGCCATAGCATTTCAGTATGTGGAATCAAACTATGGAATGGATTGAGTAAGGACCTCAAACAATGCACAACGATGAGCCAATTCAAGAAACAATACAAGCAGTTGATGTTTGCTAAATACAAGGATGAAGAGTCTTGAACCAGTCATGATGTGCTATATATATCACTATATTGACACTTACTATGGTACCCATTATGGCATTGGATGCTCATATCACCTCCTACTTTGGTACGAGGTGCACTATTAAAAAAATTAAATTAAAAAAAACCTTAAACTGTATTATGGAAAGCAGGAAGTGAACAAATGTAACAGTTACTGATTGTAAAAGTACCAGATGGAGGGGTAGGATTTAATAAGCTTTGCTTCTTCCTACTCCTTTTGGACATGTGGAACTGTGAACTGTATTGTACAGTTGTCCCTGTAGGAAACAAAAATCTAAAGCGTTAAGAAGACTTGGTATGAAATGTAACACCGTATTTGTGACTTGTTATGCATGCCTTTAAGAGGCAAAGCCTGGGAAGTGATGTGAGTGACATCAGCAGCTGAGTGCTTGCAGCAGATGAGCAGTGTAGAGAGTGGCCGACAGCAGCTCCTGTGTGAATGTTCACGGTAGTTTTACGGTTCGACCCCAGAATGCAGAGATGACGACCCGATTGCAGGTAAAAATGTGTTTATTGATGCTATGCAACAGAACACAATGCACTAGCATGACCAACTCAAACATGGCAATGACCTGACAAAGAAAAGAGCGCGCACCTGAACTAAATAGACAACACTAATGGAAAACAGGTGTGGGAGATAATGGAAAGCAACTGAAAACGGAACAGAGCAACACAGGAAGTAAATACAAAATAAGGGTATGAACTAGGAACCGAGGCAAAGAAGGGACTAAACGAGCTGTCACGGGGGGGGTGTTGAAGTCCGATCGTGACAATGTTTTTTCTGTTTGTTAATGAAATGCATTGCCAGTCTCTCCTTAACCACAAACATTGATGAGCTGAAACTGCCAGTGCTAACCTAGTCGAGCTTTTGTATTAACTTTCATTCATTCATTCATTCATTTTCTACTGCTTTTTCCTCACAAGGATTGCGGGGATGCTGGAGCCTATCCCAGCTGTCTTTGGGCGAGAGGCGGGGTACACCCTGGACTGGTCGCCAGCCAATCACAGGGCACATATACGTAGACAAACAACCATTCACACTCACATTCATACCTTTTGGAGTCGCCAATTAACCAAGCAATAACCTAACCTAACCTTGGAATGCGGGAGGAAAACCGGAGTACCAGGAGAAAACCCACGCATGCACGGGGAGAACATGCAAACTCCACACAGAGATGGCCGAGGGTGGAATTGAACCCTTGTCTCCTAGTTGTGAGGTCTGCGTGCTAACCACTCGACCGCCGTGCCGCCCATGTATTAACTTAGTAATGATAAAAGGTATGAATGTGAGTGTGAATGGTTGTTTGTCTATATGTGCCCTGTGATTGGCTGGCCACCAGTCCAGGGTGTACCCCGCCTCTCGCTTGAAGACAGCTGGGATAGACTCCAGCATGCCCACGACCCTCGTGAGGATAATCGGTACAGAAAATGGATGAATGGTTGAAAAAAATAATGGTTTAAAAAAATTATTTAGAATGTCATAAAAAGGTTTAATATGCTCTAACGACAAAACTTTTCCATTCATTAATTTGGAATCCTAATTTGCGAAAATTCACTTATGAGGTCTGGAACCAATTAACCGGGACTTGAAACAGTGACGTCGTCAAAAAAGCAGTTGGTTCCGATTTTTTTGCTGCAATATGTAAGGGCACTGTTTTCTGTGTAAAAGGCACAGAATAAATGTTGGCTCTTGCGTTATAAGTGTGCGCATGCTTGCACGGCTATTAAAGCATTTCTTTTTCAGTCCCAAAGGCTATACATTTATCTTTGTATGTAATAATCTAATGGAGGGATGATGTCAGTCAAAGTGAAGTGCATAAAAGTCTTTTTCGAAAAATCATGAAAAAATGCCCCCTTTTTATTTCACTTTATGTGAGACACAATTTATGTGCAGGCACTCCTTGGGGGTAATTTATTTGCGGATAAAAAAAAAAAAAGTAAGCGAGGATTGGAGTGCGTTAGTGGAGCGTGTGACATCTACACTATGGTCTGCATTTGTTTTTCTTGGCCACTTTCACTTTCGCTCTGTGTGACCTTGGGGGAATAAAGACCGGCAGGCAATTGTCTGCCGTCTTTAAGAGTTAAGTCAGATTTTTTTTAACCATTCCACAAAAAAAAAAAAAAAAACTACAGGAGAAATTATGGAGAAAGGATAATAAAAGTGTCAGATATGAAGAAGTCTTTTAAGAGCTGAGCACAAAGTGCTCCATTTAGAGCCAGAAAACAAAGGTTAGACAGATTTTTTTTTTCCTGCCATTTTTCTCCATCTCAGCTCAGCTTGGAGTTGAGAAGCAAACTTGAGGAAAAAATAAGATAAAGCAGAAGGAGATGAATCTTTTAAAGTCCTCTCCAACGACATAAAACAGTACAGATTTCCATGATCAGGCGTACTGGTGCTTGTTTACAGTGGAGCAAGTGGGCCATGCCGACACCTGCGAGCCGCATGGCGTGACACTTTGATGGGCCCTTTAATGGTGATTTACTGGCCAGATACATGTGGATAAAAATGGAATTCTGTGAGAGCAATCTAATAAGAAAATAAGGCACAGAATGGTCGCCATGGCTGTCGGATGGATGATTGGGGAGGAGGGGTACTTGCTCAACAGGCCCATGCCGGCTGGAAATCAAATCCAAACTTTGATCTCGGGGCTTTATTACATCGCTATCGCCTCAGCCACGCCGCTTCTCAAATAGAGAGTCACGGGGGTCAAGTGGATGGCGCTTCAGTTTTACCTTTGAAAAGACGCGGCTTTAACCTTGATGCGCTGTAAACACAAATTCATTCCCAGCATCCCGAGCGTTATCGGGATGCTGCTGGGCATGCTGGATTGTACATTTTATGGAGGGCTAAAATAAAAGGTAGCGAGTATGAAGCTATGGCAGAACATGGTACATCATACTGCACTATGAGGAGATCTCACGAAATGTTGAAATACAGTACGCACCATCGTAAAAAAAAACAAAACATGTACAATATTTTATTATTAGGTATGAATGTGAGTGTGAATGGTTGTTTGTCTATATGTGCCCTGTGATTGGCTGTCCACCAGTCCAGGGTGTACCCCGCCTCTCGACCAAAAACAGCTGGGATAGACTCCAGCATAGCCCCACGACCCTTGTGAGGATAAGCAGCATGGGAAATAGATGGATGGATTTCATTATTAATAATGGAACAATTAAGGAGACCCGAGTTCAATTCCAACCTTGGGTTTGCATGTTCTCCCCGTGCATGTGTGGATTTTCTTCGGGCACTCCGGTTTCCTCCCACATTCCCAAAACATGCTAGGTTAATTGGCGAAGCCCTCGCTTGCCTGGGCCCCCACCGCAAGAACTCTATGGAAGAAGAAGAGCAATTTGTGGACTACAAGTCTACTACTGGTCTTTTTTTTAGATTATTCAGTAAGTATTTTATATCTAATAGAGAGGAGCGTATGTTAATGCAATATTGTACACAAACTGACAGCATCAAATGAACACTGGAGGCAAATTTGGGTGAAAATTTTGTAATTTTGTATGCTATATAGTAGTCACTATAACAACATTTTGAAAATCTTAATAGTAAAAAATTAAATAAACAAATAAAAAATAAAAAAAACTTGCTCCTAACCACTTTTCAAGTAGTTCTCCAAGGATTTATTCATTTAAATGGGACCTATAGAGCAGCTACACACAATAACCGGCACAGAAAGCTTTCTCGTTCTTCCAGAATCTGCACCTATTCAGCTGTATTTCTTCCCAATGTATTTCTTTATTCAGCTGGCGCCTGCCAGTTCGTGTTTGTCAGCAAGTCACTAATTGTTGCAGAAACATTTATTATACACTATGACTTTCTACATCCTGTGTAATGTTTTTAATGTAAGGGTGACAGCAATATTCTTGTTAACTGGATAATAAAATACATCTAAATGTCATAATAAAAAAATAAAAAAATTAAATATAAATCTTTGCAATATAATAAAATAATAATAATAATAATAAAAGTATTTGTCTGAAAAAATAGAAATTGAAAAACTAATTATAAATATGTTTGTCCTTTTTTGTATTATTTAAATGACCAACATCTGATGTATAGTAAAATGTCCATAGAAAGTCATGGAAATAAAAACAAAATAGCCATTCCAGCATCAAACTGTCCCCCCACCTCCCCACATAAAAACTTTATTAACTGTACCGTCATTTTTAAAACAACACTTGACTTGGCTTTTGTATGGAATGATCTGCTATGGCCTCTGAAGGCATGCATGTATACTGTTCCTATCCTTGCTATGATGTGTCACATATCCTGTCTTTATTCTACTTTTTACTCAACAGCATAACGCCATGAGAGGCTGTGCATGGCGTTACACACAAACACACACTCACACACATTCATGCTGTATATGCATGGACTCTAACTTGCCGTCCGCATTGATCTCCCCCTTGTCATATATCATTAATGAGGGGTATTAAATCCATGTTTAGGAAGCAGAAGGCTCCCTTTAAGAGGATAAGAGGAGATGGCGAAGTGGCTTGTAATGCATAAGAACCCTCGCTCGAGTCTTCCCCAAGGAAGGGGCCCTCTCTGGTTCTCAGAGGCCACATTAATGGAGTGATGTCATGGTGGCTCATATCACCGCTACCGCCTTCGGATGGGGGACAGCTCGACACCGTGACCCATAAAACAGGCAAAAGATGATGGACAGTCATCAAAAGTGACACATTTTTGGAGTGACACAGCAAAACCTAATCACAAACAGGAAATCACTACTGATTTTTTTTTTTTACTTTTGTGACTCTTACATGAAGAAACCAATCCCTGGAAATACTGTCATACTGTACAGCACCTGTATTGATCAGTGTAAAGTCCTACCCCTAAGCGCCTTACCCCTCGGGTTATCGCCGCATCATATCATACCATCCGGAGGTTGCAGAGATGCGACTGTATGATACAGCAAATGGACTTGATATTGATTATTATACAAAAGATAAACTGACAGATGGAAGAGGATGTCACGCTAGAAGGAAAGATGTTCTTACTCACATTAGGAAGCAAATGACAGGATGGCGACTCCAGTCAACACACCGCTACCTGAGAACTTAACAGCAATAATACAACATGACTAATATACAGTGCATCCAGAAAGTATTCACAGCGCTTCACTTTTTCCACATTTTGTCATGTTACAGCCTCATTCCAAACTGTATTAAATTAATCTCTTACCTCAAAATTCTACACAAAATACTCCATTATGACAATGTGAAAAAGTTTTTTTTTGACTTTTTTTGAATTTATTAAAAATAGAAAACAAAAAAATCACATTTACATAAGTATTCACAGCCTTTGCCATGAAGCTCAAAATTGAGCTCAGGTGCATCTTTTTTCCTCTGATCATCCTTGAGATCTTTCTACAGCTTAATTGGAGTCCACCTGCAGTAAATTCAGTTGATTGGACATGATTTGGAAATATAATAACTGTCTATATAAGGTCCCACAGTTGACTGTGCATGTCAGAGCACAAACACCAAGCATGAAGTCAAAAGAACTGTCTGTAGACCTGCGAGACAGGATTGTCTTGAGGCACAAATCTGGGGAAGGATACAGAAACATTTCTGCTGCTTTGAAGGTCCCAATGAGCACAGTGGCCTCCATTATTCGTAAATGGAAGACGTTTGGAACCACCAGGACTCTTCCTAGAGCTGGCCGGCCTTCTAAACTGAGCGATCGGGGAAGAAGGGCCTTAGTCAGGGAGGTGACCAAGGCCCCGATGGTCACTCTGTCAAAGCTCCAGCGTTCCTCTGTGGAGAGAGGAGAGCCTTCCAGAAGGACAACCATCTCTGCAGCAATCCACCAATCAGGCCTGTATGGTAGAGTGGCCAGACGAAAGCCCCTCCTTAGTAAAAGGAACATGGCAGCCCGTCTGGAATTTGCCAAAAAGCACCTGAATGACTCTCAGACCATGAGAAAGAAAATTCTCTGGTCTGATGAGACAAAGATTGAACTCTTTGGTGTGAATGCCAGGCGCCATGTTTGGAGGAAACCAGGCACTGCTCATCACCAGGCCAATACCATCCCTACAGTGAAGCATGGTGGTGGCAGCATCATGCTGTGGGGATGTTTTTCAGCAGCAGGAACTGGCAGACTAGTCAGGATAGAAGGAAAATGAATGCAGCAATATATAGAGATATCCTGGATGAAAACCTGCTCCAGAGCGCTCTTGACCTCAGGCTGGGGCGAAGGTTCATTTTTCAGCAGGACAACGACCCGAAGCACACAGCCAAGATCTCAAAAGATTGGCTTCAGAACCACTCCGTGAATGTCCTGGAGTGGCCCAGCCAGAGTCCAGACTTGAATCCGATCGAACATCTCTGGAGAGATCTGAAAATGGCTGTGCACAGATGTCTCCCATCCAACCTGATGGAGCTTGAGACTTATTGCAAAGAAGAATGGGCAAAACTGCCTAAAGATAGGTGTGCTAAACTTGTGGGATCATATTCAAAAAGACTTGAGGCTGTAATTGCTGCCAAAGGTGGATCAACAAAGTATTAAGCAAAGGCTGTGAATACTAATGTAAATGTGATTTTTTTGTTTTCTATTTTTAATAAATTCAAAACATGTCAAAAAAACCTTTTTTCACATTGTCATAATGGAGTATTTTGTGTAGAATTTTGAGGTAAGAGATTAATTTAATACAGTTTGGAATGAGGCTGTAACATGACAAAATGTAGAAAAAGTGAAGCGCTGTGAATACTTTCCGGATGCACTGTAACCCAAATCAAAATATATCTATCCATTTAGAGGAGTAATACAGCTAGCTTTTTCTAATAAAAACCAAAAGAAAGAAAGAACATCTAGGAGAAAGAGGAGCATGGGGTGGTTTGTGTCCAAGATATGGACTTTTTGTCAAAATTTTGACGACTTGACAATATCGTCATAGACTCACAACCCAACTTGGACTCGGACATCAATGACATCAATATCGCGAGCCTCAAAAATTCACCGCACCCTGTCAAGTGCTCGCCCCCGAATGCCGCACCAATCTAAAGCTTGTTCTGGATGCTGCAGTAGTGGCGAAGCTGATCGGCGGAGGCGCGTTATAAAGTAAGTTTCAGTCGATATCGATATAGGGCATTTTCACTAATATCGGATGTTACAGTGGCTGATCAATCGGAGCACCACAAATTTTTATACCTCCCTTGCGACATGGCTGCGTGAAAGGTAATTTTCTTCCCAATTTTAGGCTTTACATCAGGGGTCTCAAACTCAATTTACCTGGGGGCCACCGGAACTAGGTTCTGGGTCAAGCCGTTTTCCAAAAAAAAAACAAAACGCATTTATTAAAAACTGGAAAAAAAAATCAATAAAATGCTTCAATGCTTTTGCTTCTGCTATACCCTACACTTTTTCAGTACTTTGGTTCCGGTTTTCCACACCAAAATATCTGATAAAACATTCCACTGTTCTCAAATATCTTAATTTTTATTTTTCTATACACAAAATAAGATAAAAAAAAATAAAACAAATTAAGAATAAAGACAATAAATCAATCAATCAGTAATAAATTAGTAATAAATTAGTAATAAATTAGTAATATAAATAAATAAATATAAATATAAATATAAATATAAATATAAATATAAATATAAATATAAATATAAATATAAATATAAATATAAATATAAATATAAATATAAATATAAATATAAATATAAATATAAATATAAATATAAATAAGAAAAATGTAATAAACCACATACAGTTGGTAGAGAAATTATTTTTTTCAGATTCAAATGTACAGTATTAACAGTTATTTAACCTTTAACATGAACATGAAAGAAACTTAATAATTTGACCCAATTAGCAAGTTAGCATCGTACTCAGTTCCATCTGGGAGCAGCGTGGTAACTTTAACAACATGTTTGATGAGATGCTTTATCTTGACGTGTATTTTCCCTTTTATTCCAAATCATTTCCTGCATTTATTTGTACCCAGCGTCATAAGCCTTTAGCTTCATTGCTAATCCAAAGCAAAACAGGGCGGGGTAACAGGGTAGGGTAACAGTATGGGCAGGGCAAAATCATGTTAATTGTGTCCGGTGTGCACACAGCTTTAAGCTGTCATTTCAACATTAAACTTTGGTATCAAGGTGGGGGGCCTCAAACTAGCGTCTCACGGCCAAATGCGGCCCATGGGCCGCAAGTTTGAGACCCATGCTTTACATGGTGTCTGCTGGTTTGAAAATTCATGCGGGCCATGTGCACATCTTTTTCGATTTTCCCCATTTTGCCCCCAGCAGATAGGAGCACATAACTTGCAACACAACAACAAGGCTAACTAATATTGCCGAAATGACAACACTATTTATGTAAGTGGGAGGCCTTTTCTAATACCGCAACCATTGTTTTGTCTTAATTCATTTCACCACTTAACAAAGCAAGCAGGCTAAAACAAGCAACCCAAAGGTTTGTCAGAGCATGGAATACAGTCGGGAAGAAGGACCAACAGGTTTGTGTGCCAGATGTTTTCTTCTTACTAGAATCAGGCGACTCCTGTTAAAACACCTCTAACTCACTGCCTGAGAACTTCCTAATTAACATAACACAATGTCCAAATGGTTACGTAAGTGTGAGTTTGTGGGACGGCTATTTACTATCGATGCCAAACCGGAAAAAAAGCATCCTTTAACAGCCTTTTTGTTGGATTACATCTGATTAGAAATAGATGTAGTGTCAACTTTTATTGGGTTTTTGCAGGAGAAAATGGCAACTCTGGTCTGATTAATCTCATTGTGAAATGGGAGTCTGCTTTGGAGTGTAACTGATGCGTTAATGTGATGAGTTGTTAGGAAAAAAAAATATATATATATATATATATATAAAATGGGGCAATCCTTCCTTTCGGGAGAAGGGATATCCTGAGGCAAGGCGATATAGACCCTAAGTGCTGACAAAGACGATATTGTGTTTTTTTTTTCAGTAATCCCTTTCAAAGACTGCAGGGCAAACGAATGCAGTTCATTACAATAATATCATGAAAGACTTCTATTGTCAGGTTCTACCTGACAGTTTTTGCAGCGTTGGCGGTAAAGTCACAAATCTCTTTCACATCATCTTTATCACTAAAATAGTCAATATTATTTGCCTCGCCGTTTATTTTGTTCTGCTTCATTGCTGCCTTGTTTCTGCACAATGTGAGCGCCGTCCAAAACATTTGCTCTACATTAAACACTTTTTCAGGCAATCCAAAATCCAATCAGCAACTCTCCGTTGCAGAGAATTGGCTTTAGGCGGGATACTGCGCAGGTTGTTTTTTTTTATGTTAGAAAACACAACTAGGAGCTACGATTACCACAGATACAGTATGTGTGATGTACCATAGCCTTTGACACTCAACTGTCCAACATTCCAAAGCACCTGCCAATCAACTCACACCTACTACAACATTCATTCATTCATTTTCTACCGCTTTTTCCTCACGAGGGTCGCGGGGGTGCTGGAGCCTATCACAGCTGTCTTCGGGCGAGAGGCGGGGTACACCCTGGACTGGTCGCCAACCAATCACAGGGCACATATAGACAAACAACCATTCACACTCACATTCATACCTATGGACAATTTGGCGACTCCAAATTAATTAATTAATTAATTAATTAAAATGAATTAACCTTGGAATGCGGGAGGAAATTAAATGTAAAAAATGCCCATGAGACAATACAGTAAGAAAATAACATTTAATGCAAATATGTAAACATTTGAGTATACCATGAAAAAACTGGAATTTCATCAAATGTCCTTCTCTGAAATTAATGTTTAATTTTGAAAATGATCAATAAAATATGTATTTTTTAATACATAATAATAATATAATTTATATATAATATAATTTTTTATTTATGTCTTCGGGTGAGAGGCGGGGTACACCCTGGACTGGTAGCCAGCCAATCACAGGGCACATATAGACAAACAACCATTCACACTCACATTCATACCTATGGACAATTTGGAGTCGCCAATTAACCTAGCATGTTTTTGGAATGTGGGAGGAAACCGGAGTACCCGGAGAAAACCCACGCATGCACGGGGAGAACATGCAAACTCCACACAGAGATGGACGAAGGTGGAATTGAACCCTGGTCTCCTAGCTGTGAGGTCTGCGCACTAACCACTCGTCCGCCGTGCCGCCCCCTACTACAACAATACATTAAAATTGCAAAAAAAAAAGCATGCTTTTCCTTTAAGAACTTTTAGCAGGACTTCCCAGGGTGACGATCAAGGCGATCAAGGATTCAGCTGTGTTGTTCACAACCTGCTCCATGACACCAGCATCACAGGGTTATGTGAAACGTGACAGAGTGAGGAAACACATTTTTCAATACATTAGCTTTCAGGAAGCATCTTTCACAAACGTCTCCGCTATTGGCTGACCTTTTGGGGGAGGGGTTCAATGTTCAGGTGGTTGTTTGCTTTCATAAAACAGTTAGCGTTGGTGTATGCAGCAGTCGTCAGATACTTTCTTCGTATCCAAAGGGGCAAGCAGCGATGACAAAACCCAATTAGAGGCGTGCTGTCTGCCAGTGCCATTGTATCGTCGTCACAGAGCACAGAGGTATACAGGAAGTCTGACAGCTTGGCCAAGGGAAGCCGGCGATGACACGAGGTCATGCCGCTGAGATGAAAGATGTGGCCGAGGCGTGGCGAGGATGGAGCGAGCACATCACAGGGGACAAAAGAGGATTTCACACCAGTTGTGGCTTATTGTTTAGCTGGAAGTGTCCACAGTGATTAACATTAACTCCACCTGACTGGCAGGACAGTGGAAGCATTGAGGGTAACGGGGCCATTCACATAACAAAAAACCCTGTGGAACCTGAAGGAAACTGAGAACACCACCTATAAAAGATGCTATAGTCTGCTTTTCTGTGTGAAAAGTATAGTATCACATTCATCAACGTCTTAAGAACTGTGCTGGTCAGTGGATTGAGAGCTTGGGACTTTCACCTTATTGGCTAGTGTTGCTCAACTCAACTCTCATTGGACAGGGTTCGCGGGTTTGAGCCCTTCAGTGTGCAGGTCTAAATTGCATGTATGACGACTGCCGTGACCCAGATGAAGGCGAGAGCGAGATCACAGATACCTTAAGTATACTTTTCGATGCCTTAACAGCTGCTGGTCACTGAACTTAGAGCCTGGAATGTAAGCAATGTTACTCAGTACACTAATGATTTATTTGTTCTTCGGAACATTCCAAATAGTTATACTGGCTACAAGTACTGTTTATGGCAGGGGTCTCAAACACGCGGCCCGCGGGCCAAATGTGGCCCGCAGGACACTAGTTTGAGGCCCCCGCCTTGATATGAAAGTTTAATGTTAGTGCGGCCCGCGCAAGTTTGATATGGATGCTGTATGGTATCACATGTACCCTGAAAAAATTATTACGTTTTATTAATGTTCATGTTAAAGGTTAAATAACTGTTAATAGTTATCCGCCCTATCCATGTGGAAGTGGTAAGTTTTTGGCTATTTAAGTTTAAAGGAAATAACTTGAAGGCGACCGTTTAGGTCGCTAGCTCTCGAGTTTGCGAGTTAGCATGTGTCTCAAGACCCTGCAGTTGCGCAATATGTTGTAAATAAAAAGAGTATAAATGTGACTATAGTCGTGTTTTGTCATGTCTACAGGGCTCTAATAATGCTTTGTTCATTTTAATCTGAAAAAAATAATTTGTCTACCCACCAACTATATGTGCTTTCTTAAGTTTTTATTATTTGCCGTTTTATTGTTATTATTATTATATTTATTTATTACTGATTTAATGATTTTCTTTATTCTTGATTTGTTTATTTATTTTTCATCTTATTTTGTGCAGAAAAATAAAAATTAAGATATTTTAGAACAGTGGAATGTTTTATCAGAGCTTTTATTGTAGAAAATCGGAACCAAAGCACTGAAAAAGTTTGTATATTTTTCTGTTTTTAATAAATGCGTTTTTTTTTTTTTTGTAAAACCTGATGCGGCCCAGCCTTGCCCAGACCCTAGCTCCAGTGGCTCCCAGGTAAATTGAGTTCGAGACCCCTGGTTTAAGGGTTTTTCACCCATTAACAGATCTCTGGTTTTCATGTTGTTTTCACCTCTAAATGCCGTCTACACAAGTAAAAACCTATCCCACACAATCTGAAACCGAGTGTAGACATTTAGTGCTAATAACTGATTGACTATGCATGAGTAGGACACGCCTGGGCAACAAAACACACCTGTCAAATACATGTTCCAATACTTATATGCAAAATGGGTGGGTTCTAACAAATCTTCCAAGCTGTGAATACCTGGAAAGAAAAGCTAAAATGTTGTTCTCCGTTGTCATATTGGTATTTTGATGTCAAATCCAATTGTTTTCATTCACCTCCAGAGGGCACTTTATGTGAAACATTTAAGAAAAAAAAATCCACACCTCCGTTTATTATTGAAACCATTTTTTTTCTTAAGCAAGGACACTGAATGGCGTTTTGTGTAGCTATTAGACTTTAGACTTGCGCTCACAGGATTAATGCCTGACATTCTTCTGGGATTATTATGGCTTTGGCAAGGCGGTGAAGCTGTCAGTCACCGACATGTCTGGACTCATCATCCACTAATCATCAAGGGTTCCTAGGTCCTGCTTATACCTGACAGGTTGGGATACCTCACATCATTCGGCACCAACCGCCTCAATGTGCACTTTAGATCACAAAAACAAGATGAAATAGCCACACTCCTATTCGGATTAATGAGTATCTTTTCTGATGGAATTCTGCATGTGTGCTTTGACAATGGCTGCCATTCTTATTGACGTCCCCCTTCTGCAGTGCTCAGTGCCATCGGGCGCTCGCAAGGGCAAGACGTGGGTGTCACGGCGATGCCTGACGTAAGGCCGGTGTTTCCAGGCTCATCATAAATATGAATGTTTGCTTTCTATGCCGTGTACATGGGGCCTTTGTGACAGTCCAATGACAGCGTGTGCTCTTTCCGAGGTCATTTACCTGTCAGGCAGAGGACACATCACATCTACCCAACAGGATTACTTTTGAAGGGTTTAAATTGCAGATCAAACGGAATACCGAATGAATGTTTGGACTTAGTAATAGTAGAACTTTAACACGTGATTAAAAAAAAAAAATCAAAGGTTGACAATTATGCAGGAAATGAGCTTAGGCTAGTCAGGACTTGTTGGGGTTATTCCCAAATTTGTACCAGTAGAACTGAGATTAATATCTTTCTTGACCTAAATCTGATCCATGGAATTGTTGTACAATGAATGGTTAAAACTCTACTATCGACACAAGATGGACTTTGATGTTAGTTCAAGATGCAGAAGTATGGTTAAAAGTGTTAGGGGGCTAATACATTACATGTACATTCATCTCGGTTTTCGTATGCCTTGATTTCTTTTTGGGCATCATTGCCAAAAATATAGTATCTTGGTTATCGTACAGTGTGTCCAAAAAACTGGTCAGCGGAATCCATTGCCCAAGCAAGCATTGGTGACTGTCTCTATGAAAAATTGACTCTTTTAGAGTTGGGAAACTATAGACAGATTCCAGCCAGATTCTGCATGGGTGCTTTATTTGTATTTATTCCCCTTGCTCATTCCTTGAGCAAGGGGGTTACTAGGGTACTGAAACCCCCACTCCCCACACACAGATGCCTGAGAGGGGAATCGAACCCTGGTCTCCTCCACACAAGCCTGTGTGCTACCCACCAATTCACCATCCAAAAAAACTGGTCGGAATCCATTGCCCAAGCAAGCATTGGTGACTGTCTCTATGAAAAATTGACTCTTTTAGAGTTGGGAAACTATAGACAGATTCCAGCCAGATTCCAGCCAGATTCCGCATAGGTGCTTTATTTGTATTTTTTGTGTTATTTGTTTATTTGCTCTTGGCTACTTCATCCAGTTCCTCCGCGCGGATTGTGAAGTGTTCCTAGACCACTTGAAAAACAAAAAAACTCCAATGGGTCCTGTTTTTCCTGAGGCCTTTTTTGGCTCTGACTTACCCTAGAAGACTTAGAAGAAGACTTTCCCAGGAAGGTGTGCGGGAGGCATCCTCACCAGATTGACTGGCTCCTCTCAATGCGTAGGAGCAGTGGTTCTTCAACTAGTTTTCTCCCAGATGACCATGCTTCTCACTCTATCTCTAAGGGACAGCCCAGCCACCCTAGAGACAAAATTAATTTTGGTTGCTTATAACCGTAATCTTGTTGTTTCAGTCACTAAGCCTTTACTACCACTAAGGGTAGGAAATTAGATGGACGAGTAAATTGACATCTTTGCCAAATCGGCTGAGCTCTCTCTTCACGAGAATAGTACAACGCAGAGTCCGCATCACTGCATCACCACCTGTCGATCTGGATCGATTCCATCATTCCTTCCCTCTTGAGCGAGGGGGGTACTAGGGTACTGAAACCCCCACTCCCCACACACAGATACCTGAGAGGGGAATCGAACCCAGGTCTCCTCCACACAAGCCTGTGTGCTAGCCACCAATTCACCATCCACATAACGTGCTAACCCCAATATATTTTTTTTTCCCGGAAAAAAGTAAAAAAATGGGTCATCCAGAGACGTGCAAAACAACAATTTGCATCTATGGACTTCTTCCCCATGCAAACTACAGCTTTTCTTCCTGTCACTCACTCAACCTGCAAACACACATACTACTGCTAGCAAAAAAAATATTTTCAAGGTTACTGAGGAACGCTACCAAATGCGATGGTCATTTGAAGACATGATCAATGAAGCGGTCATCAAACAGCTGTGGAGTACATCTGTCAACACATGTCATGATATCATCATCTGTCAGAGTGGGGTGGTCTTACATTCGGGGTTGTCTTTGAGTCAATACCGTACGACTTTAGTGCTGACCTAACACCGGCTGAAGTATTTAGTTTTGTGACCTGAACATGTCCTCCGCATGCATAGAGAACTAATACAAAGTAATGTGGGTCATAACGTTGCACCTGTTCACCCGCTACCAGTACAAAATACCCTGGGGAGGGACTACGTATGATAAATAGCCCAAAGAGTGCAAATGGGCATGAAAGAAAGAAGACACAATCAATGTGTTTAACCAATATAGGATCAGTAAACACATCACCTAAGTATACAAAGGGGTCCATTCCAAGGGGCACAAGGGGTCATTCACGGAAGAATCCCCTCTTTCCTGATGTGTATTTTCCACTATGTCCAAATGATCACAGGTGTTCTGATTCGTCCTGCATGTCCCATTGCAAATCCACGTATCCTGGGAGTTATGCTATACCCCTCCCCGAAGACCATCTGGCCCAGGGGGGACACTGATCCTCTAGATCTTATATCAACATGTTGAGGATGTGCGAGAGCAAAGGCTATGTCATACCGGTCATGTACCACCCCCCCATTCTGTATTTTCTATATGATGTCTCAACATAAATAAAGGACAGCGGGTCATACAGTAAGTCGGGACAATAATAGCCCAAAGCCTGCTGAGTGACTTACAATGGCGCACTGTTCCCCTCACAGCTACAAGTCTCAACAGTCTCCTCTCTGTGGGTCAAAGTGTCACATGGCACAAGCCCAAACACGGGCCTCCAGTAAATAAAGAGTGCTTAGAGACCAACTGTGGGGGGACACTGTTTGGATAGGCCCGAGTCTAAGATATGTTGAATGCATGTGCAGCAATAATTCTCTGACATGTTGGCTCTTTATCATGCTGTGTGTCTGCTGGGGTCCGCCGGGGGGAGGGCACAAGCGTTAGCAACACCGGCATAGCTATGTCAGCGACAATGGTAACATTTGAATGACCTGTAGCATCATGGCAGCTTATTTGCTGAAGAAAAATTAAATAAGATTATTTTGAGATGTGTAGCAAAGCCTTTTTTATTATTATTATTTTTTAAGTATATAAGTATATATACTTTATAGAGGTGGGCTTGTCTAGTGCTAGAGGCTGGTTAGAGGTGGTATCACATCCATGTTTTTTTGAGTGCCTCTTCTCTCAAGAGTGGAGCAAACCACTGAGGTAGATGAATGGATCTTATTAGTATCATATGATATTAGTGTGTTAGTGAGACTTCAAACCATACCGTACTCCACAGAGCAGCAAGCTCAGTATGTCCACAGTTTGGATTTATTTACAGGTTTCAGCTTCGGATTATAAATATACGAATTGCTCTTTGCTCATAATATGGCTGCACCTAAATTGTAGCACTGATACAACTAGGTAAAACCCAAATAACTGCACAGGGAGGAAGCCGGAGTACCCGGAGAAAACCCACACATGCACGGGGAGAACATACAAACTCCACACAGAGATGGCCAAGGGTGGAATCGAACCCTGGTCTCCTAGCTGTGAGGTCTGCGCGCTAACCACTAGTCCGCCGTGCCACCCTTACCAATCACAAAGAACCTATAATGTTTCTTCAACTTTTACTGACAATACCTATAAAACACAGCAAGCATTTCCTGTTTCCTGTTCCTGTTTCCTGTGCGTACATCTGGTGTTGGTTCATTTTAATTTATTTTATCACTTTTTTTAACCAGTGGTTAACTTCCTTTTATGTGTAATCATGGAACTGAATTGAATTGAACCATGGAATTTACTGACTGACCTGTTTTTTATATTTGTATGAAAAAAGTCATTTACATTATTCTATATGGGTAAAAGCCTGCAAGCAATGAAAATAACTTCATAATTCATCAAAATGGGCCATTTTGTTCTGAAAGTTGACCAGCATCAGAGAACTTTATTTGGAGGTTCAGCAATGATTCAATGGTATGGAGAATGTCTCCAGTATCGTTAACTGCGTAGGGAGGTGTTCTTAGGGCCTTGGGGGCTGATCTATTCCTGGCATGAGCCCCAGGCATCCAGAGTGCAGATACATCTCCCCTTCCCTCAAAATATGAGTTTGCGGAATAGACACAAGTCTATCACTCATTGTTGAAAGACTCATTAGGGCTGCAAGGGCAAGAGGAAAAAGATGGAGGAGTCTGCGGATGGAGTTTGTCTTTGGCTTTGTGTGTGTTTGAGCGGAATGAGACGGGAGACAACCATCAAAGACAAAGCTAGAGGAGGTAGGAAATGATGTAAAAGCTGTAAAAGAAAAAAAAAACGCTGCTGCTGATGCTTATTTTCATTACGCTCGCCACTAAAAATGGATCCAAGTCTGAGACTACCCCCCCTCCCTGAAAGGTTGAAAGGCTGATGCTTTGGAAGTGACCCCGGTCCTGCAAATAGGCCCCCCCTTGTCTGTCTTTCCTAAATGTCATTGTTTGAGTTCCGCCTGGAATATAGATAGCTCCTACGGGGTCAGCATCCCTGGAGACGGATATAGCCCCTCGTGTCCATATCTACAGAGGAAAGGAAATACTAAACAACTCTACACATGCATCGATATTTCTGCCTGCCGATGTTTGGAGTGTTTCCTGGCTGACTGAGATCCTGCAGACCCAGGAAGTGCAGGCCAAAAAGCCGCACGGCCAGCTAGATCTCTCTTTTCTCTCAAGTGTCCCTTGACATATAAAAATATCAAGAAAGGGAGGATGAGCAGAGACAAACAAATGGAGATGGAGGAGATAGTTTGCATGGATCAAACTGTCACTTTATGTGCTGTGTCTCCATAAACAGCTGGAAGCAGACAGGCCCAGTGAGGGAGGGGGTAGGGGCAGAGTTGCTGGTCCTCCCTCGTGAGCCCAGGGGCTAGGTAAAGTACTATCCCAGAACCTTGAACCTGCAGCGACACTAAAGGAGGAGACGCAGCACTTCCACTTCTCATTAACAAGCCTCACTCAAAATGATTTAAGCCTCGTGATAAATGTGTGGAAAGACACTTGTGTCGAGTGTAACATTCATTCTCTTGTGGTCCGGCAATTCTGTTAGAATATTTCGAACAGAGATCTGGAAAAATAGCACAGCTGTAGCAGCATGGAACAGCATGAACAGCATTCATTCAAGTGGGCCTTTCATACAGAACTGTAACAACGTGTATTCGGACCAGATAAACTGGAAAAACAATCTGGCAACTTTTACTTCTAATGCAATTATACAACTGGAAAACAAGTACCTGGGGAGACAGAGCCTTCTCCATCGCTGCCCCCACCCTCTGGAACTCTTTGCCCCATTCACTCCGTGCTTGCCCTGAACTTCCCAGTTTCAAAAAACAACTAAAAACCCACCTCTTTAAATCTGTTTTTAACTTTTTATATCTGACTGCTGTGCCCCGCCCCGTCCCGAATGTTGTATTTTGGTGTGTCTTCTAATCTGTTTACTTGCTTTTATTCAACTCCATTCTTCTGTAAAGTGTCTTTGAGTATTTTGAAAAGCACTATACAAATAAAATGTATTATTATTATTATTATTATTATTATTATTATTATTATTATTATTATTATTATTATTATTATTATTATTATTATTATTATCTACTGAGAAGACGCAGTAGAGAAAGTGGATGAAGTACTCCATTGATCAGAATGGAAGGGGGGTAACTGCACGGAACACTAACTAAAGCCATGGTGTCAAATGAAAAGAAGACGTAACGGATGCATAGTCCTCCACTTTTGGTCCTGCCGGTTTCAGACGCTGTTCTATCAGCCTGGTCTGCACATTAGCAAGGAAATTGGTCAGTAAGGAGAGCAAGTGTGGTGTTAGCGTGAGTTTATCTTGTGTTCTTCCGCGCCATCCTCCCCGTTGTTTGCATTCTCTACCATGCTTGCTAGTGTAGACTCCTGTGTAGACTCTGGTACTCTGGATAGCTCAGGGACGAGTCGAAGAGCAGTGATAAAAACATTGGTGCAGCAAAATTGTCTATTGTCTAGTTTAAACCTGAATTCACATCAAGCATGAATCGTATCTGGTTTGAATTCAATGTAGATGTTAAACCAGACTATGAGAGTATGAATATGAGCAAAACAATAACCACAAAATTTCAAATTTGGATGAAATGCTGGACTGCTCCGTGTTAGAGCCACAATCTTCCTGCATGAGTATAGGTCTTCTGTTAAAAACACATAGAAGTTTCAATCATTAACACAAAGAAGGCTTAAAGGGGACCTATTGTGCTTTTTCCACTTTTCTGAACTATAAATGTGGTTAGAATGTTGTATTCTTGTGTTAAACGATGCCAAAGTTTCAGATAATGAGGTTTGCCCATTTAGAAGTGAGCCCTGAAAGAAGTTTGGGATGGCTCAAAACTCCGGGTTTGAAAAGGCGTGGTAAAACCCTTCATTTGTGATGTCACAAAAAGGTGGACTTACTTATATGGTTTACAGTTAGGAAGCACTTTGGGGCATCTGACCAATCACAGTGGAGTGGGCATGCCTGTCGGCACGTCGTGGGTGGAATAAATTAAAACAGACCGTTTTGGCGGTAAGCAGATATGAAAGGAAATACAGCTGGAATAGGTGCAGATTCTGGAAAATCTAAAAAGTTTTCTGTGTGCGTTATTGTGTTTAGCTTGCTCTCTAGGAGACCACAACTCAATACAAGGGTTGGAAAATGAGGTGCCCTTTATTGTGCGTCAAAATGGGCAATTTACAACAAAAACAGATGTGAAAATGAATGCTTAGCAGTGGGTTACCCCCGTGTAAGCAATGTGGTACAATCTTGAGCACATGACATTTTCATATGATTCAACTGCGAGATTGATAGCCCAATCACACTCCACAGAATTGAATCATGGAATATTCTAAGACATCCCTAACAGATTCCACTTTGTCTTTTTTTAATAAATACATAGAGACATACATTGAAACATTTTCAGTGTGCAACAACACACAAACACAAAGTGCTGTGTTACAGCATGTAATCTAAAACAGCTCCCAGGCTTGGATTGCTCCATGCCCTGAGGCCTTGCTAAACGCTTCTCCCACAGCTATAAAAGCCCCTGAGAAGGAGGTATGATGGAGACATCCATCCTGGAGCATACCTATACCTGCAGCAAATGGCTTGCATGCCGCACAAAGACCTCACCTGTCCATTAGGAGCCGTACATATCCGGGTGTGCGAGTGTATGTATGTGTGTGTGTGTGTGTGCAGTGTCGGGGAAGATGAGATGTGTTTGTGGTCCTTCTGATGCATGCTTCCATTCCATCTGATCCATCTATCCAGAAAATGAACAACCCACTTCCTGTTGTGGTGTCTTTTCGCAACACACCCCCTCTTTCAATTCTCTTTCTGTTTTTTTCCCCATTACCCACACTCTTTATTTCATAATTTCTTCCAGTCCTAATGTCTGACAGTTCCCTGCAGCCTCACACTGTGCCAGGGACACAACCTGGAGGCCCCCATCTTCCCGTCGGAATGTCATTAATCCCGACATTCCTGTCTCTGTCTAATGTGAGAGCACAAGACAGAGCATGATGTTTCTGTCATTAAAGAAAGTGTTACATTTTAACTACTTTTACACTGTCTGCCATGGATAGGACTTGGAATGGGATCGCTCGTTTTCAAACGTATTTCATCCCGCCCTCTTCCTGGATCACCCATACACAAAAAGGTGACACGAGATTCTTTCAGACTCATTCAGTTCAATCAGTAATCGTGACAAATGTCATTTTTTTGGTTGGTGGTAATGTTAGATTTGTGTTAGATTACTGTTAGAGGCATAGCACATAATAATAATTATTTTGAAACTGTTTTCAAAAGTACATATTTTTTGTTCAATATTTCATGCCACTTTTTGAGCTTTGGTGAAGTTCAAATGTATTCAAAGGTGACCTACTACGCTCATTTGCGGCGCTTTGTATTGAAATGTGGACTCCTATAGAGCAGCTACACTTGATAACCTGCACAGAAAGCTTTCTAGATCTTCCAGAATTTGTACCTCTTCCTGCAGTGCTTCCAGCTTCCGAACCAAACTCTTTCTCTTTCTGCTTTACCCTTTCAGGGATCGCCACAGCAAATCAATCTCCTCCATCCAACCCTGTCTCTCTCACACCAACTACCCTCATGTCCTCCTTCACTACATCCATAAACCTCCTCTTTGGTCTTCCTCTACACCTCTAAACGCATCCTTCTACCAATATACGTATTCACTATCTCTCCTCTGGACATGTCCCAACCATCTCAGTCTGGCCTCTTTGACTTTATCTCCAAGGCCTGTAACATGTAATGTCTCTCTGATGTACTCCTTCCTGATCCTATCCATCCTGGTCACTCCCACTGATCATTTCAGCATCCTCATCTCTGCTACCTCCAGTTGTGACTCCTGTCTTTTTCTCATTGGCACTGTCTCTACACCAAACATGGCTGGTTTCACCACAGAATTGTATTCCGACCCAAACGATCTGTTTAATTTAGTGTTTCCACTGTGATTGGTCATACTCCCGAGAGGTCGTGAGGAATTCTGGATACATAGATCCACGTTTACTGAGTGCAGGCATGGAAGGCATATATCTGCAACCCATATAAGGAAGTGCTGACGGCACTGTTAGAAAAAAAACTCAGTAAAACTGAGCATGCAGAGCCATCCTAAACCTCTTTTAGGGCTCACTTCCAAATGCACAAACTTCCTTATCTGACGCCTTGGCATCATTTAAGGAGAATACAAAATTGTAACAACATTTATACATCAAAAAAGTGGGAAAAGCAGAATAGGTCCCATTTAATATTATTTTATTTGTAATAATGATGTTTTAATTTATTTAATTACATTAAAGTTATTTAATTTACATTGGGGCGGCACGGCGGTCTAGGGGTTAGCGCGCAGACCTCACAGCTAGGAGACCAGGGTTCAATTCCACCCTCGGCCATCTCTGTGTGGAGTTTGCATGTTCTCCCCGTGCATGCGTGGGTTTTCTCCGGATTCCTCCCACATTCCAAAAACATGCTAGGTTAATTGCCGACTCCAAATTGTCCATAGGTATGAATGTGAGTGTGAATGGTTGTTTGTCTATATGTGCCCTGTGATTGGCTGGCCACCAGTCCAGGGTGTACCCCGCCTCTCACCCGAAGCTGGGATAGGCTCCAGCACCCCCCGCGACCCTCGTGAGGAAAAAAGCGGTAGAAAATGAATGAATGAATAATTTACATAGTTATTTAAAGATATTTTAAATTATATATTGGCTGATTTATTTATTATGCTGGAACACATTGAACATCAACAAAAAATCAATGTGTTAAAATATAAATATAATAACGTATAAATTGTAAATATCATCGTCATCGCCCTCCTTTAAGTTTATATGCCTCATCACTATCGCTCTGTGATCCAAACCAAATTAGGAAATAAAAGCCTTTATGCCCACCACAAAACTGCAACTCAATTAGACCTTTTAACCGAACCGCGGCAAATAAATCACTTTTGCTGATCGATGTCTTCAATAATTAAAAGCCGGGCAATAGCTTTATTTTTTTCGTGTTTGGCTGCTGTCAATACGGCTGAAATTTATTTATCTGTGCTTGTGTAGGAAGTCAATTTTTACAGCCTTTTTCGATTTCCAACTGCCAAAGCAAATAATTTGAATGCGGCAGGCAGCAAGGGGAGGGAATGGACCTCTCCGCTATGGATGGGGGTGTCTTTACAGATTTGTTTTGTTTTGTAAGCAGACTTAATCAATATCTGAATTTATTCTGTAGCCTGATTCCCGGTATACCAAGAAATGTTGCTTTTCAGAGAAAAAAAAAATCCAGCTTTCACACAGAGATCTGCTAAACTAACAACAGTGGAACTTTGGTTAGAGTTATTCATTTGTTCCAGAAGGTCTGACTCTAACCAAAACCAATGTTAAATAAATCCACTAAAAATATAAATCCAATTAAATGTTACCACCAAACACGTTTTGATGGTTTTACGATTGTACTTTGACATGCCAAATTAGTTTCACTGGAAACAGGATTCTTGACATGACTTTTCCAAAAGACTTGATGTGGCAGCAAGTTGAACACAGACACCTCCTTCCTGTTTTGCCATAAATTATTTATCGAATTCAATCGTGTCTGTCACATGAATAACCCAAACTGGAGCCAAAGAAAATTCCAAGTGCAACATTTTGATAAAGAAAGTGAGAAATACTCTTGAAGTCAACAAATAACTTGACAAAACACCCTGGTGGTGTCATCATCATAGGAACAGTCACATCTTCAATCACGGTAAAAGTAACCTTAATCCAGCACTTTATCTTTTTATTAATACTTATTTTATGCTTTTAAAAGTATAAAAACATGTTTTGTGATATCATTTTTGAGAGTCACCCTTTGACGACATCATGGAAAGGCAACAGAGCTGATTTGCAGTTCCTGTTTCCATGTAGCGGCAAGTTAATAGGTTGTTAACAGGGACATTTTGCAATTTTGGACCCACACAGTATATTAATAACACAACAAGTCTTCTGTTATAGATACTAGCTTTGAAAGTGATCAATGTGCAAATTTTGAAGTGCAATGGTCATGTTGGTGTCAAAACAGCAAAACATGGAGGAAAGGCAAAGGCGAAAAAAGTCATCCCTCGCAAGCACATATTTTTTCACTATTAATTCATTCCAAAAGGTCAGACAAAAAAAAAGTTTTAATCTGTTCCAGACCCCCCCCCCCAAAAAAAACATTGTCTATAGACTATAGATGGAACTTGCTATAATATTGCATATTTTTATGAAAATGGTGTTTAATATACACCATCCCTGTCCTTCTTAAATAAAAACATCTAAAAACATTTTAGGAAAGTTTTGTGAAGACAAAAGGATGTCTCATGCATCCTCTAGACAAGATCGTATATCATTAGTTGCTCCTAACCTCAGGCTATTTACTATAGTTTGCGCTGATGAAATATCTTGCTTTCCATCGGCAACCCTTGGCCTCTTTGTAAGGTAATTTCCCTGCCTGAGAAAGTAGCACCAAGAGGATAAATGATACTTGATGTCTTGTAGGGCAACAAAGACAAACATCTACAAAACGTGAGATCTGAAAACGAGACACTGTCGAAAATCTCAAAGTCCTCGGAACGTATCGTACCTGAAACAGTGGCGAACAAACAATCACAGCTAGCCGAAATAAATAATGAAGCTGTCATCCAATGGGAGCGCACGAAGGAGAACATAAATCAGACACAATGCGGCAACTCTCCCAGCACGAGTTCCTCCTGGGAACTACGAGACTTAGATCCTGGACTCTCTCACACTGCTATGTAAATCATACCTGCCCTACGAAGACCCCTACAGCAGACCCCGGTAATACCCCTCCAGACACAAGTCGCAGCCCCCCCACCCCCCGCTCAACTGTTAATTCAACCCAGAAATGGTTATAGCCACAGCGCCCGTGGCACCGAGGGAAGTCTCAGAGGAAGCGCTCTAAAGCTCCAGACCTCTAACCTCCCAGCTCCTATGCTGCGGAACAACAAAGTTACGTACTGGGTCTGGAGTCATGGTTGATAGAGGGGTCTATGGCCTTGTTTCCACAACAGTACCTTTTTAAACACCCTTCCCCTGGGGTATCAAACATAGTTACTACATAGATACAATATGATATGGTGCTAGCCGTTGATTGGCTGATAGAAAACTGAATAGAAGTCCTTATCCCCTTTGTCACTGCCCATGAAAACTAGCATTTTCCCTGCTTTTTTCCTGTGTCCTTATGTATGAATCATACCAACAATTAGTGGGGAGGACATTGGTCATTTGTAGAACTCGACCAATATAGATTTTTTTGGTGCCGATGCCAATTATTATAGTATTGGGAAATAAAACATTGATCGAAAATGTATATAATCACTTATCAAATGCATTTTTACATTAAAAATCCTGCTTTTCATGGCTTAAATATTTTTTTTAGATTAAATTATTTTTTTCAGATTAAAATGAACAAAGCATTATTAGAGCCCTGTAGACATGACAAAACACGACTATAGTCACATTTATACTTTTTATTTACAACATATTGCACAACTGCAGGGTCTTGAGACACATGCTAACTCGCAAACTAGAGAGCTAGCGACCTAAACGGTAGCCTTCAAGTTATTTCCTTTAAACTTAAATAGCCAAAAACTTACCACTTCCACACGGATAGGGAGGATAACTATTAACAGTTATTTAACCTTTAACATGAACATCAAGGCGTCAAGGCGGGGGCCTCAAACTAGTGTCCGCGTGTTTGAGACCCCTGCCTTAAGTAAAACAATGGCGCTTCAGATTGTGCAGGGGCGTCAAGTGCTCGCAGGCTATGTGGAGATGTTGCAGGGGGAATCCTTCATGACCGAAGGCACTTGTCTGTGTGATAACGACAATGCTGCAGTTCACAATGCCTGCCGAACAAAGGACTTCTTCCGGAGGACTAGCCACACCCTTGTGGACCATCCTGTGTGTACCTCTGATCTAAATCCAGTTGAGAACATTTGGAGATGGATGGTACGGGAATTTTATAAAAAATGCACATTAGATGCCCTGTGGAGCAACATTTCCACTAACCTCTTGAAGACACTATCATCAACTCGATGTCCACCACAACTTGGCCGGTAGTGAGTTACAGATGGACCAATATTCTTGTGGAAAGTGTCTGACACCCCAAACCTTCATTATTGCCAAGTAGAAACGCCCCCTTGATGATATTACATTTTTGGTTTTGAATTTATCGGTTTATCCTGTGAGGTCATATTTGATCCCTGCAGGAAAATCATTGGACGTTAAGAAGAGGGGTGGGGGGGCTTGATGGAACGCAGCCATCGACTTGACCCCGTGGCCGTGTGAGGGAGGAAGGCCGGAGACAGGTAGATATATGGCTGGTTTGTTATTGTTGAATTCCAGATCCTGTGATTATCTCTCCACTCTCAAGCATTCTAGAGTTCTTTAATCCGGGGATTCTTGAGACCGAGTTCACGTGCAGGAGCTGACGTCGCATCCCGCTCACCTCTGAGTGACCCCCCACCCATGGACCCCATGTGCATACACACAGGCAACAGGATTCCCGTGTTTGAGAAAAAAAAAAAGCGCTGCACAGATTCCAGAGCTAGCGTCAGGTTTCATTTTAATGTCCGTTTGCATGCAGATGAGGGACTCGGGGGTTAATGTGGAGGGGTGTGGGGTTCAAGGGAGTGCCGGTGGTCGCCTCTGCTGGTGGTTTGTCACTCATTGCTAGCCATGAGCTGGCTGATGAGAAGCAGCGTCTTTTACTGCCACCAAATCCAAAACACTTTTAGCGATGGCGACAGACCACACCAACAAAAAAAAAATTAGATCCTCTTGATAGCAAAGAGTTCTGGACAAAAGGAATCAAGTTTCTGCGCCTTGCGCCAAACGAGAGGCGGCTGATTGAAACCAGATAAGGTTCAAATGGAACCGTTAGGTCCAGTAATGAGATTCCCTGAGTGTATGTTTGGATTAGGTGATTACAGACCTTCCTTTCCTCCTCACCGTCACTCACACATGCACGCCGACACGCATACACACACGGTAAGCGTTGAGGATATCATGAGGATGAAAGTTCAAGGAAATTATAAAACGCACAACTCTGTCTCTGTCTCGCTTCCTGTGCTGGTGCACAGAACAAAAGGAAAATGGGTTATGACAACACGCAGCTGGCAGAGCCTAAACAATGGTCCAGCTGGCTCTTTTTGGGATACCATGCACCTTCTTGCAGCCCGTCCACTCGCTAGGAAAAGCACGGCCGAGATGAATTGAAGAGAACAAGTCGGTAACAGATGATTTCAAACAGATATGGCTGCCATTCAGCATGTTTCAAAAGGCAAAACGTGTGATTTATTCAGTCATAATAAGGTATTTAACCAATCACGTACACAAGGCTGCAAAAGCTATTTTCTCAACTTTTTTTTTTTGGTGTCCCTGCCTGACAAGTACTTTTTTATCTCACAATAGATGCAGATGTCATCGTTTTGTGTCGCTGTGTGAAAGCACATAAAGTTGCGGTAATTTCTCCTTGTGGGAATTTCTCATAAATGGTATAATCAGACAAATGCTGGCTCTTCTGTCGCCTCTTTGGGAAATAAGTCCCGATATTTATGAAGCTGTTTGCCTTCAAAGGTTGCACCAGAGTAGTAACAGAGGCGGGATATGTAATTTATTCTGTAATGGGGTTGTTGTCGTTGTATTGAAGGCAACTGTGTCTCTCTAACAAGTATTTAATTAGTTCTTACACTATCAAATAGTGGGATGTTATGTTTCTGTGTGAAAATGCACACAGTTGCGACAAGACCACGATATGCCACCATTTGTGGGATATGTGTGTGAAAGAGGCTGACAAAAGCGCAGCTACGATCATGAAGCTTAATGGATGTGAGTGCATTTCATACAGAAAACAGAACTAGGATATGTAATTTATTCTGCAATAGGGGTTGTTGTCGTTATATTGAAGGCAACTGTGTCTCTCTAACAAGTATTTAATTAGTTCTTACACTATCAAATAGTGGGATGTTATGTTTCTGTGTGAAAATGCACACAGTTGCGACAAGACCACAATATGCCACCATTTGTGGGATATGTGTGTGAAAGAGGCTGACGAAAGCGCAGCTACGATCATGAAGCTTAATGGATGTGAGTGCATTTCATACAGAAAACAGAACTAGGATATGTAATTTATTCTGCAATAGGGGTTGTTGTCGTTATATTGAAGGCAACTGTGTCTCTCTAACAAGTATTTAATTAGTTCTTACACTATCAGATAGTGGGATGTTATGTTTCTGTGTGAAAATGCACACAGTTGCGACAAGACCACGATATGCCACCATTTGTGGGATATGTGTGTGAAAGAGGCTGACGAAAGCGCAGCTACGATCATGAAGCTTAATGGATGTGAGTGCATTTCATACAGAAAGCAGAACTGGGATATGCAATTTATTCTGCAATAGGGGTTGTTGTCGTTATATTGAAGGCAAGTGTGTCTCTCTAACAAGTATTTAATTAGTTCTTACACTATCAGATAGTGGGATGTTATGTTTCTGTGTGAAAATGCACACAGTTGCGACAAGACCACGATATGCCACCATTTGTGGGATATGTGTGTGAAAGAGGCTGACGAAAGCGCAGCTACGATCATGAAGCTTAATGGATGTGTGTGCATTTCATACAGAAAACAGAAAACTGGAACTGTGTGTGCTTTCACACAGTGACACGAAATACTGAATCAGATAATAAGATGCATGATGACGTCAGCACCAGTAGGAAAATTTAGGAAAATTGCTAATGCACACACCGTATTCCCTATCCTACCTCCAAAATTGGAAAACAGCCGGGTCGACTTCCTCATCCCCCTTTTCCATGATGGAACAACACAGAAAAAAAGACATATTTTTAAGGCAATGTGAAAGGGGTTCGAGGCTACACCAAGCAGGAAGTGGTAGATAAACAAAGCCTTGCTAGTATACTTCTGAGTGCTCCTCTGCAAATGTGTTGACATACGCTAAAGGTCTGTAGGCTTAAGTGTGACAAAAAAGAGGCAAAAAAAAAATGGCGCATAATTAGGTGATCCTTTTCCATTTTGTTCAACGGCAGGGACGACGCTGTCAGACAGGCTTGCAGCAGCTCACTTCAATAACGGCGTGTTGTTTCTTTTGAGAAGTTTGTCACAGTGACAGCGTCACCAGAGGTTTTTGACATCACCTGTCACCGCCCGAGATCTGGGCCGCCTCTGTCGCTGTCACTCCTTATCTGCACTCATTTCTTAAGTTTTGCGCTCGCAAAATACTCAAAAAAACTATATTATCATACCCAAGCTCTGCGGGAGGAAGGGGGGAATATGAAAGGCGGAAATAATCTCTCCGTCTTTATCTGGGAGCTATCCTTCAGCAATGTATTCAGTGCTCGATTTTTTTTTAGAGGATATTAATGTTTTGATTGTCATCTTTTTTTTTCAGTAAAAGTTCTTCTTTCAATGCTACTCTAAATTATTCAGTTTTACCTCGGGTTAAATGGCAATGTCACAAAAGAGCGTGTATAAAATTATTAAATACAACACACAATAGTTGGAGGTGTGCGGGGGCGGCTTACACGCACGTTTAATTGCATTACAAGACAAACACTTAGCGGCATAATATGGAATCACAGCAGTACGATTTCACAGTGCTTCCACAAAAAAACACACAGAGAGTTCCTGGCATGCGTTTTGGCATATCCATCACAACAATGCTCCTATCTGCAAGGTGCAGGGTAACCTGATTTAAGGGCAGCTCATTGGATTTGTGGGTGGGACTAAGAAGGAGTGCAAAGGGAAAACAAAAGGCGAGGATTAATCAGGACGCCGTGGCGTGACAGCGCCTACAAAGGCGGCCATGAAAACGCTTGCTTGACGAGAGAATGATTGCAGGATGCGCAAGTAACCGCCTGCCACCGGCGATGTTCTTCCTCCAAGTCAACTTGTCAGGTGTAATCATTTTGTTAAGCTTAATGTTTTATGCAAATGCACTTGGGGAGAGTTTTGTCAAGGGGGGTTGTGATGGTGGTTGTGTTTTTTTTCTTCCAATTCCTCTGTTGTGTGATGCCTGTGCAGGGATATATTGTGGTTTAATATGTGTGGTATTGTTTTTTTTATAGAAAATATTTGCATTCTTCTGAACCCCGGCCTGTGTTGCCCTGATTATTTCCTGTGTGCATCCGCGTGTTTTCTAGTGAAGATCACACTGCTGTTGTCACATGACCCACAAAGGGGAAAGGATGAAAGGATCAGGAGCAGAACTTCAATAAGTTGCTGCTGCGTCTTGGGTCTGAGATGCCATATATTGACACAAAAATCTACGTATTGGCATGCTAGTATGACATTATTATGACACATATTGTGTGCTTTACAATACAGACTGTGTCTTTGTTTGTCTACTACTCATTCATTCATTTTCTATACCGCTTATCCTCACGAGGGTCGCGGGCATGCTGGAGCATGGAGTTTGCATGTTCTCCCCGTGCATGCCTCTCACCCGGTCGGCGGGCGGGTTGGGGGGCGTGGTTTGATCACGAGTTTTCTGGGGCGCAAATGTTAGCGCTGTATATGACATGTTCCATCTTTGTGATGCTGTGGTTTCGAGACCAAAATCGACTATATCATACACAATTCATACCAATAATTTAAACATATTGAGTGTATTTATAATAAATATTGTCTATTTCTCTCAGTAACCTAAATATTAGAAACTGCTATCATGCTGCAGTACTGTCACATGCTATTAATTTTTTTGACTATAGATTATTTTATTTTTTTTGCGTTATTTTGCATTAAAACTGCTGCACTTTGTGGGTTGACAATTACAGCAACCGGTCGACTACTGCAAATTACAACTGCAATAAATAATAAATATGGACAGTCTCAATCAAAACGGACCATTTTTAACCATTGCAAAGGGAGAATCTTTGATTTCATTGGATCTCAGAGTGGTGGGTGTAATCTTCCTATATACTGTAATAGGTTCATGCTCATTTATATATAGGGGGCATGGCGGACAAGTGGTTAGCGTGCAGACCTTACAGCTAGGAGGCCAGGGTTCAATTCCACCCTCGGCCATCTCTGTGTGGAGTTTGCATGTTCTCCCCGTGCATGCGTGGGTTTTCTCCGGGTACTCCGGTTTCTTCCCACATTCCAAAAACATGCTAGGTTAATTGGCCACTCCAAATTGTCCATAGGTATGAATGTGAGTGTGAATGGTTGTTTGTCTATATGTGCCCTGTGATTTTCTGGTGACCAGTCCAGATTGTACCCCGCTTCTCACAGCTGGAAGACAGCTGGGATAGGCTCCAGCATGCATGATAACCGGTACAGAAATAGGATGGATGGAAATACAATTGCTGCAGTTAACTGGGTCCAGCCATGTTGCGATCAGCAAATTTCCGCAAAGTAGAATTCAATATTAATAAACAAAATACTTCAGTATTAAAAAAGGTGCAGTATTTTTAGTAGTATTGTATTTTCATAATTCGATCATACAAAACCCTGTCTAAATCTGTGTTAGTGTGCACTATTCTTTAGCCGAGATAGTTATCCATCCACGTCACAGGTGTGGTATATTTGATGCTGCAGCAATGGGTTTGCATAACCAATACATTTCTGCACAAACTCTTAGGTTAGGGGCGGCACAGCACTCTAGTGGTTAGCGCGCAGACCTCACAGCTAGGAGACCAGGGTTCAATTCCACCCTCGGCCATCTCTGTGTGGAGTTTGCATGTTCTCCCCGTGGGTTTTCTCCGGGTACTCCGGTTTCCTCCCACATTCCAAAAACATGCTAGGTTAATTGGCCACTCCAAATTGTCCATAGGTATGAATGTGAGTGTGAATGGTTGTTTGTCTATATGTGCCCTGTGATTGGCTGGCTACCAGTCCAGGGTGTACCCCGCCTCTGGCCCAAAGACAGCTGGGATAGGCTCCAGCATCCCCTCGTGAGGAAACAGCGGTAGAAAATGAATGAATGAATGGATGAACTCTTGGGTGTTACCCAGCCTTTTTGGACATATGGAGCAGCGAGTACATTATAGGCATCCACAACATCAACTTCCATCCATTTTCTATGCTGCTTATCACTCACTCGGGCCGAAGTTTAATTTAAACAGTTATTACGATTGCTACAGGCTTGTACTCTTTGGGACAAATAAATAAGAAGCAGCCAGTTTGTCAAATTCCAATCAAAGCACAAAGGTGCGTAAAGCACTTTTCAATCAGCGTGCACTGGAAGAATGAACCCGCTCCACATGCGGCTGTGTAAAAAAACTGTGCGGGAAGCTTTAAAGGTGATAAAAGAAAAAAAAAAAGCAAGGCAGCAAATATCATCTTGAAGATAAGACGCCACCCTGCTTTCCACAGGCCACATCCGTTTTTATTGCATCTGGCAGCGAATTAAGGCCCGTGTGGAATATAAAGGACTATTGAAAATGAAACCCCGGGCAAAGACTGCATTCAGCCTGACTGCTTTCTTCCCTCAGCGTCGACATTAGACTTTGATTCTCACACGTGGTCCTCTGATGACGATGATAAAAAATGATATAGCTCAATAAAAGTACAAAAAGGCGCCGGTTCATAAAGAGGACCTGAGGGCCATGTTAGGTTCGGTCCGTGCCGACGCATTTCTCTTCCCTCTGCTGGCTTTTAGACATGATTACCTTGGATATTTATGGTTGAAACTGTATATATGGATATATGGATCTATATTAGAAAATCATTCCATCAAAACTGATAATGATAGTTACGCTTATAATGAGGAAACATGCAAAACTGACAATAATATGGTCTGGAAAAAATGCGAGGGTGACCATAGAACAAGAAACAGAGAATGTATTCCGCCTTTTGTCCCAAAAGTCAGCTAGCGACCCTAGTGAGGACCAGAAAATGAATGAATTTGTTGACTTGACGGTGAGTTACCACATTTATTCAAGGAACCGTTGAGTCCTTGTAGTCTAATTCGTGTCAGGTCAAAACCTACTAGGCAACTTCCTGATATTATTTGGGGTTTTTTTTTGTTTGCTTTTTTTATAGCAACTTTAAAGTAAAGTATCATTCGTGGCTTTCGTGCACTTTAAAATGCCAGCTCTGCTACTAAAGCTTGTGTTGTGAAACTCATTCTTGCTAGGCTTGCCGTAATGTTGTTTACAATGAAGTCATAGGTGGTATAAATGGTGGGTGAGCAGTTTATTATGGCTTACAGCTATTGAAAGATTGGTTCTTTTGTGCATTATACTTGTTAATGGACACTTTTCATTCATTCATTCATTTTCTACCGCTTTTTCCACACAAGGGTTGCGGGGGGTGCCGGAGCCTATCCCAGCTGTCTTGGTCGCCAGCCAATCACAGGGCACATATAGACAAACAACCATTCACACTCACATTCATACCTATGGACAATTTGGAGTCGCCAATTAACCTAGCATGTTTTTGGAATGTGGGAGGAAACCGGAGTACCCGGAGAAAACCCACGCATGCACAAGGAGAACATGCAAATTCCACACAGAGATGGCCGAGGGTGGAATTGAACCCAAGCCTCCTAGCTGTGAGGTCTGCGCGCCAACCACTCGACCGCCATGCCACCCCTTTACACTTTTCATGCACTTCAAATCATTATTCATCTTTCCAGTCAACCTGTGTTGGAATATTCCTGTTGTGAATTCAACCAATAACTTACCAATATATTAGTCTTCTATTCTATTCTACTATTTTCCCCCTTTTTTCCTCTGGCAAACTCCCAATAAACAACACGCATGGACAAACACACCACAAGTTCTTTCACTGTCACGCTGCGGCGTACTCAGGGTTAATGTTCATTCTTTTTGCCGGCTGGTTCTAATGTTCGTGCAACCATAAGTAAACAATGAATCAACTGTAGTTTCTCATAAATGCTGCAAAGTATGTGGAGTAGATTTGAAATGTGGCCAAATAAGAGTTTATGTTTGCTTGTGTTAAGTATAAAGCAAAGCAAATGAGAAAGAATGCACCAGGCTTCGATATGATTGCGACAATAAAACAGCATCTATGCAGATTTGTTAAATTGGCATAGTGGATTTTTCTCATTAGAATATTACCTCTGGCCCCCCAACAGCAAATCTGGCCCCATTACGATGACCTTCAGTGCTTCAGTGCTCATTACACACGGCTGCAATGCTCCATGGCCGTGATGAGGGGATTGGTGTGCGCTACAATATGAAATTTTATCAAGAAGGGTCCAGGCTTCAATTATGAGGACCTTTTTTGAAAAGTTCACTTCTATTATCCCCTGCTGCTATCACTGGTAATGACATTGCGGACCATAATGGCTCCCCCTGTAAGTTAATATCGTATATGAAACTGGATATCAGCAGCCACAGAGCGCACAGTGTGTGCGTGTGTGTGTGTGTGTGATTGTGTCTTGTGTCTACATGTACGGCGACATAAGCAGGCTCGTCCCTTCGCTGCATTGTGTTGATATTACAAGTCATTCATCATTTCATCCTGACACCTGCATGAAATAAAACACACAGTAATTAATTTCGTTAGACGTGGCGAGCGTGATGGAGGAGAGAGTGATGATGATGAAGAGGCGGGAAAGGGGGATTACACGGGCAAGACGATGGAGCTTCAAAATTAAGAGAATTTATGATTGTTTGTCGTGTCATCTGGAGATTTGTCCTTGCCGATTTTATCGTAGGAGGAGGGACTTTAGCATTAATGTACTCGCCACTTCACTGTATCAGGGTTAAAAAATATATTAATCAATAATCCATGCATGGTTGAACCTGGTCTAGTTTTAGTAAAACATAAGCCAATTTAAGCAAACGTTATGTATTGTATGCCTAAATTAAACATTTTCAAAGCATAAAAAAGCTAAATGAACTAAAATGCAGATATAAGACATTACAATATAAGACGCTGTGATATGTGGAGTTCTACGCTGGTCACTGGATGCCAGTAATGTTACAGACACACAAGCACCAGACTTGTTTGCCGGGGCTACTATTGCAAGTTTAATTATTTGATCACGTGGAATGATAAATTATGATATTTATAATATAGAATTATATGGTATGATATATTATGCTGTACGGAATAATAAGGTATGTTAAGTATGCAAGTGCCCTGATACAGTATGCCATGGTAGGCTATACGTACATTTAATTCAAAAATCAAAAGTCACAAACACAGCATATAATGGATTGCACCACATAATAGAAGGCTGCACAGGTACACAGTTTTTTTGTGTGCAAGAGATCATTACTCCACTGCAAACCTGCCTCAACACCTGTCAGTTGCGGGCTTCACATCAGTCAGTTGCACGGCGCCACGCTCTGGATGCTCTAACGGCGCCGCCGACAGCGAAGACGGATGCTCACGCTGTGGAAAGTACGGAATTAAAAGGCAGGGAGCTGATAAATTGACAGCAGGCGCCTCGGGACAGACGATGCAGACGATGGAATGATCAACCTGGCTTGGAAGGTGAAGCGCTGGGCCGCAGAGAAGAGGCTTGTGGGTGAGATGTTTGGCGATGGAACAGGAGGACGCGTGATTGCAATCTTCTCGGCATTTTATTATTTTTTTTAACTGTATAAATGTGTTTTTTTTTCTGGTATGATGGAAGATGTAGTACAACCCAATGCTTATGTTGCTCTTTTTGATGTACAACAATTAAACAACAACATAATTCCAAGTCAAGCTGGTTCAAATAGTACATTTCTACAAATCAACACAATTACAGATTTTGAGTATTTTAAATTATTATTTTAAATTTGATTTTTAATTAAAATTGCCACTTTGTTTTCTCTGAAATGGGTTCTGGCATAAATAATTTAAGAAATAATTTGCAGGAAATCCTTGTTGATAAATGTTAATGAATGTTATTTGTGTTTGGTTTTAGTTTTTTGTAATGAAAATTATTTTTTAACTACAAAAAATGTCAAAAATCATACATATTTTTTTATTTTAAATTGTGACACTTTTGTAATGGGTTCCCAACTGAATTTTTAAAAGGAAATTATTCTCAAATTTTATTGGAATGATACAATGTACAGTAAATCCTACATTAAGGTGGACTATGTTCCAGTATTTCTGTGAGTGCATTCCCATCACAACCGTGGACATGTTTAGCTGAAAAAATATTAAATATTTTGCCATTATGACACATATTTTTTTCTCAAAAAGTTATTCTGTTAATTGTCCTGAAATGGAAGACACAACTTAAACATTTTGAATGTTGTTTTTTACTATAACACCGAGTGCATTACTGCAATATTCTCAGCTTTAGCACCTTTGTATGACTTACACATACCATCTATCAGGTTGCGCCTGTGGTTAGCGCTCCACATAACACCAGCACATATGTGATGAATTTTAAGTGGCTGCTACCAGCACATTACTGTAACTAATTTCCTAAAAGACCTACAATTTCTCAGCAGCATAAGCAAGGATGTTGTGGTCTTTCTGCAGGGGCCTTTGGACCTCCCCGTTGCCTTTGCTTCCCCTTTTAAACAGTGTTAAAACGCTGCCCTCCAACCCACTGCCCTGCTGCTCACCCCGGCACAGGTGTTTCCCATTGCCAGTCACCGCCCCCCCCCCCCCCTCCCTCATCCCAACACCAACATTGGTTTATTGGGGAGCAAGTTTGGGCTCCGTTTGAGGGACTTCTGACAGGGACCATCATGGGCTGTGTTTGTCTGCACGCATAAAAACGGCATGCATCACTCGCCGGGTCTCTAGGGACTACACATGCTTTTAACGTTAGTTCGTCCCCGTGGAGTTAAAAAGAATCCGGGAGAGCGTTGCTGGAAAGAGCAGAGATCTGGACAAATGGGGGAACGCCATTAAAAAAAAAAAAATCACCAAAATATAATTGTGTTTTGCTTTTTTTTTGATGTCAATACAGAAAGGTACCAACAATAGCAGAGTTGCATAGTATAGTATCGTATACATAGATGCCACCTGACTGGAGATGCTCATATTACTTTTTTTTTTTTACCAATATCCGATATACTGATATTGGCCAGCACTTCATCACCAATACTTGAACCGATATATATGAACCGATACCAATAATGGCAGCCTGTCAGGTGACATCTTGTTTAAGGAATGAACACATTATGCTTGTTTCACTGTGATGCCAAATAAAAGACAAATACTACCACAATATGCAGTGTAAGTTATGCAAGCAGTGCCATATTTACCTTCAACAAAATACCAGTGGTGGGAGCAAGTCAGTGTTTTGTAAGTCTCCAGTAAGTCTCAAGTCTTTAATCCCAAGTCTCAAATCAAGTCCTTACAAGTCATAAGTACTATTAAGTGTTAACCAGATAAAATACCGTGACCTCAGAATTTGCGAATGGAAATTAAATTATCCTCGGTACCATGTTGGCATATCCGGTGTTTATCACTTCCACGCTCACAGAAATGTAATCCACACCCTGGTTGTTTGTTCTTACACCTGATTGGACGTTAATAGATGCATTCAATGAGGCAGATTCTTTGGGAAAAATGTTTTCTAGTCATCAGATTAACGTCCGAGTTATTGATGTCGAAGTCCAACTGGAGTTACAAGTGTTTGATCAAAATCAAAAGTCATCAAAATTGCAACTCAAGTCTGACTCGAGTCCAAGTCGCGTGAATCGAGTCAACCCTTATTTTATTACCTGCCGTCTGCTGATATCATTATTGGATATAATCGATATACTGTATCGGTAAACAGTCACAGTTGAACTGCCTCTCTGTTGACTTCCTCAAAAGCGACATTGACGTCTCATCAGTAAATGTTGAGTAGTTTAGCTTTATGATACAGTGGCTAACACTTGTGTAAAAATGATGAACACCTTGACCCTCCTTTCTCCTATGTCATCAAATGTTGATTATCTTACTATTATTTTAGCATTGTTGCAGCGGGTAACCTATTTTTACAGTTGTATGACATTAGTTGAATAATACACATTGTTACTGCAGTGACAGTTTGACTGTGGAACAGATTATTGAAATTCCCACAGGTTTGAAATATGAACAAAGAGGAGCTTGACCAGCGTCCCGGAACAGATTGAGTCCAGCCTTCAAGGTTCCGCTGAGCTCGTATCCAAATTCAGTGATCACGCTGTTACCATACCTGAGTTAATGAGGCCGCCACGCATGTAGTCATCTTTGATAATTCAATTTGAGTGCACCCCCGAGGTGGAGCAATCTTTATTTCATCAGCTCAAAGCAGTTGATTTCATTAAAATGTCGACTTGTCCATCAGTAAGAACCTGTTCCTTTTGAGATAAGCGGGCGGGAATTCATCATAATTGCAAATGTTTGCCCGTAATGTAAAGAGCTTGTGGGGTCTAGTATTCTTTTGACATGAAAAGGCTCGTCACGCATACAAATCAGAACAACTGACAGTAATTCCCACCAACATGCGTGGATGAGGAGACATTGGAGAGTTGCTCGGACCTCAACTTAGCATAGGGAGATTCAATATAATTTGTCCCGTTTCCTTAAAAAAAAAAAAAAAAATGTCAAGACTTTTGATGAATGTATGGCTTTAAAATGACTTGGGTCCTCCTCCAGTAGCGACTCCTAATTCTCCCCCTGTGCACGTTCGCATCCACATGACACATCATGAACACGTGTGCGCACCCACACACATGTCGTGTCGTCGGGGGATGGAGGGGACAGACTGACAACGTCTGTCGGGTAATTCGAGCCATCATGATTGACTTTATGATCACTTTAAAAGTGCCAACTGGTCTTTATGCTTTCAAGAGATGCCAAAAGTTTCCCAGCACAAAAGTGGAAGATGTGGAGATATCCTACGACTTTGGAAACCCGCCTCCCCCCTCTCAACCTTCCTCCCTCTTTGACACTTTTAATGGTATTAAATTATGGGCCTGCACCGACGACTGTCTAGGTTTAAAACATTATAAGTTGACTTGAGTGACATGGGCCATTTTCCTCCTCCGACATTAGAGCTTGGATGTGGCCTCAGCGGCAGACACAAGTTGTCACTTCCTCTTGTCATGTTCTGATATATACATTGACAAAGTCTGGGGCTGATACTTACACCGCATAGTTATAAATCACAAACATGCTTGCTGAAAACAACAACATGAACATTTCAAACCGAGCGGTTGAATAGTGGGCTTGTACTGATATGACTTTAAGACTCATTCTCATAAAAAAAAAAAAAACATTCAGAGTGTTGAGTTTAAAATTTGGATGGCTCGAGTGCTGAATAGAGTTGCACCGATTTGACGATTGACCTCAACGTCAACGTCCTCATATATCATGGGGTCAGATAATGAGGTTTGTGCATTTGGAAGTCAGTCAGTTTTGGATGGGCTTATATGGGCGGCAGATTGCCTGCATTCAGTAAATGTAGACCTACATATTTGAAAGTCCTCAGGAGCACTTGGTATTGTGACCACTACCACGGTGGAGTAAAATGAATGTTTGGGTCGGAAGAAGTTCATGGAAACACTGCAGAAAGAGGTGCAGAATACGGACGATCTAGAAAGCTTTTTGTGCCGTGATTGTGTGTAGCTGCTCTATAGGAGTCCACAACTCGATACAAAGCACCGAAAACCAGCACAATAAGTCCCCTTTAAGTATGAATGCATGGATATTTTGAGTTGAGAATCGATTTTACAGCATAAAGATCTGGTATCTGCGGTATGTATATCTCAGTATCACAAAGAGGAAACTAACCCTTGAAATGTTTCAAGTTAACAAAATTATCCAGGGGTCAAGATTCAAAATTTGATACATGCAAACTGTTTTATGTTTATCATTCTAACAACACACCTGGAATTATTTATCCATAAAAGTGTCATTCATTCTGTCCTTTTTTTTCAGGAGCACTTTAAACATCAGACTCCATCAAATAACGAAATGGAATTTTATAGTTTTTTTTTAAACGATAAAATACTATTAAACTATTAGACTATTAAAGAACATCCCTGACTACGACATGACTCTGACTACTGGAGTCATGTTGCCAGCTTGTATGTTACAGGTTTAAATACTTTGGTAGCAACTGGCGGGCCGGATTCAGACGCGTAGTGGGCTGCATGTGGCCCCTGGGCCGTATTTTGCCCATCCCTGGTAAAGAGGTATGGCTTTGATCTGAAATCTTGAACATAAAAAAAATAAGAAATTGGACTGGTAGAGCGGTGAACGGAAAATGACTAGAAAAAACTGAATTCAAAACAATTGAGTGACTGGTTGAGTGCTGGAAATGATTTGTGCAGATTTGACCTTTAGTCACAGCTCCTTCAAACGTCTTGGGTCAATAGAAACATCTAAAATCAATAGAGATGTGGTTTGACAAAGATAAATAATCCCTCAAGGTTTGAAAAAGAGCGACTGTTATAGTAGCTGAGAGCATAATTCTACCTTTTTTAACCTCACCTCCCTGAAACACATTTGCTCAAATCATGTTATATTCAAAATCAAGTTTTAAAGTCACCATTAAAAGTTAAAAAAAAAAACATCAAGTTTAGAAATGCAACTGGTCGAGGTCCAAATGGAAAATGTAGTAGAGCTCTGATAATAACCCTGGTCATGGCGCACTGAGGCCAAATTCAGCGTAGTAAGACAAATACGCGGTGTCTTGGCTGAAAGCCTCGCTATCTTCCTATGACGAGGTTGCTGCGGGACAGGATGTAAAGTGGCCTGTCAACCGACCGCCAGAGCGCAGTTCAATCCCCCTAATTGCATCCTTGAACGAGACACCTTATGGTCCTCACACACACCCACACACACACACACACACACACAAACCAGATCGTAAATGGAAGCAGAAAAGTGAATGGTACCTCTCATTCATACTGCCAGCATCTACAGATGATCTATTTACTGTAGTACGTCCTGTCCTGAGAGGACAATATGTGTATTATTTGAATAGGCTACTTCTGTCATAGATCCACATGTAACGCGCTGTCGTTTGTGTATTGTGTTACTGTTGTAGCAGGCATGAAAAATAAGAGTGGACAACCCAGGAAACCTCCGCTGTCTACACTGAACCTCATTAGGGACATTGACGGATGAGCCATCGCCACCGCCACCGCCACCACCTCAGTCAAGGAAGGCTCTGGGTGTTGTTAACATTTGTGTGTTTATAAACTGACATTTAATTACAGGTGGAGCATGCTTCCCTAAACATTACAGCATGCAGTTATGATCTAGTCTTGATGTTGAAGAAATATGACATGCATACATTTACAATACGGTGACAAAAATATTAGTGAATATCCATGTTGTCAAATATTTCTGACAAAAATTTAATACAAGAGTCTTATACTTCCGAAGCCTATTCTGAATGAAATTATAGTAATAATAGAGAGAGGTGAAGCTATCTACATTTTTTTTTATTAAATGAAATTAACAAAAATCAGTCAACAGTTTGTCTTTGCTTTAATGCAAACTTTCACCTTCTCATACAGGTTAAAACTATTGCTAGTTATCCATAGTGTGTTGAGTAAATCAATAATATTTTAGTGTGTTGAGAAATGGGGTAAAATTGAGTGCACTACTAGGCGCGGTTGAAGATTCCGTTTCAGGACATTAGCTATTGAAAGGACAACATGACTATGGGAAGTTGATCTACGTACATTCACGGAAGTCGGTTCAGAACATTCAATTTAAATGTATTCATTGATTGATTGATTTCTTCCCATCGTCTGTCAAATTGGTGGAAGCAGTCCATTAAGAACATATGCAGGAACAGGAAGAGCCGATTTTTTTTTTTTCCTCTTGTGATCTTTATAGAGGGACCACTCACTTCCTTTCCCTTTAACACACCCCTCTGTAGTTGTGTATGGGATTTACGGCTGATAGTTTACTTTTATACCAGAGGAGGTCATACGATATGATATTTTCTGCTTCCCAAAATGGCTGCGGCCAAACGCCCAGACGTATAAAACACACTCTTGACAGCGATACATCTCGAGTGATGACACCGCTCTGAAACAATCTCGATATTGCCTTTCCTGGCCATAAACAAAAACCTGACCACAGTTCTCTGTCCTGATGGCAGATATGTGTGTGTGTGTGTGTGTGTGTGTGTGTGTGTGTGTGGTGGAGGATGGAGGGAGGGAAAAAGAAGAAGGAGAGAAATATGCAGATTGAAACTGGCTTATCCTCGGTGGCAAACCGAGTGGGTAAATGGGTTTGCTCTTGGGAGAAAAAAGGCTGTTAGCTACACAACTGTGAAGAGGTGAAAAGGCAGAGAGGAAGGGATGTGAGCGGACAGACAAAACGGGATGCAGCAGACTTTGGGGATCTCTGGCAGGTGCTTCATCATCTGCTAAGGCATTGTGGATCCGCATGTAAACAGTCATTGGACTCTCTGGGGAGTAACCTTCTCCATAACTAGCACAGGTATAAATCTGCCTCTTAGCCACTAAATTAGACACATTCTTGAGAGAGACGCACTCTGCAAGTGCAGTTTCAACCTTAGGGGAACAAAACCAGGAGAAACAAAAATGACGCCAATCCACCGGTTGGCGCAGGAATAAGTTTGAGGCCTCTGTGAATTTGACCCCAAAGTGTTTTTACAAGCAAAGCTATGTTGTGAATAGGGATTTATTTTCTCACCACCCGCCTCAACAGGCTGTCATTGCATCATGCCCGAGCACCTGACAAGGCGCAAAGACGAAGGCTAAAAGTCCAAGGTCTGCGCACCGTCATCTCTCCGCAATGTTTATCCTTAATTATGACTCTGAAAACAGTAACCTACCCAAGTGCTTTTTTCTGTTTCCAACTGTAATTTTTCTAACCTACGGTGTGGAGAAACAGTGTGACAACACATAACACTCGTATTGTTTTAACCCTTAGAGCAGGGGTCTCAAACTCAATTTACCTGGGGGCCACTGGAGCTAGGGTCTGGGCAAGGCTGGGCCGCATCAGGTTTTCCAAAAAACAAAAAAAATGCATTTATTAAAAACAGAAAAATATACAAATTTTTTCAGTGCTTTGGTTCCGATTTTCTACAATAAAAGCTCTGATAAAACAAAAGTTACTTCAAGTTATTTCCTTTAAACTTAAATAGCCAAAAACTTACCACTTCCACACGGATAGGGAGGATAACTTTTAACAGTTAACATGAACATTAATCAAACGTAAAAAAAAATTCTGGGTACATGATACCATACAGCATCCATATCAAACTAGTGTCTTGTGGGCCACATTTGGCCTGCGGGCCGCGTGTTTGAGACCCCTGCCTTAGACCATTTGGAAGGATGACTGCTGCGTTGTAGCCAAAAGCAGGGATCAAGTCCAGGGCTCAGGCATGTATCGCCCAGGTCTAGACTAAATCAAGACTAAGAGTAAGGCAATTTCAGACTGAGCCATGACTGAGATTAAAGTTGATGAGGAAAAAGTCAAGACTAAAGTTGCTGTGTCATGAACAAGAACTGGGGGGTTGATACCAAGCAAGACTAAGGCAATTTGAGACTAAGTCAAGACCAAGAATCAAGTATGTAGAGACCAAGTCAAGACCAAGAACCAGGCCGGTAGACACAATACCAAGAACCGGTTTGGGAGAGACCTAGCCACACCAAGACCAAGCCTTGTATGATAACATAAAACGGGACAGATCTCAAGTATTACAATAAAACTTAAAAGTGCTGATTGTTTAAAGACAAAGTGTTTTTAATGGTGCATATTTACACGACCTATCTTCAAGCTCTTCAATGTTATCAGCTGCTCACAATCGTTCACAAGTTCCGAGGTCAAATTTGTCATCCAAAGGCCTGCAAACATTGCTCATGTGGTAAGAAGACGCTAATCTGTGAAACACTCATTCTGTATTTGCTAAAAAGTTGCAACACACAAAACCTGACACTGCTTTAAACACGTTTCACAAAATGTCCGGTTCTTTGATAATGGAATAATGCCAGAGAAGTAGCCCAAAAATTATTAATAATAATAATTTTAAAATTTTTATCTTTCTGTAAGACATTCTCCTAAAATCCCCACGATAACATAATTCCTAATGCAGGGCAAAATAAAGCTAAATACTGTAGATCACTAATCTCAGATGTAAAGTCAAACAATGGATTTGTATCCTTTCTAATCTAATTCTAATTGTTCACATTAATGACAGTACATACTAAATCACTCAAACCATAATAATCAAAACTTGATGTAATAAATATGACAGAAACAATCCAGTGGTTACCTTCTTAATGGATAATTGATCTCCACCCAAAGAGACTAATGAATGTGTGTGGTTTGGCTTTGCTCCCTTTGAGTGATAGCCCTCTTTTCCACCAGAAGCCGTCCCAATGGTGGCGGGACACTGGAAGCGGAGGTGCCATCCTCTATAAGCTGTCTAATTGCTCCTCTGACATGACTGACTTGACGGTGTGTGTCCGTGCACTGCCACTGGAGGGTGACCCTTTTAGCCTGCTGTTTATTAGCGTGGTTCCAGGTTATCGCACCAATTAGGGCTTGGGATAACTGTGATCAGGAGATGAGAGAAGCTGGACGGATAAAAATGCATACTATTAGCAATGTTGGGGGAACCAGAAGTCCATTGCAAATGTTTGAAAAAATTCACATCTTGCTAAAAAAAAACCAGACAATTCTAGAAAATTAACATTCTGTAACAAGGTTGGTATGTTTTTAACAATGTTTGTTCACTGCAAGGAAATATGAACTCCCTTGCCAATGCTCAAGAAGTTCAGGTGTGGCTCCTAAATATTCTGGAAAATTCAACATTGCGAAATGAGCTGTGAGTACTTTAAACAATGTTTTTATCCACAAGGAAATGTTCAAAAAATGTTATCGAAAATTAAAGCTTTAGAAATGAGGAGTGGAATGTTTTGTAGCTATGAGGATATGGGAGATACTTTGCAAACACTATAAAAACACCCCCCAAAATGTATATATCTCGAAAATTTGAGATTGTGAAATTAGGTATGTTTGCTGTTAAATTAAAATGTTGCTTTTTTCTAAAAAAAAAAATGCAAAAAATACTTTAAAACAATTCAATGAGGAATGTGCATTTTTAAGGTCTAATGTCTTTCTACATAAAGAAAAGGATGTCCTTTGAAAGTGTTCAAGAAATTTCAAGAAAAAGTCAGAAACGGAGAAATTAGGATAGTGTAATTTTTAACAGTGGGTTATTTAGCAATGGGGAAAGCTTCAGTAGAAATAAGGTTTGTATTTGTACAATGTCTTCCTGTGTTGCAAATGTTTCAGAAATTTTAAGTGTTTTTACTCAATAAAGTTCAAGATCGCCAAAACATGAGGATAGTGTACTTTTAATATTGGGTTATTTAGCTATGAGAAAATGTTCTAGAAAACTCTGAGAGGTGAGTGTATACTTTTTCTAATGTCTTCTGAACTACAGAGAAACAAGACATGAAAACAGGAGGTCCTTTGCAAGCGTGCTACTATAATGATATTCTAGAAAAATTCAAGATCCAAAATGAGGTTTGTGTGTGTGTGTGTGTGTGTGTGTGTACTTCAAGCAACGTGTTTTTTAGCTTTATGGAAAATCTTCTGGACAATTCAAAATCCAGTGGACACTTTAAAAAATGTGTTTTATAGCTAAAGGAAACACGTGGGTCCTGCTGGCAATATTCTTTAACATTCAAGACCGAAAAAATGAAAAAATGAGCTGAATTATGATTTAGTTTTTAAAGTGTAATTTTACAATTAAGAGGAACTTTTTACCCTACATTGTACATGTGACAAATAAAGTACATAAAATTGTGTGTAAGTTTAACAATGTTATTTAGCGCTGAGTTTTTTTAGGCGCCACCCCCATGCCTCAATAGTAATATAATAGATAGAATCAAATGTTATATATTTTACACTGTTTGCTGTGCATTTTATACATGTCTGCATGACACCAAGTTAGCTGCGACTCTGCTTCTTCCTACTCATTTTCGGTCATGTTGAATTGTTAAGCATATTTGAAACAAAATAAACCATTTTAATCAATCCCTTATTATGAGTTAAACTAAAAAAAGTGTGACAAAGTGTCAAGGGTATTTACACACTTGTGTTGGGTTTGTCCAAACAATCATACTTGCATTTTAGCACCATTATGCACACCCTCCGTTTCCACAGGCGCTGATAACATTCTCACAGCAGTTTCGGTGCAGCACTCCGGCCAAACAATACCTTATTGACACGGGCCCTTTTGGACTCACAATAGCCACAAAACATCAGGGTTCCTGTTTTTGTTGACTCTGTTTGAGGCCACCATTGAGGCAAAGCCACTGTGGACACAGGCCATGCATAATGGGAGCTCTGTGTCATACAATACAACAAATCAAGCCTTTAAATGTTTGAGCATGATAAGGCAAAGGGAGGAGGTAGTTGCAAGGGGGGGGGGGGTGTCAACGGCAGGTGAAGTTGAAGAAAATGCGGGGCTTGGGGTGGAATAGTGCTGTCAAGCACCACTAGGGGCCAGTAGTAAGTCACGGAAGGAAGCAGCAGTGATTGTGTCTTTACATACGCGTGTGTGCTGCAAAGCATGAACAAAAGACTCGCTTTGTTGCAGATAATAAAAGAATTCCGAAATAGCTCCTTCACTGCTTTGGAGAGGATCTTGATGATGCCACATAATGTATAGGAACAACTCCAGATTTACATAATCACATGTAATGTACGCCAGCCAACAAACAAAATGATGGGGATGAAGGTTCTCCGCTTTCCTCTCCCCTATGGACTTTATATGTACACTAAAAGTACATTTAGTCTCACAAAAAGACAACATTTGCACATTGTGCGAGAAAATGTACTTCTCGGGTAAATGAGAAGCATAAATTGTAGGTGGAAGCTCCGATTGTGATGATTTACTGCTTTAATTAGGGTGTGTTTTCAGGTGATTCTACACTGACAGCAGTTAAAAATAATTTCTATCATCGTCTTTGAGCATACAAATACGCTGTGTTCCTTTAAGCACAGCTCAGCCTGCTTCTTAAGCATCACTACTTATGGGTGCAGTCGTCCCTTTTGTGTGCTAAAAAGGAGAACCATTTGTTTGTTAACTGGTTAAACCAGTAAGTTAAATTCTTCGGAATGGAGCAAAGTGGTTCCCCGTTGCCATGGTAACCCAATATGTACATTCAAAACAAGGCACCGGCCGCCTCTTCTTCCTCCAGCAATTAAAAGCAGAACAATAACAGTATTCGCCAATGACAGCGGCGTTTGTACAGTAGTTATGCCCTTCGTTAGTTCCACAATGTTTCCTCATGAATTAGTTAAGTCTGTTAATTGCACATTTATTACGCTCAAGGCCATGGAGAGTTGCACTAAATGGCTCAGGAATAAAACACAAATAGGGAACCATGAAAAATAAATTAAGCTTTTTAAGATTAAAGCTTAACTTAGTGTGGCAAAGGTGTTTTTTTAAACCATTATTTTACATATAGTCAGAGTCCAATAAAAAGCACCCAGCTCCAATTTTGTAGTGATTATGCAAAATCATTTTCAGATTTTTTCAAATCAAATCACAAGGTCAAATCCCAGGGAAGGATCAAATTTGATCTACGGCAAAATAGTGGAATATAATTTTTTTTTTAGATATTAAATAGGGAATTATTTTGGTTAGGTTTTTTTTTGAAGAAAGATTAAAAAAAAATCTCTGACCTCCTGTCAACAATTGAATACAATAAATTGTTGATGATATAAAAAGCTAAAAGTGTATTCCTGAAAAATTGTGGATACATTTTCCCAAATTTGTAGAATATTTTGTATTTTTTCACCATATTTCACATACTATTATTTGAATAAATCTATTTAAAAATTGTTTTTTTTGTCTCCAAAATATAATATTTTTATAAAAAAATATTATAATATAATTAATATAATATTAATATAATATATTAATATAATTTTTTTTAGATATTAAATAGGGAATTATTTTGGTTAGGTTTTTTTTTGAAGAAAGATTAAAAAAAAAAATCTCTGACCTCCTGTCAACAATTGAATACAATAAATTGTTGATGATATAAAAAGCTAAAAATGTATTCCTGAAAAATTGTGGATACATTTTCCCAAATTTGTAGAATATTTTGTATTTTTTCACCATATTTCACATACTATTATTTGAATAAATCTATTTAAAAATTGTTTTTTTTGTCTCCAAAATGGTTTCATCCAAAATTGGAGACTAGTTTTTTTCCCTGGTCCCACGAAAATAGAATGTAAGTAAATTGCAGATGACAAGGAAGGATTAAAATCTGTTTTCCAAAAGCCCCAAAGAACATTTTTAGGGTATGGTAGAAAAGCAACCACAATTGGAGATAACATATTTTGTTCTATGAATTTATATATATAAAATAATTGTGTTTTACACCCAAAATAAAGTATACAGATTTGCAAATGCAATTTGACCGAACTTACAGCAATCAATCTTCCAACATTTGCTTCAGTGCCTACTGTGATCCACTTAGTAATGATCATATTATTCTGGGAAAAGAAATTGGGCAAAACTAAAAAGTGATCCGGCAGCGTAATCCCTTTGTGTTTACACTTTATCATCGTCTATTGTGATCTGTGGAGTGTTTCATTATGGAGTGACTTTTGAGTGACACGGGCCCCGGCTGTCACAGCCATGTGCGGAGGGCTCTCATTTTCCAGCAGCCACCACAATAATGAGTGTCGTGGCGCATGTAGACCTGTGCTATTTGTGTTATTGTTGCAGGGGAAGAGGGGTGTCACACGCACACGGGGCACTCTGACGTTTGCTTTGCTATCAGCAGGAGTGCACAAATACAAACACATTTGCCTGAGTTATTGACCTTTATCTCCCCACTTTCCTGACAGCCATCTCCACATATTGACAATACAAACACGTGGAATGACAATAACCTTTCATTCACGGAGCTCTCTCTTCTTGTCTGGCTGCTCGTTCTTTTGCAGTTTGTTTAAATAAAACCAAACACCAGCATCTTTCTTTCCCTCCAAAATCCGGGGGTAATATCATTAGCCTGCTATTCAGACGAGTTAAGCATTCCCACTAGTTTTGACACACTGATATTATAAAAGCGTGGGTGTTGGTGTCCTATTTGTGTTGATTTTGTCATACATCTTGCATGAAGTCAATATGTGTGTCTTTATGATGTTCTGACAGATGTGGTCACTGCAGTAAAACACGCACACATAATAGGGGAGAGATGGAGTGTTCATTTTGTAAATTGTTACTGTTGCAATTAAATATTAACCATGTATACACACAGCATTTGCATTTCTGGTTAAAAGTCAAGCAGGATAAGGAATAATTTTAGTGAATGCAAGCCTGAATCCATAAAGGGAATAATTTACTGCATCTCAATACAGCGTTGAATAACAATGGTCATAAAAACCACTAGTATTCCACTAATGATTCTCCTCCAAGGATTTATTGTGTTTTCCAGCGTCATAAAATACGCTGCATCTGTGCGTCCTCCCCGTCTGCAGGTACACTTCCGAGGCCCGAAATTCAATTCTTAAACATTCTGGACCGGTGTTTGGTGACCATGGTTAATCATGGAGAAACAAAGACATCAAACAATATTTGATAATGAGAAAAATGCCTCCAGGATATTGGGCGGGGGGATGGAAGTGAGTGGTGGAAGTGGTGATGGAGAAAGAGGGGGGGCACAGCGTGAGTAGCTAGGTAGTCTAGACCACAGTGTGTGTGTGTGTGCGCGTGTGTGGCACACACATTAACTATCTATGGCACACTCAGTCACCTCTTATGGAGTTAAAAAGCCATTAAAGCATTGCCTCTTTCTTAAAGTTCATGATGAGATAATTACAATTCAAGATTGGAGAGCCAGCGGTGAGATTAGCTGCTGCACAGCACTGCAACTCAATTATGTTTTGGGGTAAAATGGATTTTTGTGGAAGGGCAAAAAAAAAAATTATCCCAGTGATTCCAAATTTCCAGAAATAAATTAGTAATATTATATATTACCTTTCATACACGTGCATTACATTTATTATATTTAAAACAATACATTTACAACAGTAATTCAGCTTCTTCCTACTCCTTTTCAGACATGCTGAATTTGACAAAGGGTACTCATATTATGACATATGATTCTATACCGTATGATGCACATTATATAGTCGAAAACTGTGGCATGGTAAATATAACAATAATTTTTGTTGTTAAAATTGATATTTGTGGAAAAATCACCCAAAAAAAATCACATAATTACTAACATAATTTATTATATTTCATATAAACTCAGCTTCTCTGTCCTCCTTTTTGAACACACCGGATTGTGAAAAGTGAACCATTTGTAGATAGCATGATGCACATTTAACAGTGTATATTCAAAGTATTCAGGTATTCAATTTAACAATGTAATAATAGAGTAGTAATACTGTAATAAAACAAAATTGCTATGAGCACAATACAGAACAGTGAGGGGCGTGAGCTTCTGCCTGAGGGACAGAAATCCGTTCTCAGCTCTCCTTTTGTGGCAGCGTTATTGTGTTATCTTGATTGACACAGTGCTAACAGTCCGGGCCGAATGGAGGCAGATCCAGAGACACGGGCCAAACGGCAGCATGTGCAGCCGCCTCGGTCATGCAAATCGGGCCCGGCCAGCCCCGTTGACTATGATTAATGAGCTGGGGCTGAAGCCTTTGTTTCCGCACGCTGCCATTTAAGGGTGAAATACAATCCCCCAAAATATTATCAATCCCTTATTAATCCGGTGAATTCGCTCGTGCCGACGTTTTTTTTTTTTGCACGTGCCTCAGGAGCATTGGGCACAATTGCATTTAATTACTTGTCTGCTAATTAGATTCATTAAAAGGATAATAAAATAAATGGAGGATGCTCGGTGGAAAGCTCGAGTGAAACACGTGTCTTGTCTTGCTGTGATGTTAAAATATGGATGTGGGATTTTTGGAGGCAGTCATGCTGTTCGGATGCGCGAATCCGATACCATGCTAATACTACAGGCATTTCCTGACTCTGACTTCCCTCGTGTTTAAACTGTGATTTTTTTTTTTTTAGAGCTGAGATTCCAGACTCCCTGAAGATTCGAGAGCAATTTTGTGGTGCGGTGCAGTGAAGTCATCTCTGGGGGTGAAAAAAAAATTAAACATTATGACAGTAATGCTGACAATGGAGTGAAACCAAATCCGCTCTATGCACGGTAAGCAACGCCACTGGATGTGGAAAGGAGAGACTAATGGGCAAGGCGTGGAAGATCTTACAATATCCTTCAGATGTGTGTGATGAGTAGAGGAAATTACACCGGCAAGCAAATCATCAATCATTATATTCGGCGGGAGATGCTGTCAATTTCTGGAGCGTTTATTCTTCGGCACAGACACTTCCGCGAGGGGAAAATGTAAATATTGTGCAGCTATATAAGCACCATTAGCGGCACCTTGCTTAGCACTACAATGGCAGTGGAAAAGGGATCAGTGTAGCCCCTCTCAGATATCACAGGGAGACATCCTTTGTAAATTCACCTCCCACTGTGAGCAAGCTTCACAGCTGGTTAACAGCACTGTGTGCACCGCTGTGCTGTTTGCAATGCAGCCTCCAAACTCCAGTCCATTTCACACAGCCACATTTTCGTCCTGTCACTGTTCTGCATAAAGGGCCCAGACACAGAATGGAAGGCAAAGGAGAGCAATAACAGAGACAGAACCCTGTCTGTGTGCAATGGTATTCAGTAATGTCCTGTTGTGTTGGAAGCAATTTCCGCTTTCCGACCAGCATCCCGATGAGCCGGGTTCTGTAGTAAAGTCAAAAGTATGATGTGGTTTTCTGGAATCTGTGTTAGCCCATCTTGTTTGCATGGATACAGGCCATCAATTAAATGCTGCGCTGACTGGTAATGAGTGTTACAGACATCAAACAATCAGAGGACATGCTGACGTAGAAACTGAATTCTTGTTGGACAAAAAAATACATTATAATATTATAACAATATACACGTACTACAAGCAGTGCAGCCAACGTATATATATATATATGATGTCTGTTGGTGCATTGCGGTTTGACCTAACATAGATCACTCTTTCGCGTTTTTTCAAAAATTAATGAATTAATAAATGATGGCTACTGACGACTATGGCCTATTATTCCATTCCATTCTCCTGCGCTTATCTAGGTCCGGCTTACAGAGCATTCCACCCATTTCCGACTAAGAACCATGGCCTCTGATTTGGAGGTGTTGAGTCTCATCCAAGAACCAGCTCTACACTGAACCTTCTGGGATTAGCAGCGGGGATGAAAACTGCATTGAACCTCTTGTATCCGAGGTTCCGCCAACAGCCATACCCTTCTCTCCAGCACCCTGGAATAGACTTTCCCAAAGAGGCTGAAAAGCGTGATTCCACCTATAGCTGCAACACATCCTCTAAAAAATCCTTCTTAAAAAGGGGGACCACACTCCGGGCTGCCAATCCAAAAGGTACTGTTACAGAGCTTTGAGGAATTCATTGCGAAACTTTGCCACTGACGACCAATTTGACAACCCCAATACCTCAGCCACTGTGATGGAACTGTCCACGTACATTACCTCTGCTTGCTCTATGGAAGGTATGTATGTCAGCGGGATTGAGAAGGACTTCAAAGTATTCCTTACACCGTCTGACTACATCCTCAGTCGAGGTCAGCAGGTCACACTGTTTACAGTGCGGACTAGGCACTGCTTCCCCTTTCTCAGGCGCCGGATGGATTACCAGAACCTCTTTGAGGTCAACCAAAAGTTGTGCTCAATGGCCACACCAAACTCCTCCCACACCCGAGTTTTTGCCTCGACCGCTGCCAAAGCCACGTGCCACTAGGCCTGACGGTACTGGTCAGGAGTCCCACAAGCCATATGACCATATGATATTATTAGTGAATAGGCCGTGAAATACTACCATATCCTGGTGGAGTGATCCTAAGAGCTATGTTGTCTGAGGGTAACATGCAAAGGCATGACCCTAGGTGACGGGTCACACCTAGAGTGATTCAGAAGACCCATAGAGGAGATACCACACCTCGCCCGGATGTGGGATACCGGGGCCTCATCCTGAAGCCAGGCCCGGGGGAGGGGCTTACAGATCGGACCAAGCCCGAAGAAACCATACAGGATCTCTCCCTGTAGACACACCATTTGCGGTGGAAAGCATACGCGTCCTGTGCATTGCATTTTAGGAGGTGGTCATATCTGGCACGGCCTATTATTAGTCAAAAAATACTTCAAGACAAGACATGTACCTTTTTGGTCACTAGGCATCAGTAATGTCACATTACTATATTACTATTACTATACTATATTACCTTCACAGTGCATGGTGTCTTCTTAATTTATTTCAGAGATGCATACTTATGTTATATTAATGTATCTCACATATACACTTGCAATACAATACACTTACAATATCTATTTATATACTATACATAGGTATATATATATACATGGAGCATACATACACATATATATTACATATATATGTATCTATACATACATACACATATATATTACATATATGTATATATACATACATACACAACACCTCATTACTACACGTCGGCCATGTTATCTCCGTTTGAAACCCTTTATTAACTTCAGAATGAAAAACTGAAGTGACACCTTCCCAACAAAATGCTACCCCTTTGAGAGCCATCATAGTTCACTGACTCCCCAACCCCGTCTGTGATTTTTATCTTTTTATGCCATCACATTACACTGATCCTTTTATACCTATTACACACACGGATCCCCAGAAAAGCCACCCCCCCCACCCCCTTGATCCTCTGATACCTATAGCTGAGGCGCTCCTCCTGCCCCTGACCTCGGCCCCTTTGTAGCAATCAGACCAGACTTCCTCAGAGGCCCTGATCTTATCAGGGCTATATACCAATCCTACTACATAGCTTCCTTTTGTCACCGAGCCCTTTCAGACTCACGGACTGTGCCGATGAACACACGCAGCCCGAGACCTCAGCTCATCTCAAGTCATCATACTACACTGGCCAACAACAATGGGCTTTATTTCCAACACTGCACGGGTCAGATTGAGGCTTTCTGCTCATCAATACATTGTTGAATCACAATGAGAGGAACCTGGGATGGAGTTGTCAAATGCACATTTGGACTCCGTCATCAACATTTCAGTTATGGGAAAATGTGTGGGTTCATGCAAGTGGGAAAAAAACCTACATGATGTTCATTATCTCTGCAAAATAAACACATGTGAATCTGTACTGCACTGAGGACGATTCGATACACTGCCAGCAATACGATACTCTAACGATACATGGAATTTTCTTCACGATGCGATATGATACGACGCGATAATCATTTAATTGAAATCACTGCAATCCGATATGATATGGTGCAATTTGCGATATGAGGCAATTCAACATGATGCGAATAAGCAAAGGGAAAAATTGCATTCTTTTCAAATGACGGACGTTTTGTCGAGCTTTCCGTCGTTCTTTGAGAATCTGTATTGTTTCCAAACATACCATTTCAACATTGCGGGTGGGTTAAATATAGAAACTTCCTCGCTACTGCTTGCGTGCGAACGTCCACGCTGTTTTACTAGTAGTTGTACGTGCCTTATGGCTTCTGTCCGTATTCAATAAAAAATGCGAAATAATGATGGTGCATTCTTTGCACCCGGGGAACAGCATATGGGGTGAAGTTGAACATTAATAAAACGGCACTTGCATCGGATTTTACCAATACTCCATGAAGACGTCAGCTGATTCCCAGGATGTCCCCCAATTCCACGCCGTTGCCTTTTTATACAGAACAGTGATATATGAAAACAAACCTGCTTGCACAGCCTGTATGTAAAGGTGCTAGTGAGCTGCAGCGGCAAGAGTTTAGGAGTGCTAAGAGACTAATTGTCATTAAAATTTAAATGATGCCATTATAACATACTGATCCATTGGGGGACATTTGTCAAATTACATCTTAACTTATAAGTGTTAGGGGACACTATAGCTGCATTAGTCAAAAGTTTTACTGTGTTTGTTTTATCCATGTAAAGGCTTTTTCTTTAACAGGACTGCTTGAAAGCACATCACCGCATTTACATATTAACATCAAGAGCATCGATGTACTTACCTTCCTTTTTTCCCATGTGAAGGTAGAGTTGATGGAGATCATGGTTTAAAAAAGAGACCACTGCAAGGTGAAAGGACACAGCATAATTATGAATTATGATTTAAATACACCATACATTTCATTCACAATACCTTGGATGGTGATACTAATACAAAACATTGTAATGCACTTCAAATGTGACATTGTTCACCATTGAAGAGACAAAACAAACAAGAGACAATGGACTAACCCACATTTGTAGCGATTATTTTAGTTTAAACATTTAAACAAACACACACACACACACACACACACGATGGGCAGCTTCAGAGTGGCGTGGTGTGCCTTTACGCCCCCGTCTCCACCTCCTCGCTTTTAGTCGACTAGCAGCTGACGGAGGCGTTTACTGTCTTTTTAATCTTTTTTATCTTTGGTCTTATGGTAGCTGACCTGTGTTACATTGCAGTCCACATTAACTAATGTTATCATTTCGACTGGATGTATCGCTTACATTTTATGAGGCGTGACTGTGAGCCTCGTTGCCGGGTTCTGCCCCCTTATGTCAATAAGAGCCAATCATACGCCCGTATACTCAATTCACTGCGGATTCGACCAATCAAGGAGCACGTCACGAACGGGTCATCACTTCAACTTCCTAGCGGGAAGCGGAAGAACAAGGAGCTGCATGGAATAACGCCGACTCAATGGTAAACAACCACCTTAACAAGGTATTTAATGTTCTGTAATCGTATGCAATTGTCTTAAACATGCATTAGAGAGCAATCGATTATTTGAACTCGGTGTTTTACTGCACAATTTTAATATAATGTGTCGCGTTTGCCACATTGCAGTACTCAACATAACGACGACAGTCAGCTGTTTTGGCAGGCACCATAACTTCCTTTTTGTATACAGTATATGCAGTAAAAGAAGATGAGACTCTCCCGAGCTGAATACAAAGAGATAGTGAGATGGACAGAGCAACTGAGACCAACACGCCAGTGTATGAAGATGCTCAAGGAAAGATTTTCAAAGTAAGACACCAGAGCTTTATCGTCTTTTATTGTGACAGGACATCTATACAGTATGCATTGCTTGTTAATGCGAATTGCATTGTATTATACTGTTATTGCTTTTTTAGCTATGAATTCCTTTTGGTGTTATACAATGCAGCTCTTCACTATCAATATATGTTTATGGAATAGAATTGCGTCGCCATCATCATTGTTAAATACAGTAAGTATGATGCTTGGTTTTGTGGCCATTAATTCCTCCTTTCAGTAATCATCCTCTCCAAAATGAGCCAGTGTATTTTGCCATGCAGCGCTTGCGCATCCAGAAATCGAAGAGAGAGGTTAATGGTTGTGTTTGCCTTTCTCCTTGACACTGAGGGCCCTTACTTTATTGAACGGAACACGTGTAATCCCCCAAAGGCTACCAGGACACTGCCGCTGATCCCATGGAGGTCACTTACAAAGTCGCATGTATTCAGAGCTTCCCACCTCCATTGTTCCCTAATCACCAATCGAGAGGAAAGTATAGCAAGTCCCCAAAGGGGATGCAGGGAATCTAAACTGAGGCTGGGTTGTCACTGTCAGCATTCTACTACAGAGCATTGGGGCCATACTGTAAAGAATAAAAATTGAGAAATGATGTGCACAAAGCCATAATGTTGCCAAAATAACATCATAATAATTCATATAATACGATACTGACTTTATTCTCATAATATTGTGACTTAATTCCTTTAATTTTGTGACATTTATTCTGGAAATTTTCCAGATTTATTAATGTAAAATGACGTGAAGTATTCATAGCAATGAAGTATTGCTATGAAATTTTTACTTAATTTACGTAAACTTATCAGTTTATTTGTCATAATATTGCAATATTCTAATATTAACTGTATGGCTATTGGAAAAATTATTATGGCAGTAAAGCACTTTCCCGTAATGTGACTTTTACATAACATTTTTATTCTTGTAATAATTGAACTTCTTGTAATTAATGACTTTATTCTCTAAATAATCATATTTATTTCTTGTACTATTCTGACTTTCATTCATTTATCCTCACGAGAGTTGCAGGGGTGCTGGAGCCTATCCCAGCTGTCTTCTGGTGAGAGGCGGGGTACACCCTGGACTGGTGGCCAGCCAATCACAGGGCACATATAGACAAACAACCATTCACACTCACATTCATACCTATGGACAATTTGGAGTCACCAATTAACCTAGCATGTTTTTGGAATGTGGGAGGAAACCGGAGTACCCGGAGAAGACAGAGGGTGGAATTGAACTCGGGTCTCCTAGCTGTGAGGCCTGTGTGCTAACCACTAGCACGCCGTGCAGTCCACTATTCTGACTTATTTTTTTATAGTTTTTTATAGTTTTATTATTATAGTTTTTTTATAGTTAGTTTTTATAGTTTTCTTGTTAACTGACATGATTTTCCTCATATGTACCGATTTTATTATTGTACAATTCGGACATTATTCTCGTAATATTTTGATTTTTGTTTTTTTTTAATTGCCCAAATATTCTAACTTTATTCTTGTAATAATCAGACAATATTTTAACATATATTTCTTTACTTTGTTCTCATAAACCCAGTAAGATTTTTTGTACTGATTTTATTCATGGAAAATATTACTACGGTAATTCATAAAATAAAATCAGCATCCTGCAAGCTTCGGTTTGGTACGTCACATGTATTTTGAACCCCCTGCATGTTTTTGGTTCTCTTGACCAAATGTACTTTGATGCCATTTTCCCCTAAAAAAAAAAAAGAAAGTGGTACTGGTAAGTGTAATAATTAAAGCAAAACACGGGGAGCATTTTCCTTCCAATAATTCTGCACAATCTCAGCCTCCCTCCCTGAGGTGCTGGCTCTTCTGTTTAGTCTTGCCGGCTATTGTTATTATTGCGTTCAGCATAACCAATCTTGGTGAGGCCGGTGCTCTTTACAATCCCCGAGTCTCCTCACTGGGCCTGACAGGCAGGCGCGGCAGCAGTGTTTTCACAGCCTGCGAAATTATTCTGCTTGTCCAATCAGCTGAGCTGGACTCTGGAGGGTTAGTGATTGGACTGGCAGGAAATCAGGCTCTTAAGACATAACATATCGACTAGGCCATCCATCATCTCTTAGCATGCGCTCGGGCACGCCAGTCAGCCACCCTCCCTCATTCTCCATACCCCCTCAAGTCCCTCCGGACTGTGTGGGAGCCCTGCCACTGCGTAAATATTGGCCGGGGTGGCCATGGCTGGAGCATTGGTTTGCTTTGGACCTTTACTGACAGAGCGAAGAGCGTACTTTTGTCAGAATTTCATTATTAATACTTTAAAATTGCAGTACGTGAGATTTGCATGAACCACAATGTGGTATAAATATAACAAGGTTACTGTATTGTAACAGTGCAGCATCTGTTAAAATAATAGGACAGATGATGTGAAATAAACTTTTATAATCCTAAATTTGTTTTATTGGCAATGTTTTTATTTGAGTATTGGTATTGACCCAAAATTTGGCTGCATCCCAAAGATATAAAGGCATTTTATTGTGCAGTATGTTATACTGTAATTCAGACATCTTGGTGAATGAAGGCCAAGTCACTCCTGGTAAAACTTTTATTGACTTGCTGACAGCAAATCATATTGGGGTATTATCATTTTATTACAGTGAAACCTCCAAGGTTCATTTGTTCTCCGCTTTGTATGCCTGTGGAAACAGTTTTTCTCAAAGGGAAGCTGTAATATCTACACCAGGGGTGGCCAAACTTTTTCCACAGAGGGCCACATAGTGACAAATGAAAGGATGCAAAGGCATCTTTGATATTTTGTAAACCAATACACGTAAATATGCTAAGAAGTTATATATATTTAAATATACACACTCTTAAGCAAAATCGTAAGATCAGTTGAAAAATTGTATATATTGTATTTACATTTTGCACTGTTGGATCTTAATGGGGAGCTAATATGGTTGTTCCACTTTTCCGACCTATATGTAGTTAGAATGTTGTATTCTCTTATTAAATGATGGCAGCATTTCAGATAATGAGATTTGAGCCCAGCAAGAAGTTTGGGATGGCTCAAAACACTTTCAAAAGGCATGGTAAAAATGCCCCTTTGTGATGTCATAGAGGAGTGGACCTCCTTATTTGGGTGTGGCTGTAAGCCAGATAAACCCTCATGCCGCTCTGCTTCCCCCAACCTTTGCTCCCCTGTTTATAAAACAAGCTCAGGCAGAAGTTATTGTATTTGGTGATTCTCAGCAAGAGAAGAATATTTTCATTTGTCAACGGCATTTCACACGGGTGTGTTTTTGTGTGTGAAATATACGCAAAACTGCTGCTGTAGCCAACTGCTGTGCGTCCACACGGTGCCCTCACATGCAATTTCAGAGCTCCATCGCACCAATGGTGCCTCTGACAAAGTGTGTCCGACAATGAGCGCTATCCTTCGGGCAGGCGGGGTTTCTACACGTACGGCTTCTCCTGAGCTCCAATGCACCATCGGTGCTACGTTACCACTCGTTACAAAAGTATTTTGCAAGGCTATTTGTTTACTTTTTTTACCTTTATTGAATGAGGGACCTGAATCACAGAGGTTTGTTATAAAAGCCAAACAACATTGTTTGTCATAAAAAAGTAGGTCACAGACTGGAACTCGTTTGTGGGCCAAATGTGCTGGACAGTTGTGTTGCACAATAGCAAGCAATGAATAATACATTGGGCCATTTTATAATCATTGCCTTTCGATTTGGGACACAAAATGGGGACGATTCAAACTTGGGACAAAGTGCAAGTAAGAGACAATTTCAAGGTAATTTCCACGGAGGGTCTGTCATTCTCTCTGGTGGACTATAAGTGGAGGTGGGTGGAGAGTGGGAGGATCCCCCAGACGGACTGTGCAGACCCCTTCATCTGTAACGGCTGCATAACACAGATGTTGGGAGTCATCTGTCAGCCTGACTCTTCTCTTTTTCCGGGTCTGGGCTGCTGCTTGGCGAGGGGTGGGAGTTGAAGCATTGGACACGGTGCTGTCACAATGGAGACACATGCAAATACCGTGCCCCCTCTGTGGTGTCCTGCCCAAGTATCTAGCAGACCAGAGCAAGGGAGGCATGTGACATCAGTCCTATTAGGTCCTTCTCTCGCCGTGCATTAGAATTGGAAATGATGGGCTGCTCTCTGAGGTCTTGCTTGGCTTCCCCAGGGTCCAGAGGGGGACCTCAGTTCTCCATCCTTTTGTATAAAAAGGGAGGGGAGGTGAGGTCTCTCTGTCCTTCTGTGGTCTGTTATGAATAGATGTGGATGTAATGATCACCCCCCCCCCCCACCCCCCAAATTTAAAATATCATTCAGCCCACTCGTCATATGTCGTTCATTGGGTGCTGTGCAGATGCCACTGTTTTGGGAAGTGCTTATAAAGTTTAGTGTGACACATCTCCTGTCTCCTTCCTTCCCTCCATTACTTTCACACACAGCTCCCTTGTGATGAAGGCTTTTTTTTTTTTCAACTCGGGGCCCTTAATGTGTCGTTTTCATTGGCACCAAGGCAGGTTGCAATATGGTGCCGCGGCTCGCTCGGGGAATATGAATGTTGATTAAGCATGCGTTCAGCCTTTTGAAATTCAGAGGCAAGTGTCAGAATAATGGATGTTGAGCAAATGTCAAGCATTTGTTAATTTCTCAGTTATTGGGGGTTTATCTAGCATGATCTTTTGGAGGCAACGCAAAGGGCAGGCTTGTTGTGGCATGTGCCATTGATATGGTGATTTCTTGGGCTCCAGACACTTTGTTTTTGACGGCTCAAGACGAAGCAGAGGGACTTGCTCATTGATTATTTATTGTACCTCTTGTGTGTGTGTTTTCTTTACTCAGTGCTTAACCAGCATGTAATGCCTCCATCCTTTTTACACATTCATCTAACTTCTTGGCTGTATATAGCCAAAATATAATGTTTTCTTGCATTTTTTTTTACCATTCATGCTCTATAGTGTACTGAAATTACAGATTTCAATAGCATACTGTGGATATTATATAAAATGAAAAGCCAGAGTACATATGTCACTTTTTGTATGCATACTTTTCATCCAAAGAAAATAACATTTTGCTGACATGACAAACATATGAACCGGAGCTCAACAGAATTAAAAAGGATTGTGTATGTGTAGAGTAAATTCAATTGGTAGACAGCAGCTTTTTTTGTTTGGAAATGAATTGATTTCTCAAAGTTGTATTATGATTTTTTATTTCTGTATTTTTGTATATTAGTATATTGTATTATTAGTATATTATAATTATTACTGCATCATTATGTAAAGCTCAGAATTTTAGACCTCACTATTAATTAGTTAATTTTGAAAACAAAAAATTTGTTTGAATGTTTATTTGAAGGTATTTCCCAACTTTTTCAATAAATTATTGAGAAAACAATTTGACCCTTTTGAAACTATTCAAGACTAGGTATTTTGTGAATTGCAGTGTTTCCTGCAATCTATTTGTGGCAATGACGGTGGACGGAATTGTCAAATTTGCATAATTGGCCATAACATGCTTAAAAAAAGTGGGGGGAAAAAAACGTGAAGCAAAAAAAAAAGTTTAGAACAATGGCCATGGTCAAACCTTAGTTTTTATGCTGGCAATTTGCATATATACCAGAAAAGAAAAGAGACGAGATCAATGATAATTAATTCCAAAGCCAAAAAAAAAACATTTCCACTGCATTTCAGCCCTGCAACAAAAGGACCACTTGCCATCATCCTAGTGATTCTGTGGTTAACAGTCAGTTACAAGCACAAAGGCTGGAGATGACTCTGTCATCCTGATTGAGAGAGAATTACAAAGGGGGGGGTGCTTGAAATATTTGTCTTTCCTCTGTTAATCTATGGTTACCTGTAAGGACACTTGTGCAGTTATCACAGTTAGCACAAAAAGGGCTTAAGGGCTTCAGGAAAAGGATATTGCAAGGATGCAACCTAAACCATCCAATTTTTCAGATCATTCAAGTGGACCTATTATGCAAATTTTTGGTGCTTTGTATTAATTTGTGGACTCCTTTAGAGCAGATGCACATGATAACTTGCACAGAAAGGTTTCTAGATCTTGTAGATTATGTACCTCTTTCTGGAGTGTTTTCATGGACTTCCTGCTTCTGACCCAAACGGTATTTTAATTTACCATCCTTGGTCTTCCTTGAGCTACGCCCATTCTGCTGTGATTGGTCACAATCCCAAGTGCTGCCAAGGACTGCCAGATACGAAGGTCCACGCTTACTGACTGCAGGCAATCTGCAGTCCATATAAGGAAGTCCGGATTGCATTGATGTCAGTAAACTTGATGTTAGAAAAAAACTCTGTAAAACCGAGCGTGCAGAGCCATCTTTCAGGGCCACTTCCAAATGCATAAACCTTATTACTCTGTGTGTTGATATAATTTATCATGAGAATGCAACAGTTATAGTGCATAAAGTGGAAAAAGGCATACTGTAAAAGGTTGTCTTTAAAACTTCAATGAGAGGGGTTTAATTGTTGTGAAAAAAGGTTTCAGGCCGCCCAAGAAAGTCCAGCAAACATCTGGACTGTCTCAGAAAGTCGATTTACTGTAGCTTCGGGACTGGGGATTTATCATTGTAGCGCTCGCTCGGGAATGGTCATAGGCAGGCGTGAGTGCACTTGTTTGCACAGTGAAGCAAAGACTTTTTGGAAGATGGCCTTGTGTCAAGAAAGGCGTGTAGAAACCACTCCTCTCCAGGAAAAACAGCAGGGACAGACTGTTATTCTGCAAAAGATACAGATATTGGACTCCTGGAGAGTGGGATAAAACCATTTTCTCTTATGAATCCCCTTTCTGATTGTTTGGGACATCTAGAAAAAAGCTTGTCCGACAAAAGATAAATTGAGTGCTATCATCAGTCCTCTGTCATCCAAACAGCAAAGCCATCTAAAATCATTTGCATGAGGGTATGCCTGCTATGATGATCAATCAATAAATACTTACGATAAATAAAAACATGCTCAATAATTGTGCCGGCCTCGATATATCGACAAGTGCATGTGTGTGTGTTTTCCTCCTCTCTCTACCAAACCGGATGGATGACAAGAGGGTTCACTCTGTGCATCTGTTTCAACACCTTGGCGTGTTGGTTCTACAGTGGAATGAACAGAGTCAGTGAACCCTCTTTTTGGTCATTCAGTCTCTGTGTCTGAGTGGGGAGAGGCGGGGCGGTTCGTGAATGTACATAGTGGTGCATAGAGTGCTGCACAATTTTCTTGTGTTGCTTCTTTTTTTTTCTTGAGTGCTTACAGATCAGGGCGGGCTGACAGCGGCATTTGCTGCTGGTTGAGAAGAGCAACTGGTGCATTCATTTCAGTCTCTAAAACACTTTTCACTCACAAGTCATCTAACTGATAATGGATCGTTGTGGCAGTTAACATAGTTGTTGTTAGTGTTGGTTTAGGCATATTGTACTGAGCTGCCAAAGATGTGCATACGGTCTTCCTTGCCACAGTAGTGCCATATCGTTATAAATTATTTTTTTTGTTCTATGGTTAGCATCACACTTTCCCCTCTTTGCCATTTGTGGTACAAATTCTAAATAGTAAACCTTAAACATGTAAACAAATAAATTACAAAAAGTCAGGAAGTGATCTCTACATCTCTTGTGAGAGATCCCGAGTACCCTCCAGTGTGTTATGACACATTTATCATATAATTCATGCGTAAATGAATGAAAGGATGAATGAAGCACAGGCCGAGAGGAGCAATATCAAAATAAGTGAAAGCTGTGCTGACTTCACAGCTTCACGTCAGGCCGAGGGATTCATGAATAATAGATTCAATCAATTACTTGATTAGGAAGCACAGGAATGACGACTTCCTCTTCATATTATGCAATGTTGTCCAAGTACATTCGATAGATTGCATTGCCTTTTCAGCTCATCGAGCTAAAAACACTGAGCTAAGCAGCCCTCTTAAGTAAAGTATTGGTTGTAAACCATTTTATAAGGACACTTTTTAGGGTAGAAACTGTCTTTGTGAGGTTATTGGATAGAATTTGATGTACAGTAAGTGTGTGTTGATAGAAAATAAGCTTTCAGACAGTATGAGCTGATTGTAAAAGTGTTGCATTAGCGTTGTCCTTCATCTCGGTTCAGTGCTTGTTTTTACCAGTTTGGGGCAAATGAGCTTGAATTCTTTTTTGTTTTGTTTGAACACTGATTAAAAAAAAAAAACCAAAAACAAAGGTTTGTACATTTACATAACATTCTTTTAAAGAGCTGAAATAACAATGTGGCTATTTCTGTGTAGTGTTTTATGCATATTACATCACTTCAAGTAGTTTTTGCAGGTCAATATTGCCAGTGAGTTGAATATTTTATTTTATGTATTACTCAATCAAAGGATTTTTCAGTAGAATATTTCATTTGTTAAAATATTTGATAGCTGCAGCCCTAAAAAAAAAAATCAGCATAATAATAGCATGACCGGCTGCGGTGGTAATCCAGCTAAAACTCAACTCTGAACCCTCGGCGTCATGACGAGTCAGCACATCCGGAACACTTTTATTGCAACATATACATGAGCAAAAGTTTTATTTACTTGTATGTCTTAACTACTACACTATCAATACTAGACTATACTTACTATATGGAATAATACTAGAGTAAAGGTGACTATAGGGGTGTTATTTCATGTCTAGAGGGCTCTAATAATGGTAATAACCTTATTTAGAAGGTCATAAACCGATTTTATATGTTCTCACTCCAAAAGTATTCTGTTGAAAGAGGGAATCTTGCTTGTCAGGTGTGGAACTAATTAGCTGCACTAAACAATGGATTACTGCATATATGTGTTTGTTTCTACCTCCTCTACTCAAATGATATCACTTAACGCACAATGAAAAAAACTATATTACTCCACGGTTGTTTTCAAAGTATGTGCTGAGAAACAGATGTTAGCATTTTGGCTATCAGCGTGGGTAATTAGTGGCATTTGCATATCTAGCTGTGCGCCTTTTGATAGAATATGGACATGTGGCAGTGTTTTGCATACTGTTGTTGTTCATGAGTGAAGTTCTTATATATGAATTTTAGCTGTTGTCCTTATTGTTTAGCTTCATCGTCAGTGATGGAGAAAAGTCAAAGATGTTGTTCTGTCTAAATTATCATGCCCTGAAGTGTCGCATCAAGCATGCAGATCCACCAAATGGTACCACGGCACCATATGATCCTCATGTCATTAGCCAGGTGGCTTTCATTACCTAAATTACCGCTATTGTTTATAATTAATTATTTGTCGATTGGAAGATTGTGAATTTAACTGATCTTCTCAAATCCTCCCCCATCCCATATTAATTGGGTTGAAAGGCTGTATTCAGCTTCTCTTGCTTTTGTATTCCAAATTATTTGATGCTCGTTTAACAACAAAAAAAAGACAGTTCTATTCTTAGTTTAATTTGTCACATTCCTAAGCAGTGGATTGCCAAACTTAACTGAGCTTGAAGCAGCGACCAGACAGGCAAACCAGCCGAATGACAAAGTGGAAGGCACTAATTATTTTTAATCTCATCGGTTGCTTGACTATTTTGGGGTGCATATTATTGCCCTCCCCCGTCTTGCATTGTAGGAGGAAGATAATTAGGTTGAAAGTGAAGGATTCCTTAGCCACTCTACTGTTTCCCAGCCTTCTGTTTTCTCATGTTCTAAATGATGAGAGTATCAGAAGAGTGAAATGTAATTTTAATTCCAGCCAAGGTCAAATAAAAGATGTGTTCATGCAGAAATGCATGTTGTTTGATTGAGTGACTCAGCAAATCTGAACCAAGACATAGACCTCATTCATTAATTTTCTATGCCGCATAATCCTCACTAGGGTGATGGGGGGTATGCTCGTATTCCAGTTGACTTTGGGCAAGAGGCGGGGTACACCCTGGACTGGTCGCCAGCCAATCACAGGGCATATATAGACAAACAACCATTCACATTCATAGCTATGGACAATTTATAGTTTGCAATTAACCCATTTTTTTAGGAAACCGGAATGTATTTTTAAGCTTCCACTGATTGATCGGCTCCAATTTTCTTTTTTTGTTTTTGGGGGATCGGTGATTGGCCGATCTTTACATATGAACCTGATCTTATCGACATCTGCAAAAGTCGGCTGCCGTCCCTTCAGCTAAGACTATTGCTATAGCTGGAGCCAGGCAGCGTGTCATGTTAAGCGCTTATTGAGCAGTGGAAAGAGCGAAGCTAATTTGAGGTAAATCATTGAGTAGATGACCAGCCATTTTTGGTGAATGTGCACTTTATTTTTGGTCATAGGCTCAAATCAGATCTGAAGTGTAACCAGTAGTGCGAGTTTTTAAAATGTGAAAAATAAAAGCATCAAGGATCTGACATTTAGTAGTTTGGACATAAATTTTGTAAATTTTTTCGTTTCTTTATGAGAGAAAAATCCTCATTTGTGGTTAGCGTGTTTCAACAAAGTAAGATTGGAACATTCAAAGTGTATACTATCAGTCATTTTAAAAAAATGCCAAAATTGGAATCTGCAAGTCGGGATTTGTAAAAATTGGTAATTTTTGGTCATTTTTAGTGTGTAAAAATAAGACACTGTTGCAGTAATGACACATTTTTGGTTTGTAATACACATGGCTTAATGTGTCAAATGTCCTTTGTGCCAATAGATGGTAGTAACATAAGGAATGGATGTTGACAGTAGCTTAAAAAAGGCAGAAGTGCCAATGGGTGGTGTTCCTTTTCACTTCTGATGTCCTGGTGTTAACATTGACAAATTAACATGTTAACATTGTAAGTGCCACAAAAAGCCAAAGGGAAAAAAAAAGAAAAAGCTCCTTAGTCCAAAAGTTGTGTGATTTTCGAGGCATGTTTTCTGGAATATGCTGGTGGAATTGCTCAACCTCGGGGGTTTTGCTGTATAATAAAGCAAAATTTACAAGCAGTTGATGTTTGCTAAATACAAGGATGAAGAGTCTTGAACCAGTCATGATGTGCTATATATATCACTATATTGACACTTACTATGGTACCCATTATGTCATTGGATGGTCATATCACCTCGTACTTCAGTACGAGGTGCATTATTAAAAAAAAAAAAACAACAACCTTAAACTGTATTATGGAAAGCAGGAAGTGAACAAATGTAACAGTTACTGATTGTAAAAGTACCAGATGGAGGGGTAGGATTTAATAAGCGTTGCTTCTTCCTACTCCTTTTGGACATGTGGAACTGTGAACTGATTATGGGATGAACTCAATTGTAATCTGATGCATGTTCAAATGAAATAAAACCATTTCCATTACCAACATTTTTTATTTTGGAATTGCAGCTGCTACCACTGTAATGTTGCTTTTAGCTCCATATTTTAATACCTAGCAAGCTTACTGTGCCCAGGGGAGTTAGTGATACATTAATTTTCAAAGAATTCACTTCTAAAGCACTACGAATGTAAAAGGGGGTATTGTAGCGTAAAGCTGAAAAGACACCATTAAACCCAAACTGTTCTTGGTTTGCGTCCAGATCTGGCCACTAATCTCATCAGATTGCTGCTTTTTGTATACAGTACAGTACATCTTTCAGAGCACACCTTTTGTTGCTCACGAGTACACAACGGTGCTGCTTTTGTCTCGTTTTGATCACATTACAAAATGCACTGACTCAAAAAGTAAAAACAAAGCTCCAGAAGAGCTTAGTGCTTTTGAAGCAGATATATTTTCTTAGATATTAAGGGCAGTTTATGTCCCTTTAAAGTTAACAGGGTAAAGATTTAGCAATTAGGCCGTAATCATGCTCATTATGGAGTAATCCATTTAAAACCTAACAGATGTCTGTTCCAGCGGGGGGATCCCGATGGTCCCATGCCAACAATAAGGCTGTAATGTTGTTGAAATGCTCAGGTGCAAGGTTGAAGTGTGGAAGACATTTTTCCACCCCTTCCCCTCCCTTAAGTGTCCACATGTTGACAGTTGACCATTTAATGCCCACCTCCCCCCCGTTAATTGTGGTAGCCCCCTTCGTCCCCAAGCATCATTGTAAATTAATGCTGAAGCAGCAATGCTTTTTTTTCTCTGTGTCCTCAATGTTTCTCTCCTTTTGTCTTTGACTCTAAACTTTTTAGCCTTTTTTTTGAATGATTCCTCTCACATGGGCTTGAAGTGATCTGAATGGGAATGTGCAGTTTTTCCTGACGGGACATTTCAAAGAGCTAACTACATCTGTAGTCCGTCCAAATCATGATATTAGATGAAAGGCATGTATTAATGTAATAGTCAGTTTTAAGAATAAAACCAATCTACAGTGTTCCCTTGCTACATTGCACTTCACCTTTCACGGATTCACGGATTTTAACAGTGCATGAACTTTGATTTTGACTTTTTGACTTTGCATTGTATTCTGTGTCCTTGTCGTGTATTTAGAGCAATCTATCTGCGTTTTCTTGTATGACCCATGTTAGTGTATTTACTACTGCTACAAGTAGAGGGTGAGTTGAAGTTGAAGACATGTCCAGTTCTTCTCTATGTGTAACCAGCTATAACAGTCCTGATTGAACCCGCCCATTGTGTTCTGTGTTCTGATTAGCTTCGTGTCATTATTGAATACTGTAAATTAATCTTCAGTTCATGGAAGACAAGGAGGAGTAAAACACTACAACAGGAAAAAAATATGTTTTATCAAGGTTACAAAAACACTACAGCTGAATGGTGCAGGGACGATTTACTGTGTCCAAGAGATTGATCATTAAAATTACAACAACATTTTTATTTTGAGAGTGTTGAAACAAGAGAGAACTGTGAGAAAAGCGTAAAAATGGTGGGTGTTTTTACAGTCTTTAAACATATATAATAATTGCAGACAAATAAGGTTGTCTACTTCACGGTTTCTACTTATTGCGGGCTATTTTGGGAACCTATCCCCTGCGGTAGAAGGAACAATGGATGCAATATTGTCGGATCTGTCCTGTAGCTCAGGGCTTCTCAACTGGCGTCAGCCTGGGACCCGGACTTTCCTATAGGTTGCGACAAATTTAAGCCAAATGCAGAAAAAACACATTTTGTACATGGACTAAGCAAAACAGTGACATTTCAGAATAATTGAAATCGGAACAATGACAACAAACAGTACATGCCATAATTGATGTACGAGATACACATCTATTTTCTGAGTCTGGAAAAAGTATGGAATTATGAAGTGTCAGATTTGTAGGAACCGTGATATCAATTTTCCATCCTTGGTAATAAATCAACCACATAAAGTCCATTTTGGAGTTCAGCATCACCCACTCAGCAGGTAAAAGGTAAAAGGAGGCCACAACGGCTATAAATAAACATTAATATAAATGGAGGCACAAAAGCAGAGGATCCAGTTTCTTTTCCTCCTATTGCATATGTTTCCTGCAATATGCAAAGAGGATACATTTATCCCTTATTTCCCTGCACTGCATTTTTCCGAGGTTGGTTGTGTTTGACGTTGACTGGAGCCTGGGATGAATGTAGCTTATGGTTGGCAACCTTAAGGAATGGACGGACTCCTGGGAGCAACTGCCTCCTGCAGTGAATGTTTCCATTTTCAAAGCCTATCAGTTGCTGTGGGGGGCGCTTCGCATGTGCCCGTCTTAAAAGTGAGGCCCTCTTGTGACTACCGTTCAAACGTGCAGAACAGTGGTTTTACACGTCTACACAAAATGACAGTCCACAAAGCAGCACATTTTTGGAGCTTAACCGTGTTGGACATCCTCGGTGATTCACGACATGCGTTGCGTGTTGCACGAGTGGTCAAAACACTGCTATGGTGACCATAGAGGTAATGTACAAAAAAAAAATGAAAATGTGGAATTAGCTACAACTGCAGGAGAATGTGCTGAAGGAAATACACTTCTTTCTCTTTCACCTTTCCTCTTCAGGGGTCACCACAGCAAATCAATCGCTTCCATCCAACCCTGTCTTTTGCATATTTTCTACCGCTTTTCCTCACGGGGGTGCTGGAGCCTATCCCAGCTGTCTTCGGGCGAGAGGCGGGGTACACCCTGGACTGGTGGCCAGCCAATCACAGGGCACATATAGACAAACAACCATTCACACTCACATTCATACCTATGGACAATTTGGAGTGACCAATTAACCTAGCATGTTTTTGGAATGTGGGAGGAAACCGGAGTACCCGGAGAAAACCCACACAAGCACGGGGAGAACATGCAAACTCCACGCACAGAGATGGCTGAGGGTGGAATTGAACCCTGGTCTCCTAGCTGTGAGGCCTGCGTGCGAACCACTCAACCATTGTGCCGCCCGTCTTGCATATGTTTCTCTCAAACCAACTATCCTCATCCTCCTTCACTACATCCATAAACCTCCTCTTTGGTCTTCCTGTACGCCTCCTACCTGGCAGCTCTAAACGCAGCATCCTTCTACCAATATATTCACTATCTCTCCTCTGGACATGTCCCAACCATCTCAGTCTGGCCTCTCTGACTTTATCTTCAATGCCTCTAACATGTAATGTCCCTCTGATGTACTCGTTCCTGATCCTATCCATCCTGGTCACTCCCAATGAGAACCTCAGCATCCTCATTTCTGCTACCTTCCTGTCTTTTCCTCAATGGTACTGTCTCTCGTCCAAACAACATGGCTGCTCTCACCACAGTTTTGTGTACCTTTTGTATACACTTCTAATTTAGTAAAAAGCAGCAATATGCTATATCCCGCTGTAAATGATGATAATGAGAGTTTGCATGAGAGACGAGGAAGACTATGACAAGTGGATCAGACATTTTGATGAGCTTGTAGGGGAAAACTACAGTTGAAAACCACAGATGTAGAAGTATACAGGTATTACATAGAACCTTTTTCTCCACAGTTCCACTACATGTATCAAAGAAAAATAGAATGCATGAGCAAGTGATGTTAAACCTTCTCATATCTCACTCAACCGCCCCCCCATCTCCATTGTCAGAGGTGATCATCTGGAACAACTTTGCCACACTTGTTTTCATGTTCTTTTAGATTACAGGGCATCTGGCCCCGCCGCTTTGAAGCCTCCCCCCACCCCCATCCCCTCTGTTCCTTTGTCTATGTGCAATGCTCTTTGGTAATTAACTTTGTCCTTCTTTTATTTGTTCCAGTCACTCGCAGTCCACTCTTCTGAGCATCTTCTCCCTGGAGTACCAGGTTAGAACTTTTCTTCCTTTGTGAGCCTTGACAGGTGCCTAATTGAATGATGAATGTCCCTTTATTTCTTTGTAATTGAACTGCCAGCTCTCTGATTGGTTTGGAGGATGCCCCTCAAACGCCCACCCGCTCTTCCTCACGTTGAAGGCACTTGCCTGCCCGAGTCTCGGTGGATGGCTGCCAAGCCTCCCCATCCATCTGTCTAATAACATCTAGCCCCTGCTTATTTGGTGGACCTGTAATAAATTATGCTAAACCATTATTATTCTGACAATAATAATTTCCTCGTCTAGTGCGGCTGCGTGTGCTAAATGTTTGCTGACTCGCACTGTCACTGCCGCTTTCCACGCTTGACAGCCGATGATGATAAATGGCCGCCGCCGCCAGTGGCAGAAGGCAGCACAGGCAGAAAATGGAGTCATTTATCATCCGCCTGACAGGTGTCAGTCACCCTGGCTGTCCCTGTGGAATTGCATTTTTTTTTAAATGTGTGTAGCAGTTTTTAAATAAGTTGATTTTTATAAACACTGCTCTTCCTCTCTTAACCCTTGTCATCCTCATCACTGAGGAGATTGCATGGAAATGTCAGCTTGTGGAATAGAGTCATTGTTGTGATATTAAGAGATGGGAGAGGAGAGTGTGTGTGTGGAGGGGGGGGTACAGAGCAGTCTTGGCACACTTTGATCCTCCTACCCCTCCTCCAGGAAACTTATTGAAAATAAATCACTGTGACCTAAGATCTCCTGTGCTCCTTCAGAATTCGCAGCATGTAAGCGACGCCAAGACTCAACATGTCGGCCTGTTCTTTATTTACAGCGACGTAAAACACTGCAATCCTTAACTCATTCAATCAGTTTTGGTACCGGCCATTTTTGACGATTTTGACGGATTTTTCAAGGTACACGGAATATTGTTCTTAGGCTATATAAACATGGTATATACCTAAAGAATGACTAGACTGTCATTTTTCATTAGAAATGTTCTTTAGTAATCAACATAGCTAAGTTTCATCAAAATATCTCAACAAAAAAGGGAGAAAAACAGCTTTTTGCGAAAAGATACATTCTAAGCATAATGGAAGCACTGAGGAGTTATATTGTTTTCCTTTGTATTTCTTTATTTAAACCACAAACACACTCATAATAACACATGCAACTTTCTTTGGCTCCATTTTTGGTTAACTTGCAGCCGTGATAAATAAGAAAAGCAGAGACTTGTTGCGTAACTGTAACTACAGCCAGCCGCAGACGGAATTGACTTTGGTTTCATGTCTCCATATATTAGCAAGCTCATAGACAGGAACGTTTTATGATTTAAAAAGTCCAACTTCAGCAAGTTGGACTGTATTAATAACGCCACAAGACGCACACCATATTGCATGCAAACATTAGTAACGTTAATTGTACCAGTAGTAGTATTTTTTTTCCTTTTTAAGACATTACTGTTTTTTTTCACGACAGAAACGGACCAAGAGGGCAATCTCAAGGCACCATGCACCTGATGTCATTGAAAGCCACTACGAAAGGTACTGCGCTCTGCTTGATGGTATTACTCTGCTTTCTGTACTGTAGATTTGGATGCAATGCAGTTGGCTGCTCAATTGCTAATTACATTCAGAGTAAGTTTTACTGTGTTGTTATAATCTTTTAGACACTGGCAAACCTTTAAAGGGGACCTATGATGCTTTTTTTTTTTTTTAGCCTTTCAGTGAGCTCTGAAACGAGTTGGGTATGGCTCGAAACCCCCGGATTTAGAGGGCGTTGTAAAACCGGATAAAGGCGGGCTTCTGTATATGGTTGTGCGCTGTAGGAGAGATACGCTCTCTGCCCTCTCCCAGAATCTGCTTCTGTGTTTACAGTGTTAGCAGTGGCTCCCAGGAAGTGTTTCTTCCGGTCTAAGCTACATTTGTTTACAATTCTGAACGACGCAAATATCAGGCACGAGTGATTGGAGTTCCTGATTCCTTACCAGCAAAATACAACAATTTTAATTTGTCAACGGCATTTCACACTGGTCTGTCTTGTGAACATGGGCCAGTTTGCAGCTGGACTAGCCGACAAACAGCAAGCAGTTAGTAACAATTTATTAATGTCCTAACTGTGTTTATTTTGTGTAAATAGTGGACCAAAAGCGGTTGTCTGTGTGGCATTGTAGAGCAGGATTGCTAAAAGCCATTCCTCATCACAATCAGTGGGTCTCCCCAAGTTTTTTATAAACTGGTAGACCTGCAAAAAACATGTCATGACCACATTACGCTAAAACTACTTGGTAAATGGTATTTCGCTTTGACACTGTTAGCACATTTACCTGCTAATGACGCAGCATCAGGAGCGCGTTCAGTATCTTGCCCAAGTAAACTTCGACATGATCACAGCAGGACGGAGAATCAAACCTACAACCTTCAGGTTGGGAGACAACTCCTCAACTGAGCCATGCCACCCCACATCTTACCATAGAGTTACCATTGACTTACCATTGAGTCATCTTGAAGTACGCTCTTTTCGTGAGAAACTTCGGAATGTCCAGTCTCTACTTCCCGATTGAATTCCAGATCCAAAATATATGGCTGTCTGTTAAAAGCGGATGTTTTATTTTTTTAAATTTATTTTTAAATTTAAATTCATTATATATAAATATTTTAAAGAGACAATTATCCACTCCCATAACGTTAATCAACTCCTATGAAGTTTGGCAGGTAGCGGCACAACACCGGAAGTCATCCTAAGCACTTAAGTGTGACCAACTACAGCGGCGGGGGCGTGCCTGGAGGCGGGTCTTAGGTGGAATACATGAAAACAGACCATTTTCGCTGGAAGCACAAAATCCAAAGAAATACAGCTGGAATAGGTGCAAATTGTGGAAGTTCTAGAAAGCTTTGTGTGTTGGTTATTGTGAGTAGCTGCTCTATAGGAGTATAGGACTCAATATAAAGGGCCAAAAAATTAGCATAATAGGTCCCCTTTAAGAAGTTCAGTTTCAGCCGTGGAGGGAAAACAGCCTTTTTTGGGCGGCAGGGGTTACCTCACTAATGAACCATCGTATTCATGCGTGACTCTGAAGGAAATTTGAAGCCCTCCAAGCAGCGTTGCTCTAACCACACAGAGCTTGCCATATGCCACCCAGGCCAAAGTCATCAGGGACATTAGCATGTCTCGGCTAGCCCTCTAAAGCCGCCTTGTGTCTGCCTTTGTGGCCCATTTGTTGTCACAGCTTTTGTTCTTCTTTTTTGTCGTAATGAAGGTATCTGAGCGAGGCCAAGGCACATCCCTCTGCTCCCGTCTTGCTGGAGCTGGCCAATGAGGTAATGGTTTAACCCCAACCACCACCCATCCCCCACCCCATCATCCCCTTTCATTGATGTCCTTTTGTATCAATGCCTATATAGAAGTTGGCAGCAGTTTTTGATTTTCTCTCTTGTCTGTTAGTCATTATCAAAATTGGTGAAATGGTCAGCTCCATTATCAATTATTTAATGTAATTAACTCTCACCTCCATCAAGCAGATGTGAAAATACTTTGTGTGTGTTTTTATCGAGCAATTTGCCCCAAATTGCAGCCCGGGCAAAGTTGCCGCAAACTGCAGACAGGTGAGGGAGGGAAGGGTTCAACTGTTAATTCCTTCTTCTATCACTTCATTACTTCTTTAATTTGACATGATGTCGTAAAGGTTGCGTGTTAGGGTAACTCAAGGGTACCAATTATGACAATTACAAAAATATAGTAAGTGTAGGATTTTAGTTTTTGCTCCCATTTTTCATGGGCTGAACTCAAAGATGTAAAACTTATTGTATGTACACAAAAGTCTGATCTCGCTCAATTGTTGTCACCAATCTGTCTAAAACAGATATTCATTGTGCAGATGTAAAAAGGAGGAGACAGATGTCAACTGGGTGGTTCTTAATGTCTTTTTTTAAATCAAAAGATACTACGCAATACGAGAGCTGCAATTATTAATTAATTCATTCATTTTCTATCGCTTATTCTCACTAGGATAAGTTGTGGGGGGTGCTGGAGCCTATCCCAGCTGCTGTGCGAGAGGCGGGGTACACCCTGGACTGGTGGCCAGCCAATCACAGGGCACATATAGACAAACAACCATTCACACTCACATTCATACCTATGTACAATTTTGAGTCGCCAATTAACCTAGCATGTTTTTGGAATGTGGGAGGAAACCGGAGTACAGGGAGAAAACCCACGCATGCACGGAGAGAACATGCAAACTGGTGGAGAGCTGCAATTAATCCAATTAATTGACAACTATTTTGGTATCTTAAAATGATAATGATTTTTTCTTTAGTTATCCATGAAAGTAGACTGTTTGTGTTTGGTTCATATTGATTCGGTCTATCAAGAGCTGAACAGATTACTCGATTAATTAAAACAACAAGCTTCAGATTAGGAGCCACACGGTGAAGAAGTGGTTTGCATGTTGACCACACAGTCAGGTGATCCGGAAGACCTAGGTTTGAATCTTCACTTGAGCATGTGAAGTTTGCATGTTCTCCCCGGGGTACTCCGACTTCCTCCCACATTCCAAAAACATGTTAGGTTAATTGCTCCAGCACACCCCCGCAACCGTAATGAATGAAAAATGAAGGAAAGCTTCACATTAATGAAGTGAAAACATAATGTTAGTTGTAGCCCTACATGATACTGTTACATCTCATGACTTATCTGTTTTCTGACATGTGTAACTGTTGTTTTGCAATCCATCCCGGAAACGTTCTCGGTTCTGTGCATGCACGTCACAAATTTTTTATGAGAAGAAAAAAAATTTTACATGAAAAAGCACTATGTCTACTTGCACCATGGATATGATAGAAGGAGAATTTTTTTTACTTCCTCAACTCGTGGAACTGTTAGCTTCTGCTCCAGAAAATATAACTTCCTGCTTCTATACCTGAAGGATCATGGGAAATGACCAGGCATTTGATTTAATCAAACATCCAATTGAAATCGGCTTTTAACAGACAACCGTTCACAAGTGAAATGACGACATGACACAACCGTGTTCTCTTGTCTCTGTTTGGGAACACTTGACCTTCCCAGTGAAGGACAAGTGGATAAGGTCAAAAGCGGTAGAATTCAAGAACAGGACTATATATGTATTCAATATTATTTATCGAGTTTGAAAAGCCAGATGCTCCTGTATTTATTGGTCATTTCTCTGCCTTGCCGTCCTGTCATTTCCGTCTTATTTTGCCCATTTAAACGCATGCATTAGAATTTTTATGGTGGGGCTTATGCCAGTCAAGTGTTTCTTAATCTAAAATCAGAGGAGTTCACATGCATCGGTGGCTCCTCAAAGCTAACTGTCATTATTCATTTTCTATTTAATTGACACAAGATTTTTTTTCGCCCCTCTTTTAAAAGACTGAATCCAGCTCAGAGATAACCGTCTATGAACCATTTAACTGTCATTTTAATATGCTACTTAACATTTAAACCAAGCACTCATGGTCTCTCAGACCACTAATTGATGTAGTTCCATCCCTTTATGAGACAATATATCTCCAATGGAAAGAAATGATTAACAATGATGAAAACTGCTACCAGAGCCTTTTCGCCCCGAGATGTCTCCCATGAATATTGCCGTTTTATGCCTAATATAGACTTTTTATGTAAAGGTCATTTAAACATACAGGCTTTAGAACGGATGCCAATACGTTAACGTATAAGCCCCACTCTCCAGATGTGAGGAACAATGAAATCGGATCAGAAAGCTGATGAAGAGTAATTATATTCAGCAGAACAAAAGGACGTCCTGTGACTCCTCAGTGGTGTGATCTTTATCCACCGTCGGACTCAGGACCGGTAATGGACTGGTGATTAATATGAAAATTATGGAGGTGCGAGTACCTGAACTAATCAGGTGGTCCTTTTATTCAGGCGGGGGGAATCTTAGTGATTTTTGCCATTTTTCATGTGTCAGCTCTGGGATGCTAGTTACCAGAAACCTGCCAACCTCGTGGCTATCTAAAGGTGTTAATGGAGGGGAGTCTAATCAGCACAGAGAGGAAAAAGACCTGGAAGAGACAAAAGAGAGTGGAAATGCAATGCTAAGTCTCATTTATTGAAGGTGATGACAATTACACCTGATTTTAAAAGGACAAAATAGTAAGACAGGCTGAGAAGCGGGTTTGTTTTTAGATCATTTTTATTCAGTTTACAAATTAATCGTGATTAATCATCATTTGCTATGTCTGATATCCATTTCACTGTATTTTATAAACAGAAAGACATGTAAAAAGGAGAGGATTATAAACATATAACCTACTGCATGATGCACATGAGTTAATTACGCACATAATTATTTAAACAAATTGGTTACTGCTGTTGATGCATTATTTTGACAGCGCTAATTTTTTCATTGCAAGAGAATAGTTATAAAGGGTGACAAAAGTCTTTAAAGTCTGGGTGTTCCGATCATGCCACCAATCATTTTCATCAATTTCATCATCATCAATTTTTGCTTCCACACTGCAGAATTAACACGCATTCACAAGCAATGTCAGCTGACATTGCATCATCTAGTTATTATTTATGATTGTATATCAGAACATTAATGGTTTATTTGGTCTGGTCATAAATGTTGACAATAATATAATTTAGCGTCAATTTGTGGGACAATAAACATTTCGATTCTTTGCTCTGTGACGCAATTAAATAAAAAAAGATCGCTTGTCTCATCCTATTTTGTTATTGTCCGTCCGCCCATCCATTTCTGTACCGCTTAGTACTTTTCTTACTTAGTACTTTTAAAATCCTGTCTCTGAGTTGGTTGTCTCCTGACTCCCCTAGTAATGACCTTTGGCTCTGATCGATAAAGCAGTTTTCTTTGCATTGGTTTAAGCTAGTGGTTAGCAAGATTTAATGGATAATTTTGATTTAATCATGTTTTTTTGTCCTGTTACAGGTGGATTTGTCTCCTGCGCTGATGGCTCGCATCATCCTAGACAGGTTCCTTCAGGATCTGGAGGGTGGAATGCGTGAGTAACACATTTCTATTTGCCTCATTCTCTTCTCCATCAGTCTTAATTGCAGTCGTTTGTCTTTGGAATCCTCCCCTGTTCCCGTCTCCACTTTTCCAGTTTACTTCTATTTTCCCTTTCCTGTTCAATCCAAATGAGCAACAGACTACTTCTAGTAGGTTTGACAATTGAGCGGTAGGAGCCTCTTAACTGCTATTTGGATCAATGTAAGCTCACCTCATCAGTGTTATTTATAACATTTCGGTCCTTCCCCCTTCATCCCCGCTTGCATCCATCTACCATACCTTCTCCTCCTGCATCCTCTCTATAACCTTCCACTGAGGAAATTGAGTGACAAAGTGACAAAAAAATCAAACTGTTCCGAGGTACTGCTGGTGGATGAGCTGCTGGGGAAGTAAACTCCAGATTAAAATATTTTTGTTGAAATTGTCAAAGATATTGTCCAGATATATTTAGAAATTCACTCTGTAAAACACAATGTCAACATGATATTTAATTAATTAGATTGAGAAAGAGAATGCGTACATTAAGTATGCATCGCCGTGATTCCAATAGAGCTCCAGTATGCAGAAGCCTGTGTGTCTGCACTCTTGCTTTGAGATGACCAGAGAAGATGTGCTTGCGATTTAATCATGAAAGAGATGAAAGCGGATGTGTGTTATTTTCAAATTCACCACAGCACGGCCATTTGTCAATGTCAAAATGTGATTGCTTTGGACCTACAGCAGCGTTATCCACTGCTTGTCAAAATACAAGTCGGTGCAGCTTGTAGAGCTGGTCATTCATTCAGGAAGATGCACACACGGTCACAGATAATATTACATTGCTTCCTTCTATCTCTATACAGTATAAACACGATTTGACGTTGTTCATCATACTTACATACAGTAAGTGTCATATTTGCATCTGCAATGTAGGAAATAACTTCAACTTCAATCGCTTTCTGGAGTGATTGTTATTTTTGACTTAGACGCATTGACAAGACAAATACAGTGGTGTGAAAAATATGGTAATGGTAATGGTTTTATTTCATTTGAACATGCATCAGATTACAATTGAGTGCATTCCATAATCAGTTCACAGTTCCACATGTCCAAAAGGAGTAGGAAGAAGCAAAGCTTATTAAATCCTACCCCTCCATCTGGTACTTTTACAATCAGTAACTGTTACATAATACAGTTTTTTAATTTATTTATTTTTTTAAATAATGCACCTTGTACGGAAGTACAAGGTGATATGAGCATCCAATGCCATAATGGGTACCATAGTAAGTGTCAATATAGTGATATATATAGCACATCATGACTGGTTCAAGACTCTTCATCCTTGTATTTAGCAAACATCAACTGCTTGTATTGTTTCTTGAATTGGCTCATCGTTGTGCATTGTTTGAGGTCCTTACTCAATCCATTCCATAGTTTGATTCCACATACTGAAAAGCTATGGCTTTTTAACGTAGTCTTAGCATATAAGTGTTTCAAATTTAGTTCTTCCCTGAGATAGCCCCTTCCTTGATTCAATATTCTTTTACATGTTTGTCACACTAAATGTTTCAGACCATCAAACAACTCAACACAAAATGCATTATTAAGATCCAAAGCTACATGGACCTGTATGAAAAAGTGATTGCCCCCTAAAGCTAATAACTGGTTGGTCCACCTTTAGCAGCAACAACTGAAATCAAGTGTTTGCGATAACTTGCAATGAGTCTCTTACAGCGCTGTGGAGGAATTTTGGCCCACTCTTCTCCAGAATGAAGCACCGTTGTAAGGTCATGCCACATCATCTCAGCATCTCTTTGAATGAGTTGTCACTGCGCTCAAAGGTTCACCACGTTCTGTGTTTTGGCATGTAGTGATCTTACTGTGGTTTGCTGGAATCCCATAGCTTTAGAAATGACTTTATAACCTGTTCCAGACTGGTGTAGCTTAATTAACAGTCACTTTTTCCACATAGGTCCATGTTGTTTTGGATTTTTTTACTCTCTTAATAATAAAAAGTTTCATTTCAAAATAATTTAATGTTTTATGATTTGAAAGTGTGTCAAACATGCAAAACCAATTGAAATCAGGAAGGGGGCGAATATTTTTCAGTACTATTGTTTTTCTTCAGTCATAATTGTGGACTTTAATGCATTGGCAGGACAGAAATGTGTTTTGTCGCCACACTTTGTCTTTACTATACTAGACTTGACAGGACAGTGAGATGAGTATCTGTTTTACTTCTTTAGTTATTATGGTTGACTTAGATTAATTGACAGGACAGAGAACTTTGCGTCTGTTTTGTAGCTACACTTCTTTCATTATTATTGTTCACATAGCTCGGTTTTGTCGCTCTTCATTACAATCACGTATTACACCTATTTCATCCCTACACTTCTTTTGTTATCATAGCTGGCTGAGACAGGGCAAGGGGAAAGCTCTGTTTTGCTGGAGCATCTCTGCAGCCTCCTCATGACCTCATGGACTCTTGCAAATGAATTGTTCCCCATGCCGGCCACCTCAGCTACCTCCCCGTGTGTATATTAGACACTGGTGATGTTTTTCCATTATGAAACAATGCCAAGATAATTGTCTTTGCTGGCAATTAGCTAACAGCCTGCTTTAGAGCCATCGGCAGACATATTTGTCATGCTCGTCCTTCAGTCCCAGACTGGTTCTTTGGGCTTGCAAAAGGAGGCCAGCAAAGATCAATCGACTTCAGTATAAGGGACATTACCCCGCAACTGGGTTAGTGGCTCGGCTTTGCGTTTCACTGTTGTTTTTTTTAATTCCCTCTCTTCACCTTTGCATTTAAGAGACACGGAAATGGTGCCTTTGGGAGTGTGGAATATGTGTACAATCACCAGTGCTGGATCGATACAGGCTTTCAAATTGTTTTCTGCGCCTTCCTTGTTTTGTTTTTCTCTCTCCCTCCCTCCTTCCTTCCTCTAACCTCACCATGGCTACAGCTGCGACTCGATCCCTCCACCTCAATCCCACTCCCCTGCTTTTTTCAGTAAGTATTAGCCATGCAGAATAGCATATTATTTATTCGTGGTGCTTGTAAATAAATCAATGCATTCAAATATATGATATTACAGTATATTGAATATCATATCAACAAGCATAATGCTCCTCGCTATACATGCTATATGTACTGTTTGACAATTCCAAGGTCAGAAATGTCCAATGCTGGAGTATTAGGAAACCAGTATGTATAGCAATACTGCTAAATAAAGACATTAGACTGGTTTACTGGCGTTAATCATATCTAAAGTCAATGTTTTTTATATTGAATGGTTGAGTCTGCAATTAGCAGCTAGTAGGTGGCTGTAACTAACTACTACGGCGGACTGTATACCACCCTGAGTATTGCTCTTGATGTCTATACTACAACATTAACCGCATATAAAGGAGATGACACCTGTAAAGCTGTAAAGTTTAGGCTGAGGAAGCATCACTATTTTACGGTGGCTGAGAAGTGCAAACTCATTAACAAAAAGCAAAACAAAGTTAAACCACCCAAATATGGAATTTACCAAATTTTACCAAATTTACCAAATGTATTTACCAAATACTCCCAATCAAAAGTCAACCTAAAGTCGGCTTGAGTTTTGGCCCCAAGTGTGATTGAGTTTGAGACCCTGTTATGCAGTATTTATATTTATTTACATTTTATATTGTATAGATATTGACTGCAATGTGGATAGTGGTTAGGCCACACAGCTAGGAGACTGGATTCGATTCCCCGCTTCGGCATGTTGCATGTTCACCCCGTGCATGCGTGGGTTTTCTCCGGGTACTCCGGTTTCCTCCCACATTCCAAAAACATGCTAGGCTAATTGGCGACTCCAAATTGTCCATAGGTATGAATGTGAGTGTGAATGGTTGTTTGTCTATATGTGCCCTGTGATTGGCTGGTGACCAGTCCAGGATGTACCCCACCTGTTGCCCAAAGTCAGCTGGGATTGGCTCCAGCATACACCACAACCCTAATGAGGATAAGCGGTATAGAAAATGGATGGATGGATTATTTAAATTAAATATTATATAAAGCATTTAAAAAATAATAATTTAATGTATCTATTCATATAAAAATTCAATAATTAATATTATGGTAAAATTGCAAACCATTGAGTACAATAAAAACCCAAATAGATTTCATAGAAGAAATATAATGAATAAATAATATAAAACTATACTGTGTATCATTATCACTGTGGCATCGTCATATACATGCACACGGGGGAGCTACGACACACCCACCCACCATTTTGTTATGCTTCAATCTCTCCTCCTTGACAGCAGCCAATGTGCATCCAGATTTAGACATACTTTTTTTTTGAGGAGGAGGAGGCAATTTTGCTAGCTATTTGACCTTTTCCATTTTCCCAAGGCCCAGCTCCGGATTAGATTGCCGCTCCGTGTTTTGTAACCGTGTGATTCGAGCGCCCTCAAGATTTATTGTCGCATTCCTTTACAGAAGCCCAGGTTATAAATGTCCCATGTTTGATGTTAACACTGCGAGAATGTTAGAAGGCTCCTTTTGATCTATTCATAATATGCTTCAGCTTTTTGCAGATCGCACATGTTGATGGCTAGCTGTGGCATTTTGTTCTATTTGGTGAAACTTGGAGTCCACTGTCATTGTGGAGCTTCTTGCTCACCTCGCATAAAGGCAGAAGTGTGTGTGTGTGTGTGTGTGTGTACACAAATAATGAGAGCAGCAGCAGCAGCATTTCATTAGCAGAAAGGCAGGGAATAAGGAGGCAAGATGAGTGATTCTTTGCAAGTGTGCATGCAAGCGAGGGAGGGGGCAAATGGGAGGCGAGCAGCACCGTGGCACTTCACTTGACAAGTATACTAATTACTCCTTTTCAGGAGAGAAGCTCCAGCCAGCCTCTGCCGCAGTCTAATGGCCTGACCTACGTAGCCTCTCGCTATGGCACAGCTCTGCCAGATCTACAACTGCAATTCTTTTACACACACACACACACACACACACACACACACACACACACACAGACATTGGAATGTAAAGTCTCATCTCAGCGCTTTCAGGGAGAGTCAGGTGGAAGCAGATCAGTTCTGCCCCAGTAACCTCTACAGGGACCGACCTCCTCCTGCACCTCGTATCATCAGCTTGCACCTTCACATGGGTCTAAAAGTATTTGGACAAGGACAATTTGTCATTCTTTACAGTATACACCAGCACAATAGATTAATACTCAAACTACCAAGTAATACAAGTGGAGATTTAATTAACATTAGCTTTTAATTTATTACAATTATTTAATTAGTTAAATAATAATTCATTCATTTTCTATCGCTTATCCTTACTAGGGTCGCGGGGGATGCTGGAGCCTATCCCAGCTGTCTTCGGGCGAGAGGCGGGGTACACCCTGGACTGGTCGCCAGCCTATCACAGAGCACATATAGACAAACAACCATTCACACTCACATTCATACCTATGGACAATTTGGAGTCGCCAATTAACCTAGCATGTTTTTGGAATGGGGGAGGAAACTGGAGTACCCGGAGAAAACCCACACATGCACGGGGAGAACATGCAAACTCCACACTGAGATGGCCGAGGGTGGAGTTGAACCCTGATCTCCTAGCTGTGATGTCTGCGCGCTAACCACTAGACCACCGTCAGCCCCTTAAATAATAATAATAACACAATTATTATAATAATAGTAGCTATAATAATGATCCATCTATTTTCTAGGCGGCTTATCTCATTAGGGTCGCGGAGGTATGCTGGAGCCTATCCCAGCCAACTTCAGGCAGGGTACACCCTGGACTGGTTGCCAGCCAGTTGTATGTTTTCACAGCTCCAGATTAACTGAAAATGTCAATCAAGCTATAAGATGCATACATGTCTGAAAATGTATTTACCCAACATTAGTTAGAACCCGCACATACTGGGCTTGTTACTGTGTGGACCACATGCTCACTGATTTTGTACTGTATATTATTTTAAAATAAAATAACTGCCTTGCAACAGATTACAACATTTACATTAAATTCAAGAAACCGTGAATGTTTTTTTTTTTTTTTTTTTTTTCTGCTTCTACTGGATTGAGAGTGACTGACTTGGCCATGACTTCAAAAAGACTACCTGTTTGTATAGACCAGGGGTCTCAAACTCAATTTACTTGGGGGCCACTGGAGCTCGGGTCTGGGTGAGACTGGGCCGCATCAGGTTTTCAAAAAAAACAACAAAAAAAAACATTTATTAAAAACAAAAAAATTTAAAAAACTTCGCTTTAGTTCCAATTTTCTACAAGAAAAGCTCTGATAAAACATTCCACTGTTCTCAAATATCTTACTTTTTATTTTTCTACACAAAATAAGATGAAAAATAAATAAAGAAATCAAGAATACAAGAATAAAGAAAATCAATCAGTAATAAATAACTATAATAATAATAATAATAATAATAATAATAATAAAACGGCAAATAATAAAAACTTAAGAAACCACATATAGTTGGTCGGTGACAAATTATTGAGACACATGCTAACTCGCAAACTAGAGAGCTAGCGACCTAAACGGTAGCCTTCAAGTTATTTCCTTTAAACTTAAATAGCCAAAAACTTACCACTTCCACACGGATAGGGAGGATAACTATTAACCGTTATTTAACCTTTAACATGAACATTAATCAAACGTAATAATTTTTTCTGGGTACATGATACCATACAGCATCCATATCAAACTTGCGCGGGCCGTGCTAACATTAAACTTTCATATCAAGGCGGGGGCCTCAAACTAGTATCCTGCGGGCCACACATTTAAGACCCCTGGTATAGACCAACACCGGAAGTTAAAAGTAAGGAAGTAAAAAACTATTTTAAATGTCCCACGGTTTCAGCCTTTTTTCATCCTCGCACCCCTCCCTCCATTTTTGGGGAGTAGACATTTAAAAGGAGTAAATTGGAAAATCAAATGAGGGTTCTCTGCAGCCGCAGAGATTTGCGGAGCTGTCGTCCAGCGTTGGGGAGCCTCATCCATCACGTCCCACAAGTAGTCAATTCCTCTAGTATCTGTAAATGTTTTCAGATATTAGCCAATTTATATGCTCCGAGATTCATCATGGAAAATCAGCTTTAGCGGCGCACATTATCAGGACCTGTCTCTGCTTTCGCTCCATGAAGTTTGATGAACGAGTGTACCCCCCCACTTGCACAGTTCAGTGGCTCGGGTTGCGTGGGGAGTGTGTAGTGTAGTGTAGCATAAAGGGGGGTGGTGGGTTATGTTGAGGAAATGGCTAAATGCCCCCACCCCGCGCCCTCCCCAAACACAGACACACAAATGTGTTTGTGGATGAAGTGGGTTTTTTAATTAATAAACAAACTTGCAGAGGAGCTCATCAGTGTCAGGGGCAATAACAATCATCATCCGTTATTGTTTATTACGGACCTCCCTCAACAAATGTTGCTATCTAATGAGCTTTTTCCGCATTTTTGATAATGACTTTTCCATCTTATAGTAAAGAAACAGGAAAAAGTGACACAAGTAAGCAATAATAAATCAGTTGAGCTCATCTTCTTTTGAATATACGAACACAGGCTCGTGATTTGTTTACCCCGGCTGTTTTCTTTAGCAAATCCCAGTGGAGGCGTAGCGTCGTGTTTGTTATTTTCTACCCTCTCTGTTCAGATGCTGACGCTGTGATACAGCGCCTTAGTCACAATTTATACCAACGCGGGACAATTACAGTAAATTTGGTGAATGTTTACAAGCGGCGAGGACGCGCTTGCGGGGCTTTGTTCTCTGTGTCTGCTCTTCTTCAGATTGTGCTTTTTATATTCTTGTATTTTATGTATGTCGTTTTTGTGTGTATGCAAGACGCTGGTATGTGCGTGGAGATGAGCTCAGAGTTTCATAGAGGAGCCACGCAAGGTGGGGGCGTCTTTAATGTATGCTGATGTCGGGAAGCTTTGGGACGATGCAAGAGATGCTGTTTGTTATTTACTGCTGTGTTTGTGCACAGCAGCGAAACCTAGCCGGGCCTGCAAAAAGGTATTACAACGTGTGATGAATGAGCATTAGGGTAAATTCATTTTAAAAGCATGGTGATTTATTAGCGGTCCCGGCCTTCGATTTTCAACACGTCAATGCTTGGCTGAAATTCCACAATGTCAGCGCCAAGGTCATGTCTTTATGGCTATTTTTAACCTCGCTGCTGCAGAAAATAGCAGGGGAAGTGGACCCTTGGTGTGATTAGTCACCACACGTACAATAAAAAAACACAAGAGACAAAAGGGAGAGGGAAAGTAGTCTAATCAGAAGGTCAGAATATTAGAGAATCGGCTATGAGTTTGATGCAATGCAGCCCAAAGCACAATAACAAACATATTGTTACAATGAGACAGATTAGGATACAACTATATGTTGTATCCATTTTTAATGTCATGGCCGGCTGGTTGTTATATGTGTTGAAATGCTGCTGAACGATAAGGGTGTCACAAGATTTAAACGTTACAAGAATTATCATTCAGAAAAACTCTCTTGTTGTAATAAATTAATAAATCATTAATTTAACCTTCAATGAAAATAAACTCGTATATATTGCCATGCACATGGGTGTCTGTTTTTTCTCATTTCTGTACATTGATTCAGCAAATAGATCATATATGTCAAACTTGGGCTCGGGGCATGCACTGCTATTTCATCCAGCCTGCAGAACTGTTTGGAGAATAGCCTCGGGTTGGCCCACCTCACCGGCCTTATCAAACAAAGTGCTTACAGCAATTTGCGCAATTAAACAATTTGTCCGGAATAAACTACTCCTGTGGCATTTTAAAAGTGGATACAATATTGTATATAACATCCTTAATAAGGGTGCCAGATCAATTTAACTGTACACGTCTAAAAACAGCAGCATATTTAAGTATTGCAGAATCTGCCACAGCTGCAAACACTTCCGGGTTACACTTCTCACGGATTGTGATGTTTTGTGTTGATATAAAACGTTGTAGCAAGAGGTGTGATCAACAATCACATCATTATGTTGGTTTGGTTAAAAAAAAAAAACAAGAAGGTGTTAAGGTGTTTACTACATTCAATTTGCAGAAATATACAAGTGTTAAATATTCCTGGATAAATAATAAGAAAGATACATAGTTACTTTAAAAAAGTAATTAGTTATAGTTATTAGTTACTTCTCCAAAAAAGTTACTGAGTTACTGCACTACAAAAGTAACTAGTTACCAGTAAAAGTAATTTTTTCATTACTCGTCCCTGCTATCCGCCCACCCTAGTCATGTGAGTATTACAGTATGTTGACCACTGTTGGGCATGTTACTTTAAAAAAAAATAATTTGTTATAGTTATTAGTTACTTCTCCAAAAAAAGTAACTGAGTTACTGAGTTACTCCACTACAAAAGTAACTAGTTACCAGTAAAAGTCAATATTTAATTACTCGCCCCTGCTATCTGCCCACCCAAGTTCACCGATTGGCTGGAGACGTAATCTTAGCCAATCCTCATCGCTTATGTGCTCTAAACACCCGCCCACCCAAGTTCTGTGATTGGCTGAAGACGCAATCTTACTAAACCTTAGCCAATCTGTGGTTATCTCACCCCCCTCCCTTGTCACTGTGCAACACTCTCACACTCTCACTGCGCTGCAGATTAGTTATGAAGTCGGTGATATATTTTTAGGTGGCTTCAGTAACGTGCAGTAACGGGGTGTAGAAAATGGTAACGCCGTTATGCTGACAGTAAGAGTAATTAGTCAGATTATGCGTTACTGAAAAAAGTATTCCCATCACTGATGTTGACCAACAACAGCATGGCCGCTCGGTCCTAACGCCAGCGGAATCTATGCCAGACTTTTGGCAATAGAGTACATGCTGACACACATCGAAGCCCATTTCCGACTGCAAGGAGGAACACAGGATGTGACAAAAAATGTCCACGTGGTGGCCATGCTCCAATTTCTCTCGTCCGTTTTCACACTTTGGTATACCTTGAAACTGTAAACACTCATTTTAGTCTGACAGAATTCCGGTCTGGGATGGACATACGAGCCAAAGAGCATGTGTGGCTCGGGAGCAGCATCTTGACTACCCCTGGTTTAGTGCAAGAACAGTGTTTTTGTGTTGTTACGTGAGAGCAAATTGTGGTGGTGGTCAACCTCCAATTATGAGTGCTAGTGAGACAAGAGGTTTAATGGCTGCCGTTTGCCTTCAGGGAGGTTTAATACACATGACTGTTTTGCAGGAGCAGCGTCAAATCTATAAAAGGACCATTAGGAAGAAGGTGGGGTAAAAAAAAATCAATCAAAATGCCATTAAAGTGGAATAAGTTGCCAATATTGCTGATGTGTTTGTGGCTCCTTTGATTTTCCTTCAGATTATTAGGCACAGTCGAGTGGTGACTTTGTTAAGGAAAACCAGTGTTGTCCGGGAGTAATGTGTCTCCCGGCTTCATAAAGTTTGCTGCCTCATATTTCCTGGCTTTATTGATTATCCATTATCATTTGTCATGAGGTGTCCTAACTCAAGGGGAAATTACAACCTTCTTTTCCTGCTCAGGAGTGTGGTATGGATCTGCTGAGGGGGGGAAAAACCTGGGAGAGAAATGAGCAAAGAAATAAAGCCTGTGCTTGGCAGTTGTGAGAGGAGGGAGTGTGGGGTTATAAGCTGGAGGGAGAATGTGGCTAAAACAGAGAAGGTAGCACAAATAAAAGAGGTGTCAGCGAGGATGGAAGCGCTTTAGGCTGCGTCCCTCTTCCACCGTTCTGCTTTGGTTTAAGATCAGGTGGACGGGAGATCAACACGTCCTCTTTGTGACAGCAAAGCCTGTAAAAGAGCAACACCTAGGCTTTAAAATGCTCCTTTTTAAACGTCTCTTTGAATTTCAGAAGCTTATATGAGCCACATCATATATACATATATTGTGTTCATAGTTTTGGGATGAGCCGGGGATTCTCGACAGTATTGTTACAGGCGCCACCCATGCTTGAAATGTGAATTGAAACATTCCTTGTATTGTCTGTAATGTCTGTCAGGAGCATGCGTGTATATCACTAAAACGGTTGGCCGCTACCATTTCCTGACACAATGTTACAATCCATTTAATCCAAATCTTTTTAAGAAATGATTTAAGTATTTTTTTTCTTCCCAGCGCCATTGTACCTCCATCCAGCAGGCTTTTCTTTCTGATTTATCATGTTAGTAGAACAAGAATGGGGATGAGGGATGCAGAGCAGCCAGCGTTTGGAGCATAGATAAACTACGTGCAGCTCCTGTGCTCTGGACTGAAACATTTATCTACAGAAAATCCGTATAGACGCCAAGCGGACATTTTTAATGGAGTCAGTCGAGCAACCATGCAGTCTTATTCAGTATTCTGTCTGTTTTTCTTTGTTTTATTGATATAAATTACAGCATGGATAGAACTGGTAGGGTGAAGGCCATATTTGTTGATGATGAGATGGCCTTTATTCTTGTCACTTAAACGGTACAAGCGAAATTGTGTAATCATCCGTCCATACATATGCAACATACTATGCAGTGAGACGAGGGGTGACAGGACAGGATGATTTGGCGATTAAGAAGGGGAAGAACACTAGGACAGGGGATGGAGAAAAAAAACTAACCTCCTAAAATAAAGGAGCACCTCTGCTGGACACAAGACCAGCGCCACAAAGCTTGCAACACCACAAAAGGGGAACGGGTTCCCAGCGCGACCAGCAGCCACGGCTACCTGCAGCCAATTACAGCGCAAACCATGGTCCCTGTCATGCTCGCACCGGGGATATTTGGCATTTATACAATTTTTTTTGCATTTTCACACAAATATATAATTATTACTATAAAAATTATACAATAATAAAATAAATGTAATTAAATATATATTTTATATTACATTTTACACTAATATTACAATGAAATATTGAAGCATTAGCATATAATTTGTTTTTTTTTTCTGGGTTCATAAATTGTAATGTATTTTTGTGGGGTCAGTTTTAATATATTAGCCTGGATTTTTTTTTTTTTTATGTATAAAGCAGCAGACTTTCTTTTTGGTGTACTCCACCGTAAACAACAGATGTACTAGAGACACATAAGAAAAGTAATTACAGCCAAGTATTTTTTTATTTGCAAGGAGACAATGTACTAATAATTTGAGGCTGCAGCATGTTGATTTTTTGAAACGTCATACACAAACTTTAATATTTGTTTAATATAGGTTGTTGTTATTTTTGTTTTCAGCCTCAAAAACAGTCCTCAACAGCATGCTCAAGGAGCCATCACTAATCCCGGACCAAACTTTGTCCAAGAATGTGTACCAGGTACGTTTCATGTTTTATCATTACTAAGAGTTAGTTGCCATGTTGAAATCTACTACGTCTATACTATGTTTTTGAATGTTGCTTAGCATCTAGCTGACTGTTTATGAGCATAGCCCATGTTTTCTGCTTATCCTTCACTGTGGTAAATCCCTGTACCTTTTTTTTCCCCCCACACACCATAACATTTCTTCCCCCACCCTTTCCTCAGTGCACAGTAAATGACTGCTGTTATGGACCACTGGTAGACTGCATCAAACAGTATCCTATCCCATAAAATTTTAAGCTCGAAATTGACGAGGAGCTATTGAAGGGGATGAGATGTGTCTGCCTTCCACCCCACATAAAAGTTTCTGCTTCACAGAGGAGGCGTTTCATCCTGGCTGGCCATCCTTCTATTGCAGATGATGATACAGGATATGGAGGGGGGTTGGGGTTGTAGGGAGGCTTGATGGCGGCTGAATGTTCGCGTCCGCCATGTGGATCAGACCCAATGTTGTGTGATACAAAGGAAAAATGGAATAACTTTGGGATCTGTCATTTGGCATTAGCTAAAGTGGCCTGTGTAAATCGCTAATCTACTTTGTTATCAATTGGAAGCAGTTCAGCACCACGGAGAGCTCATGACACATTTATCCAGTTAGTGTTTAGCTCATACCTCATGGGGTATTCTCACAAGAAAGTAGTATAAAAAATAAACAAAATACACAAGCTGAGGTAACCTAACTACCACTAACCCATTTTTCTTAATACTAAGAGATGTTTTGACTCTCTCCTGTAGGAGGTGTCATTATGTCTAGCCATTATTTAACGCAATGACTCCAGTCAACCCATATTTGAACATTTAGCAGTAAATAATTAACAGTGATTATTAATCTTGGTAGGATACTATTCCACTATAATATGAACTTTCTAAACCTATCCACTTATTAAGGCACTTTAGAGAATTGTTGTGAGAGCCAATTAAGCTGAAACCTGATTTTGCTGTCGTGCTTTTGGAAGACAAATGGCTCTGACTTTGCATAAAACACCAATGGGCTCCCCATATGTCAAAGCAGGACATTCATCGGATCTACATATTAATATAATTACAACTGGATGCTCTTTAGTTTTGCTCATGGGACGTAATACAATTGAGTCAAAATGGAGTGCAGCGAACAGAGGCACTGTTGATTCAGTGTCAACAAAACTGCAATATTAGTCTCATCAATAGAAAACTGTCAGAACATTCCGACAGTCAAATGCCCATCACTAGTATATTGCAATATGTCAAAATCCGTGAAACCTAACATTATCATGTTATAGTTGTTAATGGTGCTTCAGCAGACACACAGAAACAAACTGCTTTCAGAATCCTTGACTCTTAAATCTTCAGTGCTATCGGCCATGAGCACGAAGTCCTGCTTCGTGACAAACTGAAGGAGAAGAATCTGTCTTTTCTCGGTAAGTCATCTCCTGACCTTTTTATATTGGATTCTTTTGAAGTTGCTGTGGTCAAGTAAAGTCTTTTGTTGCAGGCTCAGTAACAGGACCCGCTATGATTGATTGGTGCTGAATTTATGTATACTTTTTATGGCTAATAGCCTAATGTTAGTAAAAGTGTTAAGCAATAGTCCATGACCAACAAAGCTAGCATTGATCTAATGCAGTTCTACACCCATAGTACTGTATTAAAGGGCACCTATTATGCAAATCAGACATTTTAATGATGTTGTAGCAGTAATATGTGTCCCTAAAGACTGTTTACGAGCAGCGTAGATGAGAAAAGGCTTTCATCACCGTCACCTGTTTGATACACTTTTGAGAGAAGCAAACAGTCACTTTTGAAGTTGTGGGTTTTCATGTCATAAGAGAAAAACCTCCTTCGTCATGGATATAATACCGCCTATGGCCCACCTCTCTCTAAATGAGCGTGCATTTCCTATAAACCTTGCACTTCACTTTGCAGAAATGAAAACTTCTCTTCACATGCTAAAATAAAGTCAGCTGGCTGTAAGTTTGATCTTTCTTAAACCAATAGGCAAACCTAACAGATTGTTGCTCTAAAAAATGACTGTGATGTTCAGTTGCTCATAGCCTTTTCACCACAACCTGTCTTTTTAAACATAGGTAGTCCCATGTAAAAAAAAAAAAAAACATATTTCCACTACGGATGTTGTGCCAAGATTGTCTGCACTTATTAAACGCGGACCTATGTTACCAGTTCATACATGGTAAGTCAGGGGTCTCAAACCAGTAGCTCATGAGCTAACCACTTTTCAAGTAGCTCTCCACATGGTTTATTAATTTATTATCAACTCCTATACCGGCAATACTGTGAGGTTCGGCAGTAGTCCGGAAGTCTTCTGGAACACTCGGAAGTGTGACCAATCACAGCAGAGTGGGCAGACCATTTTGTAAATCCAAGGAGATACAGCTGGAATAGGTACAGTTTCTGGAAGATCAAAAAAAAATTCTGTGCGGGTTATTGTGTGTAGCTGCTCTATAGGAGACCACAACTCAATACAAAGGGCTGAAAAATGAGCATAATAGCCAATAACACAAACACAAACTACCTTGGCGATCTACCAGTAACACATGATCAATGCAATGTAATGTAATGTGGAAATTCCGGTATATTTTAAATTGTTGAAAAATATTCTGTATTATAATTGTATTGTATTTTTGGGATTATAAGTTTCTTGTTCCAACCCAATTTATTCAAGATATTGGCCATGTGTGAAATTGTGGAAGTTAATATTTAACCCCCTGCTTCCCTTCTCCCGCTCCCATCCTATCATCATCATCATCATCCCATAGGTCAGGTGAGTGAAGGATGAAAGTCATTCCTTGTGTCATTAAGACCACATCATTTATTTGGACCCGCGGTGTTGACCTTTCTTCACGGCTATACAGAGGACTGTTCTAAAACTGTCAGAGGGCACGAGGGCCAGTGAGGCAGCCTCACCTCGCTTGATAAATGGATTGGAAATAAGCTACCCAACAGCAGGGACGGCCCATTAATTTTAATCAAAGGTGATGTAAAAAGGCGATCAGAGCCACATGACAATGTCAACAGCCCAGCCGGCGCGAATGGAGGTCTGTCTCTTATAGCGCATTAGCACAGCACAGGATGCCCCCCGTGCACCGCAAGCCACTGGCAGCTTCTCTGACCTCAGGCCTGCCTCCCCTTTTTTCTCCATCTTTAGTTGATGCTGCCTCTTTACTGACACCAGCACCCTCCATCTCTTCTCAATTCTCCTCCATGCCCCATTAGTTGAGCTTGACTGGAGACAAAGAGGCAGGCCCTTGGAACCGAATGACCTGGTCAGCCTGAGATTTAATGGAGAAATCAGGTGTTGTGGGGATAATGGCTGAAGTGCGCAAAAAGTCAAGGACAATGGCTGCAGTCTGGGAGGACCTGGGTTACGCTTACTCAGGCTATAATGCCAACCTTGTCCCCTTTGCTATATATTTTATCAAGCTTCGCCAAACTACAAACTGGCGTGCAAGCTTTTGTGCCAACACAGCATGTGCACATCAGATATTGATGATGTTGACCTCACAACAGGAATCTTTGCAAAACAACACATTGGTGAATATTGCTGGTTTCAATTGAAAGCAATATGAATACTATACATCTGTCTTCTCTTGTAGATGAAAACCAACTGAGAGCTCGAGGCTATGACAAAACACCAGACATCATCCTGGAGGTTCCAGTTGGTTAGTATTTACTTCACAATTGTCAGTGTGCTAACCTTTAGATACCTTGGCAATGGTTGAGTGTGCATACTTAGTTAGGTTTTCATGCTTAACAAAGTTACGTTGACTTTCCATACCTTGCCAACACAGTCAAAGAGTAGCTGATGAAAACATGAACATCTGTATGACTGTTATATGTGTCTCCGAATGGAAAGCTGTGGAGGGACACATTATCCACTGGATTGAGAGCAAAGCCTCATTCGGAGACGACCACAGTCACCGCACTTACCTCAACGAACAATTCTGGAGCTACTGGAACAGGTTAGTCTTCTTTTCTTGTCTTTCCTCTATTATTCATTAGCATACACAGAGCCTTAAAAGTAGATTCAGAACCCAGCAAAGTTGGATATTGTTTCACACAAAAACACAACATCCGACTATTAGATCACTGATGGTGCTGATTTATGTAATATTTGTTGGCAACAATTGCCTCCAACAAAAATGGTCATTTTGTGCCTCCATCAATGTCGGTGCTGTTAAAGAATGGCAAAAACAGTGGGAAAATGGCAGCTTTAAATCTTGTTGGGTTGTTTTTCATGTGTATTGAAAAAAAAAATGCGTCCACACGGTGTCACATGCAGACAAAAATGGATCACTGAGCAAAAACTACATGGGGCGCTGTAAGCAGACACACAGAGAGAACCATGTTACACACCAAAACAACAGAAGTAGAAGGAACACATAACATGTTTTCAGCTTGTCTGGACTGACAATGAAGTATAATTACTTAATAAGACAATATATATCAGGCTAATGTCAACTGGGAGTCATGCTTGTCAAAATATTAATTTGACTTTTCAGCAGCAGTGCACTTCCGTTCATGTGACGGCAACATCATCATTTGAAGTAGTGGTTTGCTTGTTCATATGGAAACCACAAGGCGGCATTGTCAAGTGCCCACACTATAAGCCCTTTTCAAAAAATGCCGTTTCAGGGCCCCCAGAACTCTGTTGCCATCTGGATGAAAGGCTGAAACGATATGCTGCTTTGTTTCAGCATCCTGGCTCTCCACTGAGCATCTTCATTCATTCATTTTCTACCGCTGGAGCCTATCCCAGCTGTCTTCGGGTAGACAGTGACCTGGACTGGTGGCCAGCCAATCAGAGGGCACATATAGACAAACAACCATTCACACTCACATTCATTGGAGTCGCCAATTAACCTAGCATGTTTTTGGAATGTGAGAGGAAACCGGAGTATGAAAACCCACGCATGCACGGGGAGAACATGCAAACTCTGCACAGAGATGGCTGAGGGTGGAATTGAACCTTGGTCTCCTAGCTGTGAGGTCTGCGCGCTAACCACTAGACTGCCGTGCCGCCCACTGAGCATCTTATGACGTCTAATTTGACTTTTACCTGCTGCCACTATACGAGTCTGTTTCCCTGCCTGAAATAAAAAAATAATGATTAAAAATAAGATAAAAATAAGATATGCAAATGTGTGCCTTTCATCCATGTATTATTTTCTTTTTGTACAATATTAACAATATTACTGAAGTCACTATTTCAAATTTAAACAATGGATGTTTTTGATGGTTAGTGGCCCCATTAAAGACACACATGACTCTGTTTGTTAAATCCAAAATAATAAATAGTAACTGTGACCAGATTTTGAATGAGTGGCTCTACAGGCAGACAGAAAGGCAGATGACATTTTCAAATCCTTGCTGTGTACTACAGAAAGTCGCCTTTAGTTTCCGTCTTTTATCTCAGCGCTGCCAGTCACCAGCAGATAAACTATCATGGTAGTTACATGCTGATTGGGAGGATAGCCACAGTCTGAGAGCCTTACATATTTGCCCTGAGGTGTCTTTCATTGATATTCAGTGGCACGGCCTTGTCCAAATGTATTAGACAAGTGACAATGTAGATCCCATCATGTCAGCCACAAGCCCGGTCAGATAAACATCCCGGTGTCAGAACAGGAATGTTAAACTGTCAGTCCTATCAGATCCGTACCTTTTTCAGCAGCTGCTAATTTTTAATTGACATTTAATGCTGACATTTCCACATGTGACGTGACTTTTCATTCGTTGTTAGCCCTTTAACGTCATTGTCTCAGATATTTATGTCATTGTGGGTCAATGCTTTATGGTATAAACAGCAAAGTGAACCCTGAGGGGGCTGATGTTTGGGGTGTTTTGTCCATTCCTGTATGCTTCAAACTGGGATATGCATGCCAAACTATAAACCCCAAAGCCATTATTTATAAATCTACAGCAGAGTTTGTGATTACTTCATTGCTCTTGATTGACACATCCACTGATTTGCTTATTTTTCCTGAATTCCCTATTTGGTTTAACTGAGCTGCTTCACCCTTTGTGTTAATTGTTCTTGGTTTGCAGGGAAAAAAAAAGGGGGGAGCTGTGGGAACATGGGTTTGTAGACGGAAAGTGAAAAAATATAAGTAATTTTCTCTCCAAAGCTCTAACCAACTGCATTTATCATCCAAACAATAGTCTTGCCAACACACTAACCCCATAATGAACCCCCTCTTCAGTAGAGTGAGGGGTAATGATGCTGCACGTACAATGCGCCGAAAAAATAAGGGAAAAAGCAAGAAAGAAAAAAAAAAAAAGCATGAAAAAATGGTCTTCTGTGGAATCAGACAGTGTGTTCAAGCCCAGTGCCTGGATGAGATGGCCTAACAGCGGCTATCGTTGTCGTTCAGCCATGAATCATAGCTGGTGGCATTCCAGAGCCGGCAAGCCCTTGTGCTCTGACGGATGTTGGGATAATTGAGTTATCCATCTCGCCCAACTCTCTGCATTATTGTGTAAGAATTACTCACCTGCTGGTGAATATTAATTTAAACATGTAACGAGTCTCTTGTGTGTTTTGAGAAATGTGGGTAAGCACACTTTAAGACTGTTTGAACAAGATATGCTGTTTTCGGTATTTAGCGTCATTGCTAACATTGCATGATGGCATTGCGGTACTTTGAAGAAGACAGTGGATTAAAAAAAAAATTACCACAGTAGAAGAATCTGATAAATTTACATTTAATTAAACAGATGTAACACGGTGGTCTTCAGGGCATTGTTAGTTAGCACAAGAGTAACACAATAGTTCCCCAAATTGTACTGATTACAAAAATCACACCATATTTCTTATTTTGAGTATGTTTCACTTTTGTTAATGTGCGTTTTTTAAACAAAAACTGACAAAGAACTCAGAAATACTCTGAGTAACTCACATATACACAAATAGATCACATTGTGTATTGTGTACACATATGCATACACACTCGACAAACACACATTATATACACAGTGGTATGAAAAAGTTTGGACACCCCTGGTAATTTCTGTTTTGAAAAGAAAAATGGTAAAAAATACCTGCAGCCAGAATCCAGACCCTCATCGGAAGCTATTGGAAGTGTTTATTCTGTAAAGGAGGATCTACTAAATATTAAGTTAATTTTCTTGTTGCGGTGCCCAAATTTATACACCTGCGTACTTTTGTTTAAATAATTATCGCACGTTTTTAGTTAATCCTATAAACTTCATTTCACTTCTCATCCATCACTGTGTTTGTCTGCTATATGATATATTTAACTGAAGTTTCTGATCCCAACAACCAGTGGCCTATAAAGGGAAATCTTGAAAATGATCAGGGGGGCCCAAACTAAATCACAGCATCATTTAGTTTTATTTAATTCATTGTTCTGAGTTCTCGATGTTTCTTCAAAAAGACCAATTTGATGATGCCAATGAACTAACCACATGACCACTGTGCCACCATACGAAATCAATCATAACAATGGACATTGATATCAGACCTTAGTACCGAGCCCTTAAATTGATCTGCTTCTATTTTCTCACCTTCATTGTCGTGTTTTGCCTTTTATTAAGTCTAATGATATGCCCCTCATCTCATAAAGTCCACCTATTAATATGAAGGATCTCTGCACAATTTAATTGCCCAGAGCAACGGTGTACCATGAAAAAAAAAAAAAAAAATCAATACTACTCATCAGAATATTGTCTTTTTGTTCATGTTGTTCTCTGCATAAACCTCATCCTGGCCAGTCCTCTTGGCCTATGAGGAAATGAACATGGGCATCAATGGTCTCATCTCTCCTCCCAAAGTAAATCATCTGTGAGATTTTTAAACTGCAAAAACTCTTTTAACGGAGGCATGAAAAGGTTAGCTCTGATAAGGAGCTGTCAGGCATCCACACACAAAATGATTGATAACAATATAATGGCACAGTATGGCTCATTTAGCCCTCATATGAAGCAGGGGTTAAGACATTTTGCTTTGCCTTAATACATCATCTCTGTCTTGACCATCTGGAATTGTGTCTTGAAGGCACAAATATGGATATATTTTTTGTGTGTTTGAAAGTCTGTTTTGTTCTGATTTCAGAATCTTCAGGCCACATATGAATTTAATCATGTAACAATAATTGTCACCGCCGTAAAACTTGTAATTTTTTTTTTTACAAGAGTGTAATAAGATGCACCACTCTAACCACCGTAGACAAAACAGTGGAAGCTGACTTTTCACCATTAATTCTTACCAAAAGTACTGAAACATATGAAAACCCAGGCAAATTTTCCCATTGCAAAGAATGTAAATTCAACTAATCCAGACACCCGAAAATAATTAGAAATGACAAAAGAGATGGAACTTACTGTTGATGCAGACTTTGGGTACATCCTGGTGAGATCGAATTCAGTTGTGTGTCACAACTTCCTGGCACTTGCAACTCTCATTGGCCCAATGTCAGCAGAGCGTAGTGTTCCTTGTTTGATCATGTGATTTCTTAGAATAATACATTGCATTGTAAACAGGCTAGTTTGTTACATTGTATTTGACGAAACCCTAGGATCAAATCACAGGAAAACGGAAGAATGCTGTAATGAATATATTTGGTTCATGTTCATTGTCACGAAAATACAATGAGAAATTACTCAATAACAAATGTTGACAACTACAGCAGCTAGCCAATTGCTTGTCCAATGCTTCTCATCTATGCATATTTTTACCCCAAATTGTGGTATCGGATTTAAAGATTCCAGCTTGAAAAGTGGGATATATCATGTCTGCAAAACGTTATCTTCTGCCAAAAGTTCATCTTGGTCATAAAGCAATTATTTCTTTATTTATTTATTTTGATGCCTCAACTTTGATGCCAGAACTCAAGATCATTCACCCAACATTACTAATCTTCTCACTGACACTTTGGCTTGTGATTAAACACAATGCTGCGTGATGCTCTTTGTTAGTTGACACAGCTGCAATAACACATCTTGAGATCTTTGTGAACTTTTTTTTTCCAGTTATAGGCGTAACTGTGTGCTGTGGATTTTGCTGAAATGATTCCATAAATGTCTACAAGCCGTCAACTTAAGCACTCGAATTTCTTAAGTCAACATATGCATTAGTCTTTTTTTAATTGACATGTCCATCATTTTTCATCATCTTGACCAAAGAGCTGAATGTTTAATTATCTTATAGATCATTGCTGACTTACTAGATGCTACTCAAATATGCGTCTTTTTTTGTGAGTAGTTATAGAAATAGAGTATTGTCTTAGTTTAACCGAGATATGGTTTCTCGGCAGCAGCACCATCATAAAGCCCCCCTGTAGATAGGAGATGTCACCTGAGAGAGAACACCCAAAGGCTATGGTTGCTGTTCCTGATTCAATTGGCCTGGACGTAACAGAGCGTCCCTGAGGACAGGTACTGGCACCTCTCGGGTGACGGTGATACACATGCAAGTCCTGTGGCCTGCGACGGTGATATTTTGAAGTAAAGATGAAATTGTGTTACATTTTAATGTCCACTTTTTTTTTTTAAGATTTTAAAATGTCATCGAGTTCACTGCCGAATCTACCCACAGTAGTTTCCATTCTACTGTCATATGATCACCACACAATGTCGTGTTTATGTTCATTAATGCATGTTGTAAACTGGTTCCCTGCACAGGATTAGAAATTTAACATACAGTGGTATTGCTTCCATTGATTGCTTTCCAATAGCCTGTTCGTTATGGGTGTGCTATTCTTCTTATCCTGCACTCTATTATAGATGCCCATATGTTATGTGAAGATAGTGGCTTTTCCGGCAATTAGTTTTCAGAAGACAGTCATGTGCTTGCTCCGCAATGTTGTGTGATAAGCTACCCCACTTTACCACATGCTGTTGAGTTCCCTGCGCTGTGTTATAGATAATCTTATGTTGAGGGGAGACAGACGATTAATTTCATCATGTGACTTTTCCACAATGTTGTATGACTCCATGTTAATGCTCTAGGCAGCTATGCCCCTTACAACACTTCTTGTGCGCTATTATAAATGATCTTACATTATGTGGAGATAGTCTACTAGAAACTTATCGCCGGAAAACACACTGTCATGTACTTACTCCACAATGTTGTGTGTCCATGTTTATATTCTGCTCCACCCCTTCACCACATGTTCTAAATGGTTCGCCGTACTATACATAAACTTATATGAAGTGGAGAGGTGACTTCTTCTGGCAGTATGGTTCTAGGAGACCGTTCTACGATTGCTCCACAATGTTGTGTGCATCCATGTTAATGTTCCGGGAAGCTAGGCCCCATTATGTCCAGTATTAAAGATGATCTTAAGTAAATCCAGTTATTGTGTTTAACAAACACTTACACTTATCTCGTGCTTACCTCGTTTGTGTCAGTCCTAAGATGATCTTATATCGGCGATTAGTTTCCAGCAGACTACCATGTGATTGCTCCACAATGGTGTGTGACTCCACCTTCTTGTCCAGCATGTCATAAACAGGTTTTCTGCACAGCATTAACATTATCCAACTGTTATCGGGAGACAGCGCCTTTTTCAGGCAATTTGTTTCTACTAGATTGTCATACGTTTGCTCCACAATGTTGTGTGTCCATGTTAAATTCTGCTCCACCCCTTCACCGCATGTTCTAAATGGTTGCTGTTCACCGTACTATACATAAACTTATATGAAGTGGAGAGGTGACTTCTTCTGGCAGTATGGTTCTAGGAGACCGTCCTACGATTGCTCCACAATGTTGTGTGCATCCATGTTAATGTTCCGGGAAGCTAGGCCCCATTATGTCCAGTATTAAAGATGATCTTAAGTAAATCCAGTTATTGTGTTTAACAAACACTTACACTTATCTCGTGCTTACCTCGTTTGTGTCAGTCCTAAGATGATCTTATATCGGCGATTAGTTTCCAGCAGACTACCATGTGATTGCTCCACAATGGTGTGTGACTCCACCTTCTTGTCCAGCATGTCATAAACAGGTTTTCTGCACAGCATTAACATTATCCAACTGTTATCGGGAGACAGCGCCTTTTTCAGGCAATTTGTTTCTACTAGATTGTCATACGTTTGCTCCACAATGTTGTGTGTCCATGTTAAATTCTGCTCCACCCCTTCACCACATGTTCTAAATGGTTCGCCGTACTATACATAAACTTATATGAAGTGGAGAGGTGACTTCTTCTGGCAGTATGGTTCTAGGAGACCGTCCTACGATTGCTCCACAATGTTGTGTGCATCCATGTTAATGTTCCGGGAAGCTAGGCCCCATTATGTCCAGTATTAAGATGATCTTAAGTAAATCCAGTGATTGGTGTCTAACAGACACCTTGCTTACCTCGGTTGTGTCAGTCCTAAGATGATCTTACATCGGTGTTTAGTTTCCAGTAGACTACCATGTGATTGCTCCACAATGGTGTGTGACTCCACCTTCTTGTTCAGCATGTCATAAACAGGTTTTCTGCACAGCATTAACATTATCCAACTGTTATCGGGAGACAGTGCCTTTTTCAGGCAATTTGTTTCTACTAGATTGTCATACGTTTGCTCCACAATGTTGTGTGTCCATGCCACACCCTTTTACGGCATGTTGTAAACAAGTTCATAACCATATTCTAGATAACCTTATGTTAAATGGAGACTGTGTTGTCTGGAAATTACGTTCTAGTAGACCCTCATACGACCGCTCCACAATGGCGTGTGCATCTATAGCCACGTTTACATGAGGAGATTTTCCTCTTTCCCAATGGAATCTTTCCGAATGACGTACCAGAAAACAGTGTATACATGGAAAGGAATATTCCAATCTCCTGTCTACATGCACCGCTATAATCAAACGGAATAGTCAATGGGGCATGCGGAGTAAAACGTAAACAACATCATGTGATTCATCAAAGATGGCGGATGAGAGTGTGATTACCACGTTTGTTGGGACAGTTGCTACGCTTTTTTTAAAGCAGCAACTTGAACTTTCAGGTCTTTTAAAGTTTGTATCAAAAAACGAACTTTCCGCTGTAGTCCAGTCCGCCATTTTCAAAACCTGAGAGACGTCTGCGTGTTACGTCACAGCTGAGCATACGCTGAAAGAACGCATCCTGACAACTTTCCGATTGAGTGGGTACAAGATACCTCAATCGGATTGGGGTAAGGAATATTCCACCCCTGTGAATCCCATTATATATTCATTCGGATTGGCACTTTTCTTTTGGAATGAGGTGTATACAAAGGTTAGATTCTTTGCATTTGAACAAATAACCCGAATGGAATTGGAATATTTGTGTCCATGTAAACGTGGCTTATGTTAATGTTCCGGTAAGCTAGGTTTCAGTATGCAGTGTGTTCATATTCCTGCTTCGATTTTATGTTAACGTACACTGTAACAGATATTATTATACATATTATTGCAAAAATAAATTCTTATCGGTATCTATAAGCCATGTTCAGGAGATGATATGAGTGTAACTGTGAAAGCAGCAATATTTCCTTCCCTTATAAAGCAAGAGCACCTGTGACATTGCCTTCCTTGTATTTATAGTTATGGGCACCCCATGCAGTGCAGGAACGTGGCCTCTTTTATTGTTTCCTTTGTTATGACATCCTCTCATAGAATAGTCCATAGCCAAAAAAAAGAAAACTCCCCACAATGGTAGTTCCTTTTGGGCTTTGCAAGTGTTTGTTTTGGGGCGCCTCAGCACACACAAGTGCATCATGTCAACCCCCCACCCCCCATCCCCTCCCGTGCAGGCATGCTGGAGTATTAATGCTAAATGACAAGTAAGCTCTGATGCTTCAAGGATTTCATGCTTTTAAGGATGCACATTTGGGTGCATTGTTTAAGGCGTCCGGGGTGTAATCCGCAGTCTCAGGTCTCTCAAGCAGCCTCAGGATTTAGCTTTACTTAAGCCCCCATTCCCTGTGTCTCCAATTTATCAGTAAGTGTAGATATATGCATTATCTAAATTTGTCATTTACCACTGAGGCTGAGAGCCAGTTTTGACATGGCCGCCGATCCCAAGTGGGGAGCGAGAGAGAGAAGTGGCACCTCAGAGATACATATCCCTCCTCCTGCTTCGCTGTGACATTGTGAGATGGAGAGGGAAGCCTCAAGTCAAATGAGGTGCGAGGGTGTCAGCTCTGTGAATTTCCTTTTTTCTGCACTGGAACTTTTTTTGTAAAAGATGAATGTCCATGTTTTTTGTCAGCTTTCACATTGTATAACATCAGATTCCCCGAGACATACTTTTGTGTCTCCTTCTTTTTCTGTTTTTTTTTTTTTTCTTCCATGCCCCTCTGGGCTCAGACAGGGCACACTTCATCTATACTGAAAATGGAACTACAACATAGTTTTCATCGGCACAGCTTTGTTTGTTAGACAGGTCTTGTGTACGGTTTCTTTATATAGTAACACTTTATAGGTTAGGACAGAAATTATTGTATTATTTCAAGCTATATACTGTTTTTATTCCATTTGTAATAACAATGAGTCAGTACAATACAGTTTATACTGTGTATATTTTTAAAGAACATCATGCCGTTACATTGTCCTGTGGGCAAACTTTGATTTTGTATATATTAGTTATGTATATATTTATTATTATTATTTGCTTATATTTTTCAATGAAAGGGGAACTAAGCAACTTTGGCTTTATTTATATGAGTGGCAACATTAGATGGATTTTATTCACAAATTGCATTCCATCTAACGGTCATTTTGTGATATTTTATGGCAATTTTCAATTTTTTCAAGGATGCACAATGTCTGCTTTGAATGGTTAATTATGTGCTTATTTTTTGACCAGCTGGTGAGCTACTCAAAATCCGGTGGCGAGTTACTGGTAGCTCACACAAAATCTTTTGTATACCTTTGTTTTAAATGGCAGGTATTATTGTAAAGATTTCTAAAGAATATAATCTTTGAATCTAACTAAATTTAATTTAATTGCAATATGCAGGTAATTTTGGGATCTTGTTTTTTTTTTTTCCTCTCAATATCCCAGACATTAATTTACAATCTATTGAATCTATGAAATGTTGGCACTGGCATGATTTTGAAATGTGAAGTTTGTATTAGATATCCGTGATGCAGGAAGGCGTACTGATGTCTGTCACCTGTCCAGTAGGGTTGGGGGATAATGATACAGTAGTTGCCATTTTTTTTTTGTCTTAACTGTGTTTTAGCCCAGTGTGAAAAGTCGACATAAACATTGCAAATTATGACTTTAGTGTTTACCAAAAAATCAATGCTTTAAATAGGCCCAGTTTGGTTTAGTCACGAAAAGGCTTTCATTTTCAGTCCCTAACTGTTGAATACATATGCTGTAATCCGGACTATAAGGTGCTACTAAAATAACTATAGTTTCCATTATGCTTAGAGTCCTGATTCAATAAGTGAATGCATGAATTGTGTTTTGATCTGAAAATCTTCAGTAAGTTTGATCAAGTGTTTAATTACTACAGCTTCAGCTTTGACTGTGTGGACCGCGGCAGTTGTTGAACTCCCAATGGAAAAAAGAATCACTCATCGGAGCTAACAAGTGATGATGGGAGGATTGCAGGGTTTATAGTGTGTCAGTCTGTGTAAATCTCCCATGTTACAAGGTGACAGACAAATTCGGCCTATATATGTTTTTTCTTTTTCTTTAAATAAAGGTGGGTGCGACTTATATACGCATGTGCTCAATAGTCCAGAATTCATGGCAATTCTTTTTGAAGCTGAGGTTTGAAAAACAAATTTGCATCAAGAAAGGTCTAACGTGAATGTCTTTAAATCAGAGCTGCTCACCTTCCTTATCGTCATTTAAATTTCCATGTCCTGCCACCAAATGTTTGTCTCTTTCTATTTCAGACAGTGCAGCAAATACAATGTTTTGTAGCAAATGACACCCCAGGAAACAATGCTTCATATTTCTGCCTTTTGTGTTTAAAGAGACGCTCTGTGTGTACCTGATAATGCAGCAGTACTCATGCTCTGCAGAGGCCCATCAGTCACCGTGCAGGGCTGCTCGCTTGTGATAAGTGGTTTCTTATAGATAACCTAGACAGCGGGCTCCTTTTTATAGGCCCACTGTCCCACACGTAACCTTGTTTTTATCCCATCCCATCATATTTTTGCTCTTTTTTTTTCAAGCAGTTGTCGTTTTGCTTCCACCAGCTCACATCGTACAAATGACCCTTTTCTTGGGTTTTAAGGCATCGGATGTATTTCAAGATGTAGCTGGAGGAAATGCAATTGCCTTTTAAAGATATGCACACTTATCGTATGCATATGTAGTGAGATTTTTAAGTCATTTTGCTGTGTCCTCACTCTGTGACCTCTCCTTTTAACACAAAACTGGCGACAAAAAAGTTCCTGATGAAACTGTCTCTGTGATTTATCACAAGCTTTTCATTTTCTGATTTTCTCCTTTCTTTTTCCGTTTTTTCCGTCTTTCTTACTGGCATGACTCCCAAGCACCCATTAACTGAGATGATCCTATACAATAACAATAATTCTAAGCAGAGCTGTAAAAACCACACAACCATAAAACACCTTCAAATCAATCTGTGCTCCTCAATAAGTATCATCACGGATGCTGTTTTGAATTTCCATCCATCATTCTTAATTTTGGCTTGGAAGAGATTTTTTTTTTTTTTTCCAAACTTTTATTCTTCATATGACCTCATCACTCACGAGAAGTAACTTTGAGATACAGTTGGAATTGTTTGGCCTTTATCTGATTGTAGTTCAAGGCACATCATTTTGATTGACATACTTAAAGTAAAGTAAGATTTTAAAAGCCAGTTGAAGAGGTATTTGTTTTTGTATGATATTTCACAATTAATTATTTTCAGGACCTTGTTGCTAGACACCGAAAGAAATACAAGCACATCTGAGGCTTTCCTCACTGGCCTGGCATTTGTTAAAGAGCTTCGTCAGGACCCAATTCCAGCCATCCTTTTTTTTCTTTTTTTTTTTTTCCCAGGCAGCCCTCTTCTCTCAAACCGGCTCTGGTTTGAGTTTCACGTCTGTCCGCCATCTGATTGCCTGATAGCTTAAACCTCGCTGCTTCCCTCTCCCTTAGCGGGAGTATGTAATCAAAGACACATGAGCAGGCTGTGTCCAAGTGCTGACCTTCTGATTATACTCATCAATTGTGAGGGTTAAGATAAAACCTCTATTAGGTCCACAGATTTGTGTCCAAAAACGCCATTATGCTAGCATAATAATACAAATCCATGACCACTGTATTCTATTAAACACCTAAAAATAAATGAACTCACTTTTTTATTGGACATTAGCAGCATCGTTCGTACTTGCCTTGACTGTCCACTTAAAAATATTGACAGTGGAGTTGAACAAGACCTGTTCACAAATAATAAACGAGACCAAACGCAGGAAGACCATTTAACGAAGAGTCGACTGAGGGCAGCAACGGGAGACCCAAGTCACTATACCAGAGTTCATCCCAAGGGGAACTAAACCTGACCGCTTCAGCAGAGTGGAGACTGTAGAGTAGAGGTTGCCAACCTATCGTTCACGATGGACCAGTTGATCTTTGGGACTTTGTTGGTTGATCCCCAAAATATTCGGAAACAAATCCTTGATTCCCGGAGTTTACAGTGCATACCCTACCGGAAAACAACAAGCGTTGGGTGACATGCGCCGCCCCAAAAAATCCTGGATAGGGTTGTGGTGTACTCACAGAGCTAACAGCATTCGCTGAACCCTGAGGAAGAACCACAAAGGGTGCCCAAAGTGCAGGTTCACTTGTTACTGGTCTGAAGTGCACTGCAGAAACAAAGTTAAAGGAAAAAAAGAGCAAAAAAACGTTAAAAATAAATGGCACTGGGCATCGTCAAAAAGCACTTGGAATTCTGACTGACTATTTCTGTTACTGCTACCACTACCAGTATGTTGTTTCTCTAATGTCTAAAATAGAATCATAAAAAAGCCCTCTAAAGGAGTTAACATGGTAATAAAATTCCAACTCTGTACTAGGTCAATCCAACATTTCATCAGTCTGGAATTTGAAATAGGCTGTTATTTTTCATGGACTTTTCAAGTGAAACAAAAGGTCTATGCAGAGGAAAAGGCTTTGGGGTTGCCTCCCTACAAATGTGCATCTTTTGAGATGCCCATTTTGAGGGATATCCTATATTATCCACACTGAGAATTTTCCTCCATGTCACACCCGATAATGACTGATAATGACTTGAAATGACAACTTGAGTTGCGTTCTTTCTTGTGTCGTGATGGTTGCAACCAAAAGGAGGGTAGAATATAGCTGTCTGGCGAAAGGCCTCTGATGGAAAGTGCCATTGCAGCATCAAGCCCAGCTGCCAGAAAGCCCAGACTCACTGTCCCAACCGACACTTTGCATTCTCTTCTCTTGCAACCAGAGTGGAAGTGAAAACCATTAACTTCAAACGGCCTGTTTTTGAGCCTGTCCCATGATTCATTGCTGAACGCATGCCGACAAAAAGTCTTCTTAAATGTTGGTTCAATGTGAGTTCTCAATTGTTGGAGATGTCACTGTATAATACTCGTGAAAGGCATCATTAAATCGCATCATATCGCGTTTGGTCTTTTTTGGGGGGAATGACCACTGGACTGCGGTCTACACCAGTCCTAATTTGGTGATGAGGGGGTTTACCGATTGGAGAAACTTTATCCTCTGAGTTGCTGACAGTCAAGTGCAAAGATGGAGCTTGTGGTTTAAAAAATGACTTAAAATAGGTCGGGTTAAATTGTCTGAATAATAATCCTGTAACATTTAGCATTAACTGTCTGGGTGAAACAAAATATGCCTTAGTGAAACATTGAGGAATTGGTTCTTTTTTCCTTTTTCTTCCTCTTCCCATGTTTTTTTTTTTTTTTTTTTAATTGTAGCAATGAGTTCATGGGAAACTCACTCAGAGGTTACCTGCGCCCCTTCGCCTCAATGGAAAAAAAAGTTAAAGATTATGGCCGCAAGAATGTTTTTGCAGTTAGTTGAAATATTGCTAACCTTGTCAAATGTCATTTTGAATAAGAAAGCAAACATATTTTAATCACCGTTTTAAAGGCAGGGCATTTCAAACGGCGACTCCGGGGAAAGGGGGTCAGCTAATTGCGACGCTTGATGTCATGTTTGGTCTCCCTCCCCGTTTTGATGCGACTGCCTGGAAGCGTGCTAGCTCTCCTTACTATGTGCGACTATTTCTCTTTCTCACACACACACACACACACACACACACACACACATAACTTCTCAACATTTCATCACATACAGCAGGGGTGTCCAAAGTGCAGCCTGAGGGCCCTTTGTGGCAAAACAACAACAGCAGAAATGGAAAAATCATTACAAATTTTACAGGAATTCTTCATATTAAGAAAAAACAAAATATTTAAAAATTATTAAAGGACATGGATTTTATTTTTAAATAATATTGACAGTTGTTTTTTTTCCAAATTAGGTTGCGAAAAAAAAACATTATAGGAATAAAGTCATGATCTTAGGAAAAATGTAAAAAAACAGCATAAAGGAAAAAAATTATGAGAATAAAGTCAAAATATTAACTAAAAAGTCACAATTTCAGGAACATAAACTCATAATATTATTGAGGAAAAATTTAATTTTAATATGGCTGTGAATATTCTCTTTCATCCAAGTCAGTGTATTATCAGGGCATCCAATCGGTCAATCAACTGTTGTCTTGGGCCTTGTCCACACGTAGCAGGGTATTTTTAAAACCGCATATTTTCCCCTCTCGGTTCATGAAGAAAATGGTGTCCACCCAAACTCATATTTTATTATATTTATATGTTTTTTTAATGCATCCACACGTAATCGTATAAATGCATTGGTAACCCTAGTCATAAGTATGCCAAACCTGTAGGTGGCAGTAGTTCCTAAAATTCTATCCAGTCAGAATCATCCTCTGTCATCCCACGACTTCTACAAACATAAAGCACATCTCACTCGTGTGGACTGAATAGACTACAAAGTCAACAAGACGCAAGAATATGTTGATTGGGAATCTTGCCAAAGCAAGTCGGCGTCGGAGCCTGCTACGAGTAGGACTCATCGGACGTGAAATTGTTATTTGAGCAAAGTTGGCCGACCTCTTCACCTCTGCTCTTTGAAGTGACGCAATATTTGGGCTTGCAAATACAAGCAAGTAAAAAGCGCTTGTAAAATAGCTACAACCAACACAGTTCTGAGAGCATCCATGTTGTTTCTGATGGAAATACAAGTTTCACGTGTGACATCACAGCAGGTAGTGACGCTGGGAAATGTAAAACACATAATCAGATTTTTCTCTAGATCCACACTTTGGCCGGAGGTTTTGAAAACCTTTCGTTTTTAGTACCAAATATCTGCAAGCTTGTGGAAAAATAACTTCATTTGATGAGATATGTGCCATGTCGAATGACGATCATTAGCATACAATGCCAACGATGTTCGTTAGTGTGGTATCACCTTCGTTAGCATCCCCTTCAAATGTAACGATGATCATGGACCCATCTGTAACCAAGGTGGCTATGCTGCGTTTATTCCCTTAGAGGCTAGATGGCCGCGTCTTTGAGGAAGGGATGAAAGGACAGCATTGTATGTGGGAGAAATGTGGTGTTGTAGCCCCACGTTTCAAACCATCCTTCTTCTCTGTCCAGAATGTGTACATTTTTGTTCTGGAAATAGTCATGGAAAAAATTATTAAATCACCCTTGTTTCTTCTGTTTCTTGTTAAGTTTACTGCTCGGTACAACTAAAGTAGTTTTGTTTGGACAAATATAACAGTGGCAACAAAAATGGCTCCCAAACGTTTTTTTTTTGGCAGTACAATACTATAGTTATTAATGTAAGAACTTAATTGATTTTGGTTATTATCAAGAAAACCATGGAAGTTGCTGGATAATCAGCGCTTAAAATAAACTCTTATGAGCTATTTTTGCGTTGGACAGCATACACCAGATTGTTCTTCTGGGTTTGGGGTGTCCTGTCTTCGGGGGTTCATGCCAGTTGGAGGTGCCCTGAACACCTCCCCAGAGAGGCATCCGGGAGGCATCCTGACCAGATGCCCAAGCCAACTCATCCAGCTCCTCTCACTGCGGAGAAGCAGCAGTTCTACTCCCAGTTTCTCCCAGATAACAGTGCTTCTCACCTTATGTCTAAGGACAAGCCCAGCCACTCTATGAAATACATTGAGAAATACATTTATGTATGAAATACATTTAGACCAGGGGTCTCAAACTCAATTTACCTGGGGGCCACTGGAGCTAGGGTCTGGGCAAGGCTGGGCCGCATCAGGTTTCCCCCCCCAAAAAAAACAGAAAAATATACAAACTTTTTCAGTGCTTTGGTTCCGATTTTCTACAATAAAAGCTCTGATAAAACATTCCACTGTTCTCAAATATCTTACTTTTTATTTTTCTGCACAAAATAAGATGAAAAATAAATAAACAAATCAAGAATAAAGAAAATCAATCAATCGGTAATAAATAAATATAATAATAATAAAAAAACGGCAAATAATAAAAACTTAAGAAACCACATATAGTTGGTGGGTAGACAAATTATTTTTTTCAGATTAAAATGAACAAAGCATTATTAGAGCCCTGTAGACATGACAAAACACGACTATAGTCACATTTATACTCTTTTTATTTACAACATATTGCGCAACTGCAGGGTCTTGAGACACATGCTAACTCGCAAACTAGAGAGCTAGCAACCTGAAGCCTAGCCTCCAAGTTATTTCCTTTAAACTTAAATAGTCAAAAACGTACCACTTCCACACGGATAGGGAGGATAACTAATAACAGTTATTTAACCTTTAACATGAACATTAATCAAACGTAATAATTTTTTCTGGGTACATGATACCATACAGCATCCATATCAAACTTGCGCGGGCCGCACTGACATTAAACTTTAATATCAAGGCGGGGGCCTCAAATTAGTGTCCTGCAGGCCACATTTGAGACTCCTGATTTAGACAGAATGGAAGTGTTGTCAAGGAGACCCCTCTGTCTAAAAATTTTTTTTTCTATTATCTAAATCCCTGAATAAAATGAAATGTAAGTGATTTTTGTTACATTGCTCTAAAAGACTGCAACAACTCACCCAGATTTGCATTCATCCCAAAATCTCTGTGGTTCTCATATAATAGTTGTCTCAGCAACAGCAACGCTGGAAATAGAGGAGTATACATTGTAAATTATGTTTGACAAGGTGGGGTTTGGTTTTGTTGTGGCTTGTCTTTAGTTATTACTCAAACTTCCTCAAGTCACAGATAAGGTCTTGCTGGTGAAACATACCAAGCTGAGCGTTAGCACAGGGCCCCTTATTGCTAGCACTGATTTAGGTCAAGAGCCCAGTAAGAGGTCATTGTGCAGTAAAGCTGTCCATTATTCACATTTGATTCCTGCTCAGACCTGACTGGGGCAACTGGGGCAGTAGACATTGGTGGTACGCCTTTTAGATGATCCTTTCTTTATTATAAATACCTGCTTCTGTTAAGCCCTCCCTCATTTATCACAGTTAATTGCAGACCCAACCAAAATAAGTGAAATTCCATACATTAATAAACTGAATATTTTTGTAGTGAGAGCGTAGAAAACCTGTTTATGACTTCCGAAATACAGATTTAAATTATTACTGCCCTGTTGATATGGAGTAACACCTTAGAGCAGGGGTCTCAAACTCAATTTACTTGGTGGCCACTGGAGCTCGGGTCTGGGTGACACTGGGCCGCATCAGGTTTTCCAAAAAAAAAAAAAATGCATTTATTAAAAACAAAAAAATTTTAAAAACTTCGCTTTGGTTCCAATTGTCTACAAGAAAAGCTCTGGTAAAACATTCCACTGTTCTCAAATATCTTACTTTTTATTTTACTTCACAAAATAAGATGAAAAATAAATAAACAAATCAAGAATAAAGAAAATCAATCAGTAATAAATAAATATAATAATAATAATAATAAAACGGCAAATAATAAAAACTTAAGAAACCACATATAGTTGGTGGGTAGACAAATTATTTTTTTCAGATTAAAATGAACAAAGCATTATGAGAGCCCTGTAGACATGACAAAACACGACTATAGTCACATTTATACTCTTTTTATTTACAACATATTGCGCAACTGCAGGGTCTTGAGACACATGCTAACTCGCAAACTAGAGCGCTAGCGACCTAAACGGTAGCCTTCAAGTTATTTCCTTTAAACTTAAATAGCCAAAAACTTACCACTTCCACACGGATAGGGAGGATAACTATTAACAGTTATTTAACCTTTAACATGAACATTAATCAAACGTAATAATTTTTTCTGGGTACATGATACCATACAGCATCCATATCAAACTTGCGCGGGCCGCACTAACATTAAACTTTCATATCAAGGCCGGGGCCTCAAACTAGTGTCCTGCGGGCCACATTTGAGACTCCTGATTTAGACAGAATGGAAGTGTTGTCAAGGAGACCCCTCTGTCTAAATTTAAATTATTCTTTAAACATTAAAATTTGGGGGGAATTCCAAATGTTTTTATCTTATATTTTATCACAATTTTCTAAATGCTATGTGACCTTTGGCCCGTAAGCCGCGTGTTTGAGACCCCTGCCTTAGAGTCATTTTTACACAATTTTACTTCCATCACATTGTGCAGACTACTGGATCACCGAAGGGACAAAAGGCAGGTTCCATTAGGATAGTAAGCTATCGCGCTACCTAGTTAACCTCAATTTAAGACTTAAGTTGTTGTCACTGTTTCAAACTGCATGGGGAAGAAAGACAAAGAAGACTAAAACTTAGTACCTCTACACAGTATGAGAGGAAAACATTTTTTCCACTTGATCTCAGCCATGGCTTCTCCATCTCAGCTGTGGCATGTCGGGCTCGGACCTGCTGCCTCAATGGTCAGCCTCCCTTCAGTGTGAAATGTAGTCCAAGCTCCGCTTCTCTGTTTGCGGTGTTAGCAATGTCTCCCAGGAAGTGTTTCTTTGGGTGTAAAGGAAAGCTACATTTGTTTGCAAAACATCAGGCGGAAGCCATTGCAGTTACACATTCCCTACCAGCAAAAGGGTACATAAATTGACATTTCACACTGGACTGTTGGGCCAGTTACTTAACGTTACTTGGTTGTGTCGAAAGTGTCAGAAGTAACAGTTTATCAGTATCCTAACTGTTTATTTTGAGTAAGTAATGGAACAAAAGCAGTTGATAATAGCCATTTCCCACCACAATCAGTGGATCTACCCGGGTTTCTAAAACACTGGTAGTCCCACAAAAAAATGTGTGATGACCACATTACCGATGTTGTAGAAACCTAAAGCTAAATGCTAAGACTACTTACCATTCAGAGACGTCTTTAAGTAAGGTCTTGTCTGGTCTTCTTGATTGCCCAGCCTCTAATAATAATAATATAATACATTTTATTTGTATAGCGCTTTTCAAGATACTCAAAGACACTTTACAGTTGAATAAAGCAAGTAAACAGAATAGAAGACACACCAAAATACAACATTCATTGGTTAATACACAGTTAAAACATGAGTAAAAGCGGGGCGGGGCACAGCCGGATTCGTTATCCAACACATATGGCTGTATGTTAAAAGTGAACATTTTAAACGGATGAATCGCTGTTTATTATCAACTCTTATACTGTTTATCAACTCCTTTATAAAGTTGCGTTCGGCAGCTATTTGGAAGTCCTCTTCAGCACTTGTGAGTGTGACCAAAACAGTATTTAGAGGATCATAAAGAGTTTTTTTGTGCCTTAACTATGAAACTATTCCACTTAATAATATTGAATCATACTTCATGGAAATTCACTTATGGCGGTTGGGTCTGAAACCAATTTTCCACGATACACGAGGGGTGACTGTACCATCATCGTAAGGCCGGTTGAGAGTGGCCAATTGTTGTCAGTTTTGCGCACAATTCACGACTTCCAACCAGATTTCAAAAGTGAGTTGACCCACTCAGAACCAAGCTTGAAATGGGCTTAATTTGCAGCTTCAACTGTCTTTGTATCTTGGTTTTGGGATGGTGATAAACAGCAAAAAAAAAAAACACATTCAGGCATATTTAACATGATGAAAAACTGCTGGCTCCTCAAAGCCTGAATTCAACTTTTGCAGATGTGTCTCGTCATAAAGACAGGAGATGAGTGTCTCCCTTGTTGCATGACTGTTTTCTTAGATGTCTGACGATGACTATTTATTGATGTTAAGGTTGTCCGTGGCCTTCATGCCTCGACTTTTACTTGTTTGGCTTAACTCTACTATTTATTCTGGCATCAAACGGGTCTGGGCTCATACTTTCATAAAGCAATAAGCCACACTGCTGATTTATGATTACAATTATTTTTGGACATTTTCTCTTTAACTTTCTCTTTAGCTGGAAGCCGTGCAACATTTGTCTCTTGTGAACATACGTAGGCGGCAGTGCAAAATCTTGAGGTGTAATGTGTTTGTATAGAATCTGAGGATCGCTGAACGACCTCACTGGAGAACTTAAGCAGCTAATTACATTTCATTCTGTAATCAAACCCATGTCAGGTTGTCTGAGAACCTGGATTTGGGTGGTGGATTTCATTTATATACAAGGCAAGCTTAAACATTTTACGGTTCTCTCCTTGTATTAAAGTCCCCCCCCCCCACCCAATCCCCTGTAGAATGTCATATCCCATTACGCAGATTTGGATGTGGTAAATTAGCCAGGGGAGTGCTTACCCTGTGAATATGTTTTTTTGCTCTGTGTGCAAAAGGGGTTCGCTTCCTCGAGGTTGAGGGGTGTGTTTAGTGGGAGGAGGGGTTGTCTCCAACTCCAGAAAGTTGTCTTGAATTTGCTCCCCTCGGAAGATGATGTGTTTTTGCAATTCAAATATTTGCTGGTTCTCCGCTCGGCTGCAAAGCTGCCTTTGAAGCGCGTGAGTTCTATCAGGGCCAATGACAGCGTGAGTGTGCAGCGTGACAGCGCAAGAGGCAGCGCCGCACTATTTCTAACCGCATATTTAAATAGCCGGGAAATCAGAAATCAAAAATGTATGCAAATGACTGCATGTTTTGCACGCTGATATTTTTACGATTTACGGGAGCTTTCATATTCAAGGTGGTATGCTCGGGACTACAGCCTCACCAGCATTAGCAACGCTAATCAAAATGACTTCATGTCTTCGGTATTTTCTTCTAAACAAACTTTTCAAGTGCTAAAAGTACTACATTCCAAAAAAAAAAGAAAAAGTATGGGTTGCATTCAGTTTAAAATCCCATTTTAGTCATGAGGCTTCATAAAAAGGTTTGCACAGTGGAACCTAAACATGTGTGTATTTTTCGTATTCAGTACTCATTTTGAGCCTTAATTAAACTTGTGCACTTTGAGTACGCATTTTATTGCGTTCACTTTGTGTCAGAACACTCAATTACACTGAATTATTTAGTGTGCTTAAACACATCATCACCAGAACACAACAGTGCATGAACAGCACAAGGACCACAGCGCTTCAGGTGCTCCAACACGGAGAACAGGAGTTGCTCATTGTTCTTTCTGCATTATATGAATAAATACTGTAAGTGTGTTGTACTTTCAGAGTGTTTAATACTGAACATTTCAATTTATTGCACACTAAATGCGACTGAAGTCGTACAATTTGCAGTTGAACCAAAAGTCAAACAAAACTCAGGCATCATGCGTGGTGTCCTTTGAGGCATTTGCTATTGCTTTTTCTTTGGATGTTTTGGGGTCCACACCACAAAAGAAGGTTACCATTGATGGCAGATGAAAATTTAAAAAACACAAATTAATTTTTCCAAGTAGACGCTAACGCAAACATATTACATTGCACAAAAGATAATACCTATAAAACCTCACTAAGTGACAGTATCGCTCTGCAAATGCAATCACATTTCCTCTCCATTACGTGTCTGTTCCATAGTTTTTATAGTTGTTAAGGTTTTTCAATAGTTGTATGTCACTCAGGAAGGTGAAAATGTTTAGCTAAATGTGAAAAACGTTTATCTTGAAACAAGTTAATTCACCTTACATTCTTTTTATTTTACTTGAACAACTTGAAAGTCAACCAACCAGCATTACTCTAATTAATTCCCTTTAGATTTGTTTTTAACTAGCACAACTTCAAAGTCAACCAAACAGCATCCTTTGATATAAAAATCATAATCCATGTGAAATGTTATGCTACTGATTTTAATTTTAAGACAAGTTGAAAAATTTTAAGAATTTATATTTTGCAGTGTTGGATCTTAAGGAGGTTGTAAGTAGAGCATAAAAATGCAAAAATGAGAATTTGGAGTGAGACAAAAAACATTTTGAGTAAGCAACTACAAACAAGTGAATCAGGCTGTTCATCAGCTGATCAAATGTTTCAGACATTTGACCTGGGGTGCTTTTTCCTTCAATGGAACAACAAGTTTGTGCAGGGGTGTCTAATGTGTGGAGATGTTGCAGATCCCTCATGATTGTGTGGTAATGACAACACTGCAGTTCACAATGCCTACCTAACCTCGCTCTTTTTTTTTTTTTTTTTTTACTATTCTGTGTGTTACCCTGATTTAAATCCAATTGAGAACATTTGGGTATGGCTGGCAATGGACGTTTACAAAAATGGGAAACATCTCCATTGGATGCCCTCCTTGAAGCCATCTTCACCACCTGGAGCAACATTCTCATTAGTCTCCTAGAAACACAGGCATCATGCCCAAACCAATTTTGTGGTGATTGAACAAGCATGGTGCAAATTCTCATTCCTAAGTCCTTTTTTTTTTTACATTTTATTTTAATTTTAGGGGGGTTTCATGTTTTTTGAGCCATGGTCTTAAAATTCTGATCAGCTAGTGAGTAGTCTATTTCACTTTAATGATTGTTTGCATTAATTTGTTGGCTAAAAAAAAAGTTTTGCGTTTTGAAGCTCTTTTCTTATGGTCTACAGAGAAAATCCACTATGGAAAAATTAATTGAATTGCCATTTGTATGAGCACTCCTTGCTCTCTCTGCACCCTACAATTCCAATCTCTTTCTCTTGCCATATATTTTTTTCTTTTTTCTTCGCCGGCAATTAATCTCATTTTTAGTCCAATTTCCAGCCCTCTGCTGGAGTCAAAGTGATTCCACTGTTTTGTTCCTATTTGGCTTGGTTCCTCTGCATAGTCATTAAGGGCCCAATTAATGTCACCCTTTAGCTGAAGAGTGCTCATTTTTATTGGGGAGCTGACAGTCAGCGCTATGAGTGCCGCAGTGTAATATGCATTAATTGCCCCGTAACACTGGTAATTACCACTTCTTCAAGCTTCTCAGTAAACTGTCATGCCCAGACACGACTGCTTTGGAAATAGATTACTCATTAGGGGGAACCTGCGCTGTTTTCCAATGGGGTGGGGGCTCGCCGGGTTGGCATCAAGACGAAATAAATCCGGTGCTTGAACAAATAGTTGCCAAGAGCAATTTCCTATTACAACTTCCCCGTGTTCCCCGTGACGGCTTTTCTTTTTCTTGGCCCCCACCCCTTTTTTTTTTGTTCTTGGATTGCGTTGCAGGTAACAATGCATGTTAGAGGTGCCTCCTGATAGTAGTCAATCATTTTGTCGAGATTGACTTGATTTTAGGAAAATGATTGAGTAAATTTCAATTATTTGCTAAAATCATCACAATATTTTGCCAGGGTTAAAAATAGTATTAGAATACAGCAATGATTTTAATAAATCATAATACATGAAACTAAAAAGAGGAACACATTTCTAGAATTGTTCAATGTGTACATATATGTATAATAACTGGATATAAGAAATATCTACTGGTATATATTAACATGTCTTTTCAGGAGCACCAAAAAATAAGTATTATATTAAACAGTTATTTTTACAGTCATGAAAAGTCAATAGAAGTTTCCTGTTTTTGTTTCACCCAGCTTTTAAGGATAACCTCAAAAATAAAACGACACTTTTACACCACTCTCAGGATGTTATCATGCATTCCCTTTATCCATTTTCTATGCTTGTTGTCGCGAATATGCTGGAGCCTATCCCAGCTGTCTTTGGGGCGAGAGGCGGGGGTACACCCTGGACTGGTCGCCAGCCAATTGCAGGACACATATAGACAAATAAACCATTCACATGCATGTTTTTGCAATGTGCACAGGGAGAACATACAAACTCCACACAGAGATGCCGAAGCAAAGAATCGAACCCAGGTCTGCGTGGCCCTGACTGTGTGGCATATATTTGGCCTTTTAAAAACAATACTGTGAGAGATATCAATATGACCTTGATATTTTCTTTTTTTTCTTCCTGGTCCTTGGTACTGCGTTACTCTCAAATCCCGAAGCAGCTTCCAAAGACAGCATTCCAAATGTCAGTGTCCAGCCTCTGTATATGAGATCTCCCTGCCGTCCCTGCAGAGGCCTTGTTCAAATATTGATGCTAACATTGCTTGCGTCTTGTGTTTGTGAAATCTCTCTTTTAAACATTAGCTTGCAGCAAAACGTGTCACTCGATGCCTTTTTAAAGAAATGCATATAGTGAATGCGTGTAGTTGGAAAAAGGGACAAAAGGCCGGGGATGTTGAGTGGGTGTCACCTTTGCACTGCGATAAGATAATACGAAGGGTAGACCAAATCAAACAATGTCGCCGCTGTCACACATCCCCTTTTGCTGCAAAGGCGTCAGCCTGTTTGGTCACGCTTGAAACAATATTTAGATTTCACCACAGCTTTGTAAAAGTGTGCGCTGGGCCGATCCCTTTCTTTCTTTCTTTCTTTCATTCTTTTTTTCTCTCTGGCTTACCCAAAAGCACTTATATGCCATTACCCATTTACCATAGCGAGGACAAAAACACGTTGTGAAGACCAGGGAAACGCTTCTACCACCTACACACACATGCACACGGAATGAAACACACACATACAGTCACGCGCAGAGGTGGCTGCTTTTGTTTTATCTCCCTTATAGCACCTGCTTCAGGCAATCTGCTCCCGCTCGTCTCAAATGAATTTTGTCACGGCCTTTCAGATTCTCAGCCGGCAATGTACTAATGAAAGGAGATGGCGCAATTTGAAGTGACCAGGTAGAAGCCAGCAGTGCACAGCTGAGAGCAAAGCAAAGGAAGGGGAGGGTGACGCAAGCACACACACACACGGACACCCCTTCTTGAAACAAAAGACAAGCATCGGCTGATATACCCATTACCCTTCTCATTAATACCCTGCGGACCTTGCGGTGCGTACGCCTGTGCACTTGTGCATGTGTTTATCTGTTTGTGTTGGTTGAGCACTTATCGAATTGTTTATGACAGGCCTAACTGGGCTAATTGAAGACATTCAGATTACCTGTCAACTGTGTGTGTATCCGTCTGACAACTCCTGACAAGTGAGGGTCCCCCCGTAGCATCCGTCATGATGGAGCGCTCCGAGGTCATAATAGGGGACAATAAGGGCCACTCTAATTTGACGAGCACAGCCTTGTGTGTGTGTGTGTTTTGTTTTTTAAGCATAGCAGAGAGTCGGAGGTGGGGGTGACTCGAATGGAGTACCTTTCGGACATCTGACAAAGCAGTGAGAGTCTGAGGGGACAACGGGGTCTTCAAGTGTTTAGGAACATAAAAGGGAAGGTGCTCAGAGGGACAGTCTCAGATTGAGTGACAGGAGCAGAGCATTGACATCTGTGTGCTTGTGGACAGTCTTCTATTTGGCTTTAGCCTGTGTGTGAAAACGCTGTGGAAGAAGGCTGGGGAACAAATTTTGACAAGCAATCTTTTTTATTGTAGTTTTTAAATAACTATTGATAGCTATATATTTTTTTGTAATTGTGGTATTTGTTCATATTTCTTTCTTTTACTGTATAAGTTAGTGCAAGCATATTGATCAAGTTACTGGTGAACGGAGGGGGGGATTCTTTTTTTATATGCATTTGTCTTTATTTTAGTTTTTTGCACTTGGTAGCCACAGTATATTTTTATTTAAATTAGCATTTTTTTAAATGCATTTGTTTAATTTGGTATTTTTCATTTATTATTTTATTTATTTTATATTTTCAATTGCTGCTATGGAAGTTTGCACGTGAAGCTTGCACAGTGGTGTAATTTAGGGTTGTTTTTTTTGTACAGTTTCTTGCAAAATTCACATGACTACTTGCTGGACATTTTGAAGACGAAAATGCATTTTTTTGTATTTTTTCAAACTGAACCAAAATAATAATGTGATATACTATAAAGTCACTTTAGAATAGTTAGGCCACTGGACATTTTGTGGATATTTGAAAACTAATACAAAATAAAATATAGGTATAATAAAGTAAAAAAAAAAAAAAGGAACATATGCCATGGTTCTATTCAGAGAAATGTTTCCGACTGAGGGCAGCATACTGAAAATCATCATCATATTCAAAATTTTGTAATTTTTATTTCAAGGTTGTTATCTTTAATATTTATTTATATGATTAAATCATCGACCAGTCCAGGATGTACTCTGCCTCTCGCCCAAAAACAGCTGGGATAGGCTCTACCATACCTGCAACCTTATTTCCAGGATGCATGGATGATTAAATCATCCTAATTAAAATTTCTAAATAAAATTTGTTTATCATATTATAAGCTTTGTGTTATTGTTAGTATCAATATAGTTAGCTTATCCTCTTTACATTGTGCTTTTTTGCTTTATTTTTCCCATTTTTGCAGGGAAGTTTTGGTTTAATTTGATTTCTACAATATGCCACAAGGCCAATAAAAAAGAAGTTGCGGGCCCCAGATTTGACACCCTTATTCTGAATCAAACTGAAAATGTATTAGTAATCAATAGCAAATCTTGTGTGATTACTTAATGAGTATTAGCATTGCAGTGCAAGTGTTACAGTCCTATTTCCCGAGGCTTAAGGAGTGTGCTTTTGCATGTTTTGACCCATGTGTGCTATACCAACACACACACACACACACACACTTCCTCTTCTGTGTGGGCATTGTGTGGGGCTTTGCAGTGTCATCGCTATGACAGATCAACACTGTCAGCCCAGGAGATCCCTTGGTTTGTTTGCTCTACTCCAAAAGGGGTTAAACTGTCAAGTTGACAACTCATAAGACCCTTAGACTCTGCCCTAGCGTCTCTCTTTGGCTCGCTCTCTCTTTTGCTACATGACTCCCCCTTTTCTGCCTCCCTCCCTCCCTCTGTCCCTCCTTACCACCATCCACCTTCATCCCCAAACGAGTGAAAATCAATACCAGATTGCCTGAGGACCACTGTTTGGTGTGGGCCTGACCCCTAGATGTCACCCCACTCGGCTGCTTTCATTACACATAGCCCGGTATTTAACTTCCATCCTGATCCCTCGCCTAATTAGTTTCGATAAGCTCTGTCTCTCTTTCGTCGTCTCCTTCTCTGCCCTCCCTTTCCCGTCTTTTGAACATTGTAAACATTTTGCGGCCTTTGAAGGGACGTTTTCAGGCTGGGAGTAATAAAGAGACAAATCCCAGCAGGCATTCGAAAGCCCTCGGCGGTTCTTGAGCCCGGGATTATTGTTTTGTTTGCGTAACAAATTTTTTAAAACTACAACGTAATTAGATTTGCACCCTCAAATTCAGTGAAAACAATAGGCTGTAACCGCCTTGTCCAAAGCTAATAGGACCCTGTGGTTGGTCCGTTTCCAAGACTGCACTGAACTACTGTATATAAACTGTAAGCTGATGTCACTTTGCGCACAAATAAGCATCCTATTTGTACATAGATCTTATCTGTAGCCCCTTTCACACAGAAATCACACACAATGTCAACGTTAGAGCTGTGACAGAAGCGCAATATTGCCACAACTGCATTTTCGCAAAGTACCAAGTCATAGTGCAATGAAATCATTAGATCTGTGTGGCATTCCCTTGCACACAGGGGACGTCCCGCCTCTGTTACTGCTCCCGTACTACTCAGGCTGTAACCGCCTTGTCCAAAGCTAATAGGACCCTGTGGTTGGTCCGTTTCCAAGACTGCACTGAACTACTGTATATAACTGTAAGCTCACTTTGCGCACAAATACACATCTTATTTTTACACAGATCTTATCTGTAGCCCCTTTCACACAGAAATTACACAAAATTTAAACGTTAGAGTCGTGACAGAAGCGCAATATTGCCACAACTGCATTTTCGCAAAGTACCAAGTCATATTGTAATGAAATCATTAGATCTGTGTGGCATTCCCTTGCACACAGGGGACGTCCCGCCTCTGTTACTGCTCCCGTACTACTCAGGCTGTAACCGCCTTGTCCAAAGCTAATAGGACCCTGTGGTTGGTCCGTTTCCAAGACTGCACTGAACTACTGTATATAACTGTAAGCTCACTTTGCGCACAAATACACATCTTATTTTTACACAGATCTTATCTGTAGCCCCTTTCACACAGAAATCACACAAAATTTAAACGTTAGAGCCGTGACAGAAGCGCAATATTGCCACAACTGCATTTTCGCAAAGTACCAAGTCATATTGTAATGAAATCATTAGATCTGTGTGGCATTCCCTTGCACACAGGGGAAGTCCCGCCTCTGTTACTGCTCCCGTACTACTCAGAAGATAGAAAATTGAAGAGACTGAGCCTGGGTCGTACACAAAAGTAAGGTGGACTCATTCTGCCTTTCACAGACTCTTGTTGTGTTGTTGTTTTATTTGTCAATAGCCTTTTTTGCACAGGCATCCCGCAAAATTGTCTGCACAGAACTCAGTAAAGCGGGGTATTGTTGTACCTGTGTACATACATATTGCAATCAGGTAATTAGAGGCAAAAACAACATCTAGTGTGATGGAAAGACTACTTGTCAGACAGTGACAATTGCTTTCAACAAAACAGGAATTTCGCAAAACAGTGTCGCATGGCCGGTTATGCAGGAGTCGCACAGAAAAAGGGCAAAAAAAAAAAAAAAGGCAAAATCAGAAATGGGGTGATATTGGCTTATTTTTTTTATATTTGTTTTGCCCTTTTTTGCCCACATCAGCAGCAATGTCTGCAGGTGTATATGTTTTTATTATTGTCTTTGTAAAATGCACAACTCGGGGTGCCGCCACTGCGCCAGGCTGGCCCGTCGACTACTGACAAGCCTCAACGACATGTCGGACCCCCTTCCCTTCTCCACCCCCTGGGGCTAAAATTACCCTCAGGAATGTAAACAAGAGTGCAGAGTAAGCACAGCTTTGCGCACCCACCACCCCCCACCCCACCCTCAACCGCCATGTCCATCTCCAAACTTGCCCTCTCAAACTGGGACAGTTTTGGAATAGCCAAGGTCGTCAGCCCGGGGTGTCGTAACCTCACTAATAGTCATTTGTTTTTGCATCGGGCCAAATAAAAACACAAAATGTATGTATTTCTTGGCTCCGCCCCTTTTGCATTGGAGCAGACAGATGGGCATTCACACCACTTCATTAGGTGTGTGGGGTAGCTGCGAGCGGTGGAGTCTGGGTGAAGAAGTTTACTAGGCCGGGCGCTGACATGTTGATTTAGTGGCGGTAACACGACTGCACTTCCAAAGGTGCTGACTTGGACGAAAGCCAGGCCTCTTTCCCCCCCTCCCAGGGACACGTTAGAGGCCGCGCTCTAATTTTGGGGCAGTGGTTTTTTAGTCTTGGACACTGAGGCCAGAAGGCCCTCCACAACAAACATTCACACCTGCTTTACTGTGACCTAACTTTATTTATTCGCCTCTCAGTGAAGACCAGGTAAAGTCATCTTCCCTGGGAATACAAATACCAAGTTTGCAGGATTTTTTTGCATCGTAAAGACTTCTGTCTTTGCTGTCAGACATCTAACGCTATGCAGTTGCACACTTGCTAATGAGTTACACTTCCTACTACAGGCCAATGAAATCATGTTTTATTTTGTTGTGATTTTAGAATAAATTTAGTTTTGCTGCCCTGCCAGAACTGCTTTTTTTTTGGAAAGTTAAAAGCAAAGACTTACAATGTCGTCTTGACTTTTTTTTTTCCCCAAAATAAATCAAGTGCCGGCAACCCCCAGAAAATGCATCTAATCTTCAAACCAGAGGACTGGCAATGTATAAAATATGTATTCTGCTAAAATTGATATCAGTTGAGAAAAATATACACTTAGAAAATACAGTAATAAGTTTAGAAGATACATTTCTATCTCTAAATGTGACCAAATAACTGTTGTGTTGTGTTTCCATGTAATGCTTATATGAAGGTTTTTTTATTAAAATGAATTGTTACATTATCATACGTCAAAATTGTGTCATAAAAAGGGGGAAATACATATATCAATCACAGTTAGCCAAACAGTCGTCCCTCACCCCTTTGGGGTTCAAACACCACGCCCTCAATCTGTTGCATTTTATTATTTTTTTAAATAAATGAATAATTGATGACTGTTTTGTGATTGACTATGGCCTTTTATTAGTCCAAAATATTGAAAGACATGCATGGTCACACGAGTTCAATTCCACCCTCGGCCATCTCTGTGTGGAGTTTGCATGTTCTCCCCGTGCATGCGTGGGTTTTCTCCGGGTACTCCGGTTTCCTCCCACATTCCAAAAACATGCTAGGTTAATTGGCCACTCCAAATTGTCCATAGGTATGAATGTGAGTGTGAATGGTTGTTTGTCTATATGTGCCCTGTGATTGGCTGGCCACCAGTCCAGGGTGTACCCTGCCCCCTTGCCCGAAGACAGCTGGGATAGGCTCCAGCACCCCCCGCAACCCTCGTGAGGAAAAGCGGTAGAAAATGAATGAATGAATGAATAGTCACTACCAGTCAGTAATGTTACCTTAATGAAACATTACCTTACCGTTACATTACCTTAACTTGCACTGCATGGAGTTAGCCATGAAGTATATGGATGCATTAAAAAAAACTCTGCTTTTAATATGTGACAAGATGCCTAGAAGCATCCTGGTTTCAACACCAAATTTTCATTTTTGGATTCAAAAATTATTTCAAATAACTGAACATTTTACGCATGTACTTAGTCAGTGGCTGACTCGGCAGGTACAATCTCCAAGCTAGACAAAAAAAAAGACTCTAAAAAAAAACTTCTTTCAATCAACACTGGTATCATTTCATTATAGTTGCACATTACTTACAGACACATGTAAGTAAGTCTAGATGTATACTGTAACAAAACCGATATGCTCTTTATCATTCCATTTGTGTTCCTAACTACAGGAGAAGCCAAACCACTGTATGAAAAAAGTATGACTTTCCCTAATACAGTATTTAATTGTGGACATACAGTATTATGATATAACATTACAAAACTATTTTGAATGGTTGTATTGCCTTATTCTATGATACAATATCACATTTCAAAGTAACTTTCTTTTTAAATAGAGCATCCAGTCCCGAGCATCAAATTACGTGTTTATCATGTGTGATTTGTATGTTTGGGTCCACAAAGCCTGCACGATATGAGGAAAGCAAACATAGCGAGTATCAGGCACACATCCTGTGACCTCACATATACACACAATATCGCAGACATGCATGCACACACTTAACACTCAGCTGGACACATCAGGTTTGCAGGCGCCCGGTCAGCCTGGCGCTGCCCTCACATGGCCAGATAGGGTTACAGTACAAACTGATGTTGATTAGGGCCACAGCTTCAGCGGGGGAGCATCCTAAATTGAAAACACGCTAGCCGCCAGGGTTAAGGGCAGAATTAGGACCAGGGCCTGTGCAGGCCAAAGAGGAGTCCCAAAATGGTTGTCCCGATGCCTTCCTTTGACCGCCTTTCCCCAGAGACTGGAGGCAATTATCAGCAAAGGCTGCTGGGGGTTCACAATAACAGGTTAAAGGAGCATGTATCCCCTTGGCACCACACTCCTCTCAGTCTACACGTCCAATCCCCACCATGGGGAGCTTAGAGAATACGGCACGTTCAGTGCCACAGGGAGTCTGTGAACAGATCTTCAAATTAGCACTATTACCACTATTTGGCTTTGGATAAAACTCAGTGAAGTACAAATATATGTGTATATATATTTAGTGGCCCTATTGGATATCAGAAGGGCATGTCAATCCCGTGCAATGCAGTTATTATTACCCCTATCATCATTGCAGCATGATACCACCATTGGAAGCCATTGCTTTAATAGAATTTTAATAATGTCAGCTTCAGGTGTTAATGAAATCTCACTCAGCGTGTCATAACTGAAGCGATCAAGCCATTTTCATGATGGAGATGGTTATTAGCGTGTGTGGGGGGGAACTCGGTTGACCATCTGGTGAAAATGTAAGACATTTAGAAGAAGCAGCATCGCATTGTAGTATATAGGAGTACCATTGTAAGTCGCAGTAGTAGTATTAATTGTGAAAATGTGAGAATTTAATAGGGTATTGCATGAATACCATGTTGATAAGTGGCTTATTTAGATTTATTTTAATAATGCATGATTTTAGTGTTTCATTCATTCATTCATTCATTTTCTACCGCTTATACTCACGAGGGTTGTGGGGGTGCTGTAGTCTATCCCAGCTCTCTTCGGGCAAGAGGCGGGCTACACCCTGGACTGGAATTGAACTCAGGTCTCCTACCTGTGTGGCCTGCGTGTTAACCACTCGTACACTGTGTAGCCCATTTTTTAAACATTAGGTTTGGGACCTAGTATTTTCATATTTACAAAAAAATACAGGCGGCACGGTGGTAGAGTGGTTAGCGGGCAGACCTCACAACTAGGAGACCAGGGTTCAATTCCACCCTCGACCATCTCTGTGTGGAGTTTGCATGCTCTCCCCATGCATGCGTGGGTTTTCTCCGGGTACTCCGGTTTCCTCCCACATTCCAAAAACATGCTAGGTTAATTGGTGACTCCAAATTGTCCATAGGTATGAATGTGAGTGTGAATGGTTGTTTGTCTATATGTGCCCTGTGATTGTCTGGCCACCAGTCCAGGGTGTACCCCGCCTCTTGCCCCAAGACAGCTGGGATAGGCTCCAGCACCCCCGCGAACCTCGTGAGGAAAAGCGGTAGAAAATGAATGAATGACAAAAAATACAATTGTTTACAAAATTGTTTAAGAAATATTATATATATATATAACATATAGTATATGCAATTAAAATAAATATTTACTAAATGTCATAACATTTTTGAAAAATCTTTCTAGTATCTCAAAAATACTGAACTAAAAAAAAAAAGGAAACAAGTTATTTTGAGGGGTTTGGGTGGGATCTTAGCATCTTATAAATATTTTAATATACAATATAATAAGAAGATACGCATTCAAAAAAATGTAACTAACAAATTTGACCAGGTATGAGGTCATCAGGTTATTATAAAAGTACGTGTCGCTAATGTGATTGGTGAGCGTTCCAATGATTGACTTCTTCCTTCAACACGAAGACTTTTCGGAAGGTTGCCAATTCAGCTTTAATATAGTATCCATCATTTAGCTGTATTATAAGATTCTCATCTGTTTATTCAGGTACAAATGTGTAAACCAGTTTATCAGTGAGCTGATTGATAAAGGGTCAGTCAAATTGTGTGTGTGTGTGTGTGAGATAAGATTTAAGGGAAGTGCGAGAAGGTTGACGAGGTAACGGCAGCTTTGTCAGTCACACTGGGGTGTGGGGTAGGGGGGTCAGGGAAAGTGATAATTTGCAATTGGGAGATAAAGACGGGAGAGTGTGTGGAGTGTGCTTCCTATAAGCTTTGGGGTTTATAAATGTCAGAGGTTAATTTGAAGAATAAATACATTATAACTCAAAAGTCATTTCCCAATAGGCTGTGTTCCAAATGTATATGGAAATTTTTATGATCGAATTAGAGAAAAGATTCCAGAGTGCATTGAATTTATTTATAAGCCGTTTCCTAGTAAGAAAGTCTCACATTTTTTGTCATAAGAAATTGCGAATGGATATTTAATTTTAGTTTTACAAATTTTTCAGGTGTTTTTCATGTGTTAGTTTTCAATATTTTTTTCTAAATGTTAACATTTTTATATTTTATATTATCATTACAATTAATATATAGCAATATAGTGTTATACTTTAACAATAGCATGATTTCTGAGTCATGTGCTGACCTATATGTTGTTGCTATGGCGATAAGATAACACTTGCTAATCTTCCTGTATCTGTCCCGCTGCTGATAAATTGCATGGATGAGCGTACATTAATGAAACATACAATTCACAGCCCTCAATCTGACCTCCCACTCCCCCTCACCACACACCCAATCACACTGACACACTCACACATCAGCACAATACACAAACTTCGCATAAAACACACCCTCCACCTCCAGCAGTGACCAAGACGAACCCCATCTACCAGTCAAGTTACATTTCCATACCACAGCGACAGAAAAGCATTAAAGTGTCCCGGAGAATTACGCTGGATATTTGAATCTTTACTGCCTCCTTGTCTAGAATAATTACATTTCTTGTGTAGCGTCCTGCATCCATCGCATACAGTCGGGTTGGTGGTTTACATGTCATTTGTCAGCCATAAAAACAACAAGGAGAAGTGGTGCTTGTTATTAACTTGGTCAGGGCAAGGTTAACTCTTCCATTCTAGTGCTGTTATTTATAGGAGGTAGGACTTAAAAGTAAAGCAGCGACGGATTATTTACCTGATCGTGTGCATGGATGCTTGTGTTATCATGATCAGGTTGGCTGACAAGCATCTACCGCAAGACCATTAAAACTCACACACAGGGTGTGCAGTGATCAGCTGCAGGGCCGCATCACCTGTCGCCAAGACCCTGGGTCAGTACGCCCCGCCACCCCTCACTCAAACAGCAACTCGGGGTATTATTTACACACAGGATCTTTGTTGTTCTTTGTGTTTTTAAAAATTATTTTTGAGAAATAGTATGTATGAACCTGGTTGGCAATGCCACTTCCAAGGAACACGATTTTTAATTGCTTTGTTTATTTTTATTATTAATATGCTGACACTTTCCTCACATTTTTGAGGCATTCATGAAATCTCTCAAAAAATTTAAAGTACATCAGGTCAGGCGAATAAAGTTACTCAGTAGCGGCTCCTTTAAATTTTAGCCCATGCCACCAGTTTCACAGTACAAATTTGGTGGAGACGTCAATTGTGACTGGAACCCATGGTCTTAAACAGGAAGTTGGCCATTTTGCTTTCATTTTGGGTCAAAAACGGGTTGCATTTCCGTCAATGGAATATTGCTAAGGATTTTAGGTGGTGTCATACGTTGGTTCACACTTTGATGATCAATCAGACAATCGACCACTAAACTGTAAACGTGAATAACTCTGTTCCACAAGGTCAGATATTCATTATAATTGGTAGAGATAATGAAGACAACACCTTGAAGCTATACAAAGGTCACTTCCTGAATTTGTCTCAGCACCGCCAAGTGGCAACAGGAAAAGCAAAAAAAAAAAAAAAAAATCCAATTAGGGCTGTGAAAAATAACGCTTTAATGACGGCACCTAATTTTACTCTAATTATGTTACAATATTTTGCGTAATTAACACATTGGCAAAATTATCCTTGACTTTTAAGGGATACTTTTCCAGAAAAAATGGTTTAATGGTCTAACTTTTAGGGCATTTGACTTTAAAAAAATGCATTTTAAATGTTCTTTTCTTGGAGTACCTCACAACCTCTAACCCAAGTCAGTTCTATATTTTTAAAGAGTCTTACCTGCTTTGCTGCCAGCAAAGAAAAGACTTAAGCTCAAGTTTGGCAGCAGTTCTTCTTGTCGACTGATGTATGGGTGCCGAAAACAAAGACACCTTTATGGCGAGAACTCAGGTGGAGGTCACCTAAATTATTGCTGCCGCATTTGTTTAAAATGAGCTGCAGTGGTATGCAATTGATGTATGGTGGCGTGTGTTCATTTATCTTGATTTTAGTGATAATTCATCAAGCTGTATCGTGTTTTGGACTAAGTATTGTTTTCCTTTATGAGACTTTTTATTCTACAAGGTGCCTCGCTCTCATTGAGCTACCATACAGTAGTCTGCTTAGCACCTGCTTTAAATGTGACCAAGCACCCGCTCATTAACACCAACCTAAGCAAGGCTTGCAGTCAGAGAGTGAACACCCCCCCACCTTTCCTTTTTTATTCCCCTGAAATTAGTCCACGTTTCACCAACAACAATTTCACCAACTTGTTATGTACAGCAGCGAGGTGTTTATAGGGAAGATGTGGTGTATATAATAAGCACATGCCACTTTAAAGCCAGCCCGCCCACTTTTGCGTAATAAACCACAATTAGCCGAAAAATTCAAAGTGAACTGCCGCCCGCTTAGTCATTACAGCGCAGCGAGCGTCACTCACAAGAGGTGGGAAAACTCTTAAACACTGACTAAGAGATTAAGTGGTTGAATTCCTATTGCATCGTGGCTGTGTAAACCCCTACATTATCAGACTAAAAAACCTTGAAAAAAAGTATATTTAATAATGTCCTATCATCTGTCTGTCTGTTAATGAAATACAGTGAAAGTGGGCACATATCAGACATATTACAAGTGGTGATTAGTCATGATCAATTAATTTGAAAACTATGATTAATCAGATTAAAATGTGGAATCATTTGACTGCCTTTGTCGTAATACTTATCAGACAAAAAACCCTTACAAGTGGTAATTAGTTATGATCAATTAATTTGAAAACTATGATTAATCAGATTAAAATGTGGAATCATTTGACTGCCTTTGTCGTAATACTTATCAGACAAAAAAAACCCTTACAAGTGGTGATTAATTATAATCAATTAATTTGAAAACTATGATTAAGTAGATTAAAATGTTGAATCATTTGACTGCCCTTGTCGTAATACTTATCAGACAAAAAAAACCTTACAAGTGGTGATTAGTTATGATCAATTAATTCAAAAACTATGATTAACAAGATTAAAATGTTGAATCATTTGACTGTCCTTGTCGTAATACTTATCAGACAAAAAAAACCTTACAAGTGGTGATTAGTTATGATCAATTAATTTGAAAACTATGATTAATCAGATTAAAATGTGGAATCATTTGACTGCTTTTGTCGTAATACTTATCAGACAAAAAAAACCATTAAAAGTGGTGATTAGTTATGATCAATTAATTTGAAAACTATGATTAATCAGATTAAAATGTGGATTCATTTGACTGACCTTGTCGTAATACAAAAAACCCTTACAAGTGGTCATTAGTTATGATCAATTAATTAAAAAACTCTGATTAATCAGATTAAAATGTGGAATCATATGACTGCCTTTGTCGTAATGCAGAATGTTTATTCCAATTATTAATTCAATTTCCTGTTCTCATGAAGCAACAGCAAGGGGAAATGTCTGGTTTGTGTTGCATACATTTTTATTCATAGGTAATTTTCTCTTGATTAAACTTCAGTGCAAGGATCTACCAAACATTTTTAAAGTTACATTGTTCATAAATATTAACACAGAACCAATATTTATAGTTTTACATACATGAAACAATTCTAAATTGGGGTTTATTATTGATACCAATAATTATTGGCACGATATCAGCATAAAAATGGAATCCGATTTTTTTCCATTTTTTTTTCCTGAAAAACGATATTTTTTTAAATGCTGTATACAACACATATTTGTTATTCCAACACAGGAGATATGTCATATATGGCACATATTAGTATCGGCTGATATCAATATTGGAAATTGAGCATTGTACGATATTGGCATATCAGTTTTTTGCAAAAAAAAAAGGCCAATATCGGATATCCCTAATAATTCTAAATACATACAAATGATGAATGAAGGGAATACATGAACATTTTATGTTACTTTTACCTTAACTGAAGACATGACTGTTCCTGAAGTCATGATGTGACCACCACCTTCTTGTTTTAAGTTAGGTGAAGAATCACGTAAAAGTAACCTTGAATGTTCATGTATTCCTTTCATTCATCGTTATATGTATCGAAAATAGTTTTATGCATGTAAGACTCCAATTGTAAAAATGTTTTTTTGGCTTTCTGTAAAAGATCAATTGGATTTACATGATTTCTTATGGCAATAGTTGATTCGGTTAATGTCCGTTTTGGTTAGAGTCGAACCTTCTGGATGGAATTAATTCCACTAACCAAGGTTCCACTGTACAAAGTTTTCCTATATAATATATAGTGTTGTTATATCATTATAAATGATTAATTAAGAGAACAGCAGACAAATGGCATCATGAATCCAAAAGACGCAAGAACCAAGAAAATATGTAGTACTGTATACCACATAATACTCATGACAGTTGGGAACTGTCCATGACCTGAAACCCCTTTTGGAACCCACCCCCTGAGTTTTGGAAAGTCAGCTATGGTACAAAATCCTACTAAATATCGTGAGAGGCTCATTCTATACATTACTGTGTATTTTTACTATATACTTTGAAATAGTTTGACTTCCAGCTCGACCCTGAGCACTCAGTGTTGTTATTTCAATCCCCCAGTGTCTGCTTCTTCCTCAGTCCTTTAGGATTCATTGCGAGTACAATTCAAAGTCCATTTATTTTCTTTACCGTATGGAAAGGGCCTTGGTGACACGGCTCCTCGCTGTTGATAATTTTTGCGTGTTTCAATTTACGCTCACCCTCTCCTCTACCAAGGCGGCGACGTGATGTATCGTCTGCTGCTGCCTTATCTGTTGATGTACAGTTTTAACCTTTCCCTTCGCTCGGTGTAGCCCCGTTCTTCAGCTTTTTTTTTTTTTTTTTTGCAGCCTCCTCCCTCCACTCAAAACAAATCTGCACAAAACACAGCAGTTGAATAAAAAGAGGAGCGCAACCCCTGTTCAAAAGTCATCTAATGTAAATGTTTAGGTTTTGTTTCCATAACATTTCCATATTAAGACTTGGCTGACATGTGTTGCCGTCCACCATGGAAACGGTGGGAGTTTAGGGTAGTGAGTGGTGGGGGGGTGGCTGTGTTGAGAGGCTGAGGTATGTGTGTGACATTGCGGTGAACTTGCGGCGTGCATCTGTGGGCTTTCTCCGGGCCTGCTCGCCCATAGATACAGCACCGTAAATCACACACAGTAAAAGTTAGAATGCAGGGATGGGGCACAGGACAGGACTGCTATTTGGGCCTCTCAGAGATGGGAAGGTGGGGGTGTTGTGTGCTTATACCCTGACATATTTTTAATGCGTCTGTAAGTAGAATAGCGCCTCAAGGCCTTGTCAAATGGCACCAGACTGTACACAGATATACAAGCGCTCACATATGTTGGAACAGTAGGGGCGGTTTTTAATATACGCTATTAAAATATGCTGTTGAAGTTGTAGGGGTTAAGCTTGTAGGTGTCTTTTAAGTGCGTATAAATCATAACCATGCAAAAGATTTCCCAAAGTTGATATTAAAACCACACCATGGGGGGAGTTGAAGGCTGTATTTCAACCTGAATTTGGCCCCAGATGAAGTTTTTATGCACTTTACCTCCAAGCTGAACTTGGCTAGCGCCATGTGGCCTTTTTTGCCCACTTCCTGTCAGGGTCCCCGGAGGGTCCGCAACGGTGTCAAGAGTGTCTGGGACGGCCGCACTGTCAGCGCCCTGAATCTTTGCTTTTGCATGTATAGACACTCTGGGTTCAGAGTTCAACTGTGACATGTTTTTATGTGTGGCAGCTTGCGTTCAAAGAAAACTCCACGAGGCAGAGAGAGGCCATTGGTGAATCTTTGGAGTACAATAAAGAGAAAGATGATTTATTGTCTTTGAGGATCGCCTTAGTCTCTTCCTGGTGAAGAATTCTCCATTTGCCATCAGTGTCTAGAATCGCAGACAGCCAGATTTCAAAGTGATGTCACATTTAGGTTTTGTTTGAGAGTCAGCAACAACAACTATTGTTGACTAGCTATTTAGTTTCCTGTGTATCAGGAGTGAAAATGGTGAATGACGCGACATCCAGATTGTTGTTGGATGTGTAAGTAATCAATGGTAATGGTAATGGTTTAATTTCATTTGAACATGCATCAGATTACAATTGAGTGCATCCCATAATCAGTTCACAGTTCCACATGTCCAAAAGGAGTAGGAAGAAGCAAAGCTTATTAAATCCTACCCCTCCATCTGGTACTTTTACAATCAGTAACTGTTACATTTGTTCACTTCCTGCTTTCTATAATACAGTTTAAGGTTTTTTTTGTTTTGTTTTTTTAAATAATGCATCTCGTACCGAAGTACAAGGTGATATGAGCATCCAATGACATAATGGGTACCATAGTAAGTGTCAATATAGTGATATATATAGCACATCATGACTGGTTCAAGACTCTTCATCCTTGTATTTAGCAAACATCAACTGCTTGTATTGTTTCTTGAATTGGCTCATCGTTGTGCATTGTTTGAGGTCCTTACTCAATCCATTCCATAGTTTGATTCCACATACTGAAATGCTATGGCTAGCATAACGTAGTCCTAGCATAGAAGTGTTTCAAATGTAGTTCTTCCCTGAGATCATATTTCTCCTCTCTTGTAGAGAAGTATTGGATGACATTTTTAGGTAATTGGTTGTTTTTAGCCTTATGCATTATTTTAGCTGTTTGAAGATGAACTATATCAGCAAGTTGAAGTATTTGTGATTTTAGAAATAAGGAGTTAGTATGTTCTCTGTAGGCGGCATTATGAATTATCCTTACTGACCTTTTTTTGAGGTCCTTACTCAATCCATTCCATAGTTTGATTCCACATACTTGTGTAGCCGATGTAGAATATCAGTCACGTTTATGGAAACCAAAGGAGAAGTAACAAAAAACATTAAATATTAAACAAAAGCTGTTGCATAAGTTGCACATCAAGCTCTGTCTGCAAAAAACATGCTTTTTGGTGGGATTTTAACACCTTTGGTGCATTTAGTGTTTCCAGGTAAAACACCTGCAGTGGCAGTTGCAGGTTCAATCGTGTCACACGCAAGAACCCACTGTGCACCAAGGTTTCAATGATTGCAGTAAACTTCATTAAATGAACCGCACTCGGAGGGCAAAGGCAACACGGCCACAGTTTGTTTTCACTGAAGCAAAGGTGACAAGTGTTAACGCACATTTAAATAGTCTCAACCTGATTTCTTAGCTGCTTGGAAACTCATTACCCGTACCTCCTGGGAAATTCACAGCTCACCAACTCATTTTTCGGGGGGGTTACAAAGCAAATCTGAATGAAACAGCTGGATTTCGTCGTGCTGCCAACACATGCGGTGCTTAAGTCTGAGGATTCGCGCTGAACTCTGCGTGGTCTGCCATATACTAAAGGCTTCCGATGACAGGTTTCCGGAGTCCTTGGTGGTGCTTTGTTATTTCACATATTATTGCTATTTCCCTGCCATTGTAATGTGATGAAGTGTGTATCACCCTGTTAGGGAGATCTTTATCTTGTCGACCGGCTGCGTTTTTTTGTCTCAGTTTCCTGGATTGTGATCAAAGACTTTCAGATGAGTCTCACTGGTAGTGCATCTTTGTAGCTCGCATGCTCTGCTTTTTATAACACTTTTTTTAAATCATGCTGTCATGACTCATTTCTTCTCTGGTGCCTTAGATTCGGACCTGGTCTCGTCATCTACTGGTACGGGTTTATAGGAGAGCTGGACTGCCAGAGAGACAGAGGCATCCTTCTCAAAGACTGCTTTCCTACGGACATCGTCACCCTTGGCCACGCTGCCCAGCAGGACTGAAGCCGGACTAAGAGGGTGGGTGTAGACTTCGTAAGGAATGAGAGTGGCGGATGGCGAGGCAGGAAGGGAAGGAACAGTAACACCGGACCGCCGGAATCCGGAAGTAATTTAGCTTTCCTGCGTGGAGATGACTTGCTGCCCTGAACTCCAACTGACCCTAGTCTTTGCTACCTTTCTCACCCCTTTGCTCAACTGTACAAGACCCATGGAGGCTTTCTTGGTTCTCCCGGTTTCCGGTTGGCCCCTCTGAAATGGACACCAAGGGTAACCTCGAGGACCAGTGCTGGACACAAGGTCCTTCCTTATCACACCCAGAGTCCTGGCCTTTGTCACTCCTTCCTCTTCCGTTCTGTAAGCAGATAAGTGAGGTGCGGTTCATGGGGGTGGTTGGGAGGACGACTGGCTTTCTCTCACCTGCGTCACTCAGTGCTCTCTCAGTCACTCTCCAAACGGATAAACAACAAATGTTGGCTGATTAAGACCGTGGCCTCACTGTGACCTCTTTCCTCCCAAACTATTAATTTTGTTGCGAGATTTCTGTTAATTCATCTTCATATTGGCTTATTAATTGAGGGGGCATTATTCGGCCATGCACTTCTATGTCTGCTTTTTAGTGCGTCTTTAGAAATTAGCAAGCTTATTAAAACGTCATTATTTCAATCATTGCTGATTGACTTCGAAACTACTGAAACCATTCAATGAACCTCAAATTTTAACCAGTGAGCATTTGTAACTTGATATTTGCAGATGCAGATCCCAAATGATCAAGTATTTTTAAATAAATAAAGTCTGGGTAGAAGTGGCACAGCGGTCGAGTGGTTAGCGCGCAGACCTCACAGCTAGGAGACCTGGGTTCGGTCCAACCCTTGGCCATGTCTGTGTGGAGTTTGCATGTTCTCCTCGTGCATGCGTGGGTTTTCTCTTCGGGTTTTTTCCTCCCACATTCCAAAAACATGCTAGGTTAATTGGCGACTCCAAATTGTCCATAGGTATGAATGTGAGTGTGAATGGTTGTTTGTCTATATGTGCCCTGTGATTGGTTGGCGACCAGTCCAGGGTGTACCCCGCCTCTGGGAAGACACCTGGGATAGGCTTCGGCACCCCCCGCGACCCTCATGAGGATAAGCGGTAGAAAGTGAATGAATGACGTCTGGGTAGATTGATAGTCATCACGTTATGGTAATCTGTAAATGTTCAATCAAGGCAGCTGTTGTTTGTTTCAGAAACATCTTTGGTGAAGTTATGATATCGTTCCTAGATGAGGATAATGTAGACTATGAAATCTGGTTTGTTATTTGAAACAAAATTGTACAGTCAAAAGTTCTGTGTTGTCAATAAAAACTCTGAAGTGTTCAATGCATATGTGTAAACGTAGAAGTTGTAAAACTGACTGTTGGGCAAAACATATCTTTACAACCCCCAAATTCTTTTAGAGTGGACTCTAATGGAAGAAACATTACTGGACTCCTGTAAAAGCAAAAGCAAAAAAAAAAATGTGACCGTAAAGTTGACTGATGCTTTTAGAGGAAGATATGCATTGCCTATAGGGTTGCAGTCCATGGAAGCGGAAGTGAATGGTAAGAACAGTAGATGTTTAATATTGTATAGTGTGTGACTACTATCGACCCTTTGATGTGTGTATATACAGCGTCAACAGCTACTGTAGCTAGCTGTCTATATCTATCGAGTAGCTTGCTAATTGGATATGTAAGTTTTTCTTATATGTCTAGCCAGCTATATTTCTACAAACCCGCTATATCATAGACTATATACACTATATATTTGATTGTATTGAGTCACTACTTTACGTTTTACGAGTCCTAACATTTTTACTATATAGTATCTGTCTGTATGTGTGCCTAGCTAGCAAGCTGTATTTCTAGCAAACTGTTAGCTAGCAAATATGATAATGATATATATTTTTGAGTTTAGAATTTTCATTACGTGTAAAACTAATTACACGTTAAGAAAATGTATTTACACTGTGTGTTTGTTTAGATAGCTATCTACCTAATAGGGTATTGAATACATGGTTATATTTGTTTGCTTTTTTAGTAAAAAGTTAATGTTGGACCATTTCATTCTTAATACAGGATATAATGTATGTATGTCTAGCTAGCAAACAGTTATTTATGTTGATATAAAGCTAATGCGATGTTTGTATATTTTGTGGGTTACAATTTTAGTTAGTTTTACAAGTTTAAATGTTTTTCTTAACACTGAATACGTGATTTTTTTGTTTGTCTAGCTAGCTATCTTTTTTTGCAAGCCACTATAGTTAGCTCCATAACAGGATATTGAATTTGTGGTTATGTATTTTTCAGGTAAAAAGTTCAGGTTTACCCACATTTTTCTTAATGTAGCACATACTTTGTAACTGTTGATGTATATGTTTATATCGAGCTAGAAAATATCAAGTAGAAAATATATGTTTGGTATACAACTTCTCAACTCGGTCCCGGCATTGTAGAATTGCCTGGTACTGTTTGTCCCGCCTCTGTTACTGCTACGGCTGTTACGGCTCTGGTACTGAAATCGGTAAATTAGCTTTAGGCATTAGGCATAAAAAGGCCGTCTTTTGGAGGCTGTGTAAAACAGGCTTTTATCTCCACTGTCCCTAATCTACTTCACTTCCAAAACGGAAGCTAGTGCGACCTTAGAGAATAAAAATAAGCAGTTCTATATTTGTTCTGTGCACTCACGCAGTCCGAAAAGACACGGTATGTGTGCTTGAATACCACTGAGGTGTTGCTTGATTTGTTACCCTTAAACCTCTAACCCTTAGCCGGCTCCCATCCAGGCCTTGATCCCTCCACGAGGAGGCCACCGGGTCACTGCTGGGTCACCAGGCAGCCATGGCTTACCCTCCTTACCCCCCCTTCTCCTGGTGGTACAAAACAACTGTCCCCATGTGTCCCGTTAAACTCAAGCCTATTGCCTGCCCGTGGAATGCTTAGACATCACTTTATGGCTCCTGTCGGACACAAAAACAGGGCTATTTTACTCACACGGGGAAAATTCTCAGTTGAATACAACCAGAAAGAAAGAGAAAAAAAAACAGCAGAATCAGTTCCTCTCAAGTTTGGAGCCTTCCTGCCATTGTTTTCCAAGATGGCTGTGGCACAAAAGAGGAGTCGGGGTCAGCTCCTATAAATTAGCTTGCGCACACAATGCCAACTAAATACTGCCGCTCTCAAAGCTCACTTCAAAGTCACGGCAGCTGACAAGATTCCACGACACAAGCACAAATATAGAAAAAATAGCCTCAGACTAATTATTTATAATAGCAGCTCTATGGGCGCTCTCCAAATAAGGCCAGTTGGCAGGGGTCATGTTATGGACATCCACTGAGGAAATGAGACAGTGTTTCTCTTTGAAATATATTTTAGTACACACTGGATATGTTACATTTTATTAATGACATGTTGTCAACAATGTCCATGTTATAAATGGAGTCAAATATTAATATATACCAGGGGTCTCAAACACGCGGCCTGCGGGCCTTTGAGGCCCCCGCCTTGATATGAAAGTTTAATGTTAGTTAAGTTTGATATGTACCCAGAAAAAATTATTACGTTTGATTAATGTTCATGTTAAAGGTTAAATAACTGTTAATAGTTACCCTCCCTATCCATGTGGAAGTGGTAAGTTTTTGGCTATTTAAGTTTAAAGGAAATAACTTGAAGGCTACTGTTTAGGTTGCTAGCTCTCTAGTTTGCAAGTTAGCATGTGTCTCAAGACCCTGCAGTTGCGCAATATGTTGTAAATAAAAAGAGTATAAATGTGACTATAGTCGTGTTTTGTCATGTCTACAGGGCTCTAATAATGCTTTGTTCATTTTAATCTGAAAAAATAATTTGTCTACCCACCAACTATATGTGGTTTCTTAAGTTTTTATTATTTTCCGTTTTATTATTATTATTTTATTTATTTATTACTGATTGATTGGTTTTCTTTATTCTTGATTTGTTTATTTTTTTTCATCTTATTTTGTGTAGAAAAATAAAAAGTAAGATATTTGAGAACAGTGGAATGTTTTATCAGAGCTTTTCTTGTAGAAAATTGGAACCATAGCGAAGTTTTTTAATTTTTTTGTTTTTAATAAATGCATTTTTGTTTTTTTTTAAACCTGATGCGGCCCAGTCTCACCTAGACCCGAGCTCCAGTGGCCCCCAAGTAAATTGAGTTTGAGACCCCTGATATATACATATATAAAATGGAATCTGGTATGCATTCTGTTAACTTGAAAGTCCACACAGTGATGGCCAATGTGATGCTAACCACTCGGCCAGAATACAAGACATTTAATTTATTTAATAACTAACTAATCATTTTCAAATTAGATGTTTTCCTTGCTGGTCTTTTTGATTGGGTTTTAGCGGGACATGCATGTCCTCTAAAAGACTCAAAAAAGGCAGTAATATAATGAGATCATATATTTAGCACAATTTTTGACTAAATTCTCCTGAGACCGGATTGGTTTGTTCCAATATCCACTATGGGACCTCGCAGATGTCCATCTTGGGTTCATGTTTTTTTTTTTTTTTTATATATCTCTTCAAGAAAACTGCTGAATAGCCCGTTGAGATTTCACACAGACTTGAAGCAAAAGGTTTCATTCCTCCAGCAGACCACCAGACAGACTTCCTCCACGCTTCTGTGTTATTTATGTGGAGAGAAACGCCGCTCTGTTTCTGCCCCAGGCAGCATGGAGCTTTTAGTCAGGGATCCTCTCTGCCAGGAAGATATCACAGGGTGGAAATAAATAAAAGTTTTCCTGGAAGAGCCAGAGGAACTGTTTTAAAATTTTATATTTAAAGAAAAAAAAGGAACTGGACGGTGACTGGGGGGGGGGCAGATATAGTATGAAGGAAGGATTTTTGTATTTTTAGGAAGCTGTGGCTGCCTGCTAATCAGATGTTATTTAAAAACAACAATGGGGCATGAGAACATGAACTGGGGGAATGAAAGAGGCCAAGTTTGACTGACAGGAAGAAAGTTTGATGGGAAAATGAATACCATCGGGTTAGCTCTATACTAATTATTAACATCCAACACTGTAGTTCCTCAATAGTGGTTTACAACCTAATAGACACCATGTTTCAATTATTGCACAGTTTTAATCAGTGTGCAGTATTAAATGTCATGTAAAGGCTGGGATTAGTTTTGTGTAAGCACCACAGTGTTGTCCGTGCGCTCCACAATGTTGTGTGTGTACACGCTACATAATATTGTGTGCACACTAAACAATATCATGTGCATGCGCCGCAGTGTTGTGTGCCAGCTCCAGTGTTGTGTGTGCGCTCCACAATGTTGTGTGTACACGCTACATAATATTGTGTGCGCCCTCCACAATGTTGTGTGTGTACACACTACATAACATTGTGTGCACACTATACAATATCATGTGCAAGCACCACAGTGTTGTGTGTGTGTGCTCCACAATGTTGTGTGTGTACACGCTACATAATATTGTGTGCACACTAAACAATATCATGTGCATGCGCCGCAGTGTTGTGTGTGCGCTCCACAATGTTGTGTGTACATGCTACATAATATTATGTGCGCCCTCCACAATGTTGTGTGTGTACACACTACATAATGTGTGCACACTATACAATATCATGTGCAAGCACCACAGTGTTGTGCGTGCGCTCCACAATGTTGTGTGTGTACACGCTACATAATATTGTGTGCACACTAAACAATATCATGTGCATGCGCCGCAGTGTTGTGTGCCAGCTCCAGTGTTGTGTGTGCGCTCCACAATGTCGTGTGTACACGCTACATAATATTGTGTGCGCCCTCCACAATGTTGTGTGTGTACACACTACATAACATTGTGTGCACACTATACAATATCATGTGCAAGCACCACAGTGTTGTGTGTGTGTGCTCCACAATGTTGTGTGTGTACACGCTACATAATATTGTGTGCACACTAAACAATATCATGTGCATGCGCCGCAGTGTTGTGTGTGCGCTCCACAATGTTGTGTGTACACGCTACATAATATTATGTGCGCCCTCCACAATGTTGTGTGTGTACACACTACATAATGTGTGCACACTATACAATATCATATGCAAGCACCACAGTGTTGTGCGTGCGCTCCACAATGTTGTGTGTGTACATGCTACATAATATTGTGTGCACACTAAACAATATCATGTGCATGCGCCGCAGTGTTGTGTGCCAGCTCCAGTGTTGTGTGTGCGCTCCACAATGTTGTGTGTACACGCTACATAATATTGTGTGCACCCTCCACAATGTTGTGTGTGTACACACTACATAATATTGTGTGCACACTATACAATATCATGTGCAAGCACCAAAGTGTTGTGTGTGCGCTCCACAGTGTTGTGTGTGTACACGCTACATAATATTGTGTGCACACTAAACAATATCATGTGCATGTGCCGAGGTAGTGTGTGCGCTCCACAATGTTGTGTGTACACGCTACATTATATTGTGTGCGCCCTCCACAATGTTGTGTGTGTACACACTACATAATAATGTGTGCACACTATACAATATCATGTGCAAGCACCACAGTGTTGTGCGTGCCCTCCCAATGTTGTGTGTGTACACACTACATAATATTGTGTGCACACTATACAATATCATGTGCATGCACCGCAGTGTTGTGTGCCAGCTCCACAGTGTGTGTGTGCTCCACAATGTTGTGTGTACACGCTGCATAATATTGTGTGCGCCCTCCACAATGTTGTGTGTGTACACACTATACAATTTCATGTGCAAGCACCACAGTGTGGTGTGCCAGCTCCACAGCTACATAATATTGTGTGCACAATAGTTCCACAATATGCACACTCTTTGCATGTTCCACAGTGTTGTGTGCACTCGCAACAGTATTATGTGCACATTCCACGATACTGTGTGCACTTTCCACCAGTGTGTGCATGTTCAATGCACGCTCCACAGTGTTGTGTGTGCGCTCCACAATGTTATGTGTACACGCTACATAATATTGCGTGCGCCCTCCACAATGTTGTGTGTGTACACACTACATAATATTGTGTGCACACTATACAATATCATGTGCAAGCACCACAGTGTGGTGTGCCACCTCCACAGTATTGTGTGTGCACGCTACATAATGTTGTGTGCACAATAGTTCCACAATATGAAACACTCTTTGCATGTTCCAGTGTTGTGTGCACTCGCAACAGTATTATGTGCACATTCCACGATACTATGTGCACTTTTCACCAGTGTGTTCATGCTCTGTGCACGCTCCACACTGTTGTGTGTGTGTGTGTGCGCTCTACATAATATTGTGTTCACACTACACAATATTATGCACGTGCTGTGCATGCCCCACAGTGTTGTGTGTACTCACTACAGTATTATGTGCACATTCCACAGTTCTACAGTACTGTGTGCGCACACCAATTCCACCAATATTTTGTAATATAAAATATATATTACTATACTGTACCAGTTTTACTTGGCATACTTTACTTTGTTGTATATGACACACTTTTGATGCTCACTGAACTGAGGTTGCATAAGGTTGGCTGTGGCATATTGTTTTCCAAAATTTTACAAGCTTCATCAGCGGTAACATATTTGGACGTTCCTCCTATAACATTTGATACTTGAGTATCAATCCGTGTTTTATGGATCGAGTTTTTTGCTTGCTAATGAAACGTCAAAGGGAGAGTGGTTTTGTGGCAGGAACCGCAGGAGGGGTGACAGCCCGCACGGAAGCTGCATACTCCCAAAGTCGTCTACTTGAAAGGTCAACTAAATTCCTCCCAGACCTGCTACCTCTGCTTGTGTGGCATTTGGAGTGTGACAGGAGTGACCCACAAATAGTGGACCAAAGGGAGGAGGAGAGTCTAACAGTATCCACAGGTACTGTAATACTATATCCTCAAATGCCTTAGCATTATAATATTGACTTTCGCACTGTATGTTGGTCATTTGTGTTTGTTTGCTAGCAGGCAACTTCCTATATATATATATATATATATATATATATATATATATATATATATATTCTGCTACACACTTTGCATTCAGGTGTGCTACTCTGAGGCTATATATATATATATATATATATATATATATATTCTGCTACACACTTTGCATTCAGGTGTGCTACTCTGAGGCTATATATATATATATATATATATATATATATATATATATGCACATATATACAGATACGTTATATATATACACACACACACATATGTATGTATGTATATATATATATATATATATATATATATATATATATATATAATACATTTTATATATATATATACATTTTTATTTTTATTTTTTCACTCTTTGAATTACTTTTTATTAACTGTTTACACTTGTAAAAAAATATATTTAACTTTTCTTATATTTTACACTTAAAGAGGACCTATTGTGCTTAATTTTCTGCCCTTTGTATTGAGTTGTGGAATTCTATAGAGCAGCTACACACAAAAACCAGCAGAAAATGCTTTATAGTTCTTCCAGAATCTGCACCTATTCAGCTGTGTTTCTTTGGATTTGATGGAAAAACTGCCTGTTTTCCAAATGTTCAAACCCCATTATCTGAAACGTTGGCATCGTATAACACGAAAATACAACATTCTAACTGCATTTACATAACTGCATGCAAAAATACCAAATACCAAGTCAGATATTTCACTACAATTGCAACAACGCCAGTGATAACCTCGTTAAAATAACATGCTAGTACCATGGCTATTTTACCCAGACATAGTGCTTCAGTTTGGGTCGGTTTGGAATGATCGCATTAGCTACTCACCCTTGAAGTGATTGCAGTCTTTCCCATCACAGCCATTCGTTTAAATAGTTTCTCGTAACTTCTATGTGGCAGTATCCATGCTTGAGCAACGGTGATTTGCAAGATCAAAAAAATTTTGTTTCGTGTAGCAATATTAAAGAAAATATGTACCAAACTAATGAGAAATGTACTACCAGATGAAAAACTGTATAAAGTCATTTCATCAGCTCCACACTGCAGATTGAGGAAAAATGTGAAGACTCTGGGTGCGTTTATCATGTCATGTGACAACTCATTCTCAGCACCCAAAACACTGTGTGGCTGCATCGTCCTTGACTTGCTGCCAGCAAGTAAATATACAACTCTGTCCAAACGTGCCGGAGGTGTTGTCCGTGTGTTTGACTTATGAGATGTGAGCCCACAATAGATCGATTTTTGCTCTTCAATTTTAGGGGTCTGATGATGTCACGTTCGTAAATGCTACACGACTGCAGGACCCTGATTGTGGAAATGATTGCTGTTTAACTGTGTCTTGAAGCAGGTGAGGCAAGATACAAAGGAAGAACAGCATGACATCAGGTAGGGGAACTACAATAATCCCTCATTTATTGCTGTAAATTGATTCCAGACACAAATTTCCACAACGTAGGATTTGCTATAAATATATCGAATATTTTTGCAGTTAGAGCACAGAAAACTTGTTTATGACTTTCTAAATCAAATTTTCCACATTATTAGAGCCCTGTAGACATGAAATAACACCCCTATCATCACCTTTACACGCATTTTACCCAATACAGTCGACATAATAATGTTGTTTCGTTTTAGCTTGCCATGGGCAACAGTAATTCAATCCTGCAATAAAAGCCTGTTGTTTTGTCAATCAAGTTTGGTGCTTGTGTTTCACCAAACATTACAGTAGACACCTCGTGACCAGTGTAGAATACTACACATCATCTTTGAATGTACTGTATCTTATTTTAGTTGATTTGAAAATGATTCATTTAGCCATTAAATGAAGTTTTAAAAAGTTTACAGTGGAAAAATGTGAACAAGATGGAAGTCAGCCATCATCATTGTGCGGATGAAGGGAATGTAGTCCATGGTCCATCCCTACCGTGAACTCCAACACCTTGAGAACTTCTTATCTCGTTCTTTGCTGTAACCTCAGCACGTCCCACGGGGATCCCAGTCGGGTCACCTGGGTGGCGTGAATGAATGGCTGGGCCGTGATGTTGTCATTCGCATCACTTGAGCTCGGTGGCCCCTGCTGTAAGCACCCCCCCTGTGTTACAGACCCGCCATGTGCTTCTCCCACCGGCTCAGAGGGCGAAACCCAACGCCGTACGCATTCAGGTGTGCAATAAAGTGCTTTTCACTTTTCGACGACTTCCTGTCTCCAGTGGCGTCCTCCATTAACCCGGACAGACAGACAAGAGATGCTTTCTATTGGTTATCCCCCTCCCAAAGGTGGGCCACTACCTGGCTTGACGATAAGATAGGGGACACCGGCTGCCTGTCAATATTGCCTCATGAATGTTGATGTCGCCATTGGCGCTCAAGTTGGACTTGAAGTTGCACAGTGCGTTTATTGTCCACGAGAGATAACACACCAAGACACTCCACCTCCACCACCCCTCCCAACTTTGCTGGCTACTATTTACTAGCAGCAGCTGTAGTGATGTGCCAAAAAAAGTTCTGGACATCAACCCTCGCTTTTCATCACTGCCGCTTCCGACTGCTAACAGGGATCAACCCCCGATTTCCCTGCCTCTCTTCTGTTCCATGCCGCAGCAGGCTGAATGTTGGTGAGGTCACTCCTGGAATCATATGGCAGGAATTGCCCACACCCAAATCATCTAAGAGGCATTGTCACGTTCCAAAACTTTGGATTTCATGCAAGTGCTTTTGACAAAGTGTTTGCCGCCTTCCTGATTTTTTGTTCATGTTTATCACACTTAAATGTTTCAGATCATCGAAGAAATTTAAATACTAGTCAATGACAACACAACTGAACACAAAATACATTTTTTTCATGAAAACTTGTATTATCACATGAGAAAAAAATCCAGATCTACTACTGTACATGGCCCTGTGTGGAAAAGGTGATTGCACCGTTAAAACATAAATTAACAGAAAGTAATTGAGGTCTATGAGCCCGGGTCTAACAGTCAGATCTATCAGACTCCAGCAAACAACAGTGAGAGCCATTATCCACAAATGCAGAAAACACGGAGCAGTGGTGAACCTTCCCAGGAGTGGCTGGCCAACCAAAATGACTCCAGGAGCGCAGCGACAACTCACCCAAGAGGTCACAAAAGACCCCACAACACCCAAATAACTTCAGGCCTCACTTGCCTCAGTTAAGGTCAGTGTTCATGACGCCACCATAAGAAGGTCACTGGGTAAAAACGGCTTGAATGGAAAAGAAAACCACTGCTGGGAAAAAAATAATAATTTCAATCAGATTTTTTCCAGATTTTTTTTTCTCTGCGGTCTGACGAGACAAAAGTTGACAAAATATGTGTGTCCCATTACATCTGGCGTAAAAGTAACGCATAAAAAGAACAGTAAAATATGGTGGTGGTAGTGTGATGGTCTGGGGCTCTTTTGCTGCTTCTGGACCTGGAAGAATTGCTGTGATAAATGGAAGCATGAATTCTGCTGTCAACCAAAAAATCTCGAAGGAGAATGTTCAGCCATCTTTTTGTAACCTTAAGCTGAAACCAACATGGGTTCTTTAGCAGGACAATGATCCAAAACACACCAGCAAGTCCACCTCTGATTGGCTGAAGAAAAACCAAATGAAGACTTTGGAGTGGCCTAGTCCAAGTCCTGACCTGAATCCTATTGAGATGCTGTGGTATCACCTTAAAAATGCAGTTCATGCTGGAAATGACAACAATTCTGCAAAGATGAGTGGGCTAAAATTGTTCCACAGGACTGTAAAAGACTCATTGCAAGTTATCACAAACTTGATTGCAGTTGTTGCTGCTTAGGGTGGCCCAACCAGTTATTAGCTTTAGTGGGCAATCGCTTTTTTACACAGGGCCATGTATGTTTGTTTTTTTTTTTTCTTCCTTAGTAATAAAATGTTTCATTTAAAAGCTGCATTTTACATATATATTTTACATGTTTGATGATCTGAATCATTTAAGTGTGACAAAAATGCAACAATGCAAACAATGAGAAATCAACCATACATGCAAACATATTTGTGGTTCTGAAATTATACAGTGCATAGCAGCTGTCTAGCTTTAGCATTTTGTAAATCACGTTGACATTTCGTACTTTCGCAGCTGTCGAAGCCATGCGATTACAATTATTGACATTGTTGGCATTTCCGTTTTGTTGGCACACTACGCAGGTTAAAATAGTATTAAAAAATGTATCTCAAATGCTGGGCCAGAGCTTAGCAACAGGTAGTAGAATTATGTTTTTATTTATTATCCCATCCGTCTATTTTCTATGCCATTTATCCTCACTAGGGTCACAGGGTTATTTATTATTAATTTGCTCAATCAATTATTAAATGTAATAAATTGTGTTAAAATATATTTGAAAAAGTATATTTTTTCTATAATTTGATTTATGTTTGTTTTATATTTATATGTGTAATATTTTATTATTATTTATGTTTATTTATGTTGTGTGTTCTGCACATTTTAGTTAAAATATGATGTTCTGGGTTGTTATATCTCGGTATCCAACATGAAACATTTAAAAAACAGATTTATTGTTGGCCAATGGATGCGTTTAATTGTATTTATTTATAGAAAATGCTGCCAATTAAAAAAATTACAAAAACAAGCTGCCAATTGAAAAAGGCCCCTTAGCCACATTTTGGATAGCCCACATCTAAATACAGTAGCTAGCTTGTAGTCTACTTTTAAAATACTATACAAAAGTGGCAAGTATTTGTTTACAGCCATCGTTAACTTCCGGATAAAAGACGTCACATGGTGGTCAACACGTGACCGAACCCAGGAAGTGGAACAATCCGACAAAGTGAGTATTTCAGTGTTAACTCCACAGCATATACCGCTTTTTAAAAAGATGTATGTATGTGTTAGTGTGTTAATTAATGTTTAAATTATTCAATTAATAATACAACAAATCATTTCGATACATGTTCGTGTAAAAAATATTTAGGTCATAAAGCGATATATATACATATATATATATATATAATGTAGAGTTTTTTTCGCCTTGTTCAGGCCTGAGGCTTTCTTAATTAAATCTTAACTGTTTGAAATGAAGGATTTAAATTGCTCAAGGCTTCAACACTACACTATTTGCCTCTTTTTCTTTTAACTGCGCTTTATTTATTCTACACCAAGTGGTCACTGCATGCCTTCTTCAAGCCGCCTCCCCGCGGCTGTGCTATATTTGACTAATTATCTTCTTTAACATCATTAACATTTCTATATTTTTTCTCAAGGATGGAGTGGGGAGGAGAGTGTGTCACTCATTTTTAAGAGGACAAGCGTCGGCGAAGTGTGAAAGGAAGGAAGAAAGAAAGAAAAAAAGAAGGCCTGGTTTCTCCAAGAGGTCAGTTAATTCATTTAATTAGGAAGCACACTCACAGAGGTTCGCTAAATAATTTAATTGAATCATAATAATCTGCCTCCTCTTCTTCTTCTTCTTCCAACCCACTATTTCTTTTTGTGTGCGAAACCTCTAAAACATATTTGAAGCGGTGCTTTTGTGCGTGGAGGAAATAACATCATAAATAATGACGAGCAAATGGTGCAGATGCACAGCTGCGGCATTCCTGCAGAGCACCAACAACAAAATGCACGCAGGCAAACATTTAAAGGTCGGCTTTCTGTGCCTATTTTTATTTATAGTGCAGTATTTGGAATTTTGCATATATTTTGTAATTCATCCACGGGAACATTGTGTGTGTAATTAATTAAAAATAATTAATAATAATAATAAACAGGACTTTTTAGCTAATGTTGCACAAAAATGCATTATTATTATTATTATTATTATTATTAACCAGATGTGCACTGCATCTTTTATGTTAAAGTTATTCTCCTGCAAAAGTCTGCCTTTTCTTCTTTTTTTTTTACCCTTCTTGCTATAATAAAGCATTTCTCCCTGGGCTTTATTGATCACTCACTCTGAGCTAATGTAATTATCCTCATCAATAGGGTGACTGCAGGGAGAATCATTATGTGGCTGACATTGATAAATGATCAGGCCAAATGCGGACCTTTTTCTCCCAGGAAGACCCCCCCCCCCGCCTCCGCACACACCCCTCAGCGCCCCCCACTCCCAGGCCCACATAACGTAGTCATAGAAACACCTTATGGTGAAGAAAAGTGCTGAAATGTATAAATAAAATGGCGAACTTGTGCGGATAACCTAATGAATTAACGCATTTTAATTTTCCACCTTGTATGAAAATCCCGACTAAACAATAGATTAAAAAAATAGTGCTTTTTCTTCGATTTGTGGTGTATTGTAGGGAATTTATGTGTTTTTTTTTGTGCGGGTGGGGGCCCGCCTGTGACAGGGAGGAGATGAAGGGGAGGAGTTGTTTGGTTCGGCTGGATCATCCATCATTCCCTGTCAAGACACATGGGCACAAGGAAAAACAGCAGAGGCAATCTACCTTCTGTCTCATCGGGAAAAAAGAGAGGGGGAGGGATGATGTGTATGGAAAGAGAAAGAGAAAGGGAAACTAAACCATTCATATTGAAAAAAATCCACACCTTTTCCTCTTTGAAAATTATATTTATCGAATAATCGTAAATCTGCTTCAATCTTTTTTTTAATAACAAATGTGCTAGAAATTGGCTAAAAACAAACAAAAAACTGGCATTTCACGAGGAGAAAATGTATTAAGAAGACGAGTCGTGCCAAGGAATAAAAACATTTTAGTGCAGGTGTCAAACTTCCTCACTACAAATACTATTATTTATCAAATATCATACATACATACATTAAATACGGCAAAACTAGAGCCCGGAGGAGGGGAAATGCGAGCTAAATTAAACATGTACATTTAGATTTAGATATGTTAAAGGCTATTTACTTTCGTAAAAAGTTTTGTGTTTAAAAATGAACGGAGACAATCCACACGTGCTGCAAAACTGTGCAAACATTTTATAATTAGAATATATATTTACATAGAACTAGAACAGGTTAAGGGGGGGCATGGTTCGTTTATAATTTAAGGCCTTAAAAAAACAATGGAACGTGTCTGTTTTGTTTGCGAAAATGTAATTATTTGAAAATACTCCACGTACGTCGTAATTAATTTTAATTATAACTTATTGAATGCCGTTGGGGTTATTTACGTGGGGAGGGCACATTTAAAATAATTCATACATAATATTAAATAAATGAAGTAAATACATTTTAAAAAAGGCAGTTTGAAATGGAGTTTAAAGGCCGTCCTCGTGCCGGGTGTTGGTTCTTGTCTCGTGCGAGTGTGCCGTAAAGCAGGAAAAAGGCCTGTTGTTGCATCTTGCAGTTCCAAACTCGGCCGACAGGCGCCGCTGCCAAACAGGAGAGGCTGCAGCAGCATGCTCCTGTAAAAAACATTTTCACTGCTCTTCCTTAAAAACTCCAAATATTTTCATTTTTTTTAAACTCCACGTGATTGACAGCTATTCATAATGCATGTGTATATTTTCCTGACAGCTAAATAATGCCTTTTCCTTTTTTCCATGCAGTCACTATAGGCTTGCACACTATAAATTATAGTGATTCACTTTTTTAAAAACTATGGTGTAAGAAAATGTAAATTTGTGTTAAATCCACCATAATAATAATAATAATAATAATAATAATAATAATAATAATGTGGAAAAACCACAAGCTAATCAGGCAAAAATGTACCCCCCAAAAAAATCAAAAAATGAAATATTTATTACAGCATTTGTGACTGAACACCTTTTTAAAACAATACGTCACAGTCCTCATACAAGTATTTTTAATGTATTTTTTGACAAAGCTTTTAAGGGAGATGGCATCTTATCTTCTAGTGAGGAACACGTGCTGAGAGGGGGGGGGTGGGACAAAGTAAAACCAAAAATAAAAGCAGGAGGAAGGAATTCATGGACATATACAATATCAATGCCACAGCAGATCTGAAACTAGCAAAAAACATTCTTTTTTTTCAATTGAGGTAAACACATAGAATATCTAACATGAAACAATTAATAGACTGAACTCTGTACGAAGTTTGTTACAATAGTCTCTCAGCTTTTTTTCTTCTTTTATTACCCCCTCCCCAAAAAGCATGAGTTTATAATTTAAGTGTTTTTTTCTTCTTTTTTTTTTGGCTGCATAAACAGCTTCTCTTCAGTGCCGCAGAACCAACATGTGTACAGTCCGAGAGTGTTGATCTGCAGATAAAAAAGAAGCAGAGTGGGATGTCACTTTTTCTTCTTTTTCCCCCCTCCCACTGTGGAGCTTCCTTCCTTGCTCTTCAGCAAATAAGAGTCCCAGGTTAAAAAAAAAAAAAGTATAAAAACCAACACAATCCAGTGCTTGGGCAATTTTAACAGGGCAACATTCATTCATGAGCCTTTATAGTAAAAAAAAAAAAAAAAAAAGAAAATCTTCAGGAGAGATCCGGTGTCATCTAGCCTAGCAGCCTTTTCCCATCATGCCCTGTTTTTAAGGTGGGGTGGGGGGTGTGGGACAGGATCTGATGGCCATGTGTGGTGTTTTTTTGAGATGTTCCATCTTCTTCTGTTGTTTCATAATAGTGCTGTGCTGCTCTTCCAGGAGAGAAAATCCTAAAAACTAGCTCGGAAAACATAAAAATCCAAAGTTTTAACTTATTATCTATATTTTCATACTACAGTAGTAATAACTCTTGGAGTTGTTTCTTTTTAAAGTCTTCCAGAGTGATTTTTTTTAAATGTTTGAAAGCGCCAAGAGTGTGTTTTTGTCCGCTCTTTTTTTGAAAAGTTTTGAGTTTGCGTCCTCTGGTGTAGCAAAAAGCCCAAGACTTTACAAGGTGTCAGCTTGGTCCTCCACTGGGGTGAAAGTGTAACAAAACAAAGTTAGAAAAAAGAGTCGTCACAGTTTGTCTGGAATTCTTCAGTTCCTTTTAAGAAGAAAAAAAAAAAAGTCATCATGGAGGGACACCGCCGCCTTAGTCTTCTTTTTTTCTTTACATAAAAGCAGTCGCGGGCTCTTCCTTCAGGCGTGGATGTCCAGGCCCGCTCCTCCAGTGGCGGGGTCCATGGGCGTGAGCAAGGGGGGTCTCTGCTGCGCAGATACGGCCATCCCCGGGTGGGACGAGGGTCCTCCGTGCATCAGCATGGCGTGGTGGTGAGGGTGGTGGGGGTGGTACGTGTGAAGAGGAGGGGGTCCGTGTCGCAGCTGGCTGGGGTAGGAGGTCATCTGATGGGGGTTGCTGTAAGTAGAGGGGGCCATGCTCACGCCCATAGGACCGCTCTGAGGTACGTAGTCGCCCGGCACGCCTGGCAGACCTGACAAGAAGAAGAAGAAGACATTATTTTATGTATTTATTTATTTTAACGTGCGTTCCTGCCAGCTAAAAGACACATTACTGCAGCACACTATTTCAAAGCTTTACGATGCCCAGTAGCATTGCGGTCAGCCACCATATTGACATGCGTCGCGTGCCTGCCCCCTGCGGTGTTCAAGGAACATGCATGCTCGCTCTCACACGGGGGCGTTTGATTTAGGGTGTGCTCATTCTAGGCCATCCAAAGGGCCGTGCTAAAGTTGGTTTGACTTGCGTGAGTGCACCCAACCTGGACATGCTAACCCATCATCTAATGCGGTGCTTCTCAAATAGTGAAGCGGGGGCCCCCCTGGGGGGGAGCATGGTGTGGCAGGGCGTGACAGGCCCTCATAAAATTTCTGCAAGGTCGGCACGTCTGATGGCATCTTTGTTCATGCTTGAATGACACTAGTGCCAGCAACTCATACAGTGGTTTGTACAGATTCATGGTCACCTCCGCCATGACTGCCAAAAAACCAAAAACGTGAGTGAGGTGGGGGGGGACACAATATGATTTTATTTCATAGGACCCAGGATTCCTGGCGGAACTCCTGCCACTGCCTTGCGTAATAGAAATAAACAACCACTCAGAATAAGCCACAAAGTAAAGTTGCAGTAATACTTGTGTATTGAATAGGAGTGTAGCAATTCATCTACTACATCATGTATCGATTTATATTCCTGAGTCAACTACATGGATCGGTGTTCGGCAAGTTGATCTAACATCGTTTAAAAGGTAATCAATTGATACTAGAAAATGCACTAGGTCAAAGCACAGCATGTTTTATATGGATGTGTTTTTTTTTTTTTTTTTAAGCGCTATGTTAAACGTTACTCGATTCAGTTTACCCATCTGTGATGTCATCGCCACACATCAGCAGACAACATAATGGAGGATGGACGGCAGAGGACAAGGTGGCTAGCAAGAAATGATCAGGCCACCATTGTTGTCCAGTGTGTGGAAACACTTGGGCTTTTGCAAAGAGGGAGACGGTCTAAATAAGTCTCTTTCTGTTTGCAGGATATGTAAAGGCCAAGTGAAATACCATGGCAACACGACAAATCTCTCCAATCACCTACTAGGGCGCCTTGGGATTTCACGCAACGCTGAAAGTCGCAGGTAAACCTACTGTTAATTCACCCTGGTTGCACTGTATTTGGATATTATTGCATTATGTTGGAAAAACAGGAGTAGCTGCTAAGCTTATTGTACAAATATTGGTTGCATGTACTCTGCTTTCAGTGAAAATATTCAACCAGAATGTGAATGCATTTTCCATTATTTGTTGTTTACTTGTTGCTTTATATTCATAATTAATGTATACCAGATTCCCTTATTAAAAACTAGGAAAATACACTTGCACTGTCTGGTATCCAAGTATTTATTTTGCTGAATCATTTCTGATCGTATCATTCTAAATGCACCAACATTGTCCTTGAATCGTATCGGCAACCTTAGCACTGAAGTGACGATGTGGAGCAGTGCGAGTTCCCCTAAAGCAGCTTTTTATTCAAGGAGATATCACAACATATCAAAGCAATCCCATTTGCAAATACAGTATGTCCTCTAGTGGCTGTAAGCAGTATAAAATGTACACATAAATACACAAAGGCATTGTTAGGATGTCATTACAATTATTGAACACTCTATTTCTTAGCTGCTATTTGTTGAGTTTGCATGGCCTTGGCCCCAGTGCGGCAGGTACAGTTGATTTTTTTTTACAGTGAATTTGACTGTACAGGACTTGTTAGCCAATCAGGTCTTTGAACAAGAAGTATAACATGAAGGGGGGGGGGGTATGTGGGCGGAGTCCCCTGACGTGATGGTAGCATACTGGCCTTGCTTAGGTAATTGTGTCATGTTTGCTGTAAACTATACTAGATGCTGAGGATAGTGGGTGGAAACGGGAGCGGGTTGGTGTGGCGTTGGGAAAAGTTTGGGGTCGGCTCTACAGGCCTGCACCTTCAGGGAAAGTACAGCGAGTACATGGGATATGTTAATGGCGGTGCTGGTTGTGGGGTCACACTGGAGCCAGGGGGGCCTAGATCTGGGCTGGGGTCTTGGGGGGGGCCGGCCCGCTCTGTAATGTGAACCCCTGGGGGATTAGAAGCTGTAATAGGAGGGGAGAGGTCGCTGCAAGGTCACTAAGCATGCTCGCTCTCTGCATTCCTGCACCTTAGTACACTGCAATTAAGAAATTACACTGGAGGGCCCTTGTGAGGGGAAGAGGACAGAAAGGAGAGGAAAGGTGGGTTGGTGGGGAGGGAGGGGGGACAGCGCAGACCTGAGATTAATGACCGATCTCATTGGCTGAGAGGCTGGGCCATTTTCCAATACTCCCCACTTGCATGTCACATCATTGGGAATGCACATATTTGTGAGAGCAGGTCTCTTAAAACCTCACTACCGGGGTCATAAAATAAATAAATCATTCAAGGAGGGGGGGCGGCCGCGTTGGTACCCCCCCCACCTTCCCCGCCTCTTATAACCTGGAGCAGCTCCTGTTAAAAGACCCAGCAGATGTTTTTGACACTGTAAACTGGTAATCTCCACTCTTTGGAAGAAGCTGCAGCCATTCCATTATGATGCAGACCGCCTCCTTTATTAACAAGAGTGTTAAAACCATGTGAGGACACACTGGACCCCCCCCCCCCCACCACCACCACCCCCAGCTTGCATGCCTGTTGGCTGCTGTTATGGCACAGTGCTCAAGCTCAATGGCCGGCCGTAATTAAGTAGCAAATACGCCATATTGTGCGGCTGTGTAATCAAATCAAGAGAGAATAATATTCCTCTGTATTAAGCTATTAATGTAATTGGTCATGAAGCGGAAAGTGCTTGACGTAATTAAATAGTCTCAAAATTATACGAGCGCCCATATTAAGAATTAGCCAACCTGAGCTAATGTTGTCGCTGTGTGGCTGTTTTAGGGAACATTGCTTCCGGATTTTTCCAAGCAGAGATGAGGAGATTAGGGAAAAAAAAGGAGAGTGAGAGGAGACAAGGACCGGAGGGGTGAAATGATCTCTGTCGGCGGAATGGTGTCTTTGACCCAACGGAAAAATCCAGTCGTCCATTTACATATAAAGAGTTCTTTTAATCAAGGTAAGTGCTATTATATTGTGGCTCATTGCGCAGCACAGTTTAGGTGTTAAGATAAATTATCCTCCGGAACCTCGGCCGCCCTTTGGGGCTCCATTTTTCAAATGTCAGCAACTGTGGTGGGAAGCGGGGTCCTGGATGGCTACCTCAATCAGGCTGCCTCCATTTAGTTGCATTCCTATGTGTGTGTGTGTGTGTGTGGTCCTTTAGCCGCTATGCTAACAGCTAAACATAAATTTAACGCAATGTCTTGTCTCGGGGTGCCCCACCACTTCCCCCGCCCCCCTTCGCGCTGCCCCTTAAATTGTCACCATCCAGTAAAAAATAATCAAAACACATCTCTGCTCAAAACAAACCCCCTCTTGTGAAGACTCAACCATGCCACCCCCAGGCCCTTGTATATCTTGTTCTGGGTGGGGTGGGGTGGGGTGTAATGTACTGCGGCGTTCCCATCTTTGCATATAAGATAATTTGGGCATCAATCCTTCCCCGGACAGATTTATGTCACTCGGAGGACAGTTTCACTTCTCCTTCTTTATCGCTTCACTGGAGCCTGCTTAATTTCCAACCCCCCCATCCCAAATAGCCCCATTCCCCAGGAGATGTTATTTTTTCCCTAAATGTCCAACATTTGCATCCTTGGCTGTCCAGAAAGAGAGTGATGGCGCTGTTGTGATAAATAAATGTCTGTCCGTCCTCTTGTTGTCTGGCGCCACAAGTCCCGTCCTCTCCATCCTGGGACGACCAAGGAGGGGGGGCTTCTTTTTCTTTTTCCCAACTTAATTCATCCTTAACTACTCCCCATCCCTGCCTCCCATCCTGCTCCGATGCCGTATATTGAGGTGGAAACATCAAAGCCCCAAGCCCCACGCAAGCTGGGAAAGAAATAAAAAAGACAAATAAAGATGACAAAGAGCCCAGTACTTACTTCCCCCTTTTTCTTTGCGTTTTTGCTTTACAAGACGGAGGTTACATGTAGTGCCATTGCCCATCCATGCCCATATTCATCCCCATTCCACTCATAGGCCCTGGGAAGAGGAGAGAAACGCCAAAGAGGAGTCAGAATCACAAGTGAAGACCAGACAGGGAAGCTTCAGATGGAAAAAAGGACCACGGAAGAGGAAGACATGACCATTAGGGATGAGTGTTTGAGTACCATCAAAGTATTTCTTTTTGTTTGTTTTCTGCATATATTTTTATCATTGTATTTTTTCATTTTAATTTGTGTAAACTGCTGCTCTTTCATAACTTTATTCTGAGTAATTCCAAAACAATTAATGTATCTCCAACTCAGGAACACGTCTTTAATCCGCTAGTCCTAGGAACGACAGTCATTGTCACAAGGCCACAACGAGGTGCATTCATGGACACTGTCAAATATCCCGTCTTTACGATGCGTGCATGCGTGGTCTAAATAATAAGTACTCAGAAATCCCAGAAAATACATCTACGCTCAAAACATGTGAATCCAACCTGAGCTACGTGATGTCTTTGAGCAGGGAATAATGCAGTTCAGGTGTCATTCAAACGTTCTGCTACTATTAGAGAGACTAGCATTAGATTAGCTTTTCCCACATTCGTGCTAGCTTCTTTTTAGCTTCATTTAAACTGTTGAAATATACAGTATAATAACTGTGTCCTGTCACTTGTGTTTCTGTTCACAAAATACAGCCGTGCATCTGCTGGTTGCAGCCAAGTCGTGCAATTGGATGAATTTGGAATCATCAGTTTCTCAACAACAGTACATCCTGGCTATTAGCTATTCGAGTTATGCAAATGAGAAAAACTTGAATACTGGAAGTAACCATAAAACCCCTGAAAATGTGCATTTTTTGAAACTCTAAACCGTATAAGCTGTGCTCCTACCAGGTCTTAAACAACACATAACATAACATCACGTCTTGTGAAGGCATCTTCTTGCTGGAAAATGTTACTAGAATTGATGTGTGAGACAGCGTTCTCTGCTACATAGTTGGAGTAGTCTTGTTTCTCTTGCAGATAGCGCCATCAAACCACTGTCTATTGTAGTTACCATATTGATTACCATTATTGATTTAATTTAGTGTACCCCCCCAAAAGGAGAGAAAATACAGCTATGAAAATGCTATACTTATCTATTGTAATTTGTATTTATTAATTTTGTGGCTAGACACTTGTTGCTACAGACTGAACAGCACCTCTGCTGGTTGCAGACAAGTAGTGCACTGCATTTTTATCGATCAATTAATCAATGCATGATGTAAAATTATTGATTTGATGATTTTTGGTCACTTTTATAGGACTAAAGGAAGAAAGAAACAGAAAGTTCTGATATAGTGCTTGTGCAGCTCGTGCTAAGTGTTAGCGCTCATGCCACAGACGGCGTGGATGGATGGATCACTTTTGGAAGGCGTGGGGGGGGCACGCTCGACAAGCAGACGGGGAACTCACCGGCCGGTCGGATCCCCATGTGCTGCTGCCCGTCCAGCACGAAGCTGCCCATGGGCTGGCCCTCGGGACTGTATGCTGCTCCTTGGCTCACTGAAGGATCAAGAAGAAAACCTGATTGTAGTCAAAACGCGGGCATGAGGAAGGGGCAAAGGGAGGAGGAGGACGAGGGTTTGGTTTGGGAAGGGGGGGTGGGGAGGGAGAGGCGGAGGAGGAGGAAGAAGAAGAGAAAACACACCAGACAATCAGCAATTGTCTCAGCTCCAGCCCAAACATACTGTAAGACATTGTGCTCATGTTTGTGGACTGCATTGGGGGACGCGTGGCATGCACACACACACACACACACACCATGACATATATCACAAACATTGTTCCCACACTACGTGATGGAAGGAGCCATGCAGTAAAAGTCTTAATTGCCAAAAATAGGATGATAAAAATCTATCTGCTTGTATTATCCTGTTTGGATTATGGAAGAGAATTATGTTTGGATAATCTACAGATCAAACAGTCATGGTCTTTAGTTGGGATAGACTCCATGTACTGCATGTATGGGCTGTAAAATACACAATTTGCTTTGCTAATTTCAAGCGTGCTGGTAAACAAAAACTAATTAGGATGAGGGTGATGGAATCATCCCAAAGAATAACATACATATATATGTGTAGCAAATTCACATTTAATAAACGACACCAAAAAAAATAGACCGCTATGCATAACATTCAATGCACAGCTGAGAATATCGAGGAAAGACCGTCGCGGTTCCAACCACCGCCGTGAATAATTCTTTAAAAAAATGATTAGTCGAATTTTTTCCATCTCACTTTTAACTGTTAAACTGTTTAACTTTTTTTTTTTTTTTACACTTTTACACTTCTTTTTACACTTTAGAGTTAAGTGTAAAAATGTCTCTCAATGGTGACAGCTTGACACTGGAATGGATCATTTCTATTTTTCATTATTTCCTAAGGGAGAAATTGGACCTCAAGCAGTACATTTTTAGTCTAGAGCAGGCGTGCCCAAAGTGCGGCTTGCGGCAGAATTTTTATTGGCCCTCAACGCAAAAATAAATTCAAAATATTAGGGAAATAGTGTCATAATATTAAGAGGGAAAAAAGGTGTAATTTTATGAGAACAAAGTTGTAATTAAAAGGGGGGAAAAGTACATAGGTGTAAAAGCCTCTTATTAGTATCAGCTTCAGTCTTTGTTTTTTTTTCCCTCCCATTTTTGCTGTTTTTTTCTTCACTTTCTTCTCAAAAAATCATTCCCGTAATATAACTTTTTCCAAAAAGTCAAAAGATTTTGTTTTTATATTTCAACTGATACAAAAATTACATTATTTTCATCATAATATTACAAAATTATTCTCTTAAATGATTTTTCCATGACTAGATTGGCTGAACTTGGCTACATGGTGTCAGAAGATTGGAAAGACCTGGGTTCGATTCTCTGTGTGGAGTTTGCATGTTCTCCCCGTGCATGTGTGGGTTTTCTCCGGGTACTCCGGTTTCCTCCCACATTCCAAAAACATGCTAGGTTAATTGGCCACTCCAAATTGTCCATAGGTATGAATGTGAGTGTGAATGGTTGTTTGTCTATATGTGCCCTGTGATTGGCTGGCCACCAGACAAATAACCATCCACACTCGCATTCATACCTATGGACAATTTGGAATGTGGGAGGAAACCGGAGTACCTGTAGTAAACCTACGCATGCACGGGGAGAGCATGTAAACTCCACACAGAGATACCCAGGCAGAGAATTGAACCCAGGTCTGTATGGCCTACATTCTAACCACTCGTCCACCTGTTTTATTGTTGTTCCATTTTATTGTTATTGTTATATTTTTTGAATATGGCGCGGGCTGCACTCCTGAATGAAAGTCCCGGAAGTCCCGCCCCTTCCAACATGTGATTTGATGTAAATCTAGGAGCTAGATAAGTAGTTGAATGAAACGTAAAGTACTCTTGACTTACTATAGGAAATCTCCAATTAGATTAAATCACATTGAGAAGATAGCCTGCGGGGGTAACTTGAGGTAACTACCCCCCCACCACCTCCCCTCCTTCCACTCCTTTCTTTGAAATGAAACTGGGCAACAGTGTGCATGCAAGGATTTGTTTTTTGTTTTTTGGAAAGGACATCTTCACACCAGGGAAGGAAGAGGAGGGAGGAGAAGGGGAGGAAGAATAGAAGAAGACAAGTGTTACTGTACGTTTTTTTACCTGCTCGATTTGACTGGTCAATCATGGGCTGTACTATTCTTCTCCTGGCATTAATGAACCTGGCAGAAGAAGAAGAAGAAAACACTCAATCACGGGGCTGAAGGATTGACGACGAGAGACACACACATCCAAACAAAACAGCAACAAACAAAAGGCCGATTGTGTGGCGACTTGGGAACCCAGAGAGGGATACTTTTAATGTTCCTTATGATGCCCCCTCCCCTCCTTCACTCCCTCGTTTAATAAAGCTTTTGATTACGTCGGGTTGCTACGGGCACCGGGGAGACATTCCTCAAGTATTAGTTGCAGAGGGGGGACGCTCGCGGTGGCACATCCCTTTCTCCGTCCGTCTTTTTTATCCCCCCCTCGCAGACAGTTTGGCCCTGCACACGCCGACTTCCCTGCATCCCGTCTCCAGATCCTTCTTTCCAATCTTAGGATGTCCCTCATTGGAATTTGAAAGTAAGCTTTAATTAAGAAACACAGAGGATACAAATGGTTTCTTTCATTGCCCTCAATGGGACCCCAACTCAAGGGGGGTGCGCCCCCTCTTTCCAGCTGTCCAGAAATGAGGACCAGGCACGGAGTGTTCACATGGTATTGTTATGTCAGCGAGCCCATCAATTAGACCCGTCTGAAGTTTTATCACCGCCTTAGCAGCAAATAAGCTCCACACGCACACAAAAAAGGAACCTCGGGTACATGGAACCCAAGGGTCACATGGAGGTGAGTGGCAGCCGGGGGCGACCTTTTTAACTTGACGCCTTTTTAACACAAACTGACCGCTCGAGCCCGAGAAAGCTCCTCCATTCACGTTCATAAAAATGGTAGAACGGCCATGTGGTTGATATTAAAAGCTGTCCAGTTTTTGCGGTCCTCTGCAGAGAACGAGGGCCTCCCCCACAGCATACGGGGGCCTGGCTAAAGAGGTGGTCATTAGCAGGAGCAGTGCTGGAACCAATTTGGGTTCCTAATCCCCCATGAAGTCCTGATACCTGCCCGTACCTTCCCAACGGACCCTAAACACCCTTAATCTGCCCTCGTCCAAGTGACACGCTTAAGGAACAACAAGCTGCATGCTTGGCAAAAGAATGACAAGGGCAGGGCATCCACGGGGGCAGGTACACGGGGGGGGCAACCAGCCTTCACGTCCCTCCCGGTGGGTGGCAAAGATGAAAGTATTCAAGGGATTTAGACACTTTAGGTGAAAGTCACATAGCAAAGGATTTGAGGCAAACGCCTGCAAGAGATGCTTCCAGCATGGCAACCCCCCCACCCTCACCCCCCATCTCCCCGTCTTTATACCATAATGGTTTCTCTCTAAAGACCCCAAGGGGGAGGAAATGTTTACAAGGTGTGCTCTTTTTCATCTGTAAGCGACAACAGAACATGAGGGAAAACTTCTTTAAAAAATTCTGAAATCAAATACTGCGTATAAGTATACATACATAGTTAAATACATAGTTAAATACATAGTTAAATACATAGTTGTAGTTATTGGCAGGGTGAAAAGAAATAAGAATAAATAATAATACACGTAGCATGTTTGGCCAAGCAACTGTATGTCACATACTGCCTCATTTGCTATTGTGTGCTTAACTTGTCGCCATGGCAACCAGGAGGCGTTTTGCCTGCACCAAGGGAGCGGTTTGGAGAATAAGGGGCTGTAGTGGTGACCAAAGAACCCCTGCACCCCCCCTCCTTCTTTTGGCCTTAGAGCATCTTTTATCAGAGTAGAGCAAAGCCAATTGGGCTTATCGAGGTCGGCCCTGATAACGCTGTTAATGGTGTGTGCTTAGGAGAACAGAACCGGGACCAGCCGGGCCCACTGGGACTAACAGGGGCCAGTGGGACCCACTGATGGATGGGTGGATACGAGAACCCAGTGACTTGGGTATCAACCCGTAGCTTGACCACAGAGACTTCACTGTACCCCTGTGCTGTAAATCCACAGAACCAGAACCCCCCCACCTTTTATTATCTACATCTGGTGGAGCTTATTACTGGCTGCCTCTGCTGACTGTTATAACGTATACACACACAGCATGGGAACTCCACGCTGTCTTCAAACAAATAATTAAAGGCAAGGTTAGGGGTCGTGTGTAGGTCATTCCTCGGGATACGCCGCAGAATGTGTACATTCTCCCCGGGAGAGGCTGAAATAGTGTTGAGGACGGATGGGGGGGCGGCGAGGGACTTCTTCTTTAGGCATTATTAAGGTTGAGGATGCTTCTGGAGTCCATGTGCTAACTCTGCTTTTCAAGCATGAGTGTGAATGTGTGTGCACGTGTCTCTTATGTGTGTGTGTGTGTGTGTGTGTGTCTCAGCACATTCTTTAAACATGAGCACCTACAGTAGCGCTTAGCATGCCCTAAAATGGCAAGATGCTCACATCGGTGCAATACATATGTGGCGAGACGGAGGAGGATCCTCAGGAAGGATTGTGTTTTGGCTGTGAAAATAACAGTCCAAGTATGAATGATGGAGCCAAGGCAGCAGGAGTCCACTTGACACCGGGTCTCCGCTAGGCTGGATCAACACAGCAGCCACGGCGACTAATATGGGCTCACACACGAGGGGGTGGCCTGTTAAGTAGCCTGGCGAGCACACAATGTTGTTTTGTGTCTCACCGTGCGTGTGTGCCAGAAGACTGTCTCCACAGGAGCGTGTGTATTTTTAATATTGGGTATTTTTCTATTCCGTCCACCAGCGAACCAGACTGCGTTTTTAGGTCATCGATATCTGACTTTCACATTTAAAAAAAACACAGCGAGGGGAAATATTTTTAAATTGTATTGCTTCATTTTGGAAGATGAAAGTCACACACATTTAGAGAAAAAATATAAATAAATATAAATATATATAAATAAATATAAATAATAATAATTTGTTCTGATGACATATAAATATATTTAATATATAGTAATGTTAAAAAATGTAAAAAATATATTTTATATATTTAATTTAATTATATATTTAATTAAAAATATATTTAATATGAGTAATGTTACAAAATGTAAAAGTAAGATAAAATTACATTACATTATCATTACAAGATAAAATATAAATATGAATAATTGAATATCATTGCAAAAAAATGAAAGGTATGAAATAGAAGCAGTTATATTATATAAAAAATATATTTTAGGAGTTATATAGGAAGTCCAAAAGACTAAAGTTGCAATATTTTGAGAAGAGAAAGTTATATAAAAGTTATAATATTAGGAGGAAAAGGGTGGAATGTCCCGAGACGGGACAAAAACAGACAGAAAACATAAAAACATTTTACAACAATAAGAACAATAATGTTGTGCTATTTAGTAAAAAAAAAAAAAGTATTGCAAAGTTATGAGATGTTACGAAGTTACAAAGTTGCCAAAATGTTGAAACATTAGTGTAAATTAGGACATTAGGGTAAGTCTATGAGAAATTCTATGATAAAAGTTATAAAGTAAGTATATATAAAGAGTATTGATGTTATGATAAAAAAGTGTGAGGATATGAAACAAAAGCCATTCTATTCCAGGAAACGTAACACTATGAGATAAAATAAAGTTTTACAATAAAAAAAACGTGCATGTAACATGGATAAAGTATGTGCCGTGTGCATGCCTTGTCACGTGGTGTAAAAAATGGCGCAAGCATGCAGTAAATAGTCAACAAAACCGTGTGACAGCATAAAAAAAAGAAAAGTCAGCCTGTGGTTTTCTGCACGCTTGAGTGCTACTCTTGCAGTTTTTGTTTGTCAGGGCAGACATGTTTAGCATGGCTCTCTTCCTCTTTCCATCCCGACTCTCCTTCCTTTCTCCACTAAGTCGCCAAACTAGTGACCCCACTCCCGATTGGCTGGCGGTCTCCACAGCGATTGGCCCAGTTGTCTCTCTCTCTCGTTCTCTCTCTCTCTCTCTCTCTCCCTCTCACGTTTCTCCCTTTCCAGAGAAGGCTTGGTTTGGCATGATGATTTGTCAGCCAAGGAATGCTGACAACAGGAGCCAGTTAGTTAGCAGGTGTGGCTTGGGTCACTTCAGCAGAGATACCACATGTTAACTAGCAGTGCTTTATCGGCATGGGAGCGCTAGGAAACTGATTTTCATACGGCCCAAACACCAAAGAAAATAATGCAATGTGCGGGTTTGAATCCATGTTGAATGCCAATGAAAGAAAGTCATTTGAATAAAATACACAATTTATTTTGCACAACGTAACTTAAATAACAATATTTTTTTTCATACAGTAATTTTTTCATACTGCCGCTTAGATATTGTCATATAGTTGTTATATTTTATATATTTATATATTGGTAGATTTCATATACCAAGTTCCCCCTGTATTCAATTTATTTGTAACATTACGACTTTCTAAAATAATATCGGACAGGATTTTCATCATAATATTTCAACGTTTATTTCAAACTAATTTGTATATTTTTTTTCATAATAATAGCTGGTAAGATTTTTGTCCTAATATTGCAACTTTTTAAAAAATATTAATTGAGCTTTTGTCTCATAACCCTGACTTTTTTTCTTACAATAATAACTGACTAGATTTTTGTCGTAATATTTACAATTGTGTTTTTTTTCTTGTAACATAAATTTAAATAAATAAAAAGGACTTATAGGATTTTTGTCGTAATACTGCACCTTTTTTCTCCTCACAATAATAAGTTTATTCTCAAAATCTTTCAACTTTTTCCATAATAGCTGACAGGATTTTTGTTAAAATATTACTTTTTTTTCTCATTAATTGAGCTTTTTTTCTTTTTTTCTGTTAATAGAACTTTTTTTCAAATATTCAAACATTTTTTCTCATAACACAACTTTTATTATGATATTTATTATGAACTGGTCAAATTCTTGTCCTAATATTTTAACTTTTATCTTGTACTAATTTACCTTTTTTTTCCCACCTTAAGACATATTATTAGAATACAATATTATAATAATATTGCCACCTTTGTCCCATAACACTAAGACTTTCTTGAGATACATTTCCAAAATGTAACTTGTATCGACATTTTGGACTATTTTTGCCACTTTGACCAAGGATCATGACCACAATTAGCGGAACGCTTACTTATCGCCTCGCCACTTGACACAAACAACCCAAGCTTCCACTGATTAAGTCAGTGAAGTATACAACAACCTGTCCTTTGAGAAGAAAGTGCATGAACACGAAAGCCTCGAGGAGGCTGCGTTTGGTGTAAGCAAATACTCATCGTGGTCTGGCCTCAGGTCTCCTGTGAACCATCAGATCTACTGTAGTGACAACAACAGGTCCCATCCTCCAACGTGTAGCTAATACAGACAGCTGATGTATCATACATCGTCAGGGTTGGTTCCTCCATCTCTGCCCCATCAGTGCCCCCTTCGTTTGAGTTGCACACGAAGCGACGTCAGCAGGGTGAGCATGACCTCACCCCCGTGTTTGATTTGGTGCAGATGTGAAGCAGAGCGCGGAGGCAGGATTTTTCTTTCTTTTTTTTTTTTTTTTTAAAGGAAGGTTGAGGGCCCACATTTGGGGCAACTGCTGTGTTTACATAGTTTTCTCTCTCGCTCTCTCTCTCCATACTCTTTTGTCTGCCTCTCAAAGGGGGACTGTTTCACCTCTCCTCCATGGACTTTCACTGACCTGTTTTTCTAGCCCTTTTTATGACGCCGCTCATTGGCCTTTTGTGGCACCCCTGCAGCCCCGCAACACATGCACATTAGCATCGCTCCCTCTATTGCTAACACATTACTCCCTAAAATTAAACAACATACAAACCTGGCAAACTATTAAGCTTCGGAGCAAAAAAAAAAAACAGTACACATGTATTTGTGCTGCAAACAGCGGCGATATAACAAGCAGCTAATTAAAATAAATCAATAGCACTGCGGCATGCTTGCTCTCTGGCTGTGCACGTTAATGTCAGTAAACTGCTGCTATGCTATTCTGCTGACACCTTCACTCTTTAAAGGAAGATTTTGCCCATCATACGAAATCCTTATGGGAGACACGGACACGTCTTCTGTCTGTCCCTTTTCTGTGCGTTCTAAACATACTAAACACAAACACAACAGCTCAGCTAATAATGCATGTAAACACTTATTATGCCTATGAAGCCCTCTGGAAAAAGTCTCCAGAAAGCGCCAACGTGCATGTCAACCAAGCTACATTGTTATTGTTATTGTTAACACTACTGACACCTCGCCGCACCACATCGGCAGGCTACTAGCCGGCTAGAGACTAGCTTCACCACACATGCATCAGACCACTACCAAAAAGGTAACGCTACATATTGGAGCTGCCGCCGCTGCTGCTGTATTTTTGTTTTTCAGCTTGAAAAAGTCAACGTGAATTGTTGGCGTTTGTTTCTATGTTGCTATGAGAAATCAATGCACCCAGGAAGGAAGTTCCAGTAATGATTGAAATGACCAAAATACGGCAAAATACTATAAATATTACATGTTATTATGCTATAAAACCGTGAAAGAGAATGAGGACCATTGCCAGAAATGGATGAGTTCTATTATATTCCAACTTTTTTACAATATAATTTCCTCCATTAAACTTAATTTTTTTTGTGGTAATATTTTAAAAAAAATTTTTTATTGAGCTGTAGAATTAGGATTTTTTTCCTTATATTTCATATGTATATATACCCACACATTTATGTATATTTTTTCACACATTTTTTCCCCCATAAAATTACAAATTTGCTCCTTGTACTAATTGTATTACTAATTATCTTGTGCTAATGTCACTACAATGTATTTCCCACAATAGTATGATTTTTTGGCTGGGGGGGGGTGTCATATATAATATACATATATATATTTATTGTGTATTTATTCATTTTTTAAATAAGAAAATATCAATGAACATAAGTCATAATATTGCTGCTTTACTTAAAATAAGTTTTTCCCTCATAATTCATTCATTCATTCATTTTCTACCGCTTTTTCCTCACGAGGGTCGCGGGGGTGCTGGAGCCTATTTTTTCATAAACGTAATTTTCTTAATATTTGGAATTTTCCCCAATAATTAGAATTAATAGTAATCATTTATTTATTTTTATTAAAAGTTTATGATTATTTATTTAAAAAAATTTCATTTATTGTGTCGAAACTTGTGACACTTAGGCTCCAGAGCCAACCTCTTTATTCAAGCTGCAAAGCTGCAAAGACACTGGTTTATCCCACGGCCCACGAAGGCAGCATCCAGTGCTCAGAAAGGTGAGGCTGTCTGACAACACCACCAACAAGCTCTGACAACAGCAGTGTGTGTGTGTGTGTGGGGGGGGGTGAGGGGACTTGACACGGCGTTCAGGCGCCTCTCATTTGACACGTTGCCCTCCTCCTCCTTCTTCTTCTTCTCGAAGACACACGATAGTTATTGTTCTTATCAGCTAAGGTGAAAAGAATGGAGCACGGCCAAGCCCGCCTGAGGCGTCAACACACCTGTATGAAAGAGAACTTATTGTAGCAACACAGCATGGCCGACTTGCCCCGGCACCGACAAATCTTCTCAGGGGAGGAGGAGTGGACTGACTTTTCTTTAACCCGGACCGTCCCCAAATAATCGCCTCCATTAACCAAGCGGCCACCTCTCTGCCCTGGAATGTTTTCACCAATGTTCTTATTTTGGAATCCCACCAGCAGGGGATGGAGCAAAGGGTGGCTCCACCGGAGGAAGAAAACACCTTATTAACGTGCAAAGGTGCACACACGTTGCCTTCGCCTGCCTTCCTTCCTCAGAGCTGAGGGACCAACAGCTTTGGCTTTCACCTCGTTTGAAGTCAGGCTGGAATCATCCCGTATGTCAATAGTAAGCACTCACTCGCTACCCCCCCCCCCCCAAAAAAAAAAAAACTGCACAATACCAAGGAGTATTAGGGACTAATGTAAAAGACCGTACACCCACATATTTAAAAAAAATACTAATTTATTTTACTTTTTTAGTTTTATTTACTAAAATATTTACTTTTACTAAAAATTTACTTTTGTAAACTTACTTTTTTTTCTTTTTTCCTGTAAAATAGTCTCTCTTATTTTTACATGCAATATTATTATTATAATCACATGGCATTAGAGTAATATTATGACTATTATTTTATGGTATAACAAGTGTTTTGTAACTTTTTGCTTTTTACTCCTAAAATAAAAATAATGACTTCCTCACATGATATTTTGTATTTATTGTCATAACTTTATCATCTTCATTCATTCATTCATTTTCTACCGCTTTTCCTCACGAGGGTCACGGGGGGTGCTGGAGCCTATCCCAGCTGTCTTCGGGCGAGAGGCGGGGTACACCCTGGACTGGTCGCCAGCCAATCACAGAACACATATAGACAAACAACCATTCACACTCACATTCATACCTATGGACAATTTGGAGTGGCCAATTAACCTAGCATGTTTTTGGAATGTGGGAGGAAACCGGAGTACCCGGAAAAAACCCATGCATGCACGGGGAGAACATACAAACTCCACACAGAGATGGCCGAGGGTGGGAACTTTATCATTTTAATTTAGTTAAATAAAAAAATATTTGTATCATATTATGAATATTACAATAGACTGTTATAAAATATATATATAATATATATATATAATATGTTATAAAATTACAATATAATATTGTATTCAATTTGAAATATCTATGTGCATAGGATGGCAGCGGTCCACACAGAGATAAGAAGGGCAGTCCAGTGCCATCATTAGCATCACTCCTCCTGGGATCAGGAAGGAGGCAACCCATTTCCTTCCTTAGCATCCAGCCTGCAGCTTCCTTGCTATCTAACTACTTGCTCTTCCTTTACTGTCTTTGTATCATCCTCCATCTTTTTCTACTGCCTGGTAATCGAATAAGTGGGTGTGCGACTCTGTGACCCGCCCCCCCCCTCCCCATTCCCTCTCTCTCCTTTTTTGTCACATATCAAACAGGGTTGCTTTGTGGATTAGCAGTGGGGGGAGCCGATAATGACATGATAGCGGCATGATATTTCAAACAAAATTGAGTGCCAATTGCCGGCGTCGTCTCGGCAGCGAGGCGGGAAACAAGGACCATGTATTTCCTTTGAGTCGGGATCAAATGTCGCTCTTCTTCTCTTCTTTTACCAGGCTGTAATGGGCAGAAGATGTAGGGAGGGGTGGGTGTACATGCCTTGTATGCACACATAGACACGCATGATCCAGTTCTTCAAACCCAAAGTGGAGCTACAGTAAGCGTACAGGGAGGGGGCAAGAGGTGCCCTGATTTATCACGTCGCCTCTTGGGCACCCAAGAATGGATAGACGCCAACAAACAACAAGCGATTAAAAGGCCGCCCCTTTTGCCCCTCACCTACTTCTCATAATTACATCACTAGATGAGAACAGGATTTTTCCACACTGGAAGTTTCCATGCCGCACATTATTAGCGACCGCATGTGCCCCCAGCCATCGCTTTTAAAAATTAATACAGAGTTTCAATTGCACATAATTGCTTTGACATATATTCACAAGGCACCAACAGCAGCAGTAGCAGTGGTCACAAGAAAAGAAGGCAGGGTTATAAATAGTTTGTGGAAGCAACTGAAGCAAAGCCAAGACTGGAAAGAAGACCACAGGGGCTCTGATGTGATGGTGGCCGCCCCCCCTAGGGGGGAAGCCTCTCTGATCGGTCCCGCCACTGAGTGTGTGAAGCCTCCTCTGGTCCTTCTTATGCCACAGTTGCAATAAATGAAAATAAACTGTTGTGGCTCCTAAATATTAGGGATCCGACTTACAAAAAGTATTGGGACACATGGTTGGTTCATCTACAGGTGGTATGGAAATGTATGGGGTGGGTGGTGCCCAACCCCGCTCCTTGATTGATTGCTTAATTGATACATGTAGCAAGCACACACCTATTATTACCATTTTTTTTACATTTTAATATTTGAACTTCATCCTACTTTTCCACGATCTAATCTCTGAAGCTTAACCGACCGCCAGAAGCGCATGTATCACCGTCATATAAACAAGTAAGATGCATAAAAAGGTTATTGTTACCTTTGTTACTTTTAACAGTATGTGGAAAGAGGACAGGAGGACGTAGTTGGAATGCAAAGCGTGAAAAAGCGAGTTGAAGACAAACAGTGAGAGCATGCCTCAACAAAGAGAAAATACCTTGTAGAGGTTCATGGAGTTTAAAGAGCTCAGCCCGAGCAGGAGATCCTGTCCTCTCTGGCTATACACACACACACACACACGCACACACACACACACACACATACACACCCTCAAGGCCATTCTGTTACACCTGGTCACCTTTATCCCTTTCAGCCCCCCACGCCCTTAGCCTTCCTTACAAACATACGCAGCAAGCATTTCCCTGTGGCTAGCACACGGCTCCCTTGGCTATATCTCCCTCAGCTGATAAAAGTCATTATTGCAAATCTACTCTGTCAGGTCGTCTGATCCGCTGGGGAGAAGCTCTGTCACTGTCATAAGCCACAGACAGAGGGAAAAAAAAGCCTAAACAGAATGAACCGTCGTGAAGATACATTCTGTGTAGCATGCTACTTTTCAACTGATGCTACATCAGCATTGAGGTTTAGTTTCTGTTGCAGCAAAAGGACTATAAACGCTGGAATATGAAGGCTGGTAAAGAAACTAAGGCTGTCAAATGGACAGATTAATCAAGCGTTTTGAATGAATTCATCATTGTAAGATTTCAAGTTGAAAAACAATGGCCTCTTACTAGCCTGGGATAGCCATAGCAGCTGAAAGGTACACCAGACCAGGGCTTGAGAGCTTTTTGAGTTTATTTTACAAGACACCCAGCACACACAACAGGCCTCTCCCAGCCCCTTTTACCTGTGAAGGGCCAACCACAGTTCCCAATGAGAGGGTGAAGCAAGTCCAAAAGGTACCCGATTTACATTCCCAACACCCTTCATATTAAATATAAGTCCTTCAGGAGTCCCCCACTGATGGGTCACTTCCTGTATATATACACATATAAACACTCACGTACACCTAACAACTTGGATTCCCCAACTACCACCCAGTCAATCCCCCCTCCTCCAGGTGGCACTTGGGAGAGTCCAATTGAGGTGATCAGCCTCTGCCCTGCACTCCCATGAGCGCGCCTCCATGTTTGTGCCACGACCAATCACCTCAAACAAAAGGAGAAACACAAATGACTTCTAAATGAAAAGCTAACTAACTAAAGTGGCACTTGAACTCAAATGGCAAACAAATATAATTAAAGCACTAACCAGAATATATGTAAATAACTAAAGCCAACTATATACACAGAGAAACCGGACAGTGTAGGTGGGGCATACACCTGATCAGTGAGGGAGGATTGGCAGCTCCCTCACAATCATGATTAATCACCATTTACAATTATGTCTGAAAAAGTTGATATAACCGAAAGATAAGAAACAGAACATGCGTGTACATATACAGTATTTGTATGTAATAACAGTGTCACCTGACGCTTACCTTGACTGGCCTGTTGTGTTGGAAGCAGTTATCATGGCCATGGATGTACGTATTTGTGATGCTGACTAGCACTTGGTTGCGGGATGCCGTGGGTTTGCAGTGTTGTTCTGTGTGAAATGCACTCTAAATACAGAATCTTTACGACTGTTACGGCTATTTTGCGGGATCTCTGTGTGAAACAACTTTTGTGGGGGTTTTAGCTGAAAACGTTGCGGTGTAAATGGCCCCTCAAAAGCTCCCATTTGTCCCAATGAGCTCTAAAGCAAATGGAAGCTCATAAACAAGAGTCCTGACTGTATAGACTTTTGCCCTTTTATGAGCCGGGGACCCCTGTAAGAGCTTAGTGTGTGTGGGGGGGGGGGGGGGGGGGGGTGCTGGGATAAGCGACAAAAGAAGAAGAAGGAGGTACAGGTTAAGGCAGAGAGAAGAGTGACATCTCGCCTCGTTTGCGGCGGCCTCATTACCAAACAATACGGCTGTGAAATTGGTTTAATGACAAAGTCATAAAATTGCTATTCTGCTCACAGATGGCCCCCGGGCTCATGGAGGATTCTGGCAGGCTTACGACGGCTGCCCGCGTGCATTAAGCTACTTCTTGCTCAGGAAAACACAGCATCTCTCTATCTTCCTGCAAATGAAAGAAATTAACCTACTTTTCCCTTTCCTCCCTCTTCTCGACCTCTCATCACCCCCTTCCCCCCCACACACACACACTTCTCACCCTGCTGCTACAGAAATTAAGTAGAATTAAAGACAAAAAAAGACGAAGAAAAAGAAAAAGGAGTCTCACCCACGCAAGCGCAGCTCGACTTTATTTCAAACGCGCAGCTCTTGTTATTAAACGACCCCGCCAATAAAACCAAGCTGTTGAGGAATAAAGGAGCCAAAAGGTGCTGAGAAGTACAAAGACACCCCCAACCCCTCTCCCGTACCTCCTCCTCCATCGCTTTCTAATGCTTTTGCTGCAATACTTCTTTCAGCTCTCTTTGCAGCCTCACACAAGTACATTTAGTAGGAAACGGGATAAAATAGGAAGCACTATATTACATTCAATTATCGACCGTATAAGCACAGCTGATATAGTGATGCACTGTTCTTCAAATGGGCTGCCACATCATGCTATTGTTGTAATAGGGATTATGGTGTAAAGTGCTGCTAATATGTTCATTAACTGCAAAGGGTTGGTAGTGAACCAAATTCATATGCACGGTTCTAACCTACCCAAACCGGGGCGTCCTCCAGTTATCTATTACCCAGTAAACAGGTCAGCTAAAAAAAAATGGTAACTGTCTAATTTAATTAAATACGAGAAAAACATTTAAATGTAAAAATACATTGCATTTTTGAAATAAAGAAAAAATCCTAAAATTTAACAATATTAAAAAATATATAAATAAATAATAATTAAAAAATAATAAAAAAATAATAAACAAACAATCCAATACATAATAAAAATATGAGAACATGCTGTAGTTATACATCAAATCCAATTAAAAACAACTATAAATTTAACTCCTGGGAAATAATTACTGAGCTAAGTATCATATCCAAAGAGCCAGTTTTGAAGCAACAAAATGGTTGGAAATTTTGATCAAAATCCATGAAACAGTTTTTGAGTTTCTGGATCAGGATCAACGGTTTGTGCTGCACAGCTAAATTATCTTAAGTCCAGTCTCAGAATTTTTAAGTTATACCTGCAAAAGATCCAATCATCATGTTTGTTAATTTATCAGATCGGTGCTAGCTCCATATCAGTCTTGTGTCTGAATATTCTCATTCATCAGGGCAATAAATCGATGGCAACCGTTCGATTCAACTGTTCAGGTTGTCTTTTTCAGACAACAACAACACATCATCAGTCGGGTAAACCTAACCAAGTTCACATTCCGAATTCATGGATGAACCTTCCAACGTTTGGCGATTTGTGCTCCACACAGTCTTTCAAAGACAAGGTCAACAGTCCAGTTGCGATTGATGCTATGGTCTGAGAAAACAGTCTAGTGTTTTGTAAGTGACAGCAAATGGGATTTGGTTCCTAACTTTGGAGGTTTGTTCATTGTAGGTCCAGGTTTAAGGTCATTCTTTCATTTTTTAGGTATGTTCCCAGAAGTGGCGGAATCATGGTGGAAACTGGCCAAAATCTGTAAGTTATAAACATTTTGTTATACCAATTTTGAGATATTTTCCTTGAGTCATACCAACACTACACACCACTAACCCTCAAACATACCCCGCCTGTGTACTACCTACGCTGCACTGTTGTTTGTATGAAATTCTACTAAATCCTCGGAAGTGTTAGTTTTATGGAAGTAACACCCCCCCACCCCGATTGTTGACTCACACAGCTGCCGTGTTCTGACCTGCGATACACTCTCAAGTGTCTGATAAAGTGGGAGGGGGCACCATTAATCACATGGCACATACGCTGGCAAAAAGTGCACACATCAACACAACGGTAGCACACATTAGCATCAGCTGTTTAAAACTCCCCCATGGCTCACTTGCAAATGTGGATGGCAACAACTGCTGAACTAAAAAAAATATATATAAAAATGAAGGGTCTAATCTGCCAATAGTGTGAGTATGCCTCCAGTGGAGATGAAATGGGATTATTATTTGAGCATGGAGGAAAAACAGCCAGATCAAATGAATTTAGCGGGTGGGGGGGGGGGGTGCTTGCCACTTGGGATCTGACAACAGAGTCAATTCTGCTAATTAACTGCCAATTAGCGCTCCCTAAATGAGAGGGATCATGATGCTCGTGTTGGCATCGCCACAGACTCCCCCTCTCTTTACCAGTCACACACACACATACACACATTTAGGTGGTATATTTAGCAAAGCGGTGGAGGGTACAACATGGCTACTTCCCGAAATCCCAGGTTATTGCCAAAAAAGACCCTGCCATTTCCATTTGGGTCAAAGTTAAGACTTGGAAAAAAGTAGGGTGTCTAGGAAAGGAAAGGAGGGGGAATCATCATTGCCTCAAAGCTCATAATAAAAAAAAATGGAAAAATGAGACCAGGAGTCACCATTTTATGATACATTTGGAAAATATGAGTTATTATTATATATATTTTTTCATATTGGGCTCGCCCGCCAAACCAGAGGATCATAAAAGTTTCTTACTGGAAGCCTTTTTTGTTTGGACTTTATCTTGGCAGCGAACACTGCAAACAAGATGTGCACCACTGCAATAATGTTGAACCTGATAATGAGCTTTCTTGTACCTCTGCTCAAGTATGCACAATATATATGTACACTCATATATAAATGAAATTATATGAATCCAAATATAATATTTTTATAATAATGTAAGACTGTACATTTGTATTTTATTTTTAAATAAATCACATTTTTTTCCATACAAAATTATATTGATGCCTTTTCCTCATTTCTTTCCTTTGTGTCAGTTTTGAAATTTTCATAAAAATATCCCCCACCCTCTCAATACATGTAAGCTTCACACTTGATATTCATACAGTTGTGTAATCCTTTTATAGTTGTGATAATAATAATAATAACACTAACCAGTGTACTATGGCCTCCCTCAGGTGACTGCTGGGAGATACGGAGTCTATTTCATGTCATCAGTGGGCACAGGCTGCCTGGCGCCGTCGTCTGGCGGATATCCTTCCCTTATCAAGTGACCTGTGCTCCGACAGGGGGCAAAGGTTGGCCGAGAGCCGCCCCTGTGTCTTAATAACTCACTCATTGTATTCCTTTCTGCCGCTAATTACAGCCTCTCCCATGTGTGTGTGTGTGTGCGTGTGTGTGTGTGTGTGTGTGTGTGCATTCCCCCCTGGGCTGTAGAGAGGAGCCAGAGGAGTAAAAATAGAGTGTGGCTTAGTGCCCTCTTTATTGTTATTAGTGCTCCATTGGCACAGCAGTTCGTCATCATATATGCCAAGAAGTGACATATTTGCCTTCTTCAGCTCACTGTGAAGACGACGGAATAACGAGCGCACTATTTCCTGCCTTTCTTTAGGCCAGCTTTCTTCTCCCATCATCTGTCACTGGTGTCATCTCTCAGGCCCGTGCTGCAGCTTGTCTGTGTGTGTGTGTGTGTGTTTATGTGATGGCTGCATCGCTGCAGTGGTAAATAACAGCGGATATCGTGCTGGGTTTGACGCAGAGACGCGAGGGGATACGGTCAGGCCCCATTTAGCTCCCAATGACGGCTGCCCGAGACAAGAAAACCACACCACTCATTGTTAAGATATGGTCCTCCATTGAAGGCCAAACAATCTTACAATGTCAATCTCATTGTTGTGATTGTTAAACTACCACAAAAATTCAACATCATACTGTATGTGTGTAGCATGACAAGGTATTGTTGGGTAGTCCCACTAACTGATAAACAAACAGCTTTTTTCTACTACAGTCCAACTGGATGGTAACCAAAGCACTAGAAGCTACGGTACATTTATCCGTATAAAGGTAAGGAAAACATTGTCAAAGTGTCGGTCTATCCAAACAATAATAGAAACTCTACTGGATAACCAATGCATTACGACTTTGATGCATTCGAAGAAATGTGTAAAAAACTATATGCATAATCCTACACAAAATTAGTGGAAATATTTTTTAATAATAAATGTAATTAGTTATCAACTCCTGCTAATTTATCCAATTGCACATCCTGTACAAAGTGTAGTTGCTATTCTTCATTTTCACTGCAGTACTTCTTGATCTTGGCTTAAAATTTTTCAAAAGTGGGATGATGAAAATCCAGAATCCACACCCGACACCTATTATTGATGGCAGTTTCTGCAAAAGCATGCCAGTGGAAACTTTGTTGTTGTTCTTTGACCAAAGCATTACAACATTAGAGTTAACAAAAAAGAATGTGTTCAACAAAAAGTCATTTTTGGGTAATCCTGGTAATTGCCAAATAAAGCCTCTAAATGTCAACAGAAGCTTCACAATCATTCTTCTCCCTTAATCGTGATAGAAAGACACAGGAACCAAAGCGTCCTTGTTGGTGCACGATGTCTTTCTAATATCTCAGGATACTGTGAGAGAGCTGCCAGTGTCCATTAGAACACACACACACGATATGCACACATAGGCTGCCATTAAGGGCATAATCAAGTAGCCGTCAAATAGTGGACTTTAACCTGTCCGTGTTCTTTATTAACACGGGACCTGCTAATGCCTACAAACAGGTGAGGCTGTTAAGCTAATGATGCAGACGGGAGATAGCGGCTCCAGGAGCCAGACAAACGGTTTCAAAGCGGTAGTGGGAGGTGGCGGTTGTGTTCTTTTCGGTGGTGTGCAGGTGAGCTGCAGGTATAAAAAAAAAAAAAAAAGGGAGGATGCTTTTTTGAGCTTCCACAGAGCTGCCTTGTGCCCTCGCAATTCCGCCAGAGGACAAAGCCCTGATTCAGCACATCCTTTCCCCATGGGGGGAGAGCGCTGGAAACCGAAGACAGTGACTATGTAACCCCCACCCCACCCCACCACCACCACAACCCTTCTCCATCCAGCACCAGCCCTCTGACTGTCTCTCTCTCCCTGTGTGTCTATCCGTCTTTGGCCCGTCCTGTTGGCAGCGGTAATGCATCAAAGGCAAGCACAGAACAATGCCAGGGCCTAGTCAGGAATTTGAAGGGCTTTTATTTTTAACAGGAATTTCGGACGGCAGTGGTCCGTCATGTCCTGGCTGGACTATCTGAGCAGCCACTTGGAAAGAGACACCAGAGAAGGAAAAGGAAGGGCAAATAAAGTTTGAGGTGTGAAACCGTTAAGCTTCTCGTTAATTCACTCCTTGTAAACCGAGGGAGGAATACCGCGGACTTATCTGCAAACTTTCCAGTAATGGAATGCAGGTCATTCTCGATCCACAGACACATGGGACAATTTGTAATATGCATGCCAGACCACTAGTTGGCGACATCACAAAAGGTTTTTTGCACTTTGTAAGATTTCAGATTCCACTTAGGTGAAGTCATTTGTATGTTAAGTACAAATGCTACAATGCACTTGACATGTCGTGCATGTTTTGCCAACATTTGTTTGTAGTTTTAAAATTTTTAATAATTTTGATAACTGTTCCTGTTAGCGGACCCTTTTTATGATGTTGCAAATGCATAAAAATCCTGAAATTTCAAACGCAAATTTGGCCAAGCAGGAAAACCTTTGCAACTTTGCTTGTAACTTTTTGAACTTATTACCAATATAAACCCAAAAGTATTTCATCGCAAAAGCATATAAACGGCCAGTGAAATCTTGTCTTGTTTTTCCCCCCTCAATGATGAAATTGATGCTCCAATTTTCACTTACGTCCCTGTCCCTGTTGTGTCAAAAGTTCTTATCGCTGGCTGACGTCTATTTTATCTGGCATTGACTTTGCCACGTGAATAAATATTCATATTAACGACACAAACACAGAATAAGGCAGATGACCCGGCAATTTTCCAACCTCTGAGGTCATGTCAAAGCCTTGACAGTGTTACAGAGCAATCGTAAATGGACTTAAACGTCTGTAGCGCCTTTACGTAGTACCTTTACGTTAATCAAAGCCTTAGATTTACTCCTTTACTGACTGATGATGCAGCATCGGGTACAGTATCTTGCCCCAGGATACTTCAACTGAAGAGCGAAGTATCGAACCAGCAACCGTCAAGTTGGGAAACGACCAATCTACCACCTGAGCCATGAATCTGTCATCATATAATTAAGTGATTATGGGATGCGCACACAATTGCGCTAACGACACGCTTTTGCTGGCACACTGAGAATCTGCTGTTAATTTTGCAGGATCTCTGTGTAAAAGCTTCTCCAGGTGAAATGTCGCCCATAAGAAGCAATGCACTCCTTCTAAAGAGATATAGCTATTGCTTTGTCTGTTTCCCTGTCAGGTTAGCGGAGTCTTTCTGTATTAATCACCATGACACAGGCAAGGCAACTCAATTTTCTGCTCCCGTAGGTAAGGTGCGCGGCATTGCCGGCCCGAGACGGCGGCACGAGGCATGAAAACAGGCAGCTAATCTTTGCTTACCGGTGTAATTGAAATGCTATCCACACTGTAGGGTGCATTAAAGTCTGATAACGGCGGGTTCCTGTGGCCAATTTAAGTAGCTTGACTTCCCCCTTTTGGCTGGGAGGGAATAAAGGGGGGAGAGTGTGGCGGCGGTGGTGGTGGGGGAGGTTCTGATAGATAAGGCTGACAAACCAAGCTAATTCTCCAGGCATGTTTCTCATTGTGATCCAGGAAAAATGAGACGAAAGAGGAGAAAAAATGAATCAGAGAAGCAAAAAAAAAAAAAATCAATTGACCCTCGGGTGGCTTGTCGGCCTGCGCGTCTGATAAACGTAAAAGCTCGCTTAATGTGGGCCCGCCTGTACCCAACAGATAGAGCACTTTGTAAATGAACCCGCTTTGATAAATATATTAAGGAAAGCCGCGAATAAAAGGCACAGACTTGTCATTTGTAAATAGAAGCCCCCGCTACACGGAATTAGAATGATAAAATGGGGCTCCATATAATTAAGTTTGTGTAAGACCTGAAATCCGTGCAAATACCTTCCCGGGATGCTGAAAGGAGCCTGTCACTTCAATTAATCTGAACATCACCCTGAGAATGTACGTGGCCAAATTAAGCCACAGATAAAAAAAAAAAAACGGCGGCTAGTATTTTGATAAGTAATTCCTGTATCATTTCTTTGCTTGTGTGATCATTTTATTTAATCCACCACCCCCAGTTATGTGCTAAGCCGTCTACAAAGGACCCTCACCGGCCTGGCCACCTTAATCCGCCGTAGTGTATATACAAGGAAGGGGGCGGCTGGCGCTGGTGCCGTCTTTTTGTGGGGGCACCGTTGGTACTGGTTTTTTTGGGGGGGAGGGGATGATTGGTTGATGGCAGGGCGGGGAGGAGGGGTGGCTTATAATCTTCCCAGTCAAGACATAAAAACCAGAACATCCTTACATGCTGTAATAAAGGTGCTGGAGGTGCAAATGTGGACTCACCAGTTGTTTACTTGTAGGATGGTGAGACCCGTGTCTTGGGCTAGCTGCTTCTTCTGCTCTTCAGATGGGTACGGGTGCTGTGAAAGAGGAAAACACGACCGTTAGCCTTGTGTACTGGACATTTCTGTTGACTTTGTAATTACTTTGTAGGACGGTCATGTGATTAACCATGCACGATAGAGGAGTCTTTGTGTCCATAACGCTTATGATTGGGCTGTAATCTGTACAAACCACTGTACGAGTTGCTGGCACCAGAAACACTCAACCCCATTGTACCAATTACAAATATTGCCATTATACCATGCAAATAGTCAAATATTCAAAAAAAATAGCGCTAAGGTCCTATGTCTTCCTCCATTGTGCCGCACCTCTGCCTGACCTCCTCCCAACCCCGGCGCTCCCTCAGCACCGTATAGCAAAAGATGCATCCGCCCACCCATCAACACAAACACACACACATATACAATTGAACTAAACCTGTCAGAGCTGGCCAAACAAGTTTGTCAAATGTGTCAACCTCCCTGATCCCCCTCATTCCCGCCCACGCACTAACAACGTATGTATGCATGTATAGGCAATATTTAACATACCTGTCTAATTTTTCATAAAATGACAGAAAAATCTGTGCTGAAATAAAACGGCTTTCTATTTGGTCCAAACACCACCCGTACACAAAGCCTTGATGGTGTCTACCTGATCCTGCTAACTAACCACCTTACTAACCGTGGAAAACAAGAACCCCCTCAGCAAAATTGGCAATTTTTTGGGACCGGAACAATTTTTTTTTCCCTTGGCCCATCAGTCATGGTCATCAGTCCACAATAAAATTGCTTTATGGTTACGGGACGCTGTGATGCTATCGATGTGGTCTCCAATAGAGGGAAGATGGCTGATGTATAAGTGGCAGGCTTTGGGGCTGCCCCGCAATGTAGCATGACAAAACAACAATGATCACCACTGACAGATGTCTTTAAGGGCCAGATTAGGAGTCGAGGCGCACGCAAACGAAACAAATGAGACACTGTTGTGTGTTTCTGCACATACAGACACACACTCACACACAAATATTCGTAAATTTGACACCTGCAAATCAGCACACACACAAGAATTCCTTTTAAAAGATGACACTTAAATCCTCCTCTATTTTCAGGTGGTTTCAAGCTCCATTAACATTCTTCCCCTTCAAAGAAAACACCTTCTTACTCTTCTGCTATTTTTTTTTTTTTGCCCTCCAGCCTTTTTCACCTCTTGCAAGGTCGCAAGGAGTGCCTGCTGTAAAAATATATTTTCTATATTATTTTTTCAATAATTAGAACCAAGAGGACACTGCCTGTCTGTATTCAACGAGGAATGTACTCAATGAACAAACAAGACTCAGTGTACAGAACAAATAATAATAAGCCTTTCTGCACAGCAGGATTAATCTGATGCTGATATGTTCAATTACCAGCAACATAAGAGAAATGTTTTGATTGCCGAGTGTTGACAAGTCATTGGCTTGGGAAGAAAGGGAGCTGCTTCATTGCATGTGGGTGTGTTTGTGGTCGAATGGGAATTTATCAGAAAATATTTAAAAGCACTATGTTTGTACTCTATGCATGTCAGAAACTAGAGTAGGGACAATTTTCCTGAAAGTAAAACAATACTAGGTAACTCATTAATATGCCAGTTTTATACCCATATTAGTGCATTACTACACACAATCTTAATTATGTATCAATTAAGCATATCTTAAGCATATCTTATTAATATGCTTAAGCATATATATAAGCATATACATATTAAGCATATCTTAATCTTAATCTTATTGCACATATGGCTTGGACTGGACCCGTGGTGCCCAAAGTGTGGGGCCAGGAGCCATTTGCGGCCGTGGCTGTTTTTTTATTGGCCCATGGCACATTGTAAAAAATCAAATATTTTTATCACACTATTATGATGAAAAATAACATGTTAGCAGCAGAAAGTTATGTATTATAATATTAAATATATATATTTAAAAATATCCAAAAGTCAAACAAAACAACTAATAAACAAATAATTTTTTTAAAATTAGTTTTGGGTATAAATCATAAATATTATGCAAATACAGTCATAATATTATGAGAACTATTTAAAAAGAAAGCATAACTATTAGGGTTCATTATGTATGAACCAATCTATATTTTTTATTTTTTATTCTTGTTTTATTCTTCTAAAAAAACAGCTAAAAGTAGATGGACTATAATATAAATATATTTATGATGTGTATGTTGTCCTACTAAATTCTTAAATTCTTCAGACTAAATTCGGGAATTAGCAGTTAAATAACAAATAGTGTGGTGTAGAATAAGAGCTAGTGGTTTGTTGGAGGGCCTATTCATATAATGCATCGTATACCTGTAATAAGAGTGCAGTGCACCATCACTTCTGTGCTTCTAGGTGTTTTCACATTAGCTTTGACCTCGGTCACAAACCAGGCTGGCAAACACACTCACGCCCACAAATGTGCACAAGACAAACAGTGAAGATGACATGGAGGAGCAGCCCAGATTGGAAATGGGAGTGGGTCATTTACATTGTATTAAGGCTTCCTCAGCCTCTCAGATCCCATCATCAATCGCATGGTGTGTTGTATGCGTGTGTGTGTGTGTATACATGTGCTCTCCAGCAGCTCAGCTGGACCAGCATCAGCCTGGTGACGAATGGTCTGAACAAACGAGGAAGATGTCTCATCAAGGAGAGTGAGGATGTTAAAGTTCCACACATTCTCACACAGTGGACCACTAAAAGGATGGTGGAACTTTTCCATGAAGAAATTTAAAATGTTAGAGCAGGGTCAAATTGTTGCCTTTAAAGTTATACAAGTGTAGAAATGAGATGGCCACCACCAATCACTAGTGTGTACTGTATCTTTAAATTCATTGAAATCAATTTAAAAAAAAACAACAAATTATGATAACAAGTAACAACGCATATGCCAATGGTGGAGTGTTAGTGCTTTGAATGCTCCTCCATGTATTCCTTGGATTGTTCTCTTTGGAGTAAGTGTGGCTTAAAAGCCAAACAAAAAGCAAAACACACGCAAGGAGCTAATGATTTGAGGGTCACCAGATTGAGATCTCGTATGATGCGACTTTAGAGATGTATTTTTGTGAAATTCTGGGTTTTTATTTCCATTACATAACAAGTAACCTCAAGTTACACATACCTGTACATCCATATGTTAAAGAAAACCAACATGAGCAAGCTCTTTGGCAAATGAGGCAAAGAAATGAAAAATTTTAGGGGTTCCACTTTAAGCCAGCCTGACACTATTGTCTGAATCCAACCTTCCCGCATCACATGCTAGTTCTAACATACACTAATTCTAAGATACACAACACAGCTGATTTTTTTTTTATGACTACAGGCCACCCACACATTATGTTGTGGCAGCTTTCCTTCAAGCTTGGAGCTCTGAAATCTCAGCTCCAAACACTGCATTTTGGCGCACACACACACACACATACACACACACAAACAGATGGGCATGAGAAGCCGGCCGCCATGGTGGGCCTGGTGGTTACGAGGCCACAGCAGCCGTGAAATCGGAGAACGACTATTTAGACCTCTGAGTAACCCCTTCATGTTAATTGCACCCGGGTTCAAACACAAACATACATACAGTATACTGTGTATATATACTGTGTAATGTATAGTGAGGTAAAAAAATGCTTTGGAATACAAGTTAGCACACATGTAATACAGACGTCCTCAGAGTTTATAATCATTGGACAAATGGCTTTATGAGCAGGTAGTTGGTAAGTGTTGCCTGTGCCCCTCCAAGGTTTTTTTTTTGACAGTAGCCATGCTTTTCAACTAATCATGCTCATATTTTAAATGTGTGTCCTTGTCAGTCTCTTAAAAGTGTGTACAAATTTTGTAGTGATTTGCCCAAACACCCCAAAGTTACAGTGAGTGTTTTGTAGAACACAACGAGTAGAGATATTTCAAGGTATGGGTCCAACTTTGAGGTTTAATAACAGCACCGCCACATGGTGTATTCATGAGAAAAATAATAGCACAGACAACACAGTAGGGGTGCATATTTTGACAAATTTTCACCCTTCTGTGTGCAGCGGTTCAGGAGCAGAAAAGTTACACATCCTGTGAGGTGTCCTAATTTTGTGTATATGTGCCTGTGAAGACAATGAATTGCATAGAAAAAATGATGCAGTCTAACGTCTGGAGATGTCCTCCTCCTCCCTTGTCTCTAGAGACAATGGGACATGATTATTTAATGGATGGAACACAAACACACACACACACAGGAAGTATTGATACCCTCCCCTAGCAGTGAGCGTTGACCGATAGCCTTAAAAGCGGCCTGACCGCAAAACAGCTAATAAATAATTAGCAGGCCGAGATGAGAAGCTTCAATTTGTCGTGCGAGGCAGCTCGGATCGAAAACCGCTTCGTTAATTAAGTTAAAGTCTGTGCCGCCATGCTGACTCGCACATGTTGTGTATCTTGAAATGCACAAACACATTAACACACACACACACACAGAGTATATAGTAGGTACAGGCTCAATTACAGAGTGTGATGTGTTCCCGTCTCTGATAATGCTGCATGTAACGGCCCCTGTGGTTGGAGCCATGTACAGTAACCACATCTACCACTCCATGCCTATACATCACACACATTGGCCGCTAACGTCCTCAGACGCATCATTATCCGGCATTTCATCCAAACCCCTTTCTGCCGTATCCCCCTCCACCCCCCACCGCAGTCGTTGACCCCTCCCACCCGCAATTGATGAATGACATCATCAGTGTGTGACATGAGTTATAGACGGCGGTCACAAGGTCGCCGTGGAGCAGCTAGCGAAAAAAAAAAAAACCTATTCCACGCTAATGACTCCCAGGAAATAGGTGGGCTATTGGCTGTTTACCCCGTTGCTGTAGTGATATGAAAAGATTTTGCTGCTAACGACCGGTGTGAAATATAGGTTGAGTTTTATTACCTTGAGCCAAGGAGGGTGTGCTTTCATGGCGGTAGTTTGTTTCTTCTGTGGAATCATTTCACTACTTTTTGTGGGCTCCACTATATTTTGGGGACGCCAGTAAAGAAACTACAGTATTTTTAGGTAGGGATCCGGGATTGTTTTTTTTTTTTTATATTATAATGATATTTTATGTGCAACACATTCCAACAACAGGCATTGAATTGCTTTGTATTAAATAAAAGTAAAGCTTTCAAAACTACAGGATGTATGAAGGCGGTGTACTGATCCAAATTAGGAATCCATCTCTTTATTTATCCCTTTATTGCACTTTATATAACATCCAAATGCCAAACAAATGACGGCAGCATTTGACGGGTTTCCTCTCCTATACGCCTCCTCCCCACATGGCATCGATTGGAATCTTATTTGTTTTTAATCAAAGTGACTGCAGGTTGATGGTTATTATTCACTGTCAGAAATGAATGCAATCAAAACATGATGAATGACATTTTAATATGGAATCTGCATGCGCCATCCGAGGGGAGGGGAAGATTGGCACATTTAAATATGCCGACTCGTCGTTATTAACGTTTCAATTGGTCGGGCTGACAAATGACGCCGACTGAGTGAATGAATACTCGCAGATCAAAAAGATATGCTAAATATATATTTTTTTACAAGTCCGTCACGACTGTGTACAGCATTCTGTGCAAAATTGGACTTTACGAAAACAGTCAAGTGTGCAATCAGATGTCAAACAGACCTAGAACTGACAATTAACGCACAAATCATAATGTGGATGGATTTATTTCAAGTTTTGAATTAACATAAGTTGGTCTGATTGACATCACAATGAAAAACAAGGTTTTTGAAAAAAAAGTAGTAATAGTAATTAGCAAAAAAAAAAAACCCAAACAAACATTTTTGGGTTTATTTAATTTTTTTACAATTTGAAGCTCTGCCATCAACTAATTTTCAACATATAATTAACTACAGCTTAATGATTTTTGCGAACTATGGAGTCATTGACTTTTGGGACTGACAGAGTGAGAAATAATTTAGTCCAATAAATTGTATAATAAATTGCACCTTAATTAGTAAAACACACTATTCCAACACTTTTTTTGCACAATTCCCTACCAAATTGTCACAAGAACACGTGATATGAAACCCTGTGACCCTGTGACTTCACCTACCCAGGCATAGGAAAGAGCTCCCACTCTGATGCCAGCCTATAAACCACCAACACCACATGCCAGCCACTGGTAACAGCCAATGAAAGTGCTTTCATATCTCCCTGCACATTCAGAGCATACCAACTCCTAAATGAGTGGACAACAATCTTCATAGTAAAAGAAGAAACAAAACACCGACCGGACAGGCCTGAGGCGTAAATGAGCTAAAGGAGCTGTGCTAGCTTGGCAGTGCATCGCCACTCTCCTGATGTACTCCTGGACCCGGCCAGGAGGCCTGTTGCCCTGCACCATTAATTTATGTCCACTGGTGATGGTGCAAGGATTTGAGAGACGCTACCCTTACACTAGAAGTACACTGGGTGAGGAAAAGGGAAGAGGGGGAGCGGTGGGGGCTTGGAGAAGAAAGGAGGGAGAGAGGGTGAGGAAGAAGCACCCCCACCACCCCCGGAGGACATGCGAGACGTCGGCATCCGACTGTTGCGAGCTCGGCGAGGCTAAATAGCAATCACTCCCACACAATCCCAACGTACCTCCAGACTTACTGAGCAACAAAGAGAGAAAGGAGCGCTTGTTTTCTACACACAGTGAAGAAAAACGGTGGCATACATTAAAGGTACATCTGTACAAGTCAATACAACAGTTGGATCTTTGGTGGAGAGCCATCCTACATCACCCTGAGAGCTGTTCCTCATATTGTGTTATACGTTTTATTATGACTTATGACTATATCTCTATGATGCACACCTGTATAGTAAATGCAAATGCATAAAAAAATGAACATTACTCTCTTTATTTTCTGTATAATTACACCAGGGATGGGCAAGTGCGGACTGCAGGCCTTTTGCCGTCTGCATATGGTCTGCAACATTCATTCATTCATTCGCGGGATACACCCTGGACTGGTCGCCAGCCAATCACAGGGCACATATAGACAAACAACCATTCACACTCACATTCATACCTATGGACAATTTGGAGTCACCAATGAGCCTAGCATGTTTTTGGAATGTGGGAGGAAACCGGAGTACCCGGAGAAAACCCACGCATGCACGGGGTGAACATGCAAACTCCACACAGAGATGGCCGTCTCCTAGCTGTGAGGTCTGCGCGCTAACCACTCGACCGCCGTGCAGCCTGGTCTGCAACATATTTAAAAAATTCAACTCAACAATTTTTTTTTTAAAAACAGCATTTTTCAGTATGTGGCCCGCGATGGAAAAAGTGAATTACATGTGAGATGTTCCTAATACTCAAGCCACCCTAGAAAGGATCAAAACATTAGTTATATGTATTGTAATAACATATGTCAGTATGTTGCACAGTTATACAACATCAACAACAAATGATATCAGGTAAAAACAGAACATTACTATCTGTGCTTTGTCATTAGAGCAGGTGTACCTAATGTTGTGGCCAGGGAGGGATTAACGCATCCATGTATTGAAGCAGGCCGATACTTTTGTGGGTGTTTTGATCTGCCTCGTAGCCCAAAGCGTTAGAGATGAGCCTATTTTAATGATCAGATGAGGAGCAGTACCACCCCGCCATCCCTTACAGTCTCTTACAGTTTTACCATACGGAGGTCTCCCCCAGCAGCTATCGCTTTCTTGCTAACCCGTCTGGCCTCGTCTCAGCCCCCCCCCCCACACACACACACACAAATTCACCCTCCCATCTTTCAAAGCTTCCGCTCGAGCTTTAAGCCAGGTCCTAGAGGGCAGGAATTTGGCCTGCTTTTTCAGACCGGCCGGTTTGGCTTTGTTGTGGTAACTGCCCGCTTCAGGGGCACCCCGGCACTGCAGCACTGCTGACTCTCCAGCTCTTGGCTCGCCTCATGTCTGCACACGACTACATTTTTAAGACATTTTTGCAGCCTAAAAACGCAAATGATAAAGCGCAGTATCGTTTTTACATGCCTGTGTACGCATGTGCAGTTATTGTCGTAAGTCTAAAGCTCCTTTCAGACAACCTTTTGGGATATTTGGAGAATTTAAAGGTGAACTGTACTTTTTGGGAATTTTGTCCATCATTCACAATCCTTATGTGAAACATGAACACATATTTCTTTCCCTTTTCTGTGCATTATAACACGAGAAAATGAGTTAATATGAGCTTGCTAACAACAATGACATTGGGATAGACCTATTTCGACTATGAACCCTTCTAAAAAAAACCTCTAACAATATTGCATGGTTTGATATACATGCTGTGATCATATATTAACACAGCAGCTTAGATACAGCAACAACACTTATAATGTCTGCTCTGGGATGGCTGTGTCTTCCAGCACATGACGTGTTCTCCAGTCCTCAGGTAAAAAATACGGACGGAAAACGAGCATCTTGGTGAGTCTTTGTAGTGAAATTGAGAGCTAGGTATCCACTCTTCCATCTGTGAATGATGCAAAGACTAGCAGTTAGCAACGCATCGTGTTAGTCCGCCAGATAGGCCGGCATTTTCCCACTTTTTTTCATGTTGCTGTACTGCCTGAAAAGTACTGGCACAGAATGATGAAGTATCAAGTAGCATCAGTTCCGTGATGATGTTGTATCAAAGCCACTTATGTGAAAGACTATAAAATGTGTTTTATTTTATCAAGAATAATTACTTATTGCTAGTTGGGTACGACTTTGTTTTGATGCTGCCTGTAAAACCTGACATTTTTCTGTCAGTTTTGTTGCTGTTTTAAAGCTAATCTGGTATTTTTTACCTAGTATCAGGAGATTCGGCACTAAAGCGACAATTTTTTTGCAGCATCTCTGTGTGAAAGTGGCTATAGGCACACCAATTACTATTGTTGCCCGTCATAAAGCCATCGGTAGCAACAGCAAGCTAACTACTAAGCCACTGAATAAACAGCAGCGCTGTTTAATGACCTTTGCACACATTGTAAAATAAAGACAACAAAGCGATGATTTTCTCAACAGGCCTGAAGGGAGTTGAATGAAGAAGTTACATTAAAGTTTATCTGCATTAAGGTGTTTTATTGGCAAAAGGACTTAATATCTGCATATAGTATCTCTTTAAGTCTCTGTCCATTGTGTTCCGTGTTTGACTTGCCAATTCAAAGTAAAGAGGGGTTGATCTTCAGTTTAAATTGAAACATTCATTTGAGAGGAGGCGAGTGCGGGGGGTTTGCTGCTGCTCAAATAGAAGCTTCTGAGAGTTTCCACTTGACGGCTCTCCCTTTCATTGTGCATTAACTTAATGAGCAGAAGTATTGGAATACACAAGCAAAGCCTCTTTTAGCACTCTCTCTCTCTCTCTCCCTCTCTCTCGCTCCTGTCTCTTTAAGAGTTCACATTCTCCAGAGAAAGGCCACGGCGCTCGAACAGCGAGCCTCGGGACACGACAACAAGAGCACATCCACTTACTGAGGACAAACAAGGACCCTACCCCAGCAACCCCCCCTACATACACATACACATGCACACCCCCTGGGGCCAACTGTGGAATGTCACGCCAATTTAGACGATATCATAGAACATTTGTAATGTCAATTTTTTAAATGTTCAGGTCAAAAAAAAAAGGCGGTAACATTTGTCCATTATAGCGCAGGCTTCCCCGCCCCATCCCTCTTCTGCCACAAACAGCTGCAGGGGTAAACTTCCTGTTTGCTAATGATGCTAAATGTGTTCAAGTCAGCCGTGTCAAATTTTGCCTCCCTCTTGAATGGGCAAGCTGGAAAGAAAGATTTGCTGCCTTGTCCTTCAATGGTTATGTCAGTGTGCACGCGACAATGGCAACATAGAAAATTCTATTGACAGAAATCGCACCAAAAAGTAAAACTAGATTAAAGGACAATTTCATGTGTAACCAAAGTGAACCCTGTCGACAAAAAAACATCAGTAAGACGTAAAAACAGTGTAATATTCATGCTACTGTCAAGCTTAATGTTGTGTTATACCGTTCCTGTTTACTCAATCGTTGTTTACAATCAATTGTCCCGTGTTTCTACCGTCCAACAAAATACAACAAATCTGTCACAATCAAGCAAACACAAGACAACCATCGTTCTTTGTATTTGAAGTTTATGTTATCAAAACAATTCCTATTCATAAAAACCTGCAAGAACACCTAAAACACTACAACATTGTCATTACTGTGTTTCCGTATAGCAACATTTTCAATTGTTTATAACCTTTGTTATGTAAACAAAGCATCTTCTGGTAGCCTCAGACTTTTGCACTGTTTCAGTTTAGATCTTGCATGCAAGGGAGCCAGTCAAGCCCCACCATGTGTGTACCTGCTATGCCTGAAGATGACATGAACATCTCCCCAGTCGTCCTTTCATCTCTTTGCCTACAAGTCAAGGAGCTATCTCCTGTCATTGCTCAACACCGCACAGCTGGGGGGGCCCTCGGGCTTCAGTGTGCGGACTGCAAAAACCCCCTTGAGGATCTTTTCAAAAGATGAGCTGACATGGAAGTCAAAAAGAAGTAGAAGGAGGCTAACAGGTTGGGCTAATGGTGTTGGAGCATTCCAGCTGACCTGGTGCCCGCGTCTCCTTGGCTCGGTTCTTAGGCTCAATCCTGCCCGGGGGGTGGACTAAAGGGACCTTTGACCTGGCTGGCCCGCCTAGCCTAGCTACAGCCCTGTGGTTTGTTAGGGGCTTTATCCACTGACAAAGCAGGCAGGAAGTTGGCAGCCACCCAGCAGCCCCCATGGGAGGATGACCATCAGCTAGCTCAGCTTACTGCTCATTACAGGATGGCGGTGCATGCATGCATGTGTGTGTGTGTGTGTGTGCGCATTTACGCTTTCTTAAATTGTTACTATTTAATTTAATGGCTGCAAGCTACAAATGTCCCCCATGCTACAAGCTAACCCGATCAGCTTATGCGTGTTAGCAGTCAGGCGAACACCCAGCCACACTGGACTCAGTGGACTTCGGCACACTTCGGTCTCCCAATGACTTGCTCACTTCCCCCTCCAGCTAGCTAAAACATTAGCTCATAAGACGACTCCACTCTCGCCCTTGCCACTCCATAAAAGTCAGGTAATTAATTTATACACCTTGCCATTAATAAGGCTGATGAACTTTCACTGCTTAAATCTATTACATCTGGCCAGCCATGTCTAGAGCAACTAAAGGACTTTCCACTGCCAAAACAGCATGGTAGATTTTTCAGTTTTTTGGGTCTAGATCCGTCTACCAATCTGGGTGCAACAAGGGGTCAATGACCTGCAAGGCATGATGGCTTCCCGACTCGGAGGCTGTTGACAAGCGTCTGTGTTCTTTTCAACAACTCGTTGAACCACCCCCCCCTTACCACCCTCCGTCTACCCCTTCCCTTCTCTGGAATGTAACACAACCGCTCGCTGAGGTAACCCAAGCGCCTCCCTCCTCATCCCATCCTTCATTTACAGAAAAAAAAACTTAGACAGACAGAAAAACATAATCGGAGGAAGACCATCTGTGGGTGTTGGACAGCTGTCCCCCATCTCCCAATTTCTTAACCTCCGTGCTCCCTCGTTCACTTACCATTTCCTCGCTTCTGATTCACTTCTAGGGCTCAGTGCCTGTGGAATAATTAATGATGCAAGGGTTGACCGGAATGCCTTGGTTAGCCGGTTTTATCTCAGACTGGAAAATAAAGGAGAAAAGAGGAAGAGAAAGACATAAACCAGTCAAGACGGTGAAAGAAACAGACTGTTGATAGCCGTTTCCCCCGACAAGCCTCAACCCAGTCTTCCCCTCAAGTCTAATCCACCATCCCCCCCTTCCCTCTCTCTCTCTTACTCTCCATCCTGATGGAAGGATTGGGGGGCCTGACCTGTCTGGTGATTGATGGTAATGTCTCAGGAAGTCATTTTCCCCGACAGCACCCTGCCGCCTTTCACCAGGCCTGGTGCAGAGGTGAGGCCATCACATGGATGCTTTTAACTCTCTGCTCGCCGGCTCACCCAGGACTTTCTGCGCCATCTATCACGCTAACCTTCAAAACACCATCTTGTCGTCCCTGTGCACTATTAGTCCAGCCAATTGTCCCATTTTCAGTGTCACATCAAGGTTGAGAAAGTTTCGAGAACCAACACAATGTACAAAAAAGGAGCCCGTCCTGAAGTGGTTGCCCAGGTCTTTCTGTCCGTGTCAAAACATCATCTCATCCTTCTGCACTACTACCAATTTCTATGGTTTCTGTGCAGATCAAGGTTGAGAAAGTTTGGAGAACACTGGAGAACCATTACGCAATCCTGAAGCACTGACGTCCACCCTGCCTAGGTCTTTCTTTGCTAACCTTGTTCGAGGACCTTCTTCGTCATTCTCATCTGGTCCCTTTGCACTAATTGTGATTGTCCTGGTTTCCATGCCACATCAAGGTTGAGAAAGTTTAAAGAACCAACATAATGTACACAAAAACAAAGTCCATCCTGAAGCGGATCTGCCATGTGGCCCCTAATTCAGGTTGCTGGGGATGGATCCTGCGCGACTCCATTACTGTCAGCGCTTACCACCTCCATTATAGCAATTAGGAGGTTCTCACACTAGGAATGCTTTGCTATGCTGCAGAATTGCTAACATCTGCCTGGTGCCGTCTCCAGTTGTCTTTTTTTCCTCAGAAACTGAAAGTCTCCAAGCGCTTCTCCCCACATTTGTTTTCTTAAATCGACTCATACTGTGCCATAAAGAGCTTCCTCTCTGTTTGAGTCCAAATAAACCTAAAATGATCCGTGAAGAGGCTCACCGTTCCTGCTTCCAATAGGCTTCATTAGTTTTTGATATCTGGCGCGGGAAAGGAGGGAGCAAGGGGGGAAATAGCATGAAGATAATCAATGGAAAGAGGCTCGCAGCCTATTAATCTTCCCCAAAGGATTGTGGGTTAATACGCGTTCTTGCATAGGCAAACACGGCTGTCTGCAGAACACATCTGTCTGCCTGGATGGGCTACTTAATGAAAACAGCCAGTGCCTGGCTACGGTGATGGATGTCGTTCCGCCGGTGAAAAACGACTACGCTCTCGCAGTGCACCGAGGCTGAGCTACACATGATAAGGCTCCATTCCAAATCACAGAGGGACCCAGCTGTGTTCCCCCCAGTAAGGTGGACAATGGGGGCGCAACGCATGGCCACCGGAGCGGGTCGCCATGGAGATCATATCAGTGCACCTTAAGCAGACTTGATTGAGGGAAGGAGAGAGGACGGAGAAAGACTAGAAGACTTGTCGTACAGTCCGCAGATAAAGAGGAAGATGAAACTCGAGCCAACTGAGGTAGATAAGCAGCAAGTCATGTGTTGTGCGTCTATGCATGTGCATGTATGCGTGAGCCGGGACATATGTGCGTGTTCTGACAAGGTCTGAGGTGACCCCTGGTGTGGAGAAGTCCTGTAACAGGATCTCACTGCCGTCCGCGCACTAGCGCTTCCCTCGGTTGTTGTGCTAAACAGGCCACCTGAAGACAGGATTAGCCCGCTGTGACCCGGCCCTAGAGGTAACCGAGACACAACAGCAGGGACAAACATGAAACGTACACTGTCACGTGTTGCACAGGGGGGGTGGGAGACAGGTGGCAGCAGGAGGAGAGGGGGGGGGATTGTAAATGCAAACAGGACACCTATAAGAGGATGAATGCAAGTAGGCTACAGTGAAGGTGTCACTAGTGTTTGCTGTTGTCTAGTGAAAACAAAGAATCACAGCATAAGAGGATTGGGGCCAGCTAACACTTTGCCTTGGGTAGGGGGCTCAGATTTGTTCCTGTATGGAAATGGATGCCCGTCAGCTTGTCGATGACTCAACAACACATAAAACTATGCATGCTGTGCTGTGACAAATGAGCAGCGCTTAATGTGCCAGTGATTATGCGGGGCTGTGGGTGCCCCTAAAACCCCCACTTTGAACTTGTAATTGCCCCCGGTTTTTTAGTAATGAACATTAAAGAAAGGGGTGGGGGGGGTGTTCGGAGATGTGTTGCTAATTACAGCTGTGCTTTTTCAGGAGTAGAAGTAGTAGGATGATGCTCTAGGACTGCCGTCTTCATCTAAATAATTGTGCAAGACGCTTTATGGGCTTTAGAGAGGTGCTTTTGTATGTCAGACGCTGCAGCCTTGGGGATACGCGGGAACACAGGATCAATATTCAGATGTGTTCACATATGCAGCCAAGGCCTAGATTTGGTTGAGTTTTTGTTTGAGTCCTTTCTTTTACAATTACAGCTTCTGTTGAACGATTGGCACCGGGTCCTTTTCCTTCTGCGAGGAACCTACACCCGAGAAGATGTTTCCACCTTTTTTTCTAGCCACTGATATGGCATCATCCCCCCTAAATTTTCCCCTTTAACATGGCACTAATTTCCCGCCATCGCTAGGATCTTCTTTTACGACAAAGCTGCAGGATCACTGTGTAAATGAGGCACATTCTACTCCTGGAACGAAGCCATAGTGCCACATTTCTGTTTTCAGAGGTACTATCAGCGCTATAACAAAACCGGGGCAAAGATTGCATAATGCTAGACCGGGGAGATACATTTAATTGAATCCAGAGTTGTGCTAATATCCTGCCATTGCTGGATTTACATAAAAGGAAAAGGTGTAAAAAAATGTCTATGGGATTTCTGTGTAAAAGGGGTTACTGTGTCATGGCACCATGTTGTTGGATTTTGTCAATGTATAAAATGTATCCGTGATAAAGTGTCTTTAAAATCATCAGTTGTATTCCTAAAACATCCCCTTTCGGGTGGAGAGGCATTTTTGATATAGGAGGAAACAAAATATCGTCTGAAAAAAGGTTATGGTGCAGACAGGGTCCGCTGAGGTTCGTGGGTAAAAGAGCAACAAATTGACCGGCTCAGCTTCATTCTTTGATGAGGACTGGGACCTTAAAACCCGGTCTGTGCGGGAAGCAAAAATGATATCAATGGAAGAGGGGGGAGAAAAAAATGAAAAGGTGAGGAAGTGGGTGGAGGGGAGAGGTGAGAACAAGAGACATTGCTCCCAGTTATAAGGACCCCACTGTGCAGGAATCCTCAGCGCTCGCCTCTGGACGGAGCAGTGGGGCAAAACAAAAGCATGCATTAGAGAGGAGGTTGAGGGAAAAATCACAGGGAATGGCAGTTTTGGGATTCTGGATTCCCATGACAAACCAAGCAGTGAAGCACAAGGTCTGTTTTTGATTTTACTGCAACCCTTTCTCTTCCCTCACCCCTCCACTTCCACGCTCAGCTTTCCTCCCTATGTATTTTCTCCTTCTCTGGGTGTGAGATGCATATCAAAGCCGGATTGCAGATTCTAAGCGGTCCCCAGCATGCGGCAGCCACAACCTTTCCCCATCAGGGGGTTGCTTAGTTAGGCTAGCCTGCAGGGCGGCACCCATCCAAGGTTAAGGGGTAATTTTAAGGAAACCAAGTCTGAGATGTGAAACCAAAATCCGCTTAAATATTTTGCTTTGAGCTGGGGCAGACGAGCTAAAAACACAATCCTGAAATCAGCCATCACCATCTTAATAACTCTTTTCCACCAGGGGCATGTTCTGCTATCACAGGCTACCTTGCATGGTCTGTTATTACACATGATGTCATTCCCTTGACGAAAGGCAACCAAATTTTGTGTTATGACTACATTAGTGGTGGATTGTACTGCTGTGCTGAAAGCTGGGAAATGTGGCCCTCTCTTACAGTCTAACATTGGAGTAAAATGTTTGCAGGATGCCTGTTTGTACCAAAAATCACAGGCCGTTGTGGCAATATCCAGCCACTGTTCTGTGTAAAAAGCAAAAGCTGCATTAGCAGGACATGTCTACAGCAGGAGTAACCAAGGCAAACAAATCGCTGCTCCTGCACAACAATGGGAATCTAACTTCATGCATGAGTCAGGCTGCTATGACGTCACGCTATTTATGCATCCGAAGCGGCTGCTGCCATCCCGCCTACACAATCCGAAGTGGAAACGCAAGCCAAATCAATGTTCCAAACAAAACCGCATGGTGAAAACGTGGCTTTGTGCTCGATGGAGAGTAGTCCCCACAGCGTGAGGACTCCGCTTGGGAGGTCTGGGTGAGGTTTGTCAATACAATGTTGGCACACAGAGCTTCTGCAAAACATTTACAGGCATGCAGCCCGCACGAAGGTGAAAGACCTCTTTTCGAAAACCATACAGATTTTACACGTTCAGTTATGAAATATTAATACCGGCAACCAGTGCATTCCTTTTATACGATGAACAGAGAACATATGCTTTCAAATGCACATGTAGTCAGCCATTTTGGTTTGTAGGTGTCATTTTTGGGCATTTCTAAGGTTGTACATGAGCAAAGACCACCGAGGGAATGAAAACAGAACATCTCGGCAAAACAAATGGGTGGGGCTAAATTGCAAAACATTGAGAGTTCTCATTTGTATTGTTTCTTTCTTTATTGTAGTCTAACTGGAGATTGCTTTTTCTGTTCTAGGAGTTCCCGCCCATGTGACAATTGGTTGGAAACAACCATTTTCCCGAAACACTCTTCATTAAACAGTCTGCATTAAGTTGCAAACAGCAGGAGCCAAAATTAACCCGGAGGAAGGTGAAGGAGGAGTTAGAGGGGGGGTAGCGGGGACAGGGAGGATTATGGCAGCTTTCCTTGCATTTCCACATACACAAAACATATGGGGCTCATACTGGCAATAGTTTATATGCCAGGGGATTCCACGTAGGCTTAGGTGGCTTTGAAGTGGAACTATAACAGATCTGGATTAAGGAGCAAAGTGTAAAGGTCTGTTGTTGGAGCATGAAACACACACACTCAGGCTTATTACGCTGCAAGAATGAGAGCCGCAACCAAAGAACACCATGCACAAAGCATCTTGGAATACAGCCGCAGAGTGGATGTGGCCTGTAATATAATTATACAGGCTGTGAAAATGCGACATCTAAACTGTCACTCTGTCTTCACCTCTCTCCTACAGTATAAAAAGGGGGGTACTTGTTTGACATTTAAAGGCAATAGAGTATGATCTCAGTGTTCTTCTTGCAAGAACAGATGGCAGATGCTGAGCAGCCACCAGACAATAGCGAAGGAACCTCCCTCCACGGTCTTCATCAAACACTCAGGATGCAAACTCACTTGTCTAATTGTCGCTAATGTCTGGTGTATAAACAAACTCACACAATGCAGTAATAGTTGCACATTTTGGGCCAACCGATTGTGGCCCAGGTTGCCATGGGTGACTGGAGTGCTGACTTTTTTCGGGCACTGAGGCAAACAAGCACATGACAGATTAGTGTGTGGGCCTCCTCCAGGCCTCCACCTCTGTGACCTTTAGGAGCTTTGACTTCAAGCCCTAAAACTGCTCCCTTTTTGTCCTTTGTCTCCACTCCTATCTTCATCTCAGAGATGTTAAACCGCCGGGCTTTTACAAACTTCAGCTGTGTTCATAGTTGGTCATTTTTCAGGAAGAACTTTCCAAAGTGTTTGCAGATGTGTCTCCCCACCAGTTCCACACAGAAGGTCCACAAGAATTTTCAAGGAAACAGTGGCCTGCACAAACAACATGACCACTCCTTTCAAAACTCTTGCATCATATGACGATAAACATCCGTTGCCAATGCCTGGCCTGGCCTGGCCTGGCCTGGCTTGGCCCCATGTCTTGTGAATGACCTGAGCTGCTTGCCTCTTTTATGTGCATCTATAAAAGGGCGGTTGAGAGAGCGGCTCCCATAGGAGGGCTCGACCTGGCGATGACACCCTGTTGTCATGGAGACTAATTCTATGTTGGGCTGGGATCGGGAGGTGAGGGGAGGGGGGGGGGGCATTGTCACTAGTGTATCTAATGATGTTTGCAGCACAATGCACTCATCTCCTCACAGAGTGGGATGTGTCCTCACTTGGGTTAATCATACGAGTCCTGTCTAAAGCTTTGGAACCGTTGACACAAGGTTACTGTACACGTTTATTTTTTTTACGATTCAGAATACAGAGAAACCAGCGGAATCACCAACATTTTCAGGAAATTCTGCCTTTAAAGTCAACTATTGTTCCCATGGGTGTACTCACAAAAGTTAGTTTTTTTCATTCTACAGGCGTTAACTTCTTTTTACACTTAAAAGCTCATGACCATATCACTATTTCACTATAATATTAGAATACATAATTAATATCCATCCATCCATTTGCTACACTGCTCGTCCTCAAGAGGGTTGCGTGCATGTTGGAGCTTATCCCAGCTGACTTTGAGCTTGTTATAAATAATGTAAGAAAAATATGTCATAATTACAGTTATGATAACAGATGATTAATAAGATGAAAATTAGTAATGGATTCTTTCTTTCGGCAATACAAAAGTAAAATAATGAATAAATACAATGGCAGTGATAATAAATATACACCTTAATTTAATGTGTTGCCTTCAAAAAGTAAGTAAAATATTTTTTTGTCTAAATTAAGGTTTTTATGGTTCCTTATCATATAGTCAGTAGCAGACAAATTCTGGATCCGATGAAAAAATAAATTATATGGCACCTAAAATACGAATAAAATAGGAAGTCACCACAGCGGATCTTTATGATTCACATACTGATTTTTGGCTTTAGCCCTTGAAATACCCGATGCCCTTCCTGACCAATACCAGCGATGCTTATTAGTGGTGATTCAAACCTGAGGCATCCACACCAAAGTCCAGAACGCTAACCACTACACTACGGCATTCATCATAAAGTCTAATTAATCCATGTGATCGGTATCGGCCAATTTCAGTCCTGGATGATCGGCAGCATAAAACCCTGATCAGGTATCGCTAAAATGAACACATTACAACAAAATACCAGTACTGACTAAAGCCATTCTACTCAATGATGTTTCCATCATGCATAAATGTGCACAACAGCTACAAGCACCGTTTCTGTGCGACAGTCCAAGACTAAGGGATGTATCACTTTCCTGTCAGGGAACCCAGGGGACCAATAAACCTGGCTTAGCAGCTTAACAGCATTCCCCCAAACACCCAAGCCAAAGGGTGACCCCCAGCACAAAATCTTGAGATCCTTGGTTCTTGAAAGGGGCTACCATTCATTGCACCCGTATTTGTTGTTGTTTAGGATTTTTACACTAAGCTCAAAGACAAGGACAGAGAACCAAAGAGGTCTATCTCTATATCGGACTACTTCCTGTTTTCATTGCGAGGCTAACCCTTGTCTTTACAGGGGTGAGCAAGGGCCAGTGGGGTCTTGCACAGGGTGAGAGGGAAGGAAAGCCTGGGGCGCCAGGGGGCTAATTGTGCATTTTATCCAAACAAAAAGGGACTATCGGCACTTTTATTCACCCCTCTCTTCTCTCCATAACACAACCACAGCACATCCATGGCTTCCTTGCATTGGGGGGTGCAGTAGCAGCATTTCCCCCCATTTTACGCTCAAGTTTACCTTTCTGATAACATAATCTCCCCGTAGTATTGAAAAGCTTATACCAACAGTCTGGGATTTCCCTTCCTCTAATGTGGCTGGAAGACATCCAGAACCTCATGGGGACGCAGCAAGGGAGGGAGGGGGTGGTATTAGAGAGAGAGCGAAAGAGCAGGAGGGAACGCTGTGACCCTCATCTGCCTGCTAACACCGGCTGATCTGCCCATGCGGCTCTTTGCCAATTACATATGGGGCATTTCAGGTTGCCACCTCGCATGCTCTTGACTGCATGGACATATGGAGTCAGGACTGCAGGTTCTGATGCGCCTGTGATGCAACAGGTTGTCTCTCAGGGTCCACAATAGGATTAGAGACCTGCTGGTGTAGAGGACATGTCATAGGTGGCCACCTGGGATAGGCTCCAGTGACCCTAGTGAGGATAAGCTGCTTATTCTGTTTTTCTCTTAATATTAGGACTTTATTCTCCAAATATTTTATCTTTATTCTTGTAAAAAATACTGCTCTTGTCTTCAATTTTGCTGTGTTTTAGAATGTCCATATAAGGAATTGCCAATTTCTTATTGACCAATCGACGGACTGCATTGTGTTTAGTAGCACTATTTACCTTAGAAAGGGGCATTTGAGTACATTCCTTTTATCAAAAATGTGTAAAATTCATTATTTTGTTAATAAATTAACTATTCCAACAAAAGAGGAATCCTTGTCAGTGTTCTACACTCTGGTTTCATTTCAGAAGGTTGATAGCGTCATCATGTTGTTTTTTTAGACAACAAACTCATTGGATCAACAGCGCCTCTGCTGGTTGCTGCAAAGTAGTGCTCTCCATTTTGCCTTGAATGCTTTGAGAAAGGACATACATCAACAGGTGTGTGGTATACAAAAGTCGCAACCTCCCGATGTTGTCCTCGGTTTTGCTTTAGGTAAATAACCGTACATATTTAATCGACTAATCATTTCAATGCCCGCTCCCTAATTTACGGAACTTCTCCATTCAAAACTAAAGAGAAACGGACTGATTGGTGGAAACGGGGACCTAATAAATAGGGGCGAGCTATCCGATGATTTCTCCCAAGAGGTCAAAGTACAACACGGTGGGGGCAATTTTGTTATACTGAATCCAAAAGCCAACAGTTGTTACGATTGGCCTGTGGGTAAAAAGAGGGAGGGGGTTGCTGTTCAAATAAGGTAAGGGAGGGGGTGCGGGTAGTAGCCCCTGTCCTTTTGGAGCTTTTCAGAAAGACACGACAATGGCTGGATGTTGAGAACATATGTACAGAGACCCCCGTGGCTCACAGAGCTGCATGCTGCGCCCCCCTCCCCACAAAAAAAAAAAAAAAACAAGGCGGCTCCTTTTCACTCCTCACCCCTCAGTTAATGAATGGCAGCAATGACAGAATGCCACTATGGACCATTCAAGGTGCCAAAGTCCCCCAGTCCCCCCCTCCTTTGCTCAAATGCATCCAGCAACGGCAAATACATTTGCTTAACAAATTAAAAGAAAGGCGAAAGCAGGCGGGCTGATGGGAGTGTGTGTGTGTGTATATACATATATTTGTGTGTGTGGGAGAGTTGATGGGTGGGAGAATTGGATGGCAAGAAGAGAGAAGGGGGGATAATTCAATTAGTCCTCTTCCTTAGTGAAGAAATGAAGAAAGGTTAAAAGGGAGGGATTATTATTTGTACAAGACAAACCCGCGCTTCACACAAAGGCAACAAATAAAGATTGGAGAGAAAATCTACAATTTGGGGACCTTGAAAGCACCCTGAATAAAAAGAGCCCCCCAAAAACTTGTGTCTATTGGTCTCCATTGGGTGCACTTTTCAATCCCTTCTTTCTAATAGAATTTAAAGCAATTCTAAAGCTCTCACTGCACCATTCTCATTTGAACCAGAACTTGAAAACCCATAAGTTGGACATGTGGATGGGTTAGTCAGTCAGTTAAAAAAAAAAGAAAATGTGCTAATAAAAACTTCTTTATCCACATTATTTCCCAATTCACACCAAATGTTAATGTATTTTTGATATGCACACCAGGTTTTCTATACGTCGGTGACATAGTTTCTGCGTATTTAAATGCCGTAATTTATTAAATGACCTGAAGTTGTGAGTGCCGTTGCTCTTAAAACGTCTATGGTAGAGGTATAAAAGAGAAATTGAATATGATGCTGCTCTGCCAAGTCACAAGGGGTGTTATGAAACAAGCGAACACACCAAAAGCTGCCAAAAATGTGAGAACTGTAAACTTCCCTATCCACATTTTTGCACCAAATTTGAATGGGTTTGTGTTATGTACTCGTACCATCTCTCCACAAAGTTTGATGTAAATCTGTGTTGTTGTTTTTGCGTAATCCTGCCAACTATCCAACAAAACAACACCTGTCGCCATGACGGAGGTAATCAAAATGCCCTGAAATCGTGAGTGCTGCTCAGTTTGGGCGATGACTCTCTAGTCAGGGAGCGAGTGAGGTTTGAACAGCTGCAAAGTCATTTTGATAATGATGAGAATAATAAGCAATAAGTGGGGGCCGGCGAGGCTTCGGAGGGCTTTGCTGTTGCAGCTTCACTGCTCCTGAATAGATAAAAGTGATTAAAGCACTCCTGATTATCCCCTGACCAATATGTAATGGATTTACAGCCCTTTCAATTAGTCCATATTTGCTGGTCACTCATTACTTGGGTTTTTTTGTGGAAGGGGGGGTCATGAGGATTTTGGTGTGTAGGGGGGGAGTTAGCTGACCCTACAATAAAGACCATGACAATAAAGTCTACTTTCACTGTCCTTTACTGCAGTGTCCTGCTTGTGTGTGTCGCATGCTGCTGCTGTAATCTGACCTATGTGGTAAAATCAATACAGCCTGATGTTCTGATAATGTACTGACATCAGTGAGGGTCCGGGGGTGGGGGGGTGGGAGTTCAATCCTCACTATGCTTACAAATAGACAGACTGACAAACACTGGTGTCTGATTTCGCCAAGCTGTGTCGCATCATCAAGTTTAAAACAAAACAAAACACAGTGGAGCATATAAAGAAAGTCATAATTTAGTCACAGGTTAACTTTTTTTGAGTGGGTGCGTATTAAAGGCATAGAAGAAACAATTTACTGCAAAGATTTTGCAAGATATCTATTACTATAACAAAATTACTCAAAGTTCTTCACCCACATTTTTCTTTCCATTTGCACCAAATTCAAATGGTTTATAATAAGAATTCTTCATGATAGATCAAGTTAGACTTTGGAACAAACTATTCAGTGTTCACAGTAATTCCTCATGTATCACGGTTATTTGGTTTCAAACGCACTTGTGATAAATGAATTTCCGCAAAGTAGCATTTCTTATTTACAGATCAAATATTTTCATTGTTTCAGTGTAGAAAACCTGTCTATGACATGTCTAAATACAGTTTCTAAAATGAATAAAACCCTCCAGACATGAGAAATCACTCCTATAGTTACTTTTACACTCATGTTATCAAAAATATTTGATATAATGACAGAAAATAAGACATAAATAAGACAATAACGTTTGCGCAGACAGAAAGTGATGGTGAGGGTTCAGAGTTGGTGAGAGTTATGTGGGCCAACTGTAGTTTGTTGGGGGATATTTCATACCATCAACAAAAGTATTTGTGTATTGTTTTAGTTAATTTAGCTATTTTTATGCTTGAACATGCTTAATTAGCAAAACAATACATACAGTTTGTTTAAATATGCATGATTTATTAATTAATGTATTTTGATAACCGCAATAGTGTTATATAGTGGCGAGGGATCACCGTATATCCAGTTTCTACTGTACTTTAGGCAACAAACCAGACAAAATTCTGTAATACAAGACAGAAATGTCCTCATTACTCAACCAGGAAGCAACATTTTTCCTTTTCCACCTGAGACAATGGTGCCAAACAATGGCTGTGCATCCCCACATTGGATGTCACTGTTTGCCGCTCGCATTGTTGCAGGGAGTGTGCTGAGCAGGGTAAACAGTCCAAAGTGATTACACTGACCAGGTCACTGCGCACCTCTGACAGTTGGCTGACAGGTAAGTCACTCCTGTCAATCACTGCCTTGCAATGTGACAGCTGTGTTTGTGTCCATAACTGAATAATAACAACAAAAATAATAACAAAAAACTGACCGTGAGATGCTGGAAGAGCCACGCCCTCATGATATTGGTGGCCACCTTGGGGAAAATGCCTCGTTTTTTCTGCCTCTTCTTATCCTTGTCTGGGTCGTCGTCGTCGCCTGTGCCGGGCGATGCCACGCTGTTGTCTAAACCATCTCCTGGACGGAAAACAAGGCCTGGGTTAAATAACATCTCATAATCTAAAACATAAATACTGCACAGGCAACTAAAGCTTGACTTATGAAGGATGGGATAACCCGACAAATACCACACTTGATACCTAAGAGTGATGCTAAAAGCACGCAAGCTGGGGCTCAGTGAATTTTCCAGAGAGAATCCAGTGTTATGAATTGAAGATATGAAGGCAGGGGGTTGGATTTAGATGGCCTTAGACAAAGGCCTGTGCTGAGTGAGGGGTTTACACTGAGACCGGGCCGCTGTTGTTCTATAGCCCACAGCATGTACATGGGGACGAAGGGGGGTTAATCACTGTGGTTTTATGGTTGGACACCAGATCTACAGTAGGAAGGAGGAAAAGGGAAAAGAATGAAGGAGTACAGTAGAGGCTGTCATTAATTCAATTACATTTGCATGCTTGACATAATGTTGGGCTTTTTTTTTTATCTTGTGAAGAAAGCCAAGGCAGTCGTGCACACATGAAGTGAAACACTGCCCAGCAAAATTCCACAAATATGGCAGACAGGCTGGAAATATGCAGCACTTTACGCAAAAAAATCGTATTTCCCGGTCTTGGTAACACTTTTTCTACATAGTTTAGCTCATCCTTATCAACCTTAGTTAGGTGCGACTTATATATAAAAAAATACCATCATTATTATCGACAGCAGCTATAGGGCGCGCTAGGCTAACGACACAAGAAGCATTCAATGGATTTTGTGATGCAGAATGAGATTGAGAGCTTGGTGAACTTTTTTCTCGTTAAGTTGTGCGTTGTTTTAATCTATTCAGTGGATTTATAACTGTAAATGCATCACGTTAACATACCTATTTAGCCTCTAGTTCTTGGTGATTTTGTGTAACTGAATAATTTTACAGATTAAATGTCTGTTGTTGAATATTGTGAAATAAATGTGAAAAATCCAGTTCCTCTTAAAAATAGTACATTAAGCCCCTTCCGCCTCCAGAAAATATGTAATTTTGCAACAAAGTTCCATACTTTTTGTGCAATTCTTTTCTGAATTCTTGTGCATAACCGTATCATTTGGGACATTATTTTATGCAACATGCATATTTAAAGTATGGATGTGATTTGAGGTGATGCACCGTTGCACTTCAATGCACATAATGGACTTGTTTGCCTCCACTCCCCTCCCTTGCAGCTACTCCACCCTCAGATTAGCATGGCAAACCGGCGTAAGCTTGGCCCGCATTAATGTCCATCAGTGTTTAATTCCAAGTAGGAAAACCAAACAAAAAAAAAAGCATTCCTCTTTAAAAACTGAAGTTTCCATCTTTGTGTCCCCTTTTTCTTGTTCCTCCTTCCCCGTTGCATTAATTGTGCATTAGCAAAAAATGATTTACTTTTAACAGTCCTAGTTATTTTTTTCTTGCCCGCGGGCACAGATGCCTTGAAAGCCTTCCTTGAGGGCATCTAAATTATGTATCTGAAAAACTCCTCCACTAAGGCCGGAAAGGACCCCGGAACATTCTTCAAATTCAAACTCGCATGTCCGCCCGTTTTTGGAGAGGCGTCAATCACAGCCACCTATAGGAGCCTTAATCTGGCATAAATATTTGAACTAATAACCTCACTGGTTCTGTAATCAAATGCAAAATAAATGAAGAATACAAGGACAGCAGGAGCAGCAGGGGCCCCAGCTCCTCCTCTGTTTCTTTTTTCCCCCCTTTCTGTTTTCCTTCCACATCATTAGTGCAGAAGGCGAAAACAGAGAAGTGCCGACTTTGCACTCCGTGTGAAGTTAAAGAAGCAACAGCCCCTCTGAGGGACATATGGGAACACAGAGGGGACGACCAGGGAGGTGTTGTAATTGTAGAACGGACATTCATTAGCGGCCAATGCCGTAAATCCCGCGCTAAGTACGAATCCTTGTTCAGGAAAGCCTAAAACAATAAACTGGGGTCTACTCCGACTGTGAAGGGAGGGGAGGGCTTCCTGAGAAATGCGACCCACGCGGAAGTCAACATGAAGCACTGTTGAATTTTAAACACCCTCTCCCTGTTTGTTTGCTTTTTTGTGTGCGTGTGTTGGTTTTCCGACACAACTTTTCAAATCCCCTCTCCTGCTGTGAGCGGTCAGGCCTCCTCCGGCGAGAACGCACACAGTAGCCAAAAGGCTGGCAGATTCATTTTATTGACGTTTCCATTTTCACTGCAATGTGATAGCCTTCGCCACCTAACCACCGCCGCCCCCTCCGGCCTGGGCCATGCAGGCCCGACCCGTGCGTATTTACAGAGTGACCTGTCACTTCATTACCCGCTATGCTTGTTGCCTCCTGTCTCGGGCTGTGATGGTGAAACCGGACTCTGAGGCTGTTGGCTCCTCCTTACATGGAGGTCACAGTTTTATTTGGAGTGTGTTCAAATTTAGTGTTCCCAAAATGATATCTAGAGTCACTCAGTTTCTTTGTTTTGTTGGATATTTTTTTACAGTGCATGCACTGTTAAGCCCATAATTATTGATACTCACTATGTAAATGTGTCATATAATTAATGCAATCTCTCCTACCACCAGTTATTAATGACCACACACACAATACAAATACAGGAATGCCTTGTTTGGTTTGGTTCCAGACCCGGCCGTGATAAGTGAATTTCCACAAAGTAGGATTCCTTATTTATAAATATTTTGTAGTTAGAACATAGAAAACCTTCTAAACATGTTTTAAAATATTATTAGACTCCCCCCATCAACTTTACACTGGTATTAAACAAGACATACTGGACAAAAGTAAGACATCACTTGGACTCTCACATTGGAATTGGGAGAGAGTTCTCTGTTGGTTTTTGTGTTTTTTGGCTATTGTCACATGTTTTTAATGGAGAATGCTAAATTTAGACTGAGAATACAGAAAATGTGCTTAAATATGCATATTACTTTACTAATATTAGGCCGTAGTCAACCACAAAAAAAGGATAATTGATTAATTTACTTTGAAACGCAAAGTGGCAAAAGACGAGTGTTAACAGAACAACTCCAAAGAAGTCACAAAGTCCACAGTGTGATGACTCACGCATGCACAAATACATTTGTGCAAATCGTGTGTCATAATACGATGATTGATGTGATCTCTCCTCCCACCGGTTATTGATGATATCGGGCACCATGCAAAATAGAAATAAACAGAACAACTCAAAATGAGTCAAGGTCAAACATATAATTCATGCAATCGCTCCTCCCACCAGTTATTAATAATAGCCGCCACCTTGCATAATACACATATGTCGTGACTCTAAATAAGTCCTACAGTATGTAGTCCCACAGTATGATGAAATGCTCACACGTGAGCGCACAACTGCAACACACATGAAATACAATCAATGCAATCTACCTCCCACCAGTTATTAATGATATATTCCACCTTGTTAATAGAAACGGAATGACTTCAAATAACCCACAAAACTGCAGTAATGTGTTGTACTATGACTTGATCGTGTGAAGGTGTACACGGCCCACATTTGAGCCTGGCTGAAGAGTAATGCGGATGGGGGCCAATGGGGGCAAGGGAGCCCAAGGCCGGGATAGTAGAAATTATGTTAAGGGTAGGGTAATCGCATGCCATTTTATATTGGGACAGAGTACATCTGGCAATACATGATGTATTTTACTTAGTTTGACGTGTGAGTTTTGCACACCCTGTCCCATGGGATACAATGTGGTTGTCTACGGCCATGCATTTATAGTTATGAAAACAAATATCGTGCAAAAAAAACAGGTGGCAAAGACAAAGAAGGATTGGGAAGGAGTAGTAGAAGGGAAAGAATAAAGAAGAACTTGCAGAGCCTCATTACATCTAAAGGAGAGCTGGTGCTTTGCATCCACCCCCACCTCCTCCTTTCTTAGGAGTGAGAGAAGGAACGCTGCAGGGCAAATTGTCCCAAACGCTAATGGCTTCTGACTGTTCCCTGGCAACTCTGCCATTCTAACCTGTGTGGATGTGCACGCTGGGAAAAAAAGTAGGGAGAAGTGGGGGGAAGAAAAAAAAAGTGTAGGGCAGAGCAAGGGGGAAGCGTCCCATCATCTGGCCATGTGACACAGATGGGGGTTGGCTATTAGGAGGCAGCCAAAAGGCCTCAGGGAGCTGAGGTGCTGGAGTGTAGCCCTAGGCGCTTTTGGAAAAGCAGCACCCTTGGAGACAGAAAAAAAAAACCTCCCTTCTCCCGCTTCGCCCCCCCTTGCTCCTTCTTCCTTAAACAACTGTTAAAAGTTTTGTGCGGATATCCATCCATGTAAATACGGTCTAACAACACAAGGACAACAGCTAGCAAACAACAAGAACACATTCCACACTCATATATGCATTCCCTCTCAACTCATCCACCACTGGCTAGTTATTAAAAATGCATCCACATACAGTATATTTCTCTCTGTGAGTAAATTGGTCTCAGGGCTGAGCTCATTAACGAGTCAAGAAGACTGTAAACACGATGCAACTCTTGCTTAGCTCTTGTCGGCAACATCCAGGGGCTCACCTCGGAATTCTCTTGCACAAAGAATTAGGATAGCTTACAATGTGTCCCACTATCAGCGAGTGGACCACGGGGAAAAGGGGGCGGGGGTTAAGTAAGGGGTGTTGCAATGACTGCATAGATCATATCCAAGGGAGTGGGAGGCACCCTGTGATGCACACTAGGCTAGTTTACACAGTCACGGGTAATTCTCAACCAATCATTGACATGTCAAAAAACAAGTATGAAGTTATATGGGTTTTTTTTGGTCATGCATGTAAAGTGGAGGCATGCATTAGTGCGTCACGGTCAAACTCCGTAATAATGTAAACTCCGGATTGCATTACATAGTTCTGTTAAATTTGACATTTTCTGTAATTCCACCTTTTCAAATAGGCTCAAATGAAAAAATTCCTTCATTCATTTTCTACCGCTTATCCTCACGAGGGTCGCGGGCATGCTGGAATCTATCCCAACAGTCTTCGGGTGAGAGGCGGGGTACACCCTGGACTGGTGGCCAGCCAATCACAGGGCACATATAGACAAACAACCATTCACACTCACATTCATACCTATGGACAATTTGGAGTGGCCAATTAACCTAGCATGTTTTTGGAATGTGGGAGGAAACCGGAGTACCCGGAGAAAAACATGCAAACTCCCCACATAGATGCTCGAGGATGGAATTGAACTCGCTGTGTGGCCTGCGCTCTAACCACTAGGCCCCCGTGCAGCCCTTCATGTGCCTTATGAAATGGAAAATCCTTAACACAGTGGTCAGGAACTTTTCTGGCGAAAAGAGCCATGAAAGCCAAAGCAGTGGGAAAATCTGAGAAACCCAGCTTGGCATTGTCATTTGAACACTAGAATGATGATGTCACCGACCCGCCGCCGCCTCATTGTCGTCACATGACCAGAAGTGAGCTTTGACGACAAGTCAGGATAATATCTGAATATTTGGACGGACATAACTCACCTCAGTCAACATTCTCCTGATATTTTGTTGTTTTATAGTCCGTAATGACTTGAAGAAATAATTCTATTTCTCGAACACGGAATACTACGGACTAATGTGCATTTGTTATTTCTTCTTTTATGGTTTGGAGTGTCTGCGTGCCTGATCACAGCGCCACATGTAGGTGTGCCTTGTGTATTACATCGTCTTACTCAGCGATACGTTCCCATCTGGCAGTGTGGACACAAATCCTAAGAATTTTCCCGTGTGAACAGGGCCTTGGTTACATCATGATTGTTTCCATGTGACCGCCACCAATATCGCCATCCCCTGGCCTGGCATGCATACTGCAGCACAGCAGTTGAATGAATGGTCCAAAAAACCCACACTCGGTAATCCACTCCCCCAAGACAGCCAGTGGTGCTTTTACTATTCATACAGCTATACTGAGTAGTCTTTACACAGGCTTCAGATGTTGTGCTGTGCAATGACTCTGAATAGTGAGAGGCCCCCGGTGTTTGTTTCAGGCTAATGAAGCAAGAGTGTTGAGGCAGTGGCTTATGGAAGCGGTGCTTAAAGTGACTTATTACAGAGGGGGGCCCCTACCTATGCAAACTAGTCAGGCGTGGTGACGATAGTGGAGTAGATAGCCAGCTAGGAGCTATGTTATATAGGGGTAGCTCTTTTTTGGCATTATGAGCGCGCCATAGCAACCGGACCCCTCCCTCCTCTCCTTCCATCAACATCCTATTACAGCACCTCTAGCCCTGCAGCAGGCTCGGCCATAGAGAAGGAAGAGAAAAGAAGAGAGGGATTTAGGAGCCTCCCTTTTACCTCCTTTTTGGACCAACATAAGCAGCATTTAGCACATTCACCCCTCATTCCCCCACAAATGGTAGAGACGCTGTAGGGGATCCCGCTTTTGTCCGTCTCGTTACCTCCTTTTATTTACTCTGGATTTACGGAGGGGTCTTTGCCGCCTTTGGGACCACATTCTCAAGAGGCACATACACGGGCGTGCACAGAAGTGTTCACACTAAAGGAATGGCCAAAGATGTGTGTTGGTTTACACTGCCTGTAGCTATAAAATCATGCTAAAAAAGCTTCATATACAGATACAAACAAATGGTATCAACAATAAGTTTACACTATACCAGCACACTTCAGTTTATTTTTTTTTAAACAACAAAACTATTAAAAAAAAAAAAAAGATACAGGCCAATTGGCAAATTAGAGATGTGACTTGAAATAAGAAAAGTGGGCAGGATATTAAGAACATTTTTGCAGTGTGTGATATATGTACTTTCCATAACCTGCAAATCCAGTAAAGTTAAATCTTTGCCTTTTTGAAACGTTTTGGGTAAAGACAACAAATTGCATATTGGATTGAAAAAGCTGCAATATGCATGGCAATATGACCATAGCAGTTGGTGATGAATGCGAGACATAATATGACCGAGTGGTTTAATTAGCAGTCTAACATTATGTATTTTTCGGCAAAGTTGGCTTTAAGATGTTACACAAAAATATTGTAAATGGATAAAGACGACAACATTTAACAGAAATATCTGCAAACTCAATTCAAAAAGATGCAATATACATGCCAGACCTCTTGTCGTCTTTGTCTTTGAGAGGTTTCGACAGCAACATCAAACCAAAAGTATGTTAAAAAATTGAAAAGTTGTAATATGCATGCCAGGCCACTAGTTGGCAATGGATGTGAGCGGTTCTGAGCACATATGCCAAAAAGAACCCTATGGTCCGCCATTGTTTTGGTTGTGATGTATTCTCGCTCTAATGCTTTTAGGCTCAAATGAAAAAATTCCTTCATTCATTTTCTACCGCTTATCCTCACAAGGGTCGCGGGGGTGCTGGAGCCTATCCCAGCTGTCTTCGGGCGAGAAGCGGGGTACAAGCTGGACTGGTCGCCAGCCAATCACAGGGCATATATAGACAAACAACCATTCACACTCACATTCATACCTATGGACAATTTGGAGTCGCCAATTAACCTAGCATGTTTTTGGAATGTGGGAGGAAACCGGAGTACCCGGAGAAAACCCACGTATGCTTTGCACCACGCATTCATCTTGACAGTTGTAGCGTTGTTTCCAGTCTCCAAGATGCCATTTGTTGTGTAAAAAGGATTAGGTACTATTAGGTCCAGATGAATTTATGGTAATGGTAATGGTTTAATTTCATTTGAACATGCATCAGATTACAATTGAGTGCATCCCATAATCAGTTCACAGTTCCACATGTCCAAAAGGAGTAGGAAGAAGCAAAGGTTATTAAATCCTACCCCTCCATCTGGTACTTTTACAATCAGTAACTGTTACATTTGTTCACTTCCTGCTTTCCATAATACAGTTTAAGTTTTTTTTTTGTTTTTTTTAATAATGTACCTCGTACCAAAGTACGAGCAGATATGACTATACAATGACATTATGTGTACCATAGTAAGTGTCAATATAGTGATATATATAGCACATCATGAGTGGTTCAAGACTCTTCATCCTTGTATTTAGCAAACATCAACTGCCTGTATTTAAAAAGTACACTTACAGTTTGCTGTTCTGTAACCCAACACACCAAGTGGTCTATTTTCTATTTTCTCAATCAGATTTATACAGTACATTTTTAAGCATGTGCAACAGCATGGCAGGAGTGTGTGTGGGGGGGGGGGGGTGTTGGGGGGTTAACAGTGATTATTTCCTGATCTGTGCTTAAACAAGCGGCAGCCCCTCGCACTGGACCATAAAACAACAGCTTAGTAAACAGCGAGCATGCTGACAAATTGGTAGCGCTCGGGCCGCAGTCATTAACAGCCCTAAAAGCTGTCAGAGCAATTACAACAAACTCTCTCCTTCAGCAAGGCTCCCTGCCAAACTCAGATGTCGCTACCCACCTTCTCTGTGCCGCACCCCCCTACTCGGCTACACCACCTCCTACTACCACCAGGACCCTGGCTAAAGGCGAAAGAGGCAAAACCGCCACTTTTCCACCCCTCTCTCCTCCTCCTGAAGTCATCAGAGATGTGGAGACAACTTCAAACACAGCTGTATGTGCATCCTGGCGGTTACGACTCAGCGGCTCCTCTTGCATGAGAGGTAATGTTCAGTTGTCTTCCCCAAAAACACATCATTAAGTGTTCCCTTAATGAAGTGGAATAAGAGCTTCTAATTAGATGGGTTTTACGTGTGAGGAGCCGAGGCAGTCAGGCAGCAAGAAAGGCTGGAAGGGTTGGCAGGAGGGGTGGAGGGGTGTAGTTGCTCAACAACTCCTGCACCTCCCTACTCCACCTCCTCTAAGCCCCCTAACCCTGCCATCAGGCAGATATCTCTCTGTCATCCCTGGAATGCCGGAGATAAGTATCGCCTCTCCGCCGGTACAAGGCCTCTTTTGCCTCTTGCGGGCTCAGCGGTGACCCCGCCAAGAACATCCCTACTAACCAAAGAGTTGGAGGCGAGGGGGTGGAGTTGAAGAACGAGTTTGGCTTTTTTCAACTTTCAACACCAAAGTATGCGCATATGGGCATATGTTTCAGCTTCTCAGAAGTCCATAAGGTAGAGGGAGGACTTCAGCATGGTCACCACTTGCCCAATACTCCATCAGCGCTATAACAGTCTGTGCTTTCCATACAGACACCTGAGATGAAGGAGACCACCCCAAGCATGCATCCTCACCTTAGTTACAGCTCTAATACTATCTCTAAAGGCGGACAAAGGCCTGGTATGTTTCGTCTTCTTACTCAGTTGGTGCCGATCACACAGAATAGCATCACAAAAAAAAACAAAAAAACTAAACGTAAAGGACTTTAAGACTTTTTCACAGCAACACCAGTTGTCATTTGGGAGCAGAAGTTAGGTTTCCAACTACAGTCACAACAGACAGTGTTGTATTGGGACAACAGTGAGTGCTATCACACAGCCACACACCAGGAAACATGATTGGGGAAATTTGAAATTCACACCGCTGACCCGACATTGTGGACTTCTTTTACATTACCTCTCTTGTATCTCAAAAAAGTCTGGGTTTCCACACGCCTCTTTCGCAACAAGATTTTGCAAAATTGATGTAGTGGTCTACCCTTTTCACACAGAACCCAGCAAAGGCAGAATATTGCTACAACGGTGCATCCCTAATGCTGCCCTCTGTAGCATGTCAGTGCTGGTCACACAGAACATCAATAAAAGGCAGGAACCACAATCTTTCTGCTGTTTGGTAACATAAATCAGGCTTCTAAAGGCCACATCACTAACCTCTTTCATACAGACATCCCGTAAAATGGTTGTAGTCGCTCGTCTGTGACTTTCATACAGAACCCAGCATAGGCAGGATATTGAGGATAAGATAACTAGATGGGTCGGCTGTGATACTACAACTATAGAGATGGAAATTGCCAGGTTGACTTTGCTCACCCATACATGTCGGTGTAGTTTATACAGAACAGCGACACAGGTAAACAGGCAGAAAAATTCCAGCTTAAAAGCAATGTGAAAGGGTCTTGCATGACCTATTCTCTCTATTACCCCCATAAAGGAGATTAGTTCTTAGTTAACAGGATTTTCTGTAATTATATAACTAAATATAAATATATATTTTTAACATCAGAGCTCTGTAGACTTAAACTAAATCCCCTATAGTCACCTTTAAGCCCCTATTACCCAATATAGTAGCCATAATAAGCGAAAATAAGACATTTAAAACATAAATGAGACTTATGTTTATGTGTGTGTTGCTGTAAATGTGTTCAATTTTTATTAATTTTTTTTTTTTTAAATCAATGAGCGGTGGTGAAAACGATGGAAGGAGATGAAATAAAGACGTGTTAAAAGCAGGCCCTTTGCAGATGTCAGGAGCTAATTTGCATGGATGGCAAAGGGCTAAATTGCGGGGGAATGGTTGAGGGGTGGGGGTTGGGGGTTCACTCTACACTCTGTATGGGGAAACTAATAAAGGGAGTTGTGATGCCCATGACTGCCCCTCACTCAGACGACAAGGATCAGCGGCTAATGAAGGGCTTCGGGTAGAGCCAGCAGACATTTCACACTCTGCGACTCATGAACAACTCCACCCTGTTTTCTTGTCTACAAAAAACAACAACAACAAAAAAAGACTACTGCGCATGAAATCAGCTGTACTCCCGCCATAATGTTGATTTTCACAATAGAGCCTGGAGATACTTGCATGAAATATTAAAGCATGGGGAATCTCCAAAGCAAGCAACAATGGTCATTAATGCAACAAGCTGTTTTTAAAGTTTTTTTGTGTTGAAACAAGGCATAATCGATTTTAAAAATTTGATAAAAATATATCTTTGCAGTGGAAAAATGTACTAAAATCACAGAGTGGTACAATTTCGACCCAAACAGGTGGACGTCCTGATGGACAGTGGCACCAAAATGGGCCTCACTTTCCATGTAGAGCAAAAGCAATAACTGCATTAAAAGGTTTATAAATCAACAAGTCAACCATCAGATTCTAGTCCTCTCATCAACCGAATGCCTTAAGTTTTTTTCCCTCTCCTCTCTCTCTTCTTTTTTTTCGCTCTATGAATGTCCTGGAGGCAAAGGAACAAAGCGAGCAGAACTGATTACTGCGCTGTTGCCCTGCTCCGCCAGTCTAAACTCTGTTTGGCTTCCTAATGAGCTCACTAAAAAGCCAATTCATCACCCATAACCCCCCGCTCAACCTGCCTTGAAATCACACCCCCTCGCCCAAGTCCAGGACAGTCCCTCTAACAGACTTTTTAGGCTGTGTTGACAATGTGAAGCAGAAGTCGTGAAAACACATCCACGGTGAATAAAAAAACAAATCAAAACTACAGTGAAAGCGTCTATGGTCTAAATATGGTACATTAGAACTGAATAGACCATTAAATAAGGAAACTTATCACATGGAGCCACTGGAGAGGTCATCTTAAAACTGTGTAATATTAATATATACAGCACAGTACAAAAGCCTTAGACTAATTTTATTGACATAATGCTCCATGTTTTTGCAATTTGTAGGATTAGACTAAAAATTCTACAGCCGATTTCCACCAAACTTTGAAGAGCGGTGGTGCATGGACGGAGGAAGAATCAGTGAGAATTTTGGTGAGGAGGTGGATAAATGAGGTAATAACAATGACGCCCCCTTTTTTGAAGGTCTGGGCTCTCCTAAGGGACATCCAGCTACAAGGGGTCATGAAAGCAAAAATCATTTGTGCACTGAAAGGATATTATTAACAAGGGTTACTTGAAAATACATGCCAAAAAATATCACTGTAATCACTAAATCGGAAATAAGCACTGCACTGCGAACCAAGCCTCACTACAAGCAGTTTATTGGGCTACTGGTCACCAGTTTAGAGTATAGCCTGCCTGGGATTGGCTCCAGTTATTGCTTTTAACCGTTAAAATATGATGATTTAAAGATGTGGTAAGGAGAAGTGTCAAAAAGTGACTGGTTTCTGTGTAAGTATCTTGTAGTATCACTTTATTCCCGTAATATTTTGATTTTATTCCCATATTATAACTTTTCTCCAACCGAATTGTCCAAATATTACAACTTTAGCTTTGTAATTCTCTCATTTTCAAATTTTTCTGTGTCTTTTTCTTTGAAATGTAAAATGTACTTTTTTCTCTCAATATTTTGACTTTATTCTCATAAAATTACATCTGTTTTTTTCATTTCTACAGTTGTTTTTTTTTAATTGTGCAATGATTTCAACTTTCTTCTTATTCGTATTTTTTTCTCATAATATGATTTTATTCCCATAACATCATATTTTTTCTAAAAGATTTCTCTAATTTTTTTCTAAAAAAATACAACTTTTTTATCATCACATTACAAAAACAAAAAATTATATATTGTTTCTTAATACTTAACATATACTACTAAAATAACGATTCTCTTTAGATTACAACTTTATTCTCCTAATACTTTATTCTGGTGAAATCACTGCAGATTTCGTCATTTTTGCTGGTGGTGTTTTTTGTTCTGGTGAATTATATTTTTACTACTATTTCTACTAATTAAAGTGTATTAATTAATACATTTTCCTATGATACACATTCAAGCAAGATGAAAATGGTAATATACAGGTATTTGCTGGTAAACAACTAGAAACGCGAGGGAGTAAAGAGGGAAAATATTTTGATTAGGTGTAGGATAAGAGCTGGTTTGGAAGGTGTGTGTGTGTGTGTGTGTGTGTGTGTGTATGGTCGGACAGCGTAGGCTGGCTGTAAACTCCCACAGTTCCTCATTACACCGAGTTGAAATGATCCTCCCGACACCTGAGCTGTAACCAAGAGATTACAGAATTGATGAATCCTCCCTTTAAAATGCAGCTGTTTTATTCTGCTTTAGTAATTAATTCTTTTTCCGATAGCGTATTGATTAAGTGTAGCCCCTGATAAAGTTCAAACCCAGCTGGATCCCTGCGGGGACTTTGGATCGGGCCCCCGCTCTGGAGAGTCAATGAAAACTTCCTTCTTCCTCATCTCTGCCTGCATCGCTCTCTGCCAGTGCAGTTTAGCCTCATAAATTAGTCAGATCCGTCAGCAGTAGAGGAGTTCATACATGCATTGTATGCTCGCCTGCTGCTGTGTTGCTTTAATTCCATCACAACCATAACACTAGCACACATGCTGTTGCCCATATCTGCAGGTCTGAAATAACTTGTCCATAAACCATAACACAATGACATACTGTACATACAGTACTCTTTGGGAAAGACATTTTTACATACAAGTGAGTCCAGAGCAAGGTTGTCTCTATCTGTTTCTCTCTGGGGCGTCAACTAGCAGAGAAATCTGACTTGAGCTTTTACGAGAGGGTCTTGTCAAGACCCCTCACCTACTAGCGCCTTTACAAGTCAATAACCCGGTCCTGGTGTCCGCCACCGGGCCTTGGCATGAACTCACCCCAATCTATAGAAAAGCTCTGGGGGCAGTAGGGGGTGCTATGTCTGTCCTCCAAATATTTTAGAACAATACACTTTAGTAGGGAACTGTACAAAAACTAATACTTCCAGCCTGTAAACATGTTGAGTTTAAGTTAAGTGATCCGTGCTAGTAGCATGGAGTATTGTGCAATAAAATGCAATTTTTTTCATGCAATCCACCCAGAAGTGTACCCTTTCTACTAATTACCACAATATTTTATGCGTTTAATTCTACTAAATTCTCATGACATACCATTGAGTGAGTTGTAACTGCCGGGTAAACCCATTACCAAGTAGATAAATAATAAAAAAGTGAGTGATATATAACTATATAGGACCATAGCATCACAAAAGCTATACCATACCCCAAAACCCCAGAAGGATGTTGCATACTACTACAAATGAATGAGTTTTGTTTACGGTCTAAAAGTGACTTCAAGTACATTGTTACTGTCTTGGCTTGCTGCTACGATGGACCTGACTTCCGATGAGCTCTTTTACATCTCATTTACACAATGTTATAAGTTCCAGAAGAGTAAAAAGAAGACACTCTTCTCTCCTCTGATGCCACTAATTAGCATCCTCAGCCTTTTGAAGCTCTCCTTTCTTTCTTTTTTTTTGTGGTTATTGACGTTTCAATTCTCGCCCCTCGTGCTCTCATGCAGCAGGGCCAGCTCGGCCACGGCCCGGTAAAACCCCCGCCCCCCTTCTGCAGCCCTCACATCATCTCCCTACGAGAGGCAATCAAAGAGAGAGGCCCTTAAAATACAATAATGAGGGTGCTCCAAAGAACAATAAGCATGTACTGTACACCAGAGGAGAGGGAGAAAGACGACTGTGGAAGAACAGTGATGATTTCAAAGAGAGGACTGATAGCTGCATACATCCAACCAGCAAATTGCATGGACACACACACACACACACACTATAACAGGTGCTTTGCGTCGCAGCGCCAGAAGACGGGATTCCCCCCCATTCTTGCCCTCTATGGTCTTGGCTTCATTTTGACTTCCTCTGGACTCATAAAGGATGTAAATGATCTCATAGTGGGGGGCAAAGGAGGAAGAGGCTATGAGGCACAACAATCATATGACACTGCCGTGGAAACAGGAGTTCAGAACATTTTTCGACTGTAATCTTACACGCAGATGGACGAGGGAGCAGTTTACCAAGGCTAGCCAAGTTAGCTAGGGAGGTTAGCATTATTCATATAGGGTCTACATTGAACAGACATACTGTCACTAATATTAGTGACACCCACATGAGGATAAGCGGCATAGAAAATGAGGAGATGGAAATAAATACAGTACATTTATGTGGAAAAACACTTTTTTATGCCGCTTATCCTCACTAGAGTGGCGGGGTATGCTGGAGCCTATCCCAGCTGTCTTTGGGCTTGAAGTGGAGTAAAAATTATTATAACATAATTATATTTCTCTACTGTGATTGGCTGGCGACCAGTCCAGGGTGTACCCCACCTCTCGCCCAAAGACAGCTGGGATAGGCTCCAGCACTCCCGCGACCCTTGTGAGGAAAAAGCAGTAGAAAATGAATGAATGAATGAATATATGTCTCTAATCGTGTCAGTTTGCAAAGGTAGCATTATGAATGTGCATATGTACCGACAGTAGTAGTTGCTGTGTGTCCCGTAGGCCATAATGTGGTGTATATAGACTTAGCTTCTCCCCCTACAACCTAAAGAGCATTCTTTGCAGGGTCACAAGGTCAGGCTTCACAGATGTCTCCTGCAGACACTCACTTGTCTAAACATTGCATCCCTGGGAGTAAGCATTCATACTAAACAATGCAGCTTTGCCCCCCCTTCCTCATGCGCTGGAAAAAGTTAAATGTTTTCCTTTTTTTCTCTCCATCCTTTTTTTTCATTGTTTTTAAGCTTGAATGCAACCATAGGGTGAGTTTTTTTTCCAAGGTGGAGTCCTCTTTGATAATGCAAAGAACGAACACGTTATCAGCAGATAAGTGGTGTTTTGTGCTTCATTCTTTTAAAAAACACTCCCCGTCTCCTTACGTTTCCTGCAATTGTTCAAATGGGGGGCCTTAGTCATCCTCGGCAAAGATGCTTTTTTTTTCTTTGACTACCAGGAAAGTGGGAACATGTATTGATAATGGTTAGATTTTTTTTAGGACATGCTTAACAAGTAACGTTAAGCAACATCATGTTTACACTCGTATGATTCAACATGCCTGAAAAGGAGTAGGAAGAAGCTGAGCTTATTTCATCGTACCACATCGCCCACATGCCTCAGCAATTACTGTTCACTTCCTGTTTCTAAATGTTTTTTTTAAATAGGGAGAAAAAAAGAATACTATATACCAAATATATATTATTATTATTATTATTAAATACATGAGAATAATCCATAAAAATATAAATAGTACCTAAAAAAATAAATACATATATAATACATAAATACATTTATATAAATACAGACATTAAGTATTAATGTAAATTAATTTAGTTAATTCATTATGAATTGTCCTGGAAGCCACACTACACAGAAAGCAAAAAAGTTTAAATGACATTATTTGAACATTTAAAAAGAAAAGGATTCCTGTACTTTCATTAAAGGAGAATCAGCTCTTTTTTAGTAAAAGGGAGGAGGGGGTGGAGCATGACACACGAGAGAATTTAACATGCGCTTCAAAACATGCAAAAGTGTGTAATTGGCACAGCCGCACTCAGCCCTGCATATATCTTCTCTCTTTTTCATCTTGCCTTGTTCCTATATTTCTCCCTCCTGTGTTTAATATTTCCCTCCCTCCGAACATCTCCTCTCTTATTTTGCAAATTGATAACCCTTTTAAGGGAATTACGGCAAATGCATAATGAAGGTTTGCAGCCCTGCAGCCAGCATTTATTTCGTTTGGCATGCCTTTTTTTGCAGCACATTTAGCCTCTGCGTTCCTTCCCGAGTGTTCACAGCTTGGGGCATGTAAATAAAAAATTATCCCTGCTGACTAACGCGGCTAATCAAAAATGCTCATTGGAGTTGCCTTTCACCACTAATGGTGCATACCTGAATGCCCAATAAGCCATGAAAGGCTGGAAGGAAAGTGATCAGGTGTGGAGACAGCCTTAAAAAATAAGTTACATAAAATTGCTTGTAATAGTCATTAAATCTTACATGCGCAACTAGAAAATGAGCTTACCCTTCCCTCCAAAAGCTTTGCATAAACGTGAAAGATGAGCACGGAGAGGCACAACTCAGATTGTAACGCACTCCCTTTATCCTCCGCCCACTCTCTTGGAAAGCACGGTTAACTATGGCGCTCTATCTGTAGGGGAGAAAACGCTTTTGCATGGCCTCGTTTGGAGTACAGAATATGCCTCAGCTGTAAATGACATTTGCAGTGCCCCCTATGGGTTGTGGTCAAAATGCTTTGGAAGACATGCTGGCATACATGCAATACCCTTAAAGTTTTATAATCATGACACAAATGGTTATTGACTTATGGACAATTTATTGTTAAAGTGATAGTTCGGATTTTATGAGTTGAAGTTGGATGCCACTACTAGCTTTGTGTCCTGAAGCAAGTTCTGGTTGTATTTTGGTGCTGAGGAAAGTAGTTCCAGCTATTTGCTGGGGACAGTTAAGTAAAAAGTTTGGCTTCTTAAAACAATATGCGTTCAACAGCATTAATTTTGCATTTGCATCACAAAAATGCCCACTAGAAAAAAAAATAATTTCTCTGCCGTCATATCACTTTGGGCTCCCGCTTGTCCATTGTTACGCACATTTGTTTCACCGGTTTCATGGTGTTTACTGCTGGGATAGTGAAAGTAAACACGTCTGACTATGTAACATTGATGGCGACCTTCCTTTTAGCACAAAGCCAAAAGGATATATCTTTATGAACCGCAATACGCAGTTGCCGAACTTCATCAGATGGTTGTTCGGTGAAAGCAGTGCTAACTGATTAGCTAGTTCTTACCTGTGGTACTGGGACAGCAGAACACGTCTCTGTCCTGGCCGTGTAGGAACGTAATCCTCCTCGTAAAAGTGTTCACTGAACACACAAAGCTATTTCACCATAGCCACTCTGGTTCCCATATTATAGCCAATGGCAAGCAGCCAAAGATGTCTAATAGCAATGTCCGTGACAGGAAAACTATGGAATTTTTAGGACGACTTCCTTGTTGTCACAGCCCGGATAATTACAAGTATGTAAAATTTTTTTAAAACACCGTAGATCTCGCCTCGCGAAATGCACATCTAAACACTGAGAAACACGTACACAACAATGGACAGGTGGGAGCGCAAAGTGATACGACGGCAGAGAAAATAACGCAGAGCGATTTGTGAGGTCTGATTTTTTTTTTGCAGTAGGCAAACATATTATGCTTTTGAACGCATATTTTTTCGAGAAGCCAAACTCTTTAACTATCCACAGCAACTAGCTGGAACTACTTTCCTCAGCACCGAAATCCGACCAGAACTCGGCTCAGGACACAAAGTGGGGAGTGAGTCACTGTTGACGGACTTCACTGCTATGGGGGTGTCATACAACTTCATGTCAAAAAAAAATCTGCACTATTTGTAGTGTTAGCTAGCTGTTCGAATTTTTTCACGTCTGTAAAGCCCTCAGTCCCGGTGCTGCCTTTTTAGGGGGAGATGTTGTGATATGGTTTGGACATTGGGGAGTCGAGGGAGGGAGAGATTAGAGAGCCAAAAGGGAGGCAGAGAAAGGAAAGAAAGTAAAAGAGCTCAAGGCCCATTGGTCAAACACAAAAGTGCAGAGCAGGAGAGGACATTTGTAGTCAGGGTTAAACTCCATATAAGCGCACCTTCAAATCAGAGGGGGGCTCGATGTAAGCTGGTTGAGGGGGGGCTTTTGAGTCACCCCACAGGTGTTCCTTGGCCCCTGTAACCTCGCTCTGATCCACAATGAACCCCAAGGTTGCCAGCGACACATCAACCTCCTCCTCTATTTTCTATTACATTCCCGCACGCGTGCTTACACTCTGTGTAAACACACAAACACGCCGCCAGACATATAAAAGGGGGCAAAACAAATCTGGCGAGGACTGCAGCAATTGGATTATCACCTCTTAAGGGCCGACTTCTTGGCTGACCCCCTTGGGGCGAGAGCGCGCTGAAACAAAACTGAAAATTTCCTGGGAAAACACTCCACCTCCCCCTTTGCTCTCGCTCTCTCTCTCTCTCTCTCTCTCTCTCAAGGACGGGAGTCATCCCGGTGAAAAAATACACAGGAGGCAGCGTTAATGGACGCCCTGATGCCCTTCGGGGCTCCAATCCCTTTTAGGCGTATTACATCAGAGCCTTCTCATCGGCGCTCGAGTAGCAGCAAGATGGCCGTGTAAACCCATGGTATCGTCATGACATCCTCACAACCCCACTTCCGCTTCCTAATTCAAGCTAGGGAGTCAAACTAGTCCTAAATTTTTTACGGAAGTATGGCCAGAAAGTTAAATATCAATCCACTATGACTTTTTGGTTGTTGTCTACGTTTAGACCATCTAAGGCAGCACATTCAAAAAATAGAGTTGAACAAGAGAAGTAAAAAAATGTAACGTGTGCATTACATTTGCTACAAATTTGAATGTTGTTTGAACTTTTACGACATCAAGAAGCATGACATCGCCAAGAATGTAATTCTTCTTCTCGAAATTCAAGGCACCTGGAGCAACAACTGCAAAACCTACATGAAAGTGAATGGAGGACTGGAAGAAGCCAACGTACTTGTTGTCAAAGACATCAAGAAATGGACAAATATTGATGATATCATCTCGACTACAATGAAAATTAAGGACTCCACTCACAAACCCTTGATGCAGCTGGAAGTCAACAACAATCACCAATAACAACCCCACAATAACACAGATGTTGCCAAATTCAACCACAAAGAAACACATTTAAACTTATCATCCACTAATTCTAACTTATTCATTTGAAATAGTAAGAAATTATTACTTTTTTATAACTTTTATGAAATTGTAATCATATTTTATCTTTATTTTTCAATGTATATTTCATCGGACTGTAATCATTAGCTAAAGTTCAATCGCTGGTTAATCAAATTTCCATGATTTCAAAATATAACATGCTTTGCATGATTACTTCCCTGCAACACCGCTTCCTCCCCGCTTCTTAATTACGGAAAAGGTGGGGGGAGAAAACCGGGAAAATTCTCCGAATGACACAAAACACCACACATTCTCCTCAGCTGTTGTCGGAATAATCTTGCTAATTTCTTCCCCATGTTCGCCTCGATGATATTAGTTTTACACATTAGGCTCGCACCGCCTTTCCTGCCTTGTCGGGTCTGGATGGGAGGGAGGGAGGTTGGCTCGGGCCTGGAGGTGGAATATGGGGGTGATGGAGAAAGTGAGTTCTCTTGATAGTCTTTTGTTTGTACTAACGTGATCTATCAGAAGAGAACAGTGGGTCGGAAGAACGATAGAGAGGAAGAAAAAGAAAGAGAGGGAGCGGAAGGGAGGAAGGAAGAATGGAGCAGAGGGAGCTGATCATTCTCTTTAATCACATTTTGGATGAGGGCCAGGTAGTCTGCGGTACTGCGAAGGGGCGAAGGAGGCGAGGAGGAAGGGGAGTGGGAGACATGGAGGAATAAGTGGGAAGCGAGGAAGGGGGATTTCGGTGTGTGTCTGTGTGTGTGTGTGTGTGTGTGTATGTGTGTAGCCATTCCCGTAAATGCCCCTGAATGCTGAATCCAGCAGGAATCTGGTGTTAGAGGCAGAGGCAGGGCAAGATCCATTTTAAAACTATGTGCATTAACTATACTTTTCCCCATAGATTAAGCACTCCACATGAATAATTTAGCCTCTTTTATGCTAATGGGATCATGAAAGTAAAACCCCCCCCAACCCACCCCACCATGCCTCCATCCACCACACCCCTCCCTGTAAACGTGTTTTCACCCCCTCTCAGCTTTCAAAGATAAACGCCAGCCCTTCCCAACAAAACCATCAGACAGTGTGCTTCTATTTACTCACTAGCACAGCGCTAGCATGTACCACGTGCAGTCACATTGTAGAACTATGATAAAAAATGCATCTTAATAGTAGTAGAACAGTGTAGTTCAATGTTGTAGTGTAATTGATTCAAACTTCCACAAATGCACAAATGATTGAGTTGGGAATAGCCTATGAAAAAAGTTCATATGCATTGCAATTGGTATATATTTTGTTGCTGAATGTATAAAAATTTGGGTAAATTGTTGTTTTTTGTTACGGCAAGTGACATCGGTCATTTACAAAGTAGACGGTTTGGTGGTCAAACAAATCAAAAGTGTACCTAAAATATGATCGGAAATGATGAACCCTGGCGCAAAACTATGGAATCCAACCATTCCACTTTCTCCGCATTTTCCCCTTTGATGCAACACACTGGTGCTGTGCGATGCATGCTATTTCCATTCATATTTTAGGTTGACTTCCGAGTTGTTCAATTACCGCACCATCTAAACTGTCGTTCATTCAGTGAAAAAATACCTTCAAATTCTGACGCATACAAACTTTTTTCGGAGTATTTTCCCGAGGCGTCCATATTTGTTGGTTTATGCAAATTTCAAGCTATAAACATAATAGTTTATGGTGGAACGTCGTACGTTGTTCTGCATGATTGTGTTGTGTCATTTCACTAAAACATTAACAGTTTTTGGCTTTAAATATGCAGTCAAATAAGGATGCCTGTTTTGTGAGTATTCCATAGGACATGCTACAAAAAAGTTCATTAGCATTTACTATTAGTAGATAGCTGGTTTGAAATGTTGACAGAATGTACTGAAGCGATTTTGTGTAACGGCAAACAGCATCTACAACTTGGACGTCGGTAATATTAACAGAAATAGTATGCATGGAACGGCAACAGTGTGTTGCATCAAAAGGTGAAAAATACACAGATATTAGAAAACCATGAAATTGTGGGGTTACTTAGTTTTGCGATTGGGTTCATATGTAATATAAGTCAAATGTACTGAGCTTAATAGTTAATGGCTTGAAATTTTACTAAGCAGTCAAATATTGAAGTCTATTTTAGCAAATATTCCATGCAAAATCCTGCCAAAAATGTAATGCTGAATGGTTTTAAGTAGAATTTTTGATGATGTTTAGAATTTTGGATTGTTGGGGCAGTGGAAAAACCTTGGATGTTGACCGGCAATATTAACGGAAATAACACAGAATAGGTGTGTTGCATTAAAAATTCATAGGCAATTTTTTTGGTTACTTGGTTCAAGTGTCATTTAAGTAAAACATACTTAATATATTTTTTGGCTTGAAATTTGGCTATGCAGTCAAACGTGGAAGCCTATTTTGTGATTATTTGATGGGAAAACCTACAAAAAAGTTCATCTGAATAGAAATTAGGAAATATTTTGTTGCTGAATATTTCTGAAGTTTTGGCAAACTGTAGCATTTTTGTGTAACGGCAAATGACTTTGGTCATTTTCAACTTTCACGGTGCAGTTGTTGAAAAACTGGCCTACAATATTAAAGTTTGTTTTTTTTTAAACTTCTTAGTATAGTCATCAGAGGTTAAGCTACAACTTTTCATTGTTCATTTACTTCTACAACTTATTTTGGGGATCAAACTAGATGAAACAGACCATACTTTGCCTACCCCTGCTTACAATCTTATCAAAAGTCATCAAAATTTTATGAATGTGAGGGTTACACCTCTGATTAATTCTATTTATGTGATTTCTGATGGCAACTCTGAACAAATATAACAAAAAATAACGATGAAGTGCTTAAGTCGAGTATACGTCAGCGTGATTGGTGGGAAGGGTCACTATTCCATCATGGTCGTTTACACATATTTACAACCCTCACGGGCACACACATGCCTTTCCGTGTGGAGTTGACGTGAGGTGTCGAGCGGCGGTGTAAAGATTATCAGTGCACATGCAGCTGGGAGTGAGAGCCATGAAACAGCAGGGCTTGGCTCTGCTTTATTGTTTATCTGTTGTTTATGGGCCAGTGTTCAGCTTTAATTACGATCCTAAATTAAAGCTTAACAGGCACTTAGAGGCAACACACACACATACAGTATATTTTACACACATGCGGATGAATATCTTCCATCACTGTGTTGCAAAGGCCTGGCGACACTACCACCACCAAGAGTGACCCCGCTGGTGAGCAACTGTAAGGGAGCCTCGTAAGCACCCACCCCCCAGCGAGGGCCACTATATCCTCTGCACAAATGTACCGCAACTCCGCACTCTTATCTCCTATCCCAACACTCCCCGGGGAGCCCATCTATCCACAAAAGCATAGGGATTGTTCAATTGCGGAGAAAATGTACAAAATGCTTTCTCCTCTCTTCTCCTTTTTCTTTCCACATGGACGGCAGAATTACACAGAAAGGGCTCTCAAGATGTCAACCTGGATTTGGTCCTCATGCATAGCTATAACAGCCGCAAGTGTGGAGGAAGAGAAATGTTTCCTACCTTTCGGGATCAGCGCTGACTGTGTTTGTCAGCAAGACACAATTACAGACACCTTGCACATTCATCAAGTTGAACTCCCTGCAAGTGATGTCTCTGATGTTGGCCAGATAAGCTTGGGCGCCTTCCAAAAAGACTGTTAATCAAAATGATGTGCAGGGCAAGCATGAGCCGCTGAGTTTATTGTGTGCTCGCATGCCTTCTGAAGCCGTCTATATCCACTTCATGTTTGTTTATCTACGCAATAACATCGGGGAGTCACTCTCTTAGGGCTATGTGCGCACACACACACACACACACACACAGGGGTGTTTTGATAAATGTGTGTTTTGTTTGGTCATAGCAACAGCACCTTGGATTGTTCAAATCACAACTTAAAGACAGGAGGTGTATTTTGTATAACATGTTCATGTACTGAAATAGTGGAATATTGGAAATATAAAATAACTTACAAGGACCAGACCAAATGTAAACAAAAGAACATGGCTGACGAGAAGATGGCATTTGCTTTGTCAGCTGCAAACTCAACATGTTGGTCATTTGTTGAACTACATTTTACAGAATAAGTTCCGAGAGAGACGATAGATCCACACACAGCAGAACCGGAGGCGCTAAATGTTACTACTGTACTGTATGTAGTAGAAGTACTAAACACTCATCATAGTTATATGACACAAAGCCATATTTGCCAGAAGTTTAACTGCCATCCTTGCTGACTTCTACGAGCGAGTGATTCACCTTGCTTTACTGCTCGACAGTAAACGACTCCTCAAGGAGGGGCCGAAACACACTTGCACGCTTGTTTAATTGTTTTTTGGCATGGCTTCAGAGCGACGCTCGCAAGCAGAGGTGGTGAATTGCGCTGGCGGCGGGCATCTCGAGGAGGTCACGCAGCGGATAATTTAGCTTAATTGTTATATACGCCGACGAGAAGACGAGGGAAGATGTTTTTTTCACATCCTTAGCGAGGATGGCCAAAGTTAGCAGAAAGTACGGTGGCCTTTGTGCACTCCTTTTGCTTTGCGGCTGTCTCCCCGTCTACTCTGATCCTCGCCGTCACCCCTTTTAACAGGGGCCAAGCTGTTAAAGACCCCATTACTGCAGCCCAGCACACTATTCGCATTTTCTCTGCGGACTTCAGAAAGAGAGCGTGGTGCAAATTTTATGTGGGAATGTATCAGCGCTAGGATGGGGGGGGGGGGGGGGGGGGGCAGGTGGGTCTGTCAGAATGGAAAAGGGCCAGAGTCGGGAGTCAGCGAGCGCTTCAAGCGTTAACGTAATTGCAAGAATGTGAAAAATGAGGCGGCGGGGCTCCCGAGCGGAGCGAAAGGTCATAGCGCGGCTCGCACAAAACAACTGGCTGGAGGACGGCCTCATTAGACCATTAAATCTGCTGCCCCCCCCCGTCTCTCTACTTCCCTTTGACTCATACTTTCCCTCTCTCCTTACAATTCTCTTCTTCTTCTGTTGACATACTGTAATATTATCATTATCATATTCAATATATATATATATATATATATATAAACTACTACAATATTTTCTTATTTAGTTTATTTATATGTGGCTATGTGGACCTTATGATTATTATGATTATTGCTTCTATTTATTAAAACAAAAATGGAAAAAAATTCTGAAAAATGTCTATTTACAGATAATTATTAACATATAATATATATTGAGCTATTGTAAAAAATATTTTATTTTTTTCTAATGAGAAAATGAGAACAATGTGGATAAAAATTATTATTATTATTGTTATTATTATTATTATTACATAAATTACATTTATTAAATAAAAATATATGTGTGTGGAAAAAACTTTCTGGGGAAAAATGTAAACCAAATATTTACTTCCCTAAGGCAAGTTATTGCTTTGTTATTTTTTTTCTTTTATTTTAGTATTATTATATTTTAGTAGTAGTAGTACTAGTAGTGGTAGTAGTAGTGGTGGTAGTTATACAGTAGTTTCATTAATTAATGAAAAAATATATATATTTTTTATAAAATATAAAAAATATTTTCAAAAATAAATATTCAGCATTTAGTATTAGTACTAATACAAAATAATTGATTATTACATTTTAATACTTGCAGTTGAAAAATACTGCATTTAAAATAATAATAATACAGAAGAATAATTAAGCTTAAACTTACTGAATTTGTTTCAATTTTATACATAGATGCCTTATTATCATTATTATTATTATCACACTTAATTATTTCTTATTATTATTATTATTATTATCATTATTATTATTGTTGTTTTATTATTCTAATGTCATGCAATGTTGTCTTATCTTGGCTCAGAGCACAACGCCGTACCGTAACTGTCTTTGGCAACGTATCGATCGGCTGTTACTGGATACGGTGCGGACAGGAGTCGATAAGTGCTCTGTGGATTACAGGTCACTTGTACTTATGTGTGTAAGATAATCAATAGGCAGTGCATTTGTTTCTCTCCTCCCTGCTGTCCACCCCCCTACTACCTCCTTCTTGTCTGTGTCCTTCCTCCTGCAGCCTTCATCAGATGCTTTTGTTTTTAAACACTTATTGCCGACTTACTATGAAGGAATACATCAATTTTAGCTTAACTGCTAAGTTGCTGAGGTTGTTCTGCTTTACACGGTGAAGTAGTTGAGATGGAATCAACAGCGCCTCTGCTGGTCGCAGCCCAGTAGTGCACCCTTCAAGACATGATTAAACAGCATCTGCCCTAGCTTGGTTAACCTTATGGAGTTATTACAACATTTATTTTATATAGAAATGACCAAAACTCCAAATCGACCTCATATAGCTGGTGAGGAAACACCAGGACAAAAACTAAGTAAAATACATTAATAAAGCCATTAAATTAATCCAATAAATAAAAGTGAAAGAAATATATTTTTTAAATATTTTTTTAGATCAAAAACTGATTTAAAAAATAGGCATTCGTGTATTTTTCTCTGCTCTCACCAGAAATGACTAAGGAGTTATACAAAATGTGTAAACCAAACTCACAAAAAACCCTGAAAATGCATAATTTTCCCACTCCATTTTCAATATATGAGATAATGCTGGGTGGGAAAACATCAAGCTATCGCCCCTCCCTACTGCCCTGCAACCCGACTAGGCGACCACAGAGGTCTGTGGTTCAGTAATGGTCCATCTAAAGAGGAGATCGTTTCAAAACCGGCCCTACCACAGAGCAAAACCATCCATCAATACATTTGATCACTTATTGGCAAAACGATAAGACACAACAAGCACACTCCCTCCTGATGTAGTGTGTGTAACACGTGCAGTGTGTGTGTGTGTGTGTGTGTGTAGACGACGTGATGAAATCTCATGCAAAAGCCTGGACACTGCCAGAAGGCACACGGAAAGGAGATGACTGAAAACGGGAAAGGAAAACACGTCTTCTCTCGTCTGGGTTTGGGCCACACTCTCATGTGATAAACAATTTTAGCCCTGCGAATTGGACAGAATGCTTTTTGATCATGTCAGCATTGATGTGGAGCGTGACGAGCAAATCAAGACAAATAGCTGTGACTGGCGCACACTATCTGTAAGACATTCCAATACGTTTGTTTTGAAATGCTTTATTCCTGTTTGGCAGGTTGTGTGCTAGATAACACTGAGACATAATTAGTTCTGTTGAACTTAATGTGTTTTTTTTTTTTTCCTTACACCAGCAAGAACTGGCAAGAAATACGCCATTAGTCACCAGCTTTTGTTCGGCTCTCAAAATAGCAACATTTCTTTTTTTTACTGTGGTGCATCACTTGGGGATGTTTGACTGTAACAGTGGATAAGCGCCTTCATTTTGAGGTGTGACTGTATTTACATGGATGCCAGTTAAAATAAGGGATAATCCAAATGTACCCGAGGAAGGAACTGGCTCACGTTTACACATCAATGTTAAAGTGCAGGCATTGGATGATTAGAAAGCCCTGCATGTGTCATAGTGTCACAGGGGAACCTTTGAGGGCCAAATAAAGAACAGCTAATCTGTTTCAGGGTCAAACTGTGACCAACAGAAAACCTTGACAGGAAACTTTTAAAAATTACAAAAATATAATAAATTTTAAAGTACAAAATATTTAATGAAAATTGTTGAAAAAAAAATTTAAAAAAAAGGCATAATGCGGTGAGTGGTGTAGCTCTTTTTTGTATTTTTGCTCATTGGAACTCAAGCGTAAAAAGAAGTGAACCACTGTTCTTATTAATAAAAGTATTATTTTTGGCCCATGGCGCTGCTCTGCCTCATGTGTCCCACATTGCGATGGTGGAAAAAGGCAGCTGAGTTGTGTCGCCTGAGCATTTTTTTTACATTTTTGTTAATTGTCAAATTCAAATAAACAAAATGCCCAGTTTTTTCCCCAGATGAAAGCGTAAAAAGAAGTTAACTACTGAGCAGCTCAGTGCCAACTTCTCTAAGCTGTTTTCCCAGACAATTTTAAATTTAAAGTTTTCTGACTCCATATAGCAGGGCTGTGGAAAGTGTGGCCCACGGCGCATTCTAAAAATATAATATTAGGAGAAAACAGCAAAAACTGAAAAATCTGATGTAACTTGATATTTTTAATATAATATTATACAATTATAGTAATAATTATATAAGTTATATTATTAGATTAGAAAGTTAAAATGTTAATAGAATATATATGAGAAAAGATACTTTATGAGAATAACATTGGAATATTAGAAGGAAACATATAGTAACATCATATTAGTAGATTAAAGTAGAAATATTCAAGAAAATAGTCATAATAGGAGGAACAAACAATTTTGGGAAAATGTACTTTGGGGAAAGAGGAGTAATGTTAATAGAAAAAAGTCAATATATTATGAGAATAGTCATATTAATGAGAGAAAGCTGAAATATTTGGAAAAATTTTTTAAAAAACAGCAGAAATGAAAAAAAAATTTTTTTCTGAATAAAAAAGTATGCAAAATTACAAGAATAAATTCGTAATATTATGAGAAAAAATATGTAATTTAGTAGCATAAATTTTAAATATTTACTTTTTTAAATCATAATATTATGAGGAACAGAAAATAGTGGATGAAGTTGTAATTTTGGAAAATTTGGCTCAGGGGAAAACAAAAATAGGTGTAATGTTGTGCAAATAAAGTCAAAGTATTGTGAGAAGAACATTTGCAGAACAATGAAACATTTGCACAATAAAAACCATCAGCAAACGGGGGAGAAAAAGGGCAAAGACTGAAGTTTTTACAAAAACGTTTTGCTTGCTTTTTTTTCACCCATATCATTCATCTGATATACATTTTATAGAAATATATTCAATGTCTTTGCATATAGTATAAGTGTGCTTGCGTTGTTGCTCACCTTGTTCGCTGCTGTTGTCACCGCTCTGTGACGCGTGTCCCCCGCTGGAGGGTCCCGGTGTGCCGGCTGAGTGTGTGGAGGTGGCGTCATCATGGTCTCTCCATGACGCGGGATTCTGAGTTGGTGTTTTTTTCAGACATGAAGTGGAAAGCGGTATCCGTGCGTGCGTCCATCCACATTCCCCATCCGAGACCGCAAAACCAGGAACGGCGGGAGAGCCGGGAAGAAAAGAGAGAAAGCCCATATGAGTGACATGTGTTAAAAAAAAAGAAGACGAAACAAATGCACTAAAGCAGCTGGCAATAAGTCAAAACAATCAAAGAGGCTTCATTAATGCATGAGAGCAAAACGCTTTTAATGCTGCTCTGCAAGAGGAGCTCTGCTGAGTAATTGTCTAAACACATATGGCGGCTTTTCTTTCTCTTCTTTCTTTTTTTTAATATTATTGTAGCACAACCAAGCGAGACTTCCGTGTCAAGTGCGAAATACAGAGGTAAAGGAGTCCAAACACACCACAGCCGCCATTAATCATTACCGCTGTCAGAAATGAAAATAAGATATGACAGTGATTCTCCTGCTAATCTGCCAAAAATGTGTTCACGCCCACGGAGGCTTGCATGAAACACACACAGGCACAACCATGACATAATAAAAGTGAGAAGTATAAACATGCATACATGCTCACTTTTATATTTAAAAAAATGACAAAGGTGGCATCAGCCAAGGTTGAACAACAACAATAATAATAACAGCAGTTAGTGGTTGATTGCACCCTGCTAGCTTAGCCGCTAAAGTGAAATACGGCATGTGATAAAAAAAAAACATGACAAAAATAACCACACACACGTTTATAAGCGTATTAATAAGGGTTCTAACATCATTAGTTGTGCTTGTTCCACTCCAACACTGTAGGTGTCCATGACAAACTGGATGCTAACATGCTAACTGCCAGAGAAATAAAGCTATTAGCTCACTCAATCCCAGCCGTGTTTCAAAACATAACCGCTTCAGTAAAGGTGGCTGTTCTGAAAATATCAGAAAATATCACCAGAAAAGGGACAAAACCAGCTTTTTGTGACATTTTTTTGGATTTTAAGACAGCTCAAATATCTAAACAATTATACCAACTCAAACAACACAAAAATTGGTTGTTTTAAGATAAAATAAGCCTGGAAAGTCCAGATTTACAGCAGCAAAAAGCACACAAGAGCATGGACAAAGTCATACAAATCAAGAAGTTACATACACTATTTACAGCCACGGTTATTGTGCATGATTTTTGAAGCAGTTTATATGATAGACTCTGACAGCTGCAGGAAGGAAAGCCCTGCGATATCTCTCCTTCCCACACTTTGAATGCATCATATGATTTACCTCAAAATAATTAGTTACAAATGTAGCACCATGAACTATTTATTATTTTCACATTTCGAATTGAACTGTGTGTGTGCATGTGTGATCACGTGTGTGTGCATGCGTGTGCTTGTGTTAAGATTAACTTCTGCAGGCTACACTCCTCCATGCGCTCTCACTTCCGCCTTTCTGTCATGTATGTTTTTCCATTTTTTCTGCCACCTCGAGGCTGTTTTTATGGCTTAAAATTGCTCGGAAGTGAAATGCATTAATGGGGAGTTGCGTCATCACCTCTTATTGACTTATAAATACGTTTTTGGAATCGGGCGTTCAAGTTTATCAAAACAACTAAATACATTTTTGGTATTGAATGAGTTAAAAATGCTGTAATACTTTTTCGTTTAAAATGAGTTGTGCCAAAATGCTCAACATTTTAGCAGCTAATGTGTAATAGTGTACAGATTAGACTCTAAAGTGTTTGCATAATCTTGCTATTTAGCAGCTCGGGTGTATTACGATATATTTGTTAGGAAATTAAATAAAATGTAAAATTTAAACTTTGTTAGTCAAAATGTGTCAATGTGGTGAGGGTTTAAACAAAATAAATTACGTAATTAATTGAATAGAAAATAATTTATGAAATAAATAATGTATTTAATTACATTAATGAAATGCATTCTTTATGCTTTGATATGAAATACACCACTTTTCTCAAATTTACCAAACACATTAGTTTCTCCCCGGAAAAAAAAAATCAATGGTTTTGCACATCGATACTATTGGTAAAACAACCCAGCGGAAACACCCATTTTGAAATTTTGAATGAACTTCTACTGCTATGAAGGTTGTACATTTGATCGGACCCAGGTTATGGTTGCAATAGTTCCACCTCCAGGACTGCAGATGGCAGTAATGAGCATTACAAACTGGTTGCTAACTGCAAACTAATACCAAATAGTGTCTAAGCTGCGAGCTTAATAGATAGTGTGTAATAGTACTTGTAAGAGAAACCAATCAGGAGTCTTTATTCTTTCTAATTTAAGATAATTGTTAATATCGGTCGTAACACAGAACGCCAGTCCGGTACTGTAGGTGATGATAATGCGCATTACATACATGATTATGTCCATTGATAATAATGATGAGGCTTTATTCCTCACCAAAATTGAATGGCTTCTTTGGGTTCTTGTCACCTATCCTGATGGTGGAAATTGGATAAACTGTTTCTAAAATAGCCACAAGTAAACGTCCAGTTTTCTGCAGTTCATTTACTCTGTCCCTTCCCTCCTGCCCTGTCGGAGCCCACAAGGAAACCGGGTCCACTCCACTGGTACAGGAAAGGCTTTATCAGTGCCACATGACGGCAGACTTGAGGTGGAATTTCCTTAGACTGAAGAGTCGATACCGTCGGTTGTCGCAAAAAAACCCAAGTGCTTGGTAACTCAAATGTGAGGCTGGCGCTGCAAGAGAATGAAAACAAACACGGCCTGCACCGAGGCGTCCCGCAATCTTTAAGCCATTTCTCAGTACACGCTATTCCTTTGACACGTGTACGCATATGAAAGCAAGGAAAGGACTGTACATAGTATGTACATAGTATGTAGCAACATCGACCAAGAAACACTTTTTTTACACTCTAAATGGCGTCCCGGAGAAGACGAGTGGCTGCCGGGCTCCCCTGGGTGCCGAGTCCTCTGCTGTCTACAGCAAGGACCCTTTTATCCAAACACAAGGCCCTTGAACGCTGCCTCCCCCGCCTGCATTCAAGGCCCTCTCAGTGTCAGCTGTTCACCGGATGGCGCTCAGGCTAAAAGAGCTGAAAAAAAAGAGATGCTCAGGAGAAGAGGAGCAACAATAGCCCCGTGCGGGGGTTTGAAGCCCACCAGAGTGAGCCCATGGGGGGAAAGTGTCGGCGCCTCAGTTCACTTTCTGGGCCATTGATCGACAAATGGTCGGATGCACTTCAGTAAAGGCTGTTGTTAGGGAGTTCATACAGCTGCTTTCAAAGTCAATTTTAAGTACTTTCAGCATCACTTTGGAAGGGTTTCCGGCTTGTTATACAACACAAATCTGCACCTTAAAATTGTTATTTTACAACAGATGTGGGGGTAGGGGGGGCTGGCTCAAGTGGTAGCCTCCCAACATGAAGGTTGTGGAGTCTACCAAATATCCTTGGGGAAAATACTGAACCTCCAGTTGCTGGAGTTTATAAACACGGGATATGTCGATATATACGAAGGAGAATTCAAACAAAATCAAACATAAAAAATAACATTTATAGACTTTTCATTTAAATATGTTTTAATTTTAAAAAATATTGTATGGATGAAATTCCTTCAATGTTCTATGCCGCTTATTGTCAGTAGGGTCGGGGGATGCCGGAGCCTATCCCAGCTGTCTTTGGGAGAGAGGCGGGGTACACCCTGTACTGGTCGAACTTTGTACTCCAAAAAAAAAAAAATACTAAAAATATAGGACAGTTTTTGGTTCCTGATGCTACATTTGGGAAAGGCTGCTATAAAAACAAACCACATTTATCAAAACAAAATTAAAAGAAAAAAATCTATTGGTATTTATTAAATTTATTATATATTTTTCTTATTTTTGCTGTTTTCAGATAATTCAAAAGAAAACACCAACAAGTTTTTTTAATTCCTTTCAAATAATTATTTTAACAAACAGGTTTCTGCTTTCCCTCAATATGTTCTCAATAAATGACTTTGAGTTACTGAGGTTTAAAAATCATATCCCTCTCTCTGAATGTTCTGACCGCCTGTTTCCATGCCAGTGCATCGTATCGCCATGGATGTAGCTCAACATCTTTTACACAACAAACTAACTGAATCAACAGCGCCTCTGCTGGTTGCAGTCGAGTAGTGCACTCCATTCTGCCCCGATTGATCACCCTGCAACAAACCAAAATTGATCAATTTATGGACTACGATGCAAACTGATCTGCATATAAAGAAACATTCCCTTGATGGGAATGTTGTAGTTTCCCACTTAACACCAAACTGCCTGCTAAATGGTTCCAAACTCAACATTAAAATTAAAGCATCTCCCAAGCACCCGTGGGAACCGGACATGATACTGTAGCTCAAAGCATGTGGGACAAGCTCATCATGCTTCCCAAAATACTCCACTTGTGTCTCCATCACGTGAGCGAGGGAGGCTTGCGTGTAATTAAGCAGCGCCGGGCTCGGCGTGGAGAAAACGACCGGGTTCGACTGGAAGGAAGCTTTCTCTCTCTTCCCTCTCTTCGCCTGCCAGCCAGAGACAGCCAACCCGCCTTAATGCAAGAGCCCAATCGATACGACTTAATTTAGCTATCATTGCAGGGTAATGTGTCATTTTTAATGGCGCTGGCTACTGAATTAAATTCAAAGACACTGCAGTTAATGGTGTTAAAGGGAATGATATTTGTGCTAGCCTGCAGCTTTATGAGGCCCTGTGAGATAAAGCTTTGTTTGCCTCCTATAGACCACAAAGCAGGAGCAGCCATTCATAACAACAATAACAATAACATGGTGGCTGCACACTTTCACTTCTTTTTTTATTTAATACCTTTAATTCACCTGCAATCCATAACCCTGTCTGCGAAACACATCAAACATCACAGCGGCGGCATTAACTTTGTGCACTCAACAAGGCGACAAAAGCTTCTCCTCCATAAATTATTTAAAAAAAGGAGAGGCGGGCGGGCGGGCGCATCATCAGAAGATGTCGTGCACACACACGCATGCACGCACGCTCAAACATACACAACAAGCGTTTTGTCGCGAGCCCTGTGGGTGTGATAAAGTTCAAACAAGTTGTGCGTGTCAGCCAAATAGTCAATCTACACAAGAACACTGCAAATATAAGAAAAAGAAGCGGGGGGGAAAAAGCCTAGAGGAGGATGTTAATATTCCCTGAAGAAAGTCATAATTAGGCTCTTTGCTAATTGTCTTAAAGAGAAAGAGGAAAAGACACAACAGCACACACATTATAAGGTGATAATTATGCAAAAGTAAGATCTCAAGGGGATGGCTTTTTCTTTTAGGTGGCCATATTTGACAATTTCAACAATATAGTATGTCATTTATCAATCACTATTTAAAAGGGTGTTACCTATAATTTAGTTTTTCATTCATCTTAATTTATTCATGTGTGTTTTAATTAATTAAAAAAAATTATCTATTTGTCTATTATTTTCGCTTCGCTTGTGGGGCGGGGTTAAATAAACTCTGCTTCTTCCTACTCCTTTTCGGACATGTTTAGTTGAGCATGTGTAAACATGTGACTTGTTAAGCACGTCCAAAACAAATAAACTATGCCCATAATTAATATAATGATGACAAAGCATGGGGACAATATGGATTATGATGGATTCAGGCGGAGGCTATAATCCCCTTGTCTCTTATTTACAAACACCTGCCTCACTTTCCCGCCTTGCCTGCATCCCTGGGAATTCCCAATAAAATTGATTTAGTGGCATCATTGAATTTCCCTTCAATTCCCCTGAAAGCTGCAAGGGAATGAAAAAAGAAAAGGAAGAGAAGGGAGGGAGGGAGGAAGGGAGGAAAGGACTTGTGTCTTGCACGAGAAAGGCAGCGGGGATCCCGATGCTGATCATGTACAGAACCGCTGACACGCCAAACACACACGAGGTCATAAATCATACCTGACATTTCAAGATGCATCTTGCCACACGTTATAAACACAGGAGGAAAAATGTTAATAATTACATACAGCTGTTTTAAGGGGGGGGGGTGTAGCCTCAATTGAACAGCTGAGTCTTTACTAAAACCCTCAATTATGAACAATCATTTGAAAAAGGCCTTCATTTAGTAGTACATAATAATAATAATAAACACAGTTCGTGTGGACTGACGAGACGACAAGCATAAAAAGAAATGAATGTGGAAAAAGGAAAATCAATTGATTCAATTAAATAAACGTGATTAATGAATTGCTTTATATTTTTATGTGTGTGATAGCAGCATAAGGAGAGGTGCTCCTACTATTTGGAACGCCTGGTCAACCTATGAGAGGAACTAAATATGAGGAACACATTTCAGTATTGACGCAGTGCAGTACTACGCCAACACAATCATAAACATGCGTCTCTTTTAAAATTTCAATGCAACTTTTGCATTCAATTGGAACACACCACAATTTACAGTCTATGGATGTACCCCTAAATAAATCCACGCCTCTCTAGAAACTTATTGTGATGCTCTTGGAAGGATGGGGGGAGGCTTACCAAAGGGGTTGTTGTGCCTAACAATTATATCATGACCCTGATATTCTTAAAAAAAAACAAAAACGAGTGCACATACTGTACATACATGCATATTGTACACAGTGCACGACCTCGTGGCAGCTGCGTTGCATGCACACGCAGCAAGGCGGGGTGGGAGTCGTGTTCACGGTGCAACAAGTGAGCAAAGGCGCTCTCTCGCTGTTGCAGCCATGATGATTAGATATGACTCCCAACAGGCTCTCGCAACACTAATCAAATAGGAAATGTAAGTCTAGATGGGCCGACACCGCAACACAGAATGAAGCTGGATAAAAAGTGTGTTTTTTTTTTAGTGGGGGTTGTTTGTTTACACGGCAACAGCATTTGGGAGCCTGGAAACATCTGAACACAGGGATTACAGTTCCAAGGCTAAAAGCTGTAATGTTGTAGCGTTTGTGCTTATAATGCTCAGTTATACTGTATGCCACTGAAAAATAAAGGAGGACATGCAGTTGTCGCCAACTAGTGGTCTGGCATGCACATTACAGTGCTTTCTGGGATCACTTTAACAATAACCCCTTTCACACATCTTGGAACAGACGGCATTTTTCCACCTTTATTTCCTTTTCACCATAACAAGATGGGACACCACCTCTGTATTCTCAAATAGTGGGAGCGTTGTCGGGGCGGCATAAGGGCAGGGAATAGTTTCATGTCTGCCAACATGTACACATGTATTGTACTCAACATGACATTTGACTCTTGAATACACTTGTATGCTTCATCGCTTCCCATTTTGTAGCACTTTCCTGGCTTCAGTTAAATATATAGATATTATCAGTATGGTGGAAAATATCCTGCTTGGCTGAGTTCTGTGTAAAATGCACAAGTGGATAGATGCCAGATCTTTTGTTACGACTGATGCTCTGATAGATTTCTGTGCTAAGGAGGCTAACATTGTTCACATTTTAACTTGTCATCAAAGCCCCTGTCACACTACCTATTAAAGCTGGCATTTTTCACCTTTTTTTTTGCCCCCCAGCTTCTGAGAGCTGTAACAGCCTGTGTATAAGGAGCATTCACTTCTCCCACCATTTTATGTTGAAAGCCATTGTCTGACAAGTCATCTATTAATTTAAAAGATTGTGGGGTGCTGTGTTGCTGTGTGAAAGCGCACCGACTTGCGGAAATATCCTGCTTTGCTGAGTTCTGTGGAAAAGGCACAGGTGGATAAATGTCAAATCTTTTGTTATGACTCTGATGCAGGATTTCTGTGCAACTGGGGCTAACATTTTTTACATTTTTACTTGTCATTTTAAAGTCCATGCCACGCTGCACCGCAAATTTGCCAGCTTCTGAAAGCTATAACAGAGGCGATACGCCGTCTGTGTATAAGGAGCAGTCACGTCTCCCGCTCTGTTATGTTGTTGTCATCTCATCGGATGACGAGTGTGATGCCGTGTTGCTGTGTGAAAGTGCACACATTTGTGGTAAGTTCTGTATAAAAAGATGAGAAAAAATCTGTGTAAAGGGGTTAACAATGTCATGCAAACATAATGGAATTTGCCAGCTTCTGAGGTAGTATCAGCGCTATAACAGAAGTAGGATCACGCCTGTGTGTATGGGAATTCCACAATGTCGGAGTCCGAGGTGTAAAGTTTAACACCCGACGCTCATTTCTCCAGTCCTGTTGTATTAGAAGCTGTATTTTATACGTCACAGCAGACGCTTATAGGCTGTATGTGGCATTTTTCCTTCCTTATTGCAGTGTATATGGACTTTAAATCACTTAGCACAGACGAGACTGGACCAAAGTGAGCTCGCCATGTCTTGCCTGTTGCAGAAAATCCAATGTCAACATTTTTTTAAAACCCCTCCTCCTATTTTTTTTTCTCTCCAGCCATGCAGCGTCAAGATAAGCATGGGAGCTCCTATTTACCTTCAGAACAAATCAGTCCGAGAGTACATTTCTAATATTTTGGTTACCTCATTTAGCATGCACATCCAATCCATTGGGCCTGATAACATTCACACTTGTTTAATTCTATTTGTCCTTTCCTTGAATTAGATGTCGCGCATAAGAGAGGGAGAATTTGACTCATTAATTAAAAGACAAGCCGATATTTTACCCCCTTTATCACCCTCTGTACACGTCTCTCGTTTAAGGGGTTCATCAAAAGGAGAAGGGAGGGGGGGGGGTGAGTATAGTCCTGGGTGGGCTTACATGGTAGAGACAGTCACCAAAATCAACATTGTCAGCGAAGGCCACATCCCCTTTGCCTTTCTTGCTGAAGCATAATCCAATCATCCCTAAGACAATGCTGCATTCAAGTGTAAATAAAAGTGCGCTTTTTGACTGTTGAGAAGAAAAAAAAACATGAAAACAAGCGTCCTTATCATTGCCACAACTTTCCCCACATGAGACGGTAGCCCGAGGCCAGGGGAGATGGGTGGGGGTGCGGTGGGGTGGGGGGGCCTGTTAAAAATGCAAAGCAAAGCAAAGAAAAGTGGACGTGACTGCGGCTAATTAGCATATCTAACTATTAGCTATGCCTAAAATGGGGACAGAAATTAATTAGGAAATGGAGACAAATGCCTAATGAAGTCATTCAATAAATAACACCGAGACAAGAAGGGCAGCAATAGTTGTGTTTTTTTACATCACATCTAATTAAGCAAAAATAATGTTTATGGTCACCTTTTTAGCTCCGCAGGCAAATAAGCAAGGTTTAAAAAAAAAAAAAACTCAAAGTGGGTGCAATAAAAAGTTCATGGGTGCCACAACAGAGGAATAAATCCCTCAAAGTTTAAACACCTAACGAGGTGGTCAGTCCAAATGGCCGCAAGATAAATGATGCGTCACTACTTCTTTTTTTTTTTTGCTGATGTTGTTTATTGCTTGCATTTATGAGCATATCTCAATTACACAACCGCTTTACAGTGAGGGCTAATGAATTGTTAATAAATAGGTTAATAACAATGTTATAAATGTGCTATGAATTGTTAATAAACATGAAAATGAGTATGTCACACAAAAATTCTAACTATTTTGACTTAAACATCAGTAAATTTATAATAATGACCTATAAATAAATTTTATTTATTTCACAAGTACCTTTTTTTGCTTTGAAAAATCACATGTGTTCTGCTTTAAAAGCAGAAAACATTGTGACTGTATTCATAAGAACAATAGAGCAATATAATATAATGTATTTTATGCTCCATTTTTACATGGCTTCTACTCCCTTATAATGACGCGTTTAGGTCACCATATACCTAGCCCTTTAAATTGCAATTTTCAACACTTTTTATCATTTTGAAGCGACACCGCACACACATGAAATATTGTGATTGCCACCAGTTGCTATTTCATCCCTGCAATACTATTGACAACAACAGCATCTGTGCACAATATCGCCAAGCTGACCAAACGACACCAGTGTGCATGTCAGCGTGTGAGTGTCTTTGTGTGCATGCCTGTGTGTTTATTAGGCCTCTAGCCAGAGCCAACAGATGCATGCAAGCATAACACTTAAATCCATGCGCCACAAGGAACAAGTTGCACCACATAAGATGTGATAACTCACAATAATAATACTACTACTAATAAGAATAATACACCATATGTGTTTATTATACCCCACAAAACAAGATGCATCTTCAAATTTAAAGCCCTGCTTGCTGCACATATAATTGAATTGAGCATTATGGAGCCTTCAGCCATGAAAAAAAGAAAAGGTGGGGTACAGTGAGTGGAGCCCACAACACTGCAGAACAACACAAATAAAATATAGTGATCAACAGGAACAATTAAACACATTAACATTAGCAGAAGCATCATATGCAATGTGAACTTGGCATTGATGCTTAATGCAGTTCAAAGCACGCACGCACACACACACCGAACGTGCACCTCTGCAGTGGAAATCCATAGCACCTCTGCGTGGAAAGCCCCCATTCTTTCTTTCTTTTTATTTAAATAGTGGCCTAAAGCGAAAGCTTAGCCTGCCTCCCTGCCTATAACGCGTCATAGAGTTTCCTTAGTGCAACCGTCAAGTACACACAAACATGACTGCACCCCATCAAAAGACTAAACAACAATCAAGTCTATTGTGGCGCATTTAGCTCTTTGACCCCGCATCGGGACATCGGCACATCGGCACACCGCAACTAAAGAAACGAGCGCACACTATTCGAATCGCTACGAACAATTACATTAGCGGTGAGTTAAGGGCATGCAGCCAAGAGCCGGGAGATAGAAAATGTTACGTTCACTTACATGATCGGCGAGGTTCGTCGACGAGCCGGACAGCTCTTCGTGGTCGGATTTGGAGCTCCCATCCCGCTCATCGATCACTAAATCTATTGGCATTTTTCCTTTCAAACAGCTGATGTACCGATGGCAAAAATTGTCGCAGAGCTCGTGCACCTTAAAGGAAGAAATTGCAACATTTTAATGTCATTTTTGGTGCAGGTTGAGGAGCAATTAAGCGGAATTAGGGCGGGGGGGGGGGGGTGTGGACGGGGGATGTCATTAATCTGTTCTAAAGAATAGGCAAACTGTTGCCTTACTTTTTTATTATTATTGTTCTCTGGAGACGTGCAGGAGCAACAGGTTGAAAAAGGGGGGCAACGAATTAAAGATAAAAACCGAATGAAATAAAAATAGAATCAAATCAAACTAAAGTGGCAGCAGCTGAAAGCAGATCTGCATGCAGGATCAATAACAAAGAGGCTTAATTGAGCACATTTGAGCTGCTTAAATAGCTGCACGCCTGCATTAAATATGAACATTTTACTTCTAAACACCGATAGAGATGTAATCCACGAGTGTTTTTTCCTCATAATTTCACACTAAAGCATGCAATGAATGCATTCTTTTACCTTTTCTAATTCCAAGAGGTGAAACCGTAACACTTGTATGGCTTGTATCATCTGAAACGTATGACAATGACATTTGTCATCCAAAGAAAGCATCATTTTTAACTACAAAAATGACAAAAAAGTGAACTCACCAAGTTATCCAACTCTGGATTTGATGAAAATAAAGGTTTTTCTGCCCGGACCTGTAAAAAACAGTAAAGAGTCATGTTTTGCATGAACTTTTATAAGCGATTAAAAGTCAATGTAAGTGTTTTTTTTATAGTGGGTCTGGACCTGTTTGGCAAACACCGCGATGTCCTCGTTGAAAGAGTCCGAGGAGCATACGTCTCCCCCGGCCACGCCGGGCTCCCTCGGCGTGCACGTCGCCAGCTCGCACTTCTCGAAGACCAGAGCGAGCAGAGGGAAGAGGGGATGCCTGCAGAGGAGCGCGCAAAGGCGGGTTAACGACACGGAGCATGCCGGTAACTCCTGGAGGGGCAAGCATGCATCTATGCAAATGCTTTTTTTTCTTTCTTTTTGCAGAGTATCTGTTTTGTACCACTTAATGACTACATAAAACTTCAACTTTTGTATTATTTAAGGCTAGAAAGTGTAGTTTTTTTTCTATCACATGTTTTATCATGGCGACGCAAAGGCGACAGCAAGACTTAAACGCAAAAATTTATTTTATAAAGAATTAGTCAAGTGTGAGGGGCGTTGACAGTAGAAGACATAATACAATTATAACAAGTAACCTTCGAGTCATTCACACACATAACACTTTGTGTAATAAAATAAAAGTTGATCCATGTGTCCGTATAGAATAATGTTATATTGTGTAAATTATTGGCACAATCCGAACATGCATGCCTGCGTGTACGCCTTTGCACGTTTAAAGCTAAACTATTAAAATAATTGCATGATTGCAATATTGAAACACGCCGTATTTTGCGGTGTATTCACTTCATGTGTGCAAAACAATTATATAGTAAATAGTGTTTTTTTAAAAAGGAGAAATGATAAGAATGTATAAATGTGGCATTTAACCTATGGAGTTTGCTGCGGTGAAATAGTGTTAAAGTGCATTTTAGGAAAAATAAGTTGTAAAAATGGACTCCTGCATGTAAAGTTTACCCATAAATCTGGTCCTTATCCCTCTTTAGGACGTCGTTGACGGCCGAGCCCATGCTGGTGGGCATGACGTTCGGGTGTGGAGCGTGCGCTCCGTAGTGCTGGCTGGCGTGGAGCGGCGGTCCGTGGTTGAGGTGGTGGACCTGGGGGAGCGGTCGGGGAGCGTGCGGATCCCCGTACATGGACGCCGAAACGCCGTCCATACCCCCGTAGTGGGCCAGCTCATCGTACTGAAGGAGCACAAGCAAAGGGGGAGAAGTCAGCGAGGTGCATTGTTACTTTTGGGTCTTTTTCGAATGGAACACGGGGGCGTCACAGTCAGGAGTGTTGCGATGTTTAAAAAAAATGCACGGTATTACCAGAAACATTAGAAGTGAGTTAAAAAAATAGATGTTTTGGAGTGTGTCCGGTGGAGGAGGAAGGCTTGCCTTGTGGAAGGAGCTTGCACAAATGTCACGCTACTTTCCACAGCGTGGATGTGTGCAATGAAATGAGTGGGACCTTACCCTTTGCGCCATCAGGCTGCAGCTCCAATAAACTCCTTAAAATGTGTTATTTTTCTATTAAATATCCCACTTTTGTCCTGCGTGGAAAGAGGAAAAAATGTTCCAGGTTCTTCTCGCTTTCGATTAACTTTTTATTATTATGTTTTTTTTCTTAGCGAATTCTCCTATTCGCCGCTACACGCTGAAGTCGTCGCATCGGACGGTCCGTCTTTTTGTTCACAAAAAGAAGCAACAAAAAAGTGGATAAAAAGTCAAAATGTGAGGTTACAATGGGCCCAGATTGCGAGTCAACTGTCGCGTCTCATGGCTTTTTGCCACTCCAGCTGTCAATCAAAGCCAGAGGTTGTCAAGGTAATGAATGAATGACGGTTGGTGATGATGTTCAAGTTTTTTCTTTCTCCTCCTCTCCTCCGCGTTAGTCCGTTTTCATCCGGTAAAGTCCGGCCGTGCGTCTTCCTTGAAATGTCTGCTTTAATGCTCGTCCCGTGTAGTTTTCAAGAAGACACACACAAAAGTGGGTGGAGAGAAAGGAAGAAAGAGGTGGGAAAATAGAAAATATTTGGGAAAAATAAGAAATAATAAAAAAAATATGCGTAGAGGTAAGGTTTCTCCAAGGGTCCGCGGTGAGTGTGTGTCAGCGAGTGTTGGCAGCTTGGCGGCTGGCTGGCTTCTAGAAACACACACCGCCTGCCTTTGGATGGCTGACTCGCAAGCGCCGAGCGGTGGGCGAGTGCAATGACGGATCCCGGAAGTGGCGTGCTGGCCCCAGCCAGTGGTGGTGCTGCAAGTGTGTGTGTGTGTGTGTGTGTGTGTGGTGGGGGTAATAGACGGGCACCCTCCCTCCCTCAAAGAACTCTCTCCCCACCCACCCAAAATACTTTAGCGTGCAATGAGGATGGACAGCAACACAACACCACACACTTGCAACATACTGCAAATATTATATATGTGCTAAGCTCTTATTTTCACTTCACATTCAGAAACCATGCTATTGGACCTGCTGGGACTCTATCACTGTTAAAGTGTAGTAAAACCTGCAAAAAAAGTTTGTAGAATGTATAGGAATGACTGCAAAAGTCATTGAAATCTCCATGTTTAGTGACTTATCTATGCAAAGTGGTTATGATGTATTAATTTTAACTCAAAGTTTTGGTAAATTGTTGTAAAAAGTACTAAAACTACTACCAGCATGACTGTCAATGTTTTGAAATGTTCACCATTTCTATTTTTAGTGATTTCTTTTCAAATGTGGTAGATAAAGATCCGCTTATGTCAGATTTTGATGTTAAAATAGCATGGTTGCAACCATTGAAGAGTTGATTTTGACTCAAATGACCCGTGACCCTAGAGATGATAATCAGATGTACATTAGTTTTTATATTGTATAGTGGTTTCCTTTAAAATAGGGTAAATACAGATCATCCTGATTCTGACATTACATAGTCGGAAAACATACAAAAAGTACTAATAGTATGGCTGCAAACATCCTCAAAAGTCATTGCGTTTTCCATTTCTACCGACTTCTACATGTAACATGGTCAAGATGGGTGTTAAACAAAAATTTTAATGTAAACATTTTCAAACATTCACTTTTTAATATGTTTTTTTTTACTATTTCCTTGCAAATTTGTCCAATAAAAAACATACTGTGTCAGATTTGGATGTTAAATTCTAGAAAGTAGTACTAATTACCAAGTGAGGTCTGTGTGTAATGCGGTCAAAAAAGATGATGTTATATTGTAGTCAAAACTGTCAAACTACTAATAGTATGGCTGAAAAAAGCTTCAATTTTTCTTACGTTCTTTGAAACATTGTCAATAAAAATGATTCTGATTCATTTTATGACATTAAAGTCTAGTATATGTATGCATGCATTCATTAAACACCCGATTATGATGTGAAATGTCACAAACATGGCAACATTATGGCTGCAAACGCCCTTAAAAGCTTTTAAAAGACTCCAGTTTTTAGTGACGTTGAGTTACATGGTCATTTTGAGTCAAATTCTGATGTTAGTTTGTCATCGGAATTATGATTGCAAATGATTCTGATGTTGAACTGCTGTAAAACTAGGAAATAAAGGTCAATAACGATCATGCAGACTGCGCTCCTTTTATTCAAATTTGGTCCATAAAGGTGATTCTGGTTCAGATTCTGGCATTAAATGCTATGCCTGTAATTGTTAAGACAGCTAATTTTAATGTAAAAAGTCTCTTGATCTGATGTCAAAAAGCCAATAGCCCAGATGTGTCCATTAAAGACCTGATGTTGATGTTAAAATGTTGCAAAAATAGTATGTGGCTGAACAAGGTTTCCCAGAGGATTAACTTCTTCATTTTTAGTGACTTCCTCCCAAATTTGGTCAGTAAAGTGCATTCCGATGAAGATCCTGATGTCAAAATGCAGTAAATAGCACAGATGTCTTCATTAAAGACCGACTTTTGCAGTTCAAATGAAGTAAAAGTATAGTACAAGTAAGGCTGCGCAAGATGTCACACAGCATTTATAGTACTTGACCACTCGGTCATATAGAGACGCTACTGATGTTAGAATATGTAGTACAATTTGATGCAGATTGTCATGCAAAACTGCAGTAAAATCAGCATGACGGACTGTAAAGCTTTTCAAGTAGCATTGACTTTTTTTCTTTTTTCGTGTTGACTTTTAAAACTTGGCTGATCCGGAGGACGTTGATTCAGATTGTGATGTTATATATCATAAGCGTATGGCTGCAACTTATATTTTTACATGGCCTTTAACTACAACTGTGAATCGGAACCCAAATTGTGTGTAAAGTCATTAATTTGTACAAAAAGTCAATGGAACATAAAATGGGTACATCGTTAAGAGTACTACTTTAGAAAGTACATTTTTTGACCAGTACACAGTTACCACGGTAACCATAGTGAGGCTCTTTTGCACTGCGTACAACTATTTGTGACAGTGTCCCCCCATGACATATACCCCTGTTACTTGCTATACTATAGTTCTATTATAACCAATACCTCCATTTCTGCAGTTACTGCAAATTACCCCCCCCCCCCTTTTTTTTTTCCAGTGTTCCTCTCCAGATAGGAACCCTCAGTGGTCAATTATCAAAGCATGCCTGGGGATCATCAATCATGAGAGGAGATTGAGGAGAAGGAGAGGGAGGAGCATGTTGAAGAAGACCCTCCAGGAGCTCTTTAGGCACAATATACATGACTTTTAATAGCGGGCCAACATGGATGCAATGGCGGTTGATGGTGGAGTCTTTTTTTTTTGTGGAAGGTGATGATGCAAATGAATCATTAATACATAAAGGATTAAGATTCAAGTAGATAGGTGAATAACTAAATAATAATAAGGCACATTTGCTGTTCTTAAATGACAACAGTGATGTTTGTTGGCATATATGGGGGGGCGGGGGTGGTGTGGGCTCGGTGGTGTGGGTGTGGGAAGTGCAAAGGAGTGCAGCAAGGCTTTGACAAACGGCTGTGTGGACATTTCAAGCAGCAATTCCCCGGGAAGGAGCTCGCACAGAGGCAGAAAGAGAGAGAGAGCAACAACAAGACGCACAGCCACTCTGCAAAGCCTGCTTTTTTTTTTTTTTTTACATTTCTATGCAACTTTTCCCCCGATACCTCCCATTTGGATTACACTGGTAAGCAAACCTCATGTTATCTGTATTTTTTTTTTTACATGTTTTTTTGGAGTGCATCATTTTCTTAAATAAAATAAAAATATATAATTTTTTGTAACGTGCAGTTATGGTGCAAATACGGGATGTGATGCGACTCTGGTGCACACACACCACCCACCCACCCCGGAGATTGTGAGCAGCCAAAAGAGCGTGTGAAAACACTGGAGGTTAATTATGCGTGTCCAATGTACGGCTTTCCACGCACAGGCATCATACCTAGCAGGGGGAAATGAATTAATAGCACTCAACACTTAAAAAAAACCACAACCTATTTTTGTTTAAAAGTGTGTATATATTTATTAGTCTTAAACACGTTTAGCGTATGCAAATGTGGATATTTAATTGGCCTTTTAATATTCAAAGTTTGTTTGTTTTCAACATTAAACCAATGTACAGTATGGAAATATGGCTATTTATTAGATTTTTTAATAAGCATTAAACAAATATAGAGTACGGAAATCTGTGTATGTATTCGTTTAAAATACAAATAGTTTGTAACGTTGGTGTTTATAGTGCTAAAATCTGGTGACTATATCGTGTCTTTTAATTTAACCCGTTGATACTGTGGAAATTCTATTTTGTATTTTTATTTAAATGCAGAAAATGTGTGGTTGTTAAGAAATAAACTACCTTAAAGTATGAAATCAATTGATTTAAAACAAATTAAAGCAATTTACAGTATTTGGATATTAGTTTTACCCGGTTTTTTACTGCATTTTTTGTATTAAATAATTCCTAGGGAAAAGGCTGAAGGCATGAAACAAATATAATATACAATTACAAATGAATCATTTAACCACAACGACTTCTTAATGTGATTTCTTTTCACGATAACATCAAAAAAAAGTTCCTCTTTTTGGCGTTTTAGGGTATTTTTTCCTTAAGTAAAGCGATTGGACGACATTAACAGACGCTAAAATTTCATCTGCTGGTGTCAAATTGAGGTCAGTGGAGGGTTAAAGCTCTCCATGTCCGTGTGGGACATGGCCAGCTGCGTTTGGACTCATCAAGGGGGTGTAGAGGGGGGGAGCACACGTTTAAGAAGAAGAAGGGGAAGGAGAAGAGGTGTGCGTAAGGGGGGGGGGGGATCCGTTTCAAGGAAAACACGAGTGGGACAATCAGCAAGCTTTAAAGATCCTCAAGACATCCTGAAGGGAAGATGCAACCCCCCCCCCCCCCCCCCCCCGAATTCTCCTCACTTTTTGTCTTCACTAAATATGCATTGTTTGTAGATAAATCCTCCAGGAACAAATAAAACAGCCTTAATCTTGCTTGTAACTCCTTTTCTCCACTTTGTTGAGATTATGCAAATGAGGGAAGGGGTTGCACATAGCTCACGTGAGCATCTTTATCTCATTTAATCCCACACAATGTAACTTTAGTTATACTTTTCGGTGCTATTTATGAGGCATAAATAACAGATACGCCCCCTCCTCTACTACACCAACCCCCTTACACAACTATTTAGCAGTGCACCTGAACTCCCGGTGACCCCCCCCCCCCCCCGGTGCTATGTAACGACGTGGTTTGAAAAAGTGCAGCCGGCAAAGCAAGTCAAATACTTGCAAAAGTTTCGCGACTCACTGTAAATTCTTTCAGCGCCACTCTTGGAGAAGCTTGAGCACACAAAACAGCACATAAGCAGGCCACGGAGGGATTAGGCGGCCCTCTGGCGACACCTAGCGGATGCAGGTCTCAGCCAAGCGCCGCAGACGCCGAAAAATAACATTAAAACAACTATAAAATGAGGGGAAAACAACAAAATGGAATATGTGTAGGGTTATAAAAAGATTACTGATTTAAATATGGTTTAAATACATAAACACTGAAATGACAGTGATTTTTTTAAAGCGTTTAAACCAAACGAAATGAGATGAAAATGTCATGATTTGCTTGCTGACGACAGAACGATACAGTGCAAACTTTACTAACGCCGTTAGATGAATTAAATATACATTACCCCTATATTTCGATTTCGACGATGTATACATCGTCAGTATTTCGTTTATTTTCCAATATATCACATGCTAATTGTATTTTCCTGCCAAATAAATGCACATTCGATGCCCTCTAATTATGTATACTAAATACAAAACAATGCAGTACATAATAACTGATGTGGTAAAAAAAAGAAAAAACTATAAAGGTGCTATTTTGCCACAGGTGTATGTCTCTGTCTGTCACAGACACACACACACACACACACACACACGCAAGAAATACTAAAAAGGTACAAATACATGCAGAAATAATAAAGAGTACAAATGTATTGAACAAAAGATAATCTGTATTTGCTGCAGAAATTTAATATTTCTATTTATTTACTGGCTACTTTTACCTGCAAAAAAGACACTTTTGATTGACATTGTCAGAGAGTTATTCATTTACAATTAAGATTAAGATATGCCTTTATTCCTCCCTCAGTGGGGAAATTTGCATTGCACAGCAGCAAGAGTACAGAGTCAGTTAAGCAGTACAAAATACACAATATAGAAAAATAAACAATATAAACAACCCAAGTATTAACAAAATCAGCAGTTTTTCCCAGAGTTATATACAATACAGTATGTAGATAATATGAAACCAGATGAGATATGTAACCAGTCTATACACTGAGATCCTGTTAGAGAGTTGTGTGTACTATCATACTGATATTTAATGGCGACTCTTCCCCATGATATAAGTGAGCCTCCTGTGTGTGTGTGTGTGTGCTGTCCTTAGTGCAGCTCACGGCTGAGATTAGTCGTTAACGCCTGTGTGTGTGCACCAAATACTGCTGTAATGAGCTTGTGTTTGTCCCAGAATACCTGCAGAGTGAGTGTGTGCATGGCGTCAACATAATCCCAATTCCACCACCAATTCCACTTTAGAAACAAACATAAAAAGGACATTTGAATATAAAATATGTTATTGGATGGCGCTGTAAAGTCAGAAGTTGGTGTTAAAGGAGGGTGGGGTTGGGGGGTGGTGAGGAGTTAATAGTGGTCACCCTCTTGCTGCGCCTCTGTCGCTCATCATTTATCAGGCTTAAGGGGGCTTAAACAGGCCGAGGCCTATAGGACCACATTTTATTACATTGCAAACCCTCTCATGCCTTATCTACATTACAGGAAGTGCGCGTGTGGACTTTTGGACATAAAAGCATGTTCAATATAAAAAAAAAACATTTGACTGTAGAAGAAAAGGGAGGGAGAGGTGAGAATATGGCTTCAGGCACAGCAAATATCTTATTTAATTGTACTACTTCTGGTCCTAGTATTGGAATGAATGGATGCATTCATGAATACACGTTGCAGTGTTTGTGTTGCCTTAGCAGTAGCAGACGCAGCAGTACGTCTATGAAGCCGCTCTTACATTGTACAGTATGTGATTTTTCTTCAAATTATTCATTTATTTTATTCATTATGGTATTTAATATGGTACTTTTACTTCATTTTGACATACTTATCTTTTTTCTTTTATTTATTTGACATCTAAAGTTGTCATTGAGGCTACAAAATCTATTGTTCTATTTCATAAAATAATAAAAATTAACATTATTATTATTGTTGTACATTTGCTTATTTTATAAATTCAGTGTCCATGAGGACATAAAATTATTTATTTTTTTATTTTTATTTTTATTTTTATTTTTATTTTTATTTTTATTTTTATTTTTATTTTTATTTTTATTTTTATTTTTATTTTTATTTTTATTTTTATGAATAATATAATAAATTTATAATATGTATTTTATCAATTCAATGTACACTGCAGTATACAGTGCACAAATAATATATTATTATTATTATTATTATTATTATTATTATTATTATTATTATTATTATTATTATTATTATTATTATTATTATTATTATTATTATTATTATTATTATTATTATTTATTGTTATTGTTGTTATAAGTGGCAATAATATAAGTATAGTTTTTTCTTTATTATTTTAATTGAATGTATTTTATTTTCCATAAAAAGTGTATTTTTTTCAGTCTCCCAGCATCCACAGGGCCACTTTTTGCCGGTTGTGGTACTGCTTCCCTCCAAGGAGAGCTCATCACAGCTCAGCCAGCCTGAACGCAGCTGCACACACACACCTACTCACACACACACACACACCTACAAACACACACACAGTGACACATTTTGATATTCTAGTCACACAACAGAGTAAACACTGTGCTCTCCCATTCAATAAGTATCATTGACAAGGGTCCATATAGCCTCACATGAGCCTAAACACTGAAATAATGTGCACACAAAGACTGGCTTGTTGTTGTTTAAAGTAAATATGGTAACTTGTCCATGATGGTGACTATTCTGTATGTTGTTCTGTAATGGAATTAAATGATTTGCATGAATAGGTTCCCCGGTGTGTGTCTCTTCTTGTTTTGCTGCATATAGACTCATGAAGTGAAAGGAGTGCTATTAATTGCGCTCTCCTTGATGCATCACTATGGCAACCGCTAGCCTCATGCTTGCATCAGTAAAGTCAAATGTAGACATTTGGAAAGAAGGAAAAAATCCTCCTCCGCTTTCTATTGTGGTCATGATCAAGCGTGGTCGGCAGGTAATTATCCGGCCCTGTCAAGTCGAGCCGCCGCAGAGAGTGAAACATCGATACATCAAAAGCGTCTCGGCGCTGATTCACCAAAGAGACGAAGAAGATCTGAGAGGCGAGGAAGACCTACAGAGAGGAAAACAACAATGTCCCTTGGATAAATACGAGGAGACAAATATGCCGGGTTGACTTGAGGAACAGAATATTTGCTTGTACTACACAGCCCGCTTGGCCATTGTAGCCTTTAACGCTGATGATGGCTCTGCTTCTACAAGGAGCATTTTTCTGCAGTACCAGAGATGCCTTTTGGAGGTCAAAGGCCGGGAATGAAATAAATTGGATTCATCTGACTGCTGCTTTACATTTTCTGTCACACTGTTGATACTATGATTTTACAGTGGAAATAAACAGGAAGTACTCACCAATCAGAATTCACCCTCTTTCTCCCATTGTCTCACCAATACTCACTAGCCACTCCATTCGGTACACAAGGGCATGCAAAACACGAGTTTAGCAAAATATGGTTGTAGTGGGGTGCAACTGCAATATATCATACAAAGAGCTGTTTCGAATCTAGCGCAATGCCAATTGTTTAACACAATATTATTGTTTAACATTGTTTAACACTTCCATGTGTTCCTATGAGAAATCATCTTAATGTTGATAATCATTGATAATTGATAATTGATAATTGATAATCATCTTAATGTTATGTTGCCATAATAAAACAATGTTGTCAATCACAGCATTTTTAAAGCGTCTGACAATCGTAAAAATAAGTTACACTCTATATAACCCGAAATTAGGTAACTGATGATGTGTATTTTGAGGGATTTTTCACTGAAAATTTTCAGTGACGGGCGGCACGGCGGTCTAGTGGTTAGCGCACAGACCTCACAGCTAGAAGGACCAGGGTTCAATTCCACCCTCGGCCATCTCTGTGTGGAGTTTGCATGTTCTCCCCGTGCATGCGTGGGTTTTCTCCAGGTACTCTGGTTTCCTCCCACATTCCAAAAACATGCTAGGTTAATTAGCGACACCAAATTGTCCATAGGTATGAATGTGAGTGTGAATGGTTGTTTGTCTATATGTGCCCTGTGATTGGCTGGCGACCAGTCCAGGGTGTACACCGCCTCTCGCCCAAAGACAGCTGAGATAGGCTCCAGCACCCCCGCGACCCTCGTAGCCTCGAGGATAAGCGGTAGAAAATGAATGAATGAATTTCAGTGACATCAAATAAAACAAAAACAAAAATAATTTTTATACACTAGCTAAACCGAGCTGGTGATTTTTGTAGATTTTCCATTTAATGTCATATGTGATGTCATGAAAATTTACCGAGAATATGATTTTTTGTGCAACTTTTGAATCAAATTTTGAGCACAACGTTTGGTCAGTTACACAGCTCTCCTTGGGATGGCTGTGTCTTCCAGCACAAGACTTGTGCTCAATTCCTCAGGTAAAAATGCTGACTGCAAACGAAAGTGAAACAGTGAAATTGAGAGCAAGGGGTATCCACACTAGCTGCTAACGAGGCGTTGTGTTACTCCACCAGATAAATATAGTTTTTCAAACATTGGATCACTTTTTCTCTTGACCGGACGCCGGTCACCGAGACCCCCTTCTGGAGCCAGGCCTGGAGGACGGTGCACAAAGGCAAGCGTCTACATCAGGGGTGGGCAAATATTTTGACTCGTGGGCCGCATTGAGTTAACAAAATTGTCCAGGGGGCCAGAACATGTATTTAACACACACATTTTCCTTGAATGATTTGTCTAATTGTAGCTGTATGTTCTCATGTGGCTTTTTTCAGGAGCACTTTAAACATCAAACTATGTCACTAAATTTTACATTTAAAAAAAAAATGACTAAATAAGACATGTTGCCAGTTTGTATGTTAAAAGTTGAAATACTGAAAAAGCAACTGGCGGGCCGGATTCAAACACTTGGTGGGCCACATGTGGCCCCCGGGCCGTAGTTTGCCCACCCCTGGTCTACATCCATTGGGTCCGGCCAGGCATAGCCTCAAGAGGCTCCTTGGGTCCCCAAAGCGGTCGGGTGCAGAGTGAGCTGGGTGGTTTGGATGCCTTCCAGACGGCTCCCTGGGGGGGTGTTCAAGGCACGTCTAACTGGCAGAAGGCCTTGAGGAAGACCCAGGACATAGAAGAAGACATGGTCTCTCAACTAGCCTGGGAAGACTTCGGGATCTGCCGGTAGGGGCTGGACAAAGAGGACTCCGTGCTTGGACGACCTCGGATAAGTGGTAGAAGATGGATAGATGGATGGTGTTAGCTGCTACAATAACAATATCGCTCTAGTTTGTTTAATATAAAGGTCAGTTATGGAAAGGGAATACTGTTGGTGTTTTTTGAGGGGTTTTGTGTTAGGGTTTTAGCCTCAAATAGGTAGGTCCCAATGACATGCATTGGTGGCAAGTTCAAACTAACTTGTTTTCTCTCTTTAGAATACAAGAAACGGAACGAAATAGGTGTTCATGTTTCACATGAGGATTGTGAATGATGGGCAAAATCCCCCCCAAAAGTCCAGTTTTCCTTTAAGGCAACCCATTATCCTTATTTTTCAGCCCTTTGTGTTCAGTTGTGGACTTCTATATGGCAGCTATACACGATAACACCCACAGAAACCTTTCTAGATCTTCCAAAATCTGCACCTATTCCAGCTAATTTCCTTGGATTTCCAAAATGGTCTGTTTTAATTTAATTTGATTTTCTCTGCACACATCCACTATGATTGGTAACACTCCCATTCACTTCCGGGCTACTTTCTAATTTTGTGGGTATAGGAGTTGATAGTAAATGAATAAAGCCTTTGGAGAGCTAACTGAAAAGTGGCTAGGAGCTAACGGCAGCTCATGAGCTGCTGGCTGCAGACCCCTGACATACCATGTATGAACTTTGAGTAATAACGTAGGTCCATGTTTACTGAGTGCAGGCATACTGTGCCCGACATTAATGCACCCTTTGCGATGAGATCATGTAGCTTCTGGTGTTCATGTTCATAGAAAACAGTTCCTGCTGACAGATGAAAATCTTTCATAGAAAGATTTCCTGGGAGCCATAGCTAACAACAGTAAACAGAGCGAAGCAGAGCTGTGTGAGGGCAGTCCTTGAGCAGATCTGGCCGAAAGTGCATGCCCATACAAGGAAGCCCACCTCCTTGTGCCTCTCTGACACTGGGTTCTCCGATCAATCGGCCAGAGATCGGTATTGGCCAATACCAGTAAAAAAGCACGGTATCGATTATTTATAGCCCTTAACATGCAATTTGATTCTTGAATATGCTTGTATACTCGCCATGTTGCGTTTTCCTGGTTTCATTTTTAAGTTCAGTCTGTACAGTACAGATAAATGAATAAATATTATCAGTTTCTCTAGTATTTCAAATTGGGGATTGCAAAACAATATCTATCCCTTGGGGTGGGGGGAGGGCATGACGGAAAATAATTCAGAAGTGCTGATTTAGTGTAAGTATACATCATTATTCCTGCTAAATGAACATGAAATTATACAAAGAAATGTCCTACATGAAAGTACAACAGTACCTCCTCCTACTAGGTGAGAGCGTGTAATGGCGCATTATGTAATAATGAATGTAATACATTTTCATGTCATTATGTAATAATGCCACATTTTGGAATAAATTTCGCCACATTTTGTAATAACTTGTTCTACATTGCAAAAGTTATTATAAAATGGGTGAAATCTATTACAGAATGCATTCAATAAGTTTATTTCAAAATACAGCATTACTACATAATGATGTAAATATTTCATATTTTTTTCATATTGTACCATTATTACATAATGCAGCATTAAAGTCTATTCGGTCAATTGTTGAATTTTTGATTTGTTAATACTTGGGTTGTTTATATTGTTTATTTTTTATATTGTGTATTTTGTATTGCTTAACTGATTCTGTACTCCTGCTGCTGTGCAATGCAAATTTCCCCACTGAGGGACGAATAAAGGCATATCTTATCTTATCTTATCTTATTTGTGAGCTGGAGGGTGCTTGTCACTGCCGTCAAATGCATTAAAAGTCAATGAATGAATTTGACTGCCAAGATGGAGGTTTATACACCCAAGCTCACCAGGAGATAATCAGACTTTTACACCAATATATGATAACTTTTCCTGGATAAGGATAGGGTGCATGTACTTCAAATAAAAGCACAAACATCTTTCAATTTATTCATTCATTCAATCATTTAGTACCACTTATCCTCACAAGGGTCGCAGGGGGTGCTGCAGCCTATCCCAGCTGTCTTCGGGCGAGCCAATCACAGGGCACATATAGACAAACAACCATTCACACTCACATTCATACCTATGGACAATTGGAGTCCGCAATTAAACTAGCATGTTTTTGGAATGTGGGAGGAAACCGGAGTACCTGGAGAAAACCCACGCATGCACAGGGAGAACATGCAAACTCCACACAGAGATGGCCAAGGGCGGACTTGGACTGGGGTCTCCTAGATGTGAGGCCTGTGCGCTAACCACTCGACCACTGTGCAGCTTGAGAATTATTTGAGAATTTGAGAATTATTTGAGAATGCTAATACCATAAAAAAAGCTCAAAAGGAGTCAGTGCCTCACCAGCCATGAACCTCATCGAACTACACTATCCACTGTGTACGTAACATTTGTACAATGGTGGCTGTTATTTTGATATGACATAAATCAGTATAGTGCTTCGGCAAAGCTAGCTTTAATTGGTGTTGGCGATCCCAGTGACAACCGGCATCAAGGGAAAAGCTCACTCGGCTCCCCTCGACTAGAGGCGCCCTGGGATTCAGGGCTGAGCGTGGAGAGCTCGCACTTGCAATTTGACTTTGCCACAAGGAAATGGAAGTTGAATGGGCGACACCGTGTTACAGCAAATATAATGCTTTCCATGAGTCTTTGAATAGTTGGAGGCGAAATGGCGGCGGCGTAGACAATGTTTGAGTGTTTAATGCTATAAACACACAAGCTTCCCTCCCTCTGGCACATGCACGCTCACTCTCTCTCAGGGACACTTTGCATGTAAATATTCATACAGAGACGAAATGGGCTGGTATTAATTATTAAGCACAGGCAAGACTCGTCATTCGTCATCGTGCTATTTTTTTATATGCTGCACCTTAAGATGAACCTTTCTATGGATCCCACGAAAATACATTAGGGAATAACATTAAATCCTCGACAGAGTCCATATCATTCCTTCTCCTGGGGGCTCCAACATTTCCAGAATGAATGTAAATCTTTACAGGTTATTTCTTGTGCGAGTTCCTGTTAACACACACACACACGTGTGCACACAGAGGAACTTTTCAGGTGAAGTGCATCTGCGGTTTGCGGTCCATGACAGACTGTCATGTCTCACGTAGAGGTGGAGGCCCACCAACGAGAGGCGGTCTACGCCAAATACGATCCTTTGCAGGAGAGAAGTGGACCTGTGTGAGAGTGTGTGACGTCGGAATGGAAAGGTAAAAGAGAGTATCTCAATAGTATGTATGGACACAGTAGGGGGGGTTGTTGTGTGGTCAAGGTGTCAAATACACTGTTTGTCTTCCAGTCTCGTCATGGTGATACATTAAGAGCCATTTTGATGGCTTACAGCTGCATTTTTAGAGTTTTTGGCTTTTAGTAGTGGGGCATTGCTCCAGATATAAAAGTAATCCATCCCTGGGTCAAAGTGACAACCAGGCCAAATGTGCAAGTGGGGCTAGTCAAATGGCTAAGTCACACAAAATAAGTGTAAAAGGAAGCTAACCACTGTAAACCACAACAAACCCCCCCAGTAAAACAGATTATTTTAAGATGGGTAATGAGTGACACTGGGTTTCGACTGCTACAACTGTCACTAAAAGCTAACAAAAAAGCAAAATGGTGTTAATCCGTTGATGCTGGCTAAACTGAAGTTGACTAACAATAAGGATTTGTGGAATTTGCGCTTCACAGTCACAAAAGAGAGTTTAATGTTCCCAAATGAGAAGTTGCTGTACCATACATGAGGCCCATTTCACCTGTATAGTCCTCCCCTGACTGAATATAGTAAGTGCCGCAAAATGAACCGTAACAAAAATGGGAAAAAAAACCCAGGCGGTTGTCAAACATACGTAGGACATTGAAAGGTCAGGGAAAGTTTTATTCTCTGATAAAGAAACTTACTGCATGACTAGGAGATCCTACCTGAGAGGTTTTCCACAGGACTGTGGAGGGGGTACTATCGTGATCCAGGGTGCTTTTTGCTCCAGTGAGAAGAATGGATGCTCAGGTTGTGCAGGAGCGTCAAATGGTAGATCACTGGTTATGTAGAGATTAGGGATTTTTTTTCAGATGGTCTTCAAATTTTGATCAGGAGTGTATTCTATTATTCGTGAAAAGTGTATTTATATACTATATACTATATACTATATACTATATACTATATACTATATACTATATACTATATACTATATACTATATACTATATACTATATACTATATACTATATACTATATTTATATCCCCCGTGTCCCCTTCGCTCCTCAGACTCAAACCTCCTGGCACTCCTCTGTAAGATCAAGCTCCGAACTTGGGGTGACAGAGCCTTCTCCATTGCTGCCCCCACCCTCTGGAACTCTTTGCCCCATTCACTCCGTGCTTGCCCTGACCTTCCCAGTTTCAAAAAACAACTAAAAACCCACCTCTTTAAATATGTTTTTAATGTCTAACTTTTTATATCTGACTGCTGTGCCCCGCCCCGCTTTTACTCATGTTTTAACTGTGTATTAACCAATCAATGTTGTACTTTCACACTGTTTACTTGTTTTTATTAAAGTAAATTTTTCTGTAAAGCGTCTTTGAGTATTTTGAAAAGCGCTATACAAATAAAATGTATTATTATTAGAAATTATATTATAAATTATTATTAATTATTAAATTATTATTATTAATAATAATAATAATAACAATAATAACATTATTATTATTATTGTCATTATTATTATTATTATTATTATTATTATTAGTAGTAGTAGTAGTAGTAGTAGTAGTAGTAGTAGTATTAGTATTATTATTAGTATTATGGATTTTGAAATGAATGTATTTAGTCAGATAAAATGTGTTGTTCAAGGAGGTATTAAAGGCTTGTTTTCTTATCATTGCAATTGCATTACTTTTTTGGGGGAAAAAAAATCGTACTGAATTCTCATGAGAATGTCCTCCACTGAGGGGTGATGTTCATCATTTGTGTTGACAGCGGTCCAAATCAAAAGGGACACTTGCCATTCTGTTAGATCCAACCCCCCCCTCCCTCACAATTCCGTGCCGTAAAAAGTCGGGAGCTGAATTGAATTAACAATTTCCCCAGTTGATTTGGCCCTTTAAAACCCTCATTACACACAAGCATTGTATACATTATCAATCCCTCGGAGGAACAAGGAGTCTTACGCTCATCTTATCACGGCCAACTTGTAATATTATAATCAATTAGTACGGATGAGCTAATTGTCCAATCTCTCACTTGCTAATTATCCACGGAAATAGAAATGGGACAAACCGATGCCCCATTTTTTTTGTTATAATATAAAAGGATGTGCCCATTGAGCGAGAGCTTTTGTTAGCATGGTGTGTTTCTACTCGTCAATATGTATGAGACACATCAAAGGGCGCACATAGAAAAACGGGGCCGGTGCTGAACACGTTTCCAATCCGGAATATGCAAATAAGATGGTTCTCATTTCCAGTTTTAGTGTTTGCATAAGACTGCTTCTTGTGGCATTTACAGTACGTGTAGCCTACAAAACATGCTGTCCTTTGGGATAGTTTATTTTTAAAAGCCACACAAGATGGTTATAAGTACGCTGCATTTTAACGCTTTTGACAACAAATTGACACAGATTAAATGTGCCTTGCAGCGCTGTGGAAGAATTTTGCTGAATTGTTGTCATTCAGACACATTGGAGGCTTTTCCAGCATGAAGTGCTGGATCACAGCAAGTCTCCCAGGTCTAGAAGCAGCAAAACAGCCTTAGACCATCACACTACCACCACCATATTGTACTGTTGACATGATCTTTTGTTGAAATGTGGCATCATTTTACACCGGATGTAATGTAACACACAACTTCCAAAAAGTTCAACATTTGTCAGTATTATTTCCCAAAGGTCTCAGGTGTCATCGTGATTTTTTTTTTTGGCAAAAATGAGGTGTGCCTTAATGTTCTTTTTGTTCAACAGTGGTTTTGGTCTTGGAACTCTGCTATGCAGGCCGTTTTTGCCCAGTGTCTTTCTTATGGTGGCGTCATCAACACTGAGGCAAAAGAGGCCTGCAGCTCTTTGGCTTTGTTGTGGGGTCTTTTGTGACCTTTTGGATGAATCATCGCTATGCTCTTGGGGTAAATTTGGTTGGCCGGCCACTCCTGGGAAGGTTCACCACTGTTCCATGTTTTTGCCATTTGTGTATAATGGCTCTCACTGTGGTTTGCTGGGGTCCCAAAGCATTAGAAATTACTTCATAACCTTTTGAGCACTGATATATCTCAAGTAATCAATTAAAAAGTGTGTTTGTTGGAAGTGATGCGTTGTGAAAGTGTAATGTAAAGAGGCAAAATTTTAGTAAAAATCTTTGACAAATCCTGAATCATAAAGAAACTGAAAAAAAAACAATGTATTTGTTGCAACACCCACATGCACTGTCCAGTTCAGGAATATAAAATGAATGTTATGAAGTTAAAACAAGCTATTGTCGCCTGCAGGAGTTGGAAATAAGTATCTGGATATAAAAATATATATATTTATTTGCTTCTCTTGGCTTCTTTGTTCTGAGCTGTTGTCAAATTCAAAATTTCCACCTGCCTTTCCATCTGCAAAGAATATATCCCGCTTTCTACTCTAATATTCACTGCTTGTTAATTATTAAAGGTATGTATTTGAATTATAAATATACTAGTTATACAGACGTAGGCAAAGCAGGCATATAGCCCCGGGCTAAATTCCTCCATTAGCCATTATTTTCCAGTCTGCTGTCTCCATATGCCTGCCTACTGTTCCGATGTCATCTCCAAAAACACGGAGGCATTCCTTTGTACTCGCCTACCCCCCCTCCCCTCTTTGGCCACCTCCAAAAAACCCTCCCCCCACCCACCCTGCTTTCACCCACCTCCTCCATACATATGTGTGCTGCCTCCTTGAAGTAGGATGTCACACTTGTCTTAAATATAATGAATCACTCTCTTCAAGGCATCCCCCGGATCCCAAACACTCCCTGCCTCGTCCTCCCGCGTTTTTCCAGCCTCCCTACGTGTCACAAATCATCTGCCGTGAAGGGCTCGCCGCTAAATCATTAACAGTGTCAGAAAATGACTGGGCCACGACTGGGAAGAACCCCGAGATGATGCGGTGGCGGCGGCGGAGGAGGATGGGAATATTGGATGGTAAACAAAGAGACGGCAGCCTTAAACCTTCTTCCCGTCTTTGTTTTTTTCCCCTTCTTTTTTTCCACCTCCTTGGGATTTCCAACCAACAAGAAAGAAGTGACGGAAAAGTAAAGAAACTGTCAAAAAGTTTATAAGTCGCCAGGAATACCATCTTTCCTCATCTCCTTGTTCTTTTTTGGGACATAGAATCCATGTGTGCTCAGCGGGTCTAAAATGTGATGCAATTTTCACATTTTTTGTTGCTGTTCTGGATAAGCCTATGTGGCTATTTCCCGGTCTTATGGGGTGGTGTCAGAAACCTCGTTAACACAGTGATGCTCTACACCAGAGTCGTAATACTCTAAATCCCTCATTTATTTGTCTGTGCATTTCACACAGAACTCAGCAAAGTGGGTAATTGGTTGGATAATTAGATGTGACAACTGCAGTGTCTGGTGTGACCTATAACGTACTTGTATAAAGTACTTCTTAAATGATTTAAGAACAACAGGGTGAGAGATCACTGAATGCTAAACTTCAGGGGAATACTCTTTCACGCTATTCCACGCCATTCCATCCCATGCAAATTGGCAGGACAACTCAAAAATTAACCCAGGCGGACGCAAAGGTTCCACTGCAGTGATACAAGTGTGAAGCTCTGTGGCTTGATAAATTGGTACTGTTCACTAATCATTAACATCCTAACCAAAACACATTGGTTCCACCATAGAATTAACCCACAAATTCATGTAAATAAAGTTTCTATCGTGCTCATCCAGCATCACCAGGATGCTGGAGGCTATCCCAGCTGTCTTTGGGCAAAAGGCGGGGTACACCCTGGACAGGTCACCAGCCAATCACAGGGCGCATATAGACAAACAACCATTCACACTCACATTCATACCTATGGACAATTTGGAGTCACCAATTAACCTAGCATGTTTTTGGAATGTGGGAGGAAACCGGAGTACCCGGAGAAAACCCACGCATGCACGAGGAGAAAACAGCCCCAGACCATCACACTACCACCACCATATTTTACTGTTGATATGATGTTCTTTTTGGGCTGCACGGTGGACGAGTGGTTAGCGCGCAGGCTAGGAAACCTGAGTTCAATTCCTCTCTCGGCCATCTCTGTGTGGAGTTTGCATGTTCTCCCCGTGCATGTGTGGGTTTTCTCCGGGTACTCCGGTTTCCTCCCACATTCCAAAAACATGCTAGGTTAATTGGTGACTCCAAATTGTCCATAGGTATGAATGTGAGTGTGAATGGTTGTTTGTCTATATGTGCCCTGTGATTGGCTGGTGACCAGTCCAGGGTGTACCCCACCTTTTTCCCAAAGACAGCTGGGATAGGCCCCAGCATCCAGGTGAGGATGAGCAGTGGCTAGGTTTGTCGGGTGGCACGGCGGTCGAGTGGTTAGCATGCAGACCTCACAGCTAGGAGACCAGGGTTCAATTCCACCCCCGGCCATCTCTGTGTGGAGTTTGCATGTTCTCCCTGTGCATGCGTGGGTTTTCTCCGGGTACTCCGGTTTCCTCCCACATTCCAAAAACATGCTAGGTTAATTGGCGACTCCAAATTGTCCATAGGTATGAATGTGAGTGTGAATGGTTGTTTGTCTATATGTGCCCTGTGATTGGTTGGCGACCAGTCCAGGGTGTACCCCGCCTTTTGCCCGAAGACAGCTGGGGTAGGCTCCAGCACCCCCCGCAACCCTTGTGAGGAAAAGCAGTAGAAAGTGAATGAATGAATGTTTGCAATGTCAGTTCCTTATCCTAAAATTGTTTTGCCATCAATGCTACACAAGCCACACTTAAATCATCGCCCACCAATGCCATCATCCATCAAAATTCAAACAAATTTTCATTTCGTTTTCCGCCACTCTCTTAAGAATCTAAAAGAATGATGGATAATGCATGAAGGGAAAGCACAGTGGTACTGTTTTTAACCTTGCTCAAGCCATTAATCCGCTTTATACCCGCAAAGGTAGTAAAGGAGACAATGAATTAGTCATTAAAGTAGAGGTCAGTTTATTAGAATTCCTGATTGAACTGTAAAACCGCTTCTCCCGGGCTGCTAAGCAAGGAATCTGAAAAAAACACACAAACCACAGAGGGCTCGAGAGATATTGTGGAAAACACGTAGTTGAGCAGAGGTAAGTCACCACTTGGTAAAGATTTGACCAAAAGGACACCAGTTTCCTGCCTTAAAGGTAATGGTAATGGTTTAATTTCATTTGAACATGCATCAGATTACAATTGAGTGCATCCCATAATCAGTTCACAGTTCCACATGTCCAAAAGGAATAGGAAGAAGCAAAGCTTATTAAATCCTACCCCTCCATCTGGTACTTTTACAATCAGTAACTGTTACATTTGTTCACTTCCTGCTTTCCATAATACAGTTTAAGGTTTTTTTTAATTTAATTTTTTAATAGTGCACCTCGTACTGAAGTACAAGGTGATATGAGCATCCAATGCCATAATGGGTACCATAGTAAGTGTCAATATAGTGATATGTATAGCACATCATGACTGGTTCAAGACTCTTCATCCTTGTATTTAGCAAACATCAACTGCTTGTATTGTTTCTTGAATTGGCTCATCGTTGTGCATTGTTTGAGGTCCTTACTCAATCCATTCCATAGTTTGATTCCACATACTGAAATGCTATGGCTAGCATAACGTAGTCCTAGCATAGAAGTGTTTCAAATGTACTTCTTCCCTGAGATCATATTTCTCCTCTCTTGTAGAGAAGTATTGGATGACATTTTTAGGTAATTGGTTATTTTTAGCCTTATGCATTATTTTAGCTGTTTGAAGATGAACTATATCAGCAAGTTGAAGTATTTGTGATTTTAGAAATAAGGAGTTAGTATGTTCTCTGTAGGCGGCATTATGAATTATCCTTACTGACCTTTTTTGCAGTACATTTAGCGAGTGAAGATTGCTTTTATAGTTATTAGTCCATAGTTCCACACAATAAGTAAGATATGGTAGAACCAGAGAGCAATAAAGAGGAACTGTAGTTATGAGGCTACGCCAAAAAAAGGAGAAATTATTTTCCATACATATTTGTATTGTTTCAAGGAGTTTTAGCTTGTAATGACTTATTTTCTGTTTAGAAGCCAAGATGTGACATCACAGACATGCTAGTATTAGCTAGGAGTCCATCAAAATTAGATTCGGAGTCCTGCTGTGTTTATGTAAATATGTGGGCCTATAATACGAAGGCAGTCAATTATCATTATGTGTCACTTTATGTTTCCCTTGCTTGAATAGTTGAGGTGTGCACGAGGTGTGACTTTACTGTGAAAACTGAGAGTGGGCTTTTTAAGCTGACCTACCAGGAAGACCATCCATCACAGAGGAAGACAGGTCGGAGTGGCTGTAAATCTTCATGTTTTGTCTATAGCACGGCAATTGAGTGCTCCGTTTAGGGAAAAGGCTCAGAGCAGTCACACCAGGTGCTTTGAGGCATGCAGGGGGCTCCCAGCCTTGACTTTCACTGTGGTGAGCTCTTGTTTCCACAGACAATCGGTCCCTATTTAAAGTTCTCCTGTTATGCAAAATGGGCTTTTTAATGAAGTCCCTTGTCACTTTGTGCTTCAAATTTCATTGTGTCACTCTGTTAGTAGGTTTCAAAAATATATTAACTCATAAACCATGCATATTTAAGGTAATTTTATGTATTGTTTACCTAAATTAAGCATAAATTGCTAAATGAACTAAAATACAAATACAGTTGTCCCTGGTTTATAACGGTTAATTGGTTTCAGTCCCGATCATGGTAAGTGAATTTCCACAAAGTAGAATTTTTCACCATTATTACAGCCATGAAGACATTAAATAACACCCCTATAGTCACAGTTACACTTTGTTTACACCACATTGCTAATGTGCAGGCTAAGGTAAGGTTATATCGCATCAATGTTTTGTGTCATCACTGACACCTAGTGGCCAGAATACTCCATATACTGTATAGTATACACACTGTATAAGAACAGCTTCTGAACTAATAGCATGTAGCTTCATCTTCTTTAACACACAAAGCCATTCAATGAGGACAATCGCAACATAGCGTTCGCCGTAGTGAACTTCACAGGAAACGATTGGAGTTTTTATTGCAGTACAAAATTGTACCCTTTAGGGACGCTGATTCCATCGGGTTACACTGATAAAACGGATTGTTTCTCAAGTTTTTATTATTTGCCGTTTTATTATTATTATTATATTTATTTATTACTGATTGATTGATTTTCTTTATTCTTGATTTGTTTATTCATTTTTCATCTTATTTTGTGCTGAAAAATAGAAATGAAGATATTTGAGAACATTGGAATGTTTTATCAGAGCTTTTATTGTAGAAAATCGGAACCAAAGCACTGAAAAAGTTTGTACATGGGATTAGAGGAAATCCAAAAGTCATTCAAACTTCTTTAAAACTGAAGGAAGTTTTACCCCATGATGAGTGTATCACATTAATAATAATATCACATTAATCTAAGGGTGTCCTCTATCACAGCAGAGAAGGGACTAAGACCAAGAATTGTGCTGTGCAAGTGTTGCATCCTGTTGACTAGATTTTGCGTAATGGCGCTGGCTCCCAGCAATGAAAGCACACCTCCTTGGTGAACGTAAAAATAGCTCCAGGACAGACAACATGACAGCTATGACATTACTCCCAGGCTGCAGTTAAAAAGCAGCAGTCACAAGAGTTATTTTGAACGGCCATCACCACAGTCTGACAATGTGGTCTTGAAATACCCCACCCATAAAGGCTTACAATTTGGAGTTCGCCCAAAAATTTATGGGAAAACCGAACATGAGACATCAGCTCGCATTATAATTACATGTTGTGCTTTTTCTTTGGCTTACTAAGACATTAAACTGCCGCAAAAGGTGGCAGTATTGAAAAAGTGGGAATACAGTCAAAGTGCAGTTTTGTTAGTAATCCGTTCCAAAATATTTGATGAAAATGATGTCCAATGATGTCCAACTGTAACCACAATGTAACTGAATACATATTTCCTCTTTAAATCTGTTTTTAATGTCTAACATTTTATACCTAACTTCCGTGCCCCGCCCCGCTTTTACGTTTTAACTGTGTATAAAGGAATGAATGTTGTATTTTAACGTATCTTTTACTCTTTTTACTTGTTTTTAATTCAACTCAATTTTTCTGTAAAGTGTCTTTGAGTATTTTGAAAATCTGTACACAAATAAAATGTATTATTTATTATTATATTTCCTATGAGAAATAAGACAATAAGTTGTCTGTGAGAAAATACATGTCACAAAGGCTAATTCCACAACTTTACAGAGTGAAAAATGACATTAAAGTAACTATTGCGCAATATTCCACAATCTGTGGGACAATAAATTTGAAAATGCAACTTCATTGTTTTGTGATTGGGTTCAATAAAAAAAGGTTATTTTTCCAGTGATATGTAACCAGTGTTTAATTAGTTAGCAGTAATTAGTTGCCTGTTGGGAAAATATCTGACTATGATCTCAGGAAGAGGGGAAAAATGAGCAAGATACACAATATGAGTTGCTTAGGTAGTGTATTCCATATCATAAACCCCCAAACAATATACAACAAATACAACAAAGAAAGAAAATACAAGGTATATAGTGACAATTACGGTTCAAAGTTTAAGTGCTCAAGGTTGTATCTGATTGAATGGCCATTCAGTGGGTGCTATTTACAAGAATATACAAGTATGCAATGTGTGAGATTCACAATGAATCACAATGAATGTGTTGTATATTAAAATTTTTATTTATACTTCATATATATATATATAATTATATGAAAGGGTAGTATCAAATAAAAAATATATAGTATACAAGTGTATATACAGTGAAGAAAATAAGTATTTGAACACCCTGCTATTTTGCTATTTCTCCCACTTAGAAATCATGGAGGGGTCTGAAATTTTCATCGTAGGTGCATGTCCACTGTGAGAGAGATAAACTAAAAAGAAAAATCCAGAAATCACAATGCATGATTTTTTAACAATTTATTTGTGTGATACAGCTGCTAATAAGTATTTGAACACCTGAGAAAATGAATGTTAATATTTGGTACAGTAGCCTTTGTTTGCTATTACAGAGGTCAAACGTTTCCTGTAGTTTTTCACCAGGTTTGCACACACTGCAGGAGAGATCTTGGCCCACTCCTCCACACAGATCTTCTCTAGATCAGTCAGGTTTCTGGGCTGTCGCTGAGAAACACGGAGTTTGAGCTCCCTCCAAAGATTTTCGATTGGGTTCAGGTCTGGAGACTGGCTGGGCCATGCTAGAACCTTGATATGCTTCTTACGGAGCCACTCCTTGGTTTTCCTGGCTGTGTGCTTCGGGTCGTTGTCGTGTTGGAAGACCCAGCCACGACCCATCTTCAATGCTCTGACAGAGGGAAGGAGGTTGTTCCCCAAAATCTCACAATACACGGCCCCAGTCATCCTCTCTTTAATGCAGTGCACTCGTCCTGTCCCATGTGCAGAAAAACACCCCCAAAGCATGATGCTACCACCCCCATGCTTCACAGTAGGGATGGTGTTCTTCGGATTGTACTCTTCATTCTTCTTCCTCCAAACACGCTTATTGGAATTATGACCAAAAAGTTCTATTTTGGTCTCATCTGACCATAAAACTTTCTCCCATGACTCCTCTGTATCATCCAAATGGTCATATGCAAACTTAAGACGGGCCTTGACATGTGCTGGTTTAAGCAGGGGAACCTTTCGTGCCATGCATGATTTCACATCATGACGTCTTAGTGTATTACCTACAGTAACCTTGGAAACGGTGGTCCCAGCTCTTTTCAGGTCATTGACCAAGTCCTGTCGTGTAGTTCTGGGCTGATTCCTCACCTTTCTTAGAATCATTGAGACCCCACGAGGTGATATCTTGCATGGGGCTCCACTCCGATTGAGATTGACCGTCATGTTTAGCTTCTTCCATTTTCTAATGATAGCTCCAACAGTGGACCTTTTTTCACCAAGCTGCTTGGTAATTGCTCCGTAGCCCTTTCCAGCCTTGTGGAGGTGTACAATTTTGTCTCTGGTGTCTTTGGACAGCTCTTTGGTCTTCGCCATGTTACAAGTTAAAGTCTTACTGATTGTATGGGGTGGACAGGTGTCTTTATGCAGCTAACGACCTCAAACAGGTGCATCTGATTCAGGATGATACATGGAGTGCAGGTGGACTTCTAATGGGCAGACTAACAGGTCTTTCAGGGTCAGAATTCTAGATGATACACAGGTGTTCAAATACTTATTAGCAGCTGTATCACACAAATAAATTGTTAAAAAATCATGCATTGTGATTTCTGGATTTTTCTTTTTAGTTTATCTCTCTCACAGTGGACATGCACCTACGATGAAAATTTCAGACCCCTCCATGATTTCTAAGTGGGAGAAATAGCAAAATAGCAGGGTGTTCAAATACTTATTTTCTTCACTGTAAATAAATTATATTTATATATATTTATTTAAATTATATTTATTACAAATTTCACTTGGGTTACAGATATTTTTTTCATGGTACTTTTCTTACAATATACATTTTTCGTCTTCACAGTTAGCAGCTCTCCATTCTTTAAATTGACATCACACTAACTTCTCTTTGATTTGCATGGCTCTAATGTGCCGTCATTTAAGGAATTTCTACCTAACAACCCAAACCCCGAGTGCTTCCTCGCTGAAGCGAGACCCCGCTGAGCCAATGAGCTTCAACAAAACGGCACTCGATTGCCCGGGTTTAGCGGCAATGATCCTGGAATAACAAGGAGCATATTGTACCATCAGCGCTGAGGCTTCGAGGCAGAGCTCAATGACTGTGTTAACGATGTTCTAACGACTTGGCAGGGCAGGTTGACTGTAGGGACGGGAGGGTAATATGGCAACAGAGCAGCATTCCATGTTGAAGGAATGTGGAAAAAAGTCATTCGATAATATTCTCATTAACAAAAAAACAAACCCAAAAATGTGACTCAGTTTTAAACTCTGATTCTAATACCAATGACATATTGAACAGAATAAAAATAACTCCTGTAGATGTACCTCAACTTTCTTTAAACAGAACAAGACAAGATTGAATCAAAAGCGTCTCTTTCAACATCCAGCCGTTAAAAGCAGTTAAAGTGGGAATTAAAAATGTTTGTGACCTGACTTATTTAGTCCCAAAGTCCGATGTGACTATTAGTACAAAAGTACATTTTGCCAGTCTATACAACAGTCTTCAGACGTGGTTCCAGCCAAAACGGTCGGTTTTAATGTATTCCACCCATGGCCCGCCTCCAGGCATGCCCACTCTGCTTTGGTTGGTCACACTAGTGAGTAGTTCCGGTTTGTGCCATTTAAAAAGAAAGTTTTCATATTTGGATTTTTGGAAGTACAACAAAAAAGAGCAAGTCTGGGGTTCATACTAACAATAAATCTAATACAGTAAAGTCTCATTATATCGATATCGGTTAAAATGAATTACTACTTATTACGATACTATTTTCATTTCCCGGCAAATTTCTAGTCTTTTATGATATAATTAGCTCCGTTAGTACGATACACGGTTATTATGATAATCCGGTTACTAGGATGCCCTTTTCATCTCCCGCCAGCCAATTTGGTCTGCTTATATCGATACAAAAGCAGCTTAAATCAATCTTTGCTTAAGGATTTCAATACCAAAAAAGAACACGGCGAACGGCTGCTTCCAGTCAACTTTATTTTTCACACTTCCACCACCAGAGCGCAGCACACACAGCGGAAAACACCCGTCCCTCGCGCCTACCCCTCCGGGTGGCAACACCTTCCCTATCGATAGTTCCGGGGTGAATTATGTCCCGGTAACCGGTAATCACTACAGCGTAAGTTTATTTTTATTTACTGTAGTACAAAATTTATTGTAGTACAAAAGCATGCTAGATACGCAATCCATGAACTCAAGGAGAAAATTACATGCCATATCAAAGATCCGCCCACTTTTAATGCAGTTCGGCGCAGGATCGGATATATGGATAGTCCCGAGAATATCGATATAACGAGACTTTACTGTATATCAAATATCAAAGCAGCAGATTTGAAAAAGTTTGGGCACCCCTAGTCCATGAAGTAGGTGTATAGTATCTGCTTGCATATAAGTCATTATCGCGTATTGTTACCACACATCCGTGTCAATATTTTGAGTGGAGCACGCATTACTTAGCACGACACTGTGCATAAAACACTTTGACACTCCCACTAATTGCGTGCGACTTTTATCAAGCATGGAAAAATCAATTTCAGGCAATATCCGCTGTGAAGACACCTCATCAGGCTGTCCCTGCCAGATGCTGGTGGCAAATGAAAAAGACCAAAAAAACAAAAAAAACAAACAACCCCACAGAAACGAAGAAATAAAGTTCATGTTTTGATGATGTCAAGATATGACAGGCACCAAAACAAAGAGAAGCCATTGTGTGTTTGTTTTACACAAGTCCTTAACCACAACATACGACATCTGTCACAGAGAAGCGTCTGTGATGTGTGTCAGAATTGGAGCAAATGGTGATGTATGCATAACAATGTACTCATATGCATGCATATATACATACGAGGTACATGAGAGACTGTGCATACGTAAATGGAAATATACAGTACACTCACCTACCATTACAATTCAACAATACATATCACATTGTAATAAACTTCACTATTTATGGAGTGGGAAAAAACCCTTCAAGTTGACTGTTTATTTATTTATGTTTTTAAATAATAAAATACTATTGTTCCAGTTCAGATTACATTGATTTTATGGAATTATTGCACATAAACAAAAAAAAGAATCAAATGGAGTTTTGTGTTTAACTTATAAAATGTAAAAAATTAAAAACAAAATCTACATCTAGCTTTAACTTATTTGCATGTACATTTTAAAACAATAATATTTAATAATTTTTTTAAAGCCTCCTGCTAACTCCTCCCATATCGGATCAACATTGCTAGCATCACAAGCGACAAGCAAAATGTTAAATGTGCAATCCAGGTTTACTGTCAGCATAAAAGGGATAGTACATCCTGATAAATTTATAAATATAAAAAAAATTATTATAAAGTTTATTTAAAAAATTTATAAAAAAATATAAATAAATAAATTTAAATGAATGCATTATTGCGTGAAATATGGCTAGTTAAACAGCACCCTATCGTCTTCCTCCTCCTCCTGAGAACTAAAACCAGTAAAGTCGTCGTCTTCAGCATCACATTGGAACAGCCTCATAATTCCTTCATCACACACTTTGTCAGTCTCTCTCGCTCTTTCGTTGTCGTATCTTTTTCACATAGTAGTGCAGCCTTTCAAAACCTGTTGGGGAATGTTGATGGTTGGCTGTCCAAGTAGTCCAAAACAGAAGCTGCAGTAATTCTACACTTGATCAAATGTACTTAGATGTATTATAAAACCGTGATATTATTTTCGAGCTCACTCGTCTACGTCATTCTACGTCATAAATGAACTGTATCACTGTACAAGCCCCAGGGTTCAAAGCGTGTGAAAAAGTTTAGCCAGTCACAGCACACAACTATGGTGTGTTTAAGGTGCTGGAAAAAGTGTGAAAACCCAGTGCTTGACGGACAATCTTCATCAGTGACGCATAAACACATAATCATGTAAAAATGGTGGGCTTTCTGCAGAAAAAAATCACTACTTTTGGAGGGAAAAAATGTACTGACCAAATATCTGCAAATTTCCACGGCCGTAAATTCTGAATTCTGAAGGGATGTCTTTGTAAAGTCCGAATTTCTTGATAATTTTTTGTGTGTTGTGTCCAATAAATGACATCTGTGTGCCCCTCTTTGCATATCCTGTACATGAGATAATGATTGCCACAGTACCAGGGTACCACGTCGCATACATGCTCTACATATCTGCTGGTGTGCGACCACCACTTATGAGCTTCAGGCGCCTTGGGAGTTCACATAATGTTCCTTTTGCTGGTAGAAGACAGCTTGATAGCTGTCAGGGACGGGGAAATGGAATAAATGACGAAGGGTTTCCGCTAGGGCGCCTCGGAGGCGCATTAGGGAGCCTCGGGATCCCAATTCCCCCAAACACGGGATGAAGAATTACTTTGTCAGCAAGTCACAGGTTCACCCATCACTGTCTAATGCGCTCCTTGATTAATCCAAAGGATGGAGCAACATTACGTCCCATTCAGGGTGATGCTTAATTGCCTCCGTCATCTATCAGCCTAATGGTGGTGCGTCTGCTTGCTTGGACACATGGTGGACAGGGGACACATAACGGCTCATCTCAAGCTGGAATAGCTGGATAAATGGCAGAGGCGGCGGCGGTGGCGTTGCCTGCAGCCCCGTGTTTACATTCACATACAGAGTGTCTGCGAGTGTTAATGTATGTAGATTTCATTTCTGATGAGTGATTATTTGACTGCTCATTTTGCCCTGAGATTTATGGCGCTCTCTCTATCTCCCGACTGCAGCGGCACGCTTATCTTTAATAAAAGAGATGAGGACATTAATCAGGTTTTGTCGGCGGGTCCTTACTAAGACATTAAATGCATTGTATGGGGTAAGCAAACACGCTTCACATCCTTCGTCGCTGGAGAGTGAGGGAAAGTGTGTGTGTGGGGGGGGGCCCTCATTATATTTATCATAATTTCACATCTGCTGTTTTTTAAGCAATGTACCATGAGCCCATAAAGTGTATTACAACTGTGCATAAATTCAGCTGATTTGTGGCTGGAGTGGCTAATTCTTTGAGTACATTCTAGAAAAACAAGCACTGAGCCCTGAAATTGCGATTCCATAACGGCTTTAAATTACCGACTGTGGAGTCTCGAACTTGCCTGATGCGGTGGCGGGTGTGTTATCGCGACGGGGGTGGAGGAGGGTGGATACGAAAGACAATAAAACCTGGGATGAGTGAGCCATATACTCAAACAAAATAAAGCCAGATAGGTTGCGACATGATGAGAGGAAGTAGCTATCTTACGATGCCATCTCATTGGAGCCTTTTAACCATGAGGATGCATTGACAGGGAGACTCTAGTTCTATTTCAAGCACACATTAGAGCAGGGGTCTCAAACTCAATTTACTTGGGGGCCACTGGAGCTAGGGTCTGGGCAAGGCTGGGCCGCATCAGGTTTTCCAAAAAAAAAAACGCATTTATTAAAAACAGAAAAATATACAAACTTTTTCAGTGCTTTGGTTCCAATTTTCTACAATAAAAGCTCTGATAAAACATTCCACTGTTCTCCAATATATAAATTTTTATTTTTCTGAACAAAATAAGATGAAAATAAATAAACAAATCAAGAATAAAGAAAATCTATCAATCAGTAATAAATAAATATAATAATAATAAAACGGCAAATAATAAAAACTTAAGAAACCACATATAGTTGGTGGGTAGACAAATTATTTTTTTCAGATTAAAATGAACAAAGCATTATTAGAGCCCTGTAGACATGACAAAACATGACTATAGTCACATTTATACTCTTTTTATTTACAACATATTGCGCAACTGCAGGGTCTTGAGACACATGCTAACTCGCAAACTAGAGAGCTAGCGACCTACACGGTAGCCTTCAAGTCATTTCCTTTAAACTTAAATAGCCAAAAACTTACCACTTCCACACGGATAGGGAGGATAACTATTAACAGTTATTTAACCTTTAACATGAACATTAATCAAACGTAATATTTTTTTCTGGGTACATGATACCATACAGCATCCATATCAACATTAAACTTTCATATCAAGGCGGGGGCCTCAAACTAGTGTCCTGCAGGCCACATTTGGCCCACGGGCCACGTGTTTGAGACCCCTGTATTAGCGTGTATGGATGAATGGATGGATGACAGCACAACAGAATCATCCAAGACTGTTAGAATTAGATGAATATTATCATTATTGCTAAGGAAATCCCTGTGTTCCATGGAAGAATACTTTGAAAAGTAAAAAAATATATATTTTTTTGTGGTTGTTTGAAGCTGTTATCATAATTATACAGTGTCACCTCAGTTTTTGTTATTAATTCAATGCAAAAGATCAGGCAAAAACTGTACACACTTTGTTGTTTTTACTGCCCAAGCTGTATTGTACACTATGATTACTAACAAAAGTAATAATAATAATAATAATAATACATTTTATTTGTATAGCGCTTTTCAAAATACTCAAAGACACTTTACAGAAAAATTGAGTTGAATAAAACCAAGTAAACAGAGTAAAAGATACGTTAAAATACAACATTCATTCGTTTATACACAGTTAAAACATGAGTAAAAGCGGGGCGGGGCACAAAGTAAAAGTAATCAATAAGTAATCAGTAAGTAAGTAATCAGTAAGCAAAAGTACAATAAACATTGATTTCCGTCCCCTCATGTTCACTACTCATAAAAGTGTGAGCAATTTTAGCTAATTTAGTTTTATTCAGTTACACAACATCTTGTCAAAGCATTTTCCTGCTGGAAAATGTTGACTGAACTGACATGTGACTAGGTGCCCTCTGCTGGATTTTTGCTGCAGTTAGTTACACCAAAACTTTCTATTGAATGAAGCACTAGTAAAAATAATTATTTAAAGCATAAAAAAAAACTCTTAATATGTGGTAGAGTGAATTCCACATATGCAACTTGGTGGTGGCGACACAGCGATGCTATAAAATAGCTTTGTTGATAGGAATGTTGGATCGAATTATACATGACACAAAAACTATAATTTATTCAGAACCTCGCTAACTGGCGCTGTGTACCAGCTTGGATGAATATTTCAAGCGACTATCCTTTTTCCATTGTCACTGCACTCTACTCCTGTGCTCAGTCGTTTGTGATCAGCTTGAACGCAAGTGTTTTCATATCAGGTAAATGAATATCTTTGCCACAGAGGCAGCATATTCTAGGAAGTGCAGAGGAGCAATCACGCAAAGCAAACACAAGAAGAAACAGAGACATGCTGGGTAATAACAAGAAGCTTTCAGTATGACATGCGCTGTGTGTATGGAAAAACACTTCAAGTATGAGTCGCCCCTTTGCTTTGAAAAGTTCCATCCATCCATTTCCCTCTGCTTATCTGGGTCCGGGTTGCAGGGCAGCAGTCTCAGTAGGGAAGCCTTCCCGGTCCCCCGCCATCTCTTTCAGCTCCACCGGGAGGACACCAAGGCGTTCCCAGGCCAGCTGTGAGACATAATCCCTCCAACGTGTTCTTGGTCTGCCCGGGGCTTTTTCCCGACTGGGCATGCCCGGAACACCTCACCAGGGAGGGATACCCGAGCCACCTCAACTGGCTCCTCTCGATGTGAAGGAGAAGCGGCTCTACTCTGAGCCCCTTCCGGATGACTGAGCTCCTCACCCTATCTTTGAAAAGTTATCTTTATCTATGTTTTGAATACTCTGCAACGATGCTTTAGACGAAAACTAGTTAAGACTGAATCAACAGCACCTCTGCTGGTCTCGGTTAAGTACTGCAGGCCTTCACAACACCACACACAGATCTATTATGCTTTTTCCAGTTTTTTGACCTATAAATATCGTCAGAATGTTGCATTCTCGTGTTAAACGATGCCAAAGTTTCAGATAATGACGTTTACCCATTTGGAAGTGAGCCCTGAAAGAAGTTTGGGATGGCTCAAAATGCTGGGTTTGAAAAGGCGTGGTAAAACCGTTCCATTGTGACATCACAGAGGGGCGGACTTCCTTATATGGTTCATAGTTAGGAAGCACCTTGGGCATGTGACCAATCACAGCGGGGTGGCCATGCCCGGAGGCAGGTTGTGGGTGGTATAAATTAAAACAGACCATATCAAAGGAAATACAGCTGGAATAGGTGCAGATTCTGGAAAATCAAAAAAGTTTTCTGTGCGGGTTATTGAGTGTAGTTGCTCTATAGGAGACCACAACTTACCTAAAAAGCAAATTACCAGCAAATTACCTAAAAAAGTCATCCAATACTTCTCTACAAGAGAGGAGAAATATGATCTCAGGGAAGAAGTACATTTGAAACACTTCTATGCTAGGACTACGTTATGCTAGCCATAGCATTTCAGTATGTGGAATCAAACTATGGAATGGATTGAGTAAGGACCTCAAACAATGCACAACGATGAGCCAATTCAAGAAACAATACAAGCAGTTGATGTTTGCTAAATACAAGGATGAAGAGTCTTGAACCAGTCATGATGTGCTATATATATCACTATATTGACACTTACTATGGTACCCATTATGGCATTGGATGCTCATATCACCTTGTACTTCGGTACGAGGTACATTATTAAAAAAAAACAAAAAAAAACCTTAAACTGTATTATGGAAAGCAGGAAGTGAACAAATCTAACAGTTACTGATTGTAAAAGTACCAGATGGAGGGGTAGGATTTAATAAGCTTTGCTTCTTCCTACTCCTTTTGGACATGTGGAACTGTGAACTGATTATGGGATGCACTCAATTGTAATCTGATGCATGTTCAAATGAAATAAAACCATTACCATTACCGTCACAACTCAATACAAATGGTCGAAAAGAGAGCATAATAGGTCCCCTAAGATTGATTATTTGTTATATTGCTACTAGGGATGTCATGATTAGCATTATTGGCCTTCTGATCCGCATCCGATTTCATTTGGCCTCAGATCTGATCCAATATCTAAATACACAGCAGACACACAGACAGAGCAAGAGTGTTGCCTCGTGAGGAGCAATGCAGGGTGACGAAGTAGAAGTGAGGAGGGAAAAAGATGCTTACAAAGCTAAATGTCACAGCCCCGTGTGGGAATCTATTCCGTCTTTAAACCAAATCAGCAAGGTGAGCCCATCAACACGCACAAGCCAAAATACAGTTCATTCATTCATTTTCTGCCGCTTTTCCTCATGAGGGTCGTGGGGGTGCTGGAGCCTATCCCAGCTGTCTTTGTGCGAGAGGCGGGGTACACCCTGGACTGGTGGCTAGCCAATCACAGGGCACATTTAGACAAACAACCATTCACACTCACATTCATACCTATGGACAATTTGGAGTCACCAATTAACCTAGCATGTGTTTGGAATGTGGGAGGAAACCGGAGTCCAAAATACAGTTTTTTTTCCAAAATTGTGGCAATGCAACAAACCTCCCCTGCAAAAACATGCACTTTTCCTTTGGGAATAAACTACATGTGGAGATGCTGAGACGTTTGGTCCACAAAGTAAATACTATACAAAATTATGTCAGGTCACAGAAAGTGTACTTTGCTTCAAAAGAAATGCTGCTCTTTAATTCAGTTGAAAAGCCAGCATTTTGAGAAAAGCTGCAAATGTTTGACAGACAGTACGAATGAGAAAATCAGAAAATGTCACAAACGGCAATTCACAGTCACACAATTCGTACTCTGTTCGTACATCAGATGACTTGTGGTATTGAATGCAGCACTGCTAGTACTACCCCTTGACATTGTCATTTTGCAGACTGTAGGACTATTTTCATTTACTGTGTAGAAGCTTTGTTTACTTTCCGGCCTGCTGCACAAACATAGCACTTTATGGCAGCTGCCATAAAAGCCGTAAAGATCAGGTGTGTTCACCTTCTGATCAATTTTAAAAAAAGGCAAAAATATCCCAATTCCAATACATCTCTAGTCTATGGAATGTGTTTCTATCACTAGTGTAAAATTCAAAATTTCCAAGGACACTACAAAATATAAATCATACAAAATAAAGTAAAACCTTTCTTTTTCAATATGTACCAAAATCTTTTGAACCCAAACCACTCTTGAATATAATATAGCGTTTTTATAGCAGACTATTCTGTATGTTTACATTGTTTATGCCATTGTGTGTGTGTTTGTGTGTGTGTGTGTGTGTGTGTGACAGGACAGACAGGCAGCTCAAAACATCATCTTTCCTGGCGTGCAGTGCCTCTTTATTGCAACATCCAGTAACAGCAGATTTAATGTCTATAAAATGTGTTCATTAGAAAGTTATGGTTAAGAAATATCGAAAGTATACCCCAAAGTGTCATTTTTATTGTAAACGAGCAGGATGATATCATCTAAAAAGGACGTGATCATATTCAAGTCTTGTCCTCCAGCATTATCTGGGAGCTCATAAAGAGATGAAATTTAATATGATGCTTTCAGTCAATTTAATTGAATTTTAATTGCCACTTTGGACAGAAGGTTTAGATCTAATCAATAAAATATTCAACTTTTGGGTCTGTCTTTTGGGTCTGCAGCGCATCCAGGAGTATAAAAATGCATGTTTATGAGCTCCAGCTGCAGAACCAATATCATATATGCAGTTTGAAAAGAATGTGACGGATAAATACCAAAGCCGCTGATTCTATTAATTACGTTGCGGTGTGAAGAGCAGTCGGTCACCTTCAAAAAGGAAAGCCCTTTTTAATGTGCCGGAGCTATAAATATTTTCAAATGTCACACCTTAGGAAGATGGCGTCAGGCCAGGGCCGGGGCGATAAATCAGAAGCAGGAAAGAAAAGATGGCTCTTTGGTATTTTAGAAATAATTACTAGCACAAAAGGGGTAATGAATTATGCTATGCATTACACTAAAACACACCATTAGGAGAGGATTAGTTTATAAAACGGGTTGGAATTACTCTGGCTGAATATCACCCATTTTCCGCTGTCCATAATTCATAGACACAAAAAAAACATGATATGATAACAACGTCAATCAATGCTAAATTAATTCATTCTGTGGAAATGAATCCAAAAACACAGAAAAAAACAGTCATGGGTATAATAATTGAGTGAACTGACGTCAGTCATTGTCATTAGAGTGTACTACTTGGTTCAACCAGCAGAGGCGCTGTTTATTCCACACTGTTTAAGTCCGCACTGCAAGTCAATTTAGACGTTTTTGCTCATATGTAACCTGTATCTGATTTTTATCGTGTCTGTGTGACAGTGATTTCTTGTTCCATATGTGGATATCTATCCGATACGTGCGGGTCCTGAATATCAAAAGCCGTGTTTCGCTATGCGAGAGTTGCCGAGTTTCCTATGCAAAATAATTAGGTTAAGAAAATATTGACTCCTGTCAATCCAGTATTGACTCCAGTCCTAGAAACTGACACAAATTCTCCAGGATTTAGACCTTTACTTCACTGGGGACATGTTCTTCCATAAACACACATTTGTGCACATGCTGGAGACATTGCATTGATATTACATTGATATTACATCTGAATTGCATATCACACCTGCATTGTGAATGTAGTCTTAAGCAATCTGAAGTTGGGGTGTCCTGCAGGGTTCAGTTCTTGGTCCTTTGCTGTTTTCATTAAATCTCCTTCGACGCATCTGTTTTTGTGTAAACATTGCATTTTATTGAATTTATTTGAGGTCACCAGAAACATTTGAAGAAACGGCTACATTCAATATTATTAATAAAAATTTGCACCCCAAAAACACATTTTTGTTCTTTGGCTTTCAACCCTAAGCTGATTTTGTTTTCCTAGGTTCTAATTTATATTTTCTCTATTTTACTATGTTGTTCTTGTTTGCTGAACGTTACAATACATGTGATTGATTAACTAATTTCCGTCTGTTGTTGCAAAGGATTTAAAGTTCAATTGCTAAAATAAATAACAATATTTGTATATGAAAAAACACATTCTTCTCACAAGAAAAATTGAAATTAAAATATTCAGGTATGTAATAAAAACAAAATATTTAGTGTATTATATGTATTATATATGAATTAAATTACACTTAAGTATTTTAATTATTAGTATACAGTATATGACATATTGTATACAGTATGTGGTAGTTAAAATATAATATATCAGTATACGTATATGCTATATAGTCATACTGGCATGTTGTTTACACATTAATCAATAAAAAAAAATGCTGTTTATTTTTTCCAATGAGTCACTTAAAGAGATTTATTTCTCAAAGTGCTATTCAGTTCTTGTGAGAACAGCCTTAGCCCTTAGGAATAAACATTAAAAAGCAACTACAAGAGTTTATACAGATTTTATGACACTTTTTCAGGACTTGTGCACCATTTCGATCAGAGATGAACGTAGACCAGCTAATGTCCACTGTTACCACTATCATGCACAGTTATAAATCTGCAGCAACCTAACCTAGGCTTCTGCACGCATGGAAGGAATTTATCCTCCATCCCTACAGGGAGAAGGGTGACATGGCCCTATCCTTTAAGGCTCATAAAAGTCTAAATTAAATATCAAATGGAAGCGCTGATGGATAGCATCCCTGCCGAGGATTCCCAACCCCAGCACTGCCCCCCACCCCCTGCTACCTGAAACGACAGGTGCTCCTCACATGACTGGAGAGCCACACAACTTGGTCGGCTGTGGGTTGACTGTACAAAATGAGAGGCATCATCGCCCTGGCAAACACTGCAACACGTGTGTATGACTGAATGGGGATAGCCCCTCATACGGCTTAAAAGTGAAATTTGTCACATGTGATGTAAATCCATATTTAAACATTTTTTTCTCCATCCTCAGCAGTCTTCAAAAAGATTCCTGTAACCTCATCTTGAAACATGATGCTCAAGCCAAAAAGCACCACAATGGCTGTCGCTATCTCAATGCAGGCTAAAACTGTACATTATGAATCATCAATTGTCGTCTTGCTTTGTATCATCCCCAGAGAAAATCCCAATCTGGTCCTGAGCCCACGGCTGATGGACAACCCATTATTCACCCGCGCTTCCTCAGCTCCGAGACAAGGAGCGAGGGATAGGCATAAAAACGACGGCCTTAAGATTAATCCTCCCGCTCTATTCTGCCGCCTCAAGAATCCAAATGAAACAGAATAGTCCCACTTCCCTTAATCAAAAAGTTTTTATCATCTCCCTTCCTCCCAGCTGAGGATAATGCTTGTTCCGTTTGCTTGTCCTGTGAGTTGACACTAGGGAGGGCGATGAGAGGGATCTGCACTTGCCGTCTTTGTACTCGTAACAAGTGGAGCACAATTGGACTGAGCCGGTGGTCTTCCATCAGAAAAGTCTTGATACTGATGCTTTTCCACCAAGACCAGATACAACCAGATACCTCCACAATCTACAACTTTACGGCAGTAGTCCGTTTTCCTACTGTCCTCAGTCTCCTGTTGGATAAAAGACTCTCATTCGCCTTGTTGATTGTTATGCTGCATTCAACACCAACATAATTTCTGATAATTTCGGAATGGGTACGGAATGGGTACGATTATGCAGAGGTGGGAGAAACCAGTGTTTGGCAAGTCTCAAGTAAGTCTCAAGTCTTTGCATTGTTTATTATGTGTGTAAATCATGCTTGAGACTTCATTCGTTAGTTATTTTTAATGAGCTGTGTGAATTTGGTGATTCATGCAAACATGGCAAAACAGGAAATCTGCCAGCCTTGTTGACTGTATTTTTCTCAAAAGCACCGCGTTCAGTACTTCAAGCAGTTTTCCAACTTTATAGCACCACTAAACGAGCAGACAAAAATAAAAAACACTGTCAGTGACTGATGCACGATCGTGCCTTGATAAAAACACTGTGTATTTTATGGAACAAGTTTAACATTGCAAGGTGCATACTGCAACATATTGAGAAGGGTGTAATATTTTAGCCATATTTTAGTAATATTTTAGCTATACATGCAGAATGCTTGATGCCGCCCTTGTGCATGTTACGGAACAAGTTTACCAAGTAACTTTAGATATAAGAAAACCTAATAAAGTGGAGGCATTGTGACAAATGCAGAGCTGTTTCAAACTTCCCAATTGCACCTTGTACGTCAATGAGGCACCGCTGAGGTCCTCTGTAGTGGTCTCGGGAGATGCAGTTGCTGCATATGACTGGCCAATCCCAGAGCATGAAGAGTCCATAATGAGCATTTTCTTTAAACACCAATACGGATAATGACGAATTGTACTCGTTTCATAATCGTATCCAGCAAAAATGCATTATCCGTAGTACAGGACAGGATAAGTTAGTTGTTAGTATCTGTCTTGTCATTACTAGCTGTGTATCCTCAACAATTACCATAACAGAGCAATACTTTTTCAACAACAAGCCAACGGATCCCCACCTGACAGAGTGGAAGTCTAACAGGAAGATATCTTGAGCAGAACAATTCACTTGATCGGGGTTCCAAGAACTAGCTTAGTCTTCCCCTTCTTGGTGGCAAAACGAAGGCGCAAAGTGATATGCAATTTGATTCTCCCCGCTCCCTCTCTCCTGCAATCATCAGGTGAGCTGTGAAATCGCACTTGCAGTCACCTGAGCCTCGATACCGTCACGCCTCGACCCACATCACTTAGCAGGGAGGTGCAAATTTGTTACGGCCAGGGTGTTAATGAACTGCGGGCTTTGCGAGGCTAATGAAAAGGTGCTACCACTGAGCTAAAGTATGCTCCAAGATGTAGAAAATGTAATAGCATCCACCGTGTTTTTGGACCATGGTTCCTGGTTTCCATCCAAGTCCAAAGTGACTTATTGTGCAGCAGCCAAAAGACAAAGGACGCCCCCCGCCTTTTGTAATGTGTGAGTGGTCGGCGTGGGTGGTTATTCAGATCTCTAATTGTACAGGCCACCGGGGGGAAGGAGTTGCATCTCTGCAAGTCCTGCCGAGGAAGGCGGGAGGTAGGTATGGACAGGAGCGAGCGTCCTACTTTTTCACCCCTTTTCCCCCTAAATTGGCAGCTGGCAGGCAAATGAATGCGGTGTGAAGTGAGCCCACCGAAGTGCAGGGTCCTGCTGTTCGGGCGACAAAAGGAGCTCCGTGCAAGGCATCTGCTGTTGAGTTATTAGAATACATTTAAGTCACGTGCCTCTGCTTCCTTTGCTCCCCGGCCACAGAAGCCGGACATCCTTCGAGTAAGTCACCATTTGCTGCTTTTGTTTAAAAGGCAAAGCGTCTGGCGTTTAACCCGTTAACACGCGAAGCCTGCGTGAGTGATCACAAGCAGCCGGAGGAAAAGCAGCATCTTTAATGAGGCATTTACGCAAGCTAAAAAAAGTCAATTGAGCTCATACACCATGATAAATTAACCCTAACGAACACGACTGTTTTGAGGTGTACTGCCTGGTTTGCAGCCAGATGGTCACCAGTTTCACTGCCATGCCATTGTACAGTACCCATGTCTAAATAGTCCATGTCCCACAGAAGGCATCTGTTCACAAACAAGAACAGTAGAGGAGAATTGTAAGAGGATTGTATCCAAGAGAAGATCGAGGACAGCAAAAAAGGCTTATAGGCATCTTAAAAGATGCATAGCATCTTAAAATACTGGGTTATTTTTTTGACCTAACCGCTGGATTGAGCCTGTTGGGTCATTTAATTGGGTAATTTTTATTGAATTGGGTATTCTGAGAACCCAATTCGCTGGGTTATCTCTGTTGGGTGCTAAGTTATTTGTGATTTCCATTATATTGTGTTGGGTTATTTTGGACAAGCGTTGGGTAGAATTTTGAATTTGGGACATGCGCAACAAAGCACCGCCCACAAACTTACTTCGTTCGGACCGCACATTTCATCTGAGGAGACGAATTTCAGCACGGAGCAAGGTTTGTTACATGCCCACTAGTGTTTTACCGTAGAATTGACTTTATATTATTATATAAAGCTTCATAAAGTTGTTAAAATGTAAGTTAGTGAAGCACTGTTGAGTACTAGCTTCAGGAATCAAACTATGTTGTTGAAATTACAAGAGACATGCACTATGTGTGATAGTTATGTGTAATAGTTATCTGACATCAGTTATCCCACTTTGTTGCGCTATAGGAGAATCCACTAGCAGAAGTGCAATGGTAGTGGTAGATTCCAGGTAGAAGGGAACTGCAAAAAAACACACTCCATTGACATGCGCCCAATAAAGAACAGCGAAGGAGGTGAAGGTTCTCCTGTATTTATTGCCTGGAATGTGATTGTTTTCCATGGTAAAGAAACACATTTTATCCAGGAGGAGACTGAGGGCAGCAAGAAAATGCTGTAACAAAGTAGTCAAGGCATATTAAGCCTATGACCGGTGAGCTACCAGTCACTCATTTGGTATCGGTTTGACATATTTGGAACTCCAACTGATCGGGTACTACAAACAGTACCTCATAGTAAGATAAGATAATATAAGATAAAATATGCCTTTAGTCGTCCCTCAGTGGGGAAATTTGCATTGCAAAGCAGCAAGAATACAGAATCAGTTAAGCAGTACAAAAATACACAATATAAAAAAAATAAACAATATAAACAACCCAAGTATTAACAAATCAACAGAGTTATATAAAACTACAGTATGCAGATAATATGAAACAAGATGAAATATATGACTCCAAATTGTCCATAGGTATGAATGTGAGTGTGAATGGTTGTTTGTCTATATGTGCCCTGTGATTGGCTGGCGACCAGTCCAGGGTGTACCCCGCCTCTCGCCTGAAGACAACTGGGATAGGCTCCAGCAGTCCTTATCAGTGATCCCCGCGGCCCTTGTGAGGAAAAGCGGTAGAAAATGAATGAATCAATGAAATATATAAGCAGTCTGTACACTATGGGATCTTGCTAGTGTGTGAATATGAGGCATTATAGAAGTACTTCACATAGAACTTAATATATTGTATTTAGAGCCCTGATATTGCACGTGGAGGCTGATCAGATATTGCACAGTGAATGGAGTCTGGAGTAACTAGTATAACTGAGTATAAAAACAAAGTATTGCACAGATGTACATAGTTGATGTAGTACACAGTAGTACACACACAAGTACACAGATGTATGTATGTATAACTATAAAATAACTATATATATACTATACTATATGTATACTATGAAAGCAATCTAAATGTACTGCAAAAAAGGTCAGTAAGGATAATTCATAATGCCGCCTACAGAGAACATACTAACTCCTTATTTCTAAAATCACAAATACTTCAACTTGCTGATATAGTTCATCTTCAAACAGCTAAAATAATGCATAAGGTTAAAAATAACCAATTAGCTAAAAATGTCATCCAATACTTCTCTACAAGAGAGGAGAAATATGATCTCAGGGAAGAAGTACATTTGAAACACTTCTATGCTAGGACTACGTTATGCTAGCCATAGCATTTCAGTATGTGGAATCAAACTATGGAATGGATTGAGTAAGGACCTCAAACAATGCACAACGATGAGCCAATTCAAGAAACAATACAAGCAGTTGATGTTTGCTAAATACAAGGATGAAGAGTCTTGAACCAGTCATGATGTGCTATATATATCACTATATTGACACTTACTATGGTACCCATTATGGCATTGGATGCTCATATCACCTCCTACTTCGGTACGAGGTGCATTATTAAAAAAAAACAAAAAAAAAACCTTAAACTGTATTATAGAAAGCAGGAAGTGAACAAATGTAACAGTTACTGATTGTAAAAGCACCAGATGGAGGGGTAGGATTTAATAAGCTTTGCTTCTTCCTACTCCTTTTGGACATGTGGAACTGTGAACTGATTATGGGATGCACTCAATTGTAATCTGATGCATGTTCAAATGAAATTAAACCATTACCATTACCATTACCATTACCATTACCATTACTATGTACTTGGTCTGCCAGTAGAACAGTGTCAGTATGGCTACATCACAATGCCTTTTAAGTTCTTGTTTAACGCCTCCATAATGCATCATCTGCGGATATGACTGTTGTCAGGAATCATATCACAAATGATATGATGATATGGGTCTTCACGGGAGACAACGCAGGGTGCTGCCCGCCGCCCTCCTTCACCACTTCCTGTCCGACCGCATGATATCACTGTTTACTTTAACATTTAATCCCCGTAAAGTGTGTCATTGGGTTTGCACGCTCTTCACTCGGCACTGCGTCCTCCATCTTTTCCCCAGCGGCACAAACTTGCATGAAGGTTGCACAACCAGGAAGGGACAATCCACCCCCTTCCTCAGCCCCTTGTGTACTGCGTGTAAACGAGATGACTTCCTCCAGGCAGGTGGCAGAGATCCAGATGTTCCTCCGTTGATGTGTATATGCGTGCACGTACTGTATCATGGCTCGACAACACCCCAAGCTGGTGACCTCTCGGCTCTCCCCAACAACATCGCGACTGGAGCACTTTACACCATAATGACTTGTATCGCCTGAGGGCCCGACACATCTGTGGTGCCCTTCCTCCATCTACACCCCACCCCAATCTCTTTTACTCTCCGCTTTCACATTTTCTCCTTCTCACCATCACTCTTGAGCAGGTGTTTCCCTGCACTCAGTTGCATTATTACAATAAAAAAACAGCTCACTTTGCCATGACTCAAGGAGCATCTACACAATATATCAATATTGCAATACACCAATGTCTGTCAGAGTAGAGTATAAATACACCAGCATTAAGGCAAGTATTACGCTCCAAAGCACTAAAAACAACTCATACTTTGTGTATACAGTCAGAATTTATAACATATAACATTATAACACCAACAGGGCGTTACCATAACATTACTGACACCTAGTGATCACTGTAGAATACCACACATTTTTATGCTAGAAAATGCTTAATTTAGGTAAAATTTGCTTAAACATGCATATTTTTTACTATTAATAGGCCATATTCAGCATGAATCACCAGCATTTAGGAATTAAAATTAGTTTGAAAAACTGTGAGAGAACAGCAGCCAAATTCGAACCTTGCAGCTCTATGGACAACTGTACTGTATATACTATCTGAGGCATTGCTATATAACAATTATTAATATGTGTATCACTGGCAAAGTATTGTTTATATTGTATTGTGGGTTACTCGGACGTTGCATACTAGCTACGAAAGTGTGTCAACTTATCCCAACTAATGCTATTAAATACATTTTGGATAACATTTCAAGTTATTTTGAAAAAAGACAGACAAACAGATAAATGTCGATGATAAAACCATAACCTCAACGCTATACTTGCGCTTTGTTCTGCACTTGGAGGAGGTAAAAATACATTTTATGTTTACCATTTTCAACAGATTAAATATATGCATTTAACTACTTAAGTACTCCATATATTTATATTTTTTCCCACAAATAAACATTACCTAGCATATGTATTTAAAATAGAAAATGAATAAAAGAATTAATGTATTTCAAATGCAACTTACTTCCCCCCCACATATAAATAATATTTAAAATGTATCTCAATATTAGGTATAGAAATTATAAATACTACCTTTTTGACCTTTTTGTTCCTACACAAACAAATAAGCTGTATATGTATTTAAAATTTATAAATACTGGTATGTAGGTTAGCATTTTTTTACATACAAATATATGGTTAAATGAAATAGTGTATAAAATGTTTATCATATTTACACAAATAATCATCATAATACAGGTGATTACAGGTATTACTTTAATTAAAAAATAATACTGATTTTAAAATATTTTTCCCCACAAATATTACACAGTATGTGTGATACATTCGATACACTGAAATATGTTCTGTACTGTTTTGTAGTGTATTAAGGCACCAGTCATAAATTATGAATCTATCAATATCAGCTTTACAGATGCCATGTCGATTCCACAAGCAGTGTGTGTGTGATTGTGATTACTACTACTACGAGTATAACTACTGTCTACAGCAAAACATGGTATCAGTTGGAATAATTTGTGCAAAATAGTGATGTTACACGTTTTAAAGAAAATTCTGAAAGGACAGTATTGAAGTATACTGTACATGGTAAAAAAAAAACACACACTGGAGATGCAAACCCAGTTGCATAAACAAATGCTTTCTTAATTATTTTAGAGAATTTACTCCAGTCAATGTCCAGATTTATATGCACACACACTCATGCACGCACGTCCACACACACACTTCCACCCTCGCCACACACAGAGTCTTGTTTTCAGGTTCATTAAGCCCCAGTGTTAGCCAGAGAGGCTGACAGGATGAGGAAGAGTGCAGAAATCTCCCCCTGCAGGTATCCATTCACATTATCATGGGGAGAAAAGCCTCTGTCGTCAATGCCCTTGTTGCGGCTCGAGGGGGGAACCACTAATTAGAGAGACAAGAACTGCTTGAAAATAAGTCCATTACACCCATGCGGACCCAAAAGCATCAAGTACCTGAAATATCTGCTAACAACCATTTCAGTCTATTTCTTTTCTGCTGAGGGTGGTCTTTTTTTTTTTTTTTTAAAGGGGGAAGTATGGTGTAGAAATGGAGGGCAGAAGCTGTCAGCGATCATAAAGGGCTTTATGAAAATGATCTTCCAATTAGAAGCCATGATCAAATGGTGCGTGAACTCCACTATTTCGGTCTTGATGATTTCGGGGTCTTTCGATTCATCTGTACAGGATGAATTCAAGTGCAAAAGAAGTTTTCTCATCACTGATAATTAAAGTGGTATGCTGGAAATGCTTGCTTGCACATTTTGACATAAATGTGAGCTTGATATTATGTGAAATTAGTGGAATTTGAACAAAAAAGATTTCGTATTTAGTAGGAAAGTGACATTTTTTTTAAATGCTATACAATGGAACCACAGTTAGTGTCAATAATTCAGTCCGGAAGGTCTGACTATGACTGAAAGGTACAATTTTTCCCAGGAGAAATAAGCTAAGTCCAATTATCCAGAAAGCCAAAACACACATGTGACTTAAAGGGATAGTTCCGATTTTTTCGACATGAAGTTGTATGACACCCCCATAAGCTGTCCGTCAACAGCGACTCACACCCCACTTTGTGTCCTGAGCCGAGTTCTTGTCGGATTTTGGTGCTGTGGAAAGTAGTTCCAGTTAGTTGCTGGGCACAGTTAAGTAGTACTGCACTAACATTAACTGATGTATTATATTTACATATTTATTAATTATTACAGACATATGGTGAATGTGATGTGTGTTCTGCGGAAGAAATTGCCAATTTTCAAAGACAAGAAAAATTTTATTAGTATTTTTGTACCAAAATTCTCTTTATATGCAGGGATTGCTGTCCGTTATGAGTTATGTCTTGTGGTGTAAAGCATTCTGTGCAATTTCCTATTAAATTGTGGTTTCCTTACAAATTGTAGCTGGTCTACAAAAATATCATAACAACAAAAAGTTGTTATATTATTTTTGTACCAAAATTCTCTTTATATGCAGGGATTGCTGTCCGTTATGAGTTACGTCTTGTGGTCTAAAGCATTCTGTGCAATTTTTCCTACTAAATTGTGGTTTCCTTACAAATTGTAGATGGTCTACAAAAACATCATAACAACCAAAAATGTCCAGACTACACTATGTAATTTTTTTTCTTCTTGATTTTTATGATGGCGCAACAAATGATACATTCGTCCGTGTGCCAGCTGTAAGTAGTCGGTTAAATCCACGGCGTGGCTGGCAGTATTTACGAGAGTTGATTTAACTGCTGGATGGGGTCCTCTTGTGAAACACGAGCCAGTTCCAGCATTTAACCCCGCCATACTAATTTATGCACCGTGGCATAAGGTACTTTATCATGGGGCTCTTTGGGGAGAGACGCTCATCTCATTAGGCGGGATTTAATGAAATGCAAGGATGCACTTGGTAGTCGAAACAAAAAAAAAAAGTGTATGTCGAGTACAGTTCTGCAAGTCCATCAAAGTGATTCTTGCCCTGCAAAACCTCATTAAGTTGTAAGCACGTGCAAACAAGATAATTCATCACAATGCTTCATATGGAATATTTACAGCCTCCACATCGTAATAGATGACATCCTGCTACTGGCTTGATGTTGATGTATTTGTACTGACATCAATAGTCTTGTGCATCTTAAGCACCCTCTTCCCCAATAGCCCGCAGCCAACTAAGATGTATTAAATCCCTTTCAATGCAGACGCCAGAGAATGAGAGAGCAGAATTAGGGCACACAGTTTTTTGGCAAAGACCGGAGCAACGAACGGCATCATCAACCGACCCGACGCAGAACATTAACGCCGTAATTTACATAGAATTACTTACATACTGGTGTGGTAATTTAATTTGTCTGACCACCGCGGAGCAAGGAGTTGATTCATACGGGCACCGCAAAGGGAACCCTGCTCTCTCTTCCAAGTGGCTAAATCTAACAGCGCTTGTAATGGAAAAAATAAATACAATCATAAAAAAAAAATAGATTTCATTTCATTTAACAACACGTGAACACAATGACACATTGTGAACAGTGAAGTGTGATTATTGTTTTCTAACTAGCCCAAGTACACTTGCAGTATACAGTACAAGATCAAACCCGGTAAAAAAGCTGTATAAAATCTGCCATTGCCATTGCTTAAGTTAACAAAGGTAATTCAATTTTTCACGGTTTAGGTCACTATTAAAGAAATTGTTTTCTAGATACAGTATTGGGTGAAAATGGGAAAATTATGCAAAATAAGGCAAAAGTGGTAGCTTGTCTACGACAACCAGTTCTATCTAAAAGCCTGTCTGCACATTCCAATACATTCATTCTATTATGTCTAGAGTTTTGACATAAACTGGGTCTGAACTGTGTCATAAGGTACTTAGCTGACAGGAAGCAATATGTAAAGCTCGGAAAATACACATCTGCAAGTTCATATATTACGTACGGAGTTCCCCAGGGGTCAATACTGGGGCCAAAACTGTTCAACCTGTACATCAATGATATCGCCAAAGTCATGAAAGACTTAAAGCTGGTATTATTTGCGGATGATACCACTGCTTTTTGTTCCGGAGGGAGTACAGACGAAATCATTAGAAAGGTCAGAGAAGAAATGGTCACACTAAAAAGATGGTTTGATGATAATAGATTGTCCTTGAAATCATGCTGTTTGGTAACAGCAGAAAAGACACGCACCAACAAATACAAATAGACGGTGTGGACATTGAAAGGGTGAACGAAAATAAATTTCTGGGGATCACAATAGATGAAAATATGAGCTGGAAACCTCATGTTACAAATATACAACATAAGGTGGCCAGAAATATTTCAATATTGAACAAAGCAAAATTTCTTTTCAATCAGATATCACTCCACACTCTTTATTGCTCTCTGGTTCTACCATATCTTACTTATTGTGTAGAAATATGGGGTAATAACTATAAAAGCAATCTTCACTCGCTAAATGTACTGCAAAAAAGGTCAGTAAGGATAATTCATAATGCCGCCTACAGAGAACATACCAACTCCTTATTTCTAAAATCACAAATACTTCAACTTGCTGATATAGTTCATCTTCAAACAGCTAAAATAATGCATAAGGCTAAAAACAACCGAAAAATGTCATGCAATACTTCGACAAGAGAGGAGAAATATGATCTCAGGGAAGAAGTACATTTGAAACACTTCTATGCTAGGACTACGTTATGCTAGCCATAGCATTTCAGTATGTGGAATCAAACTATGGAATGGATTGAGTAAGGACCTCAAACAATGCACAACGATGAGCCAATTCAAGAAACAATACAAGCAGTTGATGTTTGCTAAATACAAGGATGAAGAGTCTTGAACCAGTCATGATGTGCTATATATATCACTATATTGACACTTACTATGGTACCCATTATGGCATTGGATGCTCATATCACCTCCTACTTTGGTATGAGGTGCATTATTAAAAAAAACAAACAAAAAAAACCTTAAACTGTATTATGGAAAGCAGGAAGTGAACAAACGTAACAGTTACTGATTGTAAAAGTACCAGATGGAGGGGTAGGATTTAATAAGCTTTGCTTCTTCCTACTCCTTTTGGACATGTGGAACTGTGAACTGATTATGTGATGCACTCAATTGTAATCTGATGCATGTTCAAATGAAATTAAACCATTACCATTACCATTACCATTACCAGTACCATTACCATAAAATGTGTTGTTTGCAGAAATCTCTCTCTTGGAAGCAGAAATTGACTCTTGCATCAGAGTTTGTTGGAAACTACAAGACAGATAATTATAAGCAGCTGGTAGCAAAGCCCTACAAAGCCCTTGGCGGCTAGATTTCTTTCTATTGAATTGTGGAAAAGAAAGTGATGAGTACGAGGAATGATTCCACCAGGACATTGCAGCTATTGTATTGTAGGACAATTGCAACTAATGTGAACATTGAAAGTGAAAAACACTGAAAATTCAATGTAATAAAAGATTTCAATGATATTTAATTGATAATACCAGAAGAAATAGGGCTCATTTAATCCCGTTCACCGCCAGCATTTAAGAAAAAGTCCTGCTTCATCTCCAGTGAGGATGTTATAGGCTTAACAGACATATGGTTTTATCTCGTGTTATAGCAGACACACACGTTTTAAACCAAACTCAAAGAGATTCCTACAACTATTGAGGAAGGGGGAGTGATTCTCACATTTTTAAGAGGTAATTGCCGCCCGCTCCTAATCGTTCATGGCTGACCTCATACAGGAGCTGTCAACTTGTAATGCCCTAGCCATCACACAAAAAAATGACAATATAAGAAAAGAGCTTCTCCTATTCATACTCGACCCAATACCATACCAATTAAACTTTTTAAAACATTTTTTTGTAGCGTGACATATCATTTCATGTGATTTCTAAGGGGCGGGAGGAAGCATTCTCAATGATTGCAATTAGAAATGTGAACATTTTAGAGGCAAAAAAGAAAAGAAGGAGCATTTGTGCGAAGAGAGGTGAGGGTGAAAAGCGATTGAAAGGCTGTAATTATTGGAAATAGTCTGATAATGTGTATTATCATGTCATTAAATGTAAATGAGATGGAGCTAAAAGGCCCAGTGACAGTGGATGACTTGTGACTTGCTGGAGGGTAACAAAAAAAAAAAAAAAGAGGAGGGGGTGAAATAAAAACCGATTTGGAGGAAATAAATGCCAAGGCTTCGGGACCATAAACATTCAAGAACATGGCTGCTTGTCGCTGCTGAGAAGCAGCTTGTGCAAAAGCTTGTGGAAAGTAAAAGCTTTGAGGATGCAGCTGGATGGTGAGTGGGAGTGGTCCTGATGCTGTTGTCTTTTGTGTGTGTGTGTGTGTGTGTGTGTGTGTGTGTGGGTTGCTGAGCAAGAATCATTCCACTCCAGCTGCTTAATAAGGCCGTCTGGACGAGCGCCCCCCGCCCCACCGCCAGAAACATTACGCTGAATATTAATGGCCCGGTCCGAGACGTATGCCATTAAGTTAGGCTGGTCATTTCTCTCTGCCCTTTTCCACGCACTGTACAGGAGTTAATGAATCGTAGGCGAAACAGTGAACACAAAAGAAGCAGACAGACAGAGAAATGGAGTGCTGAGGTTGGTGGCTATTTTTCAAAAATGAGGGATGAAGCAAAGCCAAGTCGGCCATTTATGTAAAATAAAATGAGATATGCATGATAGTAGACAACCCCACTGTATCCCACCAGGCCTATCACTTTTAATTTAAAATGCAAAAAAGATGAAGACAGTGGCTGTTCTAGCTGAAATGTGAAAACACATAATCTACAATATTTTTTTTTAAACTTCAACAATTATTTGGAATGCATGAGAAAGTGGAAAGAAACATCCATAGTTTTCATTGACCACATGGTATACTGTACAACACAGCGGCAACTGAACCAATGTTGTAATAGCTGTAAGGTGCAAGCTGTCAACATTAAGATCGCTAATGAGCTCACTTTAACACTGTAACACCGACAACCAATATTTTAAAGTGCATGCAGAGCTGCTAGATGCTGACCCATCATGATACTCCAAGTGTAGCTACTGCCATCTTGGGTTGTTAATAAATAAATACATTAATAACTGAAATAATAATATATATAATTAAAATATATATATATTAAATCTATATAATAAATAATAAATATCATATATATAATAAAAATAATATAATATTATAAAATAAATACGTTAATAAATAAAAACAATTCATTTATTAATTCATTCATTTTCTACCGCTTATCCTCATGAGGGTCGCGGGGGGTGCTGGGGCCTATCCCAGCTGTCTTTGGGCGAGAGGCGGGGTACACCCTGGACTGGTCGCCAGCCAATCACAGGGCACATATAGACAAACAACCATTCACACTCACATTCATACCTATGGACAATTTGGAGTCGCTAATTAACCTAGCATGTTTTTGGAATGTGGGAGGAAACCGGAGTACCCGGAGAAAACCCACGCATGCACGGGGAGAACATGCAAACTCCACACAGAAACGGCTGGCTGAGGTTGGAATTGAACCCTGGTCTCCTAGCTGTGAAGTCTGCACGCTAACCACTAGACCACCGTGCAACCCAGTAGTAGGGATGTGTACTAAAATTCGGTATCATAATGGCAATGGTGCTAATGTTTAAGATAGTAACCCAACCGGAAACTGCAGTACACAGATATCAGTGCCTCATGTCAGTACTAATAGTGCCACTGAATTGGGGCAAAAATGAGCCGGTGCAACATTAGTCTTAACATCGCCAGAATTATGTATCAAATATCAGGTTCTGCTCGAATCCAAAAAGACAATCCATCCAAACCCCCGACCAATACCACTGATCATAAATGCAATTAACATGGTATATGTTAAGTATACAATTTTATCGATATCGGACGATCTCACTCATGGACGATTGGTATCGGAATTGGCAGCATAAAACCTCAATTGGAGCATCCCCTATAAAAAAAGCAAAGCAACTTCATTGTATGGACCAAAGGATGCTACATATGGACACATCTTGAAATCAGTGCATGGATCATAATTTTTAATAATAATTAATCATAATTTGTTACCTTTTAAATAGTTTGTGGTCTCCACTCCAGCATGAGTGCACCAAGGAAAGTCCACAAAGGCATCAAACCCAAGCCTCAACCCCATCAAACGTCTCTGCAGATGAACTGTCTCTCATTTGTTCTCCAAAGATGGATGGTGTAATCTGTCCCAACAATGTTGTCCATACAAAGCGATGAAATACAGATTATTAGTTTGTGTTAGTATTTTAGTTTCTTTATTTAAACACACTGGAAACAGGAAGCAGAAGGAGGGAAGCGTGAAGTTGCCACCTGCAGACGCAGCCTCAGCAAGACCAGCCGTTAACGGACATCATTTGAGCTTGAAGAGCCAGAGGAGAGCTTTTTGATATGCAGAAGAGCTGACCTCCGGAGCGCCGCTTTAATTGGGTTTTTAATTTTTCCGAGGCTATCTGACGGTATCGAACACGATCCCTTCGAGCTTCGGTGTTAACCAACCGTGACGACGTTGAGGAGACGGGCTAAAGAAAGAGTAGAATAAAAGCATGCAAAGGAGACTTGGAGGGCTTGGGATGGAAATGTGCCTTCTTAGTGAGCGTGGTATTGTACCAGGCTGTTGATGGGATGCCACCCTCGGAGACGGGGAGTAAAAGTGCAAGCTGTCACACACACACACACACACATACACACACAAAGGAGCCGACTTTAACAGTCGAAATACAGTTGGGGGAAAAAGGACACATAATATATGTGGTTATTTAACAAGTAAAAAAGAGCATTTGACTACATTTCTTGATTGACAAGTGGAAATTCAATTCAAAATATGTTTAGGCTAGGGGTATACTTTTTTTTTAAAGTGCCACTTAACAATCTTGATCTCTTGCTATCGTTATAACAGTAATGTCTTGTCTTCAAAACATTAATTATGTGTCTGAGATGTTCAATATAAACACGTAGCGTGTCCAGCTACCACGGGGCTCTCCCACAGGTAACACGTGTGATAGCATTAGCTCACCAGCGGCTGTTGAGCAGCTCATCCACAAAATAGGCAGCTTTGTTGTTGTGTGCTGCAGTGAAATGCATCCAAGCGGAAACGGTGAGCCACGTTTGTCAAAATTGTTCCGCAGCTGTGGGAGTGGCCACTAGGGTGGCCACAGCCACCCCATATAGCTGTAACTGGCTCTTTGTTAACATTTTTATTGGAGTTCATTTAGCCAATTTAATGCTTAAAAGTGGTTAATTTATGAAAAAAAAATTACAATTTGCTAAATACCAATAATAAGCCGTTTCAACCATGAAAAAGCATGACTAATGGTAATGGTTTAATTTCATTTGAACATGCATCAGATTACAATTGAGTGCATCCCATAATCAGTTCACAGTTCCACATGTCCAAAAGGAGTAGGAAGAAGCAAAGTTTATTAAATCCTACCCCTCCATCTGGTACTTTTACAATCAGTAACTGTTACATTTGTTCACTTCCTGCTTTCCATAATACAGTTTAAGGTTTTTTTTGTTTGTTTTTTTTAATAATGCACCTCGTACTGAAGTACAAGGTGATATGAGCATCCAATGCCATAATGGGTACCATAGTAAGTGTCAATATAGTGATATATATAGCACATCATGACTGGTTCAAGACTCTTCATCCTTGTATTTAGCAAACATCAACTGCTTGTATTGTTTCTTGAATTGGCTCATCGTTGTGCATTGTTTGAGGTCCTTACTCAATCCATTCCATAGTTTGATTCCACATACTGAAATGCTATGGCTAGCATAACGTAGTCCTAGCATAGAAGTGTTTCAAATGTAGTTCTTCCCTGAGATCATATTTCTCCTCTCTTGTAGAGAAGTATTGGATGACATTTTTAGGTAATTGGTTGTTTTTAGCCTTATGCATTATTTTAGCTGTTTGAAGATGAACTATATCAGCAAGTTGAAGTATTTGTGATTTTAGAAATAAGGAGTTAGTATGTTCTCTGTAGGCGGCATTATGAATTATCCTTACTGACCTTTTTTCCAGTACATTTAGAGAGTGAAGATTGCTTTTATAGTTATTAACCCATATTTCTACACAATAAGTAAGATATGGTAGAACCACAGAGCAATAAAGAGTGTGGAGTGATTTCTGATTGAGAAGAACTTTTGCTTTGTTCAATACTGAAATATTTCTGGCCACCTTATGTTGTATATTTGTAATGAGAGGTTTTCATCTATCAAATTTTCATCTATTGTGATCCCCATTTATTTTCGTTCACCCTTTCAATGTCCACACCATCTATTTGTACTTTCTGTTATTATGTCTACTAATATAAATAATTGATAAGTGTAAAGTTGACCATAGGGCAGTTATTTGTAAGAAAAAGTCATAAACACGTTTTCTATTTCATTGATGAAATAATATATTTTTGAAAAAACACAATTGAGTAAAACTACAAAATTTGAACTGCAGAGTGGCGAAGGACGACTACTGTATGTACAAATAGGTCCCCTAGATCGTCACCCTTCAACCTGCCGACTGTCACACGTACCACCTGTGCCAGTCCATCTGGTTCGTCACACATTGGCAAAGGACAAAGTGCCTTGTGTGTGTATTTTTTTTTTTTGGACACAGTTTATTCAATGCGTGAGACCACACAAAGAGTTTCAGCCCTCTAATCTCCTAACCAAACAAGACGGCAATTACACAGGCAGATAACGAGGGGACATTTTCATCCGCAGTGACAGTACAAGCAAACCAGAGTGTCGGCCAAGAAGAGAGGAAGCCCTGATGAAGGAAGACTTGTTTGAGGTAGAAAGAGGGAAAAAAAGAGGGTTCACCTGTCAGTCAGAATCTACTCAGGCCACTGTGACACACACACTGTTGTCAGTACAAATGGACGGGCTTATCTGACGGGCCACAGGACGGACTGGAGTAGCCCCTGAACCTGCCAGGGGGATCTCAGCGCTATTGACAAACTGACATATTTAGCCATAATTGAATTCAGTCGCTGCAAAGAACCTGGCAAGGAAACTCTTTGCAGAAGTGGCTGTGAAGATAAAAGTTAGGGGACGGGGGTTGGGGGTTGGGGGTGGGGGGACGAAAGATGAAGCGCCATGAATGTGAATGAAATCGGTGGGCGGTCTCATCGCTCAGAATTCCGTTGGCTCTGTGACGTGCATTAGACAAATGTAGCTATTCTTCACCAGTAACCGACGTTACGGTTGAGATGGAGAGCCATGTACCTTTTCTTGCCTCCGCAGGGATACGTCAACCTCAAGTCGTTCAAAAGTGGGAACTTCTACACCCCCCCCCTTTTAAAGTTCACGCTCTCGTTCAGGCTAAATGGCTCTGCCCTAAGAAACTCGTAAAAATCGACAAAAGCCTTGTCACTAAAAAATTGGAACTTTTTATGTATTTGCAAGTAGCAAAACTGCAGTGAAATCAAAAAGAATTGAGTACGGAATCCAATTAGACGACAGTGAAAAGTCAAACACAATTCATCTCTGCATTCTGTTCATTAATCCAATTTATACGATTTTACAAACATGATCAACTTCACAGGCCCTTGATTAAAGGAACATTTTAATATTAACTCACACATCATTGTATGAATCACTAATCATACAATGTTTTAAAGGTTAGTGTCTTATTCATGTGTGAATTAAGCTGGTACAACTCATGCAGTAGTTTGTACAGTTACAGTACATACAGAGGAATCTTGGTTAGTGAATCCATTCCAGAAAGTCCGATTCCAACCAAAATGTAGTCTAAACGAATCAATTTTTCCAATAAGAAACAATGTAAATACAATGAATTTGTTGCAGAAAGCCAATCATGTAAACACAAAGCACCATGGTAGTTTTATATACAGAAAACCATTCGAAATGCATATAAATTTTGAGACTTTTACCTTGATTGAAGATGTTATTATTGACAAAGACACAATGTGGCAACAGGATGAACGTGGACACGACCTTCATGTGTTTTGTAATTGGTTTGACATAATTTACCTCACAGAAAAGCATGAAGGTGGTGTTTGTGTTGATCTGTCTGCCAGATTGTGTCTGTATCAACAATCACGACTTCGAAGAAGTTAAATATAACCTTAAATATGAATTTATCCTCTTCATTCATCATTTATATCAGGGGTCTCAAACTCAATTTACTTGGGGGCCACTGGAGCTCGGGTCTGGGTGAGACTGGGCCGCATCAAGTTTTCAAAAAAAAACAAAAACAAAAAATGCATATATTAAAAACAATAAAATTAAAAAAACTTTGCTTTGGTTCCAATTTTCTACAAGAAAAGCTCTGATAAAACATTCCACTGTTCTCAAATATCTTCAGTTTTATTTTTCTACACAATATATACACAAAACATGACTATCGTCACATTTATACTCTTTTTATTTACAACATATTGCGCAACTGCAGGGTCTTGAGACACATGCTAACTCGCAAACTAGAGAGCTAGCGACCTAAATGGTAGCCTTCAAGTTATTTCCTTTAAACTTAAATAGCCCAAAACTTACCACTTCCACACGAGTAGGGAGGATAACTATTAACAGTTATTTAACCTTTAACATGAACAATAATCAAACGTAATAATTTTTTCTGGGTACATGATACCATACAGCATCCATATCAAACTTGCGCGGGCCGCACTAACACTAAACTTTCATATCAAACACATCTGGCCCGCGGGCTGCGTGTTTGAGACCCCTGATTTATATGCATGTAAAATTGTTTTTTGTGTCTAAAATTATAATTGTAAAACTACAAAAACGTGATTTGTGTTCATTTTTTAGAATTGTGGCTGTAAACTGTGTTAGCTAGCAACCACTACAGCATCAACTGCTGATGACACGGATGTGCTACGGAGATGCTAATAAGCCTGCTTATGCAGACGTTTTGTGATAAAAACAACAAATCGAGGCAAAATATTACAATACATGCTAAGTTTCGTTGGGTGCGTGGCTTAAAATAGTATTCATCCATCCCTTTTCTATGCCGCTCGTCCTCACTAGGGTCACGGGCTGGAGCCTATCCCAGCTGACCTTTGGGTGAGAGGCAGGGTACACCCTGGACTGGTCACAACCATTCACACTCACATTCATACCTGTGGGAAATTTAGAGTCAGTTACAACATCAAATGGCCTAATTAGCAGCAGGTCAGAAAATATATTCATGAACATCCGTGGCTGTAGGGAACCTCCTCATTGTTTTTTTTTTCACAAGAGAGCAGTAGCTGCATTAGAAGCCAATCTTTAGAAGCCAATTAGAAGCTAAAGAAAAAGGACAACACATACACGATGATGCTCCATATTACACCATATGCTTTTCACGTTGAGGAAAGCTTTTTATGCAATTTTAGCGACAATTTTTCAAAATTTGTACAACTTTAAAAAATTTGAAAGGTATTAGTCCTATTGTCACTGGCACGGTGGTCTAGTTGTTAGCGCGCAGACCTCACAGCTAGGAGACCAGGGTTCGATTTCCCCGCTCGGCCATCTCTGTGTGAAGTTTGCATGTTCTCCCCGTGCATGCGTGGGTTTTATAACATTTACTTTAAAACACAACATCCATTTTGTGCTGATTTGGCATGACTTCTTGTACTAAGTTTGATTCTAATTTCTTATGAGCGCGCGTTGTTGCCTTGCACATGCAGTGCAGTAGCCGTGCAGGGATCTTATTAGAGCATCTGCTAATTGCAGCAGACAAACGCTAACAGCTCAGGCAACAAAAGCAAAAACGGGACTCTGCCATGTAATTATTACATACAATATTCATTTAATTACAGCATTTTATGCCATAAAGTAACACCATCCATACATTGTCTATGCCGCTTATCCTCATTAGGGTCTATACCCTGGACTGGTGGCCAGCCAATCACAGGGCACATATAGACAAACAACCATTCACACTCACATTCATACCTATGGACAATTTCCATCCATCCATTTTCCCCCGCTTATCCGGGTCCGGGTCGCAGGGGCAGCAGTCTTAGAAGGGAAGCCCAGACTTCCCAGTCCACGGCCACCTGCTCCAGCTCCACCGGGAGGACACCAAGGCGTTCCCAGGCTAGCTGTGAGACATAGTCCCTCCAGCGTGTCCTAGGTCTGCCCCGGGGCCTTTTCCCGGCTGGGCATGCCCGGAACACCTCACCAGGGAAGACCCATATGAACAAGAACAAGAAGAGAAACCGTACCTCGCCCGGATGTGGGATACCAGGGCCTCACCCTGGAGCCAGGCAAGCGCCTATGGACAATTTGGAGTCGCCAATTAACCTAGCATGTTTTTGGAATGTGGGAGGAAGAAAACCCGGAGAAAACCCACACATGCACGAGGAGAACATGCAAACCCTACACAGAGATGCCCAAGCAGAGATTCGAACCCAAGTCTTCCCCATCTCCTGACTGTGTGGCCTACATACTAACCACTCACACACCATGCAGCCCATGCATTAACTCAGGAGGAATTTTTTTGTCTTCTTCTACTAATCACACTCAGTCCTGGTATGTTTATGATTATTATGAAGGTGTAGGGAAATTGAGGATTCCTCCAAAGACTCACAAGGAGGGAAAATGGCATCATTGGCCTTCAGTGAAGTGAGATTTTCACACTGAAATTCCAACAATCTCTCATCAAATGTAAGATTCTGGCAATGAGATTTTTGATTCTGCATTTGGCTGATGAGAAAAGAGCAGTGGGATGGCGAGGCTGTCAGCACGATGGCTCCATCTGAATAAAAATAAGAATATTAATCATCTCTCCTGGGTGTTTCTCTCGAGCGAAGCCGGTAATGTAATTGCCGTTGTTTTCTATATAATCAGTAGCCGCAGTGCTGGCGCTATTACAGACGCTCGACAAGGGAGCTTTTGTTTGAATCTTTTGATTTTCAAAGTCAGGTTCTTTTTTTTTTTTTTTTTATAAACACAAAAGCACATTTGATTGGCGGGGAGTTTGCATCTCACTCCCTCACCGGCTGTGTCATGTAAATTGTTATTGTATTTTACTCTCAAGTTGCCGGAGAAGTCTGTCACATGAATTCATCCAAAGCAGCCTCGGTTTGCTGGCGGCAATTTTCGATTCAAACAAACACACCTCTAATTTGGACAGTCTGGCCGCCGCTCCTCTATTAGCATGTCTCACTCTCTCTCCCCCTGTAAGCATTCACACTTTTTAATAAAGCAGGACGCCTCTGGACGTCACACAGATGGACAGCTGTGCTGGTGGCCGAGGTGAAAATCAACCCCAGGACATGTCAAAGAGTGAGATTTCCAGGCCTAAAATTAGACGAGAAATCCGGGTGTCGGTGAAGGCAGCACAGAGCGGCGAAAGAAGGTGTTAGAGCGGCTCAGCCACTTACTGTAAATCAGGCACCACAAGGACTGGGAGTTGCTCCTCAGGAAGTATCTTCCTGGAAGTCAAAAGTGCAGTGGTGTTTATATAAAAACACACTTTCATGCCAACATGTGCCTACAATGCAGCCGTGGGGGGTCTGATGGCGGAATTAAAACTAAAACATGTATCACAAGCACGTATTGACATCAGACGCGCAGGAAGTCAGCTTGGTCAGACATTGGGTTTAGATTGTACTGCCTTATGCACTAAAGTACGCTTACATGCAGTAAAACCGATTACAGTCGTTTCTCGCTACACCGTGGTTCGAACATTGCAGCCACACGGTTTCACAAAGTTAATAAATAAGTGCTTAATAAATAATTTGCTTAATCAAAAAAAAAGCATTTGAATGTAGTACTGTATTCTAGCTACATTGACCACTAGGTGTCACCACTGTTCGGTGAGACAAAAGAGAGATTCATTCATTCATTCATTTTCTACCGCTTTTTCCTCACGAGGGTCGCGGGGGGTGCTGGAGCCTATCCCAGCTGTCTTTGGGCAAGAGGCGGGGTCCACCCTGGACTGGTCGACAGCCAATCACAGGGCACATATAGAAAAACAACCATTCACACTCACACTCATACCTATGGACAATTTGGAGCATTATACTAATTGTAACACGAGCTAAAACTCAACTCTGAATCTCTGACATCACTTCCTGTCCTCCACACATCTGTCCGCCCACCATTAAGGTCCATAAGGGTCCACTTTTACTGTGACATGCATGAACAGGAGTTTTAATTTATGCCTTAAATTGCTCATTTACTCTCATTACGTCTACTATTTGAAATGATTACAACTTTAAATCAGATTAATCACATTTTCAAATGAATTAATCATGATTAATCACTGAAGTATGCCAAATTTTTACTGTATTTTATTGAATGAAGTATGAATAACAGGACAAGATGATCTTGTTATTATTTTGCGGTTTCACAAAGTTAATAAATAAGTGCTGTTTTGTGGTTAATTATGGCAAATTTAAACAAATTGTACTTATTATTAGGCATTGTCAAGCAGAAAAAAGCAGAAAAAGCATTTAAATGTAGTACTGTATTCTAGCAACATTGACCACTAGGTGTCACCACTGTTCGGTGAGACAAGGGAGAGATGTGATGCCAAAAAGGTATAAATTATCTCACAACAGGCACAATAATAATTCATTCATTCATTTTCTACCGCTTTTTCCTCACAAGGGTCGCAGGGGGTGCTGGAGCCTATCCCAGCTGTCTTTGGGCGAGAGGCGGGGTACACCCTGGACTGGTGGCCAGCCAATCACAGGGCACATATAGACAAACAACCATTCACACTCACGTTCATACCCATGGACAATTTGGAGCATTATACTAATTGTAACATGAGCTAAAACTCAACTCTGAACCTCTGACATCACTTCCTGTCCTCCACACATCTGTCCGCCCACCATTAAGGTCCACAAGGGTCCACTTTTACTGTGACATGCATGAACAGGAGTTTTAATTTATGCCTTAAATTGCTAATTTACTCTCATTACGTCTACTATTTGAAATGATTAAACCGTTAAATCAGATTAATCACATTTTCAAATGAATTAATCGTGATTAATCACTGAAGTATGCCAAATTTTTTACTGTATTTTATTGAATGAAATATGAATAACAGTTTTAATTTATGCCTTAAATTGCTCATTTACTCTCATTACGTCAATTAATCCGAGCAAGGAGGGTTTGGATTCAAAGACACCACATAATTTCACATGGTGTTTATTTATTTTCTGGGATTTCCGAGCATACTTGAATGCAGCGAATGGTACTTCCACATTAAGAGTTGCAAAATGAGTGATAAGAAGACGCTGTTGATGTTCGGAGTGTCCATAAATGTTTCTTGTGGTAGTTGAGTGACAAAATTTTTGATCGGGCGTGTGCATGCATTTGTGACAATATTTCTATTGTCTCTCCAAGTGTCCAATATTTTTACTGCCCTATCCCCTTCCAAGACAACCAAGCTAAGTAGAAATAAGGTGATGAATTACCGCTGGAGTTAAAAACCTTATGGCAGGAGAAAAGAACAGTCCTGGCTATTTAGGCTAATGGTTAAAAATGTGCACGAGTGTTTAATGTCCCTGCAATGTTTGCTCTGTGGGGGTCTCAAGGGGACGAAGAAGATGGCTGTTCTGGGTCACCGGGGGTGGGACATGAAGCGATTAGCCCAACTCTTTTTAACTACATGAGTGCAGGCAGGCAGTGGGTTTGGCCACACTCTGGCTTTTTGTTGTCCTATTATTCCGCTCGCTGATTGAGATAATAAGCGTTGCTTTCTCTCTTAGACCTTAACACCCCGCAACCCCGACACTTTCCGTCTCATCTCTCCTTAAAATGTCCTGTTGTTCCACTGTCATTTCCCCCTCCCTGTTTCTATTTGCATTTATCCTTCCTCTTCTTTCAGACAAGGTCATTTTGCGGCCTTTTTTTGCTGTTCTTTGTCTATAAAGCACTAAGATAACACTGTTAATACATCTTTAAAGTGACTATTTTAAAATCAAAGCATTTCCCAAAGTCAGGTTTTGGCACTCAAAGTGTCTTGTAAAATGGCTCTGTTGGGATACATTCATGCCAAGTTGTCAATTTAAACCATTCTCAATAAAAACAGCTGTATCACACGTGAGCAAGCGCAGAGGCGACACAGGCAAGGAATTTGGAGTGCATGAGAAAGTAAAAAAAAAACTGAAACTTTGTTATATGTTATAATGCACAACAACAGCAGCAACAAAACCAATACTGGAATAGCAGAAAGGAGAAAACTGATCAGCTCGTATTACACAAAACATTTCACACACAACATGGTGATGCAGGTTTTAAAGTGCATGAAGCTGTTGGGTGATGTGTAATACTTCAACTGCAGCAACTGCCATCTTGTGGAAAAGGACATCAGGAAGTTATGTACAGCCTGTTTTCTGATCTCGTAGACCACAACTCTCGTAGCAAAAGTCTATCGACGTCTGATAGGGGTGACGATGGTGACGCCGTTCTTGTTGTCTGTTTATAAATACATACATAAATAGTTCTAACACATGCAAACGTCTGTAAATTGATGATTAAATTGATTTCTGTTATGTTCTAAATCTGTGAATAAATGTAGTTATTTTGTCATTAAAATATTTATTTTCCTGTGTTGTTTTTGTTGTTTCATAGAAGTAAACAACTGTTCAGATGTTTGAGGGGTCACTAAAACAAAAAATGCAGAAAAAGCTAATTTTTTAGTCAAGTGTTTTCGCTGAAACCACCCTATGTTCTACTGACGATTTATAAAGACCCCAAAAGGCTAGAAACAAACTCTGTTTTTTCTGATTTAAGAAGAGAGTCTAAAGTTTCTTTACATAGTTTCAATGTTTATGTAGTACTAAACCTCAATATTCTGTGGATCTTGAAAGTTCAGCAAAAATGCTTAAAAACTCTTGCAGTACGTAGCTCTCTTCTCTGACAATGTCCGGCAGTGAATGAGTTAAAATATGTCTTGCTGTTAACCTCCATTGAAAATGGACTCTACTATTCCAGCACCTCAGTACCTAATAATCTAACAATACTACCAAGTGACAAGGTCCTTAAACCCAGACTACATATGTTGTGGGATTTAAATACAAGGTACTTTAGGGTTAAGTGGCCTCCCTCCGCCAATGTAGCACCCCCGCAATGCTTGATTCATTTGCTTTTCTATCAAGCCAAATAAGGAGATTGGAAGAGATAAAAGTAAAGGGCACTTCAATCCACTTCAACACACTTATGGTATTGTGCAGTCTGGTCCGTCTTGTGTGTTAAGATCTTCGTTTTGTTCAGCTACTTAATGCTAATTACCCCCGTCCAAACCACCACAACCCTCCCCCGCCAAAGCGGGGTTATGTATTCACTGTGGCATGTTTGTTAGGCCCGATCCATACAGGAACCGGCCGCATTAGTAAATAGTTGCATCCAGACGGGAACGCATCACTGGATGAAAACAATATAATGACACACAAAACTATTTAAAAACATTCTGTCACCTTTCGCTTTCCAAGGCTCATCTAGACTAATTACTTCTTTGATTCATTTTTAATAATAAGATAACAAAATATCAGGAGAAGCTGAGGTGAATTAAGATAAAGGCATACTGTAAATGACCAAAATCATCAGCATGATGACAATTTGTCATCTAATTTCCATTTTATGATATCACCAGGCTCAGAATTTTTCAGATCCGTGTCTCCATGATACCCAGCAGGCTCATTAAAATCTCTGATCCACTTGTGATACTCTTTGTCATCTCTCAAGCAAACCCAGCCATCATCATCATCATTTACGGTGGGATCTTGAACACCACTGACGTGGATTGTACTGCATCTGCCGCTGTTCCCACGGTTTTATGTATAGGGTCAGGCAAAATGATCTGACACATTTGTAGGTTAAATAAAAGGCAAATAAAGTAAAGAAAATAATTTTATTTTCGAAAAGTACATATAATGCCATTGTTTTTTGTTTCTTTTTCAGTTGCTGCAATGAATTGGACTGGTGAGCATCGCGCTTTCATTGTGGAAACATTTATCAAAACAAACAAATCAGTAACTGCAACACTTGGTACACATGATCCCGTACCAGCTCGAAACACGATCTTGTTATTGGTTACCAACTTCAGGGCTACTGGATCCGCATTGAAACGAAAATCAACCATCCAACCTCGCACCACCAGAACTGATTAAAATAAAAACACTTTTTTGTCTTTTTACTTTATTTGCCTTTTATTTAACCTACATCAAAATCGGTACATCCACTTATCTACTTGGTGTCTGTCACTGGCTGGCTTGTCCAAAGTCAGTCGGGATAGGTTCCAGCATCCCCCTGCTACCCTAATGGTGCTAAGTGGCATAGAAAATAGATGAATGCATGGATCTATTTGGTATTTGGACATAATTTAACCACAACAACAATATCGTAGCTTGTGATCAGACATTAGGCATTAGTTCAAAAGGTCAGCAGAAGAAACGTGTTGAAGATGTGAACTAGGAGATATCAAGATGTGAACCTACGAGATATCATCAAGGCCCCAGGAGGGTCCTTTCCGTGACCCCAAAACCCGCCTTTAGGTACGACACAGATAGATGTCCTTATCTTTCCCTGCAGCTCCCCCGCAGCTAACCGACAGGAGTGGGAACTGTCAATCAGTGGTGACATGTGACGTCTTACTCGGTCCAGGAGATGGGACAGCAGCGGGCAAATCACTCCTAAATGACAGAATCACTGTCACGCTGCTGATTTATCACCCTGTTGTCTCACTATCGGCGACTGAGGACGCATCCTGTAGGTGCACATTTGTGTGTTTGGGGGCGCGGAATGAAATCTTATGCAAGATTGTCATCAGAAACCAGTGACAGGAAATTAGGATGATGCGTTATGTGTCCAAAAGGATAGGATTTGACATCATCAAGTCAGGAATAAAGTGGCGATAATTGAATTTTGTCTTTCTTTTACCATCCATGACATTTCTGTAATACATGTGAAGTCTGCCAAAACATTATATAAATGATGAACATGAACCTTTCTACATGTAGGAAAAAAATGACATGAAGGACTCTTGTGGTCATACATTCCCCTATGGAGGGTTTCTCCAAGCTGTGGTCTGAAGAATATTCCCACAGGTACTTGGAATTCCTGAAAAATGCTTGACTTTCACGATAAAAGTTTGAAAAAGGCTTGGAAGTACTTGGAATGGTACCTATTTCTTACAAAATAAATATTCTTCTAATCAGGTTTAATGCATTTTTAAATGCAATTCAAATTCAATTTAATTCAACAACAAAGACGTATTTATAGATTTTTATAAACTTGAACACCTAATCCCAAAAACGTACTTATATGTCTTTTATGTTTTTGGGAGTGAGGGGGAAAAAAAAGAGGTGATGACACAACTGCACACTAATAGGTGGCACTTTTAGAGCAGTTTGAAGGCATAAAAATGGCCACAAGGTGGCAGAAATACATATAATAAGAGCTTGGCATGGATCAGTTGAATGTAAAAACACAACAGCAAGGGGAACGTGGAACACGTGACGCATTGTAGAAACTTCAATGCATGCATGTGCATTAAATGTGTGCATAGTGTCTGTTTTTACAACTGAATTTGATCTATCAAACAAGAAATATCACAACTTTTAACTACTTTAAAATATATTTATGCATTCTAAACAGTTTTCAACCAACTTATTGTATCCTTTTCATGTACCTTGCACACACACGCATATTGTAAATATATTTCTACATTATTTTTTAAATTTTGTGGTGGTATGTGGTAGATAGATAAGTTATGCTTGAAATGTATCTTTTCACAAATGCCGTTATTATCCCTTTTCTTGTTGGGAACTGTTATTTACCTGAAACTTACTGACAGTGGTATGGAAATGTTTAAAATTTCAAAACGTTCCTTTATAAATCACTGCTTGTTGAAATAAGTCATTTCAGTTAAATATATCATATAGCATACTAACACAGTGATACGTAGATGAGAAGTGAAATGAAGTTTTGGAAATCAACAACAATGACCCGAAACACTACTCTAATTCTACTAAGGCATTCATACAGAGGAACAAGTACAACATTCTGGAATGGTTATCTCTGTCCCCAGACCTGAATTTTATTGAAAATCTATGGTTTATAAATAAGGAATCATGGCTGCATGGCGGTCGAGTGGTTAGCACGCAGACCTCACAGCTAGGAGACCAGGGTTCAATTCCACCCTTGGCCATCTCTGTGTGGAGTTTGCATGGTCTCCCCGTGCATGCGTGGGTTTTCTCCGGGTACTCCGGTTTCCTCCCACATTCCAAAAACATGCTAGGTTAATTGGCGACTCCAAATTGTCCATAGGTATGAATGTGAGTGTGAATGGTTGTTTGTCTATATGTGCCCTGTGATTGGCTGGCGACCAGTCCAGGGTGTACCCCGACTCTCTCGCTTGAAGACAGCTGGGATAGGCTCCAGCACCCCTTGTGAGGAAAAGCGGTAGAAAATGAATGAATGAATAAATAAGGAATCCTGCTTCGTGGAAATCCACGGGCAGGTCTGGAACCAATTAATCACAATAAACCAAAGATTATTTTACAGAGAAAAAATGGATAAGTTTGGAGCTTAGTTTCTACTTCTAGAAGTACAAGTTGTAGTGTTTTATACATGGATACATTTTCTAAAGTCATCATCCTCAAAGTTTGGTTAATTCTTAATAGCGCCTTTCAGAGCTTCCAACATGAAGGAGCTGGAAAATTACAGCTTCTCTCCAAGTGCCTCTCCAAGTATGAGACTATAGACCACATGTGAAGCAAAAGCCTCGTCCATATAAGTATTAATCTGAAAAGGAGCTGGAACAACTCAGAAAAGCTCCTCGCTATCGCCGAGGTTCCGCCGCGGGTTCCCCCCTGAAAGATATTTATTCAATTGCTAAAAACTCCGGGGTACAGCAGATAATCCGTTAAACGTCTGCAAACACCTCCTCTGCTACTGACACCTTATTAAAATATGTAGATTAATTTGCCTCCACTTTCCCACTCGCGATTAGACAGTCTGCATCGGGTGCTCGAGATTCCACTCATATTTGTAATCTAAATTTAACAGCCAGCGACTGAACTTGTCAATTAAATGGCTACAAGATGATGGGGAAGAGGAAGATTCATCTTCATCTTCTTGTTTTAAACGCTCGAGCGGCCACAGAGTTATCACTTAACGGTGGGCTGAGGATAATTGGCGGCTGGTTTTTGTGGAGCACCTCAAAGATTTGGGATGAATTTGTATTCTTCCCCCAGACAGATGAGCAGCTCAATACACTTTGGCAAAGTGCAGGCAGCCTTTGTCAATTATAGAGCGTGTCACCGTGGAAAAAATATCATGTCACTCCAGCTGAGAGAAAGGCATTAAGAAAAGACTAAGGTCAAACAAGATGGTATATGGAATATATTGGTATTTAAGTCATCTTTGAATTTGATTGATTTGCACTTTTCATCCTTTCTCATGTCTTGTTCTTCCTGGAAAACCTGACTGAAGGAGCTATGAACCGATGGGGGTTTTCAAAGTGCATTCAAAAGAGGTGCTGCAGCTTGAGAATAAAAAGAAAATCCTCTTTTTCAAACGTGCTAAGCAAAATCGGGAAAGCTTCACACAACGCTCTCCATAAAATTGTTTTTACAAGGAGTTAGAAATATGGTGTATTAGTCCTCCCTGCTTTATTGCGGTACATTGGTTACGATTTGACTAGATTTGAAATTCTACCAAGAAGGATTCAATATTAATAAACAGAATACAGTGTTCCCTTGCTTTATAACAGTTCGATGTTTGCAGAGTCGCTGTTTTGTGGAGGTTTTTTTTGTGCTTTTCTTTTTTTAAATTACAACATAACATAACACTGCAAAAAAGGTCAGTAAGGATAATTCATAATGCCGCCTACAGAGAACATACTAACTCCGTATCTCTAAAATCACAAATACTTCAACTTGCTGATATAGTTCATCTTCAAACAGCTAAAATAATGCATAAGGCTAAAAATAACCAATTACCTAAAAATGTCATCCAATACTTCTCTACAAGAGAGGAGAAATATGATCTCAGGGAAGAAGTACATTTGAAACACTTCTATGCTAGGACTACGTTATGCTAGCCATAGCATTTCAGTATGTGGAATCAAACTATGGAATGGATTGAGTAAGGACCTCAAACAATGCACAACGATGAGCCAATTCAAGAAACAATACAAGCAGTTGATGTTTGCTAAATACAAGGATGAAGAGTCTTGAACCAGTCATGATGTGCTATATATATCACTATATTGACACTTACTATGGTACCCATTATGGCATTGGATGCTCATATCACCTCCTACTTTGGTATGAGGTACATTATTAAAAAAAAAAAACAACCTTAAACTGTGTTATGGAAAGCAGGAAGTGAACAAATGTAACAGTTACTGATTGTAAAAGTACCAGATGGAGGGGTAGGATTTAATAAGCTTTGCTTCTTCCTACTCCTTTTGGACATGTGGAACTGTGAACTGATTATGGGATGCACTCAATTGTAATCTGATGCATGTTCAAATGAAATAAAACCATTACCATTACCATTACCATTACATATGAACGCTGATGCAGGCTGAGCCTGGCCCTTTAAGAAGAATTGCATCGTGAGAAGTTGAGTGTTTCTCACTTTCTTCTGTCGACTATTAAAAATGGACAAAATGTCGTAATTTTGGATCGGATGCTTAAACATATTCTATTTGATGAATTATTTTGGTGTCAGTACTACTGCATCCATCCATCCATTTTCCATACCACTTATCCTCATTAGGGTCGTATGCTGGGGCCTACCCCAGCTGACTTTGGGCAAGAGGTGGAATACATCCTAGACTGGTTGTCAGCCAATCACAAGGCATGACTTATTCAGAAGGTTGTAAATAGGTTTTCTATGCTTGAATTAACTATGCTTTAATTATGCTCTAATTGCCAGGAATTCACTTTAACCATGATAAACGAGTTATTACTGTATCTCTTTCCTTTTTCAAATTCCACTCAACCAACACCAAATTTGGTACACGGCTTTTGAGAAGTGACATACCAATAAGTCAGTCTAGGTCTTGTTTTGTGTTAGCACCAATGTTATCATTTTACTGTGGAAAGGTAAATTACACAGAGAAATTCAAATGATTCATTCAAATGAAATCATTTTATGAAGCTAATTTGTCAACAAAATAATTGATAACATCAATATGGTCATCCAGGTAATAAAGAGTGCATGCCCATCATTAACAACAATGTACCACCTTTGTTCCCAGCTTTAATAATCCATGCGAGCAGCTGGTCCTTCTCCATCAACCTCTGACTGAGCATGAATGAGACAACAGAACAATGATCTAACAATGAGGTTCCAACACAGAGACCTCTTTGTCATCAAACACAATAACGCGATTTGGGGCTAATTAAATCTGAGCTAATCGACAATGATTGAGCCCAACATTTGACTCCAATCAAATTAGCTGCGTCTTTTTTTCCGACAATGCCATCGCCCTGCGTTACAAGGAGGTCGCCCGAGTCACCGGAACAGGTTTGGATTGATCCCTTGACAGGGAAGTCATCTCTTATAATCGATAAGACACAAGGTACATCTGTCACTGTAGGACAGGGGTTTCAAACACGCAGCCCGCGGGCCAAATGTGGCCCGCAGGACACTAGTTTGAGGCCCCCGCCTTGATATGAAAGTTTAGTTAGTGAGGCCCGCGTAAGTTTGATATGGATGCTGTATGGTATCATGTACCCAGAAAAAATTATTACGTTTGATTAATGTTCATGTTAAAGGTTAAATAACTGTTAATAGTTATCCTCCCTATCCGTGTGGAAGTGGTAAGTTTTTGGCTATTTAAGTTTAAAGGAAATAACTTGAAGGCTACCGTTTAGGTCGCTAGCTCTCTAGTTTGCGAGTTAGCATGTGTCTCAAGACCCTGCAGTTGCGCAATATGTTGTAAATAAAAAGAGTATAAATGTGACTATAGTCGTGTTTTGTCATGTCTACAGGGCTCTAATAATGCTTTGTTCATTTTAATCTGAAAAAAATTATTTGTCTACCCACCAACTATATGTGGTTTCTTAAGTTTTTATTATTTGCTGTTTTATTATTATTATTATATTTATTTATTACTGATTGATTGATTTTCTTTATTCTTAATTTGTTTATTTATTTTTCATCTTATTTTGTGTAAAAAAATAAAAAGTAAGATATTTTAGAACAGTTGAATGTTTTATCAGAGCTTTTATTGTAGAAAATTGGAACAAAAGCAAGTTTTTAAATTCTTTTTGTTTTTAATAAATGCGTTTTTTTTGTGTGTTTTTTTTGGAAAACAGGATGTGGCCCAGTCTCACCCAGACCCGAGCTCCAGTGGCCCCCAAGTAAATTGAGTTTGAGACCCCCGCTGTAGGACAACCATATATATAAATATTTATATATATTATAATATATAATATATAAGTCTGCCAGAAGAATCCTGTTCAATTTTTTATTCATTGAAAGATAGTTCTATTTTTTCAAATGTCTAGTCAGTCAACAAATGTGGTACATGGCCTGAAATAAGTGATTCTAAATTCTAAAACTTGACCAAGATCTGTCACAAGACATGGACACCATGGACCAAACCCCTGTACAAGGGCAGGACCATAGAAGATGGATTTTGTGCAAATATACGTGACTTGAATACTATTACTTATTCTTATCTATTTCAGTTTTTAGTCTATCAACACCAAATTTGGTACACAGTTTTTATGAAGTGAAATACAGAAGGCTGGAAAGTGTGACTATGATCAGGTAGGGAACATGGATGCCATGAATGAAAACGTAATCCGCCCGATTATGTGCAAATTTGCATGAGTTATTTTATTTCGTCTTTTTGGATTTCCATCCATCCATCCACCCATCCACCCATTCACCCACCCACCCATCTATCCATCCATCCATCCATCCATTTTCCTCACAAGGGTCGGAGCCTATCCCAGCTGAGAGAGAGGCGGGGTACACCCTGAACTGGTCGCCAGCCAATCACAGGGCACATATAGACAAACAACCATTCACACTCACATTCATACCTATGGAAAATTTGGAGTGGCCAATTAACCTAGCATGTTTTTGGAATGTGGGAGGAAACCGGAGTACCCGGTTACCGAAAACCAACGCATGCACGGGGAGAACATGCAAACTCTACACACAGATGGCTGAGGGTGGAATTGAACCCTGGTCTCCTAGCTGTGAGGTCTGCGTGCTAACCACTCGACAACCGTGCAGCCCCCGATTTTCATTCAAACAATGCCAAATTTGGTACAAAGCTTTGGGGAAATCACATACACAAACTCTAAAGATTGAACAAGATTAACCATGAAATATGGCCTCCATTGACCTAAACCTTTTTGCTGAGGCTTAGAAGGTAATTACCCGTTATTGATCATCACTAATTGGTCATTCATCCAATCAGAATAAAACTTGGAGGATATTTAAAAACACACAACATGTCGAGTTATTTTGAGCTCAACGCATATTATTTAGCAATACATTTCAATATGCAAATACGCAAGAACAACTATCACAGGTATTGTGCAAAGTTTTCAGACAAAGTTAGGGTCTATGACAGATTTAACCACAGGGTTCTGGCTCTCTTTGACCATCCTGAAATAAAGACCCGAGGGCTCAGTGAAACATTCAGAGCTGTCTTGACAGTGTCTACTTTCACCTCCCCTCAGCACTTTTACATCCCTCAGGCAGGATTTTGCAATTCCACTTTTGGCCCACTTTGACAGTCAAAGTTTCGTCTGGAAACTCCTCTAACTCGTCATTTTGTTGGGGTCGATGAAAAGAAATTATTCAGGCGGAGAAGACAGTAGCAGGTCCGAGGCCGCAGGAGGTTGGTGTTTCTTATACGGCGTATACGGTACAGAAGACGGGTAAGGTGGGTTCCGTGTTGAGTGGTCCAGCTGACAGCCAGACAGGATTAGGAGGCCAGTCCTGACATTTGACACAACACCCAACTGGGCGGGGGGGCGGAGTAATAACAGTAAGGGGAGCACAGGGTCACAGGATTGAGGGATGGTAGACATGCTGGAGAATGGTACTGGTAAATAATGTCAAAAAATGGAGTGAAAAGTTCATGATTTCTGCATGTCAGAGTAGACAGACTATGTAGGAGTGCCAAGGCTTCCTCGGTCCTTTGCTCAGTCACTTCCTCATGCTTGACTGCGTTGCCCAGCCAGGCTGAAACCAGCTCCGTTGTCAGCTTCGAGTGCGCTAATTAGGCTCCACTTTCATTTTCCTGGATGCTCTACTGCCCTTTAAATGGCCATTTCAAATTCAAAGTGATGGTAATTGTAGCATGGCGTGCTGATCTTGTAATCACCCTGGGATTTTTCTTGCCTTTTCTTTTTACGCAAAGTATTTCTTCTTGCTATTTGTTTCATTTGAACATTTCCTTACAGGAATCCTAACAGTGGGAAAACTATGCTTGTGGGCAACAAGTGGACTGCTGAACACGGTCAGCAGGAATAACATACATATTTTGTTAAAAAACGGAAGAGTAATTGAGAAAAAAAAAAATAGTACTACGCAATCCCTCGTTTATCACAGTTATGGTTCCTGACCCCACCGTGATCAGTGAATTTTCGTGAAGTAGGATTCCTTATTTAAAAATCAAATATTTTTGCAGTTAATGCATAGAAAACCTGTTTACAAATTAAAAATTACAATGATTTTTCAACATTAGAGCCCTCTATATACAAACAGGGGCGTATTTGGGTATTTGGGGGTCCAAGGCAAACCTAGTCATCGTGGGGCCCTCCACATCCTTTGTTTTTTACATTTTTACAAAGTGTGATTTTTTTTTTAGCTTTGCTAGTTACATAGGCAAATTTATATACCGCCCGGAAATCTATTTCTCATCTTGTAATAAATGTGTAAATATGACAAAATGATCCTATTTCCTGCAGTAGATAAAGTCCTTAAAATCATGCTGAGGGTTATTATTACCTAACAAGTGAATCATCTCAACGCTTTTACCGTAGTTAACAAGAACATTAAACGACATTTAACATTGTTTACTGCTATTTTACATGTCTACAAGTCTGTTTCGCTCCTATCTTCCATCATCCACGTGCACATGTGCAGTAACATGGAATAGTCCGTTGCATGACAAGGTAGTGGCAGCAGTCCATATGCTTATAAAAGATTAAAAAAAAAAGATTACACATTTTGATGTACTTTTAAGCATATGAATTAAGACTAAAATAGTAGTATTCACTTCAAATTGAAGAAAAGTGATAATAATGTGTTTTTATGAGATGTTTGAGATGTCAAGGCTTGGCTGGCCCACAACTTTTTAAGGCTGAAGCTATCCTCCTCAACTATAAAGGCCCCCCTATAGACTTCGGTCCCCTTCGAAACAGCATTCGTCCCTCAGCCACCAGCCGTGGCGTCATAATAGACAGTGATTTTAAACTCAATAAACAAATTCATGCAGTTATAAAATCTTGTTTTTTATCATCTTCGGCTTTTATCTAAAATTAAATCTTTTTTATCTTTGCGACACTTTGAGCAAGTCATGCACGCTTTTATTTCATCACGTCTGGACTACTGTAATGCACTTTATTCTGGAATTAGCCAAAAGTCTCTCTCCCGCTTATAGTTAGTCCAGAACTCTGCGGCACGGCTTTTAACAGGAACCAAAAAGGGGGAGCACATCACCCCAATTCTGGCCTCCCTACATTGGTTGCCTGTTCGTTTTAGGATTGATTTTAAGATTTTATTGTTTGTTTTGAAGGCGTTGAATGGGCTGGCCCCCAAATACATCTCGGACCTCATCCAAATTTACTCTCCAGCGCGGTCACTGAGGTCCGAGGGCCAGCTCCAACTTGTGGATGGAACTCTCTCCCCTCCCAAGTAAAAAAGCCCCCCAACATTGAAAGCTTTAAGTCTCGTCTTAAAACCCACTTTTATTCTCTGGCTTTTAACTCGGAGTGAGTCGTATGGTCCTGTGTCTTTTAATTCTTTCTTTTTATTTTAATTGGTTTTATTTTTATATACTTTTATTGCTTTGCTTCTTGTTTTTAATATTTTAATATCTATTTTACTAGTTTATTTCTTAGATGATCTTTTAGTTTTGGATTAAATCCAATTTGTACCTTTATTTATTTTATATATTATTTTATTTTTATGTATTTTATTTTTACTTTTTATTTTACTAGTCTGTGCAGCACTTTGGAAACTCTGTTTATAAAATATGCTATATAAATAAAGTGGATTGGATTGGATGTTTGAGGGCCCCAGGCCTGTTTTTGCCTAATCGTAAAACAAAATAAGTCATTTAAGACATACATAAGACTCATGCTTGCGTGTGTTGCTAAGAGTGTTGCTTGGCATGGGTAAGAGTAACAGTAACAGTAACAGTAACAGTAACAGTAACAGTAACAGTAACAGTAACAGTAACAGTAACAGTAACAGTAACAGTAACAGTAACAGTAACAGTAGCCTGTGTTTTTATGAGAGATTTTTATCAGGGATTTATGTGCCTGAGATCATTCAAACCCGACATAAAAGCTTGTTGTTCCGTCGATCAAGTGTGGTGCTTGTGTGTCTCACCGAACATGACAGTAACATTACTGTCACCTAATGACATACTAGTGTAGAATACTACATATCGCATATCTTTGAGTGCGTCTTCTGAATGCTGGAATTTACGGACATTCAAGGACATTTTATAAAATATCTGAGAAGTGGCGTTACTGTATATTGCTGAATCATAAGGGAGTAGAATAAGAATGTAAAACTTGCTGTCACAGTCCAACAAGTATTGGATACCTCTTTGATTAGTTTTTTTAGTTTGGCATTGTTTCTGAAAAGAAAGGCACTTAATTTGCCGTGATTTTAAATGCAAATGTTGATACGTATGACAGACCCCTTTGATGCAGAAATTTTGCGAAATCGCTGCATGAAATACGCTATGCAAGCTTGGTAGCCCGGAATATTACGCTTGAATTTAAATAAAGTCCTAGGATGCATACTACAACAATAATCACACAGTCTTTTCCTCAGATAATTATTAAAAAAAAAAAAAAAATCTTAAACTGTATTATGGAAAGCAGGAAGTGAACAAATGTAACAGTTACTGATTGTAAAAGTACCAGATGGAGGGGTAGGATTTAATAAGCTTTGCTTCTTCCTACTCCTTTTGGACATGTGGAACTGTGAACTGATTATGGGATGCACTCAATTGTAATCTGATGCATGTTCAAATGAAATTAAACCATTACCATTACCATTACCATTACCATTACCATTACCATTACCATTACCATTACCAGATAAACTTTTTTGAGCAACAAAACAAGAACAACGGACTAAATAGATAAATGTGTTACCAATGTCAAAGTATTGGACTAATGACATTACTGCTTAAATGGTAAATGTATTCAGTGTGATTAACCCCCGTCCAATATTTTTCATTTGGCTTACTTCCCGGTCCGAGCCTCCTAGATTACACTGGTAGATGAGAAGACCAGCTGGAGTTATGAGGGAAAAAAATTAATTGGGGTTAATGAGTTGTCTTGCATTAGCGGAAGTGATTTTCATTTGGTCAAGCAGACATTATGAAGAGACATTGCCTCTTCTATTCAATGTTTCCCTCAACCTTCTGTATTTTTATAGAAGAGACAATGGGAGTCATTTTTTGGTGAACTAGTGACATCTTGTCAAAAACTATTTCTTTAACTTTTTCAAGAAAATATCAACTTCCATTCCCTGAATATTTCCCTTTGTTAAAGAGTGGAAATACCCTTTGCCGTTTGATGCTATTTACTCTTGTCCTGGCCTGGCTCTGCTTTGTCAGGTGACGCTTTTTTTTGGCGTTTGTTCTTGAAAGGGATTCCTTGAAGTGACTCTGGGTGTCAGCATTTGTGACGCTTCGTCTTCCATTGTCTTTGCACTCAGGGGATGTGAGGAAGGGCGCTTCCTCAGCCGTCACAATATTGATACTGTACGATGGCTGTCGAACCACAACCCTCTCCCGCCTTTACAGCCGAGCTGATAATGTGCCCTGACAGACCGATGCCGGGCTTGAATGATAGCAGAGGTGACATCACAAATAAGAACAAAAAACTTTTTCCCCGATGAATTCATTTTGTTCTGCCGCCAATCTTGATTGTGATTTGACAAATTGAATGGTAATGGTAATGGTAATGGTAATGGTAATGGTAATGGTAATGGTTTAATTTCATTTGAACATGCATCAGATTACAATTGAGTGCATCCCATAATCAGTTCACAGTTCCACATGTCCAAAAGGAGTAGGAAGAAGCAAAGCTTATTAAATCCTACCCCTCCATCTGGTACTTTTACAATCAGTAACTGTTACATTTGTTCACTTCCTGCTTTCCATAATACAGTTTAAGGTTGTTTTTTGTTTTTTTTAATAATGTACCTCGTACCGAAGTACAAGTTGATATGAGCATCCAATGCCATAATGGGTACCATAGTAAGTGTCAATATAGTGATATATATAGCACATCATGACTGGTTCAAGACTCTTCTTCAAGACTGAATAATTTCTGACCGTTGAAACCAAGAAAACAGGTTAAAAAATGTTTTACCTTCTGTTTTTTTTCTTCAGATTCCTGAAACTGTATTTACAGAAAGGAAGTCAAAGGCTGTGGTGATTTTTTTTTTTGCTTTTTTACATACGTCAGATTTCCAAAGATTATTCCCATCATGATCCTATTAGCCTCAGGGTGAATGTGAATGCTTAAGAGGGGATTTATGGGGAAAAATGGTTAAAATAAAAACATTGGTCCAGTAGACGAATCCATAAAAGCGGATTCGCCGCAACTTCAATCCAAGAGGTTTGTGTTCTCAAGGCCAAGAAGTCTGAAAGTCATAATCCGAGAGACACACACAAGTACCACTTCACGTTCCCAGCAGGCTCCTTTCCAGGAACTTTTGAGATTGCTGAGGCGGAGCTGATTTAGCCAGGGATTAATCTGCCTGAGCACCTGCAGTCTGGAAGCAGCCAGGACTCTAACCACTACAGCAGGTTAACTGAGGTACTACTTCAGGAATGTAATGCACGAAAACTTGATTTATCTATGTATTTATTTTTGAAGAAATGGGCAATATTGGCTAATTTGTGGGACAGATTGTCAAAAGCTGCGTTTAGACAACCAAACCTCGGTTTTCACACAGCACAGTTTTTGCATGATTTGGGTTTTGTCAAACATTTGGTCTCGGATTTTGTACACAGTCTCAGTTTTGTACAATATTGCATGTACAAACTACAGTAATCCCAAACATTGTATCCTATTGTAAAATTGAATGAATTCATAAATGATGGCTAGTTCATCTGTGAAGAAGATCCATTAGTAGTCAAAATATATGCAAATTTCACATATTCTTGGCGTAAATGCATAAAAATGGCTAAATGAACGAAAATACAAATGCAGTATTTACTAATAAAATACAGTAAATTCAGTATTTATGAATTGAATCTTTTCATAGAGCATAGAAAACCTGTTTATGATTTTCCAAATACATTATTATCCTTTGTTTACAACATATTACCAATGTGCAGGTTACAGGATCACTGTAGGGATAAAAGAAACAACCATGCCTTTGAGGATCGTATGCTAGCAAGCTAACTAATCATCCGCCAATTTATTTACACTAAACTTGAGAAAGTGTTTCAAATGGAGTGGAGAAGAACAACAAAGTAAGATGTAAAAAAAAAAAAAAAACAACTACCACTTCCACACGGAATGGGAGGAGAATATTTTTTTCACTCTACCACATCGGACACGGCATGGCTGACTCCATGGAGTGTGACTGGTATGCGGTGTAATTTTCAAAACATTACTACATACTTGAGTCTCAATATATATATATATATATTTACTAATAATAGGCCATAGCCAACCACAAAACAGCTATCAGTTATTAATTGGTTCATTTTTTAATTAAGTGAGGGAGTGTTGTTTGTACTGCAATGAAGTGAGCTATGGCTGTCTAAGGCATTTAGAATATTGATGAAATATAGTATTCCACACTGCTCACTATGTGCCGCTAGTACAGACTCAACACATATGAGTCTTACATGGCTCATTTTCTCTGATCATATCTACGCTATTGGGTAATGCAAGTGTTCAATATTAAGGGCTCTAAATGCAATATACTAAGTTCTATGTGAAGTATTTCCATAATGCCCCATATTAACTCTCTAACAAGAAATCAGTGTATAGACTGGTCATATATATCATCTCGTTTCATATTATCTACATACTGTATTGTATATAACTCTGGGAAAAAAATGTTGATTTTGTTAATACTTGGGTTGTTTATATTGTTTACTTTTCTATATTGTGTATTTTGTACTGCTTAACTGATTCTGTACTCTGTGCTGTGCAATGCAATGCTGCTGCTGTGCAATGCAAATTTCCCCACTGAGGAACAAATAAAGGCATATCTTATCTTATCTTAAAGTGACTATAGGGGTGTTATCTCATGTCTAGAGGGCTCACATGATTTTTAAGAAAAGTGCAATGAATAAATATCAATGAAAAAATATGAGTGGACCAACATTTTAATTTCACCGAGTCAAAAACCAATGCAAGTGCGTTTTGAAATGTTTACTGTCCCACTAATTGACACTAAAACATACTGTAAACATTTTTTTGTACTGTAGCAAACAGCTGCTGTCCAAAAGGAAAAAAAAAACAGCCACACTTTTGCTGACGCCAATAATGCCTTGTACGCTACCACGTCCATATTGCTTTATTATCATAGTAGCGATTCCATAGTTCATAGTCTGATTGGATTCTGGCTGCCGTCTTCTCCAAACAAGAAATTATGTTTTAAAAAATTAAAAGATTAAGATTAAAATTACGCTTTAATCTTGCATGACGACACCGGTCCATGTCTTAGGTAAACCAGTTCACGTGCAAGCAAACCAAGACCCACTTCAGTTTCTCTCCACTTGTTTGGTGTACACAAAGCCTTGGATGATCAAACGACCTGTGCTGGCAGAGCCAACGCACCGGAGTTCCTTTTAACCTTAAACATGAAAAGTGTGAACGCACCCCAAGACTGACACTTTGGTGTTCGGTCAATTGTCGATGAATAGATTCATTGTCATGCACTCTTTTTAATAAGTGAGGCTTAGCGTCCCCTTGTCCTTCTCTTTGGGTCAGGAGCCAGGCTAAAGGCCCCCGCGGTTGGCGCCATATGCGAGCAAAGCAGGGGGGCTGTGCAGTGGAAGCCTGCTGGTCTTGCCACTGAGCTCAGGTAAGTTCCCCCAAGCCGGATCACAAAACCACCACCCCTCCCCAAACTCCCTCCAAACCAAGCGGGGCACCCAGGGGAGCGGACGTGTTAAAACCTGAAGGGCCTTTGCCTGGTGCCCCCCTCGCCTCCCTACCACCAATGAGCATGCAACCATCTGCTTGCTGCACCCACCTCCCAGCTGGCCACCTTTGATCCCACCGAATTTGAGCTAAAACGAGCATGATGACTGAGCTCTTCCAGTTTGTCCCACAGAAGTAAGGGAGCACCAATACCTACAATCCTCAAACTGGCTTCATGATACCATCGGAGCCACAATGACATGCGTGGCGCCACCTCCGGGTTGGGTTCAAAATGCTTACAAAGACATGATGTAAAAAACATGTAATACAGATACCATGTTTTATAATCACTACACCAACAGGCAATGACTTTTTGACATTATTGACACTTATTGTAAAGACATTTTGCATGATGGCAGCCATGTTTTTCAACCAATCTTCCTCAAGCCTCCAAAAGGTACAGTATTTACCAAAGTTCGGTGTGATTTTGGCTAAACACAATGACGTTACGGTGGGTGTTTTTAGAGCGCGGTTTGACATTGAAACATTACAAATTAATATGACTTAAAAAAAACATGTGGTGTATCGTATTTTCTGCATGATAAGTCACACTTTTTTCATGGTTTGGCTGGTCCTGCGATATAAACTCTGGAGCGACTTACTGAATGTTCATTCATTCATTCATTTTCTACCGCTTATCCTCACGAGGGTCGCGGGGGTGCTGGAGCCTATCCCAGCTGTTCTAACAAACAAAAAACAGACTGTGTACATATATTTATACTGTTTATTCTGTATATTTTGTATTTTTCATTCTTTTTTAATAGATGTGTCTGCATCTACTTCACCAAAACAAATTCCTAGTATGTTTTTGATCATACCTGGTAATAAACCCTTTTCTGATTTTGATTCTGATTCAGTTTTTAGTCGATCAAAACCAAATTTGGTACACAGTTTTTATGAAGTGACACACAGAAGGCTGGAAAGTGTGACTATGATCGGGCAAGGAACATGGATGCCATGGATGAAAACGTAATCCGCCTGATTACGTGCAAATTTGCATGAATTATTTTATTTCTTCTTTTTGGATTTTTATCCATCCATCCATTTTCTACCGCTTTTCCTCACGAGGTTCAGAGCCTATCCCAGCTGTTTTCGGGCGAGAGGCTGGGTACACCCTGGACTGGTCGCCAGCCAATCACAGGGCACATATAGACAAACAACCATTCACACTCACATTCATACCTATGGACAATTTGGAGTGGCCAATTAACCTAGCATGTTTTTGGAATGTGGGAGGAAACCGGAGTACCCGGAGAAAACCCACGCATGCACAGGGAGAACATGCAAACTCCACACAGAGATGGCCGAGGGTGGAATTGAACCCTGGTCTCCTAGCTGTGAGGTCTGCGCGCTAACCACTCGACCGCCGTGCAGCCCTACTTACTGAATATGTTTTTTCAATTAAGAGTGCATCTGTATTTTCTTTAAAGAACCTCACTAGCATAGTGTTCCGAGAACCAAATGGATGCCCCTAAAGAAAATATAATGTGAATAATTAAAACCCATTGATTAAACACAGAGATAATATTTAATTAAAAGCGTCTCATTAGAATTCCTGGTGCACCGCCATTAATAGGTCATTAGCACAATTAATTAATTAAGCTCCCCTCTCCTAACTACCAACAGGAATTCAATCTATAACGAGATGTTTTTGTGAAGGAAGTTAATTAGATAATCTTTGCTCCCCATAGAAGCCCATGTACAGGATCTAATGTGAACTAAAATTACAGCTAAAACTTGCTGAACCTCTCGTTACGGGTCGCTGGAATAATAGGGAAAAATACGCCTTGGTTGTTCCTGGGAATTGTTCTTAAAGGTCCCCTATTATACAAAATGTGATTCACCTAACAGTGATATGTGTACCGAGGGAAAAATTGATCAACTCATGTTCTTTCTGAGGTTTTCATGAAGGGAAAAACCTCCAATGTCCTAATGGACATGATACAACCTTTAACCCGCCCTGCATATAGTATGCACAACTTCATGGAGGGCAGCTTTGTATTAAGGAAAAAAAGTCTAAAAAATAATGCGCCATGAGCCATGTAGCTCACATAGCTCTGCTCGTGTTGCTAACTGGTTCCAGACCCGACCGTGATACTGGAAGTACATTTCTGCAAAGTAGGCTTCATTATTCCGAATATGTACACGATTAGAGCATAGAAAACCTGTTTATGACCTTCTAAATAGAGTTTTTAAACATTTTTAGAGCAACCTTCACACTCGTATTACCCAACTAAAATAAGACATAATAAAGACTCACACGTTAGCATTGGGATAACTCCTTGTTGTTGTTCTTTGTTTACTTATTAGTATTCTGTACAGTAATTGAGCCGTCGTGTTGTAGTGGCTAGTGTTCTGGACTTTGGAGCAAACACCCAAACGAAACAAAAGTGGATAAAGTACACAATATTTCTTGGAGACACGCACTCTGTGGAGATAAATCGAAGTTATTCGCATTAAAACTACAGACTGTGTGTTACCAGCAGGGTTTCCGAAAAGCACTTTTAAATGGTCTAAATTCCTGCTTCAAGACTCAGTTTTGGACACACACTTCCAATACACTATAATGACTAATTTTAGGAGCACTTGATCTCCGTTCCGCACACACACGTCAGGGAAGTAGGAATGTGACAGCATAAACAGCCCTGTGTGTGTGATCAGTGTTGAGCCCCCCTGCTGTTATCCCTCGCCCCCGTAGCGTGAACAATCCCTGCCCGGCAAACCCAGCTTGCATAAGTAAAAAACGGTTATCTCCACATCCCTCCGTGTTGTTCGCACTCGGGCTGTGTTTAATCACGAGGGGGCCCCCGATGGGATGGGGCCATTTTTCTGCTGGAATAATCAAGAGGGGCCGCCATGTGTCCGCGCCATACGTATTAATCCTGCCTCGCTATGGCTGGCCTTATCAGCAAGCCAAAGCCCACCTCTCATGGGATCTGAGCTGCTGCCTCAGCGCCCTCTAATCTGCCCTGAGAAATTGTTAACACGATGTAAATGCGTCCTGGGATGATATATGGTGTCTTGTATAACATAACGTGTTATTGTTTGAACGTTTTTGCATGCGGGTTGTGAGATTATACACACACAGAATGGCGAAGATGGTATTGATTGATGGGATAACAAATGTCCAATATCGTTTTAGATGCAAATAGCGGACAAATCTTTTCTTTTCTTTTTTTATTATATATTTTTTTTTTGCCGCTTATGGATATGGATGAAATAGTGGAGGCTTATCTCAGGCAGCTATAATGGAATGTACATGGTGGCGGTGGTGAGAAGGCATCAAGATTACTGTATTAAACCAATGTATATGTTGGAGTAATCTGCTAAAAATGTAGATTTGGTCAGATGAATGTAATGACTTTCATTAACAATCAGTAAGGGTGCGTATATACCTAAGGTTTGGTTACTTTTCCGTACAGTAAGGGAACAAAATGCAACACATAAAACTGCTTAACTTGAAGATTTTTTTTCTTTAAAAAACATAAGACGGTACGGTGATTTTATGAAAATATTAAATAATAACTTTACAATGTTTTTTTTTTCTTTTAGGAAAGTGCAATGATACAGAGATGATTTTATTCTTAGCAAATGAAAGTTCCTTATTGTTTAGGGTGGCCAAACATCCTGGGACATGTCCTGTTTTCATTTCATTGTGTTTGGGCCATTAAATTGAGCGGCATTAAGGCACTATGCTGCATGTTACGTAATCCCTGAGGGGTTGTCATCATGTGGGTGGCATTCTGAATTAGCTTTGCCAATATCCAACACCCCCCCCACCCCCCAAAAAAAAGAAAAACATTCTATTAGTAATTTCTATGGTGCTTACTGTCATTCATCATCAGTCATGCACAACTTTTCCAAGTTCTTACAACATTAAAGGGCAATTTATTCCCGAAAATATTGGTTACATTCTAAATTGTGCAAATTATATATAGAATTTTGTAATAAACTAATCCCTCAACACTTCATGGCTTCACTCTTTCATGTTTTTTTTAATGTATTGATTAATAAATGCTGTTTTGTGGTTGAATACGGCCTACAAAAATGCATACGCCTAAATGAAGCATTTTCTTGCATAAAAATGACTAAATGAATGAAAATACAAATATAAGGCATTCAGAACACATATTCAAAGACTTTGCAATGATATGCAGTATTCTACACTCAGTAATGTTAATGTAATGTTTGGTGAAACACACAAGCACCAAACTTAATGGCTGGAACAAAAAGTTTGAATTATCTCGCAACAGGAACAATAATCCCGAACATGGGCTACTGTTGTGGGCATTACCCACGGCAAGCTAAAACTCAACTCTGAACCCCTGACGTCACTTCCTGTCTCACCGCCACTCGGCTCCCCTAGCACCGAAACACATTTATAGTAACACACACAAGTATGAGTTTTATTTTTTGTAACTTTTTTGGCAATTTTTTTGTAATTATCTGTAATTATGTCCACTATATAAGATAATATGAGTGTAAAGGTGATTATACTGTAGGTCTTTTGTATATGTAAGACTCTGTAATCCCTCGCCACATTGCAGTTCAAATTTTGCAGCTTAACTTTGTCAAGATTTTTCAAAATTATATTGACAAATATATATAATATATATAAAATATATAAAATATATATAAAATATATAAAATAAAATATATATAAAATATATAAAATATAATATTTTTGTCAAATATAATTGACAAAAATAATAAAGGCGAGTCGTGGGTGGAATAAATTAAAACAGACCATTTTGGCAGGAAGCACAAATCACAAGGAAATACAGCTGGAATAGGTGCAGATTCTGGAAAATGTAAGATTTTTTTCTGTGTGGGTTATTGTGTGTAGCTGCTCTATAGGAGACCACAACTCAATACAAAAGTGAGCATAATAGGACCTCTTTAAACAATGTGCATATTTAAGCAGATTTAACTTTTTTTATTCCCTAAATTATGCATTTTAAAGCATAAAAATAGTTAAATGATCCACATTTAGAAGGTCTAAACAGGTTTTCTATGCTCTAACTACGAAACTATTATATTATATTTATAAATAAGCAATCGTAAGTCACAGAAATTCACTTATCTGGAACAAATTATCCACCATAAACAAGTAATTAAGCGGTGGGGTGGTTAGCGCGCAGACCTCACAGCTAGGAGGCCAGGGTTCAACTCCATCCTGAGCCATCTCTGTGTGGAGTTTGCATGTTCTCCATGTGCATGCTTGGGTTTTCTCCGGGTACTCCGGTTTCCTCCCACATTCCAAAAACATGCTAGGTTAATTGGCCACTCCAAATTGTCCATAGGTATGAATGTGAGTGTGAATGGTTGTTTGTCTATATGTGACCTGTGATTGGCTGGCCACCAGTCCAGGGTGTACTGAGGACTGACTAAAAAGTATTTGCTGCTGCTTTACCGATTTCAAGTATATTTTGACAGGAGTGTTATCCTGTCAATTCCTGCCTGCTTGGACTCAAAGTCGGCTTAAAATTTTGATGTACGCCGTTTCATCTCTGGTCTGTCACTGATATGCACTTGAAGTTCACAACTGCATTTTTGTTTTTCAAACGTCAATGAAAGTGTCCTGTGGACGGTGTAACGCACACATAGATGTCTACAGCATGATTTCAGAAATACACTGATGGCACGTCATGAATTTAAATCTTCCCGATCGTAAAATGTCTCCAGTTTTGTTTGTCTTTTTACTTCTCTTTGTTGTGGCGTGTTGTAGAACAGCGAGATCCTTTGTTGTCACTTCCTGTCAAGGTTGGTTAGGACTCAACATCCGTTACGATGGACAGCAAGCTACGTGATTTCTTTTTTTTTTTTCCCCTCTAGTAGCTTAATTAGACCCCCCACCCTTTTTTCTTCTCTGCAAATACCATGCAAAGCATTTCAAAGTACTGTCTCCCATGATTAAAGGCACCTCATTATCTAGTGACGAGTCTTGGTCTGATTCAAGCCCCCACTGAGGAAGCCAAAGACAAGGCGCAATTGCCGATGTCATCCCAAAAAAGCACATTTTTGCAAAAAAAAAAAAAAAAGCAAAAATTGGCTGTTCAAGTATAAGATTTACATACCGTAGCGGGAAGGTTTTGTTTATGCAGTCAGAGATTAAAGAAGCATGTTTCATGTCGTTGTTTTATCAAACTATCAAGAGACATGGCCGTCCATCAGACAGACAGTCATCATATACAGAGGATTTCAAAATGATTCATATTTTAAAGTTATTTTTTATTCGGTATGTATGTACTATGTGCAGCAGAACTGTACTTTCAAGGTGAGAAAAATGTATGCAATTTCAATAAAATTCTAATTAAAAAAGACCGAATCGTAAATCATGTGTATGATTGCGCTCTTAGTAATTACTAATAAAATGAATAATGCTACTTAATATGGAAGAAAATCATAGAAACTTTCAGACGATGAGATGCCTTTTTTAAGGTGACTTTGGATGTGACAGTACATCGGAGGAGTCTGGACAGTTGTCCAGCGTTAGCATTAGCTGCCATTTGACTGATGATTACATCGTGAGCCTCAGAAACTCACCATATTTCACCAAGTGCTTGTTCTGTAAATGTCGTATTAATTTTTTTTTTTTTTTAACATGCAAGAAATTTTTCATGGCATTGTTTTGGCAGGTAATCCCCACACGGCAGATTGTTTTGGCACGTATGCGAAGTGTGAAGGAAATTGTTAGGAAGTAGTGATGGCGAGATGAAGCATCAATAAGTCTATAGGAGGAACAAGGTAGGTGTTGCCACACGAACCAATATTACATTGCTCTGCCAGTCTTTACACCACAGACACTCCACAGTAGCCACGTTTACATGACAAGTTTTCTCTTTCCGAATGACCTTTCGGGAAACAATGGTATCCATGGAAAGGAATATTCCAATCTCTTGTCTACATGCGCCGTGAAAATCAACCAGAATAGTCAATAGGGCATGCCCAGTAAAACGTAAACATCAACATCACGTGATACCGGCTTCCCCGAGTTTTTCTTTCACTTGTTGGAATAATTCCATATTGTCAGTTTTTCGTTTGTCCAGTCTTAAAATTTAGTTTGAATCAAAAACAAACTTTGCTTAGTCCAATGCCGATTGCTGGCCTCCATTTTTAAAACTGAAGAACGTCTGGATCTGCGTGTTACGTCATATCTGAGCATGCGCTGAAAGAACGCACCCGGGATAAATTTAAACAGGAAAAGATCACATTCAATCTTGCTAATATTTTATAATTAAACTCAGGACATGTTTTATATAGATATATATTTTCTTTTTTAATAAAAATGCACTTGTGAATAAAGTATATTAAAGTGTTTAGATTCTGTTTCACAGATGGCGCTAATGCATACAAAAGCTTCTTGCCAACCGCCAATAAACAACAGAAGAAGAAAAACACCACGAAGAAGAAGGCACCCTGACAACTTTCTGTTTGAGCGGGTACAAGATACCGGAATTGGATTGGAGAAAGGAATATTCCATCCCTGTTCAATTCTTTCCATTTGAGCCAATAAACCAAATGCAATTGGAATATTTGGGTCCATATATTCATGGCTATTGACATAATATTTACAAATGATGATTAATCAATGTTAACTATAAAAAGTGATACTGGATAATTCCTCACGGCAAACCTTAACGGTTTCTCAAGGTACACTAGTGTGCCTTGTACATTACAGTACAGTACATTCTTATATATTGTAGTTGAGAACAATTCCATCTTGAGCCAGCAGAAAACAGTCCCTATAATAAATGTCCATGCAGTCAAAGTGAGCTATATGTTCCTTTCCACTCTCTCATTTGGTCTAGAAATTGTTACTAAAGTTTCAAATGTGTGTAACGACACTTCAAATTCAAATTTAGGCAATAACAGCCTCTCTCTGAGCATCGCTAATTTGCAATGAATGTATCGTCTTTGTGCTTTTTGTAGAAAAATGCCCTAAAGCAGTAACAGTATTCTAGTAGTTAATAGTAGGGATTCTTTTAGAATATAGCTTCAAAACTGTCCAAAAGATGCCCATTCAACATATAAATATTTATTTTAACTCTACATTTGACCCTGATAAGAACAATTTTTCTTTAAGTAAGGCAACCGTTAATAGAAATTTTACAAATGTACCATTTTGGTAAAAAAAACTCCCCTGTGTCGATGCATCAACGGGGGAGCCAAAATGCGGCCACTTTTCAAGCTGGGGACTGATTAGACGGAAGATGGTACCCGGCTGGAGGATGGACATCACGGCGCTTCCCCAGAGATTACATTTGCACCTGCCCCATCCGGGGGACAATACCCCATCAGCCTTTTCGCGCCGCACACCGGGCCTTAATTAAAAAACATAGCTAATTTGCACACTCAACTTTGCTGCTGAAATTGGAAATCCAGTTCACCACTGAGTCTGTTAATTTGCACAGGAAACTGCCGACCGAGGTGGGGATGGGATAACAGGGGAGTGGACTAAGCCAGGAAAAACATCCACGCTGCGTTCCGCTAACTTTGATTCAGCTGCTAGAGAAGTAATCCTAACAGCTTCATAGTGAGGGATCATCTCCATAAAGTGAAATCACAGAAGAAACGGACGGCGGAAAAAGGGGGGGTGTGGGCCTGACACATCTCTTTCTGTGACAGGTGACCGGATTGATGATTCCGGGGAGAAAAATGTACACGGGATGAATTATGACAGTTTTCATATTAGGCCGACTTATCTGGCGCAAAGAGTATTAAGGGTACCAAGTACATGGAGCGATACAATCACAAATTGAACTGCCAATCACCTAGCCCTGGCTTCAAAGGTGCAGATAAGGTATTTAAGGTCATTGAAAGTCTTTTGGTCTTTTTTGCTATTATCGGAACATTTTTTTTTTTTTGGGTTTTGAGACAGGGAATCACCTTGGAACATGAAAAAGATGTTGGATAATTCAGCCAGCCTTAAAAGTAAAGGCTATTTCACAGCAAGGGATTTGACATGCTAACAGAAATAGCCCTTTAATACTTGCCTCATGTCTGAGAAGATACGGTTGTGTGTGAGGGGGGGGTTGTGAGGAGCTTACAAGGTAATCTCATTGATATTTATTCATCTAATGACGACTAAGAATGTAAACTGGCGGGCAAGATGACCCCAATGAGTCGTTGGCGTTGAGGTTGTGGATTGTCCTCCTTTTTTACGCGTCTCGGGAATAAGCCCTAATGCAGAGCAATCACGGGGAGGTATTAAAGTTAGCAAATGGTCGCTAATACCAGGACATTCGCAAATGGATCCGTGTAAGAGTGAATTAAAGTAACTTCAATGAGATGATGTAGACCAGACACTGGAAGAAGGGCAAGAGCGACCCTGATATTTTATAAAGCCACACATGCTAAGAAGTTATATATATTTGGAGAAAAAAATCCATTTCAGGTGAAAAAGCATATTATTACTTTTTTTTCAATTTTTTTTTTCAATTTTTTTTTCCCTAATTTTTGCCGTTTTATTTTTCTGAAATAGTTCAACTTTATTTCCATAATAGTTTTACCTTGTTATTTTATATAAAATTTTTTAAATTTTTTTAGAGATATACCCATCCACATTTTTTTTTTGGCCTACGGTTTGATTCGATTTTTTTAGTCTTGCTGATCTGATTCAAATTTTTTTGGAATCTCTAAAAAAATATCTCTAAAAAAATATCTCTAAAAAAATAAAAAAAAATGTAATATAAAATAATAATGTAAAACTATTATGGAAATAAAGTTGAACTATTTCAGAAAAATAAAACGGCAAAAACTTTAATTATTTTGAATAATTTTGAAATTTTAAATAGCTATTTTCATAGCCATATTCAAATTCATTTAAAAAATTTATTTTTGGCTTACAGTTTGATTAGATTTTTTTATTCTTGCTGATCTGATTCCAATCTTTTTTTTAATAGGTTTTTGCTACAAATGTGAATTTGTGAATTTGAATATGGCTACAAAAATAGCTATTTAAAATTTCAAAATTATTCAAAATAATTAAAGTTTTTGCCGTTTTATTTTTCTGAAATAGTTCAACTTTATTTCCATAATAGTTTTACATTATTATTTTATATTACATTTTTATTTTTTTAGAGATATACCCATCCACATTTTTTTTGGCTCACGGTTTGATTAGATTTTTTTAGTCTTGCTGATCTGATTCCAATTTTTTTAATAGGTTTTTGCTACAAATGTGAATTTGTGAATTTGAATATGGCTATGAAAATAGCTATTTAAAATTTCAAAATTATTCAAAATAATTAAAGTTTTTGCCGTTTTATTTTTCTGAAATAGTTCAACTTTATTTCCATAATAGTTTTACATTATTATTTTATATTACATTTTTATTTTTTTAGAGATATACCCATCCACATTTTTTTTGGCTCACGGTTTGATTAGATTTTTTTAGTCTTGCTGATCTGATTCCAATTTTTTTAATAGGTTTTTGCTACAAATGTGAATTTGTGAATTTGAATATGGCTATGAAAATAGCTATTTAAAATTTCAAAATTATTCAAAATAATTAAAGTTTTTGCCGTTTTATTTTTCTGAAATAGTTCAACTTTATTTCCATAATAGTTTTACATTATTATTTTATATTACATTTTTATTTTTTTTAGAGATATACCCATCCACATTTTTTTTGGCTCACGGTTTGATTAGATTTTTTTTGTCTTGCTGATCTGATTCCAATTTTTTTAATAGGTTTTTGCTACAAATGTGAATTTGTGAATTTGAATATGGCTATGAAAATAGCTATTTAAAATTTCAAAATTATTCAAAATAATTAAAGTTTTTGCCGTTTTATTTTCTGAAATAGTTCAACTTTATTTCCATAATAATTTTACATTATTATTTTATATTACATTTTTATTTTTTTTAGAGATATACCCATCCACATTTTTTTGGCTTATGATTTGATTAGATTTTTTTAGTCTTGCTGATCTGATTCCAATCTTTTTTTTTTTAATAGGTTTTTGCTACAAATGTGATTTTGTGAATTTGAATGTGGCTATGAAAATAGCTATTTAAAATTACAAAATAAATAAAGTTTTTGCCGTTTTATTTTTCTGAAATAGTTCAACTTTATTTCCATAATAGTTGTACCTTATTATTTTATATTATATTTTAAATTTTTTTAGAGATATACCCATCCACATTTTTTTTTGGATTACGGTTTGATTCGATTTTTTTTTACTGAAAATAGCTATTTAAAATTTCAAAATTATTCAAAATAATTAAAGTTATTCAAAATAATGCTTCCCATTATTGCCCAAGCTACTTTTCTGTAGCAAACATGACCAAAAATATTGTTTGGCTTTTGTAACAAACCTCTGTGAGTTAGGTCTCTAATGCAATAAAAGATCCAATAAAAGTCCAGTCAAAAACAGATCAAATTAGATTTTCTATGCCGCTTATCCTCACTATGGTCGCAGGGGTATGCTGGAGCCTATCCCAGCTGACGGGTATACCCTGGACTGGTGGCCAGCCAATCACAGGGCACATATAGACAAACAACCATTCACACTCACATTCATACCTATGGACAATTTGGAGTGACCAATTAACCTAGCATGTTTTTGGAATGTGGGAGGAAACCGGAGTGCCCGGAGTACCCGGAGTACCTGGAGAAAAAGCAAAGTCTTCCCGATCTCCTGACTGTGTGGCCACTAAGCTAACCATTGCAACCATTTTGTTATTTCCAGTAGGACTTCTGTCTCTTAATATTGGGGAATATTTAACTATTGTGCATTTGTTTCTCATTATTATGACGTAATTCATTTAATATTTTGACTTTATTCTGGTAACATTATATATACTTTTTCTGCAAACAATTTTTTTTAAATAGAAGTCCTCTTTTGGTCCTTTGAGAACTCTTAGTTGGTTCTTGACTAGACACATCTTAAAACACTTTGGTGTACATGTGATAATTACTATTAGTGGTATCGCATTATACTTATTTGAGTGAATTACACGTTCAATTTTCATATGTATATTTTTTTATTGAAATTAAAAATGATACCAAAAATAAACAAATTATTTGTATTTAATGTAATGTAAATTTTTTAAATTATATTTTTTGTATTATTTTTATACACATTTTTTATACACATTTATAATTTAACTTTGTCAGTAAAATAACAATACATGACATTTATACTTGATGTACTCAATGATCCGTGTAAGGATCAATTCAAGTAAGTTCAATTAAGCTGGAGACACTTTTAGTTCTTATGTGAGAACTCTCAATTGTCTCTGGACTACAACAAATCAAAAAGCGTAATATTTTGCTCATTACATATTTTTTGATACTCTCAGAGAGAGAAAGGAAGGGACGGGTCGCTGCTGCAGACACTAAGTCGAGGACAGAGGAGGGATATCATTCTTCACATTAGTCGGAGATGTCGTACCTGTCACTGCAGCGCTGACAGGTTTGTGTGGACTGTCGGGGTCAGGCAGGGAGCAAGGGAAGTGGAAGAATGCGGAGGACACTCAAAGTTAGCGATAGCAAGAGGGGATTGGACAGCAGAGGTGACATGGTGATTTATTGACTAGCAGAGGGGACAGAGGGGGACATCTTGACCTGGTCCTGAGGTCATTGTGACGGGCAACAGGTAATGGAAAATTTTCCAGCCTTATCTGTAATTGGCGGTCCATTTGTCGTATACTTTTGCAAACAAACGTGCAAATTTAACATGAAATGTATGTATATTCAATTCATGATTACATTTTAAAAAATACCCTAAAAATGCCCCTAAAAAAAAAAATGTCACAGAAAATTTTAATTGTGAGAAAAGACTATTATTTATTTTTAATACTGATTACATTTATGTATCTTTATAGTACTATTTACATTAAAAAAAAATGCACAAAATCTACTAAAGTTCTACTAAAAATTAATTATTTTAAACTGGGTATCTTATATGAAAGTGACACTTTAAAGTACCAAAAGAGTACTAGATTAGTAATTTTGTTAACATAAATTTTAAAGTCTTATATCTTATAGTCTTATATTAATTACGTAATTACTAGGTTATAAAAAATTCTAATAAATTATTGTAAGGAGGAGTCAGTTAACAGTAAAATCGTACGTGTTTTATAAGTAGTAGTGGAAGTATTTATTTTAAATATAAATGTTACTGCGCCAGATGATTGCCATGTCTGGAGGCATTGCGTGTGAATGCCTGAGCCTGATGGGGGGAATGGTTGGAATCTGTTGACAAATGTGGAAGTAGTTGCTGAATGCCTTTGAACTAATTGGGCATGTCGGGAAAAGTGGGAATTTTTTGTGCCCTGTGGGAATTCTCACAATAAACACAACATGTTTGTTTAGACTAATTCTAAAAAAAATTGGTACAAATTTTTATATGAATACTTCACGTGTAGAAAATAGGGAAAAATACTATAATGGTTTTGTAATATAATTAATCAAAGGAAATAGAATAAATAGAATAAACATAAAAAGCAACTACGCTGAAAATGGAGGACAAACAACACAGCAGTAGTCAATACAAAGGTTATGATGGAGCCGTTAGTGTGACTTCAGCTGTTGTTTTTCTCTTGTTTACTCAACATGCTCTGGCGGCCATGTTGTCATCACCTGCGAATTGACAAAGTTGGCCGTCTAAAGCTCTAATGAGCGCACACAAAAGGCGTTGAATGGGCACGGCAACATCACACAAAGATACAGTAGTGAGTAAATCCACCCCCCCCCCCTCCAAGCTAAACAAACACTTTTCATATGACCCGTTGCGTGCCGTTTGGCCTTGCATGGAAATAGTTGTGTTGCGGAGGGGGTGGGTAGCTGTTGATACAGTTACCAGTGCGCTTCCTGTTCGACCCACCAGCTGCCTCGACTCTATTCTCCACGGCCCCCACGGTAAGGCGGGTGAAGCGGGTGTCAGCAGCCGTCTTGACGACAGACAGCTCCTTTCTGCCCCTGGCTGTTACTGTATCATGGCACAAAGAGAAGCACCAAGCGTGGAGAACCACAATGGCCTGGCAGCGCACCTCACACAGCCTCTCTTATTAACGCACGCCCTGCACGCTGCGGGGTCGACCTAACGATGGGGGGGGGGCACGTGCATTGGTACATTGGTGTTGATGTGTGTGTGTCTGGGGGGGATGATGAAAGCTGTACAAAAAGGAGCTGCAGCTGAAACCACAGCAGCATTTCATGACATATGACCATTTATTATACTATTATTACTACTAATATTTAGTATTACTTATTGAAACTTCAATTCAAAATATTAACCCGAGAAAGAAGAATATTTGACGTGCTTACATGCAATTGGATATAATTTTTTTATAACAATAAATTTTTTTTAACACAGATTAAAACATAAATGAATAATTTAAATATCAGTATAAATACTGATAAAATTCTTAGTATTTTTAGATCATTTAATATAATAATAATAACAATAAATCTGGTTTGGTCAGTACATTCCTTATATGCAGAGTATATTTGAATACATGCATAAGTTTGTTCAAGACAGGATACATCTCCATCCCACTTCAAATATGAACTGTCAGAAAGAGTGACTGCCGGGTATTCTAGTAATTACTTTATATGCATAAGAAAGCCAGAGCAGGACATGTGATGAAAATGTATGTATTATTGTAGCTCTTCTAAAAGATGGCCTAATGTACGCCGTACACAATCCTTAATGAAATGAGACAATTTCGACGGGACGGATGCTTTTGAAAGCAGAAAAAGTTGTCAGCGTTATTGATGGAGGCAGTTTTTTGTTGTGTGTGTGTGTGTGTGTGCGTGCGTGGAGGCAAGCAGGGAGGGAGTGGGGGTGGTTAAGAAGGTGTCACATGATTAAAGCGGCGATAGGAGATAGCGGGATCGCGTAGGGTATGGGAAGAGATAAGAGGAGAGTAAGCATGTTTAAAGTGTGCTGTGATCAGCCATTGCGCCAGGGAAAGCAGTGACAGGTGTATTGTAGATGGGCGCATGGCGAGGAAAACAGCAATGGGGCGACTCCTCTAAAGGCGCTAAAATTAGAATGTTAGAAGAAGACACGCCCGTTAGATCAGCTATTTTTAATCCTGCTGATAGTGACCATCCCCCCTTTGTGCTGCTAATTCAACATCGCGAGGAAAAATGTACACATGTGAAAAAAAATAGCTTACAGCCAATTTGTTGGTTCCTACAAAGATGGCAGTCATGTTTTTGAACCAATCTTATTCAAATTTTACATATATGTGATTATAAGTGTGTACCAAATTTTGTGATAATTCAGTGTTTATACATTTCAAGCCAAGGAACAGGCTGCACGGCGGTCGAGTGGTTAGCACGCAGACCTAACTGGTTCAATTCCACCCTCGGCCATCTCTGTGTGAAGTTGGCATGTTCTCCCCATGCAGGTTTTCTCCGGGTACTCCGGTTTCCTCCCACATTCCAAAAACATGCTAGGTTAATTGGCCACTCCAAATTGTCCATAGGTATGAATGTGAGTGTGAATGGTTGTTTGTCTATATGTGCCCTGTGATTGGCTGGCGACCATTCCAGGGTGTACCCCGCCTCTTGCCCGAAGACAGCTGGGATAGGCTCCAGCACCCCCGCGACCCTCGTGAGGAAAAGCGGTAGAAAATGAATGAATGAATGACAAATTTGGGCGTTTAAACAGCACCACCAAGTGGGGGTGCATGTTCTGACCATTGTCACCATGTTTGTACGCAGTGGTTCAAAAGTCGAAGAGTTAGCTTACACAAATAATTCATAATAATAAATAAATAATTCACCTCCTTATTTCCAAAATCATAAATAGAGTCACAGAATAGAATCACAATCTTGAACCAGTCATGATGTGCTATATATATCACTATATTGACACTTACTATGGTACCAATTATGTCATTGGATGCTCATATCACCTTGTACTTTGGTACGAGGTACATTATTAAAAAAAAAAAAAAACTTAAACTGTATTATGGAAAGCAGGAAGTGAACAAATGTAACAGTTACTGATTGTAAAAGTACCAGATGGAGGGGTAGGATTTAATAAGCTTTGCTTCTTCCTACTCCTTTTGGACATGTGGAACTGTGAACTGATTATGGGATGCACTCAATTGTAATCTGATGCATGTTCAAATGAAATTAAACCATTACATAACATACACAGTTACATGAAATAATTCAGAAATTGTCTTTTTTTTTAAATGACTGTAAATGTAAATTACATTTGCAGATCCGATGCTTTGATTAAACCCCAAATTTTACCCTATAAGTGAAATTTCTCACAGAGGTCAATGCTCTCTACAAAACACCCACTGTACACTTTAGGTGTTTAGCTCCTTCATCACTAAATTTGGTACACGCTGTTTTTAAGAGAGGGTTTTTCAATGGCAGGACTTAGCAATTACAATGGAAGCTTGGTTAGGGCACGTCCCAGTTCAAATAATTTTTGGTTTACATCAAAAAGTTGTACAAATATCCTTGGTTTGTGTACATGTGCTATCAATACACTGCTTGAATCGAAATGTGTTTGTAACTATCTTTGTTAGCAACATGTTAGCATGAAACTGGAAGTCATTGAGTATGTTTACATGTACACAAAAAAAATGTGCATGAATTGGCATAAAATCATCTTTAAGCACGAGCAAAAATACCTTAATTTTAAATAAAGACCTTAATTACATTGCGTTTGTGTATCTAGATTATGCAATGGGAAACTCGTCTCTCTTGCATCTCTCTTTAATCAAGTTAAAAGTGACGTTAAATGTTCATTTATCCCTTTCGATCATTAAATACATGCAAAAGTGTAATTGTTTTCTGCATGCAAAACTATAATTGTAAAACTATTTTTAAAAGTTGACATTTAGGGGGTTCCAAAACATTATTTTTTACGGGTAAAACTGATTTGGCTCACAAACATTGCGGTTAGAATCAGACCTTCTGATGATGCTGACCGAGATTCCACTATAAAGGTGTTTATTTCATACACACCAGAGCTGCAATGTCAGCAAATCACCCTCCATTGTTTCCAATGGGAAGCGAGACACCCCCATCGCTCTACAACATTGGATAAATATAATAAAGATCCCGCTGAAACAAATTGTTCGTGAGCTACCTGTTTAATTTTTCACATCTCCTTGAAGCATGTATTTCCTTATTAGTTTGGAGACTTGGCTTGGCTTGAGCGGATGGATGATGCTGTCAGGGGGTCCGGGCATTATGGCGGCTCTGTGTGAGTGATTCCTACCAAGGAAAGCCTATTAGGCCTGACAGGGGGATGATGATATTAGGCCATCATCATTCAGGAGACACCGCCCCCACCAAGCCCACTACACCCCTCATCCATCAGACAGCCCTCAAAACACACCCAGCCATGCTCCCTTTGGTTCCTCTTACTCTCTTTTGACTCATTCCTTCCCTTCAAAGACTGTCTTGCTCTCAGTTTGTTTCCTAATTTTCCTTGTTTGGGGTCTTCCGTGTGCTGCGGCGGCGAACACAAAGACAAATTCTGCCCTTTTCTTACCCCATGAAACATTTAACATTTCATTCCAGATCCTGACAGACGCAAGTAAAAAAATGACCCAATGAATCTTACTTATTGTCTAGCCTGAGCGCAGTCGCCAGCTAAAGATGAAACCCCACCCCACCCCGGGCCTGTATCCATTGTCCTTGCAGCCCCTATCGCTCTTACTCATCCGCTGCATATTACCATCTTCACCTCACAGCAACAGTAATTGCTATGTACAGAGATTGGTGCATTGAAGTTTTGTCTTCTGCAAAAACCTGCTTGAGAGCATGCAGGGTTCCATTACCTTATTCAGCTCAAATTAGAAAATATAATTCGTCCTGGGACATAAATCTATTCAAATATAATGGATAAGTGTCCAAAATGAGGTGTGGCAAGCACTTGCAGCACACGGCTGTTTTTTAGAATGGGCGGTGGCACACTCTAAAAATATAATTTCACAAAAAAAACCCCAAAATAAAACGAGAAAACGTCAAAATTTTATGAGGATAAACTTGTAATATTATGATGGAAAAATAATGTCATATTAGTAGAATAGCTGTGAAATATTAAAGGAAAAATAAATGTCAATCCAACACAGTTTTACAATTACAGTTTTAAATGCTAACCAAGGTTCCCATGTAGCAACTTTAACCAAATTATACAATGATCCTAAAACCTATTTGTTCCAATGCCTGTTGTTCAGACACAATTGATCTTTTTTTTTAATAAAAAAGAATGTTTTCAATATCAATAAAACAACAATTGGTAAAGGATAAGGATATCACAAAGAATATCACATTTCTTAGCTGCTGGAAAGTTGATTATGTTTGATTGATTAGCATTATCTTAAAATTAGCATGGGACTCGCACCTCTGTTCTTAATTTGGCCAACCTTTGAGACTGTGACACGGGCGAGTGCTCAGCGAAAAGTTGCTTATATATTTGTAAGGTTCCACCCCAATTCTGGTCACACTGTACAGAATTAGCAAATATTTGCATCGAGACGGGAATGGATTACTGGGTGAAAACGATGTAATAACCAAGGCTCACCTACATGTGGCGCTGTAAAAAGACATGCAAAAGTCTTTGCATTTGCAACATTTCATTAAGAGCAGACTTGCTGACTTGCTTCGTGACCCTCCCCCTACCTCTCCAGTGTACCGCATGGATTGGAGGACTTCCATTGACGAGCACAACAGTAAGCAAATTCATATTAAGTATGAATTTCTGACTGGAAAGTTTTGAAAATGACATTTAGGAATATTAGGTACTTAACTGGGCTGCACGGCGGTCTAGTGGTTAGCGAACAGACCTCACAGCCAGGAGACCAGGGTTCAATTCCACCCTCGGCCATGCATGGGTTTTCACCGGGTACTCCGGTTTCCTCCCACATTCCAAAAACATGCTAGGTTAATTGGCGACTCCAAATTGTCCATAGGTATGAATGTGAGTGTGAATGGTTGTTTGTCTATATGTGCCCTGTGATTGGCTGGCCACCTGTCCAGGGTGTACCCCACCTCTCGCCTGAAGACATCTGGGATAGGCTCCAGCACCCCTGCGACCCTTATGAGGAAAAGCGGTAGAAAATGAATGAATGAATGAAGGTACTTATTCTTATGAATGAATGAATACTTAAGTGTAGTAGTTTTACCAAAAGTAGTTAATGATATAGAAGAGAAGCAAGTTGGAGCTCATTATTCACCACATGGGCATACATTTAAAAATCTGATGGTTCCAAAACATTGTCCACCAAGACACAGCCTTCTCCCAGGAGAGCACCAGTATGTGCATCTTCAAACGGTCCTCCACGCTTTACAGCCTTCCATCACATCCTCTTTGAATATTGTCAGATCTTTCATTATGACAGCGATGAGACTGCAGGTCAGATGGTTTTATTGCACCACCCCCCCGAAAAAATTACCCAGACAGTAGATTCTTTGTTTTTTTTCTTTTCTTTTTTTTTTTTTAGCCATCTTCAATGAGAAAACAAAAACACCTTAGTGCAGATAGTAACCATTTGGTTTGTTAAATTACCAATGTCCCTTGGGTAAGCAATCACCAGACAGGCTTGAAGTAGTAGCATGTCTGGCAGTTGTTTAGAGAAACTTTATAGAGAATTCTTGCAACAAAAGTTGCTACATTTTCATTATAAAAATACTAACAAGTCAATGCTAACAATGAAATATTCATATAACACATTTTGGGAGTGTCCGTATCCGTCATCCGTCATGTAATTTTATTTCCAGGATGCCAATTGATAATAAAAGCTATCCCAAGGTACCTGCGTCCCCTGCTAAAGATTGTGCTCAAAATGTCCCTGAAAGGTGTGGACCAAATTTTAGAAAAACAGACCAACGTTAGTCGGGTTTGAGTGCAATTTGAGCCGAAACATTTCAAGCCAATGCAACTTAGTAGTGTCAGAAAATGTATAGAACTGGAAACACATTAGTGTCTTTTGTGTGCAGTTGTTCAGGAGAAGAAGAATTAGCAACAAACCTGTCAACATTTGCATTTCAAAATAAGGGACATTTTTCGTGGATTATATTCCTTCAGGCCCCACCCAACTGCCCATTGCCCTTTTTATTTTATTTGGGCAAATATATGAAACATTACAGTGCATTTCTTACATCAATCAAAATATAACTTTCCATTATTTACATTTGTATTCAACTATCTGATCACAAGCCCAAAAGGAGTAGGCAGAAGCAAAAGCTTATAAATGCCTACCCCTTTTTGCAAGATATAATCATGTTCATGCCACAGTCTTGTTTTCCCCTGTTATTATTATCATAGTAATATTATTGTTGTTATTATCATTATCATTATTGTTATAATCTTTATCATTATTACCATTATTATTGTTATTATTATTAACATTATTATAATCATCATTAATATTACCATTTTCATCATTATAGTTGTAACAATGTTTGGATTTTGTTTTTTTTCTTTTATTATTTAATTTTCCAGACTTCATTGCTTCTTGCAGAGTGCTGTATCATTCCATCTGTTGTTTTCTGAAATCTGCAGTATTTATGCTTTTTTTGCATTTTTGTCCTTTTTGCAAGATATAATCATGTTCATGCCACAGTCTTGTTTTCCCCTGTTATTATTATCATTGTAATATTATTATTGTTATTATCATTATTATTATCATCATTATTGTTGTAATCTTTATCATTATTACCATCATTATAATCATCATTAATATTACCATTTTCATCATTATAGTTGTAACAATTTTTGGATTTTTTTTTTAATTATTTAATTTTCCAGACTTCATTGCTTCGACTGCTGTATCATTCCATCTGTTTTCTGAAATCCGCAGTATTTGTGCTTTTATTGTCAATTTATTAGCCCACTTTTCACTTTAACATTTACATATGATTTTCTGGATTGCATGTGTCTAATCTTGTGTATTAAAAAACAAGAACTTGAGACTGCATCTGAAACATCTTGTTAAGCCCTACCTTGAGGCTTTTAGATGTGCTTTTAGTTTGTGTGTGTCTAGTCTTGTGCATTAAAAAGCAAGGTTTTAGGTCTGTGCTCAAACAGATGACCATTTACCATGAATATCGTCACCATTGTTACCCAGAAGAATTAGCACAAGAGTTGTGCAGTTAAAACAACGACTGATGTTACACCTTGGTGTTGTTCCTGGTTTGCTACACAAAAAACAGCATAACAAGTAACTATTGCTAGCTTTATATAGCTAATATATACAGTCATGTAAGTTATGAATGGCTGCCACAGGGACGCTGTAGTCGTATTTGTCGTCTAGCAATGGTGGTTTGAAGGGGGGCCAAAGAGATTGTGTATTATTTCTTTCTTTTGGGGATATGAAAAACGTCTCATTGATGTTTCACCGTTACTCACTAAGTTATGTGACCCTAAACACTGAATAACAACAGCCATCGACTCAGTGGATCCTGATCGTGAAACCCTATAAATTTAGAAAAAATACATTTGAGGCTAACTAGCTGACCCGGTAGCATGCTATGCTTAAAATGGTGTCCCGTGGGACCCTGCACTGATCCACAATGTGGGGTAAACAAAGAATAATCGGCATGTAAAGGTGACCATAGGGGTGTTATTTCATGTCTACAGGGCTCTAAGTCATAAACAGGTATAATATGAAAATATTGCATTTATATGCATTTACCAGAACATACAATTTTATGTATTTACTGACAAAATTGTCTTTAGAAAATGCTTTTTTCTGAAAAAAAAAAAAAAAAAATCACTGCTACTCAATGTTGTCCGAAGCCCAGATTGGTATGACCCACCAGCATGAGCAAGAACTTTGGCAACAGTCAAGGAAAACACCCTTAGAAAGACAATATGGGGCCTTATTGACTTTGTCAGGAATTAGTGGATTCATTGGGATGAGCAAACAGTAAAAGTAGCATTTGTTTTAAAATAAACAACAGTATTTTTTTTGTTGCAAACTAGCCTTTTCTGCAGCAATGATCCCGACTGAAAGCTCCAAAAAAGGTATGGGGGGGATTATCCAGGATGTTAATATGTCACTGTGATCAAAATGAAAACGGCAGAGCACACTGGCAAAGCAGTGGCTTTAAAGGTTTTATGCAAAACATGATACCCCTTCTGCCTTTCCATTAACTGGTATTGAATTGCTTAATATGGTATATATAGACTTTTTTTTTTTTACCATGGAGCAATTAAAGGATTACTCTAATATACAGTGCACTGGCTGTTTGCTGTTGTGCACACCCATTCCAGTTCAGAGCCCAGACATGCAAGAGGATTAAATAAACCCTCATGCTGATGATGGTTAGTTACTGTAACGGCCGCACACGTCACATCATCATCTCCCAGTACAGTCATGTTGTATTACGACACCAATTGACAACAGGATCTGGTCAATGCAAGAGTCTTAATTTGATCAGCTTTATGTAAAGCGGGTCGTTTGAGCCGGCGGGAAGATTAACTGCAAATGTTTACCCAGGAATTTGGACTTGTGTGTTCAGCATGATAATCCAGCCAAGAACCAAACAAAAGCCAAATAACAAATTAATAATAACAATAACAATTGAGGCCTTTTGCTTATCAGAGCCGTGCTTTCTGTTTAACGTTTACGAGGGATCCAGACGTCTGCCTGCTTCTATAAACGCTCATGCGTACGGCGTGACATGTTTATTTTAGATCAAGACAAAGCTAACAGCTCCATCCAAGAGTGTGTAGAGAATGTGTTTTTTTAAAGGTCTTTTAATACTTATTGTTTTCATTTTTCTAAAGGATGCTGCAGAGGCACAAAACACCATCACCAATACCATGAGGTTATGAGAACAGAATAATCCAGTGTTACATGGTAAGTAAACATGTCAAATGTGTCCACCCCTGTTAATTGGTTAATTAATGACTTTCAAGTTTTTTTCAGGTTGCTAGACAAACCTAGACGTTCCTTACATCTATGCGTCATCACTAGGAACAGTGTGTGTCTTTTATAATGGTAATGGTAATGGTTTAATTTCATTTGAACATGCATCAGATTACAATTGAGTGCATCACATAATCAGTTCACAGTTCCACATGTCCAAAAGGAGTAGGAAGAAGCAAAGCTTATTAAATCCTACCCCTCCATCTGGTACTTTTACAATCAGTAACTGTTACATTTGTTCACTTCCTGCTTTCCATGATACAGTTTAATTTTTTTTGTTTTTTTTTTTAAATAATGTTTAATAATGTACCTTGTACCGAAGTATGAGGTGATATGAGCATCCAATGCCATAATGGGTACCATAGTAAGTGTCAATATAGTGATATATATAGCACATCATGACTGGTTCAAGACTCTTCATCCTTGTATTTAGCAAACATCAACTGCTTGTATTGTTTCTTGAATTGGCTCATCGTTGTGCATTGTTTGAGGTCCTTACTCAATCCATTCCATAGTTTGATTCCACATACTGAAATGCTATGGCTAGCATAACGTAGTTTGCAAGTGTCAGATGAGGGCAAAATTACAATTTTTTTTACATCCTATGTGTGTCCTGCGCCACTACTACGTTGAATTTGATAACCACCATTGAGAAAAGATCTTAATGCTCCTAGCCAAACTGCTGACAATATAAGATGATTTAAAACTGAGAATTAGAAGAAGTAGTGGCCCATCGCTCAAGGTTTCGTCACAAAGAAATATAACTTCACTCACCAAAAGGCAGACAAAGTGACAGAATGAGCTGTGAGAGGAATTTGCTGCACAACAGATATTATTGGACGCAAGTGAAGACTACAGATATAGACTTGAAACCTAAGCTGCTGATGGAAAAGACGACAAAGGAAAACAAAAGTATAGGTTAAGAAGACTGAGGTACTCGTTCGGACTGATCTAGTGATGAGGAATATGGAACATAGTCTTATATCTGTAATCAGAGCAGTTGAAATAGGAGAATAGTCAAACGACTACAAGGTACGGCATAGTGGGAAATTTTGGCACCGCAAAATAAGATGGAGGAACTTGAAGTGAGAGATTCCGAGGCCACTGTTAAAGTTACAAACTGTGTCATAATAAGTAGTAATTTGATGCTTATCCTCTTCGATTTAAAGATTATCAACCTAACCTGTGCTCCCGTATAGGTTACAATGTGTCTGTAAGTAATGTGCAACTCTAATAATATAGTACCTTTGTAGTATACCATGACTTACACACTGATGTTGCAAGGAATCTAGTTTGGGAGCATTTTCAAGAGTTCTCACTGTGTTAGTCATACCAGATTACTGGGATCCAGTCATAGGTGAACGGGCATGCATCTTTTTCTGCCGATGTTTTAGGGAAGGGGATTATCGAGGTGGACCTGAAACAAAGAGCAAAAAAGGCTTTTTTGGTCAAATGTGTCCAGAAATAGACACACACTAGAAATGTATTGAAATGATTATAAGTCCACCCCGACATTGAAAATGTGTGTGCACGTGCAGCGTGTCTGTCACATGCAGAAGATGTGTCAGTCTTTAAGCCAACCCCCATCTCTTTGCCAACTCCTAATGCCCCCCTTTTACCTCCCCATTTGCTGCAGCCCATTCAAACCCTGTCACTCACGACGACCAAATCCATTAAAGCTAAAGGCCGCTGTTCATTCACCTGAAAGAATGGGGAAAAATACACACCAGTAGTTTGTGCGGATTTGAAACACGCACAACTTTGAAAATAGGGCTTTCTCCCCTCAGCATTTCAGCTCTGCTGTCATCCACCCAGCAGAACTGTGACGCTGACAAGTCCACCATAGGGTTCCATATTAAACAGGTCAGAAATGAGGAGTCAGCAGAGGAGTGGCTGGCCCGATGAATGTGCATCTTGGTATGGAAGAATACAGGTCACGATTCATTGGGCGTAGTGACCCACTCATCACCTACCCCGCTGAGTCCAAAATGAACATTTGGCTTGCTGGTTTTATTGCGTTATTACTACATTTCCATGATCGACTATGGGGAAAATTATTAGGAAATAAAAATAATATTGATAATCAACAGCCAAATGCATATAATCATTATGCCCGTTCCTATGTGGAACAATCCCCAATTTTTTTTTTAATTACATCTATAAATGGTCACTCGTTTGTGATAGACTGTAGTATGTTAGTCAAAAAATATTGTATATATATAATAATACATATAATATAGTATTCTGTTCAGTAGGTGGCACTAATGACTAATGGCATGCACAACATGGTAGAGTGAAAATAAGCTTGCCTCCCATTCCGTGTGGAAGTGGTACATTTCTGGCTTCTTAATTTAGAAGTAATACATTTGAGGCTAAGTGGTTAGCTCGCTAACTGGAGTTCTGCTTTTTCTGTTTTCATTTTTGTAATTAAATTGTTTACCTTTCACACTTATTTTACCAGCATATAGTGTGTACTTTTGTTCCAGCAAATAAAATGTCTGTTAATTAAATGCAAATCCTTACATTTACTGATGCAATACATTGTGTCCATGCTCGTGGTTAAGGAAGACATAGTCACCCCCCCCACACACACACACACACAGCCGCACTAGCGCACACTGCTAAACTAAGCTAAGCCCACTTCCGCTTCCATTCACACTCTGTTTCAACGGAGTTTCAAAGTTTTTTTTTGCCAACTTTTGCTGACGCTGGTGATGAGATTCCACCATGATTGAGTGGTCTGCTGGGGAAATATTTTTCCCACACAAACGTTACTTCTCATGATGAAAGCAATTCGTTCACATTGTGTCAATTGCTGCAAAATTCTGCTTTGAAGAGTAGAGTCCATTTTTATTGGCCCATTCCCCGATTCTGTCCGCCATGGAAATAGGACCATAGTGACGATATCCATGCTTGAGCAATGGAAAACTGGGAGAACAATGGTGAATAAAGGTCCATTGTTTTCCCTTGTATAATATTTCCTTATGTTTGGAAAAATACTTTATTTTTGAATGTTGACAGGAATTAATGAGAGTTAACTAATTTTAAGTGCAACTGTATATATTTCATTCATTCATTCATTTTCTACCACTTATCCTCACGAGGGTCTGTGCTGGAGCCTATCCTAGCTGTCTTCGGGCGAGAGGCGGGGTACACCCAGGACTGGTCGCCAGCCAATCACAGGGCACATATAGACAAACAACCATTCACACTCACATTCATACCTATGGACAATTTAAGAAATGCACGGGGAGAACATGCAAACTCCACACAGAGATGCCCGAGGGTGGAATCGAACTCGGGTCTCCTAGCTGTGTGGCCTGCTCGCTATCCACTAGTATATATTTTGTATTTTAAATATGACCTATGGATAAAAGAATGTCCTAAAGCAGGGGTCCCCAAACTTTTTCCAGTGAGGGCCACATGACTTTTCCCTCCTCTGAAGGGGGGCCAGGTTCAGGGTAGTTTGTTTGTTTATGTTCTATGACTGGGGCAAAGTGTGGTTGTAGTCACGTCACAATAGGTTACCATTTCCAGTTCTATGACAGAAAAATGTACACGCTTTATTGTTCAGGGGGCCGGGTCAAATGTGGAAGTGGGCCGTATCCGGCCCCCGGGCCTTAGTTTGGGGACCACTGTCCTAAAGCTTTACCTTCACGTCTCGAGGCCAAACCGCTCTAACTTAGCCCTTAAACCCACGGGGGCTTCTGGGTTTGCTTGGAAAATGACCCCTTTCACTTTAATTACTGTGAATCTCATTGACCCACCATGTCCCTTTTGTCCGGCAAAATGGAATAGGAGGGGCTTCAAAAACCAGCTCAGCCTCCACTTTTGACAGATGCCAGTAGCTGGAGGTGTCTGTGCTAACCTGACAACAGAAGTGTGTGTGTGTGTGTGTGTGTGTGAGACTCTCCAGTGGCTAGCAGACAAAAGCACTCAGTCAACATGCTGTTTAATAATCATCATTATGGAGTGAACATTGTGCTGTTAGACAAGTAAACACATTCTCTATTGATCCGAGGGCCAATGCGATAGAAATATTTTCTGCGGCGGCTCACCTCCATAAAGTGCACCCTTTCACGGCAGCAAACACTGGATGAGGAGAAAAGCCGAGAGGTACAAAGGAGCGATGATATTCGGGCCATTTTGTAAATAATAGCGTCAGGGAGCTGGCCCATCCATAACCCCTGCAAACTGCTGTCGACCAAGATAAAATGTCGGGTCCATTTCTGGCAGAGCTTTGCAAAAGATCAACACGGCTGATGTGGTTTTATTTGTCTTTAATGTCACACTTACTCCGTCTGCTCGGCTGGCCGAAAAACAGTCTGGAGTAAACACTAAGGACGAGAATGCTCTTACAGACTTCAAATTGGACGTGAAGCAGGACGCTGAGAAGCCATTGCACCCTGGTGGATCGCTAATCTGTTCAACCTGTGAAGTGAATAAGACCCTTGATGGAAAAGAAGCTCTTCACAATACAGATTGATGGTGTGCTGGGAAGCCTTAAGCAATACCATACTGAACCAAAGACAAACACAAAATATCGGTTGATTTTTGAACAACACATCACCAGGATCATAATTGTCTGTCACAAAAAAGTCAGTCGATCACTTTTAAATATTAACAAAGAAAAGCATGTTGGAGACAGCTGGAATCAAACCTGTGACCTAAAGTTTATGTTTGAATGCAGACTCCATCACCGCTACACTATATAATGTATTCCAGGAGCAACATCAACACATACAAACACAGTTCATAATGTGTCACTATTATCAGTCATTCATTTTCTACCGCTTTTTTCCTCACGAGGGTCGTGGGGGTGCAGGAGCCTATCCCAGCTGTCTTTGGGCGAGAGGCTGGGTACACCCTGAATTGGTCGCCAACCAATCACAGGGCACATAGTATAGACAAACAACCATTCACACTCACATTCATACCTATGGACAATTTGGAGTCGCCAATTAACCTAGCATGTTTTTGGAATGTGGGAGGAAACGAGGGTGGAGTGTCGGTATGATACGAAATGAAAATTATTCTGGTGGCCTTATGTTGAACAGCACCACCCACTGTTTGATTAAAAGCCATTTCTTACTGGTTTCCGTGTGCATTTGTGTGTGGAACTGCTAGGCTGACGATCGTGACAAAAATCAAGCAACAGCTGTAAGATTGTGACAATAGTCACATGACGTTTTTTCGTACTTTCTGTATTTTTTTTTGGAATTAAAGAAATATGTGGGCTGCACAGAGGACGAGTGGTTATTGCGCAGGTTCCCGAGTTCAATCCCACCCTCGGCCATCTCTGTGTGGAGTTTGTATGTTCTCCCCGTGCATGCGTGGGTTTTCTCCGGGTACTCCGGTTTCCTCCCACATTCCAAAAACATGCTAGGTTAATTGGTGACTCCAAATTGTCCATAGGTATGAATGTGAGTGTGAATGGTTGTTTGTCTATATGTGCCCTGTGATTGGCTGGCCACCAGTCCTGGGTGTACCCCGCCTCTTGCCCAGAGACAGCTGGGATCGGCTCCAGCATTTTTATGTGTAAAATATGCTGTATTTATTTCTGAAGGTACGTGTACTGTATTTGTTTGATAGGTAAGTTTCTTATTTGCATGAGTTAGTGAATGAACATCACCGAGTTTGCTTGTGACTGTGTTGCTACTTATGGAAGCTCTGGATTTACCGGCCAATCTACGTTCCTATCCCCTCATCTTTGGTCATGAGGTCATGAGCTTTGAGTAGTGACAGAATGACATGATCTCGCGTACATGCAGCCGAAATGAGTTTTCCCTGTAGGGTGGCTGGGCTCTCCCTATGAGATAATGTGAGATGCAGTGTCATCCAGGAAGAAACTCAAAAACTCTAAATTGACATCTCGGCATCTCGGGCATCTGGTCAGGATGCTTCCCGGACGCCTCCCTGGGGAAGTGTTCAGGACACATCGGACCGGTAGGAGGCACACATTGGAGAGACTGTTTCCCAACTGGTCTGGGAATGCCTTGAGATCTGCTGGGAGGAGCTGGACGGAGTAGCCATGGAGAGGCATAGGCTAGTGGCCCCTCGACCTGAGCTTGGATAAGCACCAGAAGATGGTAGGATCACGGAAATTAATTTAGCGTGGTCAGGTCTGGAACCAAGTAACTACTACAGTAAACCTCGGATATATCGGATTCAATTGTTCCCACTGGTTTTGTCTGATATAAGCGAAATCCGTTATATGCGTATACCGGAAAATGTCAGTTTTACGCATATATCGGATTTATATCCGGTATATGCGTAAATTCGATTTTATCCGTTATAAAAAGGCACTTCCTCGACTATGTTTCCAATGTACCTGGACTGGGCAATGAAAAGAGACGTAAGGTAATGAGAATTTAACTTTATTGGACTCTGAGCATAACAAATTGTTAATTAAGCTAGGCCCTGTTACGCCCGTCAGGCCTACGTTATTTCCAATAGTGAGGTTAAGATCTCATTCACTGCTGTGCTAGTATTATTGACGTCACTCACTTTTATATTTGTCCTAAATCTGGAGCCAGGAGAAAGACACGATGCGGCCATCCGATATATGCGAGAGAAATTGGAACGGGACTGGAGATTTTGTCCGAAATAGGCAAAATCCGTTGTAAAAAATCTGATAAATGCAATGAATTTTTATTGGAAATGCATTACAGAAAAATCGTTTCTTTTTTATCTGTCCGTTGTGAGCAAATTTCCGATATATCCGAGTCTGATATATCCGAGGTTTACTGTATAAACTAGGGACGAATGTATTAGGAAACATCGCAAAAGTAAAACTGACGCAGTTTATCCTCGTCTGGCTTCAAATGTTAAGAAAATTATATGAATTTTGTCACAATAATCATACATGAAAAGCAAACAATTTTGTTTGTTTCTGGAAAATTGATGTAGGACTTCAGGGTCACTTCAGTCTTTTAAACCTTGCGCGTAACGTCTCATTATTTAGTGTAAATCTCCAGCTTGTTTTCGCCAAGTATGAAATTGAATGTTCCAGCGATGTAATTGTGCATTTTTGCCGTATGATGACACCCTTTTCCCTCCACAGTTGCTGTCTCTTAACACCGCTATTATGACTTCCCTTGTTAGCGCAGCATTAGATGCCTGCTTTTAAGTTGAAATGGAGGCGTATTCTTTTTCAGAGGCGCTCCATGTCAAAAGAGAAGTGAGTGTGGGGGGGGTTTGGTGGGATGGGGGAGAGACAAACACTTGCTATGCTGTTATTTTGTGAACTACTCTGCTTAATGTGAAAGCAGAGGGCACCTCTTCCCAGCAGGAAGTGGACAGCTATGGAGAGCTTGTAATGATGCCCCGACGCGTGCGCCTCCATTCACTCTTGAGAAGCTCAATGACGACGGACGCTCCAACCTAACCATTACAGCCCTGCTAATGTCACCAGAGCCGGGCCGCCTTCAAATGTTCTATTTTCATCCTTTTATATGTGTGTGTATGTTTTCACTTTGATTACACTGCTTGACAAACACTCATCCTCCCATGTCAACTACCGCCACTTGTCTGGGAGCTGTGTTTTCTCTCCTCGCCATATTTTTTTATTAAAACACTGATTTCCAAGTGCCTTTGAGTGGTATAAACAAGCACAGTGGGTTAGCCGCACTATATTAAAAAGTGTTGCAACAACAAAGACATCTAATCAGTTGAGGTCTGAGTAAGCAAATTAGCACCGCAAAATTAAACCATGAGCGCCAGCCAGACATCAATAATATCGGCGAGCTCAGCATTAGTACATTTTTCATGGACATTATGGAAATAATTGTACTATAAAGTGAGACACCCCAGAAGTTGCACAATGTGTGCACTACACAGCTGTCCTACCTAGTCTTTGAGCATGAAGTGATGAAGCTTGCTAGGATCAGAGGCAAAACCTGAACAGTAAAGGTGTGATAGATTTAATATCCCGATCATAGAATGACCCGCGAAAAAAGCAGAAAACTCCAAGGATCGAAGAAATGGAAAAATCAATTTGACAAAGTCCAATAGAAAAAAGTTGTAATCTGACAAGAAAGTTACTTTTACAAAAATAATGTAATATTATGTGTAAAAATAAAAATATTAGTGGCATAAAGTTGAAATTCTTTCATTCATTCTCTACCGCTTATCCTTATCCCCAGGGTTGCGTGGGGTGCTGGAGCCTATCCCAGCTGTCTTCGAGAGGCGGGGTACACCATGGACTGGTCGCCAGCCAATCACAGGGCACATATAGACAAACAACCATTCATACTCACATTCATACCTATGGACAATTTGGAGTCGCCAATTAACCTAGCATTATGACCTCGGGTCTCCTAGCTGCGAGGCCTGCATGCTAAACACTTTACCACTGTGCAGCTCCTAAAGTTGAAATATTCAAGAAGAAAAGTGGTGAACAGAGAAAGCTGCAATTTTGGGAATATTAGGTTATAATAATAATAATATTAAGGTAAGGGAAAAGTTACAATGTTCCAAAAATAGTCAAAATATTATATAGGAAAAAAAGTCATAATTACGAGAAAAAAGTTTAAACATTTCGGGAGTGCAGAAATGGGAAAACAGTTGTAATTTTATGAAAATAACATTAAAACATTATGACAAGAAAGTTGTGTTCTTATGAAAAAAAATATGATTTTTACGTTAATAATCTCCATAATACTTTGTTGGGAAAAAGTCAAAAAAAATTTAGTAGCATAGAGTTGAATTATTGAATAAATAATAAAGAAAAAAAATTAAATAAAACTAAATATATAATAAAATATATAATAAAACTAAAATATAAGAACCAAAATATTATATTACAGATCGTATATATCAGATAGGATACTGCATATAACTTCTTAGTATCTGGAATTGGCTGTCTACCAGTCCAGGGTGTACCCCGCCTCTCGCCCAAAGACAGCTGGGATAGGCTCAGGCATGCCCACGACCCTGGTGAGGATAAGTGGTATAGAAAATGAATGAACATCTCAGCATATGTACAAAATATCAAAGTGGCCCTTGCATCCTTTCATTTTTCACTACGTGGCCCTAGGTGGACAAACACCCCCCACTGTAATGAGCCTTTAAAAACGTCTGCATCAGAGTTGAGTGTGTGTTGTGGTGTTCTCCATTGCATTGCTCGGGGTCGGTGTTTTCTGGTTAGTCAACTCTGTGAAAGACCATTATGCTATGTTAGCTGGTCCGCTTGTTAGCTTTTGTTGTTACCTTTGTTCCTAATGAATGGCAACTAAAGTGACATGGATTGGAAGTGGAACTATCTGATGTGGGACAACACTTTTATTACTTTTATGTTTACTGCAAAGGTGTGGCTCGTCACTCCAGCAGGGGGAACAGGAAGACAGAAAAGCAACATGATAATTCACTTGAGGAAAGTAAATGCTCTTTCACTTGTATATCATTTTTCCACCTCCGAGGCACTCACTGTTAGCACATTGATCTACTGATGACGCAGCATCAGGAGCAACTGGGGGTTCCGTATCTTCCCATGGATACTTCGACATGAGCACAGTAGGACACAGGATCGAAAACACAACCTTCAGGTTGGGAGAAGACCACTCTACCAACTGAGCCCCGGCGCATAAGTACATATGTAAGTATATATGCAAGGCTGCAGATTTTAAATCACACACACAACATTCTCTATAGTGTCTTGTGGTTTTACTAATGCATAATCTCAGGGGCTTAAACACAGAAGGTCAAGTCCTGATCAAGACTTTTTTTTTTTTTAATGGGAATACACTTGTTTCAGCCGTGGTCCTCCTGAATTCAAGCCGATTATGGATAACAAGCACATTACAGCACGATACATTAAAGTCCTAGCTTAATGCTCAGTGGGGAGCCACTTTGGCACATTTCAACAAAAAAAAATATCCACCTGCTCCTGCTTGTGCGTTATAAACATGTCACACAGGAAGGGTTCTCTGACTGTAGACCTCATTGCTGCTGCCATGAAGTTCGGCTGGTTACAAAAATAAAAGTACAATGGTGAAGGGACAAGAACTAAATTAGTAACGATATATATGAAAGGAATATATAAAAATTGTAATGCGATGTGTAATGTGAGGCCTGAAAGTCAAGACATGTGCAACACATCCGGTCATGCCATTTTATGTGGCCTGTGAAATCCTCCTTACTGTTGGGTGTGTAAATACATGCAAAAAATACCTGCCAAGCACTTATCGAATTAATATCTGCCACCTTGTGGCTGTTTTTCTGGCTTAAAAATGCACTGACAGTAACTTCTACTAGTGTGCAGTTGCATCATCACCTCGTTTTGCCTCTTGTGCAAAAATAAATAAAAACATTTTTGGGAGAAAGCGTCCGGATTTTTTAAAAATGTGTAAATACATACTTGGTATTGAAAAAGTTAATATAGTAAAAAAAAATATGTAACTGTACTATCACACATCGACTTAGACAAACTTTCCATGAAAAATATCCGTCGAAATTGGGACCCGCTTATGTCTACGATTTGTCTATGTTGACCGGAGGTAGGGATTTGAGTCACAGGATTTGGACTCATGTTAGACTCAGGTCACAGTTTAGATGACTGAAAATATCAAAGATTTGCAACTCAACTTGGATTTTAATATCACTGGTTGGACTGGACTCGATTTGGACGGATTCAGCCCAAATCCAACTATTCAACAAACGTGCTATATTATGTCACGTCCAGCAAGACAACAAACTGCAAAAATCTGCCTCGCATCTATTAGTGTCCAATCAGTTTCGGACTTCACTGACTAAGTGCTGAATGCTATGTCAGCACACTTTTTCTGTGACTAGTCTTGTGACACTGATCTAATTTAAAAATACAAATTCAAAATTCATTAATTGTAGTTGTCAAATATAATAGATGGTTACATTGTGAATAGCATTTTAGAATTTTAGGGATCCAATGTTTATAAATGGAATATTTTCAAAGTTAGAGCACAGAAAACCTGTTTAGGACTTTCTTAATTCAGATCTTAACACTATTAAAGCCCTGTAGACATGAACTAACACTCCTATAGTCACCTTTACACTCCTATTATCCATCGTTAATACACCACATTGCAAAATTGCTGCTAGCTAGCAAGCTAACTCGCTAACAAACTAGTGAGCAAACCAGTTAGCCTCAAATGCATTTCTTCTAAATTTAAGAAGCCCAACACATACCACTTCCACACGAGATGGAGGGGAACTAATCAAAGCGCAATATTGCAAGGGATACATTTTGAAATAAATTACATATGGGGATTATATCAGAAGAAAAAGTGTTGAAATATATTGCCATATAGATATTTTTACCTACCCATAGAATGTTCTGAACTCCTGTTTCAGAATAAAGCTGTGTGGATGTTGATCAACTGATACCCATAGCTGACGGCAAACTAGTTGAGCCTGAATGAACAACGCCTCTGCTGGTTGCAGCCAAGTAGTGCACTTCATTTTGACTTGTTTGACTTAACTCCACAGGGACAGAATACTTGAAAAATCAATCATTATGCTTATTCATACTTTGTACAATGTAGAAGGGACAAAAAAATTAGCAGCTATATTTAATATTTAAACAACTACATATACACTGCAGCAAAAAAAAGACTGCTTAATTGTGAATAAAGTTAGCTAATTACAATATTTTGCATGTCATTGTACACACTAAATAATGTTCCTATGTACTTGCATCGCTTCACACCTGTTAATGCAAGCACTTGTTTTTCTTCCCCCTCCATGCTCCACCATTAAAACTCCCACGGCCAGCATAATGACTGTGATCATGCCACCATGGCTAAGGAGTCACTGTAGGAGTTATAATAGCTTGTAGCGACCCTATGTATGTACATGTGCTTACACTATGACACAGGTGGTAAGCCATACCAGTGTCTTCCATGCACGGATTTGGCACTACCTGTTCTCATTAACACATTAGAAACATCTAACAGGAACACCTTATATGCACCTGGTCTGCCAGAACGATAGAAGACTTTGCAGGAGGAATCATCGCTATAACAATATAACAATATGAAAAGTCAAGTTATACTGTATGTAGTATTCTGGTCACTAAGCATCAGTAATGTTACACTGACGAGACATCGTATTAAATTACATTACCATCACTCTTTGTAGTCAGACATGCCAAGTTCTCCTCCCATTCTGTGTGGAAGTGGTTTGTCCTTTCTTAACTTAATGAATAAATTGGAAGCAAACACGTTAGATCGGAGGCATGCTATCTTTCAAGCGGTGCCCGACTCCTGTGTCCCTGCAGTAATCCCGTAGCCTACACATTAAGGTTTAGCAATGTGGCGTAAACAAGGAACAAAAGTGAGTGTAAAGATGACTATACAGTGTTATTTCATGTCTACAGGACTAATAATGGTAAAAATCCTATTCAGGAAGTATTTGTGTTGACCTAATATTGAATCCGGGTCAAGTGGTTAGCGCGCAGACCTCACAGCTAGGAGACCTGAGTTCAATTCCCCCATCTCTGTGTGGAGTTTGCATGTTCTCCCTGTGCAAGTGTGGGTTTTCTCCGGGTACTCCGGTTTCCTCCCACATTCCAAAAACATGCTAGGTTAATTGGCCACTCCAAATTGTCCATAGGTATGAATGTGAGTGTGAATGGTTGTTTATATGTGCCCTGTGATTGGCTGGCGACCAGTCCAGGGTGTACCCCACCTCTCGCCCGAAGACAGCTGGGATAGGCTCCAGCATCCCCGCGACCCTTGTGAGGAAAAGCGGTAGAAAATGAATGAATGACAAATTTGGGCGTTTAAACAGCACCACCAAGTGGGGGTGCATGTTCTGACCATTGTCACCCTTTTTGTACGCAGCGGTTCAAAAGTCGAAGAGTTAGCTTACACGAATAATTCATAATAATAAATAAATAATTCACCTCTTTATTTGCAAAATCACAAATAGAGTCACAGAATAGAATCACAAAAAGTCATGATGTGCTATATATATATATATCACTATATTGACAGTTACTATGGTACCCATTATGTCATTATATGGTCATATCACTGTCTGTATGTCTATATGTGCCCTGTGATTGGCTGGCGACCAGTCCAGTGTGTACCCCGCCTCTCGCCCGAAGACAGCTGGGATAGACTCCAGCAACCCCCCGTGGCCCTCATGTGGATAAGCAAATGAATGAATAATATTGAATCCTACTTCACTTGTATTGGTCGGGTCTGGAACAAACTAACTACGATAAACGAGGGATAACTATACTTTCGTCAAAGCATCATACATTGTATTGCACCTCTCCCTTAGATCTCATTTGTGCTCTGTATAAATCCACAACCGGCTCCCACGCTGACACATATTTCCAGGAGGAATGGTGAGAGCCTGCCAACGGTCTTGAGAGATGAAAATATGCAACTCCTGCCTCCCGATAACAAGCCAAAGTGGCCCAAAAAAAAGAAAAGAAAAAAGTCACAAAATTGTTAAAGCTCTTTCTCCCACCTAGAAAGATGTGTTCTGCAAGCCTGCTTCCCCTCCCATTACACCAGGAGCTAAATTAACAGCATTTAAGTGTCTATTAAAACACCAATGCTTTGCTGCTTCTGGCTGACCTCGCTGTGCCCTCATTCCATCGGCGGCTGCTCATTAAAACGGCATAATTGCAGGTGAGCGTCCGTCGCAGTATCAACACGCTTAATTAGCAAAGCGAGTGGGGTCCGCGCCGTGGCATACGGGGGCCAAGCAGATAAACCTGGGTAGCGTTGGAATAAATAACGGTTATCATGAGCGGACACAGCCTGTTTCATTAACGAGGGCAATGCCTCCTTATTAACAAAAGACAAATGTTTTCCAGCAATTTATTACAAATGAAAGTAATAATTGTATTTTTGGACAATGAGGAATAATTGAATCACACATAGTTAATATGCAGAAGTGGAGAGAAGTAGGATGAAGTTGTTTTTACCCGCCAACTCGTATGAAGATTAAACTTTTGTCGCTAATCGGCTCTTACATTTCAGTGATGTCATCTCTAATATGTATTAACTGGATATATATGACGGGAATATGCCTTTTAACCTGCCTCTGAACCGTCAGATGTCTGCTCGCTCTTGATCTGTCCATTTTAAACATTTTAGGTCCCCCTAGAAGCCCTGAGAAAGCTTCTTAGTAACAGTCGGCCGATCAAAGCCACCGCAGCATTTCCATCCTCTCCTGAACTGAAGCACAAGTTTGGGATCATCTGGGAAAAGGGAGGGGCGGAAAAGGGGATCTCGGGGGGGGAAAAATAACACGGTGTTTGACACTGAACGGACTCGGTAAACTAAAATGCCACATCGCATTGCAACAGCAAAATACTTGGAAGAGTGGTGATCTCTTGCACAATGATATATGATACAACACAATTTAGTCTGTGTTCCATGGTCAGTTGGTGATGCTGACCTCCATATATTGCAGGGAAGTGCATGCTTCTGTTTCTGTTTGACTAACACGACACCTCACTAGCAACTAGTCTTAGTGTCACTCAGAGTGGATACCGAGCGCTCGATGTTGCTACAAAGGCTCAATAAAAAGGTTGCTTGCTGTCAGCATTTTTTTACCTAAGGACTGGAGCACACGTCTTGTGCTGGAAGACACAGCCATCCCAATGACAGCGGACATTGTAAGTGTTATCACAGTATCTATGCTGCATAAGTATGTGAAATCAATGCTCGTGTTTTAAATCATCAAAATACGGTGAGCTAGTGTGATCAGTGTACTTGTTTAATGCATGATCACAGCATGTATATAAAAGGATAAAACGTTTTTAGAGTTTTCGTAGTCAAAATAGGGACGTACCAATGACATGCATTGTGAGCTAGCTCAAATTAACTCGTTTTATCGCATTATAACGCACAGAAAAGGGACAGAAATATGTGTTCATGTTTCAGAATGGGATTGTGAAAGATGGGCAAAATTCCAAAAAAGTGCATGAGTGGGACAGCGAGCGTCAATGCGAGAGATGCTGAAGAAAAGTTGTATAGGAGACTTTAATTTTACAATTTTTTTTTAAATCAATTTCTATGTACTTATTTCAGTAGAAAACTGCGAATGAAAAGGTTGAAAAATGCACTTTTTTTATTTTTAGGCAATTTTTAGGCACATATGCAAGTGACATACCTGCACTATATAGCCCTTGGGTGGTTAAGTAAAATGTATCTTTATTTAGTTCCCCCTCCCCCCTTTCTGAGAATATACTGTATGTATGTTGTATTATTTGGTGGTCGGAGTCAGAGGTTGCTGCATGGTATCAGAGATCACAAAAAGTGTGTGACAGCTGACAATTTCAGCCTTTTGATTAGGAGTTGTTGATATGAGCGGGCTCGTGGGTCTTTCCCAAACTCACTCCAGGGATTCTGGGCTGCCTGGCTATGCCACAGACAGGAACAAGCAGTCAGTTGACAGAATCAGGCGACACAGACGCCTTCTCCTCGTCGCTTTCCTCGCTGAAAACCCCCCAGTAATTAGAGTTTGGGCAACATGCAGACTGGGGAAAAAAGTGCCTACAGAGAGTCCATAGTGTCATGCATGTCACCAATTATGCAGACTTTTTTTTGCTTATGGATGCAACCAGCTGCTGTAGCAATGACACAGTGGCAAGTGTAGCACAGTGCACACTTCCACATGATGCGCCTGTGGTGGCTGTGACATCATTACAGGACTTATTCAGGTTTATCCCTGACATGTTGATTATTTACAACCGCAGCCATGTCAACAGTAACGCAAAGGACACATGATGTCACTTTTTTTTTCATGCGCATCTTATGACAAAACAAAATAGTCATTATCTTTGTGTTACAGTTTAAATCTATGTGATAGACAATTCAATTCGAAAGTAGATACACAGATAACCATTGGATTAAAAAAACAATATATTTTAAAAACAGAACTATTTGTCACCTAAAAATGCAATGTCTACTTGGAGAAGTAAACAATCCCACACTCACAGTGTCATAACAATGGTAATCGTAAAAAAATTTCAGACTGAGCATAGTGTTTTCAACACTTCAGGTAGTAGGTAACAAAGGTGCGACATTACAAAGCAATAAAGTACCCATACTCCTCTGTTGGTCTGGCTGCTCAAGTTTTTAGCCCTTCTTATAAAATTTAAAGATGTTTCAAACTTTAGTTTTTGCTGATGTGTTGAAAATCTAACTAGCTAGCGCGGCTGCTACAATTTACATTCATTCTCATCTTCAATCATGGCAAGCTATGGAGCATGCACACGGTCCTTTCGCCGACAGCCATTCCGTGTGTCATGTATCCACAATCAATTAATCTCAAGATTTATAGTTGATTCTTATCGATACAGGAGGCTTCTACCTGCACAGCCGAATCATTCTCTTGTCAAATCAAATCAGTTTATCCTTCACATCCCTAGATTTAACATTTCCGTCCATTTATTTTCTGTGCCGCTTATCCTCACTATGCTGGAGCCTATCCCAGCTGTCTTTGAGAAGCGGGGTACACCCTGGAATGGTCATCAGTCAATAGCACAGCACATATAAACAACAAACAACCATTCATAACTATGAACAATTTGGAGTCGCCAGTTAACCCAACATGTATGTTTTTTGGAATGTGGGAGGAAACCGGAGTACACGGAGAAAACCCACACACGGGAAGAGAGACACTGTCAAGTTCAAACTCCTGTGACACTTTTAAAAACACTTAAAAACAGAAATACAGACGAGACAGATAACAATATTCAAAGTTACTCGCAGCGAGGAGAGTGAAACCACATACCCAGTGACATGCCGCTCCACTCTGAATATGCAGTTGTCATTTTATTCTCTTTCGGGGGTCCCTACTACATGGTCGTGCAACTCTAAGGGGAGGGGGGGGACAGTTGCACGACCTGTATTTGTTTGTCTATGTGTGTTTTGTATATGTGAGAGTAATTACTTTTATTGTTTTACGAGTTCTTATCTTGACACATTCTTGCAGGATTATCATGAACATCTGCAGGGTTGCTGTTGGCGCATCCAGGCACCTCCAGGACCTGGGGGTCGCTGGGGGTCTCTGATCAGGGTCACAGGAACCTTCCTTCTTCAGCACATTCAAACACTTTCTATTGTCTAAGCAAATGGATATAAGGGTGATAACTATATTCATTCTATGTACTTTTTATTCCAACAGAAACCCAAGCGGAGAATCAAACCCAGGTATTCCTAATCTCCTGACTGTGTCATACAGACAGATCCAGACTCGCTCATCCCAAGAAATGACAGTGGTTCATATTCCGATCTTGGGGGTCAGCTTCAGAAGTTCAAAACTCCTCACGTGAACGCCCTAAATCACCACAAACTTTAATAACCAGTGAAAACACGGAAGTGAAATTTATAAGTTTTGGGTCCAGATTTCCAAAATTCCTTTTCTTAACCAGGTGCTCGCATGTTCAAATAATTTATTGAATGTCGACATTCCTTTAGATGTTTCCCTGACGTCGGCTTTAAATTAGCTAAGAAGGTTAGGGTGAAAAAACACGGCATCTGCTTAAATGTATCCGTCGCCAAAAGACAGCGTTGGCTGGAAGCTAATGACTTTAAAACACCTTAAGCTCCGAGAAATGAGGAGGGAAAGTTAATTGCAACATTTGCTCATCGAGTGGAGATGGAGGGCCACTCCAAAACGTCCCCTTCATTTGTGAATTAGAGACGTGCATTTAGCCAAAGGAAATGTAAAGTGGGATTGCTCACCATGAAGAGGAGGTTAAGTGCACTAATGGAAGGCAGTTAAGTGTTTGTTATTGTGGCCTTCCCATTATTTCTTTTCTCATATATATTCACACTTTAGATTTGTAGATGCAATCTCTTCAAAAGAAATGTTTTAATGGCTACTCTTTTATTGGGCTTTGCATACAAAATGATGTTTAGCGTCTGCTGGGAAACTTTCTCAGCGCAACAAGTAAGTTTTGGGCCATTATGAATTCAACAACTACTTCTATCCTCTACTAAATTAAAAGCAGCTCTCTTTGGCCACATGGTTATTTATGTGCACTGTACACAACACAGCAGCAACAGAACCAATGTTGTAATAGCAGTGAGGCGCAAACTACTCATTGCATGAGTTCATTGCAAACAACAGCTGAGCAGCAACTTTTTAAAGCGCATGTAGAGGTACATGAAGTCCATGATACTTCAAATGCTATTGGAGGTAATATCATCATGGAGGTTGATGAGAGTTTTTTGCTAATTAGAGACCCCGGTGGTTATTTATTTTTGTGACAAAACTCGTTTATTATATAGGTGTTAATTGGAGTCTTTAAAGTAAGTTTCACTGTAGCTTTGATTTACCATGGGTGTTTTTTCATTCACTGCGGGTGTGTTGTTTAGGTGGATTCACATTAGTATACATTAATGTTACAATGTTACCGTAATGTTCAGTGAGACACACAAGCACCACACTACTTTTGGTACATACTTTGTCAGAGCTAGCCAGGCAACATAGATACAGTATACACTAATCCCTTGTTTATCACAGTTAATTGGTTCCAGATCCGACTGTGATAAGTGAATTTCTGCAAAGTCGAATTCCTTATTTAAAAATGGCATATCTTCATTGTTAGAACATAGAAACTCGGTTTACGGCATTCTAAATATATTTTTTAACATTATTAAATTATTAAAATAGAGGATACAACCAACAAAGGAATGCAGTTAGAAGGATCACATTCAACATTTGATATCATTGTTGTATTCAATGACATTCAACATTCGTTCAACAGGAAAGACTTGGAAGTGGATCCGGACAATAACGGGAAAAAAGGAAGAACTTTCTTGTTAATTAAAATAATAACAATCATCATTGGTAGCGGCTTCACGGCAATCGAGTGGTTAGCGCGCAGGCCTCACAGCTAGGAGACCCGAGTTTGATTCCACCCTCGGGCTTCTCTGTGTGGAGTTTGCATGTTCTTCTCATGCGAGGGTTTTCTCCGGGTTCTCCGGTTTCCTCCCACATTCCAAAAACATGCTAGGTTAATTGGCGACTCCAAATTGTCCATAGGTATGAATGTGAGTGTGAATGGTTGTTTGTCTATATGTGCCCTGTGATTGGCTGGCGACCAGTCCAGGGTGTACCCCGCCTCTCGCCCGAAGGCAGCTGGGATAGGCTCCAGCACCCTCACGACCGTCGTGAGGATAAGTGGTAGAAAATGAATGAATTAATTATAACAACTGAAAAATAATAGAAAAATTATGTAAATAATGTAAATGGTGAATTAGTGCATGTTGAATACAGGGAGTGAATTTATAGGATATTAGAAATTGATCGGTCGGTTAAATAAGGTCTGCTTTGCTCCTACTTCTTTTCAGACATGTGGAATTGTGCATTGGATATGAATGAATGATTGTAAACTGTATTCATGCTCAAAATAAATGTCACCATAACCACATATCATTCACAGCATCTTTGAATGCATCTTCTAAATGCTTTATAGGCATTTAGTTCATTTAACCATGTTTGTGCTTGAAAATTCAAACATATTCAAACAATTTGCTTGTAAATGTATTAATAACAGACCCTAGTAAATCTGGAAACAGCATGATTTATGAAGATATTTTTGAAACGTGAAATTCAATGCAAAGTAGCGAGGGATGACTATAATTTTTTTATTTGTTTTTTCTTATACGGCCATCTCCCATACCCAAGTTGGGTCTGCTGGGAGAAAAAAGAATCCAAATTGTGTCATGTAGTGTAAATCCAGCTATAGACACACCAAGTGTCTTGCCAATGTTGGGACTTTGAAGTTTTTAGTCATTATTTGCATGTCGTCCCTTTCAAGACAACTTTGCATGTAATGTAAATGTAATCCCGCCTTTGACACGCAACGGAATTAGTGTTTCTAATTTAGCATGGCTAATATTATCTCCCTTAAGCATATTTGTGAGCAGAGAAAATTCATGGTTGGTTGTATTGTGGCTACCGCTCATGGACACAGGGCCTGACATTGCGTTTGTCACCCAAGCGGCGTACAAAAGCAGGGGTGAAAATCCTCCAAATTGCTTGGCGCCGGATTTGACACAGACCATCGGCGTAACACGGCGCCGCGTGCCAAGTAAAAACATCGACGACACAAAGCGACCCCCGTTTTCTAAATGAGAATTTTGTGTAATTGATGTCACGGCGCGGCAAGATTGGGATCATTTCTCAGTTTCCTCTCCCTTTTGTTTGCTGCCATTTCAGCAATACGCCCTCTGAACTTTAACAGTCATTTATTCTCTCATTTCCTTCTCTAAACAAAAGCGGGGGGCCCTCCTTTTGGCGCTCATCACTGACGAACACCATCTTGTCACGGCACGTAACAAAACCATTAAACGAGCAGCATTAAAAGCGGAGACGAGACGCAATTAGCCAAGAAATGACTCTGATCTCTGTGACATTTGGGAGAGAAATTGTAACGCAATATATGCGCTCGCGGGCCAGTGATTGACAGCCTAATCCAAGTTTGATGGGCGCCGGTCCGCGTTCGCCGAGCTGAGCGGGTCGTCGCCGAGATAACGAGAGCAGCTGCACGAGCCAGATAGCCGCGTCCACCGCGATTCGTCACCGGGCAAATTCCTCTGGTTTTAAATGATGATGAAAGTATCGACCATTAATGACAGGATCATCTCCCTGCCTGAAATAAATGCTCTAATCCCTTTTGCCAGGTCCATGAATTCCTAATATGAGTTATATAAACTGGAGTAATAAATCAGTGTTAGCTCAGTTGTGTTTGGAAAATTGTACCGAGGCTCTTTGCCCCCCTCCTGCTGTTTAAAATGCAAGAAGTGCATGAGGACATCTTCTCTTAAGCTGTATCGCCAATGAGTTATTGCTCCGGATAGATTAACTTCTTGCCTGCAATAAGAATTGCAAATAGGGAGAAGAATAAAAGGTGGATTTTTTTTTTTTTTTTTTGCTTGTTTGACTACAGTCAGTTGGCGGACGGGTTTGATGGATGTCCCAACCTTTCGTGAGCCGCGTGTTGGATTTGGTTGACGTGAGTGATGAGTACATCATGTTCATTGTTTTATAATGACATTAATAGCAGTCGTGGGAAGGGAGGGGAGCAGCAGAGAGAAGGAACATAATAAGACAGATGTAACTGACATGATGTTTGTGTAGCATATTAGGAATAACAAGAACCAAACCACTTATTAATACGTGTTGTATAAATGGAAGCCTGAAGCTCAGAGCTAAACCGCTAAACAGATTAATCAATGGTGAAGAAATCTATCTGGGATCTTAAAGGAACTGGGTCTAAAGTAGGCGTCCCCAACCACAGGGCCCGGCCCGCAGACCGGTACCAAGCGCAGCATTCAGATCCAAAATCACACACTGTTTTTATATTAGTCCATAATTTTGTTAGTAGTTTTTGAAATAAAGTGGTTCCTCGGTTTTCGTTCTTAATTCCTTTCAAAAAGTCAGGCATAAAACTGAAACATACAAGAACCAAAGCAATTTTTTCCACAGGAAAACATGTAAATTCAATGAATTTGTTCCAGACAGTAATAGTTATCAACAAAAGACATTTTACTGGGAATAGTCGTCCCTCGCTACATCGTGGTTCGGACTTTGTTGTTAAAAAATTACAAAATAATCGCTATTTTGTGGTTGATTACAGCCCATTATTAGTCTAAATCATTTTCTACCGCTTTTCCTCACGAGGGTCGCAGGGGGTGCTGGAGCCTATCCCAGCAGTCTTTGGGCGAGAGGCGGGGTACATCCTGGACTGGTCGCCAGCTAATCACAGGGCACATATAGACAAACAACCATTCACACTCACATTCATACCTATGGACAATTTGGAGTCACCAATTAACCTAGCATGTTTTTTTTTTTGGAATGTGGGAGGAAACCGGAGTACCACGCATGGGAAGAACATGCAAACTCCACGCAGAAATGGCCGAGGGTGGAATTGAACCCCGGTCTCCTAGCTGTGAGGTCGGCACGCTAACCACTTGACCCCTGTGCTGCCCCTAAAATATACATATTTGGGCAAATTGTACCCCTTTTCCCAAATGAAGCATTGTAAGCATAAAAATGTCCAAACAGAAATACATTATAAGGTATTGAGACCACCATTCAACTTGTGAATGTAGTATTCTACATTGGTCACTAGGTGTCAGTAACCGTTCACTGAGACAAGCACCAAACTTGATCGTCGTAACAACTTCTAAGCACTGTGCTTAGAAGGAGACCAAAAAGAAACCACATTTATTTTTTTTTACCATGGAAAGCTGTGACTTTATAAAAGAATATAACGCTACACTATTAGTGCCACACGCTGTCAAGGAGAACATTCTTGTTTCAACACAAGTTTTAGAGAGCATGTTTCATCACTTTAACGCTGTATAAGTTGCATCTCTGTGAGCTGAAAATATATACAACTGCTAATTTACATGTCCACCATTATCTAAGACTATTATACCGCATTTTGGTAATGGTAATGGTAATGGTTTTATTTCATTTGAACATGCATCAGATTACAATTGAGTGCATCCCATAATCAGTTCACAGTTCCACATGTCCAAAAGGAGTAGGAAGAAGCAAAGCTTATTAAATCCTACCCCTCCATCTGGTACTTCTGGTACAATCAGTATCTGTTACATTTGTTCACTTCCTGCTTTCCTAATATAGTTTTTAAGTTTGTTTTTTTTGTCTAGTACCGAAGTACGAGGTGATATGAGCATCCAATGCCATAATGGGTACCATAGTAAGTGTCAATATAGTGATATATATAGCACATCATGACTGGTTCAAGACTCTTCATCCTTGTATTTAGCAAACATCAACTGCTTGTATTGTTTCTTGAATTGGCTCATCGTTGTGCATTGTTTGAGGTCCTTACTCAATCCATTCCATAGTTTGATTCCACATACTGAAAGCGTCCATTTCCCATGCAGGATTTCATTTTGAAAATGTTCCGATTCACGTATTTCGGTGTCATTTGATATATTGCATGTTTTGAAAGCAGCTACATTGTAACAGAAAATACTACATAAAATGCTCCAGCATACCCTTCCATGACTCCAATGAGGATAAGTGGCATAGAAAATAGTCTAGTAATGTGATGTATGTTTTCATTATGTTTTATTTTGTTTGCAGTTAACTTTTTTCCACTTTTTAATATTTGCTTCAGCATTTGTTTTCTACTCTTTGCAAAGAGCGAGTATTTTTACAATTTATCGATATTGGTAGAGTGTTATTGTGAATACACATCCATCCATCCAGAGCTGGAACCCAAAAAAGTACACAGATGCAGATGGACTGCAAAGTGATCTGGAGTGGGAGGGAAAGACCGATGATCGACACGATAATACCAAAGTGTCTGGCTAGCATAATAGCAGGAATTCCCAAATTTGCCTCCCCTCAGTAAGATGATTGTAGAGGTGACACAATGCCGCCTCAACATAATGATTAGGGCCGAGTGGAAAGCAAAAAGCGAAATAGCTGATGAATATTTCATAAATGTTGGCGGGCACTTACTGGACACAAGGCCTGATTGATGACAAGAGTGGCTGTTAAGGCTTGAGACGTCGCTGAAGGGCCTTGGCCTCCTCTCACCAGCCGGTGCTGATGTTGAGGACCGCCGTTAATCGCAGAATAAAGATGTATTTAGCTGAAGAGCTCTTCATTAATGGCCTGCCTTCAAACAAAAAGTAGCGGCAGAGGCTTTTGTGCTATGGAACGGACCTGCAAAGAACATAGAGGTGAATTTGACACAGTCCAGTACACAGCCCATGCAATCATAATTTCAATGAAACAATATGCTCAGCTCAGATACACAATATCGGACAAGATTATAACATTAAATGACAATTTAATGAAATTAAATACAATAAAAATATTGCACACAACAACATTTGATAAACACTTTAACCATGTTGTTATGAGCTGTTATGAGTAAAAAGTTATTTAATTTAAATTCACATATTTTGAGTGTAGCTGTATTTTGTGGGATTTCCGTGCATACTTAAATGCATCAAATTGGACTTGGAGTTAGTTAGTGAGTGATGAGAATATCCACTTGTTTTTCTTTGTGTTTAATTAGACCACACATGCATAATAACAATATTATTGTGATTTTTTGAGCGTCCTTGAACATGTTTGTGAGCTGAAGACACAAACAATATATGTTGGGGAATTGCACAGCGGTTTAAGTGTTATCGGTTCTGTGACTGTGTGGGGACACCAGATTATGCTTCCATCTAAGCTGTTGCTACTTTTGTTCCGTTTTATTTCTGCAATGAGCTGCATGTTCCACAGATGGCCCCTGGGCCACACTTGGGAAACCTATGCGTGTCTCTCTAGGAAGGCAAGGTGTTGCCAGGCAACAGCAGAGTGTGTCCAAGCTCTGTCTTCTTGGATGTGTTGCCGGTCCGGGGTTGGGTTGCATTGTGGAGGGGTTTATGCAGCTTTCAGACCTGCATTACACGGCGGAACAAAGGTGGGGCTCCTCTCCCACTTCCCGGCGTGGCGGATAATTCATCTTTGTTGACTGTTTGTATTTCATTATCATATAAATGCATGACACAAGAAACACTTCCTGTGTCTTTTACTTTTAATGTGCAACCGTACTCGCTAATTATAACGATCATGTGTCAACACGGACCTCTTCCACTCGGAGTTGGTCATGACACATAACCCACTCAACCCTTTAACTTCTGATACAGGATCGACACGCCTGACTTTTGATAGCCTTTTAGCTAATTTAGTCATGCTTAATGATGTTATAGCACAGCCCTGGTGCTTTTGGTGCAGAGCGCCATGTTGCTAGGTGCTAGCATGATAACTGTTAGCATGTTAGCTAATTTATTCATGTCTAAAGGCAAATTCACACATGGCATGATGTGTAGACACTATAAGAACTGCCTTGAAACTTTCAATGCTTGAGGCTATCTGGCTAGGTGCTAACATGCTAATTGTTAGCATTTTAGCTAATATACTTAAATCTGAATACAAATTCATACATGGCATGATGTATCGCACTATGGAACTGCCTTGGCACTTTCGCCACTTAGTGTGATCTTGCTAGGTCCTACCATGCTAATTGTTAGTATGTTAGCATTCTAGCTTTTTTTTACTCCTGTTTCAAGGCCTTTATACACATGGCACGATGTAAAATGTTGTGTATGTATGTATATATATATATATGTATGTGTATGTATGTGTATGTATGTGTATGAATATGTGTATGCATGCTGCATGTATATACAGTGAAGAAAATAAGTATTTGAACACCCTGCTATTTTGCTATTTCTCCCACTTAGAAATCATGGAGGGGTCTGAAATTTTCATCGTAGGTGCATGTCCACTGTGAGAGAGATAAACTAAAAAGAAAAATCCAGAAATCACAATGCATGATTTTTTAACAATTTATTTGTGTGATACAGCTGCAAATAAGTATTTGAACACCTGTGTATCATCTAGAATTCTGACCCTGAAAGACCTGTTAGTCTGCCCATTAGAAGTCCACCTGCACTCCATGTATCATCCTGAATCAGATGCACCTGTTTGAGGTCGTTAGCTGCATAAAGACACCTGTCCACCCCATACAATCAGTAAGACTTTAACTTGTAACATGGCGAAGACCAAAGAGCTGTCCAAAGACACCAGAGACAAAATTGTACACCTCCACAAGGCTGGAAAGGGCTACGGAGCAATTACCAAGCAGCTTGGTGAAAAAAGGTCCACTGTTGGAGCTATCATTAGAAAATGGAAGAAGCTAAACATGACGGTCAATCTCAATCGGAGTGGAGCCCCATGCAAGATATCACCTCGTGGGGTCTCAATGATTCTAAGAAAGGTGAGGAATCAGCCCAGAACTACACGACAGGACTTGGTCAATGACCTGAAAAGAGCTGGGACCACCGTTTCCAAGGTTACTGTAGGTAATACACTAAGACGTCATGATGTGAAATCATGCATGGCACGAAAGGTTCCCCTGCTTAAACCAGCACATGTCAAGGCCCGTCTTAAGTTTGCATATGACCATTTGGATGATACAGAGGAGTCATGGGAGAAAGTTTTATGGTCAGATGAGACCAAAATAGAACTTTTTGGTCATAATTCCAATAAGCGTGTTTGGAGGAAGAAGAATGAAGAGTACAATCCGAAGAACACCATCCCTACTGTGAAGCATGGGGGTGGTAGCATCATGCTTTGGGGGTGTTTTTCTGCACATGGGACAGGACGAGTGCACTGCATTAAAGAGAGGATGACTGGGGCCGTGTATTGTGAGATTTTGGGGAACAACCTCCTTCCCTCTGTCAGAGCATTGAAGATGGGTCGTGGCTGGGTCTTCCAACACGACAACGACCCGAAGCACACAGCCAGGAAAACCAAGGAGTGGCTCCGTAAGAAGCATATCAAGGTTCTAGCATGGCCCAGCCAGTCTCCAGACCTGAACCCAATCGAAAATCTTTGGAGGGAGCTCAAACTCCGTGTTTCTCAGCGACAGCCCAGAAACCTGACTGATCTAGAGAAGATCTGTGTGGAGGAGTGGGCCAAGATCCCTCCTGCAGTGTGTGCAAACCTGGTGAAAAACTACAGGAAACGTTTGACCTCTGTAATAGCAAACAAAGGCTACTGTACCAAATATTAACATTCATTTTCTCAGGTGTTCAAATACTTATTAGCAGCTGTATCACACAAATAAATTGTTAAAAAATCATGCATTGTGATTTCTGGATTTTTCTTTTTAGTTTATCTCTCTCACAGTGGACATGCACCTACGATGAAAATTTCAGACCCCTCCATGATTTCTAAGTGGGAGAAATAGCAAAATAGCAGGGTGTTCAAATACTTATTTTCTTCACTGTATACATATATATACGTATATATGTGTGTGTGTGTGTGTGTATATATGTAAGTATATATATACATATTGTAATTGTACTGTATTGTAAGTGTATATGTGAGATACATTAATGTAACATAGTATGCATGTCTGAAATAAATTAAAAAGAAAGAAAGGAATGCTTTCGGACCGTCTTGGCACTTTTGATGCTACAAAGCTAACTGTTAGCATTTTAGCTCAATTCTTCAGTCCAAAAGGCTAATAATACAGACATGGCATGATGTAGTGACATTTCGCCATAGAGTGCCATCTTGCTGGGTGCTAGCATGCTAACAGTTAGCATGTTAGCTAAATTGCTTATGTCTAAATTCTAACACATGGCATTGCTTGCCAGCGTGGCACAGACACAAAATTTCCGCAGGAATTTTCTAGAATTTGTAATTTAATTTAATCACTGCAATTTATTCTAAGGGACACAAACATTTTTTTTAATTAATATATTTGCATATAGAACAGCTTTGGATGTATTGGTCATCAATTCACAGCAGCAATTTTTTTGGTTATATTAATTTATTACTACATTGATGTCATAATTTTACTTTTGATGTATCATTTTCATGTTTAAATTAATATTATTCACCCAAAAATCATTCACTTTCCCTTGTCTTGCATATTTGAATATAAATGGTTAATTGTGGCACCATGCATATTGAAATGACCTGTATGTTTTGAGCCTGTGATGTATGACCCTGTCAGTGCAGATGTGGAGAGACACCCAACAACTCGGGTACGGATGCACTCGTCCAGCCCTCTTTAATTAAAGTGTCTGCATTTTTCTATTACCGCCAAGTCCATTTGCAGATAACCATCCATCACACATCTGCACGCTCTCTACGGGCATCTAATGAATTGAGCAAAAAGTGATTTGTAGTGGTAATCCTTCAGAAAAGAATGAAGTGCAAGCATTGCACTCGGCTTTTATTTTAGCCGTCTTGCCTTCAGCTTCGTTTTGGAGGAATAGTGCCCTATAGGCAGTCCTTTCTTATACTGTATATGGCGGTGAACATTAGCTTTTTGCTGCTATTACCACGTACTGGTATTTCTAATGACTCTACTCATGTTTCATAAGCTTTAGTGCCCTTTACCTGCCATAATCCTCCAATTTTTCAACTTTGCTACGAGCCTACTAATAACTTAAATCTCATTCAGAACATTATGGAAGCAGAATTTGAACAGAATTTGACCCTAAATGAGGTATTAGCAGCAGTCAGGGAAGATAGATAATGCTATTAGACCTTAAAACTGTCAAAGGGGGATGTCATCAACAATCAAGTAGGCAATTTGCTTCTACTGAGCAAATTTATGTGGCTTCTTTAACATACCGTTTCCACTACAATAGACGCCGGGAGAACAAATAAACGCCACGCCTCAAATAGATCAGTGTTGTTTGCGTCAGGGATGGCGGTAACAAAATTATTTTGCTGACAAAGCCTTTTTTTAGTTTCAGGGTAAGGACATATTGATAGCTATCGACAAATACTGATTGAAATTATGCAAGTGATGATAATATTGGATTAATAATAGCACCCTAGCCTTAATAAGTAGTCTAAATTCAGCATCCAAAAGTATGCTGTGGTCTCTAGGGCATAAACACTGACAGGAGACTTGACAGTAAAGTAACAATATCGCATCATGAAGCCATTTATCGTGCCTCCTCTTCCCTGTATGAGCTCACCTGTGGCTCAGGAGAGTATAGGAGGTCAAGGCTGCATCCTCTAGAGGGCCAGTCGTAGACATGCCCAGCCCTGCTACGTCCCCAAAGGCCCTCCTGTCAGCTGTGTGCCTCCACTATCCTGTCACTGAGTCTATATGTGTGTGCGCTGCAGAACAAGAACCAATTTGATTTGCTCCATTGGCCTGTGAAGCTCGGCTGTGAGGCAGCACCTCTCTTTATTCCCCTAATGGCTTCCCGTCCTCGCTGTTCCTTTACCCCATCCCCAGACACCAGTTATATGCACCACTGTAAATATACATATATGCCACGAGAATGCCAGGGAAAGTCGGCGATGCAAAGACTAAAAAAACCAGAGGGGAATGCATGTGGAATGAAAGTTGGGAAAAGGCTGACCTCGGTACTGAGGTCTTTTTTCCATTGTTTTCATGCCAACATCCTTCAATCAGTTAAAGTCAGTTTTACTCTATTGGCTTTTCATTTTACCAAATCTTTATCTAACCTACTGGTCCAAGACCATGCTACGTTTCTACAATGAGAAAGTAATCAACAGATAAGACCATCAACAAGTATGTCTTTAATTTAGCACGTATGCAGTTTGCAGGTAGTAACCAAAACCAAAAAGACAAGATCGTAGGTACAGGCGCTAGAAATGAGATTGGCTGGGCTTTCCCTTAGAGCAGGGGTCTCAAACACGCAGCCCGCGGGGCAAATATGGCCCGCAGGACACTAGTTTGAGGCCCCCACCTTGATATGAAAGTTTAATGTTAGTGTGGCCCGCGCAAGTTTGATATGGATGCTGTATGGTATCATGTACCCAGAAAAATGTATTACGTTTGATTAATGTTCATGTTAAAGGTTAAATAACTGTTAATAGTTATCCTCCCTATCCGTGTGGAAGTGGTAAGTTTTTGGCTATTTAAGTTTAAAGGAAATAACTTGAAGGCTACCGTTTAGGTGGCTAGCTCTCTAGTTTGCGAGTTAGCATGTGTCTCAAGATCCTGCAGTTGCGCAATATGTTGTAAATAAAAAGAGTATAAATGTGACTATAGTCATGTTTTGTCATGTCTACAGGGCTCTAATAATGCTTTGTTCATTTTAATCTGAAAAAAATAATTTGTCTACCCACCAACTATATGTGGTTCTCTTTTTGTGCTTTTATTATTTGCCGTTTTATTATTATTATTTTATTTATTTATTACTGATTGATTGATTTTCTTTATTCTTGATTTGTTTATTTATTTTTTATCTTATTTTGTGTAGAAAAATAAAAAGTAAGATATTTGAGAACAGTGGAATGTTTTATCAGAGCTTTTCTTGTAGAAAATTGGAACCAAAGCGAAGTTTTTTAATTTTTTTTGTTTTTAATAAATCATTTTTTTTTTTTTTGAAAACCTGATGCGGCCCAGTCTCACCCAGACCTGAGCTCCAGTGGCCCCCAAGTAAATTGAGTTTGAGACCCCTGCCTTAGAGATAAGGTGAGAAGCACTGCCTCCACATTGAGAGGACCCAGGATTCCACCCAGATGCCTCCCTGGGGAGGTGTTCAAGGCACGTGCGACAGTTAGGAGGCCACAGGGAAGAGGCCAGTACATGTGCGGATGAGGAAGGAAGGACGGACCGGTTTCCTCCCACATTCCAAAAACATGCTAGGTTAATTGGCAACTCCAAATTGTCCATAGGTATGAATGTGAGTGTGAATGGTTGTTTGTCTATATGTGCCCTGTGATTGGCTGGCGACCAGTCCAGGGTGTACCCCGCCTCTCGCCCGAAGACAGCTGGGATAGGCTCCAGCACCCCCCGCGACCCTCGTGAGGAAAAAGCGGTAGAAAATGAATGAGTGAATGAATGAATGGAGTGCAGTACCGAGTTGCGCAAAATTCTTGAAATTGCCACAAATACATTAAGGAGAGCAGAGTGGACACACATGGAAATGTGTGTGACGTCCTGCTTTTTCCTGCTTTTTTTCAAGGAGTTTTTTGGCTCAGATCAGGAAAGTTAGAGAAGCATTCAAGCACAAATGAGTTAGAATTTAGTTTCAATCATCAGTGGGATGAAACGTTTTTTTTCAGACAATCCTACAGTAGAAGCATTTGGACTACAGATATAGCCAGTCGAGCTCTCTCCCACTGCAGTACAATTGCTATTATACCTGCGCAAGTAGCATCACACCCCGTCCCTCCGAAAGCGATCTAAATGGTAGCCCTTGTGAGCTGAACCATATAAGTGCGTGTGATGGAGAGACATGTAAAATTGCATTGCATCCAACGTGCAATCGGTGGAGTGCGGGGAGTGCATAGAGCGCTAACAGCATAGGTCGGCCATGTGTGACTCCTCGCTTTAAATGGCTCGTAGCACACAGGTACAATTCAATCACATATGAAATGAGTTTGCTGCAAGTAAACTTTGGAAATGGCTTTCTTTGTCAAGTCTGATGTGTGGAGCCGAGTATGTGTGCGGAGCGAGGAGGCGGGGGGGGGGGGGGGGGGGCATGTGGTTGTTAGTCTGCGGAAAATTGCAAAGGCAAGGGTGAGGGTGGGGGGGTGGTAGTAGTAGGCTGCCGCTAATTTAAGAGGCTTAATAATGACCCCCCACTAGTCTCTGCAGGAACCTGCCTGCATTCGCCCATCACATCACATGCATGGCATGACATGGAAACGGGAGATGCATGTCATTTTTGACACGGCCTGGCACTTACTGGCTGCAGGGGGAAAACTTGGGCATGGATTTCTCGCCGTGCTACCTGCTTGTTTCAAGCAGGAAGAAAGGAATATGTCAAGGCTCAGTGATTTATTCGGGGAGGGGGGGGTCTCCCATCCTCCACCGTGCTTCAATGGATCAATGTCATCTTCCTTTGATAAATAAGAAAACACGAATGAATATTCAGCGCAATCACTGTTAACCTATGCTACTTCTTTAAAATTTTTGATGTTTTTACATACATTTAAATGGGAATTTTCCATCACTACCATAATTAGTTCTTACACACTTTAATTAAACTACAAATTGGGGAAAAATTAAGCACCTTAACCAGCAGAGGTGCTTTTGAGTCAAGCTCCTATCACATCGCTTTTAAAACACTGGGGTTTCCCGTCAACCTTCCACTTTTGTAACTTCTGTGGTTAACAGGGCAGGAAGAGAATAATAAGCAAATGTCGCTGTCCAACAAATATTTTTTTAGTAGCCATATTAGATGCATCAATGTGTGAAACTTTGCAGTGCACCTAATTCTTGTTTAAAAAAATCTTTGAAGACATAATTGGTATTGTTGGTGTGGAGAACGGTTCAAATAAATCATTAAATAAAAATTAACGAGATAATGCAATTCCAGGAGAAATTTAGATGTGAATTCTGAAACGCTCAACTGAAAAGTAAATGTGTTCAAATCTAATCACAGAGGATTGAACCAGCAACCATCTGACTGGGAGATGACCGCTGCCAAAAATGGCAGACTTTCAAATGATAAAAAGTAAAAATGCAGAATCAATGTTGAAATGTAAATGAGTTGAATAATTAATAAGCAAGATCACGGATTGAACCAGCAATCGCCAGGCTTAGAAACAACCCTTCACCTCCAGAGCCCTATAGCAGTGGTTCTCAATTATTTTCTGAGGTGCCCCCACTGGGGTACAGAAATGTTTTTGCATCCCCCCGTATTTATCTGTACTGTACAGAATGACGGGCGGCACGGCGGACGAGTGGTTAGTGCGCAGACCTCACAGCTAGGAGACCAGGGTTCAATTCCACCCTCGGCCATCTCTATGTGGAGTTTGCATGTTCTCCCCGTGCATGCGTGGGTTTTCTCCGGGTACTCCGGTTTCTTCCCACATTCCAAAAACATGCTAGGTTAATTGGTGACTCCAAATTGTCCATAGGTATGAATGTGAGTGTGAATGGTTGTTTGTCTATATGTGCCCTGTCATTGGCTGGCCACCAGTCCAGGGTGCACCCCGCCTCCCGCCCAAAGACAGCTGGGATAGGCTCCAGCACCCCCGCGACCCTCGTGAGGAAAAAGCGGTAGAAAATGCATGAATGAATGTACAGAATGACCTCAAAACTCAAACCAATGAAATGCAACAAAATGACACATACAAGCAGTATTGCCAACTTGGCGATTTTTCCAATTCATTTGTAATTGGAAATTTGTCACGGAAAATAAGAACTTAAAAAAATAAGGTGGAAGAAGTAGTAGTAGTAGTAGTAGTAGAGGGATAAACACAGTAGATGAAAAATGGAGTTGAATTTTATGTGTAAATGCAAACTTCTGGTTTCTGTATCTACTTTGTAAAGCTGATTAAATGATTAAATGGCATGCATGTAATTAATTTAAAGCAAAGATGTTTTTTGATAATTTATTCGAAGGAAAATACCACAAACAAGCTTGACATTTGATTTCATGACTTTAGTCAGCAGCTCGAGCTTGTTGGTTCCTCTTTCAGAGAAAAATCCTGGGGTTCATTGCCAAAATAAAAAGAAAAGTGTCCCCTTTGCTTTGCCTCTTGATGCAACAGTCCCGATAATGCAACTGGCACGGTGTGTCCGCCGCTCCAAAAAAGATTCGCTTGAGAATCTCCCTCGGTCTTCCCTTGGTTTATCTTCCTTTCTATGGTCTCGCTGTCTTTAACTCATGTAGAATCATGCTTCCCATTCAGGGCCTCCGTGCGTCTAGTCATTTACATTTCACCGTGTTTAAAGCCGAACTAAATGGGATCTGAAAGCGTGGCATCACACTGACTGTCAGTAGAGGCGGGTCTGCTGATTTCATTTAAATTTTGAGGGTTTTATTCTACACAGTTCAGCAGGAGAGCTTTCTCAAAGGGTGCCTGTTTGGAATCATTTTGGGCATAAATTTGTAAATATGAGTTCAAGGTTATGATAAAAACCCAATGGAATACTCCGGATGGTTTTCGTTAGGCCTTATTGTTGAATGTTACGCAATAGCTTGTCAGTAGAGGTTTAACGCCATAATCACGGTTTGGCATTGAACTATGGCAACAGCTGGGTGTAACGGAATAAAAAATGCACTTTATTATTTATTTTCTAAATGTGTGAATTTATTATTCATTCATTTTCTACCGCTTTTTCCTCACGAGGGTCGCTGGAGCCTATCCCAGCTGTCTTCGGGCGAGAGGCGGGGTACACCCGGTCGCCAGCCAATCACAGGGCACATATAGACAAACAACCATTCACACTCACATTCATACCTATGGACAATTTGGAGTGGCCAATTAACCTAGCATGTTTTTGGAATGTGGGAGGAAACCGGAGTACCCGGAGAAAATGCACGGGGAGAACATGCAAACTCCACACAGAGATGGCCGAGGGTGGAATTGAACCCTGGTCTCCTAGCTGTGAGGTCTGCGCGCTAACCACTAGACCACCGTGCCACCCGTGAATTTATTATTATTTAGTAATTGCGTGAATTTTATCTTAATTAGTTATTTATTTTTCTTATCTTGTTTACTCATTTTCATCGCTTTCCTGGTATGTGCTTTTTTTCATCCATTCACTTCTGCTCCTCCCGGGCTTCCGTAGTTGGCCCCAGCTCTGGTAGCACTTCCTGTCTTTGCCACGCAACGTGGTTGGCATTGATGAGGGTAAGTTCAGTTAAAGAGCTGCAGACAAAATGTGTTGTTTAGTTTAAGATTTGGTCATCTGTGTTGTGTATATTATTTTTATGTCCACATATTTGTCATTTCAAGTGGTTTTACTCACTTGTACAGGGCAACAAAATGCAGTTAGCATCCAACCAGAAGTGCAATTTTATAAGTACCTTAGTAGTAAGTAAATGTAGAAATAGAATAGAGCTGTAAATGGACAGATCTATGTACAAACTATAACTGGCTGTGACTATAATACAGTGAGGATATATACAGAGATATAAATGACTATAATATGGCTATTGCAGATTATACAGATTACAAACAGTATGCACAGTATGGATGTGACAATATATATTAACAGTAATATGTACAGTATTGCAATGAAGTGACTATGATACAGTGTGGATCAGTTCATTCTCAGTATGCACTCCACAATCACTTAGTACTCCAATATTTACTACAGACCAGAAACCACCCGGCTGGTATCACACCTATCTGCTTAATCATTATCATTACATGATGATTTCAACTTGCATTATTAAAATGCCTTGTCGAAAAATCAAACCTCACAATCGCTCAGCATTACTTTCTCTACCGTCGAATCTCTGCGCACAGTCGATTGTTGTGATTGTGTTCCACATCGGCTGAAGACGCGAGACTCTCGCGTTGCAGCAGTCTTTATCCACACATGTAAATTTTGATTGATTGATTTTCTTTATTCTTGATTTGTTTATTTATTTTTCATCTTATTTTGTGCAGAAAAATAAAAATTAAGATATTTGAGAACAGTGGAATGTTTTATCAGAGCTTTTCTTGTAGAAAATTGGAACCAAAGCAAAGTTTTTTTAATAATCAATTTTTAATAAATGCGTTTTTTGGGGGTTTTTTTTTTTTGAAAACCTGATGCGGCCCAGTCTCACCCAGACCCGAGCTCCAGTGGCCCCCAAGTAAATTGAGTTTGAGACCCCTGATTTGGGGGCTTTGAAAAACTTTCTGAAGCAGTGATTTAAAAATATATTATTAATAACGTAGTATTGTAAATAACCACATAAACTGTTGTGCAAATACACAGCAATTTTGGAAATAAGAATGATTATTTTATTATTTCTTCTATTATGACGCTTCCATGCCAGCATCTTTGACGAGCATTCTTGCAGTAGTTCCTGATAAGCTTTAAGCTTTAATCAGACAATTTCAGGTTCAAAAACAAACATCCTAAACATATGTTTTACTCTTTGATATATAAAAAAATCTTCTTCCTTTCATCAAATATGCTTTGGTACAGTGCATTGAAAAATCCTTCTTGTCTTCAAGAAACTTCTGTTCTGGAATTCTGTGGATTACACTCACAATCCACCTCCCAACCTTTCCAACTCTATAATCCTGAAAAAGGAAAGCATGCAAGGTTCCCTTTTATAATCAGGACCGGAATAGATAAACAATAATAAAACATTTCCGCAAATGAAAACAAGGCCAATGACGTACAGAGAAGGGCTTACCCTTTATAAGCCAGACGCCTCAACAACTCTGTCTCTGTTTGTTTGGAGCGGGGCTTTGCTATTGTTACTGTTTTTTTTAATCCCACAGAAGTAAATTTATTTTAATGGATTAAAGAAACTGTGATTTTTCCACTTCAAACACATTTGGGTGATAAAATGACTGCAGCTCAGAACGAGTGTGTTCATTGGCCCCTGTCCCCTCCATCACCCCCTCTCCCTGCATCAATATTTTTTTTTTCAGCCCATTCTGTTCAAAATGTACAGTACCTTTTCTTTTCAGGTTGCATGCGTCTTTGTCTCTGAAAATCACACTTTTACTTGAACAGGAGCTGGTTTGGATCATCTTAGAGCCCAGCTCCTAACGTCAGTCGACAGTATCAAACATTTTAATGCTAATGCTAGAAACAATGCTAACAGTAACAACAGAGAAACATGGTCAATGTGGGCATGTTTCACAAAGTTGTTAAAAGGGGAACTGGACTTTTTTTTTTATTTTGCCCATCATTCACAATCCTTATAATACATATTTCTTTCCCTTTTTCTGTGCATTATAACACGAGAAAATTTGGTATTTTCAGCTAGCTTACAATGCTGTCATTGTGATACACCTATTTCGACTATGAACCCCTCTAAAAAACGTCGAACAATGCTGCATTGTTTGATATACAGTAAAGTCTCATTATATCGATATTCTCGGGAGTCGGAAAAAATACTGATATAACCAGACTATCCATATATCCGATCCTGCGCCGAACTGCATTAAAAGTGGGCAATAATGCACTGGACATTGTTCTATAGTATAGAACAATGTTGAGCAGCTTAAATCAATCTTTGCTTAAGGATTTCAATACCAAAAAAGAACACGGCGAACGGCTGCTTCCAGTCAACTTTATTTTTCACACTTCCACCACCAGAGCGCAGCACACACACCGATTCCCGCACTTCCTGGTTCACAGGTCATGCTCAACCCGCCCCACATAGCTGGCCAAACACATGCCTGTATATAATCTATACACACGAGAGAAACCACAAACGCCAGCATGTACATATGAAAAACAGTGATTATTGCAAGCGATAAAAAGATATCTGAATACAACACAATTAAATACATGTATTTGTACGCTTGTGTCTTCGTTGGAATAGGTGTGTATGCTATGTCAGTTGGTTCTTCTGTTGCAGGCATGTGTTCGGCCAGCTATGTGGGGCGGGTTGAGCATGACCTGTGAACCAGGAAGTGCGGGAATCGGTGTGTGTGCTGCGCTCTGGTGGTGGAAATGTGAAAAATAAAGTTGACTGGAAGCAGCTGTTTGCCGTGTTCTTTTTTGGTATTGAAATCCTTAAGCAAAGATTGATTTAAGCTGCTTTTGTATCGATATAAGCAGACCAAATTGGCTGGCGGGAGATGAAAAGGGCATCGTAGTAACCGTAGTAATTATCATAATAACCGGGTATCGTACTAACGGAACTAATTATATCATAAAAGACTAGAAATTTGCCGGGAAATGAAAATAGTGTCGTAATAAGTAGTAATTCGTTATAACCGATATCGATATAACGAGACTTTACTGTATATGCTGTGATCATGCATTAACATGTAATAGTTGCAGTATCTTGTTGTATTTTGATGATTTAAAACACTAGCAAAACTTCTCTCCTCGGCGCATTGATACTAGCAAACTAACAAGACGCCTCGCTAATCACTAGCGTCATTCACAGACAGACGAGTGGATACCGACCTCTCAATTTCGATACAAACACTCAACAAGATGCTTGTTTGCCGTCATCATTTTTTACCTGAGGACTGGAGAACACGTCTTGTGCTGGAAGACACAGCCATCTCAAGGAGAGCGGACATCGTAAGTGTCGCTGTTGCTGTTGTTGACAGAACTAGCATGTATCAATACGCAGAGAAAAAAAGTATTGGTAGAGTTTTAAATTATCAAATTAGGCGAGATACTGCAGCTATTACGTGTTATCACAGTATATGTTAATGCATGATCACAACGTGTATAACAAATGAAGCAATGTAGTTTTTTTAAGAGCTTCATAGTCCCAATGACAGCATTGTAAGCTTGCTCATATTAACTAGTTTTCTCGTGTTATAATGCACAGAAAAGGGAAAAACATGCGTGTTTGTGTTTCACATAAGGATTGTGATTGAAGGGCTAACTTCCAAAAAAGTACAGTTGCCCTTTAAATTCTGAGCGTTAATGCTAATAACGAGTGGTTAGCATGCAGACCTCACAGCTAGGAGACCAGGGTTCAATTCCACCCTCGGCCATCTCTGTGTGGAGTTTGCATGTTCTCCCCGTGCATGCGTGGGTTTTCTCCGCGTACTCCGGTTTCCTCCCACATTCCAAAAACATGCTAGGTTAATTGGCGACTCCAAATTGTCCATAGGTATGAATGTGAGTGTGAATGGTTGTTTGTGTTGAATGTGCCCTGTGATTGGCTGGCGACCAGTCCAGGGTGTACCCCGCCTCTCACCCCAAGACAGCTGGGATAGGCTCCAGCACCCCCCACGACCCTTGTGAGGAAAAAGCGGTAGAAAATGAATGAATGAATGAATAATGCTAATAACAAAGAAAAGTGTTTGACTCGTCATACTATCAGATGTTCGACACAAGACAATCAAATCAAGACAACCATGTGTAAGCTGACTTTGGACTCCGAATGCAACAGATCATACTGTCCAATGTATAACATAACATATGTAGATAATGGTAATGTGTGTTTCAAAATGTTGCCAACTTTCAAAGCGACCAACAATGTCTCAACGCTAATGCTAACAACAGAGAAACGTGATTGACTGCTCATACGGTGCATTCGAATCAATCAATGTTGTTTGAGTTAAAATCTGTACATAGAGGTTAAGAAATGTTGGCATCTTTCAAAACAAATCTAGAACTTTGAACGTGAAACATGAATGTAGCACTTGACTCCTCATACTATCTGAGGTACGACTCGAGACGCATAGATGATGGTAACCCAAAAGAATTAAAGTGGGTTACTCACCTTTTCACACAGGACGATGTAGGTTTGCATTAGGTGTTGTCAATATTTAAATTAGTTTGATGATCTGAAATATTTAAGTGTGACAACCATGCAGAAAAATAAAAAATCAGGAAAATACTTTTTCACACCATTGCAAATAAAAACCAAACACAATGAAGTTTCATAAATCATGCCGGGGACGCATGGACATCCTTCCCGATGTCATGCATAACAGCGGTTCAAAAATCCGAAGTTTTATTGTTTCAGAAAATGTTGTTCCAATTTGAATAACATGTTGGGACACCAACTGGTATTGTAAAGTGCACTCCAGTGCCGGTTGTGTGGGATGAACATATTTGTGAAGCACCTCTTATGCTACTGTAAGCACTCATGCCCTCTTGTGAGTAATTAAACATGAATGCCTCAAATAGAGTAAGAAGAAAAGAGTGTGCGAGAGCAAGGCTAAAAAGAGCTGCATATAAATACATATAAGCCTCGGCTGGCAAAGTGGGTTTGGAAATCTCATCAAGTCGGCGGCAAAACGGGCCCCTTTTGTAATTAAGAAGAAATGAAAATTGCTTATCGCTTACCAAGTTACTTTGCCTGCCATTTGGGCTGCTTTCGCAGGGATTAATCAGTGGGCTATTGACATTACATTGTTTCACAATTATCATTCATACGATGGTATGGTAATTGGGCATATTTCATTAAGGAATTACAGCGCCCACATGTAATTTTCCGGCGGAATGAAGATACGCAAATATAAACATTAATCACAGGCCGGAAATAACAGAAAAATATTTCATCTGCTGACGCAACACAATGCTGATAAATAAGTACAAGGGTAAATCCTGTCACCAGGATAATCATTCATTCATACAAGTGCAGATAAATCTTATAGTACATATTGATTAGTATTTAAAGAATTACATAATAGTGTATATACAAGATGAAAATATGCATGAAAGGCAGTAACTTGGGAGTTCTCCTTAAACTTGTTTTCACCAAGCAAATAAACCCAATTAAAACACTTTTTTGTCCTGTTCACAGATAGATTGGAAACCCTGCTTCCCCTCCCTTGTGGTCTTTTTCCAATATCCTCCCGTGAAAACAACATGTCACCGTTCTAATGACCTGAGGCGCTTGATAAAGGAAGAGTTTGCCTAATGCTTCCATAAACATGTTAGGCAAAGTCCAGCAGGATGTAATTGCATCTAATATATTTACACAGCATTGATTTCCCACCCACCTATGACCACGCTGTGGTCAGTTCGACCGGGTCACAGCGGATGGGCTCTAAAGTCAACTCTGTCCTCAACAAGGCCAAGCAGCAGAGACAATGGAAAGTATTGGAATGAGGTAATTACTCAAAAGCCATGACAGCCCTCGGAGGCTAATACCAGGAACCTCTTGATCCTGGATCCCCGACACGCATCTCTGGAGACAGAGCAAAGAAAGCCGTCTTTCCAGAGATTTTTGTTTTACTCTCGTTTTTTCGCTTTTAAAACGAGTAATAAAATAGTTCTCTAACTGTACTGTCATGTGGCATGGATGAAACAAAGAAACCCAAAAAGCCAATTAAAACACTGTACAAAACACATAAAAAGAACACTGACTCACCATCAATGCGAGGCTGGAGGAGTTGTTTTTTTCGAGAGAGGATAACAGCTTGGTTTGATGTGCAATGAGTGGCAGGGCCCAGCGTGTTTTTAACATCCATTTTTTTTTTGGTCAGTGCCAAAAAATGACATTCTCTGAACAAGCAGAGCTCTTTACAAGGATGTTTTCAAATAGTCTTAGGTGAAATTGAATAAATTGTTACAATATTGAGGTACAGTAATCCCTCACTACGTCGGGCTTTGAATTTCATGGCTTCACTTCATAGTTTTATAAAATATATGAATCTGTACATCATACTGTTTCATGTTTGAATACTGCCTATTATTAGTTTTAAGCATTTTCAAGCTTAAAAATGGCTAAATTAACTCATACAAATATAAGGCATTCAGAAGACACGTTCAAAGTCATTGTGATAATATGTAGTATTCTACACAGGCCAGTATTCTACATGTCAGTAATATTACTGTAATGTTCCGTGAGACGTACAAGCGGCACACTTGATCGACGGAACAACAGGCTTATATTGCAGGTTTGAATTATCTCACAGCAGCCATAATAATTAGAAGCTACTCTTATATACATAGACTTTCTTTATTGTCATTGCACAATAACACAGCAGTGAAATTCCCAACGAAATGTCATTGCCTGGCTCCCGTGTAATAATAAATAATAAATAATAATGTGGAGAATAAATAGATTTCATCAAATATGAACAATGTACAGCGTAAACAGTAATTTGTACAAATAATTTTGAATAAATATTTTTTGGTTGTGCGTGTGGGCAGGTAGAGGCTTATTTGGCATTGAGCAGTCTGATGGCCAGGGGGAAGTAGCTGTCTCTATACGTATATAAGTATATGCAAATGAGCTAACTTCGACAAGACGACAATATGCACAAGATTGGGTCCACGAAACAAGATTTTAACATTAAATAGAAGAAATTCGGCATACTGGCTCATTCGTGTTGGCTCACTTGTTTGTCATCTGAATGTTACGCTAAAAACAAATAAATACATGTGCATGAATTCTGATAGTGTTAGAAATACTGTAGTAACTGACGATGGTAGTATTGCGCATTTCAAAATGTAGCCAACTTTCAAACAAATCAATGCCGTCTATTGATCTTTCAATTGCGTCTTGAATGTTTTTTGCCCATTGGTTGGGGACCAAGGCTTTAGAGTTTTAAAGAAAATGAAAAACAACAGAAAACCCAGCAGGGCTGATATCCTCCCCTCCCTCTCCCATGCCTTTCTTTTCTTTTTATCAGGTTACATGACTGGAGGCTTCATTAATCACCACCTCGACAGCCTTTGCCGAGGTGGGGGTGGGGGGGCTAACTGCATTTGGCCCAATTAGGCATCGCAGAGACAATAGGAACGGCAAGTTGCGCCTTCCATGTCACGAGCCAAGCTTTGCCTCCCTGTCATTACCTACAGAAAAGGAAAGGGAAAAAAATTAACCCCTACCAGCGTCCCCCTGCTTTCCGTCCATTGATCTGAGGCTTTTATGGCATCCCTGGAGCGTGGCTCACAATTAAAGATATTATTACATCTGCATTGATTTCTTTTAACAGAGCGTCTCCAAGCAATTTAAAAAAATTACAGTTAGGAAGTGGGCCAATTAAAAGGCCTCCGGCCCTTGAGGGTGGCAGTCTTGGTGGTGGTGACAGAAGGGGAAGGACTATCAAAATGTTGTCCAAGGACATTTTCTTTCATTCATTTGCTGAACTTGAGCTATGTCCATAAGAGCATTTTTATCAACAAATATGTTGACAAAAATGCTTCTGACAGTGCTTGTGTTATAGGCATAACGGTTACTACTAGAAAGGGGACCTATTTTTGTTCTTCCACTTTTCTGACCTACATATAAATGCAGTTTGAATTTTGTACTCTCGTGCAATTAAAGGATGCCAAAGTTTAAGATAATGAGGTTTGCACATTTGGAAGTGAGCCCTGAAAGAAGTTTGGGATGGATCAAAACGCTCCGTTTCAGAGGGCTGTTCCTTTGTGATGTCATAGAGGAATGGGCCTCCTTATGGGCGTGGCTGTAGGTGCGATACACTCTGCCCTCTCCCACGCTCTGCTTCTCCGTTTACAAGGCAAGCTCAGGCAGAAGTTATTGGAGCAAGAGAAAAATATTTTTATCCGTCAACGGCATTTCACACGGGACTGTTTTTCTGAACATAAAAATTGATAATAGCCACCAAACTGTTGCTGAAGCTAGAAGCATCACGCTCTCGCCGGGAGAGGTGTGCATCCACGCGGCACCAGCGGTGCTTCTGACAAAGTGTGTGCGACAATGAGTGCTCCTCCTCAAGCAGGCGAGGCACCAGCGGTGCCTACTCTTTGAGTTCATACACGGTAAGTCAGGGGTCTCCAAAACACTTTTGACTTTAAAAACTTTTTAAAAACTTTTTAAAACAATTATTAACTCATATACAGTGAAGAAAATAAGTATTTGAACACCCTGCTATTTTGCTATTTCTCCCACTTAGAAATCATGGAGGGGTCTGAAATTTTCATCGTAGGTGCATGTCCACTGTGAGAGAGATAAACTAAAAAGAAAAATCCAGAAATCACAATGCATGATTTTTTAACAATTTATTTGTGTGATACAGCTGCTAATAAGTATTTGAACACCTGAGAAAATGAATGTTAATATTTGGTACAGTAGCCTTTGTTTGCTATTACAGAGGTCAAACGTTTCCTGTAGTTTTTCACCAGGTTTGCACACACTGCAGGAGGGATCTTGGCCCACTCCTCCACACAGATCTTCTCTAGATCAGTCAGGTTTCTGGGCTGTCGCTGAGAAACACGGAGTTTGAGCTCCCTCCAAAGATTTTCGATTGGGTTCAGGTCTGGAGACTGGCTGGGCCATGCTAGAACCTTGATATGCTTCTTACGGAGCCACTCCTTGGTTTTCCTGGCTGTGTGCTTCGGGTCGTTGTCGTGTTGGAAGACCCAGCCACGACCCATCTTCAATGCTCTGACAGAGGGAAGGAGGTTGTTCCCCAAAATCTCACAATACACGGCCCCAGTCATCCTCTCTTTAATGCAGTGCACTCGTCCTGTCCCATGTGCAGAAAAACACCCCCAAAGCATGATGCTACCACCCCCATGCTTCACAGTAGGGATGGTGTTCTTCGGATTGTACTCTTCATTCTTCTTCCTCCAAACACGCTTATTGGAATTATGACCAAAAAGTTCTATTTTGGTCTCATCTGACCATAAAACTTTCTCCCATGACTCCTCTGTATCATCCAAATGGTCATATGCAAACTTAAGACGGGCCTTGACATGTGCTGGTTTAAGCAGGGGAACCTTTCGTGCCATGCATGATTTCACATCATGACGTCTTAGTGTATTACCTACAGTAACCTTGGAAACGGTGGTCCCAGCTCTTTTCAGGTCATTGACCAAGTCCTGTCGTGTAGTTCTGGGCTGATTCCTCACCTTTCTTAGAATCATTGAGACCCCACGAGGTGATATCTTGCATGGGGCTCCACTCCGATTGAGATTGACCGTCATGTTTAGCTTCTTCCATTTTCTAATGATAGCTCCAACAGTGGACCTTTTTTCACCAAGCTGCTTGGTAATTGCTCCGTAGCCCTTTCCAGCCTTGTGGAGGTGTAAAATTTTGTCTCTGGTGTCTTTGGACAGCTCTTTGGTCTTCGCCATGTTACAAGTTAAAGTCTTACTGATTGTATGGGGTGGACAGGTGTCTTTATGCAGCTAACAACCTCAAACAGGTGCATCTGATTCAGGATGATACATGGAGTGCAGGTGGACTTCTAATGGGCAGACTAACAGGTCTTTCAGGGTCAGAATTCTAGATGATACACAGGTGTTCAAATACTTATTTGCAGCTGTATCACACAAATAAATTGTTAAAAAATCATGCATTGTGATTTCTGGATTTTTCTTTTTAGTTTATCTCTCTCACAGTGGACATGCACCTACGATGAAAATTTCAGACCCCTCCATGATTTCTAAGTGGGAGAAATAGCAAAATAGCAGGGTGTTCAAATACTTATTTTCTTCACTGTACCCAAAATATTAGAAAGTGGGGTTTGTTAGTGTGACCAATCACCGCAGGTGGGCTGTGTGTGGAGTAAATAAATTGGCGTAAAGCACGAATCCAACAAAATACAGCTGGAAAAGGTGCAAATCCTGGAAGATCTAGAAACTTTTCTGTGCTGGTTATTGTGCGTAGCTGCTCTATAGGAGTCCACAACTCAATACAAAGAGTCGAAAAATTAGCATAGTAGGTCCGCTATAATAAGGATTATATTGAAGCAGAGGCACTGCTGATTTAGTCTCAATTAGCTTGCTGTCAAAAGAAGACAAACTGGACAGACTATTTCTAATACTTACGGTAGGAAAATGTTTTGGAATACAGGCAAATGTAACATATAGGTGTCTTGTGTGACATACAGTAAATGCTCCAATGCTGGTGCATTGTTTACAAAATTAAATAATTGCCGGGATCTTAAATTGTCTCCAGGTCAAGAAACCGATAAAAATTAGTGTGACCACCTGCAGCTATAAGCAATACATCAAAAAGTAGAAAACCTTCCCACTTTGTTGTGCACTAGAAATTATTTTAAAAATTATAAAATATATAATGTAAAATATGTCATATAAAATCAAAATTAGTTTAAAATTAAAAATATGCATTATAAATCATGATTTTGAAATCATTAAATAAATAGTTATTAAAATTTGGTTTAAAATTCAGCTTTCAAATACAGCCTCGCTCCAATCTTTGCGGTATAGGTAAATAAATGCCCCGGCCATGATTTCAGCGTTTACACTAGTCCCTTCACAATCAATAAAGCCTAAACATAGGTGGGATGAGTTCAGCACCACATGCAGTCTCCTTGCTGTAACCAAACTGCACCCACGACAAGGCCATTCGTGCACTTATCCAAGACCCGAGTTTTCCATTTGGTCACACTGCTTGCTCCTGAATAGTCACCTCTTGGGAGATTAACCCTTTCATTAAAAATGCCTGACCGGGGTCAACTTACTGCCTGGCTCTGCAGTCGCTGCACCGTGCTTTGATCTATCAGCTATGGAGACATTATTAGCAAACTCTTAAGTCAGGCCATGTGATTAGTTGTTTTGTAAAATTTGTAGAAATTATTTATAATCCTATTAAGTGACCGAGGGGGAAGCCCCGCATAAAATATGAGACTTTTTGTTGAAGTTGTGGGAAAAGTAAAAAATCTGAGCCATAATCCTCTCAAACCAGCACTGATATCTGCATCTTGGACATATTAGGCGAAATTGTGTCCATATTTATGTAACACTACTGCAAGGAATGATTGTGACGTTACAGGCCGCATGCATTGTAGAGAAATCTAATGTATAACTGGGGGGGCGGGGGGGATCACAATTTTTACACCTCCCGTCTCCCTTTCAGGGGCCAGCATTTTGCAGAACAAAAGTCAATGTCTCAGCCCAAATCTCGTGTGACAATGCGTAGCAACCCGTGCTATTTTGGGCTCTTTGTGGTGCCAATCTCCTATCTCTGCCGTGACATTTTTTCCAAAGAAAGAGTAGATTTCCTAGAGACTCTGCCCTTTGCAACTTCCACAATGTATTCTTGAGCATAGACTTAAAAAAAAACTGACCCTCCTCCCCGCTCTTAATACCGTCGCTCACTGCAGTGACCAGAGAAAGGGGAAATTAAGACAGCGTATCAGGCTCTAAGAGTCCCAATCTTTTAGCCGGTGGAGTGAAAAGACCTTATGCAGATGCTTAATTCCTGTTTTCACTATTGGTACAAAAAGGTGGGAAAATTTTGTCCTCTGACTAAACTGTATACAAGTGGAAGGGAATCCAAACAGAATAACCGTTCCTTTATCGCACGTTTTAAAAGGGAACTAAATGTTATTTTTATGGAGGTGCAGACCCAAGAATTTTGATGACTTTAGACTCGACTTGACAATATCGTTTTGCAACTCGACCTGGTGTTTGACATCGGCTTTCTTCTGATGACTTAAAAATATTTGATATTTTCAATGAGTGAGTGCATTGAGTAAAATGTGTCCCCCTTCAAAGTATTCAACCAACATGACCATTATTATATCATTTCCAGCAACACATTTTCCCACAGAATGTGTTGCATTGAAGGAATCTATTAATGTGGTTAATGAGGGTTAATTAATGAGGGTGTGGCCACTGCTAGAAAGTGGATTTGGCATATTTAATAGATTGGTACATTGTTATAATGGCATTTTATGTGGTAAGCACTAAACTGCTTATAATTTGTATGGGCTCAAAAATCTCAAGCCTATGAGATGTCCTATGGGACTTAGTAATGGTTTTATTTCATTTGAACATGCATCAGATTACAATTGAATGCATCACATAATCAGTTCACAGTTCCACATGTCCAAAAGGAGTAGGAAGAAGCAAAGCTTATTAAATCCTACCCCTCCATCTGGTACTTTTACAATCAGTAACTGCTACATTTGTTCACTTCCTGCTTTCCATAATACAGTTTAAGGTTTTTTTGTTTTTTTAATAATGCACCTCGTACCGAAGTACGAGGTGATATGAGCATCCAATGCCATAATGGGTACCATAGTAAGTGTCAATATAGTGATATATATAGCACATCATGACTGGTTCAAGACTCTTCATCCTTGTATTTAGCAAACATCAACTGCTTGTATTGTTTCTTGAATTGGCTCATCGTTGTGCATTGTTTGAGGTCCTTACTCAATCCATTCCATAGTTTGATTCCACATACTGAAATGCTATGGCTAGCATAACGTAGTCCTAGCATAGAAGTGTTTCAAATGTACTTCTTCCCTGAGATCATATTTCTCCTCTCTTGTAGAGAAGTATTGGATGACATTTTTAGCTAATTGGTTATTTTTAGCCTTATGCATTATTTTAGCTGTTTGAAAATTAACTATATCAGCAAGTTTAAGTATTTGTGATTTTAGAAATAAGGAGTTAGTATGTTCTCTGTAGGCTTGACTCTGTCTTGTCTTAACAATTAACTTGGGTGTTTTTTTACTTGAGACTTGGCTTGAAATTTTGGTTTAAAGACGTCTGGTAATATGTGTCTTGATAGCCTGTTTACGAGAACCAAACACAAGAAGAATCTATCATATCGTGTTCCACTTTCGAGCAAGGATGCTCATACGGTCGCTTCTGAAGTTCAGGGTTTTCATGACTTCATGAAAGAAAACCCTCCTTCCTGGGAAGTACAGGCTGTCCGGTTTGAAAACTTAAATCTTAAAATGGGTTGGTCAGCCACAGATGTGCGAGTTCCCAGTTTGACCATGTTTTTCATCAACAAACAGGCCAGGCTGTAGCTGTGAAAATGTGCATGTGAATGTCAGCACTGTACATACTGTAGCTGTACATAGCTCACTCGCTAAGCTAGTGTTGCTGCCATTTGTGTCACGCTGCTTAATGTTACATTCTTGAATGTGATAAGCGGTATTTATTATTTCGAAAAAGTGCAAAGTTACAGTGTGTATGTAAAAAGTATGCAATACTAGAAACAGGGTGACCAAACACAGCTCATTAGTATTAAAGTGACACACACAAAAAATGGCGTAGTCCCAGTAGGACTTACTAAAAGCACTTTTAAATTGTCTAAATTCTAAACTTCAAGGCCAGGTTTTGGTCAACTATCCTACTGTTGGCACCTTTGAGACTTATTTTAAAAGGCTAAAATAATAGCACGATGTAGGACCTTTAAACGTTCAACAGAAAAGACTTGCCAGCATGTTCTTAATGTACTTCGACTTCACATTAATTTGCAGCAGTGTCTCTTCCAGTTGGGAAAAAAAAGAAGATGAGTGGTCCTAAATAATGCGGGTCTAATTGGCTGTATTGTGCACTTAATTTCCATGAAGAGCCCAGGAGACTGTCACCTCACTTTTGGGAGGACAAGGTGCTGCAGCTGGAGTCATCTACGTCGTCAAGAAGGTTGTTAATCAGGAAACACACTATCGCCTGCCTCTCCAAAAGGGCGGAGGTCAAGGAGGCGGGGCTAACACCATGGCTACTCTGATATAATGGTCTGAGTGTAAATTGCTGCTGGAAAAATTGGAAATTCAGTGAGTCCAAAGGGTATAATGAAGTGTTTCTTTGTGTCCTCCTATGAAACCTAAGGCTTTTTGGACGTGTTTTCAGAAGTTTTATACTCTGAGGTTTGATTCTGTTTGACGATTCCTCTTTTGTTCCTTTATTCCGCTTTCACCAAAACGTTTGCTCACACCGGGCCTTGGTTTTGTTTGAGGTATCTTTCTTAGAGCGGGTTTTTCCCTGCCTCCATCACCAAAGTGCTTGCTCATGTGGGCTTTAGAATAAGGTTTTCCATAGTCTCGGATTTGCAAGGGTTACCAAAGACCTTGGTCATGGAATCTGGTTTTTTTTTTTAATGGGTGCTCCGTATGAATGATAACTCACACGTATAGATTTTTAAACATTAAAGTTTCCCAGACAGCAGTATTTGGGATTCAGAGAAGGTTTTCCACTGCTAGTCTCGATTCAGTTGGAGGTTTTTTTCCATTTCCTTGCCCTCATCAACAAGGCGACTTCAGAAGTAGTTTTTACATATAATTACTCTGTTCTGTTTTTATCCTTAGAATTAGGTTTCCCGAACTGAGTTTCATTTCTGGTTGAGATTTCTTCCCCGATGGAGTTTTTCCTTGCCTTCATTGCAGAACTGCTTGCTCGTGTGGAGTTCCGAAGTAGGTTTTGGTTCTGTTCCAGGTTTTCCTCCTTGCAGGGACTTTATTGCCTCTGTCGCAAAAGTGCTTACTCATGTAAGCTTTGGAAGTAGGTTTCCGAAACTGAGTCTCTTTGAGGTTTCGTCTTCTTTGTGGGGAGTTTTGCATCGTCTCCTTAGCCGAAGTGCTTGCTGGTTTAGTGTTCAGAAGTTGGTTTTCCACTCAAAGTCTTGGTTCTGTTTGAGGTTTTTTGTTATAGCGGTTTTTCCTTGCCTTCATCACCAAAGTAATTCCTCATGTGGGGTTCAGAAATTGGATTTCCAGTTTTTCAGTTCTGTCTGAGGTTTCTTCATTACCCTCTGCACCAAAATGCTTGTGTATTTGTGGTTCGGAAGTTTTCTACACTGGGGCTTGGTCCTGTTCGGGGATCCCTCTTTGTGAGTTTTTCATTTCCTCAGTCACCAAAGTGATAGCTCACTTAAAGTTCAGAAGTATGTTTTCCACACCGGGTCTTGGTTTTGTTTGAGGTATCTTTCTTAGAACATGTTTTTCCCTGCCTCCATCACCACAGTGCTTGATGTGAGCTTTAGAATTAGGTTTTCCACACTGAGTTTTGGTTCTGTTTAAGGTTCCTTCCTTGTAAGGAGTTTTTAGTTACCTTCGTCTCCAAACTGCTTGGTCATGTGGAGTTCAGAAGCAGATTTTCAACACCAAGTCTCTGATTTAGACAAGGATTGTTCCTTGTAGTGTTTCCTTGCCTCTGTTACCAAAAGGCTTGTTTTTTCTTTGAATGTGTGCTCCCTTTGAATGATAACTCACATATATAGATTTTTAAATAAAAAGTATTCCAGACAGAAGTAAAGAAAGCTGGCCATATTTTCAGTGTGTCCCTCCCGTATGAGATAGCTCAAGAAAGCTGCCACATCCTAACTAAACTGTCTATATTTATTGAGTCGGAAGGGAACGTACAATCCCCCCAGTGGTCTACTTAAGTGGCTCGCGCCGACATTCAGAGGATGGTGCTGCCAAGTGTCTTTTATGGGCGACAATTGAACATAATGGTCAAATAAATACTGGAATAAAAAACTGCAACAGGATTGGGGGTTTGTTGGGATATTTTGTTTGGGTCACAGGGACAGAACATCTTGTTCCATCTTCCATAAGTGTACATTTAAATGGCCAATAGAGTCAGAATGCTTCCTTACATCCTCAGGACATATTCCAGGTATACCATTATACCTTGGAATTATTCTCAAACCCACTCTCTACATGAGCACTTTGCTTGTGTCAATATTTTGTATGCTGTATATTGTAGGTAATTATTAAACGTTTGGGGGGGGTTGTCATGTGTCATTATTTGTGTGAAACGTTATTTGTTTGTACAATTAGACACAAACCTGAATTTAATCTGATGCATGTTTAGAAGTAATAGAAATACAATGTTTTTAATAAATGTCTTTATTTAAAATAAATTATTTATATATATATATATATATATATATTATTGTGTTTTAGATATATTTAGATATAATATTGTGTATTTTACTTTATTTTTGAAAGATTTGTCTAATCAAAATTACAACTAATAATACATTTATTTAGAATAATGACATTATTATTCATATATTTATGTTGCTTCCATGGGATATATATATATAGTGTTTTACATTGTTTTTCTACATATAAAAATTTATATTTTGTATTTTACTTTATTTTTGAAAGACATTTGTCTAATCAAAATTACATGAGTAAAAACAACTAACAATACATTTATTTAGATTAATGACATTATTATTCATATATTTATGTTGCTTCCATGGGATTTCTGTGGCCCGTGACTGACCCATGGACCATTGCTTGCCAACCACTTACCGTTTGTAAATTATTAAAACGACAGCAATCACGACTGCAGACGTTGCCAGCTTTTATAAGAAAATTGCACTAAATAAGTGTATTACCACTATTGTTTGAAGGCTGCCTATAGTGAGTTGAAATTGTGTTTTCATCTGCTTGTTTACAAGGAGATACCACTTGCACGCTCAAATGCTGCAGGTTAATGTTGGTGAACAACGGTCATTGGCACATTGCGCAGATTACGTTCTTTCTGTCGGCTTTTAGTCCCAAGTGTTGACTGTCTATTTAAAAGCTGTCATAGGCGGACTGAATTATCAGCTAAACACAGAAATCAATGCGAGGGAATCAAAAAAGGTGATTATGATCACACCCATGGAATAAAGATTTATCAAGACAACAGTAGTCTTGGAAATGAAGTGACACTGTACTAATAAGACCGGCCTGCTTTTGCTGAGTAATAAGAGCGCTGACCCCAAGATCACCCCTGGTACAGGGTGTGAGTTGGTCGGACTTGTCCCTCTGAATGCCTCATGACAAGTTTGTTTGAGACACTCATGTGTTCTGTTTGCTCCCCCTCCACTCCCACGTCCACACAACCAGTCTCCCCATTGTCCACCTGATGGGCAGGACTCTGTTTGAACCTGCCTCGTCACAGCCGCTAAAGAAAGCTATACAGCACACCTTGACTTATTCTAACAGTGTGTCAAGTCACATACATGCCTATTATTTCATGTTTGTGTGGGGATGATTGTGTGGGATGGGCAAAAAGGGGGGGGTCTCTCATTGTCATACTGTATATATAAAATGGTAGTCGATATTCTAAAGGTGTTGCACATTCATTATACAAATTATGCATTAACCGGCATTTACATTCCCATATATAACATGAAAATATACAGTATATAATGCATATTAAAATGATAAATTGTCATTTATTTACCTTATTTAAATGTGATGTCTAATTATAAACAAACAAGGTTGTTGCTAAATCTGTTGCTAAATTACTAGAACAAGATATAATGAATAATAATCATCATAACTATGATTATGATGATTTTTGTTGTTAGTATTATAAAATTTGGGGGGAACTGTGGGAAAAAAGCCCGGTATAGAGTATTTAATACTTATCCAATTACATTATCAATATTACTGCATAATAATAATAATTTCATTTGGACAAACACTACATACAGAGTAAGTTTTCCATAATTCCATTAATTACCATTGATATTACAAAAAATAAATATTGTTGCTAACTAACCTATAAATATAATAACTTATATAGCGATATTATGAAGTATTCAATATATACTGTATGTCCTTCGATATATGGGAATATATTTCTTTGTCTTGTCCAACTTACAATGAGTCCATTGTAGGGCAAACCATAAAATCAGCAAATTCCGGATGAAAACTAAAACAAAAGTGAGTCTTTTTGCATAAAATCCAGCAGAAGCCTCCATGTAGTCATCTATCAAGTACAGCCCACACCGCAAGTCCTCCCCCCTGCCCCCCTTCCACCATCTCCTGTTTCTTCCATCAGCGGGGAGCGTGGCTAATTTACGAGCACGGGCAATGCCAACATACTCTCTGAGGAGGGCCTGTTTTAACACCTCCAAATGCCATAATGCATCCCAGCTGACCTTAATTATAAAAGCATGGCGCACACCCCCACCCACCCCACCTGCCTCATATAGAATCCACGAGGAGTGTGAGACAGCGTTGGTACCTGTGGAAGAACAACAGGGCAGGAGCCAGCACAGAGGCTGGATGTTAATAGTTGCATCCTGAGAGGAAATCAATAAAGCTATAAAAGGGTGATATCACAGTGTGTCGGAGGGCCTGTCACGCTCACTCCCTCCCTTCCTTCCTCGTTTGAGGAGGGTGTTGGAGCAACATAAAGGTCAGTCATATGAGGGTTTTGATCCAGGGATGAGGAGCCCTCCTGCCGAGTGTGGGACCCCTGACTCCTCTGGAGAAGATCTTTGGAGGGCTTATAGCAGTGGTGCGTTGTCAAGGTAGCGAAGCATTAGTGTCCGTGAAGGCCCATCAATGCCGCCTGGTTTCAATGAGAGGACAATCCCAGGAGGTAAAACTGGGGCCTTGCTAAACTGCTGATGAACCGACTCTGCCTTTACCCATCTGTCCATATTGGCGGTACTGGCCCATAATAGTGATATAAGCCCAGCACGGGGCTGCAGCATCATTGGGCTGATAAACTGCTCATACAATAGATAATCTTTTATGTACCTCCCCCACGCACAGCACAAATATTATGACTATTAGTGCATTAATTAACTCGCTGGCCTGAGGGGGGCTGCCGCCTCGCCAAGGTTAAGAGCTTCTTTAATTAAAGATCAATACGCTTTTGCAGTACAGCTCCAAAAGCAGGCACGGACCGCTTTACTGTCTGCATGGCACCGTGACGTACGAGCTCACAGCAGTTGCTTCATTGGAAATCCGGAGAAGAAAACTTTTTTTTTCATGCTTCTACGACATTAAGCGAGGAACGGGAAGTGTACCTTGTAGTGTCAAAAAGTGCGTTTTCTCTGTTTTAGTCAGGAACTGATATTTTCCTGAAACTTACCTATGTTCTACTGCTGATTACTAAAGTAAGAAAAAAAAAGTGTGTTTTCTCTGTTTTAGTCAGGAACTGATATTTTCCTGAAACTTACCTATGTTCTACTGCTGATTACTAAAGTACAAAAAAAAAGTGTTTTCTCTGTTTTAGTCAGGAACTGATATTTTCCTGAAACTTACCTATGTTCTACTGCTGATTACTAAAGTACGAAAAAAGGTAGAAATTTTTTTTCTGATGAATGTTTCTTTTATCTAAATATCGTCTAAAATGGCCAGTACTTTTTTTTATGGCTGGGATTGAAAGGGGCGATAGTCGGTCCCACAGCCAAACCTGCTGAGAATCACTGACTTAGATGGTATGTTGTGTTCTGTTAATGCATTACTTAAAAACTTAACACATGACTTAATTCACGACTGAAAAAGTGTACATTGGCACAAAATGCTGCTACTGCACAACTTATTTACACCTACCGTTTACAGTCTACATCACGCTTTCATATTCGCAATGAAACAATGAATTTGTGTCCGTCAAGCACCATAGTCCCCCCCATATTGTGGAGTTATATGCACAAATGCCAAAAATGGTCCCATCTCACAATGTTAAATTTTTTTTTAAAGAATTCCTGAATCTAGGCAGTGATATGGATCCCCCCAAAAATATGATAGTTCTTCAATATCCCACTTCCAACAAATGCTGAAAGCTTCATCCAAATCCAGTCGTGAATTTTCAAGTTATTTTGAACACATATAAACAATACATAGATAAACTCCGGCTTTGCACTGGTTTGGTGGAGGCAACGAGCAACTATAATTGACATCAAAACCCATAAACCACTCTCTACCGCCCTCCACGGCACGGGAGTCCAAAGTGCAGACCTTCACGCCTTCAAGTTCTTCCTCGCTCCGCTCAGATCGCCGTAATCCATCTGGATTATGTTTGACAGGACATGGATCCTCCTGCTGTTGTCATCTGGATTAGAGGCAACTAAAGGTGTCTGTCTGACGACATGACCAGCGAGACAAGACTGTTTCCGTACATTTAACAATACACATGAATTATTACATAGGATAGTGATATATGATTGGTAACTCAGTTACAGTACATTATGATATTATTAAATGTACTACATGTATTTGTGTACAGTAATTCTTCCACTCTTGATGCGTTGCACATGAAAATGTAAACCCAGTCGGGTTGCATGTTATAAAAATAAATATGAAAAAATAAAATAAAAATGAAAAAAGTAAGCTGATGTTATTTTTCAAATACCAAACTTTGACCTCTATTTTTTTTTGCACTGTACAAAACACCAGGTGTGACTTGCAAAATATGGTACACACCGTACCAAGCAGGTTAAAACGTGAGCACGATTGGTTAAAAAAAATTAAAAATACACACAAAGAAAAACATTTTCGCAATTTATATATCCGTAATAAATGTTTGCTTGCATGTTTCCCACATTCACATTCACACATTCCCCCTGCCCACTTGCCAGTTTGTCAACATGTCGCCAATAATATAATGTTGCAGAAACATATATTACGCACCATGAATTTTTTCAGCCTGTGCAGTGTATTCAATGTAGGTATGACAATTATTTTTTGCTAATCGAACAGTAAAATACACGGAAAAGTCATACATGGAGGCGCGACAGTACTCACGTCATCCTGAAGGGGTGAAGGCGTCCTTGAGCTGAAAGGTGCTTGTCACTACTGTCCTTCCATAGATAGGAAAAGCTGGAGAGAAGCAAGACAAATGAATTAAAGATACTGTATTTACCGTATATACTCCTGAATGAATATCAGAGGATAGGCCACATGATGTACTTCATGTACAAATAAAAAGATAAATATTTTTGTCAGTTAAAAATGAGTTCATTTACTTGTTATCCTCTTAATCAGCAACCTCAACATAAAAAAAGACCAATCTAAAGGAGTCAGTGCCTGACCAGCATGCAACACTGTATTGTACAAACAGTACTACTGTATGAACCTTGCACTTGGTTGTGATAGATTGGCTTGCCTTTCTTGTCAATGGCTTTGCTTTACTCCACCCGGGTCTCTCAGGGCCTGTTGACCACATCTCTCTCACTAAACCCCACTTCCTCCCCGCCGCATCGCCGCCCACACCCTTCACCGCACAGGACTAAGACAGGTTAAACAGTTAAACACCAGCAAATCCACCACTGCCCTGTGGGAAATTTGCTTCTAATCCCTAACTTATAGGCACAGAATCAAAGCCAAAAAGCCCAAGCAACAAATCTGATCCTCCTCCCCCTCCCCTAACAATCTCAGGCCTCTCGGGAGAGCATGGAGAAGCTCCGCAGACAAGCCCGAGATGGATAAATACCTAAATGATGAGACAGTCTGGGGATAGGGGAGTAGTGTCTGCCTATGACCGCTCACCTCCAATTTGGCATCGGTGCAATGAAAGGCAATCGGGGTGGCTGCGGTGGCACCCTCACGGCAGCCAGTCTTTATTATTATATGTCCAAATGCGGCTTGGGCAATGATTAATGACTCGTGTCAGGGAGAAAACAAAGCGCGAGTTATCACCAATCCACCTGCTCCTGTGGTCTGATTGGAAGGGAACAGAAAAGCGCCCGTCGTGATAACAGAGGAAGTGAATACAGTGACGAAAGCACACTGACCACTGAAACTCGATGAGCACTTAGAGGCTTTTAATTCATCTTGGACTCTTATTTCTCCAAACTTTTTTAGGTAGCTTCCATGCTATCATGTGAACACTATCTTTTATTTTTTGATTGATTTGACAGACAGCGTGGACTTTTCACGGTGTCGCTGTTTGTTACATCCAGGCCCGCTGTCCCTTTGCTGTATTGGTGTTGACATTTATGAGACATGCTGGAGCTGTGAGGCCTCACTAATGAGAGATGGCAGTGGCTAGCGTAGCCTGATACTGCCATCCAGAGGATCTACTGGGTATTGCATGGGGTTCAATTGCTTTCTGCGTAATGGCAGAAGCATTCATTCATTTTCCAACGCTTATCCCCACGATGGTCGCGGGAGTGCTGGAGCCTATCCCAGCTGTCTTCGGGGCGAGAGGCGGGGTACACCCTGGACTGGTCGCCAGCCAATCACAGGGCACATATAGACAAACAACCATTCACACTCACATTCATACCTATGGACAATTTGGAGTCGCCAATTAACCTAGCATGTTTTTGGAATGTGGGAGGAAACCGGAGTACCCGGAGAAAATCCACACATGCACGAAGAGAACATGCATATATATATATATATATATATGTATATATAATAGAGTTCAAATCACAAATCAGACCATTATTTTATTTTATTTTTTTGTTGTCACCGGTACCACAACAGGTGAAATATAAGATTTTTTTTTAATCTACATTTTTTATAATCAGAATTTTTTAATTAACAATATTCATGAATATTTTCAACTTTTTGGTTTATTAAACACGCTAAAAGCAAAAATAATGTAGAATTACATTCATGTACAATTACATAATGTAATGTGTGTTTATTTAAATATATTAAATATATTTGATTAAACACAGACTATATATATATATATATATATATAATGCTATGCTACATTTAAATTAAATAATTTAATTAAACATATTAAATGATATTTAAGATATCATTAATATAAATAATTAAACAGACACCCTCCATTACATTGCTTTTAGCATGTTAAATAAACCAAAGGATAAAAATATCAATGAAACACAGTCCTCCAAAATCATTACACATTCATTACAAAACTTCACAACAAATACCTTTCTATTAAGCGCAACAACATACAGTAGATTTGCTGGCATGAAGAGTGCATGTTTACATGGCTTCTTGTTGCCAGGCAGAATTTTAGGGCTCAATTAAAAGTGCCCTCGATAGGTCAATGGGCAAAAAATGAATCGGCTGAGGAAATGACTAAAAAAAACAGCATTGCCAGGATTATAATGGATAATAAAGGATACACTTTGTATCTCATAAACTAGAAAAAATATGTTTGATGGCCACCACTGATAAGGATTCAACTATTTAATACTGATTCCAATGAAATTAAAAAGAAGAAAAAAATGAGACACTTTTGTGCTCCAAAATAGTTCACAGTGCATGTTTGAGACATCTACAGTGCAGAAGGTGTAGAAGGTGTAGAAGGTGTAGAAGGTGACCGTGTTAACACAACCAATTTATACATATCATCCTGAGAATCTCAGAGTCTCAAATATACAAATATACGAACATGAAAGCGCACCACCTGTGAATGGTTGGCGACCAGTCTGGGGGCTGCCTCTATCCAGCTGGGATAGGCTCCAGCATACCCCACCAGACGACCCTAAAGAGGAAAAGAGGCATAAAAAATGAATGGATGGTTGATTGGATGGAACGTGCCTCTGTACTGCTAACTCATTAAAAGGGAACTGCACTTTTTTGGAATTTTGTCCATAATTCACAATCCTTATGTGAAACATGAACACATATTACTTTCCCTTTTCTGTGCATTATAATGCCAGAAAATGAGTTAATATGAGCTAGCTAACAATGCATGACATTGGGACACACTTCTTTCAACTACCTCTAACAACCTTTTATCATTTTATACATGCTGCGACCATGCAAGAAGAAGAACATTAATGATAACATGTAATATGTTAAGTATCTGGCCATATTTTGATATTTTTGCGGAACATTTTCCGAGACACATTGATCTCACAGACGTATTGGACAGGAGGTTAGACAACAGTGAATAATGTTGCTGTGTATAAATTCAAAATAAAGAGTCTTCGTATTGAAGTCATCTGGTCTACGTTAAGTTGAGAAGGCGGTGTATCCACTCCGTCATTCTGTCCCGTTTTGTCGGTAGCATAAGGAATCTCAAAGTTGACCAACTTTACGGCTTAGTGCGAGGCATGATTTATAACGTAGTGAAGCGCCGAAGAACTGGAGTCTGAGGCGGAGTGTCGAATTTGGGAGAAAACTTTATTTTTCTTGCAAACATTAACTTGCACTTTTTGCTACGTAAGACATAAAAGACATGAAAGCCCGTCTCTCAACCACAACAGGAAGCGGAAAACCCCCCTGTCCCTTACGCCCACCCCTCCGGGTGGCAATCCCTCCCCTATCGATCGTTCCAGGGTGAATTATGCCCCGGTAACCTACCACTACACAAGCCCCCCCGGAATTCACCCATAGTCAAAATCGTCCGTGATTGTGCGGGGACAACCGCACGGCCCCGCCGTGTGCACACTGCTTACGGCAGGGGAGAAGGGTGTGGTGAAGGGGACAAGGGGCGCCTTGCCGGGGAGCGGGGGCCTACCCCGAGTGTCAGGGGGTAACCTACCACTACAGTAGCGTTATAAATAGCGTTACCATTACTTTGCAATAAGGCATTGTGAGACTATTAAGAAGAAGATCAGATCGGAAGCCAAAAAATGTGTCTCGGATATTCCTAATGTGAAATATGTTATGAAAAAATATTCCGAAAAATTGAGACACACAGATAAACACTGGCAGAAACATAACCGCTTCGCTTTGCAGTGCGTTTGGTGGAGATAGGACTTTTTTAGAAATAGGACTATGATCAAAGTATGGGCAATCAAAGTACCCATATCAAAGTGTGGGCAATTTGAACAATATGGTAATAATATTGATAACCAGAATATGAAATGTTGATGCGTGGATACTATCTCTGGCTGACTTGGTCATCAACGGCGCTTAAGCGCAAGAGAAATGTCGCCGTATTTACGCAAATGTCCTCACAGCTATTTGCCTCGACAGCCCTGACAAAAAGATACCACATTGTCTAATCATCAATTAAGTGAAGAGTATGCGTAAACAACCTGTCAATCATTTTTATTACAGACATTTTGTGTCTTTTTTTAATGGGGAGGGGGCTTGTTTTGAGACATCTGCGAGTGTATGCTTTATTTGACAGTTCCAATCTTTCCACTGGTGGCAAGAGGGTGTCTTCCCTGTGTAGTTTTGCAGAAGGGAACTGTTTTTTTGTGTTTTTTTTAATGAGAAGTCTCCTCTCCACAACGCCGACACAGCTCTCCGGCACAGAGCAGCACAGCATGCTCCACTGAAATGTGGTCTGTCTATGCGGGATTGCCGAGGCCCTTTTGAAGTACTGAGCTGAGACGCTTTTCCTTTGTGTGGAACACTAAAAAAAAAAAATATATATCAAACCTAAAACCAAAAACACCCATAAGACTACCTGAAAGGGTTACAATCTAAAAGTGCCATATGTATATGATGCTTTACACATCCCCGCTTTGTTCCACGCCCTCCCCTCGTTGCAGTCATTATGCATGTCTTGTGTGAAAGGCGCTGCAGTGTGTCTGGAGAGCCCCCCGCCCCGGAATGGAAATTGACGCTCTCAAACGAACAACCTAGGGACAAAACATGAATTCCGTGCAGTTGCTCCCCTTGTAGTGGCGAGGCATAGACAAGCTCGCTATTTAGCGGCGGCTGCCATCTCAGACGCCGGGTCCAGTGGGATGTGTAGCTATGTGTTTATCAGAGGGTGAACTTCACTCTTTTCATGTGGCACGTTTTTTTTTTTTTCTCCCCCCGCTCCTCTCCTCCCTTCCGCCCTGGTGTAGTTGAAGGTGAAGCATCAGAGTTCAGAGAGCAGGAAGACGTCGCACATTCGCACATTGGGAGCCCTTTTTTTTTTTTTTTTGGCACACTTACAGTAGTAGGAATGTACTATGTAGTAATAATTAAATACCACGCTACTAACTTGGAAATCACCCAATTATTTCCACTAAGACAATGAATTATTAATGTATTTGTTGAGCATAATAAATGGAACCCAGTTCGCTGCTTCAGTTGCAATGAACATACTTCTTATTTCTAATTTTGACATTAATTTTGATGCATACGTATAGCCCTTTTATCGGCAAAGTTGCAAAACTGCGACAAGCAACATTGCTGTAGCAAATATGTAGTTAATACTAGTTAATACACCAGGAGATGGCCGACATCTGTAACTATATTCTAAACCAGGGGTCTCAAACACGCGGCCCGCGGGCCAAATGTGGCCCGCAGGACACTAGTTTGAGGCCCCCCCTTGATGTGAAAGTTTAATGTTAGTGCGGCCCACGCAAGTTTGATATGGATGCTGTATGGTATCATGTACCCAGAAATATTCTTTACGTTTGATTAATGTTCATGTTAAAGGTTAAATAACTGTTAATAGTTATCCTCCCTATCCGTGTGGAAGTGGTAAGTTTTTGGCTATTTAAGTTTAAAGGAAATAACTTGAAGGCTACCGTTTAGGTCGCTAGCTCTCTAGTTTGCGAGTTAGCATGTGTCTCAAGACTCTGCAGTTGCGCAATATGTTGTAAATAAAAAAGTATAAATGTGACTATAGTCGTGTTTTGTCATGTCTACAGGGCTCTAATAATGCTTTGTTCATTTTAATCTGAAAAAAATCATTTGTCTACCCACCAACTATATGTGGTTTCTTAATTTTGAATTATTTGCTGTTTCATTATTATTATTATATTTATTTATTACTGATTGATTGATTTTCTTTATTCTTGATTTGTTTATTTATTTTTCATCTTATTTTGTGCAGAAAAATAAAAATTAAGATATTTGAGAACAGTGGAATGTTTTATAAGAGCTTTTATTGTAGAAAATCGGAACCAAAGCACTGAAAAAGTTTGTATATTTTTCTGTTTTTGATAAATGCGTTTTGGGTTTTTTTTTGGAAAACCTGATGCGGCCCAACCATGCCCAGACCCTAGCTCCAGTGTCCCCCAGGTAAATTGAGTTTGAGACCCCTGTTCTAAACTGTCATGAAGAGTCTTGAACCAGTCATGATGTGCTATATATATCACTATATTGACACTTACTATGGTACCCATTATGGCATTGGATGCTCATATCACATCGTACTTCGGTACAAGGTGCATTATTTAAAAAAAAACCTTAAACTGTATTATGGAAAGCAGGAAGTGAACAAATGTGACAGTTACTGATTGTAAAAGTACCAGATGGAAGGGTAGGATTTAATAAGCTTTGCTTCTTCCTACCCCTTTTGGACATGTGGAACTGTGAACTGATTATGGGATGCACTCAATTGTAATCTGATGCATGTTCAAATGAAATTAAACCATTACCATTACCATTACCATTACCATTACCATTACCATTACCATTACCATTACCATTACCATTACCATTACCATTTGTACAGCGCTTGTCTGCTGCCATCTGCTGTCTCATTACAGTCCTGCAGAGGTCTCCCTCCCGCTCCTCCGTCCATCACACCTTAAACCATGCCGTCCAGCTATTCTTTGTCAGATTGTTGCTTCACCTGCCACGTTGCTAGAAATCCTTGTATGCCAACTACAGTATTTGAATAAGTTGTCAGCATTCCTGTCTTCTCTTATTTGTTACTGTTTTTTGCTACTTTGTTTTTCTCCCTGTTGACCGTTTGTCACCGGTGTTTTTGGTTGCACTTTGTTTCTTCCTCCTTGTGAGCGCCTTTAGTTATTAAATACCCTTTTTACACCATCTTTCCTGTGTCTCAGCTCCGGGGTCCACAACACCTGGCACCCGTGCCAGCAGTCGTACCGCTAAACTACATTTGTGGCCGTGCTTTTAAGCAAAGTGTAGGCGTTAATGTGGGAGGAAACCGGAGTACCCGGAGAAAACCCACACATGCACGGGGAGAATATGCAAACTCCACACAGAGATGGCCGAGGGTGGAATTGAACTCTAGTCTCCTAGCTGTGAGGTCTGTGCGCTAACCACTCGCCCACCGTGCAGCCCTGATTGCATTCATGAACAAAAAAAATGTTTGAGGCCATATAAATGTTTTATGTGTGAAAACATTTTTTCCAGTGAATGAAAGATTGTAAAAAAAGTATTTATTTAAATGTAATTTTTTTTACACATACAAATGCATTGTTTAAAATTTACGAAATTGATAATATTGTAACCTATTTTTCTTGGTCAACTATAATGATTTTATGAGGGGTTTTGTACGTATTAGTAATGGAATGGGAGAATCTCTTTCTGAATGTTCTGAACTCCTACTTCAAAGCCAGAAGCAGACTTATTCATCAACACCTTTGCTGGTTGCAGCCAAGTAGTGGACTCCATTTTTCCACAATCACTTGTGCAAATGCAATTAATCAATAATCTTCTGCCTTTAGGTAAGTGTTTCTAACTGAACTTATACAGCGTCATGTCTGAAACCCATTTACAAAACAGATACAGGAAATAGCATTTGTAGTCATGTAAAAACAGAACTTAGCATGCAAGCTAATAAATATGTGGCACCAAACAAAACTAGTTTGTTAGCATTGGTTCAAAGTGGCTTGCTCTCTTATCCAGAAATTATCTTAAAGGGTCCATAGACACTTATTTAGATACTTACAGATTATGTCTTGCCAAGGATTACCCTCTATTTGTTTGCATGGAAATACTTCCGGGTTTGAGTCCAAATGGCGTTTGCACTAAATTGCCAGCCAAACTGAATTGAAGGCTGCTTAGATGGCGTTGCCACGTAAAAATACCCACAGAAGAAGAAGTTAGGGAAGCATAGTGAGAGTGACATCTACTGGACATATAGAGAATTGAACCACACAATGAATGAATGAATGTTCCAAACTGTGATTCATCAACTATCAATTCCATATAATGAACAAATAATATTATGAACAGCACCCTCTGCTGTTTGTTACTAAGCACAGCACATCCCCCTCTATTTTTAAAGGTGCTATTAACTATGAATTCCACATAACGGATCAATTAATTATCTTTAACCAGCAAACGTGTTATGGCAGAATTAACCCCCCATCCCCACTTCTTAGTGCCAAGTGTAGTACACTCCTTGGCACAATTGGACACTGATTTCAGAAAATGTAAACTCCACCTCGATGTGTAACGTCGAAAAGACTGTATAAAGTATATAGAGTATATGTGTGTGCTATTGTGTGCTGCAGTGTTTCAGCGGGTTGTGCATCTACAGTTAGGTTGCCTTTTAAGTGCATAAGTGCATTACAAACCTGGCACAATATGCAAAGTGTCATTGTAAGTAATGATCCCTCCTCTGAGACTGCAAAAGCTCTTTACACTAAATCATGTGATAAAAGCAAGGAATAAACCAACTGGGAACAGATGAAAGCCAACAATTTATAGTCATCAGAATGTGAGAAAGGATACTTTGCTTTTTTTCCATCTCGGTCTTCAAACATGAAAATAGCATTTCTATTTATGGTCAAGTCAACTTAAGGTGAGAACATTCTATTGTTAAAAGAATCAAGAAGAATAGTTCTTAAAAAGGCAATTAAAAATAGAATTGAACATAGATGAAAAAGGCTTAAAATGTGGGGAAAAAAATAGTTTTACTTTGACAAAAGCCTTGCATGCACTGAATTAACTTGACACTTTTTCTTCAGGTTATTCTTGTGGGTACCAGGAATAACAGGCAAAGGAGGAAAATGTGATGATGACCATAGAACAGGAAAATATAATTTTGTAAACAAATTTTTGTTTGAAATTGTTCTTTTTAGACACGTATGACCATTGTTGGTTAAAAAATGGCCATTAACATGTATTGAGTGATGATTCCGATCGTTTTTTTAGGTTTTCTTAGGTAAAAATGGCTGAACTTGCACACTTCCTGTGCAAATATCATGGCAGAAACCTAAGAGTGTTTTTTTTATTGATCCCGGGATGAGCTCCCGAGGCCCATTGTTGTGCCATTCATCTGAGACTAGGGATGAGCAAGTACACCGCTATCTGTATTTGTATCTGTATCTGTATCACCCATCAAAATTATCTGTATCTGCAACTGTACTTGGAATTGGCGGTACATAAACTAAGGTTCTGTACACAATTCCTGGGAAGCATGTATTTGGAATGTGGGAGGAAGCTGGAGTCCCCGGAGAAAACCCACGCATGTACAGGGAGAACATACAAACTCCACACAGAGTTGTCTGAGGGTGGAATTGAACTCTGGTCGCCTAGCTGTGTGGCCTGCGCGCTAACCACTCGTTCGCCGTGCAGCCTGTATTGTATATCATTCTGTCAAATCATCACATTTAAATCATAATCTTTTACAGTGCTTTAACGCAGTATTTGTCTAACTTTTTTGAGCCACGGCACGTTTTTTACATTTGAAAAACTAAAAATAATTATCCACCTCACGTGCATCGCTCAGTCGATTGGAGGAACGAAGTAACCAAGTACGTGTTGCCACACGGACGGATATTACATTGCTCTACCAGGCTTTACACCACGAACACTCGACAATGACATAATATTTGCAGAAAAAATTTAATAAATGTTAATTTAAAACATATATATTGGACAATTCCTAACGGCATATTAGTGTGCCGCGACACAGTGGTTGAAAACTGCTTTGTTCACTCGTTTGTCATTTCCTCTAAATTGCATTTCAATTTTAATCCACATGGTGTCAGTGTACACCAAAATAAAGTCAACAACATGGCGGTTCAAATTTCACAATGAGTGATTTTCATTCATACAGTATGCACACTCGCGTCCATATCGACCGTCTTACATACCATAAATGTATATACCCGCATACATGCAAGGCACAAAAAGACCGCCACCAATACATACATGCACACGCAGCGAAACTGAACAGGCCTCTTTGTATCTATATAAACAATGAACAATGGCGTTAAAGACAAGTGAGAAAGCAATATATGATGGAACAGTCACCGGCATTAAGAGAGGTGTGCATGTGACTCAGTGTCATATGGCCCACTTTACATGAAAAGACACTTTCACACAAACGTTTCTTTAGGGTCAACGTGGATGTTCGGCTCTTCCACTTTGGACTCCACCTTATCTCACGCTGTTATACTTGACCTACATCCTTCAGTGGAACAGCCCATTTCAAGACACTTATTCAAGATAATTATTGATAATATATCATGCAGAGGGATGTGTGTGCCTGTCTAATTACGTCTCACACTGAACAGTCTGTTCTTTTTTATTAATTGCTTGAGCCATATTGTACTCAGCTGCCAGGGCGAAGATTGTGTGCAGCACTTTCATCGGGATACTAATACTATGTTGCGTTTTCTCTTCTGTGGTTGTCATCGTCATCTTTGGGGTTTTTTTGTGCTGTTTTTGATGTTTTTGGTGTTTTTGACACCATTAACGCTGATGTGTTACAATATGCAATAGAAAATTAATGCACAAGTTCACTCATGCTGGATTAAATACACTTATTATAGGCTAATACACAATTTAGCAGTACCTATAAAACACCACTGGGGGGTCTGGCTTTTTGAAAATGTGATTATTCATACCGCTTTATCCTCACGGGGGGTGCTGGAGCCTATCCCAGCTGTCTTCGGGCAAGAGGTGGGGTACACCCTGGACTGGTGGCAAGCCAATCACAGGGCACATATAGACAAACAACCATTCACACTCACATTCATACCTATGGACAATTTGGAGTGGCCAATTAACCTAGCATGTTTTTGGAATGTGGGAGGAAACCGGAGTACCCGGAGAAAACCCACGCATGCACGGGGAGAACATGCAAACTCCACACAGAGATGGCCGAGGGTGGAATTGAACCCTCGTCTCCTAGCTGTGAGGTCTGTGCACTAACCACTCGACATTTATAAATACGTTTTTAAATTTTGCAGTGCTTAACTTATTGTTTTTTTCCATTGTCTTCAGCCATATTGTACTGAGCAGCCAGGTCAGTCACGCATATATCATTTCACCTGAGTCACATCATACACTTGAACAATTTTTTTGTGCTTTGGGTTTTTTGTATGTTTGTATGTATGCCATGCCACCATAGAAAAATGTATGTGATGCCAAAAGAGGAAAAAGTGTGATGACAACCATAGAACCAGAAATGCGAGTAAGGAAATGGTCTGACTTCCCTCTCACCTTGCTGCGTCTTCAAAGAGTGAGTGTTACTTTTTGATGTTTTATTTCCATCTGCAGGGCAGTATCAAAACAATTGTCCCCCAAAGTTTGCCCAAATAGCAAGGCCGTCTCTGAATGTCTTCTTTTTCTTTCTCTTTGGGCTTTTCCCTTCAGGGGTCGCTACAGCAAATCAATCTCCTCCATCCAACCCTGTCTTCTGCATCTGTCTCTCTCACAGCAACTACCCTATGTCCTCCTTCACTACATCCATAAACCTCCTCTTTGGTCTTCCTTTACGCCTCCTACCTGGCAGCTCTAAACGCAGCATCCTTCAACCAATATATTCACTATCTCTCCTCTGGACATGTCCCAACCATCTCAGTCTGGCCTCTCTGACTTTATCCCCAAGGCCTCTAACATATAATGTTCCTCTGATGTACTCGTTCCTGATCCTATCCATCCTGGTCACTCCTAAAATGTCCCAAAGTCTCCAAAAGTATTCCAGCAAAAGCCTTCAACACAAAAAGCAGGCATAATATTTAAAAAAAATATGTAACCATGTATGAAAAAAAAATGTCATCATCAAACATACTTGTTCATATGACGCGCACAGAGCAATGAACAAATTTGCGTCTGTCTCCTTTCTTCTGCACTGTAATCCCTGAGCTTTGTACATCATGAGGCGTTCAAGCACACTGCTAACTCTAAAGTGTTGGGCTTTCAGGCACCATGTCGTCACGCTGTTTTTAATTTTTATTCACTGACACCCATGACAATTTGTGTACCCCGCTTTGAATTCTCCCTTTTACTGCACAAACACACTTCCTGTCCTGTTTTGTTTTCTTGAGAAGGAAATCCAGAGTCCCAGAGATCAAAAAGGCAATGCAAAATAATCAATTGGCTCTAGAGAGTCTCAAGATCGCCATGCAGTAAATTGGCTGTGAATGACGGCAGTATGTGTCTCCTCCTGATGCGCTTCCTGTTTTTTATAAAAAAGAAAATAAATAAACCAGCAATCGAGTTCATTTCTCCAAAGGCCAGAACAAGGCTATTTGGCTTCTTGGGAGAGACGTCAGCTGCTGTAATGAGCTCACATTTAGGAAGCATGACTAGTTAAGATCAATTAAAAGGGAAAGTCTTCAATTGTGCATGTGTGTGTTGGTTGCTGACAGACATCTAAACCGCCAGTTACTTCCTATGCTCTATAATTTACTCCTTCATCTGGTGGCCCTGGTGTGAGCTCAGTCAAGTGCCGAGGATAGAATGGATAGCACGTCTTCAAAACCACCGTAGGAACATGACATCCTCCTATTTATGTCTGAATTCAAATTTATGGCCCTGTTTATGTTGTTTCTAGGAAGCACTTGTGTACACACTGGCGTGGTTTGGGGTGAACGTCATCAAAATTACATTTCCCTTTGGCCGCAAATTAAAATTACAAGGTTAGAAAATGACTCTTTAGAACAGTAATGGGGCCAGCTGAATAACAATGAAAGGAAAAAATGAATTGGACCAACCTACCCTTCATCCTTAACAAAAAACACACACAGGTGCATGTGGCAGAACCTTGGCTCTGTGTGTGTGTTCAAGAAAAAGAAGAATAGGGCCCGGGCCACATTCCAGCCCTACCTCCTAGGGCGAGAGAAGGTATTTAACATTCCACCGCCTGCATATCAGGCCAGGTGCATACCACAGTATACACATGCACTCTGTTAAGCACACACTTACAACATAAAGTACCATTACTTTGGTAAATATTACCGGTGTAAGCATGTACAATATGTGTGCATGCAGTCGCTTCTTGGTGACTGGATCTTTAGAGGACAGCTCAAATATATTCCAAATTTGGCATTCAAAGCATCATTTCATTAGACTTCAGCTCTGTAAGCATCCAAATGATTAAATCCACAAGTGTAGTTTGCCTTTACAAGGATGAAGAGTCTTGAACCAGTCATGATGTGCTATATATATCACTATATTGACACTTACTATGGTACCCATTATGGCATTGGATGCTCATATCACCTTGTACTTTGGTACGAGGTGCATTATTAAAAAAAAAACACCTTAAACTGTATTATGGAAAGCAGGAAGTGAACAAATGTAACAGTTACTGATTGTAAAAGTACCAGATGGAGGGGTAGGATTTAATAAGCTTTGCTTCTTCCTACTCCTTTTGGACATGTGGAACTGTGAACTGATTATGTGATGCATTCAATTGTAATCTGATGCATGTTCAAATGAAATAAAAACATTACCATTACATTACCATTTTATTTGTCTTTTCTGTGATGCCGTCACAGAAGTAGTACAAAAGTGTGATGATAACCACTGACCCAGAATAGTCAGTTAAATTGCATATTGTGGAGTGGCCTTTTATTGTGGCCACCCTAAGGTACAACTGTGTTCCAGCACTCTCAGCAAGGGGAGAGGGAAGCCAGACTAATTCCTCTCTCGCATTTCTGGTTCTATGGCTGTCATCACAGTTTTCCCTCTTTGGCATCACTGACATGTGTCTATGGTGGCATGGCATACATGAAAACCCAAAGAAAAAGCACAAAAAAACAAAACCCAAAGAAAAAGCACTTTTTTGCCCATCATCGACAATTCTTTTGTGAAACATGAACACATATTTATTTCCATTTTCTGTGCATTATAACACAAGACAACAAGTTAATATGAGCAAGCTTACAATGCTGTCATTGGGATATACCTCTTTTGTCTATGAAGCCCTCTAAAAAAAACCTCTAACAACGTTGCAAAGTTTGACGATAATAAATCTTCCCTTATATTGTTGATTTAAAACACCACCAAAACGTATTTTCTCAGCGCATCTCATACTTATGCTAGTTCTGTCAACAACAACAGCAGCAACAACACTAACAATGTCCTCTTTCATTGGGCTGGCTGTGTCTTCCAGCACAAGACGAGTGCTCCAGTCCTGCAGGACCACACATCCAGTCCAGGTAAAAAATGCTGATAGCACAACGAGCATCTTGTTGAGTCTAGCGAAATTGAGAATCTTGAGGTATCCACTCTTCCGTCTGAGACTATAGCGATTAGCAAGGCGTCGTGTTAGTAGTAGTGAATTACAATAATGATATGGCTGTAGCTTGGTTAATATACAGGTCAGTTATGTAAATGGAAACTGTTTTTTTTGTGAGGGCTTTAGCGTCAAAATAGGTATTTCCCATGGTCAGGTGAGCATTGTGAACTGCGGCTTTGTCCTGTTATAAAAAAAAAGCCAGTCATTACCACATAAACGAGAGCCTTCAGTCACAAGCAACATCTCCACATAGCCAGTTGCCGTTTGACACCCCTACACAACCTGAAGCGCCACTGAAGGAAGAAGATCTAATGCCAGTACCGTCAGAAGTAGTGTATGTATGTTTTTTTTATTATTTAATACATGGATTTCATCTGGTCTCAAGCAGAGGGAGGAGGGCTATTTATAGCACGCTGGTTGCACGCGGCATGAATGTACAGCAATAGCCTCGTTTTGAAGTTCATACCGTGCTGTGATTGCACGGTGAGTCACACATGACACTGCAGACGGGGGTGGTGTGGATGTGTGGATGTGCCGCTCGCATTTCCAAACCCTGTTTCGTTTACCAGGAGATGCGATGCGCTTTGCAGGTTGGGCGTCCCTTTTGGTTTGCCGAGAATAAAATGGTCGTGTTGAAAAATTTGTGAGGATTCTTGCCTTAAAAATTCAAAGTCATCTAGTTTGGTTTGTGTGGCTCAACAACCCCAGAACAAAAGTGCCATTTTGTGGTGTTAATGCGCCGCTTCCCCCTTTGCACACAAGTTGGTGGTCGCATGCTTATTTGACAGGCACGGGACTCCATGCTTGACAAGACCTGAATCAAACCATTACACTCCTTCACCGTTACGCTTCCTTCCTCGATTCTCATATTCCCCGTCGCTTTCCTGAACCCTTTCTTTCCTTCTCATTCGTGCATTTCTTCCTTTTTGCCCAGCCGATTCTTGCCTTCCTCCCACTCCCCCCGCCTCATCCCACTTCTCACCCCTTTTCATGTTGCGACTTTTCATCAGTGAAGTGCCTTCCTGGCCCAACCACCGCCGCCACCCTACTTCACTCCCTCCGCCATTCAATGAATGGATGCCACATTAGGGATAGAGGAAAAGGGGTGAGTGGAAAAACAGGGCTAACACCGTCCTACCGTCCTTTCTTCCTTCCTATCTACCACCCCTTCGCCTGTGGCGCAAATGGTATGTTCCACAGCAAGCACCGCCGAAGTTTAGAGAGCACATTGTTGGTAATCTAGCTTTGCAGGGGTCATTTCCTGACTCGTGCGTCCTGCGTCTATCGTCTCTTGTCGCTGGTCCCCACCCTTCCAAGGGTGTCTGTGCTTTGAGCGTTTTGGACAAGAGCTGCCACGCCCACCCACCCCCACCAACAAACACCCGCCTCCCGGTCCCCTTTTGTGTTGGAAAAGCTCCGACATCTGAAAACAATCAAATAATCTGGGCACAATGCATCTCTTCATGGAGGGGTCCTGGTGGTTCCCAGATGAGCCGGAGGATTAGGTTGGAGGAGGCCAATAGGGGAGAGCAAGAGGAACACAGATGAGGGGGGCCACGTAGCTGAGGAGGAGAGGGGGGGGGGGGGGTTATACAGAAGTGGATGTTTATGTGTTTAGTTTTTGAAGTTTTGCCTATGGAAACGTTCTTTGTTGTGTCACATGTTTCCACACTTTACATGTGATGCTAAGTATTAGAATTAACGTTTTACAGAAATGTCAAGGCCGCATAGTATTGCAGCAAAAAATGGCCTCATCCCTATGGGAATATGCAAGGCCATAAAATATAGTCATTCATTTTCTATGCTGCTTGTCCTCACTAGCGTCACGGGGGAGCCTATCTCAGCTGACTTTGGGCAAGACCCAGTGTACACCCTGGACTGGTCGCCAGCCAATCACAGGGCACATGGACAATGTGGACAATTTGGAGTGGCCAATTAACCTAGCATGCTTTTGGAATGTGGGAGGAAACCGGAGTACCCGGAGAAAACCACAACATACAGGGAGAACATGAAAACTCCACATAGAGATGCCCAAGCGGCGATTCAAACCAAGGTCTCCTGACTACATGGATAACATGCTAACCACACATTCATTCATTTGGATGAATTAAGGATTTGAGTCTCAGAACACCTCTCTGTGAATCACCTTATCGTGGTGGAGGGGTTTGAGTGCCCGAGTGATCCAAGGAGCTATGTTGTCTGGGGCTATATGCCCCTGGTAGGGTCTCCCAAGGCAAACAGGTCCGAGGTGACGGGACAGACCAAGAGTGATTCAGAAGATCCATATGAGCAAGAACGTGAGGAGACAACGTACCTCGCCCGGATGTGGGATACCGGGGCCTCACCCTGGAGCCAGGCCCGGGGGAGGGGCTCGCAGGCGAGCGCCTGGTGGTCGGGCCTTCACCCGTGGAGCCCGGCCGGGCCCAGCCCGAAGAAGCCACACAGGATCTCACCACCTACGGGGGCAAGCATAAGGGTCCGGTGCAATGTGTGTTGGGTGGCGGTCAAGGGCGGGTGTGTAGGCGACCTGGTCTTCGGCGGCCAAATCTGGTTCTCCAAACCAAGGTCGGACACCTCCCTGGTGAGGTGTTCCGGGCATGCCCAGCCGGGAAAAGGCCCCCGGGCAGACCTAGGACACGCTGGAGGGACTATGTCTCACAGCTGGCCTGGGAACGCATTGGTGTCCTCCCGGTGGAGCTGGAGGAGGTGGCCGGGGACTGGGAAGTCTGGGCTTCCCTTCTAAGACTGCTGCCCCCGCGACCCGGATAAGCGGAGGAAAATGGATGGATGGATGGAGTCTCAGAACATTCATTTTCTATCGCTTATCCTCACGACGGTCGCGGGGGTTCTGGGGCCTATCCCAGCTGCGGTTGTACACCCTGGACTGGTGGCCAGCCAATCACAGGGCACATATAGACAAACAATCATTCACACTCACATTCATACCTATGGACAATATGGAGTCGCCAATTAACTAGCATGCATTTGGAATCTAAACCTAACATTTGGAATGTAGGAGTACCCGGAGAAAGCATACGCACACACGGGTAGAACATGCAAACTCCACACAGAGATGTCCAACAGAGATTCAAACCCATATCTTCCATATCTCATGACCATGTGGCCAGCATGCTAACTACTAAGCCACCGTGCAGCTGAAAGGCAATGTCACCGAAAAATTAGAAAAGACAAAAATCTGCTAAATTTGGATATGGAAGGTATTGACAGACAGAAGCAACACATCCTGGAAAAGAGAACTACATCTGAAGCGGCCAAACATTCTGTCAAAAAGGGAAGGAACCTTCTGATATACAGCAGGAGGCCAGTAAAGATCCAAGCAACTCATCCTGTAAGACAACCGGAATGAAAGGTCGTATTTGAAGGAGTCATACGGGAAGACTGTGAAGGATAAATGCAATGCACTCTGCAATTTTAAGGAGCTTCCAGAAATGGGAGGCGGTGAAGGATATTAGTGATGCATTGTGGAAAGGCAGGCTGCACTTGAAGGAGACTTTCAATAGGATAGAGATATATCTTGCAAAAAACAAAAAGAAAGGTGTATTCTATTACATCGTTTTCACCCAGTTATTCCTTTCCAGCCCCAACACTGGACACAATTTTTTTTTCAACCAAAAATAAAATCCCATCTGCATCTGCTAATAAGAATGCCACTTTTGAAGAATCCTCGTAATATGGCTCCTTAAAAAATAACAGGAAACTACAGTCATGGAAAAAATTATTAGACCACCCTTGTTTCTTCAGTTTCTTGTTCATTTAATCCCTGGTACAACTAAATGTACAATTTTGGGAAATAATAATAACAATAATGACATTTAGAAAGCTATAGCTATTGATGTAAGAACTTAGGTGACTTTTTATCAAGAAAACCATGGACGTTACTCGATATTAGGTCGATATTAATCTGTCCAAGCAACCAGAAATGTTTTCCATGACTGGGATATGACAGGTTCTGCAAGATAATGGCTATACATCCTGGAAAAGAAGGGTGCAGTTGCAAGCACCCGGGTGCAAAGTCCGAGGAGCCTTTGAATTGAGAGACTGTGATGGACAGTAGTAACATATCCTGAAAAATGGAAAAGAAGGTTACACTTTGAATATGAGAAGTTTTGCAGTATATGCAATGATACTTCATGCAAAATACTTGTCAAAGAAGGACGCGTTTGAAAAGTACCCTCAAATTTGGGCAGTGTTGATATTGAATTCCCCTTCGTGTTGTTCAAATCAAGACGCTCTGTAGACTCTTGTAGGGGGTCTCACTGATGAACAGTGGTCAGAGTTCCCCAGTTTCAATGTTCCACTATCACACAAACATCTGCAAATGCTTGCATGTGACCCCCCACCCACCCCGACCCCAGATGCTGATCCCCTCCCCATGCTGTTCCTTCTTGTCCCCATGAGAATGGTAAATAGTCATCAGTAACTTCCCCTCCAACATATTCATTTATCCCCTCTATCCTGTGGGGTTGGCCGATGATTACAGGGAAGCCAACTGAAGCCGCCCAAATAAACACCCCTCAGGCAGCACCGGGGTCTGTCCACCTCACCCTAAACACCAGCTTCCACCGGCTGGATCAGGTTTCCATCAAACCCACGCACAAAATGCAAACAATAGGGAGTAGTAACAGAAGCTGAAGCGTTGACACAGTCGATAAAACAATACTGTCTGTATTTCCCGCATTCGTAATATTAGCTTTAGCGTACCTATGTAGGAAGTTTGTAAAATACAATGGCTCATTTTTTGTGGTATTCAGATTCTCACATAGTTTACATTCTGGCCATTTAAAAGACGAAGACAATCCGAAATATGTGTTTTCCTCAAGGACTTTGTAACTGTGTTGACCTTCCATCTGAACTAACATCCTTGATTGCAATCACAAGGGAAACTTAGTGCTCTCATATAACCATCAAATTGAGAGAAAAAAAAAAGACTGAAATAACTAGCATTCTGAAATCAATGAACATGTGAGGTTTCATTGCGGCCTAACAGTACAACAGTAAGAACCAGTCAACCATGCCTGGAGGCCCTCTCGCACTTCCTGTTCCTTTACACCTTTACTACTTGCCACCCTACCATTAGGATGCCTCAAAATTGCAGCCTTGTGAGGACAGGCGCTGGCTAATCATAGGTGTAGACTGTTGAGTTTAGGGACTCAGCACCTTTTGTCGAAAAACCACACCTCTTGGCAAAAGTTCACTGACATTGGGCACTACAAGCTGAAATACGGTAGGAACATCCACTGAAACAACAGGAAGTCATGTCCAAAGTTCCAACACAAAGTGTACAAAAATAACATTCCAGTTTTATGTTAATGTGACCCAATGCTGTGATCACTGTTTTTGGAGGCTACCAGCGTAAGTACAACGGTGTGGTGGGAGGGGGGGGGGGGGGGGGTATTTGCGGCGATCGCCATGGGTTGGTAAAAAGGGTCGAATCCTGGTATACTCATTCATTCATTCATTTTCTACCGCTTTTTCCTCACGAGGGTCGCGGGGGGTGCTGGAGCCTATCGGTCGCCAGCCAATCACAGGGCACATATAGACAAACAACCATTCACACTCACATTCATACCTATGGACAATTTGGAGTCGCCAATTAACCTAGCATGTTTTTGGAATGTGGGAGGAAACCGGAGTACCCGGAGAAAACCCACGCATGCACGGGGAGAACATGCAAACTCCACACAGAGATGGCCGAGGGTGGAATTGAACCCTGGTCTCCTAGCTGTGAGACCAGTTTTATTAAAATTTTCAATTTTTGTGCTTGTCAGTCCCATAAAGGTGTGTACCAAATTTTGTAGTGATTCGACTATCACCCTAAACACAAGTATTCAAGGTTTTTCAGTCCAAAGACTGAAAAATGAACGGTTTCAAGGGTCAGTTTGATATTTTGTATAGCAACACATGTAAATATGCTAAGATGTTACATACTGTACATATATTTCATGAACAAAAATACATCTCAGCTTTGTGATATAGGGGAAAAAGAGTGTTATGAGAATGATTTTTGCTGTTTTTTTTTTTTACTTTCTAAATTTTTCAACTTTCATAATATTATGAGGTGGCACGGCGGTCTAGTGGTTAGCGTGCAGACCTCACAGCTAAGAGACCAGGGTTCAATTCCACCCTCGGCTATCTCTGTGTGGAGTTTGCATGTTCTCCCAGTGCATGCGTGGGTTTTCTCCGGGTACTCCGGTTTCCTCCCACATTCCATGCTAGGTTAATTGGCGACTCTAAATTGTCCATGAATGGTTGTTTGCCTATATGTGCCCTGTGATTGGCTGGCGACTCGCCCAAAGACAGCTGGAATAGGCTCCAGTGACCGTCGTGAGGAAAAAGCGGTAGAAAATGAATGAATGAATAATATTATGACTTTATTCCCATAATATTCTATTTCCTTGTTAAGTTACATTATTATTATATAGGAACAAATAACTACAGTCATGTCCTGTTCAGAGTTAATATTATTAAAGAGGACCTATCTTTCGGCCCTTTGTATTGAGTTGTGTACTCCCACACGATACACACGATTACCAGCACAGAAAGCTTTCTAGGTCTTCCAGAATCTGCACCTATTCAGCTGTATTTCTTTGAATTTTGTGGACTTCCTGTGAAAATGGTTTGTTTTAATGTATTCCACCCACGGCCCGCCCGCAGGCATGGCCACTCTGCTGTGGTTAGTCACACTGTCCAGTGCCACTAGCTGTGAACGCAACTTTATAGATAGAGTTCCTAATTGGTATAGGAGTCGATAAACAGCATGGGAGTTGATAATAAACGGTGATGTATCTTTTTAAACTGTCCACTTTTAATATATAGATAGATGTGTTGGATCCTGAATCATATCTGGATGTTAGAGACTGGACTGTCCAAAGTTTCTCAAGAAAATAGATTACTTCAAGACGTATCTCAATGGTAAATAGCATCAGCATTTCAGCATCGGTAACATCTAATGTGTTTTGTGGGACTACAAGTGTGTAAAAAACTTGGTTAGAGCCACTAATTGTGGTGGGAAAAGGCTATTAGCAACCACACTCCCTGTGTGCACAGTCTATAATGTTACACAGACAAGCGTTTTTGCTCCATTACTTTAATAAAATAAACACAGTGAGGACGCAATTGTTACTAACTGCTTGCTGTTCTTACTCTTCCACATGACCAAGTACTGTTGGAAAGGCGTAGGGCCTCAGCGGGTTTGTCTGTTAGTCCAGCTATTCATAAACCGGTCCAATGTAAAATGCCATTAACAGATTAAGATTAATTTCTTTTGCTAGTAGAGAATCAGAAACTCCAACCACTTGTACCTGATGGTGGCGTTTTTAGGAATTGTAAACAAATGTGGCTTTCCCTTACGAACCAATGCTATCAATGTAAAAAGAAAAGCAGAGCTTTGGAGAGGGCAGTTAGTTTATCTGGCCTACAGCCACGCCCATATAAGAAAGCTTGCCCCTCTGTGACATCACAAAGGCACAGTTTTACCACGCCTTCTGAAACCGAGCATTTTGAGCCATCTTGAACTTCTTTCAGGGCTCACTTCCAAATGCGCCAACCTCATTATATGAAACTTTGGCATCGTTTAACACGAGAATACAACACTCTAATTACATTTATAGGTCAGAAAAGTGGAAAAAGCGTAATAAGTCCCCTTTAAAGCTTTTCCTACGTCTAGTGTTCTGTCATTTCCATCCATGTCTCTTTCTCTGTCCTGTAGTAGGTGCTCCTGCTTCCAGAGGTGCAGCCAACAACAACCCCATTAAGTCTATTCTAATTATTTTTGAAGTAGTAACACCAAAAATAGACCTCCATCATTATTGCTACCAACTTACGCATTACTTTCATTATTGATAAAATGTTTGTTATGAACATTGTTTATCATTTGTTCTGTTTTTTTTTTTTTTTATCAGCGGGTCGAGGTAGATGGTTGCCCAGGCTGTTCTGTTCAAAGTTTTTCTTGCCTGTGTCACCAAAGTGGCTGCTTCATCTTTTAGTAGTTTTTCATTCATTATTCCATCTACAAAACTCTCCTGTTACCTTAACAACAACAAAAGACAGTTTTTTGCAATTGTTTTGTTTGGATTTATGGGGGAAAAAAAGAACCAAACCAGCAGGGGGGAGACAGAACAAACCCACTTAAGTATTCAGACCATAGAAAGTCACCTGTAGATCACAGTCATGTTTCAAGGCCAATTCAGGTTTTTTTTTCATGATTGGCATATATTACTACTTTGACTACGGCCTTCTTTGTGACAACAGCTCCTTTGTGCACATTATTTTTAAGTACATACAACAATCATGTTTCATATCAATCTTACACCTGCAGTAATATGTGTTTAGGACTCATAAGAATAGGAGCAAAAAAGAACAGAACACAGTACAACACAGTGCAAATTAAAGTGATATTTGTGTCCATGTCACAGTCCTGTGAATTCTCTCTAATATATATTTTACGTGGCACAAGCCTGCTTTAAAGCCTTGCAGAAGTACAAAGCAAAAGTTCTCACACAACATGCTGTCACTATGACAACCAGGCAGAATCATTTAGCTTGATCTCTTGCCATTCCACACAGCACAGAAATCCAATAACATTTGAGTATTATGCAACCAGGCCGACGATTCAGGCTCAACTGCAAAAGATATTAAATGATTTCATAAAATAAGACATTTGTAGGTCCATACGGGGATTTATGGTGACTTCTATAGTGGTTCTTATTGTGAACAATAACCATGTGCTTGAGAGAGTATGATGGAAATGGATGGTTTTAGCCGTGAACAGTAACACACATGCAAGAAATAGAGGCAAAATTCATAAAACATTAATCTCATGTCTTGAGTCAAGTTCAAGTAAAGCTATGCAAATCCAAGTCAAGGTCAATACAAGACAGGTCGAGTCAAGTCCGAAATCATAGGCACTGTTGAATGTCTCCCAAATAAAATCTATTACATTTGACAAATATAGTGAATGCATATTGAATTGCTTTATATTCAAAATGAAATATGACCAGTTTGACAAGACATAGTCACAGAATAAGGGAGCTGGTGACATAGCATTCTTGATATAGTCAGTGCATAGAAATGTAAGCCACACACTCGTTGTTTGTTCTTAAACCTGACTAGGCGTTAATAGATGCAATTCCATGAGGCAGATACAAAGGGAAAATATGTTGTCTTGCTGGAAATGACATAATAACAATCACGGAAGTGGAATACTTTGAATGGGGACACGCTTTACTCAATACATTCACTCAAGCAAATCTCAAGCATTTGAAAGTCACCAGAAAAAAGTCAGAGTCAATTCCCAAGTCTTTGTTGTCAAAGTCCAAGTCGGGTTGCAGGTACTGATGACATTGTCAAACTTGTTACTCAAGTCGGACTTGAGTCCAAGTTGAGTAAAGTCTCGTTATATCAATATCGGTTATATCGAAGTACTGCTTATTACGATACTATTTTCATTTCCCAGCAAATTTCTAGTCTTTTATGATATAATTAGTTCCGTTAGTACGATACCCGGTTATTATGATAATCCGGTTACTACGATGCCCTTTTCATCTCCCGCCAGCCAATTTGGTCTGCTTACATCGATACAAAAGCAGCTTAAATCAATCTTTGCTTAAGGATTTCAATACCAAAAAAGAACACGGCGAACGGCTGCTTCCAGTCAACTTTATTTTTCACACTTCCACCACCAGAGCGCAGCACACACACCTATTCCCGCACTTCCTGGTTCACAGGTCATGCTCAACCCGCCCCACATAGCTGGCCAAACACATGCAAAAGTGCATTATTGCCCACTTTTAATGCAGTTCGGCGCAGGATCGGATATATGGATAGTCCGGTTATATCGATATTTTTTCCGACTCCCGACAATATCGATATAACGAGACTTTACTGTATTAATTTGTTAATTTAAAAGGTTTTTTTTACTTCCACCAAGTGCAAACATCGGTTATGTTTTTGGTTCGTTTATCTGTTTGTGTTTGTTCAGAATAAATGGAAAAATTCGGAATGGATTTGGATGAAACTTTCAGCAATTGTCGGAAATTCAATAAGGAAGAACTGATTACATTTTGGGGGTAATCCAGATCACATCTGTATCCCGGAATTATTTTTTTAAAAGATTCTTTAACATTGGGAGACCATTTTGGGCATTTGTGCATATCACCCTACAAAAAATGGTCCCACAGGACGAATAAGTTTTGACAAAATATGAAAGACTGATCCAAAAAATGTAGGAATATTATTTTGCTGTGACAACAAACTAGAACTCAGACTGAATGGACAGCTCCTCTGCTGGTGGAAACCCAGTAGTGCACTACATTTTGCTTCGGGTGCTTCAAAATTCATCCATTACACACAATACAAACTTCTTAATTGATAAGTTGATTATGCCCATCCCTTGTGCAGATACTATGGCATCAACAGGACAGTCCATGCCAAAAATCCACTCGGTGGAGGTCTACACTTTCTATATGTTTTTAGAGACCTTTGTTTGTTACTTTCTTTCTGCTTTTTCCTGATTACAGAGTCGCTATTCTTTAATTTCTTTCCTACTCTAATGAGAGCTCCAACTCACTTTTATATATTCTACCTGCTGTATGTTAGAAAAATACCACATTCCAATTCGTGCAAAAAGACATTAAAATGTTACTGTATTTCTATTAGTTCTTGAAAAAGAGTCAAGTAAAAATGATCGGTATCGGCGATTATGTGCCTGTATTTACATGTTATCGGATCGATCACAAAATATGCAGTATCGTCCACCTCTACACTCTTATATCAATGCGTGATTGAAGGGAAACTTCTTTTGGAAAGAGTGCAGGGACTACTTTCCAGCCGACTCCGGAAAGAAACACTTTTTTGCGATACGTTTGTCGTTCAAGCGATGTATTATTTATCAGAATGTTGGTTTCTGTACTACCAAATCACTTGAATGGGCGCGTTAAAGCGTTTAAATCCAACATTTCTTTACTACGCCGCGGAAGGATCTAATTCTCTCCAGCGACGGTCGACACATCCGCCCAGTTTTCCGATGCCCCCCCTCCCTCCTCTTCTCTCCCCTCCCCTTGTTGAAAATGGAGTTCGATTAAAGCAGATGTCCGCTAACTTCAGAGTTACAAAAACGGACTGCTTTTTAAATATTTCAAACATCGTCGGTCAACATTTGTGGATTAAAAACAAACGTGGCTTCACCCCCCCTCCCTTCCTCCCTCCTTTCTTCCCTTCCTCCATTTTTCCTATCGCGGACATTACTCGGACACGTTGGCGGAGCGAGGCTGTTTTTTTCTCTCTTTTAACAACAAGGACGCTTTTTCAAGTGTTGTCCCGGCGGCGGACATCAACTTGGCGAATGGATGCTCGACAGCCCGACGCTAATAAGCTGGCAAACATTACAGGCTTTAACATTTTCTGCGTTTTCTGAGGATATAACACGTCTTTTTCACCCGCATCAACCGCCTTGGGGGCTGTGGTTGTTAAAGAAGATGGCTAATTTTGTGTCGGATTTGACTTCCAGGGAGGAGAAATTGTCATTCCTCTTAGCGATCGGCGGCTAAGGCTAGCAACACTTTTTTTACGTTCTCGTATTGTCTCTTTTTAAACCTCGCACCCTACCACATATGATACCAAACTAAACTAAACAAGGCTTGTTTGTACATGTGAAGGAAAATGGTGAATTTTGTGCTATTTTGCAATGCGCCGTCGATGCTATTGCTAGGACTCGGATCTCCGTGAGGAAGAAAATGAGTGAAGATTCAACAAATCCAAACAACGAGTGAGTATTAATCACCCCGAAAACTCATCATATTTGACGTCAGCATGCAGAAAATCATATCTTTGTGACCCCGCGATGCTTGCAATTTGCTGCGATGTTTGGTAAAAAAAAATCCCACTATTAACATGTGTATGTGTGTTTTTGTCAATTGAGACTCAGTATTAGAACACCAGGTCCGTATCTAACTCATTTTTGTAGCATATGTGTGCAATAACAACGTACAATCCACCCTACTATGTGTATTCGACAATATCGGTAACATGACGATATTAGCATGCGTGCATATTTCAGGATAATATGGATATGCTGACATGTTGTCGCATTGTTATGGTTAAAAACGCAACAAAGAGGTGCGTTTTTCGTTAATGAAAAGCCTCTTGAAGGCGGAAGATGCCATTTTTTTTCCTCAATCGCCCTCATTTACATATCACAATCTCCATTCATAAAAAAGACGCTCCCATGCAACAAAAGCACCCATTAAACGCATCCGAGCGTGTCAGAAATGTGTTTAATGACAAACATTGTCCGTAGGTGGTTTTTAAAAGAAACATTTTCGGTGAAAATGGGTGGCGGGTATTGTTTTACACCGCTGATCCCTTGTGTGCGCTTGTTGACAGTCAGTGAGAAATATCTGCTTCGGGAGGTGCTGCTGGTCACATGATCCCTTCCATTCATAAAGTACCTGGCAGGCCCATTCACACAGCACTGTACACTGTTTCGCATTGCAGCCACGGTCACACAATGATCACATTTCCTTTTCCTCTGCATTTCTTGAACACTTAAAACTGCCTGTTCGTGGAATGGGTGTTTTTATTCATTTAGCCACTGTGTCTTTGATAATGTGTTTGTCACAGAGGAAGTCATGTGCTCCCCTCCCTCTTTTTTGCCATTTACACTGTCATGCTTTCTTAATGTGTGAAACACACCATGACGCTAACTTTGGTGCCTTGCAGGGGGTCGGCGTATTTAATTTGCTATTGTCTTTATAATAAACAGAACATACCTGGGTTTGTGTGCATCTCAGCTGCACTTGCCACCTAAAGGCTGATTCATGCTTGTGTCGATTCCACGTCGTATACAAAATTCTGACATACCTCCAAAATATTGTAACCTCACGATGATTGGTGGGGGTATTTGTAATTAATGTTGGCAAAAAGCATGTATCACTATATTTTTGGGATGTATCACAATATGATGATTTCATTAAATTCAGCTGACTCTTATATAAAAAGCTACAAACCTTAACCCACATAATCAAATACACTAGTCTCAAATTGTAAAGCTGATTCATTGGTAACAAACTGTACAATACAGCAATTGAATTTAGTGTCTACCAAACTCGATCAGTGCAAAGTATTCAGAATTCATGTTTACAGTTTAATAGCAGTAATACAAGTAAATATTGTCCTTTTTGACTGACAATAAATGCGTCTTTGGGTAAATAATACGACACTGCATCAGTTATGTTGTCGTTTACCTCTCTTGTCGTACGGAAGGCTATGAGCAAAAGTGTTTTGTGTTTTTGACTGGATAAGTGTAGACATGCTGTGGATGGCAGACTCTTCGTGCTCAACTCTGTTTGCTCTTGAGATGGTAGGATAAATTTGTCGTGTTCCCACCTTTTCCTCACCGTTGCTTTGCTAATTGTGCATATTATGGTCTCTTGCTCCACTTCTGCTCTATGGTAACCAAATGACTTCCGTATTACAGCGGTACCTCCCTGTTTCTTCGTCTGTACACTTCTCCTGCCTTCAGTCATGCTAATTCCCTCTCTTTTCTTGTCTCTGCTATTGACCAGGTAGAGGTAGACGTGAGGCGCCAATGCATCAATAAAGTGTGCCACGGTTGCAGGAAAAACACCTAATCAACTCTGCTCTGTTCTGTTTAAAATGATCATTCATAGCGGAAAGAAAAGAAAGTGGAACTGCCTCGCATCTTCTTTGTAAAGAAATACAGCACAGCACAGTATTTGGTTCATGATATCGCCAAGGAGAAGCCAGAGCTTGTAAACATGTTTCTGTTGTTAAAATCTCCTGTTTGGGAGTACTTCATCTTCCTGGTGAAATAGGAAAACGACAGACTAGTGGGTACGAAGAAAACAGTGTGCCGGGATGGTTCAGTAGAGAATAGGAACAGAGGTACAAGATGGAACAATTAATGCTGCACTTCGGCCAATCAGGACGCCTCTTTTAAAAAAACAGTGGTCATGACTTCTTTTCATTAATTCACTTTCTATGCTTCTTGTCCTCATTGGAGGTGTTGGGGTATGTTGGAGCCTATCCCAGCTAACATCGGGGTAGCTGGGAGGACGCCGGGTACACCTTGGAGTGGTTGCCAGCACATACAACCATTCACACGCACATTCATGGGCAATTTAGTGTCCCCGGATAACATATTTTTGGAATTTGGGAGGAAGCTGGAGAAAACCCATGGACTGGGAGAACATGTAAACTCCACACTCCACATAATTATGCCAGGGCATGGCATAATTGCATGTCATATAAGGACTGCAATGTGATCGCTCCTCACAAGTTCTTGATGATGACTGGCTCATTTCATAACAAATAAATAGGAACCCTCAAAATAATGTAACCTGCGAGTACATTTAAGGGTGCAATAGGCCGGTGTCCTTTTTAATTAGTGTGATCGCTCCCCTCGCAAGTAATAACATACACCTTCAAGCACATCTTCCAAAATAGAAACACACAGAATAAAAATAAGTCAGGGAAATTGCTGTAATACAGTATAGAAATGAAGGCCCAGGCGTGAATGCTTATCAACGTACAAAGGCATAAACAAGGGGTCGTCTTATATTCAGGATCTTGCAGTGTATACACGCAAACAGGCCTCTGCCGTGCAGATGCTGTTACTTTTTCTGGTGAATGTATTTGTTGTTGCGGATTGAGATTTGTTTTAACAAGCTGTGCATTATTATTACCATTGGTTGCTCTCCATCACATTTCATTTGTTGTTGTTTATCAACATGTGGTGTCGTCAACATCAGCATACCTGTATTTTTTTTGTTTTGAATCCAGTGTTTTCCAGCCACAAGGCCCCACATTGGGAAATACAGCTACATGATGTGCTGCCGGGTTTGTTCCTCTCTGCATGGTGGCGGCAGCTAAGATGGCGAAGCGATCCAAACATTGTTGCTAGGATTCCACCACCTGTCTTGCTTGCTTTGCTGTATGATTCATAGAAACGCAGAGGGAGCTGAATACTGAGGTTTGCTGCAACCATATCCACTCCTTTTGTTGTGTTTGGATTTTTTTTAATAAGGTTTTGTTACATAAGCCTTTATTTAATTTTTGTTTGTCCACATAAATGGGATATAAGATTGATCCCTGTTTTTTACGTTATCATAGGAGTTAATGTATAAGTTAATAGGAGTACCTTTTTAATCACTCTTTGTCAATCAGAAATAAAAATAAGTCGGAATATTACAAGAATAATGTCATGTGGAAAATTTCATTTTAGTTAGCTGTATAAAGTTGATTAATTAGTAATGTTATAGAAAACAATGAAGTTATATGTTTTTTGAAAATTTATGAAATTAATATTACGAGATAATATTATCTGTCTGCTCTCCGCAACAGCCTCTCAGTCACGTGGTTGAAACCCAGCAATAGGAGTCAGTGTTAATAAATACTTAATTTTTGTAGTTGGAGCATAGAAAAACTGTTTGAACTTTATATAAAACTTTATAAATTATTTTTTAAACATTATTAGTGTCCTATAAACATGAAATAACAGGCCTTTAGACATCTTTACATTCCTACTATTCATTGGTCACATCACATTGTGCAACTCTTATGCTGCAGGAAGCCAAAACTTACCTCTTCCACACATAATGGGAGTATAACCTTAATTTCCACTCGATCACGCCATGGCTGGATTCATGCTGTGTTAAGGTAATGTAAGGTAATGTCTCATCAATGTTTTACGTCCTTACTGTAGTCTTTGTGACTAGAATACTACATTTGTAAACAGTGACTCTTTATGAAATAATTTCTGAAAAAACTTGATGTAGCGAGGGAGCTATAATATAACCATGATATTGCGAGAGATGACTATACATGCATAATTTTAAAGCATCACCCTCTGGGGTAACTAGTAGTTGCTTATTCTTCAACAAAAACTCTGCTGCTGTGTTTTTGTTTGCTTTTGCAAAATGAAATAGGGTAATCGTGAATTTTCTGAATGTGCATGCAACCTCACTGATGTTTTATAAGAACTTTAGTAGTTCTGCTGAGCATTATTAATGATACTGTCATACTCCACATGTATAGAATATTTTACTGCACATTTGACCAAAATGACACCAATAAAGTGCAGTTTTCTTCAGAAATACAAGGATTTAGACATGTGTTGTACAAGGTAATTAGAAATCAAGCTGGTGGATTGCTGTCATCCGTGGCTTATAAAGTGTTCCTCCATTGTTTACGTGAGTGAGGGTCATTTGGCCACTCAGTGAAACAATCATGTATACAAGGGTCCGGCCCTGCATTGTTTGAAGACTCCTGCTGTGCCTCACCATTGTCTGCTGCCGGTCAGGTGATTCCCCAGCGTTCTCTCAACTGTGTCCTTTTCCTATCTACGTGATTGATTTGACAGCTCAGCGTTTTTTATCTGCCATGTGGGTGTTGTGATCTTATCACCTGAGGGCTGTTTTGCACTCCCATTCCTGTGGCACAGCTTTCTCAAACGCATTCCTCCTAAACAGCCCTCATCAGGTCATGAAATGACAAAGGGAAGGCAGCTACTTCAGCTGTTAGGGTCTCGTGCTTTATGGCAGGGGTAATTGCTGATATCCCGTGGCACTTACGTATGTTAAGCTAAATAATTTCCTGGACTATTTTATAGATAGTATTTCTGGGACGATTGACTGGATGTGACCTTGAGCACGTACCTTTAGTGGCTAATCTATGCTAGACACGTCTTCCCTTTTCACAAAGTCTGCTGAGTTAAACACATGCTTGGTTTTGCTTCTGCAACTTTTAGGGAAGTGCTGCTTGTGACTACAGTGGTTTACAGAAACAAATGACACGTTATTTGTTAATGTGTACACAAGCGCAGTGGAATTATTCAGAGTAGATTGTCATGTGTATCAGGCCTGAACTGGGTGTCCATTCAGCAGTTTGAACTTCTGTTCTTGGTCTGTTACACTTCAATCCATTACTAGAATCTGGGTACACGGGAACAAACAAGGCAATTACTTTGTGGTCATGACAATTTCTTTGGCTGTTCTAGCAAAAGGCTCTGGTCAGATGATGAAGATTAGCCATATTTATTTATAATGATTGGTAAAATATGTCAATGAGTCCAATGAGTTGGTAACAAATGTGACCTACTTTTCTATGAGCTACTTTTGTGTCTTCCTTCATTGTGAACTTCCTTTTCAAGAACACAAGATGCCATTTATGGTCCCTGAATTGCTTTGAGTTTTGAAAAAGTGGTTAGTAGAGATGTGCGATACCACTGATTTCTTTTCCGATTAAAATGATTAAACATGCTGGTGTTGGCAATACCGATCTCATACTAATACTTGGTGCAAATATACCGAACGTGTCAGGTAAATTTAAAAAAAGTAGTGCATTTCAAATCACAGCATACTGTATAGGATTAATTTTATAACCCAAAGTAATGTATTCATTTATTTTCAACAATGGAATATCATTTAGATCAGGTGTCAATAATTTAGTTGCTTTCCACTATTACCTCAAATGACTCAAGTTTCATAGTACCGATATTTTGAATCGATTTTTAGAGCCAGATTTTTTGAGCCAGAAGATCCGCTATTTAATGGATTTATATTTTCATCTTGATCCACACATAACTGGTTAGCTACATGCTGTGGAGCTGCCCTTACAGAGGCTGCTGGTCGAATAATATAACTGGTGTGGTAGGTAATGTTTGAATGACATCTAATTTTGTTCTTTTTTCTAGTGTATCGGTATCGGTATTGGCATCGGTAAAAGTTGCGATTGAAATTAGATTATTTATAATAGCTGGATACATGTTAGTGACATTTAAATTACTCCGTATTTTAGTATTCCTGTGTCATGTCACCAAAAGCAATTATTGAATATATTGCTCACATTCGTTCTATGCAATCTACCGACCTGTTATTGTTATACTTGTATACTGCCAGCTCCGCCTGACTTCGTCTTTGCTTCTGAATTGAATGTCATTAGCGGCAGCGCCATGACACTCCATGGAGACTGAACTGGAACATGGTTGTAGTAGTCGTACTATGCCAGGAGTACTTCAGTCGGTGCCTATAAAAGTACCGGTACCCGTCCCTAGTTGCAAACTTGATTAACAAGCAGTAAAACACAACATGCACGGTGTAAACACAGTCATACAGCCTGAGTCGCACACAGACAGCCGCACTAGCATGCTCCGTTAAACGGTGAAAGCAAAGAGAAGAGTTTTTCTACCCGCTTAGCCAGTGTTTCAAGTGGCCGCTTCGGCATGTTTAGATTGAAGGGGGAAGGTTAGTCATTGTGACGATACGCTGCCACGATTAAGTAGTCCTCTGGGGAAATAGTTCCTCAACTTTACTGAACAGCATTTGTTGTCAGTTTCTGTTTTTCTCGTTTAACAGTGGATTCCGTTTTTATTGGCCAATTCCACCCTAAACATAGAGCCTTAAAGGAACTGCAAAGTCTCTCCCCCAATAAGGCGATTTGTTGTCGGCCTGTCAAACTTTGGATCTCCATTTGGTGAAATTCCTTGGTTCAAATGTTTTGTCGAGCATATTGAACTGGATTGGTGTAAGTAAGTGAGTTTTTGGTAAGCTCTGTGTGAAACCTGCTAAATTACCCCATTCTCACAATGAATGTTTTGCAGCTCCGGTCTTGATCCAGTCCGGCTTGCCGCAAGTGCCACTCACACTGACTCTGGTAGACTACGGCTGCGGAAACCCACAGCTTTACCAGTGCTCCGGTGTCTGGGGAAAAAAAGACAGACCCCGAAGTGATTCTTTGGGGGGGGGGGAAAGACAGACCCCAAAGTGATTCTTTCCGTTACGCAGTACGGCCGCAACAGACGCACCGGATTCAGTGTGAGCCTGCAGCTAGGGTTAAGGCCTTCTTCACTCCTGGAAACTTAAGTTGGAGCGCAAGCCATTCCAGTCTTCCATTTTGTTCATCTTTCAAAATAATTTGTCCCATTGAAAATACTGGGGGGAGGGGGACTCGTATCCATTGTCTAGTTGCCACCATCATCGAATCTTTTACTGTGAGGCTAGCTTGTTCGTATTGTTCCGGATTGTTGTCCATCCAAAGATGGTATGAGGGAAGACCTTTCACTGCACAATGTTTAATTCTAAGCAAGCAAGCATAGCAGATCACAGCAATTAAATTTCAGTAGCCACAGACATCAGATAAACTACCTGATTATTATTTGACATCATGCATGCGTTTTTTCAGGTTTCCAAAGATGCAGAATGATTAGGGAGAGAGTTTTATAAAGTGACTTGGCAGACACAATATTTATGAACCAGCGTCTCCTTGTTCTAGAGGCTGTCCTCTTGATTGTTTGGGTGATTAATGGCGACGGTCCTCTGAGTAACCAGACGGCTTAGACTGCCTGTGACGGAGACAAGACGACCGAGGGAACAGACATTGTCCCACTCGCATGCTTTACAAATGTGCCTGGATTTTTGCCTGCATGTAAAGGCTGAGCCACTTCCTCTTACACATTTCATTTCCTTTTTGAGTTTTAAGTTTTAATTTCAAGAGCTCTCTTTGAGCAGTTTAAATATCAGTACCCAACCAAGTTCAGGGCAAATTTCAGATTTTGGGGTAGTCAACGAAGCACAGCAGAGCGAGATGTTTTCTCCTGCGATGGCTATGATGTCCACAGACATTATCGCGAGTCTTGTGAGAGAATAACTTTATCTTAATCGTGATTATTGTTTGGAATTGTGTGGCATGTGGGACCGTGAAGGCTGTGCCTTGTTGCGAGATCTTGGCTGCAGCTGGCCCAAGACTGTTCTTTCCGACGAGGCCGCAGACATAAAAGAGCACAGATGTAAATCATAAACCTTGTGTCTTTGATGGCGTTCCCAAAGCCTTTGGGAACAGGAAGTGGGTTTTTGTGCATGCCACAAATGTATTTCACTGGTGTGTGTTTTTCTGTGCGATGGGCATTCATAATAACCTGTTAAATTTAATTTAGTAAATCAATAAATTAGTCATTTCCTTCTCAAATTTAATATTGGAAGTTTATACATGCATATTTTTTAGCTATGACCAGACTCAAGTTATAATAAATATGACTTACTGTCTTCACAGAAGTAATGTACAATTTGGACAAAACATGGTAGAGTATTAAGTCACTGCCACTATCATGGAATCGTGTTTAGACATTATGTTAACAAGACATGACTTGCTCTGAGACAACTATGACATAAACGGTGTTTATACCATACTTCCAAGCCAAATGCTGCTTGTAAAGGTGTTCCTTTTGAAGCAGTCAACAGTAAAATGATCATTGCCAAGGACAGAACTCGTCCATCTGTCTCTTGTTCTCTGCAGTTGATCATTGTTGACCTTCCTCTTTTGGTAAAGAAAGTGTATAGCATCACTTGAATACTATGAACATCCAGCAGCAACACAACTTTTTGGCATGACTGCTATTTCAAAATATACTGAACCAAGTCAACGATCTACCTCGAGAAGCGTTTGCTTACTCTTAGCTGATAGGTGTGATCCCGATGGCATCACTTCCAGAAATGAGGCTGAACTGCGAGAGCTATAAACTATAAATGTAATTTTTGGGAATTAACTTTTGCTTTCAAAGATCAAACAATGTTGAAGATAATTACAAACAATATATAACATATTTGGTCAAAGTTGATGAACTTGTCAGTGACCCTTTAAGAGCCAAAAACTTTCACATGGAATAGGAGGAGAAAATTTTTCATTCTATTATGTCAGACAGACTATGACTGACCTCATGCAGTGTTAAGGTAATGTAATATCTCATCAATGTTTTGTGTTATTACTGCTGCCTAGTGACCAGAATACTACATATAGTATCCATAGTCTACATGAAACAGCAAACAAAAACAATGATACAGTGAGGGAGCAGTAATGAAACAGTAATATTTGGATAGACAACTATATCCCTTTAACATAGCAATGCTATTGCAACATCAAGCGTTTATAGCATTGCTTGTCCGCCCTTTTTTGGAATACACTCGAACAGGACTAGTACTGTTGGAACATAATCTAGCGGGGTGTACAATTCTATCCTTAAATGTTGTAAGAGAGGCTAGTTTCTGACCCCTGCAATACTAATGATATTTTTGCTACAAACCATAGTAGAAGCTGCTACAGTGGTTGGGTTGTGTCTGATATGGCTTGTAGATCGATGCCTGGTCCCTCCAGCTTTGTCCTTCCAACTTCAATAGTTAAAAGTACCTATTATAATTTTCGTTTTATAAGCCGCTTCTTTTTTCTCATGCTTTGAATTTGAACCCTTTTACAATGATGTGCCTAATTTATGGCTTAAAAATACATTTTCCGTGATGCTTAGACCGTTAGGGACGTGGACTAGTGAAGTGGAAGCTAATATCACTTTTGCATGTCTGACGTATCTCAAGTATAGCAGTACCTTACCTTCGGTTTAGACTGTGTGAACCACCAACTCTGAACTATTACCAATGGGTTTCGAAAGGCTGGACTAAATGAAGTGGACAGCTAAAGCTAAATAGCTATTGGCCTAATGAAAACGAAGAATGACAACGAAAGAGAGACAAAGGAATGATGATGCTTGTCAAGACGACTTCAGTGGTTTTAGTTCCCAGGAGGAGGAGGAGGACAGCGATTAATTACTTTTTTGGTAGACTACTATTTAACTAGTTATTTTACACTCACTGTTCAGCTAGGCATGTTGCAACGCACTGTTTGGCATAGTGCGTTTATTTTGTCAAAAGTTGAAAAAAGACTTTGGGTGTAGCATCTTTTTGTTTACTAAATATCCAGTGTTGCATCGTGGACAACTGCGGTTTATGGACAGGTGTGGACTATATATGTACATAATTATAGATCTTTTTGAAGTTTACTGGTTGTGGCTTATATTTTGGTGTGCTTCCTTTTCATATCAAAGCAGGCCACAGACGCTGCATCAGCCAAATCCAATGCTTCTTTGTTTTGGTAATGTCATTTGGAGTTGGTAATCTGATTCGTATTGACTAGCGCTGAATGGTACCTAAAAATATATTGAGGATCCAAGAATGGAATATTTGGTTGGAATTATCTGAAGGGATAGGTGTTAAAATCAGTGTTAGAATGTGATGTTGCCAAAGGGAGCGTTTATATAGCAATGTCTCATTTGAACTCTGGCGATAGCCATGCCAACAACAAGAGAATCAAAACTATGAATTTCTACTGTGTTTACACTTGCATGTTTGTGTTAGCGTGTGGCAATGGACACATTTGGTCTGTTGTTAGCCCTGTTTGACTCACAAATGTACACCAAACCTTCTTCCTTGCCAGCAATGAGAGAAGAGAACAATCACATGACACTTGTTGTCACGCATTTTGAATGGCCTAGATTTTTTTTTTTTTTTAGTGTGTGGATAAAAACCAAACCTAAGGACATACCGCAAATACCAGTTATCAGTTAAATTCAGTTTTGTCTGCTCACACGCTATTATGGTCACCACATGTGATGATTGTAAGTTAGTTTTTTGCCATATTTGTCTGTGTTTTGTCAAAAGATGTGTATAAAATGTAGCTACATTATATACTGCAGGGTTGTTGTGATTTCCTGAGTCAGTCAGTAGCTTAGCCAAATGTTCTTGTGAGGCAGATGACTCACCAGCAGCCTGAGGTGTTGCAAGGAGATACTGCAAAAAAAATCTCTTTCACTTCTCCTTCCATAGGCTAAGTATTGGCTTTCACTGCAGCTAATAAAGCAGGCGTGTGAACGCGAGCTGTTTTTGTGGGCGTCGTCCGAATTTACGATTGGCCTTTTATTAATGTCTAACATAAAGCACCCCCAGTGCGTGTCTCTGTTCCTGGCCCTCGTGTCATAATTTGCTCTGCATTCATGTTGCGTTGTTGTCATTTCTTTAGCCGTGCCCTTCTAGTTTTCACTTATTCTGAGTGTTTGAACCGTGGCTAATTGGCAGGCTGGTTTGTGGCGTTCATATGTGTTGCCCCGCTGGAAACTGTGTGGCTCAGTTGGGAAATTTTGTTGGATTTTTAAAAACATGAAACTAACCTAGCTGTTACACATTTTCACCCCCTCTGCTATTGCTAGTTGTTACTTTCCTAACAGAGGATAAGCTAAACAATCGGATTGGGGTAAGTAGCTTGTGTTTATTTTGTCAATGATATTTTAATTATTTTCTACAAGCCAAATCTGTCTAGTGGAGCTTGACAATCTTTCTCTGTTTGATACTGAGTAGAGATTTGGGGCGATGGAAAAAAAAATAAGTCAAAGGGGGAGACTTTTTCTCCCCTTTTCTGATGTTAATGAGAAGAGGAATGGTTTTCCTGCTTTTAGCTTGCAGAGTGTGTCTCTTCCTTACAGCATGCTCCACTGCTTGGACATTGTGGGAGTACAAAACTCCGGGCCAGGGATCCAATAACGTGAAATTTCAGCAGAGAAGCAGCCATTGTGTAGCAAGAGGCAGGCAGAGAGGGTTTTTTTTTTATTTTGGTAGAAGGAGGAGACGGAGCGCAGCAAAGGGAGGGCGACTTGGCTGGCTCCCAGGGCTCAGGCCACATCCTTTCTCTCCCCTCTCATTCGTCACTCCTCTTCCTTCTTCTTCTTCTCTTCGTGTCTTTCTTTCAGTGCCCCCCCCCCCCCCCCCCCCCCCTTGCCATCCAAGCCTACCCCCACCGCCACCACTCCTCATCGGGGTAGGAAGCCAAAGGCTGAGACACAAGCAAAAGCATGATGGCATACTGGAGCCTAGTGAGCCATGGGCCAGAGCAGTAGACAAACGGCCACTTTGTCCACTTAGGAAATGGTTGTCCCAGGATCCCACTTCTCCACCACACACTAGAGCAACCGGCCTCAAGGCCCACGCCTGCCCGGTCTGCACGTGCTTCCCCCATCACGCCTTTTCTCCACCACAACGTCCTACTTTGTGTTCCTTCTTCCACTCCAAATCTGTTTTTTTTTCAAACTCTTTAATAAGACCTGAAATAGTCAAAAATATACCCTTATTGTGGCAAACGCCCTGTTTTATACAGGCACTGAAAGCCTGCGCACATCCTTTTTTTGTGAATAGAAAAGGCCCTATTCAGATGCAGTAGGGAGCTGTTGACTGTCACCTCGGTCTCCACCCTATTCCCATCCGACTCTTCCTCCCTCCTCCTCCACAGTCCTCCATTACATTCTCACCCCTCCCTCTCTTTTTCTCTCCTGCTTTTGGTCGGAAATGAAGTCAGTCATCCAGCAGAATAACTTGGAATAATTTGGAATGGGGGACTCTTTTCTCTCTATTAACCACCTCACCCCCACCCCAACCCACCCCCTTTCACTGCAGCTCACAGGCCCAAGCCAGCTGATGTGCTTCCGCTCTTGATTGTGTGTCCAGTGGACTGTGTTCTCCCAGCAAGGGGCGTGGAGGACAGCCTTTGTCTGAAACATCCCAGGAGAAAATTCCCTGTGTGTGTGTGTTGCACTTAGGTGCCTTTTTAGACCACTTGCTGTTTGGACCATAAGGAAGGCTCACATGAATGAGTAGCCTCTTTGCTTTTAACATCACATAAACTGATTTTTTTGTTTCACAGTGAGGTTTTGTAGGATGCTTACAAAATAAAACCTGAGTCCACTTCCTCCCTGGGTCCAAACCCCCTCCTCCCTGTGAGCCGTCCCAGTGCTGGCATGTGCGAGATGGTACTTCTGAAGGGTCAGGTCTTGGTCATTGTGCCCTGGTCATGGCTGAGCGACACCACCGCCTGCCTTCTGTTCACCCCAGGGACCCCTGCCTGACTGACAGCCCCTCCTGCACCCATCACCCCCACATCCTTTATTGGGGGAGTTTAACAGCCACCGTATTTCCGTCTCTTCCTGCTTGTAAATTGGTCCAAAATGTTTGTTTTTTTTATACTATGGTGAGACCAGGCGTTTGAGTGTAAAGTTGAACACAGCTTCTCTGGTGCTGTAAAAGGTGTGACCAGAAAGGGTGGTGCTGGGAGATTGTCAGCGGGGAATTTGTTCTCTTGACTACCAACATGAGCCAATGCTGTTCACGTTTGGGGGAGCATGAGGCAGCAAACCCTACACATTTAAATATGAATACAGTGAGAGATGATGTTTAGAAACCATGGTTTTAAGTACAGATGCATCCCCACGTTTTTTTTGCCGAATAGCATAGTTTTAAACTACTTACAAGGTAGGTTAGGCTTGTCTTGTTTACATCAGGCATCAAAGATTCTCAAGGGAAACCGAATCCTTACCCATAGCAGTGGCACGCAACGGTTGATTGAATGGAAAGAACACTGAATGCAAAGTTGATAAATGATGTTGGAATGTTTTGAATCGATTCAGGAAGGAGATGACACAAAAAATGGTGGAATAAGAATAATGGGATGAAAAAACGGTGTGGAATTTAGTTTGAATGTTTTTGCATTCAAACCTCCAATGTTGGTCATTACTAAAATTGTATTCATGGACAATTCCACGGCATGTGCACATACACAAAAGCAGTCAGAGAGAAACGACAATCAGTCATTGCGTGGTTACTATAGACTATACATAGGCAGATGTTGGTAACTAAACTTAGCCACGTCAAACATAACTACCAGGTGTGTGTGTGTTACGTCTTACGTACTCAAAACAGGAAAAGGCGGGATACAGTGCTATTCATACATTGGAATGTTGCTGCCCTCTAGGCAGCTGGAGGAAGATAGAGTCCCTATAATTCATATTTTTATCATATTTTCCACAGGAGGCGAATGCTGCAAACTCCTATTTGTATGTACCTATGTTATTGAGCTGACGCTACCGGTGGAGATGTGCAGAAGCAATGTTTTTGGTTTGTGTAGCTCAACTTACCTTCGTTGATATGATGTAGAGACACAGTGCCTCTGGTGGTTGCAGCCAGACAGTTCACTCCATTTGTAAGCTTTAGATACTTCAAGATGGCATTATTCAACAGTTCGTCTTGTTTGATTCCAGTGAGTGCTGTCCAAAAATATATGCTGGGATAGAAACTGCCAGCTGCAGTCAATTATTATCGAGAGGATAGTGGGGATTGGCTTTGTCAAGTTACGACATTCAGAAACCTTCAGCATCACAACTGTTGTATGTATGTAGTATATATTTTGAATTTTGACCCTGAAAATAAATTCATACTCGTACACCCACCCAAATTTAGATTTGAAATAATCATTCCACCTGGGAAAAAGAACTTCAAATAAGTCATCAAGGTCCGCAAATTAATGACAATCACGGAAGAAAAGACATCACTTGACTAAGTTTCCAAGTTTTTTTTAAATATTCCACACTACAAAATAAGTAATGAAAGTGTATGATTTGTGCTGATATCGGATTGATAACAGTGTTAGTGTTAATCTTCAAGGTCGCAATATTGGTATCTGCTCAGAAGTGAAAAAGTTGTATCAGGACACCCCTTATGTTATTTCATTGATTAGAAATGAAGACAGAACTGCATTGTTTGATGATTAATAAAGAACATATTTCCGTATAAGCCTCTGGCAGGCACATGTGTGCAGATTTTTCTTGTAGAAATGAGGCAACAAATGTCATCAGGACTTTGGTCATGTGTCAAGATGTTTTCAGTTTCTAATGTTTCTAAAGTTTCTAATGTAATGCTCGCCGACTCTATTGATAATCGCAGAGCCAAACTTTGCCAAGGGTGTGGAAGGCAGGTGAGCAAAGGTTACCCGTACTGAGATCCAGAGAGGTGAGGTAGTTTAAGACATTGGCATTTTGTGGAGGAACCATTTCTTAACCATGCAAAGTATTATAGTCAGCGGCTTTGGAAACTCAAATAACATATTAGGTTATGACCTCATTGCACGACTGTCAGAAACTCAACCATGTGTCAAAGGTGGACATCCAGATCCTCTTTAATATGTTACCAGGAGTCTGTGCAAAAAAAAAAAAAATGCTGCTCTCAGCACACCCTGACCTTTGTCATTTCCGGTGGCCTAATGTTGCGTTATCTAATCAGCTAAACATCTGACTCCAGGTGAAGTGGCAGGGAAGGCTACAGTGGTGGTGAGCAAGCAGAAAAAGCAAGAAGAGACGTGCAGTTAGGATTTATGATTAATGATTTTTTTACAGTCTGGTGATTACAATGGGACCTGGGTACGTACGTGGGTCACGTACAAAATTCATTCATTTTCTACCGCTTTTTCTTCTTTCTTTCTGGAGCCTACCCCAGCTGTCTTTGGGCGAGAGGCGGGGTACACCCTGGACTGGTCGCCAGCCAATCACAGGGCACATATAGACAAACAACCATTCACACTCACATTCATAACTATGGACAATTTGGAGTGGCCAATTAACCTAGCATGTTTTTGGAATGTGGGAGGAAACCGGAGTACCCGGAGAAAACCCACGCATGCACGGGGAGAACATGCAGACTCCACACAGAGATGGTGGAATTGAGGGTGGAATTGAACCCTAGTCTCCTAGCTATGAGGTCTGCGCGCTAATCACTAGACCGCTCCACGTACAAAATATTAAATAAATACACATTTCTTTCTGACAACATTGTATATGTCATTGATTTTTTTTCTACAGGTATAAGGAGACGGATTGGAGGTCAAGTTTATTTAGAGCTTAAAGGGGACCTATAATGCTCATTTTGCAACTCTTTGAATTGAGTTGTGGTCTCCTATAGAGTAGCTACACACAATAACGTGCACAGAAAACTTTTTAGATTTATCTGAATCTATTCCAGCTGTATTTCCTTTGTTCTGTCCTTCCTGCCAAAACGGTCTTTTAATTTATTCGACCCTTATTCTGCCTCTGGCCATGCCCACTGCGCTGATTGGTCACATGCCCAAAGTGCTTTCCAAACTATAAACCATATAAGGAAGTCCGCCCCTCTGTGACGTCACAATGGAACGGTTTTCCCACTTCTTTTCAAACCCAGCGTTTTGAGCCATCGCAAACTTCTTTTAGAGCTCACTTCCAAATGGGCAAACCTCATTATCTGTAACTTTGGCATCGTTTAACATGAGAATACAACGTAACAATAACTACTTTTATAGCTCAGAAAAGGGGGACAATCATAATAGGTCCCCCTTTTAAACAAATGATCGCTCACCCACTACACGCAATTACAATTTAGGTAAGTCAGTTTGTTATATCACTGTATCAGGAATAGTAACTATGGGCCGCACACAGGATATATATATATATTTGATTGCGATGAGTCTTTGACCTTGCTGTTTTATATTCTATTTTTAGCCTGCTCTTAAAGATGGAACATTAATTGAACAGCTTTGAGTACAAACCCCTCTAGAAATATTATTGTCATAGCCACCAAGTAAAAAGCAGCTGTATTTACTTACCATTTGCTGGAACCAGGATGTTAATTATCATCGCCACCTTCATGACTAGAGTGAACATTGATTTCATGCATAATATTTAATGAGATATAATATTTATCCTCTCCCTTTTCCCCCCCAGTGACAGTTATGCGCGTGTGAGAGCAGTGGTCCTGACGCGGGATGACTCCAGCGGTGGATGGCTTCCCCTGGGTGGTGGAGGCCTTAGCTGCATTACCGTCTACAAAGTCAACCGGGCTGAGGACAGCGGCAGCACCCACAGCAGCGGCAACAACAGAGGGAGCACCGGAAACCTTAGCCCCTGTAGCTCCAGTCCGACTCCCAGCCCCAGTCCCAGCCCGAGCCCCAGTCCCACAGCGGTGGAATTCTACATAAAGGGCGAGAGGCTCAAAGACAAACTGGTAAGGAACACTCAGTGATGCATAGACACAAGTAGTTGATGGTTAGATTACACTTTGCAGACTCCACAGGGTGCTGGAAACATTCATTACAAATATGGGTCCATATTGACAAGATGCCATCATGCAGCTGATTTTTATGCATCAGAAACGAAGGAAGGGAGTGTGTATTGTTGTGCTATATTTCTGATTTCGGAATGTTTTGTGGTTTGGGTTCAAGTCTGGAGACACTCCTGGCCATTCCATCCCCTTCAGCTTCCTGAGAAAGGCACTTGGCCTCTTGGAGACGTGTGGTTGGGCTCATTATCAAAAACTGCCACATAGCACAGTTTCCTAATTGAGTGTGACGGTACATATCGGAATGAATGTTTTGCTCAATGAACCACAGCTTACCAGTGATGGTGGCACTCATGCAGCCCCCTGACCATGAGGCTAGCACTACCATGTTGGCTCCTCACTTGTGTTGCCTTCTATTAAGACAATATTTGTTAATCTATACTAGACTATACTAGTCTCATTTGTATTGTCCCTGAAGAAGATAGACTGTAAGATAAATGGTTGCTGTGAGTTGTGCGCTTTTGTGAAATCCTGTAGCTTGCCAGTTCAATGACGTCTTAAAAGTGGATATTACAGTTTTGTGGAACGACAACTGTTGTCTCTTATTAGTTTGTTGATAGTGTGTTGATTATCTGCACCTCTATTGCTCTCAAACGCACTGGCACAGGAGGCGCTTGTTCGACTTTTCCTCCGTGGCACAGGTATCTGAAAATAGGAGCAAACTGCGTGACGGTATGATGCATGATTACATCATCAGGGAGAAGGACAGATTACTCAGGAGCCGAGAATGATGGATGGAAGGATGTGGGAAACAGAGTTTGGAAGGGATAGAGGCTTAAATGTATAATGAAATTCACCCTTGTGATTAGCATACATACTTGTACATGTGTGTTTACAGCATTAAAATTTTGTTAGAATCTGCACAGACTGACAGCATATGACAGTCACTCATAAATGTGCTATGGATTGTACACTTGCAGTATCCTAGCCCTGGATGTGAGACAACATTTGATGTTCCGAGGTGGAGGCGGGACATGTAAGACCGCACTATCAGAATCCAAAAGGAGCTTTTCCTGTTGTTCCAGTTACCCCTTTTTACATAGACTTTGATAGGGTGCTTATTCCATTTCCTGTTGGTTGGTCCTGTTTGTTTCAACAGTTCTTGACTCACAGTATTTTTTACTTAACAATGTTATTTTTGTCTTTAAGTCGCCTTCTCCCATACTCACTGTAAGACATCAACCAAAGGCTGTCAACTGACGCCTTATCTCTCATTGAGCAATATTTGGATCTGTACCAAAATGTAGTCTAGCCTCCACTCTTAACCAAATGAGTTTGAAGTGTAATATAGTCATAAATGAAAACACAAGCAATGGGTTTATACTGATAGGAGTGCTCTGCTGTTTTTAAGAACCACCTGCCAAAAACCCAAGTCAGAGATCCTCTCTATGACATGTCCTTAAGGGCCTACTGCCAAAACCGCTTGTCCAAAGATCGTCCATATCAACTGCATCACCCCTTAAATTGCTCATGACACCAAAACACTTGTTAATCTTGTTATTTTTGCAGTGAAAATATAATTGATTGGCATACTTCCTGTGCTAGACGTGCTCCAATTTTGAAATTTTTAAAATTTTAGAAATTTTTTTGGCACATCTTCCAGGACTGGAGGAGGAGCAAGTGATGTTTTAACATTTGCACCCGGAAATTCACTCTGTTGTAGTCCGGTTCTGGGGGAATTTTCTGTGTTTGTTATATAAGATTTTTTTATGTTATGCCCGCTCATTGTGTTGAAAGCCTTGTGCTGAAACACTCGAGGAGACAGAGTAAGCTGGTTGACATTTCCAAAAGACACGATTCGCCTCGTCGGATGCACCAGAAAAATTTGTCAGACATGTTTCAATACTGCCCTGCAGATGGAAATAAAAAGTCAAAAACCCACAAGACGTTCATCCGTGGAAAAGCGTGCAGAGGAGGTAATATGTCAATCCACATTTCTTCTGCTATTATTGTCAGTAGGACCCAGCCTAGTGCTGGTGGCTAATGTAGTGTTGATTTGTAACTGGCTTGTTATGATGTGCTAGCTAGGTGGCTATCTGTTGAATCATGCAACAACAAAGCGTCACCTTTGATCACTATGAATATTATGGGTTTTCATGGCAAGTTGCAAGCGAAACAACAATTGCTTTCTTCATCTCTGTGCAATGTGCATGGTGGCTATCACTGTCAGTAAAACATATACCGGTACTCATCACAACACAAAATTAGTAAATGTTATTATTGTGTTGACTGTGTCACTTTGCGTACATTCTTTGCTAGCTTGTTTGCACCTAGTTGCTGGTGTACCCATTCTAGACATTAATTGGTAGCAAAACATGGATGCCTGTCACTCATTTTTCTTGCCTATCTTTCAGTCGATGTCTCAGTTTTAGTAAGTAAATCCAAATCTATTCTTTAAATCTTAGAATAATAGTACGTGGTTTCCTGCCAGGACTAAATAAGCAGTGATCATTGCTCACCTATATATTGTATTTTGCAATGTGCATTGGGCTATTACTGACTGTGTACAGTTATCACAACATAATATGAGTGAATGTTATTGTTGTGAATACGTCACTCTCCTGCCTTTGGTGTGAGTTCATGGCTGCATGCATTTGAATCTGGTTCTCGGCACGTGGTCTCGCCATAATGTCATAGCCAAGATGGCCAACAAAAATGTTTTCTATCCTGCTCCCACCACTAACATTTGGTCCCTGCAGCCAGATAATAGGTTCTAAATAAAGACACAATTTCAGAGCCTTTATTTTGAAGCACTGTAAAACTGAACACACAGAAATAAAGCATGTAAATTATAATTACATAAGATAGAAAATAATTTATCTCAGACATTCAACATAAACTAAATGCATTTGAACAACTGTGCTGGCCTGTTGCATAATTCACGCTGAAAATCTCATACCCACCCTAGCGATTAGCATTTAAATGGCAACTTTGAACCACTGATACACCTCTAAATATGAGAATTAAACAGATAACTTAAACAGCTTGTATTAAACACTTTCTCGGGCTCAAACAAGACAGACAATTAAGGTGTTGCATGAAAAAATTCCTTTCAGAATAAAATTGCAATATATATATATTTTTTTTTGCGCAGGCAAACATCCACAAGGTGAGAATCACTGCTCTATAGGACAGGACCACATTGTGGTTTTTCAGGACCTACTGCAAAAACACTAGTCAAATGTTTGATACATATATGCCACAACGCTCAGCTGTTTTTAGGAACCTGCTGTAAAAATGTTCATTGCTCTAAGTTTTGAACTGAACTTGTATGTAATTCCATTGTCGAGGCCCGCGGATATCCCTGGTTTCACACAGCCATGTTAACATGTTGCATTGTAGATCTAAAAGTCATCTAGTTGATGCTGTGGGATACTGAAACGTAAATCTGGCTGTGAAAGTGCAGTGATGTCAGAACACTGGCAAACATCGTGACGTACAGACTCTGGTGGCCTTTTAACGCTTTGACATTGGCAACTCGAGGCTGCCTGGCGTCTAGCATTGCCTTTGACTGAGCACATTTTATGTGTTTTGTGTTCAAGGCTTCTGAAGGCCTTACTATGCTTGTGTACATGCCTGTGTGTGTGTGTGTGTGTGTGGCACAGGAAAGGGTGTGACGGGAATGCTCTCGTACAGGCATGGGCATACACATGGCTCAGAGACCCCGGCGACTGTTCTGGGAAGTGGTAAAACACCCGCTTGCCGCCAGCGTCTAACCTGCTTTCCAACCCCAGTCGCCACAACAAACAGTCAGCCATATGTAGGTCTGTCAAGATGCCACCCAGTGCCAGGGTGCCTGGTATGGACCGCAGCGCTCTGACGACCGTTTGAGGGCATCAGAGCGACAGAGTGATGAGTCCAAGTAAAATAACAACCGCAGACAAACCCACAGACGACTAATGTTAGTCATGTGAGACACCCAAGCATAGCATTATCTGTTCTTGTTGTAAACCATCAGTGGGTTGACTACATAAGTCAATGAAATACTGTAATTACCTCTGCCAAGGAAGTTGTTTGCTTTGGTGTGGGTTTCTCTATTTGTTTATGTGCAACTTCCTGGTTACAGTCCTGAAATATCAACACTGAAGGATATATATTTTTTAAGAAAATTTTAATATCAGAGCAAATAGGAATCATCTTTATTCACAAAGCATGTTAAACACACAAGGTAATGTTTGCTGTATAAGGTGCTACTTTTCTTGCTTTGAACCCTGTCTTATACAGTTGCATACATACATACATACAGTTGTATGAAAAAGTATTTGAACCTTTTGGAATTTCTCACATTTCTGCATAAAATCACCATCAAATGTGCTCATCCCCCTTCTGTCATTGTTTGCATGCTATCCTCATTAAAATATGAAAACCTATAAATGTTTGGGTGGTTTTAGTTAAAGCAGACACTGTTTTTTCCATCTGTGTGATTTTGACAAAGATCAGATCACATTTGATGGTGATTTTATGCAGAAATGTGAGAAATTCCAAAAGTTTCAGATACTTTTTCATACCACTGTACATTTATGGCGGCTAAAATAACTAATATCTTCCCGGAGTACTATAATGAAGTCTTATGGAGCGATCATGTGTTGTTCTAACAACAAATCTTCAATAAGTTTGATCAAGTGTAGAAGTACTATAGCTTCTGTTTGGACTCCTTGAGCCATGGCAGATGTTGAATCTGAGCTAAAGAGTAACACGGAAGATTGCAAGGTCAATAACCTATCACCAATGGGTTTGGAAAGGTTGGACTACTGCGTGATGAAGACCACAGTTTAAGCTAAAGGGCTTATTTGTTTTGTGTGATTTGCTTTGTGATGTGTGGTTCTCATATCAAATCAAATGTGATCCAGATTGTGCTTTGGGCATCAATTCAGATTTAACTGTTAAAAACAATCCAGTTAAAGTAGGTTGAAATTTGCGTTCATGTTGGCTCGTACTACATTTAGACACATTGGATGTGGGATCTTCGATGAATTTGCTTTCATAGCTATCAAGATCCAAGTTTGTAGTGTTGACTCATTGATTTAAGCCTTGGCCGAGTGCTCATATGTTCCCTAAATATCGCTGATGTTGCTGTTTGATGCCGTTTGTTTTGTCTAATCAAAGAGAGGCTAATCTTTGGAAGGAAAGCTATCACATCTTTCCCATCCATGACCGTAACCTTAAATAACTTGAGAGAACACGAGCGGGTGTTACGCGGTGGTAACAGTGACATGATTGGAAACGAGATCAGGGTTTGGTTACAGCGAACATCAATGGGAGGCGAAGAGAGGTGGTGGGGATCTGACTGTAAAGCGCAGTGATGCGGCACAGAGTGTACTGGTGATGACTCAGCTGGCTCTCCATATAGCCACCAATCTCTCTCTCTCCCCTCTTCCGTCACTCCAACTTGCTTTAAAAAAAAAAAAAGCTTGACCTAATTGGTTGACAAGTTCTTACGACACTGGATCTGGAGCTGAGCCTCCCTCCCTCGCGAGTCTCAGCATCCCTTGAATTGCTCACAGCTGTGATGGAAATGAGCTTTCCTTCTGGGCAAGGACTCTTGATACATGGTTATTTTTGCTGTTTCTTGGTTTGTTTGTTCAGCTTGGATGGCCAAACGTTGTTGAATATTTGTGAGACTATCAGTGTCACCCAGCTTGTAAATCAGTATCCATGAATGTCGTAAATATCACATTTATCTATGGAATCTTGTGACTCTGTAAACACAATCAGTGTCTTGTGCATTTTGTGTACAAATCTTGGTTCAAGAAATTCCCAGGCTTAAATCGTGAATGATCACGCACTACATTGAAAAAGAATCCTCAAAATGACATTCACTGATTATGTATACATATTTACACATTTACCAAATAATGTAATCAGCATTCAAAGATGCTAACAGGGTTTGTGTTCCTTGCTTTCTCATCTTTATCTTCCACCATGCCTGCACTCCTGTGAAGCTCACCTCTGCATATCTCTGTCCCACTCCCAACATGGCCTGCCTCCCATCATTTCCCCCCCCCCCTCTGGCCAGCGCGGCTCCTCTTCCCTTGTCTCTCCACGTCCACCGTGGAATGTGGCGTTGAGTATTGTCCTGGCTTTACAACACGTGATACTTTCTCCTATGTCAGGTCATGGGCCTTAAACGTGCCGCTCATCTTACCTGCTCCGGCTCCGTTCAGTCTCGCCTCCACAATCAGCCCCCAAAGGCACAGACACCCCATCCTTCTGCTTTTTATCACCTGATCCTCTTCCTTTTATCACCCCGTCCTCCTCGGTGGCCAACCCTCTCTGCTCCCAGCTTAACCCTTGGCCTTCTCTTTTCTTTAGAAGGGAGAGAAAGCCATTTAGAGGTACACTTCCGCTGATGGCATAGGCCTAGCTAGAATCCCTGGCTGTGTGTTGGAGTTCCCTGTGTGAAGCTGACTTACCATATATGGACTGAAGTGTTCAATACGTCTCTTAATCACTGAAGTAACCAATAAGGGGCCAGGATAGTTCCTATGATCCGACTGAAGATTGTTATGCATGTAATAGGGCTGGGCGATACATGTCGCCATTTTTAAAATATCGATATTTCTTTAAAGCACCATATCAAAAACAAGATGGGGTTTGCCCCAAAGGTCTCATGTTTCAAGATGACAAAGCCCGAGGGCCAGCTAGTTAAGGCAGCTCTGTGCCTTCTGCTGCATTTTTAGTGTTTAATAGTGATTTATTTATTATTTGTTTTGTGCCATACAGACCCCTTAAGCAAGTGTGCCGTTATGGATGTTCATGTTACGTTTGTCGCCTGCCGCGTGCTCTATTGTTTACACTCGGAAGCAGCTGTTAACTTTGAGCACCCTTTCGCGACACGTGCGACCGTAGATTCCTATGGGAATGTGAAGGAGAGATTGCTTAGCGGGAGTCAACAGCAAAAAGACGGTATAAAGGTTGCTGTATAAAGACTGTATCAACCATGGTTTACCGTCTGACCGTCTGGAACGTGAGATGGAAGTGCTAACAGTGCTAACCCTGCTGCAGAGAAACCACAGTCAGTGCGGCATGATTGCAGTGAAGATTGAACATTATATGAACTTTTTTCTATATTTAAAGATAATATAACACAATAGCCGCTGAAATAAAATGGTATAAGATAGTTTATAACACACTTTGTGGGAAAAATATGGGGATATGTTTGGTATATTTATATTCAACCTAAATATATCGGGATATGAGTTTTGGTCCACATTATGGCTGGGACGACGTGTCGATGACATCGACACAAAAATAGGTAGACACAAGAACTGCATGTCGATGCGCCTTCACTCAGAATTAGTGGTAGGCAAAACTGTTCATTTCAGTGAACAGGATCATTCCGCTTCATTCAGTAAAAAGAGCCGTTCATTTTGGTCAATTGGTCTAGCTCCCTCGTGCATAGAGCCGGTCATTGTGTCGAGTCAGTCCGTTCACTCATATTCACGTTCGTTCCGACTCAACAGCTCACCAAAAAGGCCGGCGGACTGAACTGGTATTTTATGGGTGGTTCATTCGTTTGCAAAAAAGAACTAGTTCTTTTGACCCGTTCGATCACGAACGCCACACCACTAGTCAGAAACAAAACATGGCGGCCGCCGCGGCAACAAGTTTCAGTGAGTATGGGTAAAAGGTAATGATGCGGTGGTTTGTGGCTTATGCAAAATTGAGATGGCATATCACAAAAACACGACGGCGATGCACCAGCACCTATTGAGGAAGCACCCGGGAGCTGCTTGTGAGGAGAAGACGCCGTACGTTTTCAACTTTTTTTATTTCCTTGTTTGCAACGATTAACCCCGTCATTCATCCAAACCGCACCACGTAACTTGTGCTCCAGCCTCGCACACACAGAGCATGTGCTCACACAAAAACACACTCCTCACACACTTGCGTCTTGCTGACACTTTTTTTTTTAACTTGCATACACACACACTCCTCAAATACACGCTATAGTTAGTTTTATTTCTAATATTATTATTAGTAGTAGTATTATTCATGTTATTATACTTTATTGATATGGGCAGATAATCTAGAAATATATTTTTTATTAACCTGTGCTTGTGTTTGTGGTTTATATTTTCAGGGACTTTCAGGGATTAATCGATGCATTGAAAAAGTATTTTCTAGATTAATCGATTACAGAAATAATAACCCAGCCCTAGTCCACTTCGTCCAGCCCTACCGTGTAGCCTACAACACATACCTGTAAACTTCTTAGCATGCTTTAAAAAATATCAAAGGTGCATCATTTTTTTTCATTTTGCAGTATGTAGCCCTTGATGGAACAATTTTGGACACTGATCTACAGAGAGAATTATGCAATGTGTAATGTCTTTTGAAATGGCTGTGTGATCATTTATATATATTTTGATATATATATATATGTACAGTAACGTTATCACAAAATTGAGTTTATGTTTATGTATTTTAAGCCAAATATCACCATTCCTAAACCATACTGTTGTTTTTAAGAGCTCCCATTGAATATAACATTGATTTATGAACCTGACAAGATACCCATCGGGTTGCGGATGCTTTTCATCTGTCTCTCTCACGCATGGAGCCACACCCGAAGCCCCGCACCATTCACACCCGGTTAAGCAACTTTTTTTTTCCCTGCACGTTCGTCCAAACCTCAAAAGGCTGTAATGGCTGTCTCTCATTTCACTTAATCTGCCCTAGAGGAAGGCCAGGAGGCAGCTCAGTAGCCCTGATTAATAATAGGATTTGGAAATACAGTCTCTCTCTTACCGCACACTTTTTGACTGTCTGCCTGTGCGTCGAAAAGCCAACTCAGAGCTCCCTCCCCACCCCGACTGCTGCCTTCCAACTTCCAACTGTAATAAAAAACCCAACATTTTGAATGCTTTACAAATTATCTTCAAATATTTTGGTTTGTGTTTTGTTTCAGAAACTTTAAGAGTATTCCTACCACACTCTTGTTCCATGGGAATGATTGAATATGGCATGTTTAAGCCACACAAAGTGACTATGTACATCTGTGTTCTCAGATGACTTGGAATTTTGAGCAGAAACGTTAGCTAACACATCTTCAAACATGCAGTTAAGTGACCAAGTATTCCTAAAAGTTACTGTTAAGTGTTTAAGACTTGCTTGAAAGATGCAACAGGATCAGTCAGGATGGTAAGCATCAATGATAGAGGAAATTCAACTAAAATCTTATTTTATGGCATTCTTTCCGAGCGAAGCTGAAAATAGAGCCAGCCTTACTGTTCTTTTGCTCCTGATTCAGATTTGATAGCCAGACATGACGGAACATGGTTTATTATTTTGCGTTTTGCACACTAAAAACAAGGGTGTCACAAGATCTTGCAAGATTAAAACGTTTTCAGATGAGTGGTATCTTTTAGCTTGAGTTCAATTTTAAGTTTTTTTGGAGCTGATGAATTCTTTTGAAAACTAATTAATCTGATTTAAAATTGTAATAATTTGCTTATCTTTTTTCTTTATTTTTTTAAGCATTGCCTATAGTCTTGGACTAACTCTGTGTGTGTTTTCTCTAAGGTGGTGCTGGAGTGTGTCCTGCAGGAAGGCCTAGTATACAACAAGGTCAACCCCATCTTCCACCACTGGAGGATCAATGACAAGAAGTTCGGGCTCACCTTCCAGAGCCCTGCCGATGCTCGGGCCTTTGATCGAGGTATACGCAGGGCCATAGAGGACATCAGCCAAGGTGGGTTCTGTTTTTTTTTGCATACATGACATATGTACACTGGCGAATACATGTTCCCTGTCCGCAAGTCACGTCCATCCCATTAAAGGATACAATGAGCGGCTTCGTAGTTATACATCTCTCAGTATGCTAGGCATGATCTCTCATGAATGATCTTATTCGCATCAGCTGCCCATACAAACCTGCTGCTTCCTGTACCAAAACAAGGGACAGTTTTTGTATTTTTATTGCTAAAGACTTTTTTTGGGGGTGTGACTCAATGATAAATTGTTCATGTGATCCACTTGTAAGTACAGGTGGTCCTCAAGTTCCCTTCCTAGACTACCTAAATTAACTAAATTCCTACCTAAATTAACTCCTAAGTTACTCACCCTGTGGCTTGTACAGTGATGCTGCTAATTTATGGCTAAAAATGACATTTCCAATTATGCATCCAGAAAAGAGCGACAACGAAAGAGACAGAGAGAGACCGACAAAGTGTGTGATGAAGGAACTATGAGGCTATTCAATTATGATGCTTGTCAAGACAACTTGAGTGGCTTTAGTTCCCAGGAGGATGGGGATGGTTGGTAGGCTACTGCTTAACTAGACCTATTACAGTCACTGTTCGGCACAAAGAAGCATTTATTTTATGAAAAGTTACATCTTTCTATGTAGTAAATATACCATATTATGACACCTGTGGCTTATCGAGAGGTGTAGCCTATATATGTACAAATCTTTTTTTCCTCTTTAAACTCAGTGGGTGCTGCTTACATAACGGTCCAGAAATTATTTTTGAATAAATTTATGGGAGCGTGTACGTAACCACTGAACTACTTGACACGGAATGCCGTAAACACGAGCACCTGTGGGCTTTTGAACTCTTACTGATTCTGGATCAGGCTCTGGATTAAAATAGGTTCTCATAAGGGTGCTCTGTATTATTATATCATACAGTACACCTGCACGGTAAACACTCTCAGCTACAACAGGGCGAAGTTGACTTTCCCTCTCACTCTGTTGTCCTCTGTCCTGGCATCCTCTGTATTCTGCCATTGTTGTGTAATGCCTCTCCTCAGCACAGACAGACAGGTTCCTCTGTATTCCTGTTGCATCGCTGCGCTGCTGGACCGCTCTGTGATTTTGTGTGTGCGTGTGTGCGTTGGGGGCGGCGGCAAGGGATGGAGGTGGTGGGCAAGGGGGGGTTGTGTTGTGTTGTGTTGGTAGGCAAGAGAAGATGTTGCGCCCTCTGTGAATGTGCACGCACATGCGTGTGTATGAGTTATGCAGTCCTCTGTTGCCATGGTAACAGCGGGCACATGGCTCAGGCAGCTTCCAGAGTCGTGCTGAAAAGTCTCTCTCTCTCTCTCTCCCCCCCCCCCCCCCCCCCCCCCGCCCCACAGTATTGAATACCTTCTCCATGTAATTCATACTGTGGCTAACACAAGCCACATACAAATCTTCTGTCATGTGTTGCTGTGTCTTCCAGCTGAATGAAGACGGGCTTGTATTGAGATGCCCTTTGAGTTAAATTGCTGATTTGGTGCATGGACCACACTCCAACTCTCCTGGTGTGAATGAAACATGAGGCGTGGAGAAAGTGGAGCTGTCTTGCTTACCCAAAAGATATTTTTTTGTTTTTAGTTACATAAGGTGCATGTGCAAATTATATCAACCGCCTTCCAAGACTTGCAACACGCGGAAATGACTTTTAATATGCACGCTGTCACATTTTTTTTTTAATCAGGTCACATCGCCGGTTTTGCGTGACACAGGCATAAGGAGATCAGACAACATTCAGGCTTGATGAGTAATAAGACGTGACAATGAAGGGATTGGAATGAGAAAATAGTTTGTTTTTTTGGTGCAGTTGTTGGTTAAACAAAGGAATACTGCAATTCTTGGACAAAAATGATGTATATTCCATCTTGTGTGTTGCTCTGATGAGCATTTGACTTAAGCTAGTTTGCTGTCTGAAGAAGCTTTGGGGCATCGACATGGGCTTGAAATAGGAGTTCATACCCGTAGATCGGGGTGTCCAAAGTGCAGCCCCGAGGGGCAATACAATAACAAGCAAATTGACCTATCGCACATTTCATTTTTAAATTTAATTGAACAAAAAAAATCCAACTCCTCCTTGAATCACCACCTTATCCTGGTGGAGGGGTTTGAGTGCCGAGTGACCAAGGGAGCTATACTGTCTGGGGCTTTATGCCCATGGTTGGGTCTCCCAAGGCAAATAGGTCGTAGATGACAGGCCAGACCCAGAGTGATTCAGAAGACCCTTATGAACAAAGGCAAGGGTGAAGATCGCACCACGCCCGGATGTGGGATACCGTGGCCTCGCAGCCAACCACCTGGTTGTTGGGCCTTCACCTGCAGGGTTATCCGGTGTATTGCGTTTTGTGTGGCGGTCGAGGGCAGGTTCCTAGGCGACCTGGTCTTTGCTGGTTCTTGGGAGGAGCCCAAACTGCGAAAAATTTTGACTAGATATCGTCGGACTCACCTCCACCCACAGTTTGGGTTCTGGAACCAAACTCCTTGAGAGGGGCTAGACCTTGTTCTACTCTGGCGTTTCTCCAGGGGAGAGGCAACAAGTTGATTGACTTTGTAGTCGTATCATCATGTTCTAGTCACATGGGTGAAGAGAGGGGCTGAGCTGTCAACTGATCAAGGTGGTCAGTGCCAGTCGTGGCAGCGGGGCCTGAACCCGATGGTGGACACCAGAGGCCAGGGCCAGAGTCCTGTCGAGCCTGGATGGCTTGTAGGACTCCTGAAGCAGCCGACAGGTACCATTAGGCCAAGCGGTGCGTGGCTTCGGCGTTGGTTGAGGCAAAAACTTGGTTGTTGGAGACGTTCTTTGAGGCCACGGAGCATGACTTTTGGTCAGCCTCAGAAATGGGAAGTAGTGCCTGGTTCACGCTGTTAACAGTGGGGACAGGGGTAATCGGAGCCTGTTTCCCGTGAACATTGGCCTCCGCCAAGGCTTTTTCCAGTGAATGTTGGCCTCCGTGTGGACAGAATTTCTAGGCGCAGCCAAGGTGTAAGGGAGTCAAATTCGGGGGCCTTAGGATCTCGTCTCTGCTATTTGCAGACGACGTGGTCTTGATGGGCTCTTCGGGCTGTGACCTTCAGCGTTTACTGGGATGGTTTGCATCTGAGTCTGACGCTGCCTGACGGCAAGCTAGTTACGGCAGCGTTGTATCTCGGTATCGTTTCATTCTTCAGTATTTGGCCCTCGCTGGAAAAGGTTTGGACACACCCGATTAAGTCCCATCTGTTGAAAATATACAGTTCAACCTCTCTTTCATACGCCTTGGTTTTCAATGAAAATTATTGCCAAAAATATATCTGGGTTTTTGTAGGAACATCTCATTAGCACTGCACACCCTGTGCTGATGAGATGACCAAGCGAACTGTGCATTTCAGAGTGTTTGAGGAAAACCGAATTTACCAAAACTCAATTTATTGAGTAAAAATGTTAGTTTCCCCCAAAATTATGTGAAATTTTGACATAAAATAATATATGTATAATATTTCCAGTAAATACATTTCAAGAATATAGTTAATATTTGGTATGAAATATTTGCAATTGTTGCTTTTGCAGGTTTGTGCAAGCAGTTCAACTTATTTCTCCTCCCACGTTTTGTGCATTGTCCTACATAAAAAATGCAATATAGGTCACTTGCAGTGAGAAAAATAAATTGATTAGTCCAGAAAGGACATTATAGCATAAGTGAAATTGATTATCTGCAGTCTAACTGAGTGCTAAGTTCAACCCTGCAGTTGTACACACTTGGAATAGTTGTGAATGTGTTAACATATTCAAGCAAAAAGAAGCTCAACGTGGACGCACAAGCATGGCCTTACATCATCATCGTAGTCAGGTTGATTCTCAGAAGAAAAAAAATGCACAAACCGGATTACCCCGATAACCTGAAAACAGTTTGTTTTATTTTTGGGGGAGGATGTGGAAATGACGCATGGCGTGGTTTTAGCCAAGGTCAGGTTACATTAATCTAAGCATGCATATTTCATGAACTTCCGTGCGCCTCACTGACACAAAGCAGCTTTCATTTCCCCATTTAGGCGGCAGGGCGGATGGCAGCGTCTCTTGTCTCTTAATTCTGACTTGATAGACAGATATAGATAGATACTTTATTAATTCACAGGGACCCTTTTGAGGTGACCCTATCTGTTTGCTTAAGCCAGGGGTGTCCAAAGTCGAACAGGCAGCTGTTTTGTCATTGGCCCGCGACACATTCTAAGAATAGAATTTAACAAGAAAAACAGTATGAATGGAAAAATCCTTTCACAGCAACTTTACAAGTATAAAGTCAACATATTAAGAGAACAAAGTCGTAATCTTGTGTCCAACTGTGTCAGTATTTGTTTCATCTCTGGTCTGGACTGAAGAAAGTTGAAGAAAGTTGTCCTTGTCTCCTGCGTCCAAACAGGCAGGAAGAAGCTTCACTCGGTGCATTGGTTTCAGCACCTAACCAGTGATCCATTTTGTCTATCATATAGTGTCAGTGGGTGTAGGCGGGGCCCCAAGCATACGCAGAGAATAAACAATATATTCAATGTGTGGGATGGGTTCTCGAGGCAACGTCACTTCCTCCTCACTCCCTGGTCTCCTTCCCTCCATTAATTTATTGTTTTTTTTTCTTTTTTTATTCCAGGTTGCAAGCCGTTTGGTGAAGGGGATGCTCCTGAAGACGGAATACCAGTGAGTGTTTTATTTCTTTCCTGATTTAATAGATATGATTTGTGTGTTTGAGGGAAACCTATGTTACAGTACTGTAGGTTTTTGGTGGGGATGAGTTATCTGTATCTGTTCCCATCTAAGTTATTAGTATCCGTGTTGCTACTCGGAGTGGGCGGGGCATAAACCGGAGGTGGTCATGGTTTCACTGGAAATGTGTAGGGCTTACATATGCACATTTTAAGTCTGAAATTGACATGGGTTGTTATATTTATTATTATTTCAATATGTGTACTGTGTATATGTGTAAGAATTGAGTAATTCTTTTATTAATGATCTGAGTGAAGTTGGTGATTCATGCAAACATGCAATGATGACAAACACGGAAATCATCTGTCAGCCTTGTTCAGTTTTAGTCTACCCCAATTCTGCGTGATTAATACACACATTATGATGGCACATTCCACTGTATATTCCATGTGATATTCTTGACATCAACACTACCTCCCGATACTTACCAGATCTGTGTACTCAACACCTGCATTCAATGCACTTGACTACTTACCCCCCCAAACACACTCCCCCATCCCACTAACTATCCAGAAGAGAGGTGAGGGAGGGAGCAGCGTTCCTGTTCCTGTGGCAAAGTTCCTCTTTAGAGAGGGATCAGTCTGAACACACAGGAAATCCAGTGGTCCTGCTGTTGCTAGGCAGCAAGGGGGGGTGGGGGCTCCTGTGACGGGGAAAAGGGTGTCGGGGATGGAGGGGGGTGTTCACAAGGTTCAGCGCGTGAGCCACCGAGCGTGTCACCATGGTGATTTGGCATCCGAATGTTGCGGTCGGAGACCTGGGCTGCAGAGAAAGAGAAGTGAGCTAGCAAATAGCAACACAAAGCCTCGTGAAGACATTATAATACACGCGTAGTTATGTGCTCGAGGTGAAAATGGCACCAACGGGTCTTGCCTTGACACAAGGATTGTAGCATGCCGCCATGCACATGTGCTCAAGCATCCATCAGCCTTCTTCCTGTCCACAAACCGCGTTCTTCCTCTTGCCCAGACCCGCACAGCATGTACACTCAACTGTACGCACAAATGACTTGTTCCATGCAACTCAGCTGTGGGCATACTGTGCCAAGACTGTTGCTAGCACCTCGGTGAAAATACCCAGAAAACTTCTGCATGCAATTTAGAACTTTAACACAGGAAGTTATGTATTGCTTTGGTTTGTAAAGGTTTTGTTGACATTTTGGTGTCGAGTGGCTGAATGTTCTTGCATGACACACTTTTGAGCAGTTTGTGAAGTTCCTAACATTTAAGGCAAATCTCTTTGCCACAGTATCGAACTTCACAGTATTGATGTCAATCTTGCCAAAGAGGTGGTAGAATATTTCTTTTAATGGTTCTGCTAGAGCAAAGTACTTTTCTTTGTTTTGACTAGGGCTGTCAAATGATTACAAATTTTAATCAAATTAATCAGTTTCATCTCAAAAGTTAACTTGAGTTCAAAATAGCACACGTCTGACAATCTCTTTAATTGTAGCACAACATTTTATTTTGCCTTAACCTGTCTGTTAAAAAAATACCCAAGCTTAAGAACCCATTTGAATGTTAAACACCCCTGCTGTATCGTGACGCCATGTGACAATGGAAATGCTGAGGATGTTCCCTGATGTTCCTCTCACACTTTTCCACCATCCTCCATTCCTCTCTTCTTTCCTCACCCTCTCTGGGGTCAGATCAGCTCCAGATTGGCCCCCACGCATGCCTTTGAATGGCGGGTCGGGGGGGGGGGCTTCAAAAAGGAAGCCCAAATCTGTTTCCCATTTCGACTCCCTCTCGCTCCCTCTCTCTCTCTTGCTCTCTCTTTTTCTAGTCCCCGCCCCCTCCACCTCTCCACCCCTTTGTGCTGTCTTCCTCCCGCACACATACAGCTGTCATCTGGCTTTTTAAGTTCTCTGCTGCATTTCTCCAGCTGGAGCTAGTTTATGACATTCTCTCTGCAGACTCTTTGGCCTCTCTCTCTCTTTCTCTCACTTTCTTTCTTGTTTTATGCGCACACACACACACACACACAACTCATTTTTTCCTGTTCTGCTCTTTCTCTCCCCTCCTTCCACTGACTTCTCCTCCTCACGTTCCCCTGCAGACACTTTGGTATGTTTAGAGGCATAGCGAGAGCAAAGTCACACCATACATGCACCATGTGTGCAGCCCAAGGGGACGACGGAGGGAGGGTGCAAGGAGAAGGAGAGGAAAAAAAAAAAGAAAAGGGGGGGCGGGGGGAGAAGTCAAAGGAAGCATCTCTTAGCAACCACAGGACAGTAATTACTGTTGCAGCAGCTGGGAGCAAACCAGATTTCCGCTGTGCGTTAAAGCTCACTGGCGTGGGCTACTTTACACACGGCACTGACTAACCAGAGCCAGCAGAGCCTCCCCCACATGCCACTGGGGGAGGAAGAGAGAGGAAGACTAACCCTGCCTTGATGAGGTCGGGGCAGTAGTGGTGGTTGATTGGAGAGGGTAGGATTCGGATGCTCGGACCGTGGTTGATCTTTGCAGGTGCTTGTGTCTGTAGTTGCACAAAAACGTTGAACTGTCATCATGTAAGATGTTAACAAATCTCACGAGACCTCACTAGAAAAAAAAAGTTGAAAGATTTTGTTGTGCTTTTTCATTGTGGCGCTTTTTTTACAATGTTTATTTTAAAAGCAGCAGTCAGAGAGTGTTGCAGTTAGCTGCAAGTGCTAGCTGGCCCACTATCCCAATTTATAAATTGTAACTTATTGTTTATCATATATGTAATGTACAGTTGTGCCTCACTACATTGCAGTTCAAATATCGTTCCCTCATTCTTTCGTGGTTTTTCACTAATTAATAAATGAGCGCCATTTTGTGGTTGAATACACCCTATTATTAGTCAAAACATTCATTCATTCATTGATTTTCGACCGCTTTTCCTCACGACGGTCGCGGGGGATGCTGGAGCCTATCCCAGCTGTCTTTGGGCAAGAGACGGGGTACACCCTGGACTGGTGGCCAGCCAATCACAGGGCACATATAGACAAACAACCATTCACACTCACATTCATACCTATGGACAATTTGGAGTCGCCAATCAACCTAGCATGTTTTTGGATTGTGGGAGGAAACCGGAGTACCCGGAGAAAACCCACGCATGCACGGGGAGAACATGCAAACTCCACACAGAGATGGCCGAGGGTGGAATTGAACATTGGTCTCTTAGCTGTGAGGTCTGCGCGCTAACCACTAGACTGCCGTGCCGCCAAGTCAAAACATATGAATATATAAACAAATTGTCCATATTCCTGGGCAAAATTAAGCATTTTCAATAATAACAATGGCTAAATGAGCCAAAATAGAAATATAAGATATTTCGAAGATGTTTCTCTCGGGTTTTTCCTGATTCCAGAGTCGCCATAGCATATGTCGAGGAATAGCTGTGACATTGTGCGCGCCTTTAAGAGGCGAGGCCTGTGAAGTGATGTGCGTGATGTCAACTATCTACTGTGGAAATGCTGACTGCTAGCATGGGTAGCAGTGTGGAGAGTGCCGATGACTAGTGTGAGTTGTCGCTGACAGCAGCTGCTGTGTGAATGTTCACTGTGCCATTGCAGTCGCTGTCCACTAGGTGGCAGGAACATTACATTGACACAATAGCCACCAATGACGCTGTTGTTGCTAACATGTGAGCCTATGTAATGTATTATTTATGTCCGAGACGCCTTATTGTCCATTATTAAGTAAACTGTATTCAATAGTAAAGTGTAAAAGTGACAATAGGAGAGTTATTTCATGTCTATATGGCTCTAATAATGCTAAAAACTACATTTAAAAGGTCTTAAAATAGGTTATCTATGCTCTATATATATGAAAATATTCAATTTAAACTCTCTGTCCTCCCCCAAGCGCTGCTCCTCTGTTTACTTGCTAGCAGTGCGTACAAGAAAGACACATTTGTTTACAATTCCTAAAAACGCCACCATCAGGTCCAAGTAGTGGGAGTTCATGATTCCCTACCAGCCAAAGAAATGGCTGTCAACGGCATTTCACACGTCAAGAAATAAGTTAATAAGAAATAAATCCAAACAAACCTTTTAAATTGCACTGTGTTTTCTTTTAGCTTCTTTTAGCTGCTTTATGAATCAAACCAAATGCATACTTCCATCTTTGATTTTGAATCCCTGATGTTTGGTGACATAATGTTGGCTCCTGATGTAACATACTCCCCCGCTGCTCTTTTCTCTCTCCTGCACCTCTGCATTCATGAATCACGAAATAGCCCTCATGTTAGTTACTTTCTTATGAGGTCCCGTTTTTTTTTTTATCTACCTTGCATGCGCCTGAAATGTACACTTGCCCCTACAGTGCATACGTTCCTATTTGATGCAGTCTGCGGCATTGGCCAGGTGCTATTTATAGAAACTCCAGCCTGATTGTTGTCAATGGCGAGACCTGTTTTTCTTGTGAGACGACGGCGTAAGAATGTTCTTGGAATTATTCGCTTATTTCCAGTGTCTCTTTATTTTTGGAGATTGTGCATGACATAAAAACCTTTGTGGGAATGTTTGGTTTGTTTGGAACTCTTGAGTTCTTCCACTGAAGGGCCTTTAGTCATCAGTGCAGTAGCCTAGTCAGGCATCGGTGCAGTGTGCCCCCTGGTGGTTAAGAATGAAAGCCAGAGCAGGCATAGCCTTGATAACAGACATGAAGCAATAATGAGAGAAGTTTTTTTTTTGTGTTTCTTTATTTGTGAAACAATAGCAATGTATTTCTTGTCTGCAGGCCTGTGAGGAGCCTCCCTCCATCTGCACCCCGATGAAGGAGCCCTTCTCCCCACTGAACAATGTCGTCTCCACAGAGCCCTTCCGAGGCTGCTATGTACGCGCTCAGCCCTTTGATGAGTTTCCCTCCAGCAACCGCCGCTACCTGCCGCCCCAGGTAAACCACCACTATAAAGTCTGAAGGGACAAACATTTGGATCTTGTACAGTCTTCCAGGATTTCCCACATGCGTATGTATTATAGCAATACCAGAGCTCAATAATAACAATCAGATGTACCGATGGCCCGGGGCAAGTTAAAACAAAATTGGGGCAAGTAAATCCAATCAGTGATATTCCCGTCGGGCAAGTGCACTTTGGCATGCCATACTGCCAAGAGTTTTTTTAAAAGCGGTTCTTGTTGGGTGTTGGTAAAAAAAAACACGGACTGCGTAATTCCGGTGGTAATTTGCAAACCAATCCTTGCAAATCTTGAAATGGACCAATCAGAATCGTTTATTTAGACCGTGGTCTGTAGTCCACAGTCCGCGTTTTACCCACACCCGTTCTTGTTCGCGGTCAACCAATCAGCAATGGTTTGACTAGGAAAACATCTATCATGGCGTCCCTGCCAACATGGTCTAATTTTTCAACAACTTGTGAAGGAAAACAGCAAAAAGTGATGAACCAGTGCCTCCTAAACAAGTATTTTATTAGCGGCAGCAAATCAAATGATGGCACAGGTGAGTGAATCACATTGCTGTGACAATTTGAAGTGGTCACAATGAAACACCACCGATTAGATCCAATACCAAGTGCTGATTTTGCACAAGCTACAAAATTTAGCGCTTCCATTTCTCTGTGGATTTTTCTCACCTTTTGCTTCAAAAATTATTGTTTGACCATTGAGCTTTTTTTCTGGATTAAAAACACTTTACTAGTACACAAATGTGTCTGTTCAATAATGTTTCATTGTGGTGCACAACTTATAAATATCTAAATACTGCTTACTACGACTACCATGTGTAAGGTAGTATGGCATGTCATGTTAATATACATCTCCACAATTGATAATCATTTAATCTTTATTTGAGATTCTCATGTGATGCCACAAAAATGAGATGATATCATTATGGCAGTCTTTTCATTTTACATGGGGCAAGTAGTTCTCACCTTAAGGATTCCCCATGGGCAAGTCATTTTTGTTTTTAATGTACACACCTGAATACTTTTTATTTTATTCACTTATGTAACTGGTTTCTCCACCAAGGTGTCATTCAAGTCGACGCGCCACGTCAGCTTTCACATGGATGAAGAGGAGATCGTCCGCATCAACCCCCGCAAGGATGTGCTCATCCGCGGCTATGAGGACTACCGCCACCCGGTCATGTGGAAGCAGGAGTCGGACCGCGAGGACCTGGACTTCCCTGCCACCTTCCACAAACTGGACAGTAAGAAGTGTGAGTACCTCTTTCCTGACGGCCCCGGCGGGGACTCCCACTTGGGCCCTGGTTTGGGCATGGGCACGGGCATGGGGCTCGGCCTGGGCAAGGACACGGCCATCAAGACTCAGCCCTCGCCGCTGCTGAAATCCAAGAAGGGGCGGCGGCGGCGGGAGGATGGCGAGCGCTCGCGCTGCATCTACTGCCGAGAGATGTTCAACCACGAGGACAACTGGCGGGGACAGTGCCAGGACGCCCCCGACCCCATCAAGCAGTGCATCTACAAAGTCAGCTGCATGCTGTGTGCCGAGAGCATGCTCTACCACTGCATGTCCGACTCGGAGGGGGACTTCTCGGACCCGTGCTCGTGCGACACCTCCGATGAGCAGTTCTGCCTGCGCTGGCTCGCCCTGGTGGCGCTCTCCTTCATTGCGCCCTGCATGTGCTGCTACCTGCCACTGCGCGCCTGCCACCACTGCGGCGAGGCGTGCCGCTGCTGCGGGGGCAAGCACAAGGCAGCCGGGTGACCCCCCGTGCCTGCCCTCTGGGACACCCTCAAAGCTAGCTAACACAGGAAGCGGATCAAAGCGGATCAATTCAAAGCCGGCATCCTTTTTTCATTCCCCTCTCAGACGGGGCGATGTTGATCGCCAGCTCTGGGGGCTTTTGGTGATTTCAGTTTGCGTTTGTCGCCGACGAGCTGCAGCGGAGGACAAACTTAAGCTTTTGCGGGGGGGCGTCAAGCTAAGTCCAGGAGCTTCTTCAGAGGACGTGAAGAGACGAGGATTAACAGACTTGGAGATGTTACTAAACGCACCTGTACACGTACACACACACACACGCACACACATTGACAAACCACAGGTTTGAACTCTACTACAAGAAATGTGTAAACTTTATGAAGGAATCTTTGTCTTTTGTACAGACAAAACTACAACAAAACTATCCAGAAAAATAACTTGCTGTTTAAGTATGCTAAAAGGGATTCGTTCTTGCTTTCTTTTTGTGTGAAGTTGCAGTCGGGTAACAGTGGCCTTTCCCTTCATGTCGGTGTAATTAGTAGGCAGGACATAGGACATATGCACCCTAGACTTGGCGTTTATCCAAACCTCTTCCCTCCCAATAGGTGTCATTCTGTGTAGTGGATCCATGGCCACTTTATTCCTTCATTCCTACAAACCTCACATAGACCATTTGATTGCATTCCAAAAAAAAAAAACAAAGGGACTCATTCCATTATTGGAAGGGAAAAATGGTAATTTACCATACTGACTTTCCCTCAAACGTACAAACATGTAGATTAGAAGATCAGTATACCTTTTTTTTTTTTTTTGCTCAATTTTACACTGCTGTAGTTTCATTTTCCTGCTCAAATTCAAAGTTTTGCTCATCCAGCAAGTTTTTGTTTTGGTGAGTAAAGGGTGACAGTGCTCCTATTCGGAAAACGACCAGGCACTTAAAAGTTAGTCTCTAAATGAAAGCACTACCCTCCAACGCTTCGGTTGCAGCACCCTCTCCAAAGAAAAAAAAAAGTCCCGTGTTTGTTCCACAATCACTTCTTTTTAGTTTTTTTTGTTTTTTTTTTGCATGTCTCGAGTCCACTCCTTCATGTGTCTTCGTTTAATAAGCCCTGGATGAATGAGTGCATTGTTTCAGGAATGTTGAGTATCTCGGCTATTAAATACATACAGATGGTGCGTGAGTGTGTGCGTGCGTGCGTGCGTGCGTAGGTCTTCACATGCACTGGTAACGTCCTGACGTTGACGACCCTTTTGACTTAGTGACTTTGACTGACCAGCGTCCATTTTTGTAAAGGAATAGTTCTTGTTCTTGTTTTGGTTGTTTTTGGAAGTTATATCCACCAGGAAGCTAGCAAGCTATTTATGAGCACACTTTAGGAATAATCCATTAAAAAAAAGTGTGGGGGGGAGACAACTTCCTGGGGCACAGTACTGTTTTGTTGAGTGCTTGAAATACCAGGTAAGTTACCAGGAGGTGTTTTTTTTTTTTTTTTTTTTTTTACAGATCAATTTCTGTGCAGATTAATCACACGTTTATTGGTCATATTCCAACGTGCTTATTCCCCCCGTCTGACATCCGCCGTATTCCAGACTTGGGAAGTTGTCATTCAGCATTTGAGCTACATTACAGTCAACGTAAAATATGCAATATTGTTATACTGCAGGAGTCGCCGACCTGCCAGGTCGATCGCCGTTCTAAATTCCCTAATTATAAATTATACGTTTCTGTTCAGTGCAGACTTTGTGTTTTCTTCACTCTTGCCATTTTTGAAAAATAAATGAATGCATTCATGCTGTTTAGTGGTTGAATACAGCCTAGTATTAGTGGAAAATATGCATATTTAAGCACATTTTATGGATTCATTCATTCATTTTTCTACCGCTTATTCTCACGAGGGTCGCTGGAGCCTATCCCAGCTGTCTTCGGGTGAGAGGCGGGGTACACCCTGGACTGGTGGCCAGCCAATCACAGGGCACATATAGACAAACAACCATTCACACTCACATTCATACCTATGGACAATTTGGAGTCGCCAATGTAATGTTAGTGTACTTTCAATGCAGGTTTGAATCATCTCTCAACAAGAACAATAATCCCCAACCTGGGCGACGCCAAGCTGAAACTCAACTCTGAACGCCTGACATCACTTCCTGTGTGCCCCCTACACAGGTTTCCTAGCACCAGAACACATTTACATTTATATTTACAGCACCACAAAGGATCAGGATTCTTATGTCTTATATTTCTTCGGTAATACGAGTGTACTGGTGACAATAGGGCTGTTATTTCATCTAGAAGAGAAGCCGTCTCCTCTACTGCACCCTTGTGAGTGAGGCAGAGCGACACCTTAATTGGGGAGACACACAGGAAGGAAGCGACAACAACAAAAAAAGTTGATATATCGGTTACGTATTCGCCGATATTGATTAATTGGTGATATGTCATAATCAACTGGGCTCTTGTTTGGCTGCGGTAACTGAATTGTGAATTTGCTTGTTGAAACTCTACTTCAGGGGCGTCCACGGCTGTTTTTTATCTCCACATTGTAAAAGTAGAATTGAACAAGAAAGCTAACAAACCGCCAGTAATTTTACAAGAATGTTACAATGATAAGACAAAAAACTTGTACTTTAATTAGGCATGACGTTGAAGTATTTGTAGTAAGAAAAATGTGTTTCAAGAAGAAACAAAAAATTTTAATTTTTTTGAAAATTTGGTTGGGTATAATAAGGGAATAAAGTCAAAACATGAGAAGAAAATTTACAAGAAGAGATAAGAACAGAAAACAGCTGTAATTTTACAAGAAAGTCAAAATATAAAGAGAAAAATGTTGCAATTCTATGGCAATAATCTCATAATTTTTGCAGGAAAAAATGTTTTGGCAGCATTGAAATATTACCACATTTTTGTTTTTTAAATTTGCAATATTCTGAAGAACAAACAACAAAGTTATAATATTATGGAAATAAATTCAAAATATTAATAAATAAAAACCAATAAAATCATAATATTATGAGGAAAAACATTTACCAACACTGTAGAACAATTTTGAGAAAAAATAAATAAATAAAAAAAATACAACATTGCGGTGCACCAAAGTTGATATTAACAGGCTTTTTCAACAAAGTTTGAGGAAAATAAATCTATTTATTTATCATATCAAAATTTGGACACCCCTGCTCTACTGTCATATTCTCTCATTTTCCCCCCTTTTTTATTATTGTTTGCCACCATTGTTACGTAACATCAGATTTCTGCAAAGCTGGGCTACCCTCAGTTCCCAAGTGGGTCATATATTCCAGTTTCCTTGAACACATCATCATCTAATCTTTAAACAGCATTGCAGACTACAGGGCAAATTGAATTTAGCCTATGCTCATTTGAGGCGTGTTAAATGGTAGTCGTGCACTCCATCCACAATTAATTATGCTACCCTTTATTTGGGACCCACTTCAAAGTTGCGGATACTTTATTTAAAAGTGACAAAAAGCTGCAATAACTTCACCAAATCTGTATGTGTACCACCTGGTCGGAGCTCCCTTACTTTTGAATATTTTTTTTTTTGTTTTTAAAATTTCTATGCAAACTTTCTGACACTTGACACAGACCTCTCTGACGGGACTTTCTGCAAGACCCCTCTTAGTTAGCTCGGTAGATAATTAAGCGCCCCACCCCTTGGTACCAAACACCTGTAAATACTTAACACTGTATTTAAGTACTGATGATAATAATAATAATAATAATAATCCCAGCTTGTTGGTTCTTTTAAAGATAGAGCTGTATTTATCGTGGCTGTCAGTGTTCTATACGGTAGCTTCTATTGACAGCATTACTGTGTACATAGGTCCACCTATTTTTGTTTTTTATTGTATTGTTTCACATTGAAAAGTAGCGGGCATTTGTAACTTGAGCGTCTAATAAAGAGATTCTCACTAGTTTTGTACGGTAGAAGGAAGGAAGGAAGGAAAGAAGGATAGTGCTAACATGGTACAGTAGTGGCAGTCAACTCGCTTTGGAAAATTTTCTATATGAATATATATAAATAATATACAGGCTGCTAGATACAATCACTAATTTTATTGTGCTGACAGAGAAAATTAGCTATGAACGACTGTTAAACCCTTATCTAAAATGTGTGTGTGTGTGTGTGTGTGTGTGTGTGTGTGTGTGTGTGTGTGTGTGTGTGTGTGTGGTTGTTCACCCATATTTTTTTTTTTGGATGGCTCCCAAGATGAATGAACCTGATTAAAACTTGCTGGCTGTCGAGCAAAATGTAGGATGTGTGGGGTTTTTAATTTGTTTTTTTTTTAATATATCCAACAACAAAAATATAACACTTGTCATTCTGCATTAACCAGCACAGTGCAACTTCCTGTCATGTACTGTATTATATATGCAACATATGTCTGTCCGCTTTAATATATATATATATTTTTTGACCTGCATTATATATATATATATATATATATATAAATATAGATATATAAGACTTCAGTTTTAACCACTTCTGCTGCTAGTCTTTTATCCTCCTTTCAATCTTGGAAAAAGTTTGGGAATGCATACAAAATAAATGTACATTGTGTAGATTTACGAAGAAAAAAAAAGCTCTATAAACCCCCGGTTTGTTTTATTTTTATTTTTACTTTTACTTTTCAGTGTATTGTTTTTCAAAAGAAAAAAGTTTACTTTTTCACAGCAGTTTTGAGTGTTTTTGTTTGGATCCCCCCCCCTGACCCCCCCGATGCTTTTGGTGCACTGATACTACTCTATGTATGCTTTGGACATCTTACAGCGCTTGATGTAACATTTATGTGATTAGTTCTTAAAATAGTGGAAGACATTTTTGTGTTTTTTGAAAACTTGCAGTATAAATGGTACTATTAACTATTCTGTAAACACTGCCTGGTTCTTTTTTTTTTTCTTCTTCCTTGTGTATATTTTTTTGTAATTTAAGTTCCTTCTAGTGCCATCCGCTCTCCCATCCTGACAACCTCAACAACAACAAAAAGTGCCTCATGTCCATCCTAGTTTCCATCTTACACTCTTAACATCTCACTCTCTTCTGCCTCTTCTATTGTTTTGTTTTTCCTTCTTACTTACCACACAATTTGTTAGGTGTTGTTTCTTATGGGCAATACCGAATATATGATGTAAAATTGGAGAGTCCCAATAAATAACTCATGGCATAGTTGTATTTTCTTTATACAGATGTAGCTTGTTACTTTTCATAAAATATTATAATGTAAATATGCATACATATGTTTGTAACTGTTTTCATGTTACATCATACACTTGTAATTTGACATATCAAATAACATTATCATAATAAAATTGTGAGTTTTAATTTTTGGCTGTGCAGAATTTTTTTCATTTTTTATTTTACTGCTGAATAAAAAAGCCATAATTATCCAAATGTACCATAAATAAGGCCTAGAAATTAACACATTAGATATTCTACTTACTTATTTAAGATCCAAAGCGACATGGCCCTGTGTGAAAAGGTGATTGCCTCCTAAAGCTAATAAGTGGTTAGGCCAGACTTAGCTGCAACAATTGCAATCAAGCGTTTGTGATAACTTGCAATGAGTCTCTATGGAGGAATTTTGTCCCACTCATCTTTGCAGAATTTCTTTGGTCTCATCAGACCTCAGTATTTTCCCAATAATATTACAGCTTTATTCTCGTAAAATGGCATTCTAACTCTTTTCTCTTAATATTTTGACTTTATTGTCATACAATTCCAGCTTTTTTTCCAACGGCATAGTATGAATGTCATTGGGATAAAACTGCTGTTGCCATGGAGACATCCGTGGGTCAGCCCAGACCGAGGAAACAAACCACAGGTGTCTGTGAAGAAATGTATTCCAATGGTAGGGGGGCAAGAAAACACCTTGGGGGTTTAGAGTTGAATTTTAGCTTGCCGAGGGTAACAGTCACAACAGTAGCAGGTCAAATTTGCTGAAATTTGCACATATATTTACTAATAATAATCCATATTGAACCATAAAAGGAATGATTCATGAAAAACTATGTAGAGTGGAGCCTCAAAATTAGGGATTACCTACCATATTACCAATTACGTGCAAGCAGAGTACAGTGTCAGCCTAAACCATAACACATTAAGAAAAAAACATAGTAACATGTAAATGTTTACTATTATAAGGCAGTATTTTTGAACAAGAGAGAATAATACACCGATACAATCTAACAATATCAACAAAATAATTGACATAAGATATTAAAATTATGTTTAAAGCGCTTTTGGAGGTTCTCTTTTTCATATGAGTGCCTCCTACAGTACACATGAGGTATTGCCCCACATAGAAAACATAAAGGCGGTAGAAGTAATTTAATTCATTTAAAAAAAAACTATTTGGTTGTATCGTATTAATAATTTAGAACAATATATAACGTGTGATCAATTCTATTGTGTCCCATTTGTATTTTCTTAAGCGGAAAGAATATTGTAACACACAAGTGCTTGTTTCCGATCGGTCCCGAATAGCAACCGGAACAACATGCTAACCCGACTTGCATGCGGGAATGAATGGACGTTCATTATTTATATGTTTTCTTCGTAAAAACACTTTCATTCTTAAATGAGGTGTCAGGTTATGATTGGTTTAAACTAATATTATGCGATGGAGTGTGACATTTTAGACTCTTTGGAGCAGCTCGGGTGAGTTTAACCTTTGCAAGTATGCTAACATGTAGCTTTGCGTTGTTTGTCTTCAGCCCTGAAGCGCTTCAAATGTAACCTCCGGTGTGCTCTTTACTAATGAGTTCTGGTCTACTTTAGCTATGACGGTCCGATAAAGGAGGAAGCGGTGCTACTCCAAGCCGCCAAAGGTGGTCTGTCCTCGGCGGAATATGTGGACTTGTGCCGGTGGTTGGTGTCCCTCTTAAAGCCGCTGTGTAACCTGGAGGAGAGCATCACTTCCGGTCCAGGTGAGTCAGAATGACGGTCAAAACGCCTTCATGACTGCCACTACAAGTCTCATTTAAAGCTGTGTCTCCACCCAGAGGATATGGACAGCCTTGAGGTGGACATGAGGGGCTTGCTGAAGGAACTTTGCTGTCCATATGAAGTTTCAGCGATAGTAAGGGGGAACACGAGAGATCATCTTAAGTTTCTGTGTAAGTCATCACTCAGGAAGTGCAAACTCTGTGTTGACTTCAAGCCCACAAGTGTGCAAGTTCTTAGGATTTTTTGGTAATGATTTCATTTGAACATGCATCAGATTACAATTGAGTGCATCCCATAATCAGTTCACAGTTCCACATGTCCAAAAGGAGTAGGAAGAAGCAAAGCTTATTAAATCCTACCCCTCCATCTGGTACTTTTACAATCAGGAACTGTTACATTTGTTCACTTCCTGCCTTCCATAATACAGTTTAGGGTATTTTTTTTTTTTTTAATAATGTACCTCATACCAAAGTAGGAGGTGATATGACCATCCAATGACATAATGGGTACCATAGTAAGTGTCAATATAGTGATATATATAGCACATCATGACTGGTTCAAGACTCTTCATCCTTGTATTTAGCAAACATCAACTGCTTGTATTGTTTCTTGAATTGGCTCATCGTTGTGCATTGTTTGAGGTCCTTACTCAATCCATTCCATAGTTTGATTCCACATACTGAAATGCTATGGCTAGCATAACGTAGTCCTAGCATAGAAGTGTTTCAAATGTACTTCTTCCCTGAGATCATATTTCTCCTCTCTTGTAGAGAAGTATTGGATGACATTTTTAGGTAATTGGTTGTTTTTAGCCTTATGCATTATTTTAGCTGTTTGAAGATGAACTATATCAGCAAGTTGAAGTATTTGTGATTTTAGAAATAAGGAGTTGGTATGTTCTCTGTAGGCGGCATTATGAATTATCCTTACTGACCTTTTTTGCAGTACATTTAGCGAGTGAAGATTGCTTTTATAGTTATTAGCCCATATTTCCACACTTTTGTTTGACTGATGACAAGTTTTTTTTCCACCAGAGAAAAAGTGGTGTCATGTTTTATTGAAATAACGATGACGTAATGATAAAATTATGGTGCCAATGACTGATAATAACTCAGGTTTCACTTGACCGATTTACACAAAGTAAGGCTGGAGGATGCTATTATAGCATCATTATATATGGTGTCCACAGTTTGACCTTGGAACAGATGATTTGCATATACACTCAAAGTTTTGTCTTTTCTTGTGTAGTGTTTCTAAGCTCCGAGCTTCAGGCGGCGCAGATCGCCAGCAGCAGAGGAGGTTGCATTACAGGACATAACGAGAGTTTCACTTCCCGGGAGTTGCGGAAAATCTGCAAGACCTTAAACGTGTCGCATTCGGAGGGGCAGGATTCTGCAGATGTCCTGTCTCTTATCCAAAAGAAGGTGATGTCTTATTTGCCGCAACGGACGGCGACCTTTAAAATGACGTGTCGTGTCTTTACAGGTGGATACATTGGTCAAAAGGTGCCCCGGTGGTTTAGCGGCAAAGCCTGTATTGAAGAAATCCCTCAGCAGTGAACAGTGGGTGCGTGTTTATCATTTCTATTCCTTATATTGAGCACCGTGTGTAGACTGACAACTGCGCTTTGTAGGAGAAGCTACACAACATCAACGCAGTGATGTCATCGGAGTACGAGTGCCGACGCAGGATGCTGATCAAGCGTCTGGACGTCACCATTCAATCTTTCGGGTGGTCCGACCGAGCCAAGGTACTTTTATGTTGTCGTCTGTTTGCGTATTGTTAGCTTTCCGCTAACATGGAGGTGGCCGTAGGATACAGTTTACTCCAGGGGTCTCAAACTCAATTTACCCTGGGGGCCACTGGAGCTAGGGTCTGGGCAAGGCTGGGCCGCATCAGGTTTTCCAAAAAAAAAAACGCATTTATTAAAAACAGAAAAATATACAAACTTTTACAGTGCTTTGGTTCCGATTTTCTGCAATAAAAGCTCTGATAAAACATTCCACTGTTCTCAAATATCTTAATTCTTATTTTTCTACACAAAATAAGATGAAAAATAAATAAACAAATCAAGAATACCGAAAATCAATCAATCAGTAATAAATAAATATAATAATAATAATAATAATAATAATAAAACGGCAAATAATAAAAACTTAAGAAACCACATATAGTTGGTGGGTAGACAAATTATTTTTTTCAGATTAAAATTAACAAAGCATTATTAGAGCCCTGTAGACATGACAAAACACGACTATAGTCACATTTATACTCTTTTTATTTACAACATATTGCGCAACTGCAGGGTCTTGAGACACATGCTAACTCGCAAACTAGAGAGCTAGCGACCTAAATGGTAGCCTTCAAGTTATTTCCTTTAAACTTAAATAGCCAAAAACTTACCACTTCCACACGGATAGGGAGGATAACTATTAACAGTTATTTAACCTTTAACATGAACATTAATCAAATGTAATAATTTTTTCTGGGTACATGATACCATACAGCATCCATATCAAACTAACATTAAACTTTCATATCAAGGCGGGGGCCTCAAACTAGTGTCCTGCGGACCGCATTTGGCCCACGGGCCGCGTGTTTGAGACCCCTGGTCTACTCAGTTTTGCTATTTCTACTCAGGCCAAGGTGGACAGCATGGCCAGGGCCTATCAGCCCAAGAGGCACACCCTGAGGGCCGAGTCCACCGTGGATGCGGCCATGCTGCTGGCAGCCAGAGAGGACATCTGCAATGTGGTCAAGACCAGCAGTGGTGCCAGCAGAGAGAAGACGGCGTGCGCGGTCAACAAGGTACACACAATGAGAACATCTTCGTCTTCCATCTTTTTACTTCTTTACTTTTTTATTTCTACATTTCCAAATGTATAAACATGAGGGCTTGTTCTGTTACTTTTATTTTCTAGTTTACTTATTTTTGTTTTTAATTATTTTATTTTATTTTATTATACTGCTTTTTAATGGCCCTCAGACATTCTAAAAAAAAAAAAAGGTTTTGTCTGTTTATTCTCCAGTTTCCTCCCACATTCCAAAAACATGCTAGGTTAATTGGCGACTCCAAATTGTCCATAGGTATGAATGTGAGTGTGAATGGTTGTTTGTCTATATGTGCCCTGTGATTGGCTGGCCACCAGTCCAGGCTGTACCCCGCCTCTCGCCCAAAGACAGCTGGGATAGGTTCCAGCACACCCTGAGACCCTTGTGAGGATAAGCGGTGGAAAAATGAATGAATGAAGTATTTATATTACACGTAAAGTTGAAACTACAGATTTTTCCCCCAAAGTTGTAACAGAGAACGAAGTCACTATATTTAATTTTATTCACAGGAATAAAGTGGAAATATTTGTTTAAAAAAAATTGTAAGGCGAAATAGTTTTTATGCTTCGTCAACTAAATGCAGGCTGCTTTTTCTTTAACGATATTAAATTAGCAAATTAGTTAGCATATCTACATGAGTTGGTTCTTCATTATTTATAATTTGTAATATTTTTAAAATTGTTTTTGTATGAAAAAGTTTTCAAAGGACTGCGTCATCAAATGGATCCACTTGATCTTTTTCCACAATAATTATTGTGTACTCAATCATTTCTCTTCCTTCCAATGGGCTCAGATCCAAATGGGAAAAGTTCCCGACCGAGGAGGTCGCCCCTCAGAGATAGAAGCCCCGCTCCCGGAGATGCCCCCTTGGCAGAAAAGGCAAGATGGAGGGGGTGATTGGGGAGGTCGTGGGCGACGACGTGGCGGCGGCAGTGGTAGCTGGGGAGGAGGTGGCGGAAGAGGAGGGTGGGGAGGAGGAGGAAGTTGGCAAGGAGGCAGACAGAACCACGGGGGACACGGTGGAAAGAGAGGACGGTACAAATATTGATTTGCTGTTGATTTGCTACTATTTTTTTTTTAATGAATTGAAAAAAAACACATGACCAAACAAACCAGATGACTAACTGATGTTCATAATTATTTCAACCCCCCTAAGAAACCCAAATGGTCTGTAGTGCATCTTGTACATTTTATTGGTTTGTACCAGCGATCATACATCGTAATGATTGTAATAAATATGGATGACTTTTCTACTCTCCTTCATGCACTATTTTCCCCCCATCATTCATCTAAAGTCTATAGTGCGTTTAAATACACCAATGTTGCTCAATAGATACTTTATACAGTTTTTACAATAAACAGTGCACATAACAACCTTACATTGTGTACATTATCAACAACCTGTACATGGATTTTAAAAAAAATGCGTTTTGCACTAAGACTCCATCGTTTAACAAGCAAAATCCCCAAATCAAATTCAATAGGGATTCAAAGTCAAATATTAAAAAAAATCAGTTAAACCATACACATGCATCTTCTTCTAAATGACCTACTTCGGATTTATCCAAAAAAACCACACACAGTAACTTTCACTGCAAAAAAAAAACATACAGTTTGCTGGCACTTGAAGATTTTTAATAAAAGACCTTTTAAGTTTAAAAAAATAGCATATAAAATGATAATTTCACATCATTTTTGACTTCATTTAACCACTGACTTTCTGGCAGTGCTTTTCACACAACAATCCAATCATTGCATTTACACACACACACACACGCCTTCAATTGCCACCTTGTGTTACTTCATACAGTTGTCATCAGTAAGGTTAATAACAATAACAATCTTGGTCAAATGAGTTGTCCATAAGATTGTATTGATGCAGCTTGACGTTGGGTCATCATGTACTGTACAGCAAAAGTGCTTTATTAGGCAATAATGAATGTAAAAACTCTAATACTGTTTCAAAGTGGAGGTCCTTCACTCTGCCCAGCTAATAGCACATTTTTGCAGCGGACGCTTTGTTGCTGAGCTGCTTTTTGGCAACAAACCTCCTCCCGGTTATCGGGGCGGTCTCAGATGAGGCGGGAATTGCGGAGGTATTGGATGAGAACCTTGTAGATGAAATTGTACTGGGACAAGGTCTGGACCATCATCATCCTCTGGCCGCGCAGCTTCAGCAAGACGCTCTTGACGTCCAGCATCTGAAACAAAACACACTCCGGCTTGATTTAATGAGTTCACATGAGAAGTGGATTGAAACCAGACCCGGGAAAGGGGCGCTGGATTTCTTACAATGTGCTATCTGGTTACCTCGTTGTGCTCCAGACAGGCGATCATGATCTCGGACAGGATGACCACGCCGCTGCGGCCAACTCCGGCGCTGCAGTGCACCAGCACGGGTAGGTTGGCGTTTGTGTTGCTGATGCTGTTAGTGTGTCTCCTCACAGACTGAATCTCCTCCAGGTACGCTGTTCAGATCAAAACGGAACATTAGCAATCAAGAGATGAGGGTGGGGGGGGGGGGATCCCAAATGTGTCCAACTCACTGAGGAAGCCTTTCAAATCCTCAGGACAGCCATGGTCGGGCCAATCCGTGTACTGCAGGTGCCACACAGTTCTCTCCTGGCCTGACATCAGGTGTTTGATCTTCAGGCCCGTCGTGGCGTAGCAGCCCGACTCTGTGCGGAAGCGCGTGGTGATCTTGAAGCGGCCGTAGGTCACCGTGTTGTGTCGCGAGCCGAGCCGTGGCCAGTAGCGGAAGCTCTTTTCTCTTCCGCTCTCCTGTCACCGAAATTTCAGCGTTGATTTTATTCAATTGCACAGCTATGCCACACAATAACCTCAACAGTACGTCCAACATTTATTTGCCTGTGCCTTTTCCGCAGAGCCCAGTGTTCACTTTCACACAGTGAGACAGACAATCCTGGCCCATATTCCCAAATAAGCCCCTTCATGCTGCCCATAGAGCTGGCATTTTCCCTTTTTTTCCCTGCGTCGTCGTTTTGTATAGTGGAGGTAGTACCAGCAGGATGCGCCCTGTGTGTAATAGTACTCCACACCTGGTACTGCTTCTGTATGACAAGTATTTTATGTCACATGTCAGCATGCTGATGTGCTTCCACATGCAATTGTAGTCAGTATTCCGTCTTGGCTGGGTTCTGTATGTTACAATTCTTTGATTAAATGTCACACTTGGATTTCTGAGAGGTGTCCTGATCTGATAAAGGTGTCGGTCGAATATAAGCCCACATTCCCACTCCCCCAATTAAATTATGAAATTATATCTGTCTGCATTTCTTTTCATCGCGCAGCCCACACGTGATGACAAAAACAGCATGTGCTAGCGTGTTTCGTAATAGTACTTTTTACTGAAGTCCGAAAAAGACCCTGCAGCCCAGTTCAAAACTTGTTGTGCGCATTTTTCCTGTGGTGGCACAGAACTGGGGAAGTTTAATACGATCAACATCGTCACACATTTGAAGCAGGATTTTCACAACAACCGTGGCCTCCTGAAACATCCAAGGGACGGCAAAAAGTAGTGAAAAGCTGCGGCCCCCGCCCAAGGTGAGTAGTGTCGAGTTTAAGCGCGTTTATTGAGCAAGAAAATAAGAAAAGTATGTAAGATTTGCGCTGTTATTGAATTGATGTCGGTATTAATATCAAAAGTCCAATGTTGGTGCCATTTTTACCCAAACCCTGTGGGAGGAAAACGGCAGTACAAAACCAGCTTTTAAAAATGTTATCTCACCTCTTCGGCCGTAACCATGGCAATGATGGCAACGCCCTGCTCCCACACCATCTGCCAAAAGTCTTGGCATGTGTTGGAAAGGGGCCCCTGGGTGGCGATGTAGTTCCACTCATGTCCAGCTACATTTATCTGTGTAGAACAAAGACTTTTAAAAGACAAACAACACTACTGACTGTAGCGTCAGCAAAACCTGTCCTGCAGCAAACCTCCATACACCGCGTGGGAGTCGCAGCATGTCGTGCATTGTTTTCTGGACACTTGTGCCATTTGTTGTGACTGGTAATGCTCACTGCATACTTGATTAGGTACAAGTCACGGAATAATGTCAAATTGTGCCCCTCTAAGTAAGGTAAGCAAAATATTAGAAACAGCTATCATTATGATGCTGTGCAGTTCTATAAACAATAACTGTTCAGCCCTTTAATAGCCCTTCCGCTATTGGAGCCAAGTAAACAGTATAGGTGTACCTAATGATGTGGCCGGTGGGTTATCACTTACTCTGACGTGCGATGCGTTGATGTAGCCTGTGTTGTTCTCTTTGGTGGGAACCAGCTCCACGCGGGTGTCGTCGTATGGCAGCACATCCTGGAAGCGGTTCTTGTCGGCGCTTTCTGCCATTTGGGCAATGGTGCACTCCCCAGACGGGCGAGACCTGGGGACGCTCTCGTACTCCTTCAGCAGCTCGCCCATCTCCATGTGACGCTCCAGGACTTTACACTAGAGGACAGGGTAGGTTGGACGTTGTTTAGTCAATACATGCCCCCATGTACTTAGAATAACACGTGTTTCACTTAACTTTTACTAATATTACTGTTTAGTCTGAAGTTAAGCTATCTTCCCTGCTGCCATTTTGAAATGCACTGGAATTCACTTCACTGTTAACAGTGAGACACACATATAGGTGAACGGGGCTAACCTGTTAAGCCCGTAACATCATTCATAGAAACACATGTTGATTGGTTTGTTTTGGTTCGGCTGTCCCTACCCGCTCATCATTGGAGGCTTGTTCGGGCTCGTCCTTGACCTCACTCTGTGCCGGGTGCCTGGACACAGACAGGCCATTGAAATGGGCGACCTTCAGAGGGCCCATTTTCCTCATGTCCGACCGTACGCTCTTCTTCATGCCCTGGTGTGGGAGGAGTACAAGCAGGTGAAGACAGGTACGGTCGACTGTCTAGCGTTGTTTCTTACAGCCAGTCGCGCAAAAGGGGGGGCGGGGCTAATGGCATCCTACTTGGACGTTCTGCAGGGAAATGTCACCCGCCCGGTTTGCCGACACGGTCCAGGCAGCATTCTTCCAGTGTGTTGGACAACTTGAGTGCATCATTGCATGGCGGTTAGGTAAGCAAGCTGATGTCACAGTGATAGGAAACTGAAGGCCAACTAAGACCGGATTTTATTTGCTCAGGGAGAATGACAAATATTTGGATGGCACAAAAACAAAAGTCACTCATACTTGTTTTTAGCTGCTTTATGGCGTAAAAACGTTGGCAGGCAGCATGATGGAAATGTGAGTTGTCTCTTACTGCCTTGTGATTGGCTGACAACCAAGATCCAAGCTTACGTAGAACCCTAAAAAGGGTAAGTGGCTGAAAATGAATGAATGCTGACAACTCACCGGAGGAGGTAAACCTTCGATGGTCTTCTTTGCCTGAGGTACGTCCGACACCGGCCTCCTCTTGAATTCTTTCTTAGACTTGTGCTTGACCTCACCACTCAGGTCTCCCTCCGACACAGAGGGCATGATTCTGGGTTGCAGCAGATACAGAGGCTCCTTCTCTTGGATCAGTGAATGAACCTTGTAAGTGAGGGCAGCGGCTAGCGAGGGGTCCAGTGACGAGCCGATCGGATATGCCGGAGGGGGCTCAAGGGGAGTCTGTTGTTGCGCAGATGGTGAGTGAACGGCATGGAGCTGCTGCTGCTGCTGCGGTGGTGGTGGAGGCGGCTCTTCTGGAATGATGGTGCCTATGGTGCCATGAGAGAGTGGCGTGTGGCGGCCTGTGTCTTCCTCAAATTCCTCCTCATCACCACTGCTGTGCACCAGCATGGTGGCATCTGAGAGGGATTTCTTATGTCCATACAACACATCCTCCTTGCTGTCAGCCTTTTCTGTCGTCTTTGTGCGCTCCAAATAAACATTGAGTTGGGAACCTTGTGAGTGACCGCCACGTGGGATCGAAGGAGGCGTGGCAGTTTCGGCCGCTGACGAAGACATTTGCCGCTCTTTGAGCCTCATTCCCTCCAGGCTCTGTGCCAGCCCAGCAATCTCGATGGAATTGCGCTTCTGAGCGTGGTAAGGAGGTCTGTGCAGAGGTCCACTCAGAAGAGGCTCTGATACCTCTTGCAAGGAGTGAGCCACAGGCAGGCTGTCCTCTTGGAACGTCTGGACAGAGTGGTGCACACGGCGCGTGATGATGAGGTCTGGGTTGCTGCTACTGACGTAGAGGTGACGTGACAAGTCTGGCGTGCTGTTAGCGGGCCGAGGATGCGCGTACGGGTATGGCGGAGGTGGTCTGTACACCTGTGTCCTCATGATGTTGGGGGCTGGATACTCTTGGGCTTGCTGCAGCTGGACGTTGGTGAGCTCTGGGACACTAACCGCCCCCACCACGGGTCTCCTCTCAGTGGGGTACGGGTGATATGGCGACGGGCCGTGAAAGCTGGAGCCCATGTGGAAAGGATAGTGGTGATGGTGTTGGTGGTGCTGGGCAGTGCCGCCATGCTCCCCTCTGATCTCTGGCTGACTGTAAACGAGAGGGTCGGGCCTGCTGTAGGCGTACGAGTTCCCGATGTTAAGGTTCCTCATGGAGTGGCTCTGCCGGTGTTCCTGGGACAAAAGCATCCCCCCACCACCTCGATTCTTCTGCCGCATCACTGTCTCGTAATCAGGAGTGGCGCGGTAGGAAGGTGGGATGAGTGCACTGTGGCGATGTGAAGGGATGTAGTCCGGCCTAGTGATGTCGCTTGTGATTGAGGGGTTGGAGGACATGGGTGATGGCTGAAGATAGTGCTGCGGGTTGGTCAGAGAGCTGGTGCTGTGTGCACTGTACACACTGCCATTGCGTAAGCGCCCCCCGCTGCCATACTCCATAGGCGGGCAGTCCAGGCTGGTTTGGGAGTGGTAGTAATATCCATTCTGACTGTTCATGTACAGGTTATCTATGATGGAGAAACGAGACTCGAATGACCAAGGCCAAATGGTAAACATTTGTGTTGAAAGGCATTACCTTGGGACGAGCTGTAGGGCTCTGTAAAATGGCCGTTGTAGTGCATTTGTGATGGGGGCATCATGTAGCCCTGAGGCTTTGGCTGTAGTTCAACAAGAAAGATATTTGACTTACTTTCTGTGATGTTTATGTGTAATGTAAGAGTCTGCATAGAACTTACCAGAGACAGTCTTGTTGATGATCTTCGTCTGACTAGGTTGACTCCTGTGGGCTCCGTTGGTCTGGTGGGAAAAACACAAATAAGTCTACAGTCCAATAACAGCACTTATATGACGTGTGTGAACATGTTTTACTAGAAGGCCTAATTTGCCTTTGAATGAAAGGCACCACACAACTTCGTGCAGTTCTTGTCATCTTGCTTTTATTACGGTTTTAAAGACAACACTGTGTAATTTCTTTGGGCAGCATTACATTTTGTAATAAAGATAACAAGCAGACACCTAATAAAATATGGGACTATTAACAGGCTTTTAGAGATGTGTATGTGTTTATTTAATCAAAATGTACACATACAGAAGTTGAAGCTGATTTATTAATCTTCTCATGTCACATTAACAATACTTCCAATATGTTATGCATATATAATGCAGATTTGACTCACGCGGTTAGAGGATGTATTAGTTTAACATGTTTATTATTGTGTTTGCATTTTGCAGTGGTGTACAACTGCATTGCATAATACAGAGAGCTGTTTATTTTTTTTGGGGGGGGGTGTTTTAGGGGTGTGGTTTGTTGTGTCCCTACTCAAAGTCACAGGTATACACCAACAGTGTTGTATTATGTATTATGTTTTGTCCTCATGGCAAGAACATGAGAAAATTGTTAGGCAGCGCTCAGTATTTGGCTACATTGGTAAACATGTTGGTAAATAAATACAAAGCTCTTGTAATGGTGTACCCAATATCCTGGTCAGTGAATGCATAGAATTTTTTACTTTCTACTGCTCACCCCTTATTGGAAGGCGGAGAGGTGCGAGAGAGCATTGGAAAACGAGGAAAGGATAGAGTGAGAAGAGACTTCTGGCAGCCAGAATGCCGGGAGTCATACTCCTCCCTGAGGAGGCGGAAGCAGGGGGGGAGGAGGACAGGAGTCAGGACCGGCGCTTGCCAGGCAGGAACTGGCCTAGACGTGTGAAACTTACAGGCTACTTTTGTTGATCTTATAAAACTTGAGTCTGGCCAGACACATGCGACACACGTATTTGGACGTTTCCATGTCTTCCTGCAGAGAGAACAGTGTGAGTGAGCTAGGATTGTGGTTGATAATGCATCATCGCCCTCTGACATTCAGCTGATGTTATGTGACTTTAATGGCCCACACCCAAATAACGGCACATACACAGGCACATTGTTGTGCTGACTAGACGATCCAATAAGAGTGCAATGTTGAGAAGGTGCAACACCAGAGGAAAGAGACTTACGGTCTGGAACTGAACACTCTCCTCTCTGTTGAGCAGTTCCAGGGCAAAGAAAGACCTGTTGTGACTCATGTTGTTAATTTCATTCCACCTATATGGCCAATTAAAGCACAGTCAAAAAAGGAAATAACAAGGCAGGGGGAGAGAAGAAAACACATGATGTCATTGCAGTTAAAACTAAATGACAGGAGGGAGTTCTAGTATTCATACACGTATGCACTACAGTGATGCAATATTTATTAGCCGTTTTTTTTGTATGTAACAGCATGAGTGAACGTAACAGGCAACTATCTCTAATAGTAATAGTTAATTTAGATTACCTAAATAAATTAAGAGGCCTGCCATTTTTGTGCTTGACAAAGATCCCGTCAAGGCAAGATCCCAGCGTCACGTCAGCGCCAGTGTGGTCCTGTAATAAGACATTTTATTTGACTCATTAGACACACTGGCTGTACGGTAGCTAGCCATTACGCCAGCTTCTTCACTACAACCGACCTTGGCTTGGTAGCTCTCCTGACCATAGCCCTCCATTTTCTCCACCTCTTGCATGTAGAGCATTTCAGCTTCCGGGGCTGGCAAACCCCTGAGAATGAAAGTCATCGGAGAACAAGCATTAGGACAAGTATCTGAGATTCTGGAGTAAATGACATTCTCCAAACCTGTTGACTTTATAAACCTAACAAAGGAATCCAAATTTAAAGTTAAGGTGCATTCACAGCTTGATTATATTTTGCAGTGTTCAATCACAGCTATATGTATAAAGATACATGTCATAAGACAACTGTGCAATGCCATAAAAAAGTGGCAAATTCCACTTATGTCAGCAATAACAGTGATGATGATTGGACACCACAATTTTTTTTTTACATGTAAGTACATAACTAGTGTTTTCATCATGTGGAGTAATTTGGTCCCATAACTATAGCCTAAATTCTTGCTACAGAACATATCCTGTCATAAAATGGTGGCTGAAATGTAAGTATGCTAAAGCTCACCTGTAGGACTGATAGAGAAGGGCCACCTTCTGAGTAGCCTCCTCTGGCACTCGTTCTTCCTGGATCCAATCCTGAAAGAACAAGACCCCACTGATGCAACGCGACTACACTCGAGAACCGCATTAGTTAATTGCAGACAAAGAGAAAAAAAGGCCTACAATAGGGAACAGCACCAACTTCTGAAGGAACTCCTGGGAATCGTAGCTATCCAAGTCACCAAAGTCAGCTGTGGATAGAGGAAAAGACTATTATAAATTTGACCGGAAAAACAAGTTAAATCACCCATTCAAGAATGGAAGAATAATTGGCGGTTTCCTTTGATTTGGAATTGCTTAGGTGTAGAGCAACTGTTGAAGCTCCAGCCTGCCTGTTGGCAAATCTCTGCTATGTTCACTATCCTCGGCATCAGCAATGTTGTAATGCAATGCCTGCCCTTCACTCCAGTGTCTCTGCCAGGGACACCATTAGATTTATGCACAGTTTTGTGATTTTTAAAGGAAAAGCTTACAAATAGAACATGCTACAAGTGCCGTGATCTTGGAGGCTTTGGCAAAATAATATACAACTTTGCGGCATTTTGGGAATTGTGGTGGTGGAACACACACACAGTCACAAGCCAATGATGTGTCAATATAACAAACAACTTATATTTATTTTTGAGCAAGCAGCCAGAAGAGACACAACACAATATTTCTTCAAATTGTGGCCTCATCTCAAACAGTTGCCGTGCCTCAAATAATCACCAGGTGGGCAAACTCGCCTTACCTATAAGAGTCGTTAAGTACACTCTGCAATTGAGTAAATAAGTAGCCACTGTTTGAGCAAATGTGGTAATTATGTCAGTCTAGAGTAGACGCTGTTGGCATTGTGTCTTACAGGCATGACTATTTGTCATGCCAGTGATGACTGACAGCTGAGACAGCATGGTTGTCTCGAAGCAGAATCGTGAGAAACAATTCATGTTTACCTTGCACGGCGAGGCTCGCCAAGCGGATGGCCTGGTCTAACGTGCATGAGATTCGGCCTTCCAGAACATCCTTCTTCAGCTGGAGGTAATACTGATACCTGTGCAGAACAACACAGTGGACGTGAAGTCAGTCAAATAACACAATGTGACTAAAGATTATGGCCGGAAAAGCTGAGATGCCACCAGCATAGTGAAGGTGTAGCACTGGCCACAGCACTGGAGGCGACTTCCAATGCCAGCCTGATAGTCACATTGTCTCTTGTTATCAGTTAATGTACCTCTGTTGTCTTGTACCAACGACCCAAAACAGGCTGACCTTTTTGAGAGATAAAGACATCTCGGCTAAAGATACTTTTTGGACTGAAGAACCGTGTTACCTTGTAATCTCCTGCTGCAGTTGCACCACACTGGGGATGTAGAACACGACCCCAAAGTAAACAGTCGGCTCTACACCGTACTTGTCCAGCTGTTTCTTTAGCGGCTTGTCCGGGTCGATCCATCTCTGCTGGTTTTGCTTGTTGAAGTACCACAGACTGAAGTATGTTATCTACCAGCACACAGCGGAGAAAACACACCACATGTCATATCAGGGACAGCATCAAAACAGGGATTGTTATACTCGAACTAGGGTTGGGCTATATTTTTATATAGCCCTATATTTTGTATAGAGTCTTCTAATTATAAAAAAAAATACTTATATTGGTTTAAATGATAAACCTACACAAGGAGAGTTGCGCGCCACGGCAGTCTTTGATACATAAGTTGAATGAAATGCTGGGAAGTATTTGCTCGGCGGCACCTCAGAGCGTGAATGGCATCTAGCATGATTAGCTTCGTTTCGCATGCTGGTGTGATTAATGTAAGGGGCGTTTCACAATGGAGGGTGACAGCGTGCAGGTTCTGAGTTAAGATGGGAGACACGTCTATTGTTGTACCCAACCCATCTTCAAGACATTCTCAACACACAGGACATAGTAACAACCTTCAAAACAAAAGCAAAGTTTGCCGTCTGTGTAGACAAGAGTGCCATAAAAAGTTGGAATTGCATAGGTGACTACATCTTCCTTAATGACATAATAGGTGGTTGAAGAGTTAGTAACAATGTGTGCACAGGCTGACATCCCATAACTTTTGTTTTTTTGGCTGCTATATTATTGTTACTGACTTTTAAAAATAAAAATAGGCTCCGGCATACCCGCGAAAACGTTGTGTTTGAATTCGGGGTCTGCATCCTACAGGCCAGTACGAAAGCCAGACGTTCGGAGGCTCCTTCTCCAGATGGGAATCAGCCTGGTGAATTCAGACGGTCTAGCCTTCCTCACATTTCCTTGTTGGGTACGTTCAAGATGACTATCTTGTTCCATTTATGTTCATAAATGGAATGTGTTAGGCATTTACATGAGTTTTGTCAAAAGTCAAATCTCTCCATGTTGTAAAAACTTTGAAGAATGGCATTACATTCAAATGCTGCACACATCAATCTCTGCTTACACAAATAATACTAACGATTTACAAACAAATGAATAATTAATACTTATGCTTGATTCGGTGAGCTTTGCACCGTAATGCTGACTTTTTTTAAGGGCTGAGTGGAAGCGCAAAAAGAATGTTATATATGTAACTGGATGGCCAGTGAGGGCGGGGCGTAAGGCCCTGTGGTCTGCAAGTCTTATTACAACATAATAGTAAAAGTAAGCAAAGTAACAAACTAATACAAAAGACCAAGGGGAATTGTTGACAGATACAAAACATTATTTTTATTTAACAAGGGATTCTCATAAAAATGCTTCTCATAAAAAACTAGACACCATTTAAACACTAAACACAACTTGGCTCTAATTTGGTGGGGATCGGAAATAAAAAAAAACAAACAAAGAAAACACAGCAAACCAAGACCAACAAAGGCAAATCCCACAACACAAAATAAACTTTCAATCAAACACTAACCTCCCAATTAGACCAAGCAAAAGTGCATAGGTGTGATGTAAAACTGCTGTTGGTCCTCCACTAAAGTGCATACCCTTACAGACGTCACTAAGCCCGTTGAGACAGAGCACAAACTCAGAGCGACATCAACTGCTCCAAACTAAGACGAACACACATAAGGAAGTCCTCTAAAGAAAGTGGCAATGTGCGCATCGACCGCATGGTGCGACGAGCACAATGGGGCATAGAAAAAAAACACACGGACAAAACAAAGCACAACTAAACAGCAGTGGCTCACTAAAAGACAAAAATATAAACCAGCTAGCCACTACATTTGTCGGTTGCATTTTGAGGGGAATTTGTGGACTTTCTCATTCGGATAGCCTTCGCTTAGCATGATAACGTCGTGCAGCATAAAATGCGCCCTTTTAGGATACAGACCGCCCCAAATTCAAAACAGCCAATGAGTGAATGGGCATGACGCCATACCGTACTATATAAACGCCCCCGAACGCCATATTTTTTACCGGAGTGAATCATCTAACCCTAAATGGCAGGAACCACCCGTACATAGGTGCTGTTTTCTTTCTCGGGCTTTCAGCAAACCACGGGATGGTTACCAGGTTTCCGCCTAGACTACGATCAAAAAAGTCCGAGATCATCGACTCCGCAGTGTTCAGTTCCCCGGAGGAAGCACATCGAATGTGAGCCGTGGTCAGCATGGCTGCCGCGAAGAGTTCGCCTCTGTTGCTCCGGGGCCTTAGTGTCGGAATGACTGAACAGATTAATACGAGTATGGCAACACTGTCTTCCAGAACAAAATGGTTCGATGGTGAAGCCCAAGCTCGAACATTTACGCCACGGCGACATCTTTGGCCGTGTGATAATGCTCAGTAGCTAGCTTGTAAGTTTTATTGAACAGCCACCTTCGCCAACTTAACTCGAATTCAATGTCGAAATGCCGATTTATTATCCTATCACGTTTATAGGCGAACCTAGCTTTTATCACTACGTGTTTTTCATATTAGACACTCCAAATCATTGTTGAAATAATACATAAAATTGTTTCCAAAAACGGCGCAAATCACCACTAGATGTTGCATCATACGTGCTACTTAATTCAAATGACTGCAGAAATCCCAGCCTAATTTGTTACGGTAACATACAGGTTAATTGTCTTATGAAACCATGGTTTGTAAGGCATAATTATATGAATGCAAACTAAATTCGTAACTAGATTAAAATGCCAGTTGATGGCTGTTTGGTGTTAACGTGCATATTCTTTAAACTGATTAATTATGCCGTTTTCTGTGAACCCTGAAGTTTGGGATGGTTCTGAATGCTCGCTTTCTTCTTCTTCTTTTGTTTATTTGGCGGTTGGCAAATAGCTTCTGGTGTGCATTACCGCCACCTCCTGAACAGGAGGATGGAACAGAATCTAACTCTTCTATAACCTGTAAGTCAGTTTTTCTTAAAAAGGAAAATATGTCTATATAATACATGTCCCGAGTTTAATTGCAAAATATTCGCGAGATTGAACTTGATCTATTCTCAAATGCACTTCTCTCCTGTTGGTATTGACTGCAATCTATTAAGACATGACAGATACTTTCAAATACATTGCAATCGTTACACAGTCCTATTTCATGCTTACCTATAATTTTAGGTGTACTGTTAAGCCAACAATGTTCTGCTGTCATTCTTGTTATGACGGCTTCTTCTCTCCTGTTCATGTTGCTCCTTCTTGCTAGAACTAGTCTTTTTTTGAAGCATAATAGGTCCCCTTTAACACCTTATAAGCCCATTAAAAGTGAAAGGTAGAATTCATTTCTTAACATCCAGTTCAAATATACCTATATCCCCACATGGATCTCCTTGATGCAATGGAATTCCTTGCTGGGAAAAACGCCTTTGCCCATTGAAAGTGACATTTAAAAAGGCATTTGCAACAGAGCTGTTCATGTAATGATTGTAGCTTTGGTTTTTAATACTATCGTTTTTTGTCTGACTTGAGAATGTAGGATTCTACATTGTCACTAGGTGGCAGTCATTGCAAGGTGAGATTATAACTACTATGTTGGGTAATATTTATTATTTTATAATATTTCATATCTAGAGGGCTGCAATTTTGTTAAAACATATTTTGAAGATTGTAAACAGGTTTTATGACATAAGTAGGAAAACATTTCATTTACAAATAAGAATTCCTACTTTGTGGTGATTCACTTATGCTGAATTATCTGAACAAAACATCCACATTGTAGCTTTGTGTTATAGGTGATATAGAAAACTTCTGCAAGACTTAATTAATAATGAATCAATTTTATTTTTTACAATATGCAGAAGGCAAAAACGGAGCTGCAGGCCGAACTGAGGGCACCCGTAGTCTATATGGTGGAAAACAAGTTTAGCAGAAAAACAGCTGCAGGTTGGTGCTAAAGGAAGCCTGAGCTTAAATGAAAGCACAGATGTTTTGGACAGACAATTGACTTTTGACTCAGCCAGTTTCTTACCAATGAATAAATGTGCTTTACAATTTTGAGACAATTTGAGTGTATTTCATAATATGGGTTATGGTTTGTAGCTTTTGTATACAACTCTGCTGAATTGAAATTTTATATCATCATATCGTGATACATGCTCATGTCCATATCACCCAACCTTAAAACGGTGGCAACTCCATAGAAAGTAGGGGTTTCCCGATCCGACATTGGTCCAACATTATATCTGACTACACCTAAAATATCCAATATCGGCTCTCCCATACAAAAAGTAAATTCCAGACTGCGCCCCAGTACATCTATCCAGCAGTGGCCAGACAGAACCCATGTGATCACAGGCACACGCTTCGGTCTTTACAGATTTGTTGCATGATATGCTTGACGTCTGGCATGACAGTTCGACCGAAGCGTATATCTCCAGAAAATTTGTGGTCGGTTTCCAAATCTAGCGTTTAAATTCTGCATTCAGTCATGCAATATTGTCAATGCATATTAGTAATGACAAAAGTGGTTACCGTTTTTGTCAGCTTCTTGCTGAAAGTGCAATACAGGAAAGAACAATCCCACCTCTCTAGTGCAAACATACCTCTCTTAACTCCAGCCTCTGGGCAACCGCCTCCAAACATTCCTGGCCCGTGCTCTCCACTGACAGCGTGAACTCCACAAACTCTCCATTGAGCTGCTGGATCCGAGTGACCAGGCAGCTCTTGCTGGAAACCGTGTACCTTCTCGTACGTTTGAGTTTCAAGCCGAAGGGCAGGGGCATGGTTCCGCTCGCTTCTTCTAGTCTTGGCAAATTACTCTGCTCGCTGCCCCTTCTATGTCATTATAGTTGTTCAATGTCATGGGGATCATCGTCCAGGCAGACCTGTAAAAAGGCGACACAGGTAATGCCCATCAGCATACAAGCAAGGTCTATAACCATTTATTTATTTAACCAGCACAGTATAATCTAAAAATAAAATTTGTTTATTAATAATTAGGGATAAGTAATTAGCTATAACCAAAAAATACCCTTCAAAGATCCAACACAAATACTGTTTTACCAAGTTACTATTGCTGTTTGTGTGCACATTGTCAAAAATAACGATAATAACGTGGTTTGTATGTGGTTTGAGGCTGCAAACCACAACAATAATGCCAAACAACGTAATTAAACAATTGTCCAAAATGTAAACGTACCAGGTATGCACGATAAGTGTAATATTGCGATTTCTTCATTGAAATCATATTAAAGGACTGAAATGTTTGTTGATTAAAGTCGGTGATACCCCGTCAAGTGATTAGTCTGAGCCAGTAGAAATCCCTGCCCCCCTCTGTTCCACCAGAGTCCGAATGAACTATCACCTAACTCCGCTACAACTTTGCTAAATGTAGACTTTTGCTTTAAAACATCAATTTAAACCTCAAATAAACCAACCTTACTCAGTAGAGTAAACAATATGTCCATCTATGTGTACAACCATAAGCTTTTAGCATATCATGCTAACACACATCCCCAGCAAATAGACGACACCCGTGAGTACGAGCTGACGTCGCCGGTAAATATTTTGGCCACCTGACGTTACCGGTGTGAGCCGCCAGATGAGAGTTGTCAAGGTCAGAGTTCCAATAAATTCCACTTGATAAAAAAAACGTCATGTAAATAACTACATTAAAAGTAGTATTTGTAGCGTTGATGTGGATCCTGGGTCAGGGCGAAAGTGCCACTCCATGCCTGCTGTACTGTTCACTTGGCTTCCAAGCGTGTTTTGCTTCCTGGGATTGCATGCGCAACAAGTGTCTCCATCCGCGGATCTAGCTCTTTTGTGTTTGCGTTTTCTAAACTAAATAAATGCCAAAACATTCCAATATCCTTTCAACGTGTTTAAACAACACATGTATTCTAGTTCATTTACACCTTTAAATACACTGTTAAAATGTATATTAGTTGCAGCGTGGCGGAGGGATACACTAGGGTTTTAGGGGGAGCCATGAGCTCAGACAGCTGGAATGCCGAGTGGTGAGAATTCCCCAAATGGGACAGCTGCCTGGACCGGCTGGACGCTGACCTGTCTCTTTACCTTCCACCTATCTCACATTGTGCAAGGATGCATATTTGGCTTCCCCCCTGTCACATTCTTAGAAAATGGTAACGATAGGTTGTACAAATGCAAGATGAGAGTACAAAATGTTTTATTGCAAACTGGGAAATACTGTCTGATTGCCAACTCATAGTAGCTATTATATACTGTACATACTCTACTCACAAAAAGTTATAGGCATATTCGGCTTTGTTGCGAAATAGCAGGATGAACCCAAAATGTACTATAACTTTACAGGTGAGCTGAATTCAAACTTCTCTAAAAGTTTGAATACACACATCCAACTGTACAACGTTTCAGTACTTTTGGCACATCTTGCTGTTTTCTTAACAAGGAGCTGAAAAGCAAAAATGCAGAATTTTCACCTGAAAACCAAATATCCCAAATTGTTTCGTAGTACAGTAGTGTATGTCAAAACAAAACACTTTAAAGACAAAACACAGCAACAGGAATATGATAATATATTATAAGACCATCCCTTTTTTCTGTCCGAATTCAGGTCAAGGTAAACTGGAACCTATCTCATCTGACTTCAAGCACACTCGCATTCACACCTATTTACAAAACACTAGGAAGATAAAAACAGCCAGTCTACAACGCATTACATTAACAAAACTATACATTTTCAACAAGGTAACCGTGTTTCTCCCTTAAGCTACAAACTGTTGGTAACAAAAGAACACAATGTCTGAATAATACATCAAATTCAGAAGTCATCGTTGACCGAAGCCATAGCATTAATATCCATATTGTTTTCATTGACTTGCAGAGACTCTGAGAATTGCTTTCCCAGGTCTTCAAGATCTTCGAATTGTCCTTCAACATCTGGTTCACTGCTACCGTCAGTTTTTTCTTTGTGCTGGTCCTCATTGTCCTTCCTGTCTGCATTATTGGAAATGTCCCCGCTGGAGTTCTCATCCCCCTCACTTGCAAATGGAGAGCTTATTTTTGGAGACCACTGTGGTGTGGAGCTGAGGATGGGCTCGGGACATTCTGGACAGTCGCTGTATTTTCTTGGCGGCTCACAAGAAAAGTGGTTGTCTTCGGTTTTCGTCTGATCAGACGCCAGCAGGGAATCGAGTAGGGAAGATGCGTCTTTTCTCCCAAGCTCTTCACTGTAGGAGGACAGGGTAGAGGGCTCGTCGAGGTTGTTGCGCAGGATGTCCAAAAGGTGGCGCATTTTAGCCTGCAAACAGGACAAGAGGCTGAACCCTTGAAGTTTATTAGCAGATCTAACATACAGTATATACTCACTTCGTCAAGACGATGCAGATTCATATCAATGTGCCGCTGAATCACGCGATCAAGAACCCTTGGAGGAGACATAAGAGATGTAATACCCTGCAGTGTTTTTGCAGAACGTAACTAAGGCCACGCTTATCCTAAATCGGTTATCCCCAATAACAGAGAATGTACTAGAGACACTTTCATACTGAGATTGGGCTAACAAAAACAAAACATGCCCTCTAAGGCAGATTTCCACTGTTTCCTTTCATACAGGTGGCGTCCTGCCTCTGTTGCAGTCTCAGAACCCTTGAAATTGTCTTCCATTATTCCATGCCGCTCCTGTTTATACAGAACAGTAAGCCTGAAAAAGAATTTGTCCTACTCCTTTCCATGCCAAATGGCAAGTATGTTTTCCTTTTTTATTTTTTTTATGTCGCTATAGAAGTGGAGCAGTGACGGAAAAGATGAGAAAGATGATGACTTCTACTGGAACACAAAGCAGAGAGGGAGAGAAAAAGGGAGCCCAACCTGTTGGAGATGAAGCCTCTGGACAGGATGTCTTCTGTCACATCGGAAATAAACTCGAGGTACATTAATTCTTCATCCCTGAAGAACAACAGAAGAGTTACTTCATCAGCACAAACTTGGACATCATTTATTTGAGCTTCACTTTCAACCTACTCTGCACTTATATTCTTCATAACTGGTGATCCTTTCCTTTCACCCTCTAGCGGGACCCTGATAAAAAGCAATGTCATTATTTTAAAAAAAATGGAGGAACAGTCAAAGGACTCATACTCTCGGTTCTTGTTTGCTTGTTGCCTTGATGCTATTGAATATGTGCCATTGTACTCGTCTTCAGACCACTGGTGCTCTTTGCCCTATAATAAAGTTCAAGTTCAGGATTATGAATGCACGTAAGAGTAGGAAATGTGTTAGTGAGTCTTAGTGAGTGGAATATTACCTGATGTGGCTCACACAACTCCTGTGTGTGCTCCCCGGTTTTTGTGCTATGAAAAGAAAAACACAAAATTATTTAAATTCACATAACCACCAGTTTTTCCAGATGATCAATTTGTGTAAGTACTGGTTATGATGCTTCAGTCTCGTCGAGTCGTCGGACTCCTGAGTTGGCGCCACATTACTGCGCGGAGCCCTGTAGTATCGGTAATTGGACAGATATGATCCCCTTTCCGACTTCAGTGTCTTAGGTGTGAAGGGTTTGTCTTGGGTGAAGCGCTGTGAATGTTTCTGGAGCAAGTCTCCACTGTACGTCTTCTTTGCAGGGTCCTGGAATGACTTAAAGAAGCTGTGATTCCCAGAGGTGTACAGGGAAAACGCCGATGGGTGTGTATTCAGCTCTTGGCTCCTGTGCTTGAGTTCGGTAGCGGAATAGGGACGGCAGGGTAGGTTCTGAGGGGCGGTTTTGAATGGTGGAGAGGGGAGATCCTTGGGGTAAAAGGAGTGGCTAAACCTGGGGCTAGAGACCATGGAGCTTCTAGAGCAGAGGTAGGGACGGCCTTCAGATTGCACAGAACAGCGGCTCTGAAAAGACAAATGGATGCATACTGAGCATGCCTACTCGTGTAAGGCATGACACACTGATGTATTGAAATTACTTTGTTGTATAGTAGCGCTCGCACAAAATAGCCATAACAGAAGCCAATAACCTGCTTTAGCTTTTCACACAGAACCTAGCATAAGTGGAATAACTGTGTGATTTTACACAGCAAGCTGCTGATAGTTAAAACATGTGGAAAGGTTATCTGGTAGGGCAGCAACAACTGCTTTCAGCGACTGTGGTGGGAGAAGTGAATGTTTGGTATGAAACACCACACCCCTATGCTGGCATTACCTTACACACAGGCACTGTCCTGCCTCTGATAATATTTCAGAGGGTGTGAATCTGCCGGGTCAACCTCCACATCCGCCATTCTGAGTCAGTGGTGTTTGTACAAAAGTACAACATAGTAAAAGCCTATCTTTACAGGCAGTGTGAAACTGTGTGGCCAACATGCTAACCACTTGCCCACCGTATGGCACAGCTAGTTCATACCAGTGCATATTCAAGTTGCAATTTTCAACAGTTTCTTCTCATTTTACAGGAACGAGACTTCGCCGCTAGTGAGTTCTTACCTGGGCCGAGGAGCACGATGCTCTACTGTTTCTGTGCAAGAGCGACTGTGCTGACTGGGGACGACCCCCTTTCTTCAATCGCTCCTGCCTCATCCGGTCATTATCTGTTGATGGCATGGAACAGTTTCATGGAACGTTTCCTCCGGAAGCAGTTTCTCAAACAGCATGTATGTACATTTTATTTAATACTTCTTACATGCTAGAATGGTTGTTCTACTCAACAAAAACAATGCCACAAACTAGCATCATCACCGGCGAGAGGTGTTACTTACACTTCACATTAAGTGTAAGGCTTTTGGGTGCTGTGGTGTCAATGACAGCTGAGAGAGGGGAGGGGGAAAACATGAATAATATGTTAGCACCTTGTGCCATTAATATTTCCCTGAATTACAATTGGCTTACCTTTCGCTGAATAAATCCTTTTGTAGTGAGACATCATGTGCGCTTTAATTAAAGATTGGTCCCCTTTGTTAGAGGTGCAAGGACAAAACGCTAAAAAAAAGCAAGGAATCTCAAAAGTGGAATACAAACATGTTTTGTTGTGCGCATACTGGGTAATATGAATACTTACGGCTACTTTTCAAGGTTTGTCCTCTAATATCAAGGCTGGAGCCAGGGCCAGATAACACACTCCCTAAAATGACAACATATATTAATTTGGTATAAATATAAATTGGCACCAATAATCACATTTCTCGTAATTTGGCATTTTGAGGTATTGAGTTGGTTTGTATGTATCTGTATTTAGATTTTCTTTTAGTTAAAGAAATTATATTCATGTGGCACATACGTAAACTATTAACAGTCCATATACTCTTAACTTTGTTAGCAGAAACTGTATTTCATTTCAAATGTGTGCTACTGTGTCCTTAGTGAAATTATTGTAGTCAACACAAACTATGTAGATAACCAACATTAACAAATGTGTACATTATTAGAATTAACATTTCTTAAACCGATATGTTACATTTGTAATATGCGACGAGTAGCTAATGCTATGCTAACCGTCGTTACGTACTTCTTCTCGACTCCATGCCAATACTTTCAACGTATCCCATTTTGTCCAGAATTAGTCACAAACCGCGACGAGGGAGTCCCAACACACCAACAAACTTCGTTGAGTTTTACTGTTAACATTTTAACGACGTGCTTCGATGAAATCAGATGAATAGTGGCGACCTTAGAGCAGCTGGGGGACCAAAGAAAAGCTTCCCCGTCGCCATGCTGGTTGCTAGGAGTGGGTGACGTCATGTTGCGCAGGCGCAGATGAACCCAAAAGCCGGAAATGCAAGTGTGTTGCAAAGATGACGAAATTTCAAGAATTGTATTTCTCGCTTTTATTCACTGTTAATTATTTTAACGTGCTGATGACGTGTTATACAAGGATCATCTGATTTTGTACCAATCACACAGATTAAAAAATAAAATAAGATGATTGCTAAAATGTAACAGAGCAGGCACACCTTTCATTCAAGATTGGTTGCATTAAAATATACTTATTCGGCTTTAATGCTTAGAGCAACAATGCATATGCTAAACCTGCCTAATAACTGGATTCAGGTTACAGTATATGGTAGTGTCTAATATACCTTTTGACCTCTAATGTGGCATTAACAACAAACTATATGTTTGTGTGAACACATACACATTTATTTATTTATTTATACATTTACATTTTCAAAATTGACTAGTAATCAAATTGACCATAGACTTTACTCTAGTTAAATTAACTGTGTTGAAGGTAGACGCAGAGAATATAATACAAGAAAAAGAAAGACGGCCCTTTAAGGCTGGCCCTTAAAGGCTGGCCCTTTAAGCTGGCCCTTTAAGGCTGGCCCTTTAAGGCTGGCGCTTTAAGGCTGGCCCTCTAAGGCTGGCCCTCTAAGGCTGGCCCTTAAAGGCTGGCCCTCTAAGGCTGAACCTCTAAGGCAGGCCCTCTAAGGCTGGCCCTCTAAGGCTGGCCCTTTAAGCTGGCCCTTGAAGGCTGGCCCTTAAAGGCTGGCCCTTTAAGGCTGGCCCTCTAAGGCTGGCCCTCTAAGGCTGGCACTTGAAGGCTGGCCCTTGAAGGCTGGCCCTTGAAAGCTGGCCCATAAAGGCTGGCCCTCTAAGGCTGGCCCTCTACGGCTGGCCCTCTAAGGATGGCCCTTTAAGGCTGGCCCTTTAAGCTGGCCCTTTAAGGCTGGCCCTTTAAGGCTGACCCTTTAAGGCTGGCCCTTTAAGGCTGGCCCTCTAAGGCTGGCCCTCTAAGGCTGGAGGTTTAAAGCTGGCCCTCTAAGGCTGGCCCTCTAAGGCTGGCCCTCTAAGGCTGGCCCGCTAAGGCTGGACCTTTAAGGCTGGCCCTCGAAGGCTGGCCCTCGAAGGCTGGCCCTTAAAGGCTGGCCCTTTAAGCTGGCCCTTTAAGGCTGGCCCTTTAAGGCTGGCCCTTTAAGGCTGGCCCTCTAAGGCTGGCCCTTTAAGGCTGGCCCTTTAAGGCTGGCCCTCTAAGGCTGGCCCTCTAAGGCTTGCCCTCTAAGGCTGGCCCTCTATGGCTGGCCCTCTAAGGCTGGCCCTCTAAGGCTGGCCCTTTAAGGCTGACCCTCTAAGGCTGGCCATTTAAGGCTGGCCCTCTAAGGCTGGCCCTCTCAGGCTGGCCCTTTAAGACTGGCCCTTTAAACTGGCCCTTTAAGGCTGGCCCTTTAAGGATGGCCCTCTCACGCTGGCCCTCTAAGGCTGGGCCTCTAAGACTGGCCCTCTAAGGCTGGCCCTTTAAGGCTGGCCCTTTAAGGCTGGCCCTTTAAGCTGGCCCTCTAAGGCTGGCCCTTTAAGGGGGCCCTTTAAGCTGGCCCTCTAAGGCTGGCCCTTTAAGGCTGGCCCTCTAAGGCTGGCCCTTTAAGGCTGGCCCTTTAAGGCTTGCCGTCTAAGGCTGGCCCTCTAAGGCTGGCCCTTTAAGGCTGGCCCTTTAAGCTGGCCCTTTAAGGCAGGCCCTTTAAGGCTGGCCCTCTAAGGCTGGCCCTCTAAGGATGGCCCTCTAAGGATGGCCCTCTAAGGATGGCCCTCTAAGGAGGGCCCTTAAAGGCTGGCCCTTTAAGGCTGGAGCTTTAAGGCTGGCCCTTTAAGGATGGCCCTTTAAGGATGGCCCTTTAAGGCTGGCCCTTTAAGTCTGGCCCTCTAAGGCTGGCCCTTTAAGCTGGCCCTCTAAGGCTGGCCCTTTAAGCTGGCCCTCTAAGGCTGGCCCTCTAAGGCTGGCCCTTTAAGGCTGGCCTTTTAAGGCTGGCCATTTGAGGCTGGAGCTTTCAGGCTGGAACTTTAAGACTGGCTCTTTAAGGCAGGGCCTTTAAGGCTGGCCCTTTAAGGATGGCCCTTTCAGGATGGAGCTTTAAGGCTGGCTCTTTAAGGCTGGCCTTTAACGCTGGCCCTTTAAGGCTGGCCCTTTAAGGCTGGAGCTTTAAGGCTGGCCCTTTAAGGCTGGAGCTTTTAGGCTGGAGCTTTAAGGCTGGCTTTTTAAGGCGAGCCTTTCAAGGCTGGCCCTTTAAGGATGGCCTTTTAAAGTTGGCTCTTTAAGGCGAGCCTTTCAAGGCTGGCCCTTTAAGGATGGCCTTTTAAAGTTGGCCCTTTAAGGCTGGCCCTCTAAAGATGGCCATATAAGGCTGGCCCTTTAAGGCTCGTCCTTTAAGGCTGGAGCTTTAAGGCTGGAGCTTTAAGGCTGGAGCTTTAAGGCTGGGCCTTTAAGGCTGGAGCTTTAAGGCTGGCCCTTTCAGGCTGGAGCTTTAAGGAGAGCCCTTTAAGGCTGGCCCTTTAAGGCTGGCCCTTTAGGGCTGGCCCTTTAAGGATGGCCCTTTAAGGCTGGCCCTTTAATGCTGGCCCTTTAAGGCTGGCCCTTTAAGGCTGGAGCTTTAAGGATGGCCCTTTCAGGCTGGCCCTTTCAGGCTGGCCCTTTAAGGCTGGCCTTTTAAGGCTGGCCCATTAAGGCTGGCCCTTTAAGGGTGGCCCTTTAAGGCTGGAGCTTTAAAGCTGGAGCTTTAAGGCTGGAGCTTTAAGGATGGTCCTTTAAGGCTGGCCCTTTAAGGCTGGAGCTTTAAGGAGGGCCCTTTAACGATGGCCCTTTAAGGCTGGCCCTTTAAGGCCGGCCCTTTAAGGCTGGAGATTTAAGGCTGGCCCTTTAAGGCTGGCCCTCTAAGGATGGCCCTTTAATTTTGGCCCTTTAAGCTGGCCCTTAAGGCTGGAGCTTTAAGGCTGGCCCTTTAAGAATGGCCCATTAAGGCTGGCCCTTTAAGGCTGGCCCTTTAAGGCTGGAGATTTAAGGCTGGCCCTTTAAGGCTGGCCCTCTAAGGCTGGCCCTTTAAGGCTGGAGCTTCAAGGCTGGCCCTTTAAGGATGGCCCATTAAGGCTGGCCCTTTAAGGCTGGCCCTTTAAGGCTGGAGATTTAAGGCTGGCCCTTTAAGGCTGGAGCTTTAAGGCTGGCCCTTTAAGGCTGGCGCTTTAAGGCTGGCCCTTTCAGGCTGGCCCTTTAAGGCTGGCCCTTTAAGGCTGGCCCTTTAAGCTGGCTTTTTAAGGCTGGCCCATTAAATCACCTGGTACTTCAGTACGTGACAAAAAAGTAATAAAAATACAAAATAATTTAAAAAATTACATTTTATTAGAAAGGCAGGAACAGAACAAATGTAACAGTTACTGATGGTAAAAGTACCAGATGGAGGGGTAGGATTTAATAAGCTTTGTTTCTTCCTACTCCTTTTCCTCCATTCTATCCACATTACCTACCTGGCACATCAGCCCATTATGCTATACAGTACTGTAGTGTGCTTTATATTCCCTCCATCAAACTGAAGCTCCATCTTGCTATACTTTAGTGTCTGCAGGGATGACCCTGTGGGGTAGAAGTTCATCAATAATGCACGCACGGACGCGCGGGCGTACACACACACACACACACACACACACACACCGTCTCATACATATGAATGATGTAATGCTGCAAGCCCACCAATGGTTGGGCGTGTACATCTCTGATTGCCTCCTTATACCTGTACCATGTGCTCACGGTACTCTGCGATGGAACGATGAGGGGATAAATCCACATTTACTATTTCCAAGGAGAACACGGACAAGAGTGAGTATTTAAAGAGATGACGTGTCTGTGGAGCTATGGGTGATGTAGAAGCTGTAGGAAGGAGCGGACTCGTATTGTTCAGAGCATCCTTTTCTGTTGTTCTCTCTCATCAAGGCAGTGCGTAAAGTTGGCACCCATCGGGCGTGTCTGTGGACCCACCCCTAATGTGTGTGCGTGCGGGGTGTGCTTTTTGTATTTAAACCATTAAAAAAACCTCTCAAGTATCGAGTCCAGACGAGGTGCAGAAGAAGAAAAAGGAGGGGACACTAGACCAGAGCAGGCAATGCGGCTATTTCTTTCTCTTGTGTTGCCTTTAGCAGCTTCCATCCTAAAACATGTCTTGAAAACATGCTGGATATAATTTTTTTAGCCCATTGATTCTTGGTGCTTTTCTGCATTTTTCTTAAACCAGCGATTAGATTTCACAAACGAAGATGAAATTCCCAATAGAAAACCCAAGAAAACAAGTTAACTGGGACCCAGAGCAAGGTTAGTATTTATGTGTTATTTGAATCGCAGCTCTTCTAGTTTATGAGGATATTGAAACACAAAGCGTCGATTTAATACCATATTTTGTTGTTTATCTCACTTTTTCCATATTTTGTTTTGGAGTTCTTTTAAAATGCTTCCAAATACGAATACATTGTTGCTGTTTAGTTATGTATTCTGCATGTATATTGTGCTAAAATGTGAAAAAGGAGAGATGCCGGAGTGGAGTGTTTAAGCACAGTCATGCTAAAATAAATACCCATGAAAAAGCGGAAGTTGTTGTCAACATAAGAGCATAAAAAGCCACTGTTTTCGAAATAAATGGCAGATTTGCACTCATTAGACCAATTACATCGTAAGTGATTAACATTTCACCTTTCATATTGAATAAATTTTTAACATATGACTTATTAATACGACTATTGTCGACATTATTTTAATTTGACCGGAAATAGTACCCTTTATTGTGTAGATTTGCCAGGGCTGCACGATGAGGCTCAGCTGGCGAGTTAAACGCCCACAACCTGCCTTGTCCCTCAGGGAATAACGTGCAAAAACACCGAAACATGGCCCCATGTTTACTATTATTGGATATAACTGCAACCATCCATGCCCTGGACCCGCGACATATATATATATATATATATATATATATATATATATATATATATATACTATATATTGTATATATTTCTGAAATAGAATTTATATTTGTACATCACTAACAGCAGCCCAAATGGATCAAATGCTCTTATGAGGATCAGCTTTCATCCTACAGAGATAGTATCAGATGAAAACATTGCTTTCCACTTAAGCTTTATTCAATTAGTGAAATCAATAGGTAGGCAGTGCTTTGAATTCTGGATGGATGCATGTACGTCATGCCAACATTAACACAAGGCCAAATGACGGAATTAATCTATTTAGATTCTGATTTTTTTTTTTCACATCTCAAAACTATTTTCCCTATGGGAAGTCACGGAAATTAAATTAATCCGTTCCAGGGTCAATCTGTTGCGACTATAAAACATTTGTTAACAGTTTTAAGTAACATATGAACATTCTTAATAGCTAAGTCATTCCATCTAATGCGCAAGCCAGTCAACGTGTATGGATATTGCTAGCAGGGAAGTGGTGCTGAAAACATTCCATCTCATGCGCTAGCTAGCTAGCTAGCTAATCTCAGGCCTGTGTTAGCGGTTCACGTTAGCGCTCTCATGCTCTAGCCAGTCAGCTAAGGTCAGTGCTAACAGTAACTGACCTAATGACATCACAGATACCTCCCAGCATACTGATGGAGGCTCAGTCTCTTTCTGCTGCTTCATTCTTATTGTTAACATTGCGGTTTATCTCATGTTCTATAAATAGCTTCCATTAAATGGTGCAATTTGGGAAGGGAGGGGATAAAAGAAATCACTTAGCTGTAATTGATTCAGAACATAACAAGATTCATAACTGCTTGGAGGAGTGAACGGGATGCTTCCTGGATGTCCTTGACTCATCCCACTGTGGCAAGCAAGCGGACCACATCAAACACAAGAACGCCTCTCTCAAACAAGTGTGTTATTGTTTGTGGGTGGCTATCGGGATGAGCCCACTGAGGTCTGAGGCACCTTTGTTTATTGAGAAGTGGGATCATTTAGGCGATAAACATACAGCGGAACCTGGAATACAACCTGGTCTGTTTGTTTTTGTATTATGAAACCATTTTCCTCATAGGGAGTAATGGTTATTGAATTGATCTGTTCCAGGGTCAAACTCCTTTGTAAAAGCTGACGCCCAGTCATCGCGATGTATTGCACTTTTAAGCAAGTGTAACTCGTGTACCCTTAGAAATGATGATCGCCTCTTTCACACAGAGAGCCTGCAATTGCTTTTAACACAGCAAGGCAGCAGAAGTGAGTGTCTCATCGCGGTATTGTGAAATACCCTTATACACAGGCATCCTCCCGCCTCTGTTACAGGTGTGATACTACCTTTGATTCCAGGTTTACTCTCATAAAATTGCAACTTTTTCTGCTGCCCCCTGTTTTAAATATTCTTCTTGTAATTATGACATTATTCATTTATTCATTCATTCATTTTCTACCGCTTTTTCCTCACGAGGGTCGCGGAGGGTGCTGGAGCCTATCCCAGCTGTCTTCGGGCGAGAGGTGGGGTACATCCTGGACTGGTGGCCAGCCAATCACAGGGCACATATAGACAAACAACCATTCACACTCACATTCATACCTATGGACAACCCATAATATTTTGACTTTATTCTTGTAACATTAGAACTTTTCCACCTCACTTTATTTTGTTTTGTTTTGTTTTTTCATAATAAAAATAACCTAATATTTTCATTTTGTGTAATATTTATGACATTATTACTTCTCACAATATTACCTTTTTCTCATAACATTACAACTTTTTCTCTTTTTGGATTACAACCTTTTTTCCCCTCATAATATTTTTATTTTTACTTTAGAAAATTACTGCTGATTTTTCTATTTTAACTGTTGTTGTGCTGTTTTGTGTTTTTTTTTCTTGGTTAACTTATACTATTAGAATGTACTCCGTGGCAATAAAAAAACAAGCAGCAGGTCACAAAAGGCCCCTGAGCCACACTTTGGAAACCTCCATCTTTTAAGTGTATCTTGTGCAACTGTGCAACTTCAAGGGCACCGCGCTGGAAAAAGAGCTTGCCATTGGCCACATGCTTCTATCACAAATGTAATCAATGAGCGATGACAGGAAGTGGCCTTAAACTGCTGTTCGAGACCAACACAATTTACACCAGCATCACTCAAGTGACGTGTCCACGCCTTACAATATTATTTCCTTAGGAGCTTTTTTTTATTTATATGTGATGCACATGGATTCATAAAATATTTACATAATAATGCATTGTTTCCTTGGGCATCCATCTTAATGGCATATAAGCGGCGTTGTGGGTTGCCCACATTAGTGATATACTGTAGGCTTTTGAGGCTCCATTCCACATGACTAATGGCTTTAATGTTCACAGTCCAAAGCAGATGTCAGGACTTTTTAAAGGTTGCTTCAGGTATAAGTGGGAAAACAGTGACTTTTTTTTATTGATAGACCTACAGTAAAGAAAGAGATCTACAGTCATGTGTGCCAATGCTTTTATTTCACAATGGCTGCACACAAAAGGGTGAAAACGTTTACCCGTGCTGTGTTGCCTGTGCTATTATCTCTCTGACAAATCCTATACATGGAGGCGCTGTTGTTTAACGCTTAATTTTTACTCCTTAAGGTCAATTGGCCACTCCAAATTGTCCATAGGTATGAATGTGAGTGTGAATGGTTGTTTGTCTATATGTGCCCTGTGATTGGCTGGCGACCAGTCCAGGGTGTACCCCGCCTCTCGCCCGAAGACAGCTGGGATAGGCTCCAGCACCCCCGCGACCCTCGTGAGGAAAAGCGGTAGAAAATGAATGAATGAATGAAGTTGGATTGACTTTGAATTTCTCACATAGTGCTACAAACTTTTTGTCTCATGATTCTATGACTTTAAAAATTGTGTTACATGTATGCTCGTTATTTTTGACTGCCCAACAATACAATAATAAAGGTACTATAATCAAGAAGTGATCCACAGGTCCAAATAACTAGAGTGCATGTATTGATGTTTTTCTCCTATCTTTTCCAGTGGCAGTCCAGACCAACTTGGTCCCTCCCAAGAAGGCCCAGCCTGGCCTGGTGAAGTCCAGCTTGGTCCAGGCCAGCGTGGCCACCATGCAGAACCCCATGGGTTGCGAGCCCAAGGCCAACGGTCACTGCGCACTTCCTCGTCTCTCCATCTCTTCCCGCTCGGCCAGCGTGGTGGCAAGCATGGATGCCAGCTGCGACGGCTCGACGGGGGTGGCGGCGCTCCACTCGGTCATGAAGTGGAAGACCGTTCTGGCTGTGTTTGTCGTGGTGGTCCTGTACCTGGTATGCGGGGGTCTGGCGTTTAGGGCGCTGGAGCAACCGTTTGAGAGCGACCAGAAGACAAGCATCACCATGGAGAAGGCTTCTTTCCTGGCTAGACATCCATGTGTTACACCAGATGAGCTGGAGGCTCTCATCAAGGTGAGTTCATGACAGTAGTTTTATAGATGATAGTTAATTGGGTGATTAATTTTGGTTTCATTGGTTGGTCATGTCCCCTGGAAAATTACAGTGCTTACTTCCTTTATTGCCCTTAGAGATAATGAAGGCTTTAACATTTAGTTACATTATGTACAAGATTACATATCATCAGTGAAAGTGCAAAGTGAAAGGTGTTGTTTCGACTGCTTACTTATTACTCTTTTCCTCAGTAACGAGGTGGCACAAGAATCCATTCAATTTCGGACAATGTGAAGTGCAGAAATGTATTTTTAATGTTCGACTCTACAGTATATACAGTTGTGATAAGATGTTTATTTTGGGTCATTAATTATTTATTTGAACCGTGCCAGTGTTCAAATAAATGTTTTGGCTGCTTAGATTGTGATTTGAAGCATAAAATAATTACTTTGTCAGCAACTGGAAAGCTTGACTTGTTGACCATCTTCTAAAAACGCACCACATTCACATTTTGCAAGAGTGGAAATCTAGGAGAAAAAATGCTGGCTGGTAGGTGGTGCCAAATGTTAATAAAGCATGTTAGTGGGTTTGTTTACTTTTGTCATTTGTAGGAGTGCATCCTCAAATATTAAAATGACAACGGTGGTGCCCAAAGAGCATCCAGCAGTGGTTTAGTCTAGGACTGCAACTAACGCTGCATCAGTTATTTTTATAACCGATTAATTTTTTTTATTAATCCTGATTTATTCAAAAATAGAGGGTTTGAACTGACAGAGCAAATAAGTGCACAAACACCATGTGGCCGCTTAAATATTCTGTTAACATAATGTTAAATAATCAAAAATAGAAATCTGTCACATCAGTAAAACAATAAATGTACAGAAAAATGCAATCATGATCATTTTCTTAGTCGATTAATCTGCAGCTTGTTGTTGCAATTAATAGAGTAATCAGTCATCAATCATATAGAGCCCTGGTACTGGATTATATTAAATGCCAAATGTTGGCATTGTAGCACCAGAAGCCAGTTTGGTTTTGCAACATGAAATCTTGTAGGCGCGTCGATCAAGTAGAGTCAAGTCAAGCAGAGTCAAAAAATAAGTCTCAAGAACCCATACCTGAAAAGACACCTGAAGGCTTCCATTTTGGATTTTGAAGTGTCTTTTTTTGTTTACAATTTCTAGTACGAAATCATCCGAAGATTTTGTTGAATTACTACCAGATTTGCATCAAATATGCTAGACTGATGGGCGCTGCTAAATTGGCCGGTCAGTGGCCAGAGCACGGCGGTGGCTTTTGATGACGTGTGGCAAATGTGATAAAGTGATAGGCATCATAATTGGAACACTTGTCCCTTGCTACATCACAACTGGAAAAAATAATTCATTCATTAATGATCTAGGCTCTCTGTGTGGAATTTGCATGTTTTCCCTGTGTGTGCGTGGGTTTTCGCCAGATTTCCTCCCACATTCCGAAAACACATTCCAAAAATTGTCCATCGGTATGAATGTGAGTGTGAATGGTTGTTTGTCTATATGTGCCCTGTGATTGGCTGGCGACCAGTTCAGGGTGTACCCCGCCTCTCGCCCGAAGACAGCTGGGATAGGCTCCAGCACCCCTCGCAACCCTCATGAGGAAAAAGAGGTAGAAAATGAATGAATGAATGAATGATCTTGGCTGCACAGTGGTCCAAGTGGTTAGGGCGCAGGCCAAACAGCTAATTCCCAATCAGGTTCGATTCCCAGCTTGGGCATCTCTGTGTGGAATTTGCATGTTTTCCCTGTGTGTGTTTGGGTTTTCTCCAGTTTTCCTCTTACATTCCGTTGTTTGTCTATATGTGCCCTGTGATTGGCTGGCGACCAGTCCAGGGTGTACCCCGCCTCTCGCCCGAAGACAGCTGGGATAAGCTCCAGCACCCCCGCGACCCTCGTGAGGAAAAAGCGGTAGAAAATGAATGAATGAATGAATGAATGAATTAAGTCATATGGCATCAGTAATGTTACATTGATGACACATTAGCTTACATGACATTACCTTATCTTGCAGCCATGGATGCAGAGTTCGACATGACATAGTGAAAAAAGGTTGTCATTTCATTCAGTGTGGAAGTGGTAAATTGTTTGCTTCTTACAATGTCCTTTTTCCCAATTTAGTTTCAAACTCTTTCTTAAGGTGAGACTAAATAGAGACGGACTAGTTAGCTCAGTAGCTTGCTCGTGCTTAAAGCGGTGGCATTCCCTGTAAAGATCCCGTAGCCTGTGTATAAGAGTGTAAACAAAGATAGTCATAGTGAGGATGGATGATAGATGGATAGATGGATGACATTGATGGACAGTTTACTAATGTTGACTTGTTGTACATTGCGTTTATTTTTTTATACATTGAGATCCATGGTATGTAGAGCTGCTTAAAAAAAATAGCATGAAGTGGTGTACCTTTTCCACGCCCGAAGACTGCTGGGATAGGCTCCAGCACCCCCGCGACCCTCGTGAGGATAAGCAGTAGAAAATGAATGAATGAATGAATCAACATATTGGCGGCAGTGGTGTATTGGTGTATAAATGGTGCGAAAGGTGCAAAAAATGGCAGCCATGTTTCCCTCAGACTACCCCAGGGCAGCTGTGGATACAGATGCAGTTTACCACCACCAGTGTGTGACTGAGGAGTGAATGAATAATGGTTTCACTTCATTGTGAAGTGCTTTTGGTGGGCAGTAAACATACTGTACTGTACGCCCACCGTGCTGGCTGCTTGACAGCAAAATGTCACAATCACCGCCATCCCCGTCAGCGGGAACCTCAATACGGTAATAACTTCTCAGCCAATGAGATACCCGTAATTCTCAGTGACACATTACATAATATAAGATAAAAGGTGTCTTGGGGGGCTTTCTTCCTTGATGTGGTTACAGTTGCTACAGGAATCACAAATTGATTTTTGAAGTAACTTCCCACTGTATATTCTGTTCCTTCTCATCCATCCAAACCATTTTTTAATGAACTTTATGACCTTATGATAGTTTTATATCAGCCGTGGAAGCCATAAGTTAAAACCGTGAAAATGAATCATTTGGAAAATATCTCATAAAATGCAACTAAAACCGTGACACAGAGTGGCGATTGAAGCGCACAGCGTCTCTTAGCATCCAATCTCATACCAAGTCATTATGCGAAGTACGGCGTGCAGCAACAGCAGGACTAATTGAGGCGTGAGGCGACTGAGAGGAACATTTGATTCTTAATGAAAGAAAACAGTTGGAATGTGGTCAATTTAATGTAGACAACATTTGGAAAGCCATTTGGACCGTTGGAGAGCGGATGTTGTGGAACAGAACAGCAGGAATTTGATACAGCAGCTAATAAGATAAGGGAAAAAAAGGAGGAAAATGTATCTGTTCCAGGGTCAAACTAAAACAATAATTTTCATTCATTCATTTTCTACCGCTTTTCCTCACGAGGGTCGCGGGGGATGCTGGAGCCTATCCCAGCTGTCTTTGGGTAAGAGGCGGAGTACACCCTGGACTGGTGGCCAGCCAATCACAGGGCACATATAGTAGACAAACAACCATTCACACTCACATTCATACCTATGGACAATTTGGAGTCGCTAATTAACCTAGCATGTTTTTGGAATGTGGGAGGAAACCGGAGTACCCGGAGAAAACCCATGCATGCACGGGGAGAACATGCAAACTCCACACAGAGATGGCCGAGGGTGGAATTGAACCCTGGTCTCCTAGCTGTGAGGTCTGCGCGCTAACCACTCGACCGCCGTGCCGCCCAACAATGATTTTGTTATTTTTAATAAAAAAAACATGTATAAAATTGTAATGTTTTTAGTAACAGCTCAACAATCCTAACAGGCATACAAGTGTAAAAATAAGTTAGCCACTGTGTCACAAAGGTAAAATAAAGTAAAAATACCATTGTTGCCATATTTTCAAAGAGGTAAAAATATACTGTATATTGCCGGCCTAGTCAGAGATTCAATAGACGACAAGAGCACTGCAAAAGGAACAAACTGTTGTTTTTCAGAAACTATTGCAGAAACACTAGCCAAAAATCCTTTATATGCTAGGAACGCTCTGTTGCTTTTTTTGAACCTACTGCCAAAACACTAGTCATAGATCCTCTGCAGGAGCGCACTGCTGCTTTCAAGGACATTATGTCAAAATAGGGCAGAGTGATTAGCATGTAGGCCACACAGTCAGGGGATCGGGAAGACTTGGGTTCAAATCTCCGCTTGGGCATCTCTGTGTGGAGTTTGCATGTTCTTCCCACATTATGAAAACATGAACGTTAGGTTATGTGCCCTGTGACTGGCTGGCGACCAGTCCAGGGTGTACCCCGTCTCTCACATAAAGTCAGATGTGATAGGCTCCAGCATACCCCCGTGACCACAGTGAGGATAAGCAGTATAGAAAATGGATGGATGGATATTGCCAAAACACTAATCAAAGATCCTCTGTATGACAGAGGCGCTGATGTTTTTAAGGACCTACTGAAAGATCCTCAAAATCACAGGAATGTGCTGCTTCTTTTAAGAATCGACTACAAAATCACCAGCAGAAGATGCCCAATATGCTAGGGGTGCTCTGAGGTTTCCTTAACCTTCCTCTTGTGTTAGCTTTCTGATATCATCTCTTATGTTACCGGGTCGGTTTTGACCCATGTATTAAATCAGCTATAAAATACACTAAAAACAATAAGTTACCATCAAATTTGCTTCTCATGTCTTGGTTACCTTCTTAGGCTTCCTCATCCATGAAAATGTTGGTTTTAATACTTTTGGTGTGGGCATGTAGGCCTTTTTTTGTCACTATACCCCTCCATTTCAATTTCCAAAAATGGTCAAATGAACCTCAAGAGAACCATATTAATAAATTGAATTCTTTTGTTACCTGGCTATTACTGAGGGATATAGAACATATCTCTTAAATCAATTAGTTTTATTTATTTCCTCATTTTAGTATTAATCACTAAAGAAACATCTATGGTGTTCGAGTCAATTTTGACCCATATATATTAATGTCAAGAAAAGGTAGAAAAAGTGATTGTTTTCAGCAACAGAACTTTAGTATAAAGCGAAATGAAAAAGCAGAACAGGTCCAGATCTTGGTTCAATGTACTTCTTGCCATTCTTTCCATGATCCAAATTGTAAAAGTGAAATCAGCCATCAGTCAAATGAGTGAATTCACCTCACATGTTTTCTGCTGGTATACTGGAAAAGCGGTCAGAATGAGAATCCCCTGAAGCTTACATGATGAGAAGAGGAGCTGGTTGTCATTGTGTTGGCTAATTGTACACTTATGATTTCAGTTGTGGCTCAAAATATTGCTATATTATTATAACCGGGTCGAAACCGACCCTAACAATACAGTGGTCATAATTTCAACCAGACAATTTTAAAATGTAGTAAAAATTATATTTTTGTTTTTATTTTGTTGAAATAGAGTTTCCTGACAAAGTCAAAAAGCCTTGATGCAATAAACAAATGTTATGTGATTCTTTTTATGCATTCAAATGTAAAACGGGTCGGTGCCGACCCTAACACAAGAGGAGGGCACTGCTATTTTTAAAGGCCTACTGAATAAATGCGAGTAAAAGCAAAAACACTAGTCAAACATCCTCTTTATGAAAAAACTGTACTCACTCCAAAAACTGAAGGTTTGACCTCCAAAACATACGACTTTTGGGATGTTCTACTTTGGAAGTACCACTGTCATATGCGTTAATAATGCAAGAATTAGGGTCCGCCCATCCTCGTTAACTTTGAATAACCCCGGCGAGGGAACCAAACACATTCAATTTGGAGTGCTCCACTTTCCACGAGAATAGTTCTTTACCACTGCAATGCTGAATATATTACTCTTATCTTCCCTTTAACACAAACATCCATTCCTTATCTTCCCACACAAAGGCGATTTTACTGTGAGTTTGTAGGAGAAATCAATGATAGCGTCTCCTAAAGAGGAGGACGGAAATAAGAACCTTTAGTGTGGTGTGCTGGCGGGGTCCAGAGGGAATCAATTATTCATCGCACAGGCCAGTTGCTACATACCTCCTGCAGAAGCAGCTGTTAGACAAGTCATTCCTATTCAGACACATGTGAGAACATATGAGAACAGGAGGAAGATTGCATGGTACTGCAGGAAGCTCAATTTGGCATAAAGGGTGTTAGCTGAGATTTAGTGTGTTTGTTTTTGTGTATTTCCAATTGCCTATGCCCCTCCCTCAGCCCAAACCCCCCTCATACTACTTCTATTCTTGTTCATAGTCATAGTTCATAGTCTCATTATTGCAACGCTCTTCTGGTAGGTCTCCACAAATGCCTCCATCAGCTTCAAGTGGTCAAGGATTCTTTTAATTTCATCACATCACCCCAATCATGTAGCCCCTTTGCTGGCCCGCCCATCCAATCCAGAATAGAATAGAAAATCCTCTACATTTCCATCAGCTCCTCCTACTCCATCCACCACACCACCCCACTGTCCTTGGAAGTTCCTTGAAAGGTGCTTACAAATAAAATGCATCATTATTAAAAACAACACAGGAGATATCATAAACAGACATTTTATCCAAGAGGAGACTGAGGGCATAAAGCATGTTAGTGGGTTTGTTTACTTTTGCCATTTGTAGGAGTGCATCCTCAAATATTAAAACGACAACGGCGTTGCCCAAAGAGCATCCAGCAGTGGTTTAGTCAAGGACTGCAACTAACGGTTATTTTTATAATTGATTAATTTTTTTTATTAATTCTGATTTATTCAAAAATAGAGGGTTTGAACTGACAGAGCAAATAAGTGCACAAACACCATGTGGCCGCTTAAATTAATTAATTCATTCATTCATTCATTCATTTTCTACGGCTTTTTCCTAACGAGGGTCGCGGGAGTGCTGGAGCCTATCCCAGCTGTCTTCGGGCGTGAGGCGGGGGAACACCCTGGACTGGTCGCCAGCCAATCACAGGGCACATATAGACAAACAACCATTCACACTCACATTCATACCTATAGACAATTTGGAGTGGCCAATTAACCTAGCATGTTTTTGGAATGTGGGAGGAAACCGGAGTACCCGGAGAAAACCCATGCATGCACGGGGAGAACATGCAAACTCCACACAGAGATGGCCGAGGGTGGAATTGAACCCTGGTCTCCTAGCTGTGAGGTCTGTGCGCTAACCACTAGACCGCCGTGCCGCCCGGCCGCTTAAATATTCTGTTAAAATAATGTTAAATCATCAAAAATATAAATTTGTCACATCAGTAAAACAATAAATGTACAGAAAAATGCAATCATGATCATTTTCTTAGTCGATTAATCTGAAGCTTGTTGTTGCAATTAATAGAGTAATCAGTCATTAATCATATAGATCCCTGGTACTGGATTCTATTAAATTTTTCGGGTATGCCAAATTATGCGTTTGGAACCAAACCTTATAAGCTGATCATTTGGGTGGGTTGCGTCATGTCAGTTTTGACGTTGGTCCTGAAGTGACAACACTGCTGCTCCATTGATCTTCCATTAAGGATGTGTTGTGTTGTCCCAGTGCTGCACTGCAGTGGTGACTCACGAATGCTTATCTGTTTTGCGGGGGAATTCCAAAAAGAAGACAGAAAAAGTGTAAAAATTGAGGATGCAAGCACATTAACGAGACGGTCTGTATGTTTGCTCCCCTCCATCCGGTGTCCACCTACACGCTGTGATCCCACCATGTGTTGCAGCCTTTCCGGCGTTCATTAAGACTGACTCACGCTGTGACACAATGGGAAGCAGCAGCGTCATTGTTGACAGCAGTCAAGAATTATTTCACTTTTATCCTGATTTAACACAAGCCACCATCAGCCCTATTACATCACCACACCTCAACTAACCTTGTTATATGAAAACGTACACAGTTTTCATATGAAAAATAGCAAAAATTATTGTTTTTACTGTATATCATTGAGAGGACTGATTGCATTGATTATATGACAACTGACATCAGACCAGCTGACAAGTACACTTCAAAACCTGGTTGCATTTTTGTATTCCTAAGAAGACCAGGAAAAACTTGTCATGTAGAGGATCTTTGACTAGCCTTAAAACACAATGTTGTTGTGTCTTACTGTGGATCTGGCATTTTTGTAGAAGATGGTTTAAAAGCAAAACACTCCAATCACATTTGACAGCAGTGAACTCCTGTCATATAGAGGATCTTTGACTAGCATTTTGCAGAAGATGCATAAAAACAGCAGTGAACTACTGTCATAAAGAGGATCTTTGACTAGCATTTTGCAGAAGATGCATAAAAACAGCAGTGAACTCCTGTCATAAAGAGGATCTTTGACCAGCACTTAAAAACTATGGAACACTCTAATCAAATAGAGGATCTTTGACCAGCACTTAAAAACTATGGAACACTCTAATCAAATAGAGGATCTTTGACCAGCACTTCAAAACAGCAGAACTCTCCTGCCATAGAGGATGCCTTGTCCCACTCTCCTGCCATAGAGGATATTTGACCAGCGCTTCAAAACAGCAGAACTCTCCTTCTACAGAGGATCTTTGACCATCGCTTCAAAACAACAGAACTCTCCTGTCATAGAGGATCTTTGACCAGCGCTTCTAAAGAGCGGAACTCTCCTGTCATAAAGGATCTTTGACCAGCGCTCCAAAACAGCAGAACTCTCCTGTCATAGAGGAACTTTGACCAGCGCTTTTAAACAGCAGAACTCTCCTGCCATAGAGGATCTTTGACCAGCGCTTCAAAACAGCAGAACTCTCCTGTCATAGAGGATCTTTGACCAGCGCTTCTAAACAGCAGAACTCTCCTGTCATAGAGGATCTTTGACTACCGCTTCTAAACAGCAGAACTCTCCTGCCATAGAGGATCTTTGACCAGTGCTTCAAAACAGCAGAACTCTCCTGCCATAAAGAGGATCTTTGACTAACCTTAAAACGCAATGTTTTTGTGTCTTACTGTGGATCTGGCATTTTTGTAGAAGATGGTTTAAAAGCAAAGCACTCCAATCACATACTAGAGGATCTTTGACTAGCATTTTTGCAGAAAATGTTTAACAACTGCATAGTGTTCATATAAGGACGCTTTGACTAGCATTTTGCAGAAGATGCATAAAACCAGCAGTGCACTCCTGTCATAAAGAGGATCTTTGACCAGCACTTAAAAACTATGGAACACTCTAACCAAATAGAGGATCTTTGACCAGCGCTTCTAAACAGCAGAACTCTCCTGTCATAGAGGATCTTTGACCAGCACTTCTAAACAGCAGAACTCTCCTGTCATAGAGGATCTTTGACCAGCGCTTCTAAACATCAGAACTCTCCTGTCATAGAAGATCTTTGACCAGCGCTTCTAAACAGCAGAACTCTCCGGCCATAGAGGATCTTTGACTAGCCTTAAAACACAACATTGTTGTGTCTTACTGTGGATCTGGCATTTTTGTAGAAGATGGTTTAAAAGCAAAGCACTCCAATCACATAGAGGATCTTTGACTAGCATTTTTTCAGAAAATGTTTAACAACTGCATAGTGTTCTTGTCATATAAGGACGCTTTGACTAGCATTTTGCAGAAGATTCATAAAACCAGCACTGCACTCCTGTCATAAAGAGGATCTTTGACCAGCACTTAAAAACTATGTAACACTCTAATCAAATAGAGGATCTTTGACCAGCATTTCAAAACAGCAGAACTCTCCTGCCATAGAGGATATTTGACCAGTGCTTCAAAACAACAGAACTCATAGAGGATCTTTGACCAGCGCTTCTAAACAGCGGAACTCTCCTGTCATAGAGGATCTTTGACCAGCGCTCCAAAACAGCAAAACTCTCCTGTCCTAGAGGATCTTTGACCAGCGCTTTTAAACAGCAGAACTCTCCTGCCATAGAGGATCTTTGACCATCACTTCAAAACAGCAGAACTCTCCTTTCTATAGAGGATCTTTGACGATCGCTTCTAAACAGCAGAACTCTCCTGTCATAGAGGATCTTTGACCAGCGCTTCTAAACAGCAGAACTCTCTTGTCATAGAGGATCTTTGACCAGCGCTTCTAAACAGCAGAACTCTCTTGTCATAGAGGATCTTTGACCAGCACTTCAAAACAGCAGAACTCTCCTGTCATAGAGGATCTTTGACAATCGCTTCAAAACAGCAGAACTCTCCTGTCATAGAGGATCTTTGACCAGTGCTTCTAAACAGCAGAACTCTCTTGTCATAGAGGATCTTTGACCAGCACTTCAAAACAGCAGAACTCTCCTTCTACAGAGGATCTTTGACCATCGCTTCAAAACAACAGAACTCTCCTGTCATAGAGGATCTTTGACCAGCGCTTCTAAACAGCAGAACTCTCCTGTCATATAGAGGATCTTTGACTAGCATTTTGCAGAAGATGCATAAAACCAGCAGTGCACTCCTGTCATAAAGAGGATCTTTGACCAGCGCTTCTAAACAACAGAACTCTCCTGTCATATAGAGGATCTTTGACAAGTGTTTTTGCAGAACTTGCTTAAAAACAACATAGCGCTCCTGTCACAGAGAAGTTTGACTTGTTGACTTTTCTTTTTTCAGATGTTTACAAACCCTGTCATATCGAGGATTTTTGACCAGCTTTTAAAAACAGCAGAGCTGTCATAGAGGATCTTTGAATCACCTTTGTGTAGTTTCTCATAAACAGCAGAGCACTCCTTGTCATATACTGTAGAGAACCGAAACAAAATAACAACGGTAGCGAAGTCTGCTCTATGGTATTCATCATGTATCATCATAGAGCGTGTTATCATTAGCTCACGCTTCCCAGTGAAGGAGGCAATGTTGTCAGCCAGTAATTAGCTGCAAGCTGGCCAGGGCGAAGATAAAGACATTAGTGAAAGTGTTTGGCGGGGAGTCGTAGAAGGGTGACACGCGGCGCTGGCTGGGTCAGTGCCAACGTGACATACTGTGCTGCCAGAAAGACACTCTGATACTCCGCATTATAGGCAAGCGCAACAGTCCCCAGCAGCACGTCGTGATCGCTTGGCAACAAGAGTGCGAAGTGGAGCTGCAGCGTGTGCAAAACAAAAGCAAGAAGTCCTTCGGTAGTCCTCGTGCCTCCAAAGTGCACGTGCATAGAGGAGGAATTTTTTTTTCTGACATCTTGGCTGGTGGACAGACGATGGCTATAAATAGAGCACCTCATGAAGTATTCAGATACATTGCAAGGCTATTTATAGCTCTCGCTCCACTCCAGAAATAGGTTATTTGGGGTTTATTATATAATTAAGCTACAAAATAGCATTGCTGCTGTTGGCTCATTGTAGTCACACAAATGGATTTGAGGTCATGGCATGCATATATAATATGCATAACAAGTAGGCATGTACGGCACTGTGCATTGAATTGCTAACTCTTTGCTTTGAAATGTATGTCACAAGAGGAGATCCATATTTTATAATGTAGTATCTCTCAAAGCAGCTTGCACATAATGTGTGGGGGTTGTCTGAGTGTGGGAGTGGTACATTCAATGTTATCACATTGGCACAAGATTTAGTAGCAAGACATGCAACAAACATTATATATCGTTCAATTAAATGATATAGTCTGTGCAATAGAATAATACTGCATTTCTTTAACAAAGAAATGCTATATTTCATCTTAAAAATACAGCATTGCATACACCAAGAAAATGTTTTGTCAAACAAAATATATTTGGTGTTAATAATACCCAATTTGGCCACACTATTCCAATATTGTGCCACAAAATGAAATGTTTTCAACTAAATTGGAATATTTCGATGCAAAGCTAGGTTTTTTGGTCCAAAAATGCAACACTTCCCCTGAAAAGTACATCCTTTTTTTGCACAATATTGTAATGTTTTACCATTCAATGCAACTTATTTTAAATAAAATACAGTTTTCAACAGAATTCCAACAGAAAAGCATAATATTAAATTTGTAATAAATAGATATAATAATTTTTTGCCATAATAATGCAAAATAATATTATATTATTGTAATATTGTACAATATTGTGCTACAAAATGGTAATATTTTCACACAGAACTGTAATATTTTGTCTGAAAATGCAGCTTTTGCTACAGTATTGCAGTATTTCAGTATTATTTAATTTGAGCTTGAGTGGCAAGGCGTATGTTGCCGTGGAAACAGGCAACCAGACCTAAGTTCACACAAATCAACCACAAGCGCGGACGTTAGTACGTTGTTGAATATTTCATGGCTCCACATTAGATGATTGACAAGTACCTGTCAAAGGCTGTATTAGCAGTGAGAGCGATAAATTATGATGTATTCTAGCTATTAGTCAAAACATCTGTACAAATAAATGCCTTACTTCCAATAAACTGCAGTTAAGTTTGTTTATCGACCTTTACATTCAAATCAATACATTTTTTATGTGTTTCCAGCATTCCATTGACGCCGTGAGTGCTGGCGTGAGTCCCATTGGAGACACGTCCTACAATTCCAGTTATTGGGACTTGGGCAGTGCCTTCTTCTTTGCTGGAACGGTCATCACAACCATCGGTACGTAAAATAAGCCAGACAATAAGACAATGAACCTGGTATTGAACATAATGTTATCACAAAAGTTTAGCTGATATCTCCGTCAACAATGAATGTCCTTAAGGACAACTCAATTAACCTCCCTGATCTTATTTAGCAGCGACCATTTCCTCCAAGGAATTGTTACATAAGTACGTCTATTGATGATGTTGCATAATGACATCATCATAGCCTTAATAGCCCCCCTACGTTTTATACCTTTTAGAGCGCCTTTACATCTCCTTTATAGCCTTTTATTGCTCTTAATTTACTGTGTTAGTTAATTTATCTTTGTTAGTCGCTCTCTTGGAGGGAAGGGCACTAATGCATTTTTAAAATAATATTCTTGCGACCAAGATGGACTAGTGGCTCGCGATGACGGGTTGGTGACCCCTGCGTTAGACAAACAACTTGCAGCAAAAGCTGGTGTAGAGTATTAGTGTTTTCACGCACATATTTCCACACGGAGTTCAATTTTTAACAACATAAATGTCGAGTTTTGCCACAAAAACACAAATAAGTATTATTTTGCCACTAAAATATGATAATTTGCTTCATAAAAACAAGCTATTGCCAGACAAATGTCATGTTTTGCACAAAAAGTCCAATATTTAATCAGCTTTACTTAGTTTAAAAGTATAAACTAAGTATATAATACAGAATAGCAGGTGAAGCCAGCTATTTTTCTGTCTTTTGGAGGTAGTGTCAGAGCTGTAGTAATAAAAGTAAATATTAATTAAATTAATTAATTAAATATGAATTAAAATAAATAAAAGTAATATTTTGCCACTAAAATATGATATTTTGCTTCATAAAAACAAGCTATTGCCAGACAAATGTCATGTTTTGCACAAAAAGTCCAATATTTAATCAGCTTTACTTAGTTTAAAAGTATAAACTAAGCATATAATACGGAATAGCTGGTGAAGCCAGCTATTTTTCTGTCTTTTGGAGGTAGTGTCAGAGCTGGACAAGAGGTTTGATTGCCTGTGTGTAAGGTTATTCCTCAATGCAAGGACACGGGTGAGAAGTTAAACACCTTCACATTCACTTCTCCGGCCATGATGTGTTGTCCTGTTACTATTTTGTACTCAACATATGTGTGAAAGCACATAGAAATATCCTGCTTTTTGGGTTATATATAAAAGAAAAATGTCATATATTAAAATATTAATATATGGCTAGACCCTGGCGAGACCCCTCGCAGTCAGGGGCCCTTGGCACCGGCCTAACTTGTCTCCTTATGTGGCACCCCTGGCCAATAGCACTCATCATAAATACATTAAAAAAATTGACACTTGTGATCTATGTGATCAGTGTCAGCCGATTTTGATCAGATTTTGATGAGACCTTCTGTCAGGTGGGTGAAGGTGGGGCCGGTAGCATAAACACAGAGTGCAGAGAAGAGTGTAAGATTGTAGAAATAAATAGAAATTGCCAATTCAAGTCAACTGTCATATCCTAGTATTCATCAAAAATATGCATTTAAGTTAATTTTACGTATTCTTGGCCTAAATTATGCCTTTTCAATGAACTACAACTCTGGTCACTAGATGTCAGTAATGTTACATTTATGGGGGAAAACATGTGAGTTGATGTTTTGTCTCAATTATGTCTGATATGTCTTCATTCATTCATTCATTTTCTACCGCTTTTCCTCACGAGGGTGCTGGAGCCTATCCCAGCTGTCTTCGGGCGAGAGGCGGGGTACACCCTGGACTGGTCGCCAACCAATCACAGGGCACATATAGACAAACAACCATTCACACTCACATTCATACCTATGGACAATTTGGAGTCGCCAATTAACCTAGCATGTTTTTGGAATGTGGGAAGAAAACCCACGCATGCACGGGGAGAACATGCAAACTCCACACAGAGATGGCCGAGGGTGGAATTGAACTCGGGACTCGGACAATTTGGAGTGGCCAATTAACCTAGCATGTTTTTGGAATGTGGGAGGAAACCGGAGTATTCGGAGAAAACCCACACATGCACGAGGAGAACATGCAAACTCCAGGGTTTGGAATTGAACCCTGGTCTCCTAGCTGTGAGGTCTGCGTGCTAACCACTAGACCTGTAAGACTAGTCTTATTTTCTGTTTTTAATTATATTTGCTATATTGGGTAATACAAGAGTAAAGGTGACTATACTTTTTTCTGATTTCCTGGTGTGAACAGGTTATGGAAACATTGCTCCCAGCACTGAGGGCGGGAAGATCTTCTGCATCCTTTACGCCATATTTGGCATCCCGCTCTTTGGTTTCCTGCTGGCCGGGATCGGAGACCAACTCGGCACCATCTTTGTTAAAAGTATCTTAAGAGCAGAGAAGATCTTCAGAGTGAGTATTCAAACAAAAAGCAAATCAACACACTGGCGGCTTGAGTGACGCTTTTATTACAGTTACAAATTCCTCTCGTTTCTTCCTCAGCAAAAACACAAACAGATCAGCCAGACAAAGATACTGGTGACATCCACCATCCTCTTCATCTTTGCCGGCTGTATCGTCTTCGTCACTGTCCCGGCTGTCATCTTTAAACATATCGAGGGCTGGACCACGCTGGAGGCCATCTACTTTGTGGTCATCACGCTCACCACGGTGGGAATAGGCGACTATGTGGCTGGTGTGTATCCAACATACCGACGCTGCCGTCTCAGTCATCACATCTTCACTGTTTTTTTTTGTCATTTTTCTTCCAGGTGGAAACCGCAGGATTGAGTATATGAAGTGGTACAAGCCACTGGTGTGGTTCTGGATTTTGGTGGGTTTGGCCTACTTTGCAGCCGTTCTCAGCATGATTGGGGACTGGCTTCGAGTGCTGTCCAAAAAGACCAAAGAAGAGGTATTTGATTGCGTCCCTTCTTTATACCACACCTGTCACAGTATTCATGTGTAGAACTGTTTCTAAACAACAAAACATATTTTATTTCTACAAGAGAGGGGAAATATGATCTCAGGGAAGAAGTACATTTGAAACACTTCTATGCTAGGACTACGTTATGCTAGCCATAGCATTTCAGTATGTGGAATCAAACTATGGAATGGATTGAGTAAGGACCTCAAACAATGCACAACGATGAGCCAATTCAAGAAACAATACAAGCAGTTGATGTTTGCTAAATACAAGGATGAAGAGTCTTGAACCAGTCATGATGTGCTATATATATCACTATATTGACACTTACTATGGTACACATTATGTCATTGGATGCTCATATCACCTTGTACTTCGGTACGAGGTGCATTATAAAAAAAAAACCCTAAACTGTATTATGGAAAGCAGGAAGTGAACAAATGTAACAGTTACTGATTGTAAAAGTACCAGATGGAGGGGTAGGATTTAATAAGCTTTGCTTCTTCCTACTCCTTTTGGACATGTGGAACTGTGAACTGATTATGGGATGCACTCAATTGTAATCTGATGCATGTTCAAATGAAATTAAACCATTACCATTACCATTACCATTACCATTACCATTACCATTAAACTATATCACTCTCACGACGACAGGTAAGTAACACGGCAGACATGTTTGTTTTGGCTTTGTGAAATAACAACCCTATAGTCATCTATACACTCATATTGTTCAAAATAAGAGAAATAATAACAGAAAATATGACATGGTAGACATAAATAAGACATAACTAGACACACATGGGAGCATTGATTTTCTGGATAGCACACTTTCTACAGCGGCTATTGTCTCATCAGTATAGAATTTGTCACGATTGGGCTTCACCCCCTCGTGACAGCTTAGTTTTCCTCAGTTCCTAGTTCATGCCCTTATTTTGTATTTACTTCCTGTGTTGCTCTGTTCTGTTTTCCGTTGCTTTCCATTATCTCCCCACACCTGTTTCCCATTTTCTGTGACGTCTATTTAGTTCAGGTGCGCGCTTGCTTTTGTTGTTAGGTCATTGTTGTTTTTTCTTTTGGACATACTAGTGCGTTGTTCTGCTGCATCTCCGATAAATACATTTTTACCTGATATTGGGTCCTCATCTCTGCATCCTGGGGTCGAACTGTAAAGCAATCAAGCCGGAACGTGACAGAATTACTGTCAGACCAGTGACAATGGTAGCAGGTAGCAGGCTTTTTGTTGGTCACGGCAAACCATGTGACCTGGTGTAACGGAGTTAAAAATGCACTTTATTATTTGTTTTCTAAATGCGTGAATTTATTATTATTTAGTTATTGTGTGAATTTTATCTCAATGAGTTATTTATTTTTCTTATGTTGTTTGCTCTATTTTCATTGCTTTCTTTGTATGTGTGTTTATTTTATCCTTTCACTTCTGCTCCTCCCGGGCTTCCGTAGTTGCCCCCAGCTCTGGAAGCACTTCCTCTCTTTGCCACACAACGTGGTTGGCATTGACGAGGGGTGCAGAAGTGGAGGAAAAAAGAACTTTATTTTCATTCTTTTGTCCATCAGAAACCTAACAAAGGCCGTTTCACTTGCTCTCATCTCTTATTGGTCAGCAACGGGTGCAAGAATGTATGGTTCTGGTTTAATTCCTCCTGAACGTGCACACAATCACAGTAAACGTCACACAAGAAGGAGTAGGAAGAAGCAAAGCTTAATCAATCCAGGAAGAAGGTGAAACAATAATTGCCCTGCATATTCTGCTAACTTTATTTTGAATTTAACCTTATTGCACTAAACCCAAGATAGGTCACAGTTTAACAAAGTGATTCTGAAATCTTCCCCAGGTTGGAGAGATCAAAGCTCACGCAGCCGAATGGAAAGCGAACGTTCGAGCAGAGTTCCGAGAAACGCGGCGGCGCCTGAGTGTGGAGATCCATGACAAGCTCCAGCGGGCCGCCACCATCCGCAGCATGGAACGCCGCCAGCTGGGCCTGGAGCAGCGGGCCCACTCCTTGGATATGCTGTCCCCCGAGAAGAGAGCCGTGTTCGCTAGCCTGGACGCGGGCCGCTTCAAGACCTCTTCCCAGGAGAGCATCGACACCAAGCTGAATAACCTGCGCATGAAGGGGGCCTGCGAGTCGTACGAGCACCACGGTGGCGAGCAAACACCGCAGACGTCTTCATCCTCGGAGGAGAACCTCTTCAATCTGCGCTTTGGGTCACTGACCAAGCTAGCCAGGCGTGGTAAGAACATCCGTAGGAACATCCCGGGGGACTCCAGACGCGCTAGCGTCAGCGTTAGCAATGGGAGCGCCGTAGTGGACGAAGAACGAGGCGAGGACGTGGGAGAGGACGGAGAGCCGGAGGAGGAACCAAAAGAGCGCAACACCAGTTTGAACAACCTGTCTCAGTACTCTGTGGAGCGAGCCAAACTGAATGGGTGCAAACAGCGGGAGAACACTGGAGGTTAAACATGGAGGTCCACATGGAGTCCGATACTACTCCAAAAACTGTTTCTATTCCAGGGCCAAAACGTACACAGGTATGCTCCCAACTGGTGGACAAATCAAGGGTGCTTAAGTCGTACCCTTGAGGAGTCCCAATAAGATACCGTTGAAGAAATGTGCCTTTTTGTTTCCTCAGTTTGCTTTTTGGGAATCTCAGTCATCGTGCCATAAAGCCATAGGAAGAAAAACCTGCTGCCAAAACCACCAAAAGAGACATATGTACGTAAAGAGGCTGTCGTCTTAATACCTCACAACGGCAGGCTTTCATCTCAACGTTAGCTAGCTTCTGCTCACACAGTTAGCATTTTTCCACACAAACACAAACAGGGGCAAGAAGGCGTCCATCTTTGTGTGTCTATTTTTAGACTGCTACTGCTGAAAGTCATGGCGGAATGACGAAAAACGGATGGATCAATGAAATGAAGAATTATTCACTAATCACCAATTGGTTATCCAAGAAGAGCCGCTGTATGAAATACGCTTCTTTTTTAACCAGCCACATTCAGATTGTTTTTTTTATGTGATTAATGAATGAATGTGATTTTTTTCCGCCCCAACTATCAAGCATGTTTTTTTTGTCTATTATTTTGTCTTAAAGGTCCCGTATTATACTATTTTTCAACCAAGTCTCACAACAGTGTATTTAAAGCCCCAAATCTTTCTTTGACCATATTCAGGTATTAGGTCATTAGCTATGGGTAGTGATGGAAAGGACAAGATGGTGAGTTCAAGTGTTGTCATTGGGAGAAATTTGGAGTTGAACCACATTGAGAGGAGACAGATGTGGGTAGTCTGAGCTTTGGTGCTTAGGCTGTTGCCTCCACACCCTGAGCTTGGATAAGCGGAGGAAGATGAATGGATGGATGGAATTCTAGCCATGATGCTGGAATTTAGACAAAAGTAAGCCCTGTTGTTTTGTGTGTCTGTAGCTTTAACACTACTGTTTGTCCACGCCTCCGAGCACTTTATCCACTTTTTACATATACTAACACTGTAGTGCTACACTTGTTCAAACCATATATGACATATATGGCATCAACTTAACATTAAGGCGTTTGCAACACTAGCATAGTTATGTGAGCTACAGCGCTAACAGCAACATCACGCTGAAGAAAAACAAAATTAAACTTATAGCTTCCACATCTGTAAGTGACTCTCATTTATTTTAAGATGTGTAGCGAAGCTTCATTCATTCATTCATTTTCTACCGCTTTTTCCTCATAAGGGTCGTGAAGGGTGCTGGAGCCTATCCCAGCTGTCTTCGGGCAAGAGGCGAGGTACACCAATCACAGGGCACATGTAGACAAACAACCATTCACACTCACATTCATACCTATGGACAATTTGGAGTCGCCAATTAACCTAGCATGTTTTTGGAATGTGGGAGGAAACCGGAGTACCCGGAGAAAACCCACGCATGCATGGGGAGAACATGCAAACTCCACACAGAGATGGCCGAGGGTGGAATTGAACCCTGGTCTCCTCGCTGTGAGGTATGCGTGCTAACCACTCGAACACCGTGCCGCCCTGTAGTGAAGCTTTTTAAAAACAATTTTTTTTTTACAAAGCTAGGCCTGTCACGATAACTAATTGGACAATAATTATCCTACAAATTATTGCAGCCAAATTATTGCAAATTATTACATTAATTTATTATATTAATGTCAACATAATATGTCAACATGTTCTCACCGTGCATGGTTGGGTTTCCTCACACATTCCAAAAACATGCTGACTCCAAATTGTCCATAGGTATGAATGTGAGTGTGAATGGTCGTTTGTCTATATGTGCCCTGTGATTGGCTGGCGACTAAAGGTAATGATAATATGTGTCATAAGATACTGTACACCATATCAAAAGCAATAGACTTCAATTTTTCCATGCAGATGCCAGCTGCAAATATACACTTCATTGAATCACTTTAGGCAACGCTGTTTTTCGTTTAATGAGGTGTAACGTTTGATCAAAGTACATATGCCGGATGCAGCAAAATGTGTTTGATGCACCAGGAGGTGTTGTACTTCACTGAAATGTTAAGTTCCACCATTTGGTATTATTTATTTCACTGTCTTAGCGTTTGATAGATTGTGTTTTATACCCAACAGGCATGAGGAAAGTATTCGATTGTGTAGCACACAAACTTGTAAGCAGTACACTCGCTAGCGCGTGGCTGAGGACAAAGAGACTGAATGACTGACAGGAGGTTTCACTCACTCCGCAATAGAACCCAACAATGTGCCCAGGTTGTCATCCACCCTGTACGTTAGAGAGGTGAAAAACAAACGTGCATGCACATGTCGATATATAGAGGCCGATAAAAGGCAGAGTTTGTTTTGATTTGATGATGGTGACAGGCCTATACAAAGCTGTGAGTGAAGTGGCGGATGTAGAAACAGGGTGGGCTCATCTAGCGAGGGGCATGGGGTCCTTGATGACGTCACGTTTGCATAATAGGGGACCTTTAATGAGTCGAGCACTTGCATTTTTTTATTCTACTGTAAAGAAATGATCACAGTTCAGCACAGTGTTATGTTTAATACGGGATTAGGGTTGGGTATAATCATCATTGACAGAGTGCACTACTGACTGCAGCCATCAGAGGCGCTGTTGATTCTGTCTTAGTTTGCTCGTTTGTATGAAAATACAAATGTCCCTATACTGGAAGATTTTTTTATGTTTTATTGTGATACTTTTACTTCGGCCAAATACGCATAAAAGGAAGTTCAATTTGAATTGGATTGTTGCTGTTCCAAAAGTGCAAATTGACACTAACGGTTAGAACCTCATCCTGACCATGACCTGTGATGATCAATTATTTGTGGTGAATATTTTATGAACATTTCACATTAAATGTATCCAGTGCCTTTTTTGGGGTTAAATAATAAAGATGGCAAAATGAAATGTAAATGTTGACACATTGTCACTTTCTTTTTGCTTATATTCACTTTAAAAGTCAATTTTAGCCAACAACACAACAAAATTGTCAGTTAAAAACATCTTGGTTGTCTTCCAGCACACAAAAAGAAACATTTATTGATGTTATATAATTGATATTAATTATATGTTCCACAGTGGTGTGAAAACGTATTTGCCCCCTTCCTGATTTCTTATTTTTTTTTACTTGTTTGTCGCATTTAAATGTTTCATATCATCATCACAATTAAATATTACTCAATGACAAAACGACTGAACACAAAATACAGTATTTAAATGAATTTTTTATTACTATTACTTTCTGCAGACTTCAGTTCCATTTTTGCATGCATTGCATTGCATTTTTCTGAATATGCAATATCCTGCTAAAATGACATAATTCACTGTTATGTAATTAGCAGGCCGGCCGTGAGGTCTTCATGCAGCCACGGTCACGTGTACCCAAATGTGCGAGGCACCTCATACAGAGAGCCAGCTGGCTGCACCCCACCACAAATGGGAGGTGGGAGGGACGGTCAAAGGAGGGTGGATGATAAATAGAATAGTAATAGAAAAGGATGTATTCTCTTTCAAGGTGGATGTGACCTCTCTTTGCTTTGTGTCCGTCTATCTGCCCATTAATCAACCTGTGACTGCTCGGTCGTTAAGGTATAGGAACCTCTCGGGTTGAACATCTGGTTTCCCATCTTAAATGATGGAAATCATCTCTTCCAGAGACAAAGCGGTACCACCATAAAAGCAGTTTTGAATAAGTTATGCAGGTGTAAAAATAAGTTCACCCTTTTATAAAGTGTGTTAACTTTGATGACAGGCAGCTAAAGTGAGCCGAAATTACTCGCCTTCTCACTTCGTTTGCAGCGTTCCCCTTTTCACATCCCGCAGGCTCCGGTGCTGGAACCAGCAGCTGGTGTGAAGATGAAGATGATGAAGAGGTGTGAATGCAGTGAGTGACAGGAGGAGCATGTCAGATTGCAGGTGGGAGGAGGGAGCTCAGAATGATCTATATCGCACATCAAATGCTTTCACTCAAGTAGATAGATAGTAGATAGATAGATAGATAGATAGATAGATAGATAGATAGATAGATAGATAGATAGATAGATAGATAGATAGATGGATGGATGGATGGACGGACGGACGGATGGACGGACAGATAGATAGATAGAGAGAGAGAGGGAGGGAGGGACGGACGGATGGATGGATGGACGGCTAGATAGATAGATAGATAGATAGATAGATAGATAGATAGATAGATAGATAGATGGATGGATGGATGGATGGATGGATGGAGGGAGGGAGGGAGGGACGGACGGATAGATAAAAAAGACTTTATCCATTATCTCAGTCTTTCACACTGAACTGGAAGGGGCGTTGCAATGGAAGGAGAGACAGGTTTATCGGGAGGACGACGGCTCAATACACAGTCCATTTCATAGGAGCAGACACCATCTTTATCCTTGATGATGGTCACAGCTTTTCACTTTCCTTTATTGCACCACCATCGGAAGACTCTTCCTTATCCTATAATAAAATGTTAATGTCCATGTCTGCATTTCTAGCATCCTGTTGGATGAATCCTTGTCATATGGTGGGGATGTGTCTTTGTTTTGTTTCAGTACAATACTACTTTCATTGATCCTAGTGTTAATTTAGCCACGTTTCCATAGACGGATCATGGTGGTCACACATGGAGATAACAGTCATGCCGTCGATCGCTTGCATTCCGTGACAAAAATGCATTGATCCTCGCTTATCTCTCATCTCCGCATACAAAGATGGATGTCTGCTGAAGAGTCAAGGACAGTGGAAGGTGACGAGAATACTGCCGAGGTGGGGGCCCCAGGTTGTGCTGATGCAGGTGCTTTGGCGAGTGAACCACATTATGTGAGATGGATGAGTGGAAAGGATGGAGGGAGTAGAGGCGGGACTCTGTCAAGCCTATCTAATTATGAAAGAGGCTAAAGCATGTGCGCTTACATGTGAACTGGTATTGGACCTGAAGAAGACATTGGACTAAATAGCAGATAGAACAGACCACCATCATTGGTACACAAGGTAAGAAAGGTAAGAATGAGGTGATATATTAATAAGTAGTGGTATGATACAGAGAGGGATTTGATGATATTGCTTAAGATTTTCATGAAGTTTGACCCTCAAAAGAAAAAAATCTAAACAATAATTACATTTACTTGCAGTAAAAAAGTAAAAAAAAAAAGTCTATTACAGTACACTTTAAAAATTAATAAATTTAATTATTATTTTTATTAACATAAATCATAAAAATGAGAGTTCAAAATATTATCAATTAAAACTATGATGTGTGATTAAATTAAAAGAGAACATTCTGAGTGTGCTGAGTGACAGCTCAACTGAAAAGTAAACTGTAATGACACCTCCTCACCTGAGGGAGGCGGGACTACTATAATGCTGCAATACCGGCAGTACATTTAAAAGAGGGGGTGGGGGGGTTACCGCAGCAAAATGGCGTGGCTGATTAATCCCAATTATTGCGTTCACTCTTCTTTATTATGTACACATATCGGTCATGTAAAAGAATAATCAACACATTTTTCGTACAGAATTCGTCTCGGGCTAGTAGTATACTTGTTAGCTTCCGCTATCAAAGCGACCCGGAAGTTATCGAAAGTACGAGGGGGAACTTTCTCGAACAAAAGAGGAGAACGAGCGACAACGTCAACTACTGGACACTATTTTCAAGAAGTCCCCCTTTAAGGTACATATAGCAGGTTTGTTGACTTCTCATTCGCACATGTTTAGCAGCGACAAGCTCTCTTATTATATGTCTTGTACACAGCTAGCAAGTAGGACCCACACACGTATTGAGTGTTTGTAGTTGTCCATTGTTCCTACAAGATACAGTATCATTCTTAGTTGTCACTTTTCTAAAGCATGGGTATGTCGACTTGTGTCCTGCAGATCGCAGTGAAGGACCACCCCCCACCACACCCACACCCACAACAACATAACAGAAGCCCATGGAGACCTTTGTGAAGGATGAGAAGCAGATAGCCTCTTAGCGCCACAATTAGATAATGGTGACACGTCACATTGTGCTGACACTGATGAAGACTCCAGAGCTGATATTACATGTCACACTGACAACACTGGGAATGCTCTCAGTGTGACAAAACTTTTGGTGACAAGAAATCTCTGATGACACACACAAGATGTCACGCTGACAGAAACTGGAAATGCTCTCAATGTGGAAAAGTGTTTAATTGCAAGTCATCTTAGGAAACGCACATGAGGGTCCACACAAGAGAAAAACCATGCATCTGCTCAGTTTGTTGTCACGCCTCACAAAAGGCAACTTTGACAGCACACATGAGAATACACACTGGGGAGAAACCTTTCACCTGCTCAGCCTGTAGCAAATGTTTTACAGATCATTGTTCACTGTTGAAACACAGTACACATTGGAGAGAAACCTTTTAGCTGCATGATCACAGGAACCGGTTAACTCTAAAGACACATGAAAAGGCACATGGACGAGAAACCATTTCCCTGTTCCATCTGCAGAAAAAGTTTACGTGATCTGAGGTTGTCAAACTCAGGTCCGGGACCAAATCTGGCCTGTGTGTGATGGAATTTCATCCGGCACACGGAAATAACCATTTGGAAAACAGCATAGAGTTGGCCCCGCCTCACAGACACTATTAAACTAAGTGCTTTCAGTGATCGGCATAATTAAGTATTTATTCCGGTATAAACCACTCCTCTAAAATGGAAACATATACAGCACGAAATAATAAGGGTGCCAGATTAAGCCCAAAAATCAAAATAATGTAGTTGTATGTAACTAAACACAGCAACACATTAACTATTACACCCTGTCTATACAAATTAACACCTTAAATTGCACAAGTCATTCAAAAGTGATCATTTCAACTACAGCAAAGAATGCTGGGAAATAGATAATCTGCCCTTTTCACATCTGCAAAATGAGTTTTGCCTTTCTGTGTGCGTGTGAGAAAAGTGTTTTGGCAGAGCTGCCTGTGATTGGCTGCTGTCCAGGGTACCCCGCCTTCATGACCTCTTCTCTCAACCGATTGACAACCTATTCCATTATCGAACTGTAGGAGTCAAAGCGGTGTAAGTACATTTATCATAAATATATCATGACTGTAATGACTGCATGTAACCCAACTGTCTAACATGGAATGGGCCAAAAGCCCTGACTGTTGACTCTGCATTCAGGTCAGCTCTTAAGGCCGAGGGAGTGAGGTTTACCAATGTACACACCCTCCTTATCAAGCCATCACTACTCACTCCTATCCGAGACACAGTACACAATCATAATATTCCGTAGTAATCATGGGTGACTGGAGCCTATTCCAGAAAACTTAGGGCTTCGGTGGGGTACACTGTGTACCGGGGCCTGCTAGTTACAGGACATAATATTTTGTGTTTCTATATTAATGCATGTTAGGAAGAAGCAACAAGGCGGGGTACACCCCGGACAGGTCGCCAGCCAATCACAGGGCACATATAGACAAACAACCATTCACACTCACATTCATACCTATAGACAATTTGGAGTCACCATAATTATGCAGTTATTTATTTCAATTGTCATCATTACTTGTGTAGCAGTGGTCTGACTCGGAAGCTAACGGTGGCTTATCTCAATTCATACAGGCAATTTCTGTCTCCCTCATGTGTCTCACACAGGTCCACTATACTTGAGTACCATCTAGTGGTTGAAATGTGAATTACAGATATCATTATAGTAATAGAATGGATGTTAAGCCATTTTGTGCAACATAATTTTTAGCACAATAATCGACTAGAACATTTATGAAGTATGTATAAGTGTGTGTATTTATATTTTTTCAGATATCTAAGCCTGTATTACATAATGCACACCATCATGTGTATCATGCTGGTGATCACAATTAAGAGTACCAATTTCTAAAATGTGGCTATTTTGTTTCTTACTGTATTAGGAGGAGAGGGGGGCACATTCAGATTATTTTAATTATAACGGCCCTGGATGTGGTGACCAACTCCAGGAACTTTGGAAAGTCATCTATTGTGGACTCGCGGAAGTCATTCCTGAACTGCTGTTGCCACAACTCATCCAGATTTATGATGGACACCGTGTTTACTGTTGCAGGGTCACCGTATTGTACAGCCCATTATCCATGCTGCAAATTACCACCAGCGGCTCAATGGCGTTGGGGATATTAGTCCCCATCAACAGGTTGATCCCTGCATTGACTTGAGGTAAGGCCCGTGTAAGACTACTTGCAACTATGGTGTTGGCTGTAGATACAATGCTTTTCTCTGTCTGATCCAAATCATTTACAATGTATGTTCCAGGCCGCACTTAAAACGAGGTCCTCTTCTGCATTCCTTGCTGATGTGCCCTTTGCAGACAGCCACAGCAGAAGGCGGTCTACTTCAAGAAAGGTATCTGGTCCTTTAGTGCTATCTTTCCCAACTCTACACACGCTTCCTGAATGTGTCCTCCTCTAGAGCAGGGGCATGGAGCTTTAACTAACTGCACCTTGTGATTTATTGTCATTACCATATTGAGGTGTTCACATATGTTACCAAATACAGGATCAGTCAGGATTTTGACTCTTGTTTCCACAAAAGTCGTAATATAATATCAATGCATTTTGCTCTTTCTTTGTGTCCCTTATGTTCCGTGATTGCGCATGGGAATGGTGTGGGTGTTTTACAAAGAGACTGGATACATTAGGAACTGGTGGTATTTGGGATCTGCTGTGTCACCCATTGACATAAAAGTAGCCAATTGTGTGGTTTCATTCCATCTGAAAGTTTTGACCTGGACTTACTGCAAATGCTGCTTTGTGTATTGATACCAGTTTTGCCATTTCTTTAGCTATTACTATGTCCAATGTAAATTGTTCACGCCTCCTGCTCAGTGTTTCCTTTAAACTGTTGTCATGCAGCCAAAGCCTACAAATTCTCAGCAGCTCTCTTTTGGAGGAGGTGGAGGTTGCACATCATGTTGTATGTCCTGTACTTTGGGTGGGAAAGGCACTGGAGGATGCTCTGAAGTACTGCACAAAGGTTTTTGTATAGCGGCAGGTGGTTGGTATGAATTGTCACGTATTGCGTGTTAGCTTTCCTTTAGCCACGCCTTGACTTGTTCCCTGAATGTATCACTGTAGACACGATGCATCAGCGTCCCAATACGGATTCCTTAATCCATGGACAACGAATGAAACAGGTGGCTTCACTAACATGGCTCCTCTGTCGTGATGCCAATAATGCATGTGTGTGTAAATTAACAGGAAGATGAAGACACTACACAGAAGCTCACAGTTTCCCACTGTGGATTATACTTTGTATTCCAGTTAGTGAATGAATTGTACTTATGTACGTAGTTATTTCCACATATGTATCTCTATACAATATTTCAGATATGATCAACTTTAGTGCGTATGTGACTTTACGGATGTCATTTAAATATAGGTTGAACAACTTTGGTCCCGGTATTGACCCCTGGGGTACTCCACAAGATATATTTAAGCTTGCTTTGTTTTGCTCAGTTCAAAATGAAACCTCTGATACCACACCAATTGATTTTTAGGACAATGCAGCACGGCGGACAATTTGTTCGCGCGCAGGCCAAACAGCTTGGGAGACCTGAGTTTGATTCCACCCTGGGGCATCTCTGTGTGCAGTTTGCATGTTCTCCCTGTGCATGCGTGGGTTTTCTCCGGGTACTCCGGTTTCCTCCCACATTCCAAAAACATGCTAGGTTAACTGGCGACTCCAAATTGTCCATAGGTATGAATGTGAGTGTGAATGGTTGTTTGTCTATATGTGCCCTGTGATTGGCTGGCGACCAGTGCACGGTGTACCCCGCCTCTCGCCCGAAGACAGCTGGGATAGGCTCCAGCATGCCGGCAACTCTCATGAGGATAAGGAAAATGAATGATTGTACCAAATGCTTTTGTTAGATAAATACTCAACCTGCACACTGTTTGTGATTTATAGCAATTTATTTGGTTATTTCGATCCATAGCCCTCTACAACTAACCCCAATCCGATTTATTAGGTTATTTCGATGAGTATCATCAGAGTTGAAATGTTGTCTCTGTATCCATACTGACTGTCCATGAATAATTCATTCTTATTTTTAAATCTAACAATTTGTTGGATAGCTTTTCAATGATTTAGGAAAATTGTAGCAATAAAGAAACTGGTGTTTGTCTCCAGTCTTTTGAAACTTTTTTTCAAATCAATGTCATGACCATCAGTCGATGTTTTCTATTTGGATTTAATCACAATGTCAAATGAGATGTGATTTTGAGCCATGCTCATATCAGCCCTAACAGCAGTGGATCTTTAAATCCTGCATGCATGTCCAGTGTGGAACAAAAAACTATTTCCTTGTTGTACACCACCACCAACAACAAAAAAAACCAACATAAAACTGGAGTGGACAAATATGTTCCTAGGCATTGCGGAACTTGACAATGTAGACAAGTTGAAGAACACAAAAAACTCACAGCAAACAGCAAGTAAAATTCTACTGAAAACCAATTCTGATAAATGTTCCTACACTGAATGATATTTGCACACAGCAATTATTGCATCGGTCTGGTCACTCCAAAAAAAATAAATCTATAATAATCCTTGATCAAAATCCTCTGTCATTACATCAGTGTCATATTTTGAACTTGCATTCATTTTCACCCTATTCCACCCTCGGCCATCCCTGTGTGGAGTTTGCATTTTCTCCCCGTGCATGTGTGGGTTTTCTCCGGGTACTCCGGTTTCCTCCCACATTCCAAAAACATGCTAATTGGCGACTCCAAATTGTCCATAGGTATGAATGTGAGTGTGAATGGTTGTTTGTCTATATGTGCCCTGTGGTTGGCTGGCGACCAGTCCAGGGTGTACCCCGCCTCTTGCCCGAAGACAGCTGGGATAGGCTCCAGCACGCCCGCGACCCTCGAGAGGATAAGCGGTAGAAATGAATAAATGAATGTTTCATTTCGTTTACAGTAGCTGTAGTACAGCTGACTGTTCAATAATTTGCACTCTCTCAAAAATAAATAAAATATAACAAATGATTTCCTCATCTGTCATGCCAGGAAGGGAGATCAAGTCTATTCCATTCCACATCCGGCAAAGAGTTTGGTATCATTTCTTCCATGTTTGGTCTAATATTTACATGGTAGTTATAAAAGCCTATAACTATATATTGTCCTTTTTTACATTTCATTGAAGGTATTTGCCTTCTGAGAATCATTCATAAAGATGCTGTTCAGGATACCCAAGGTTGCAATAATGTTGTTTTTGCTCTTAATTGACCACAGTATTCTTTCATGCACTTTTATTCTCATAAACCACTTTTTAAAATTATACATCTTGTACTTATATTCTGCTTATTTTGTTCTTAAAAAAAATCCTTTGTGACAAGCGTTATGTAATTGCTTTGTCATCCATGGCCGATTTTGCTCATAGAGCACCATGTAAATATTTACAAAGAGTTAGAATCATCAACCACCATCACAACTTTCACTCTAAAATGCATTGATGTACACTGACAGTCAATAGAAATGTCGAGACAATATTTTTCGACATGTTTATTTTGAAACTCGAAACTGGACTTTTCCTCATATGAATCATTTGTTTAAAATATAAAATATATCACTGTAGCTCAAACCGGCCTCCTACGTACGCAGTGCCCATGGTGACGTGATAGATGTGGCATGATGCCGTTCACTGGACTAACAATGCTGGCCTTTTTGGGGCTTTATAGGCTTCCAAAACCAGTCACACTCACTGAGTAATCCGTAATGTGTATTTGCTCCACTTTTACACAGACACCAACCAATGTGCAATGAAAGTGACAACACGAGCACCAAGATCCACAATAAATCACAGTTTCTATTGACTGTCAGTATATTTATGTCATTCATGCTTCTCTTCTTGTAGTTTTCGTTACAAATTGTGAACACTGGTAAACGGTGTTATCAAATAATTAGTGACTATATTATCAAGTTCTGCAGTTTACTGCTGTTCTCACCAGCACACTTGTGATTCTTAACCTGGTACTTATAAAAGAATTTTTTATCACACACACTACAGCTGAACACTTTCTCACCAGTGTGTCTTCTCATGTGTACTTGAAGCGTTGTTCGTTCACAAAATGTTTTGTTGCAGCTTGAACAGGAATATGTTTTTTCCTTTGTGTGTGTTCTCATGTGTCTTTTCAAATGCTGACTGCGTGCAAAATCTACACCACACACTGAACAGGAAAACGGTTTCTCTCCGGTGTGTATTTGTGTGTGCATTTTCAAATTTGCCTTCAGAGCGAATGTTTTGCTGCAAAATAGGCAGCAAAACGGTTTCTCTCCCGTGTGACTCCTCATATGTCTTTTCATAGTGCTCCTGTCAAAAAAGGTTTTGTCACACAGAGAGCATTTCCTTCGTGTGCTGTCAGCGTGACATGCCATATCAGCTTTAGATTCTTCATCATCAGTGTCAGGATAGTGTGACGTTGTGTCGTCACTATCGGATAGTGAAGCTAAGAGGCCGTCTGCACAGCCGTCTCCATCAGCTTCTGTTTTCATGTGTTGTGTTGAGCTGCTGCTGGAAGGCTCCATCTTTCTCTTCTTCTCACTTTGACCTTTGTCTTCATCATCTTCACTCTTCACAATGACACCAATTACCGGGAACTGCTCTAGTCCTTCAAGTTCCTCCTCTTCCTTTTTAACGTAGAGGGGCTGAGGCTGTTCCTTTTCCTCTTTAACGTGGGAGGGCGCTGGCTCCTCTTGCTCCACCCTGGAGCGCCACTCCTGCTGTTTGGTGGGAGAATCTTCTTCACTGACATCTGCAGAACACAAGAAGACAAACAATCTTTGGAAAAGTCCAGCTTTGTTCAGTCACAAGTCGGCAACGTGTGTCCACTTTCAATATTCTTACTCTGTCTCTTTCCGGTTAATACGTCACTACTATCATATGATACTAAATGTTTATTTCTGATTTCTGAGACATGAGATGTTATGTTTGTCGGACACCGAAACTAAAATCCTGTTGACATGCATGTTGAACTAAAAGAAGTCTCATTCTATGTGCGGCACTGCTGGTTGTATTGTGGTTAAAATATGCTGGAAAATTCCACCCATTTTCTATACCACTGGTCCTCATTATCATGAGTACACCAGGTTTCCCGGCCCTATTCCCAATACGTCCTGCGACACACCCCTCCGAGTTTGAGACCCCTGACCGGGGGAAGGCTACATACACACGTCAGTTGCTAAATGACTCATGTCTGACTGTGTGCCGCACTGTTGAACTCTTTCATGTGAATGATCAAATAACATTTAGTAAACATGTGAGTTAAAAGTAAACAAACCTGCTCTGTGCAACATAGGCTGGGGCTTCTTGAGAAGTGTGTCTAGTAGTTGACGTTGCCGCTCGTTCTCTTCTTTTGTTCGAGAAAGTTCCTCCTCGTACTTCGCTAGCGTGCTTTCGAACACTACAAATATTTCGTCAACAGCCGCAGTTAATCGCTGGTAGACCAACGCTCTCAGCACTTGTACTTTATCCATTTTACACAATCACAGCACTTTACACTCCAGCCGAATGATGTGTTAACGTCCGTTAACGTAGCAGCTAACCGGCGAAGAGAGTCCTAGAAGATCCAACGCGGACGTAAAACTGCTTTCTCGGTGTTGTCCTTTCTTTGCTGACTACTTCCGGTAGTTACCTTGTAGCGCATTACTGCCTCCCTCAGGTGTGGAGGTGTCATGGCACATTTGAGCTATGTGGTAAATCAGGGGTCTCACACTCAATTTACTTGGGGGCCACTGGAGCTAGGGTCTGGGCGAGGCTGGGCCGCATCAGGTTTTCCAAAAAAAACAAAAACAAAAAACGCATTTATTAAAAACAGAAAAATGAATAAACTTTGCTTTTGTTCAGATTTTCTACAAGAAAAGCTCTGATAAAACATTCCACTATTCTCAAATATCTTTTTTTTTCTACACAAAATAAGATGAAAAATAAAGAAAATCAATCAATCAGTAATAAATAAATAAATATAATAATAATAATAAAACACCAAATAATAAAAACTTAAGAAACCACATATAGTTGGTGGGTAGACAAATTATTTTTTTCAGATGAAAATGAACAAAGCATTATTAGAGCCCTGTAGACATGACAAAACAAGACTATAGTCACATTTATACTTTTTTATTTACAACATATTGCGCAACTGCAGGGTCTTGAGACACATGCTAACTCGCAAACTAGAGAGCTAGCGACCTAAACGGTAGCCTCCAAGTTATTTCCTTTAAACTTAAAAAGCCAAAAACTTACCACTTCCACACGGATAGGGAGGATAACTATTAACAGTTATTTAACCTTTAACATGAACATTAATCAAACGTATAATTTTTTCTGAGTACATGATACCATACAGCATCCATATCAAACTTGCGCGAGCCGCACTAACATTAAACTTTCATATCAAGGCGGGGGCCTCAAACTAGTGTCCTGGGGGCCACATTTGTCCCGCGGGCCGCGTGTTTGAGACCCCTGTGGTAAATGATCAATGGACAATTCAATTTTGTGTAAACTAAACGCGGTGGTAGACAGACTGAAGAGAGCGGACAAGAGCAGGAAAAAGAACACAAATGCTAACAGACTGGCTTGCTAACCAGGGTAAATTCGTCTTTTTTAATGGCGGGTTGTGGGACTAAGGTGCATACCGCCGCCTACTGTACTAGAGTATTCAACAAGGACCATGTAGCTTATTCTATGTTAACTCAGAGAGTGATCGCGATAGAGATAAATAATATTTATAATAAATATTCTAATAATAATCAATATTCTTGTGTACAGTTCTACAGCTGTTCTCACAAGCACATTTGTGATTGTTAACCTGGTACTCAAGATAATTTTCCATCATGCACACTACAACTAAATACTTTCTCTCCAGTGTGTATTCTTGTGTGTATTTTCAAATCCTCTTTCTGAGAGAATCTTCCGGGTTTTGTTGTCAGTGTGACATATATCATATCAGCTGTGGAGTAGTCATCATCACCCTCAGGATAGTGTGACGTTGTGTCATCACTATCTGATACTGAAGCTAAGAGGCTGTCTGCTTGTGATGCTACACAGTGGTCTATGTCAGCTTCTGTTGTCATGTGTTGTGTTGAGGTGATGCTTGGACGTTTCGCCTCTCTCTTCTCATGTTGATCTTTGTCTTCATTATCTTCACTCTTTCCATGGGCACCAATACAGGAGCACCTTTCCCTCTGGCCTCACGCAGAAAATGCCAAACCCATACACACATAAAATGTTTCATGTTCTCCCCGTGCATGCGTGGTTTTTCTCCGGGTACTCCGGTTTCCAAAAACATGCTAGGTTAATTGGTGACTCCAAATTGTCCATAGGTATGAATGTGAGTATGAATGGTTGTTTGTCTATATGTGCTCTGTGATTGGCTGGCGACCAGTCCAGGGTGTACCCCGCCTCTCGCCCAAAGACAGCTGGGATAGGCTCCAGCACCCCCGCGACCCTCATGAGGAAAAGCGGTAGAAAATGAATGAATGAATGGCCCTAACCGGTTACTCGTTTAATCGAAACAAAAAGCCTTGAATTAATCGACTAAAAAAATAATCATGAGTTGCTGCCCTGTTATCATGTCATCATCACTGTGGAATTAATTGTTCATCATTTGTTTTATTATTTTGAAAAAAAAAAAAAAAGATCTAATTTCCAGGAAGATCTGGGTTTGACTCTCTGTTGGGCATCTCTGTGTGGAGTTTGCATATTCTCCCCAAACGTGCGTGGTTTTTCCTCCACGTACTCTGGCTTCTTCCCACATTCCAAAAACATGCATGTTTGGTTAATTGCCAGATGAAAATTGTCCAGCTTATATCAACAACAAATGCATGGGCAAGAGCCACTCAACAACTCAAAAGCAGTGAAAACAGAGGAAAGTGGACGAGAGCAGGAAAACTCACCGGCTGAAAGGAAATAGACTTAGACTCGCTTGCTCACCATGCTAATGGCTAATAACAGAGCGGCTTTTCAGTGTCTTCTTGATCAAGCTTGCATTCCAATTAAATCTGTTACAGATTTTTCCCATTTAAATTTAAATTGTGTTTAAATAGTAGAAGCTTGTGTTACACACACACACACAAAATGCCATCACATGTTTGACGTTTAATTCTGCTGCTTTATTTATGGCTGCTGTTCTCTCCAGCACACTTATGATTGTTAATCTGGTATTTATAAGAGAATTTTTCATCACACACACTGCAACTAAACACTTTTTCGCCAGTGTGTCTTCTCATGTGTACCACAAGTGTTGTTCGTTCACAAAATGTTTTGTTGCAGCTTGAACAGGAATATGTATTTTCCCTTGTGTGTGTCCTCATGTGTCTTTTCAAATGCTGTCTGCGTACAAAACCTACACCACACACTGAACAGGAAAACGGTTTCTCTCCAGTGTGTATTCTTGTGTGTATTTTCAAATCTGCTTTCTGAGAGCATCTTGTGCCACAAACCGAGCACACAAATGGTTTCTCTCCAGTGTGACTCCTCATGTGCCTTTCCAGATAACTACGGTGATTAAACGTTTTGTTACACTGAGAGCATTTCCAGCCTGTGTTGTCAGAGTGACATGTCATATCAGCAGCGTCAGAATAGTGTGATGTGTTATCACTATCTGATTGTGAAGCAAAGCGGCGTTCTGCTTGTGATCCTTCGCAGTGGTCTCCATCAGCTTTGGTTGTCATTTGTTGAGTTGAGCTGCTGCTCGGAGGCTCAACCTCTCTCTTCTCCACTCTTTGAACTTTGTCTTTATCTTCACTCTTCACAGGGACACCAATCTTTGTGATCTCCTCCACAACTTCAAGCTCCTGAATGTGATCCTCCTTTTCCTCTTTAATGTGGGGGGACTGTGGCTCCTCTTGTGCCACCCTGGAGCTCCACCCCTGCTGTTCTTCATTGCCATCTGCAGGACACAAAAAGGCAAACAAGTTTTAGAAAAGTCAAGCTTTGCTCAGCTACAGCAGACATTTGCTCAAGATGGCAGGGCATGTGCAAACGGTGGCTTCGAGCTCTGGACTTCCCGTGTTTTTATTCAGGTTTGGCTTTTTGTTTTTACTGTTTTGAGACTACCTCACAGCTAGGAGACCCGAGTTCAATCCCACCCTCGGCCATCTGTGTGTGGAGTTTGCATGTTCTCCCTGTGCATGTGTGGGTTTTCTCCGGGTACCTCCCACATACCAAAAACATGCTAGGTTAATTAGCGACACCAAATTGTCCATAGGTATGAATGTGAGTGTGAATGGTTGTTTGTCTACATGTGCCCTGTGATTGGCTGGGGACCAGTCCAGGGTGTACCCCGCCTCTCGCCCGAAGACAGCTGGGATAGGCCCCGGTCCCTGCGACCATCGCAGTAGAAAATGAATGAATGTTCCGAGACTCAAATCCTTAATTCAGCACTGAAAGGCTGAATATGCAGCCCCAAAAAGTGATTTTATTCCACCACAGATTAAGTGGACTACCTAAGGAGCAGTTGCCGGTCCTGCAACTACACAAGTCACTTCCTGCCTTGAGGAAAGTAACACCAACACAGCTGCAGGTATGGCGTTTCTTGGACATCTAACATGGCTCTGTCGCTTTCTGTGATTGCTGTGTGCCTGACCTACATCAGTGTTCCCAATGTTTGTGCTTTCATTACCGCCTCTAAATATCACATCTGTTGTATCCTTGTCAGTTATACCTTCTCGTGTTTTTCTTACAACAGTCTACGTTTCATCTTCTTTGATGTCCATACAATGATTGACAATGCTCCTCTCCTCAGTAAAGTTGCTAATGGTAGCAGGCATGTATTAGACAAACCTGTTCTGTGTAACTCGCGAGGCTTCTTGAAAACGGTGTCCAGTAGTTGACGTTGTCGCTCGTTCTCTTCTTTTGTTCGACAAAGTTCCTGCTCGTACTCTGCTATCGTTCTTTCTAACACTACAAATATTTCTTCTACAGCCGCGGTTAGTCGTTGGTTCACCAACGCTCTCAGCATTTGCACTTTACACATCATTCACTCAATCACAGCACCTGATTTTCTGTTTAGCTAAGTGTGGCTAATGTCCGCGCCTCCTAGCTAGCAGCTAACTGGCGAAGCTACCGGAACAAGCTTCATCGTTCATCGAGACGATGTTATCATGACATTAGGAATGAATAATGTGGAGTTTGTTATTCGACAAACAAAAGTACACACACAAAAATGAAGGAACTGACGCCGACTTAAGACACCACACTACATGCTAACTGTTTTCCTTTTTTTACTACTTCCGGTAACATAGCTACATTCTAGTGCATTACTGCGTCTCCTCTGGTGTGGAAGTGTCATTACATACTTGACCTATAGAGTGTGGAGATAGAACTCATGTCAACACAGATGAAACATGGACAATACCCATTCTGTGTAAACTAAAAGTAGTGATAGACAGACCAAGAGCAGGAAAAGATAAAAGAAGCTAAACACGAACCGACAGGCTAACTAACCAGCCACTTCAATAGACACACAAATGACACACACTCAATGAGCAACACTCCCATCTAGTGGCCAAACGACAGACTACCTCACTGTCACCATGATGACGAATGCTATTTTAATTCATTTAGTATTTTTTCTGCTATTGTGCTCACAATATAAAAAGTTCATAATTATGAAATAGGAAAGTCATAACTATGGGGTTAAAAGTCTAAATCATTAGATACAATTATGAAAAAAACTGCATTCTTCACATGGCACATATGTAACAATTATGTCTTTTTATTTAAACATTTCAAAAATTTAAGTCGCAATTTCGACTATTCTCTCTCCTAATTCTGACCTTTTTTTTCCTTTCAGTGTCTTAGTTTGTGCTCAATGCAGACAAGTAAAATATCAAATTTTGAAACTTTATACAGTTTGCACAATGTAGTTTTACTTATAGTTGCTCAAGAATGTTCTCTGAATGCTCTTTGTTGCAATTTGGAAGTAGTTTATTATTTTGTATTTGGTAAACTATTTGCGTTGGAAAAGAACAGTCCATTTTTAGGCATGTTCATTTTCAACATTTTTTATTCAAAAATGTATATGACCCAAAACATAACATAACAAACAAACATAACATGCAAGTTAATAGTAATAATACACAAAATACTATTGAGTACAGTTTACAGACACTAAAGTGCAGCTCTGATTTTTGGGAGTGACAAACCTAGAAGGAAAATCCTACAACATGATTTTTTCCCCTCCCATTTCATATGACTTTACATATATTTGTGGCGCAAACTTGGCTCCTTGGTGTGCTAATACAGTATATTGTACTGTGAAAAGATGTTTATATAATATGTATATGTATGTATGTATATGTATGTATGCTTTGCAGCCTTGTCGCTATAGTGGAATAGTGTTTAGAAGACATTATGTAAACAAGACATGACTTTGATGCAGTGGACATTCTTCCTTGGTTTTTGTATCAGCGGAATAGCAGCCCTTTTCAAACTGCGTTTATACCGTACTTTGAAGCCAAATGCTTCTTGTAAAGGTGTTGCTTTTGAAGAAATCAACGGTGAAGTGATCACTATTAAGGACAGAATTTGAGGTGGGCATCCATTTGTCTCTTGCTCTCTGCACTTACTTAAACCTTCCTTACAGTATTACTGGGATAATATAAACATCCAGCAGCAACACAACATTTTGGCATGATTACTATTTTGTTCTTGTTTACTTAAGCTGAGTGGTGTCACCCTGATGGTTTCACTTCCGGAATGAGGCTGAACTGCGATAGCTAGTCCGTTTTGGTTTTAAAAACCATACATAATTTCAAACAATGTACAACAAAGTTGATGAATCATGTCAAGGACCCTTTAAGTTACGATTGTCAGGCTGCACCGTGATTTAGAGTTTTGTTGACGTTACAATCCTGTCATTTTGCATCCTTATTTATTTGCCAAAACGGAGCGCTTTGTTTATCCAACAGCCTAAATGACGACAGGCTTTATCTGCTCAGGTCTCTGAATGTACGTGGACACGACAGAACGTTGATAGGTGGTCATATCCGATCCTCTACGCTGATGTAGTGTCCTCCTGTAGATGGCACAAACTTTCTTCCTGAAGTATTGCCCTGATAGGACGTACAGCAGAGGATTCAGGGCACTGTTAAGGAATCCCAGATAGGCGGAAATCTGTCCTCCTACGTTCAAAGTGTGGGACCACAGTTTGACATCCAGCACGTGGACTTCGCAGAGTGTTTCAAGGAAGGTGAAGACCTGAAAGGGTCCCCAGCAGATGACGAAGAGCACAGTGACGGCATAGAGCAACATGGAGGCCTTTGTGTCGTTGACATCATGAAGACCTACATTATCCTTCCTTCGAGCTAAAGACTTGATTATAGATCTGCTGCTGAAGACAATCGCCAGAGCAGGCGTGACAAAGCCAACGATGTTCAGAAGAAGATGATTGGCTAACCTCCAGGACCTGCTATAATCCAGCACACAGGCAGTCATCTGGAATTCTTCAACGTACGTCACCTTTCTGTGCAGCAGTGTCGGTGTGCTGAGCGAGAACCCCAATATCCACAGGAAGACGCAGATGACCTTGGCGTGCCGCGTCCGTCGAAGCCACCTCGCCTTCATAGTCATCACAATCGCCAGATAGCGATCGATGCTTATCATGACCAGGGTGTAGATGCTGGTGTAGAAGTTCACCGTGATGATGCAGTTGACCATTTTGCACAAAGTGTCTCCATACAGCCAGTTGTAGCCGTTGAGGATGTTGGCGCCCCAGAAGGGGAGACCGCACAAGAGGGTGAAGTCGGCCAGAGCCAGGTTGCTCAGGTAGACCTCCGCCACGGTCATTCGATCTTTGTGCGCGAGGAAAACGCACAGGACAAAAGTGTTCAAGAGGAGGCCGAACACAGAGACGGTGAAGATGTACGGCGGGACCATGAGGCGGATGGTGGCAAACTCGCCGGACGTGAGATAGTCTGACTTGAGGGGCGAGCTGCTGTTTTCAAACCACGGAGGAACCTCTGTTGTCACAAGCTTCACTGTCGTCACTGGCTCCATGTTCTACAGAATGACACAACATCAGTTATTATGTTATACCAAAAAAGGAAAAGACAAAGGAACTCCAAATATGAACACAAGAATGTGTCCATTTTCAGACATCGTCTAGGACAGGGGTCTCAAACACGCGGCCCGCGGGCCAAATGTGGCCTGCAGGACACAAGTTTGAGGCCCCCACCTTGATATGAAAGATTAATGTTAGTGCGGCCCGCGCAAGTTTGATATGGATGCTGTATGGTATCATGTACCCAGAAAAAATTATTACGTTTGATTAATGTTCATGTTAAAGGTTAAATAACTGTTAATAGTTATCCTCCCTATCCGTGTGGAAGTGGTAAGTTTTTGGCTATTTAAGTTTAAAGGAAATAACTTGAAGGCTACCGTTTAGGTCGCTAGCTCTCTAGTTTGCGAGTTAGCATATGTCTCAAGACCCTGCAGTTGCGCAATATGTTGTAAATAAAAAAAAGTATAAATGTGACTATAGTCGTGTTTTGTCATGTCTACAGGGCTCTAATAATGCTTTGTTCATTTTAATCTGAAAAAAATAATTTGTCTAGTAAAGTTTTTATTATTTGCTGTTTTATTATTATTATATTTATTTATTACTGATTAATTGATATTCATTATTCTTGATTTGTTTATTTATTTTTCATCTTATTTTGTGCAGAAAAATAAAAATCAAGATATTTGAGAACAGTGGAATGTTTTATCAGAGCTTTTCTTGTAGAAAATCGGAACCAAAGCACTGAAAAAGTTTGTATATTTTTCTGTTTTTAATAAATGCGTTTTTTTTTTTTGGAAAACCTGATGCGGCCCAGCCTTGCCCAGACCCTAGCTCCAGTGGCCCCCAAGTAAATTGAGTTTGAGACCCCTGGTCTAGGAACTAGCGTGCTAAGTACAGACATATACCAACACAAATATAGTCACCCCTCATTTATCGCAGTTAATTGTTTTTCGTATTTAAAAATCAATATTGGAAACTTGTTTGGGACCTTCTAAATATGTTTTTGAACATTATTAGAGCCGTCTAGATATGAAATAACACCCCTATGTTACCCAATACAGTAGACACAACACAAGAAAACAAGACATAATATTGACTGGGGAAGGGCTGCACGTCGAGTGGTTAGCGTGGAGTTTGCATGTTCTCCCCGTGCATGCGTGGGTTTTCTCCGGGTACTCCGGTTTCCTCCCACATTCCAAAAACATGCTAGGTTAATTGGTGACTCCAAATTGTCCATAGGTATGAATGTGAGTGTGAATGGTTGTTTGTCTATATGTGCCCTGTGATTGGCTGGCGACCAGTCCAGGGTGTACCCCGCCTCTTGCCCGACCCTCGTGAGGATAAGCGGTAGAAAATGAATATTTTTGGACTAGTAATGCCAATACTATAGTGCCAATTTATGAATTAATATAGTTTGAAAAACCGTGATAGAATAAAGCTGTGAAATAGGAAGCATGACGTGGCGAGGGACAACTGTACTTTGTTCCACCATTTTGGTTTACTTTGGTCTGAATAATAATTTCCAAATGACAACATTGGAAATGGAAGCAATGGTAGAATCCCATACAAACACAAATCCATAACTCCATGACGTTTCTGCTATCAGTTTCTACGCAATTTTCGGGATTTTGTTGAATAAATGACTTTCCATTTTCACCGCTTGAGTCATGAGGGAATCATTCCTCCCACTTCAGAATAAAAATGGTAGTCATTTCCCTTCATTCCTATCATCTTATATCATTTTCCATGACACAGAAACTACCCTGCTACCCTGGACGTAGAGCAAAAATACATCACGTCATGATTTTTGATTTTTTTTTTATCTTTGCTGTTTGACAGCTCTCACAGTGGAAGTGTCTAGGGAGCATACGGCCAGATAAAAGAAACTCGGAGGAGGTCTGTGCTCTGTTTGGAGCCATTTTGTTTGAAGTATACATTGGCAGGACTGAGGGGTCATCTGGGGATCGCGCGTTACTTTCCAGTTGCGGCTTTTTCCAGCTAAAAATGAAGGCATGCAAGGGTCACTTTAGTAGATGTGCTAAGAAGTTACAGTTTATGAATACAGTCATCTAAAAATGATTAGACCGGCCTTGTTTCTTCAGTTTATTTGCTCAATTTAATGCTTGAAACAAACAAATTACAATGACAATGAAAATAGCTTGTATGATTGTAATTTCAGAACATATATCTAGTCATTTCCATGGTTTTCTTGATAATAACTAAAATCAGCTAATTTCTTACATGAATAGCTATATAGCATTGTACTGCAAAATTTTTTAGACATTCCATGTTGTCATGTTCACTGTAATCTCCAGGTAACATACTTTCCTCGTACGTTCCTCCCCATTTTTGTATTTTTTTCTTATATTTATTATTTTTTATATTTTTCAAATATTTGAAATTTCTTCTTAATGATATTTGTAATTTTGTGGGTAATAATATGACTTTATTCCCATAATATTATGACTTTATTTTTTATATAATTCTAACTGAATTTTCCAAAAGTCGTTTTTTTGTCTCCCATAGTATCACAGTGTTTTTCTGTAATATTTCACCTTTATGCTACTAAAATTTTTATTTTTTCCTCATAATACTACAACTTTATTTTCATAAAATGACAACTTTTTCTCTTAATATTTTGATGTTATTCTTCTTCTTATTATTATTATTCTGCGAAATCACTGCTAGTTTTTTCCCGTTTGATTAGCTCTTTTGTTTAGTTATATTTTTATAATGTGCCGCAGGCCAATAAAAAAAAAACAACTACAAGCTACACATGGCCCCGGTACGCACTTTGGACACCCGCGCTTTACTACCGCAGTGCAGCCATTTAAAAAAAATATATGCTTTTCATGCAGAACACGCATGAAAAAAAATAGGAGGAAACTGTCAGCATTATCAACATTATCTTCTAGTTTGAAGTTAAAAATATTTACCAGATGACTGAATCATGCCGTCTCTTTTTAGATAAATATGCTGACTCTGCCTGACTCATCAGAGAGCCTTAAATGACGAGAATGTAACATTTAAAGTTCTTACCGTGGTCCACACTGATCACAGCGCTCAAATGTGTGTGTGTGTGTGTGTGTGTGTATGTGTGTGTAAGGAGCGAGCCGAGCTGTGAGCGTTTTGTATATAGAGCAGCATTCTTGCACACCCTCAACACATCAGCTTGTTTATGACCAGCTGGCCTAAACCAGCTAGTGAATTACTGCAGGCCCCTAAATGGAAAAAAAAAGTTCATGGTGCAAATCCTCACTTAAACAAACCATCAAGAATATTTGGAGCTTGTATTGACTATTATGACAATTAGGAAGTTATTATTTTCCTCGTGGTCATCATTGCAGTCACGTCAATGCGCAACACTTTATGTGAAATGTGCGTTAACTGTCAGTTTAAAGTGCTCTAGTGTGTGCAGGTTGGCGACATCTGGTGGCGATAATGCAGATTGAAACTATTTTCCAAAGTTGTATGTATATTATATGTAGAATTACAGTTATTCATTATAAATCAGACATTTTAAAATTGTAAGATATTTTATAGAAACAAACTTTTCATTCATAATTAGGTGTAATGAAACAATGTATAAATATGTTATACAGTACTTAAAAATAATATAGCATTTAAAAACATTAAATATACTAACATTTTGAATATATTTAGGAGTCTTTTAGGAAGTTAATATATGCAATGAATAAATTTGTCATATTATGGCTGATTTAATTTAATTTATTCATTATAGATTGAAGTAGAGATGCACTCTGAAAGCCCAGACTTCCTCCAAGAGCCATAATTCCCCCATATTGTCATTCACACCAAAATAATAATCCTACAGTTTTTGGGTCAGTTTTTGCTATTTTGTAGAACCTGTCTTTCTTTTCCAAGGGCTCTGACCATTTTTTGTGGAGTTATGTGTCACGGTCGCCAATTTCATGCATCACCACACTCACCTTTTCAAAATAAAATAACTCTTTCAAATTAAACTGTGACAAATGTGATATCATCATAGTTATTCACCAATACAGACAACGACTTTCCCCCTCTCATCGTCTGTACCTCCATTTCTCCTTCACCCCGTGTTCGAAATCTTGGCCTTTTCCTTGACAGCACCCTGTCCTTTGAATGCCACGTCAGACAGATAACCCGAGCTGCCTTTTTTCATCTAAAAAACATCGCCCATCTTCACTCATCCCTCTCCTTTTCTACTGCTTTCATCACCACAGACTTGATTACTCTAACAGTATTTTCTACAGACTTCACATCACCCCTAACCTCCAAAACCTCCACTGCCTTTCTGTCCAATACCGTATACAGTTTGAAATCCTGCAACTCACTTTCAAACTATTACATAACGTGGCTACCTCAATGTCCTCCTACACTTTCCGTCCGTATCCTCTGACTCTAACCTCCTGTCCCCACCTTCAATAACAACACGCTGTTCCTGGGGCGACAGAACCTTTAGTTTCCTTTAGAACTCCCTGCCTGCAGCCGCCCAAAACTTGGTTATAATGTTTAATTCCATTTTTTTTGTTTAGTTATTTTAACTGTATAAGTCTTGGATTGTATATGTTTTATGGTTTTATGGCATTGATTGCATTTGCTCCATTGTAAAGTGCCTTCTAAATAAATGTTTCAATTCAAGTTATTTCAAACACAAACAGATAAAAACATAACCTCTGTATGGTGTACTTAATCCTTTTTTTATAATCAATTAATACGTTGGGCTGCACAGCGGTCATGTGGTTAGCGCGCATACCTCACTGCTAGGAGACCAGGGTTCAATCCCACCCTCGACCATCTCTGTGTGGAGTTTGCATGTTCTCCCCGTGCATGCGTGGGTTTTCTCTGGGTACTCCGGTTTCCTCCCACATTCCAAAAACATGCTAGGTTAATTGGCCACTCCAAATTGTCCATAGGTATGAATGTGAGTGTGAATGGTTGTTTGTCTATATGTGCCCTGTGATTGGCTGGCGACCAGTCCAGGGTGAAACCCGCCTCTCGCCCAAAGACAGCTGGGATAGGCTCCAGCACCCCCGCTACCCTCGTGAGAATGAATTAATGAATGAATTAATTAATATGTTAAAAATACATACAGGTCATCCCTCGCAATGTCACAGTAAGATTGAAAACATATTCATGTAACATATATTCAAAACATATTGAAATACAAGTGATATGGAGTATTCTGCTCACCAGGTGGCAGTAATGACACAATATATATATATATATATATATATATATATATATATATATATATATATATATCTTCTTCTTTTTCTTCTTCTTTCTCTGATGGCTTTTCCCTTCCATCCAATCCAGCTCTAAACGCAGCATCCTTCTACCAATATATTCACTATCTCTCCTCTGGACATGTCCAAACCATCTCAGTCTGGCCTCTCTGACTTTATCTCCAAGGCCTCTAACATGATGTACTCCTTCCTGATCCTATCCATCCTGGTCACTCCCAATGAGAACCTCAGCATCCTCATCTCTGCTACCTCCAGTTCTATATTCTATATTCCAGACTGTATATATATATATATAATTAACCATAATACCCACTAAATGAATGACAAATTATTTTGAAAAAACACGACCATTTTATTGTAATTATTTTACAGATATACACAAATTTGAACATTAATCAAATAAATCCAAAATATCCTTTTAAATTGTGCAGACAGCTCGAATCCATTTATTTAATTTCCATCATGATTTGAATAATAAATAGTCTGATTGTTAAATTGCACACATGGATGCTTGCAACGTGTATATAATTTAATATTTCATCTCACACAAACACTAAAACACAATTGTACTTTATGGTACACACACAGGAAGAATGCATGTTAGCACAATCAAAAATACCAGCAGTAAACAAACAATACATATATTTGGCATTTTTGTATTGTTTGAGGTCACCTTATCTACACCAGTGGTACAAATTTAAACACTCACAATGTGGTGGTTAAAGCCTGGCTGTCTTTAATGGTCTGTCTTGACTTTATTTTGTGTGTCTGTGTATGCACCCTCCCACAAACCTCTGAGTCAACATTGAGTGGGCTGCTTATTTGCGGTGTAGTGCAGGGAAATAAAAAAAAAAAAAGCAACACGAGACAACTGAAAGGAAAAAAAAAAAAGACGTGATGGTGCGTCAACACTGGAAACTGTCAGTGGACAGTGAGTCAGAAAAGCCAAAAAAAACAGCAGTCATTAGTTCTCTGCTTTTCAACTTATGGTTTAAAAGTGTTTTTAAAAAATGAGTGGGCCTTTGATTCTTTAATTTCTTCACCCATGCCATTTAAAGTGGGAATTTTGGGCACTTTTAAAATTGTATGTATTTTACAGCAACCAAGCAGCTTTTATATCGCACATTAGCATGCTAACTTTAGCACAACAACATCTATTTACATTCTGGATACTACAAGTTAAGAAGCAGGTACAAAAGACACAGGACAAAGTGAGAACATTTGCTGGATTGAAGTATTACAAAGTGGCTAGTAGTTTTGACACTTAAAATTGTATGTATTTTACAGCAACCAAGCATCTTTTATATCACACATTAGCATGCTAACTTTAGCACAACAACATTTATTTACATTCTGGACACTACAAATTACGAAGCAGATACAAAAAAGACGGGACAAAGTGAGGACATTTGCTACATTGAAGTATTATAAAGTGGCTAGTAGTTTTGACTCTTAAAATTGTATGTATTTTACAGCAACCAAGCAAGTTTTACATGGCGCTAGTAGCTCATTAGCATGCTAACTTTCGCACAACAGCATCTATTTACATTCTGGACAGCACAAGTTAAGAAGCAGGTACAAAATGACAGGACAAAGTGAGAACATTTGCTGGATTGAAGTATTACAAAGTGGTTAGTAGTTTTGACACTTTTAAAATTGTATGTATTTTACAGCAACCAAGCAAGTTTTACATCGCACTAGTAGCTCATTAGCATGCTAACTTTAGCACAGCAGTATCTATTTACATTCTGGACACTACAAATTAAGAAGCAGGTAAAAAAAACATGACAAAGTGAGAACATTTGCTAGATTGAAGTATTACAAAGTGGCTAGTAGTTTTGACACTTAAAATTGTATGTATTTTACAGCAACCAAGCAGCTTTTACATCGCACTAGTAGATCATTAACATGCTAACTTTAGCACAGCAGTATCTATTTACATTCTGGACCCCACAAGTTAAGAAGCAGGTACAAAAGAGACAGGACAAAGTGAGAACATTTGCTAGATTGAAGTATTATAACGTGGTTAGTAGTTTTAACATTTTGACAATTTGTGATTTTTCCATATTTCATCCATTAATTTTCTGTACTACATATCCTCATAAGGGTTAGTGGTTAGCTGGAACCTACTCCAGCTGACTTTGCAGGATACGTATAGACAAATAACCACTAATTCACACCTTCTGACAATTTATAATAGGGATAGCATTTGAATTTCATAGAATTTTTTTTTTTTTGTTATTTTCTGATAATCAAGTCCTTTCTCTGCTGCCAAGGAAACCTAATGACAGTCCCAGAAATTCCGCTTAGCAACACCTAAACTTACGACAGAAATGTTGCTGTGCCTGTTTGGTTGCTACAATGTGTCATCTTATGATAAATAAATCATATAGTTTAGCACTTTGGAATATACATTTGTAAGACTACTGTAGTTTTTTTGGTTTGCAGTCGTTCTTTCCAGTTTTCCAGTTTTTCCCATACCACTGTGACTGGAATGAGAGTTCTACTAAGATATTTTTGTACCTGAAGTTACCCTGATATGATAGTCCTCAGTGTTGCTGAGGTATTTGAACGTGTGGATGCCGTAGTCACTGTACTGCCGGCCCACTGCTTGCACACTTCCTGAACCTTTTTCCGAAAATTTTTCCCAACAATGACGTACAAGATGGGGTTGATGACGCTGTTGAAGAAAGCCAAGTAAGCGAAGATCTGGTTGCAAATTGCTATGGCCGCTTCAAGGTGACATCCTCTAATGACGTTGATTCTATGGAGCACATCCAGCACGGTGATGAAGTGAAGAGGGACCCAGCAGATAAGGAAGGCCACAAGGACTACCAGCACCAGTGTCGTGGCCTTCTGCTCACTCTTCTCCGCGTTGAACCTGGCAACAGACTGTTTCTTTAACGCTCGGATGATTGTGACGGTGCAGAATGCGATGATGGAAATTGGGATGATGAAGCTTAAGATGATCAGCATCCCGTTGCAGATCAGCTCTACCGTGGGGGTCGGATAATCCAAAAAGCAAACTTTTACGTCATAGTCTGGGAAATACTTCACCGCTCTGAAGACCAGCGTCGGGGCGCTCAGTAACAAACCCAAGCTCCACACCAGCAGACACCCCACTTTGGCATACTTGGGTCGACGCATTCTCCCGTGAGACATGGGATGCACCAAAGCCACGTGGCGATCCATGCTAACCAGAACGAGGAAGTAGATACTGCAGTAAGCGTTCATCTTGATGCCAGTGTTGACCACCTTGCACAGAGCCACACCAAAAGGCCAGTTGAAACCGTTGCCGATGTGGACGGCCCAGAAGGGCAGACAGGACACCAGGACAAGATCCGCGGCCGCCAAGTTGCTCAGGTAAATTTCTGCCACTGTGCAGGCTTTCTTGTGGAGGCAGAAGACCAGCAGCACAAAGGCGTTCAACACGATTCCCAGTGCCGTGATGATGAACAAATAGACCGGCTGGCCGCGGGTGAGCCAATCCCAATCATCTAAATTGATGCACTGCGTTTCGTTGGTGGAGTTTTGGTTGCCATCCATGGTTGTGGTGCTCAGCTCTGGTATTCTGTGGAGAAACATGCCGGTCATCAAAAACTTTTCATTGCAATACAAATACTATTTGTGCAGGATTGGCCTAACTCCTCCGCATTCCACCAAAGTACTCCACGCTTGGAAGTTCACATGATTTTCAGTATTTTACTTATCATTTTACTTGGCATTTACTTATGCCAGGGGGCGGCACGGCGGTCTAGTGGTTAGTGTGCAGACCTCACAGCGAGGAGATCAGGGTTCAATTCCACCCTCGGCCATCTCTGTGTGGAGTTTCCATGTTTCCCCGTGCATGCGTGGGTTTTCTCCGGGTACTCCAGTTTCCTCCCACATTCCAAAAACATGCTAGGTTGATTGGCCACTCCAAATTGTCCATAGGTATGAATGTGAGTGTGAATGGTTGTTTGTCTATATGTGTCCTGTGATTGGCTGGCAACCAGTCCAGGGTGTACCCCGCCTCTCGCCCGAAGACAGCTGGGATAGGCTCCAGCACCCCCGCGACCCTCGTGAGGAAAAAGCGGTAGAAAATGAATGAATGAATATTCATGCCAGGTTCCCAATGTAATGATTTGGTTGACTTTAGGCTCATGCAGGAGTGTCATGAGACACCCAACTCATGAGACAAGATGAGAGAGATTTGAACATTCATTCATTTTCTACACGAGGGTCGCAGGGGGTGCCGTCTTCGGGCAACAGACGGGGTACACCCTGGACTGGTCGCCAGCCAATCACAGGGCACATATAGACAAACAACCATTCACACTCACATTCACAATTTGGAGTCACCAATTAACCTAGCATGTTTTTGGAATGTGGGAGGAAACCGGAGTACCCGGAGAAAACCCACGCATGCACGAGGAGAACATGCAAACTCCACACAGAGATGGCCGAGGGTGGGAATTGAACCCTGGTCTCCTAGCTGTGAGGTCTGCGCGCTAACCACTAGACGGCCGTGCCGCCCATTTTTGAGAACAGTACAAGGAAAAAATACTGGACAATTATCTCATTTTTCACTATTGTACAGCCATGGAAGCTGCGAAATTGGCATCCACACCGTCTGTCAAACAAAATATAGTGGTACCTCCTGGTACGCCATGGTTAGCGCGTCTTTCGGTTAACATCCAAAATGCTAAAATTTAGCCTTGATTTGCATGCAATGGTAAAGCGGTGCAATACGGCGTGTAACAAACTGCTCTATTTGTGTTTGGTTTGTTTATGCAAATCTCAAGAGTACTTCAAAGGGTAGTTCACACTTTGCTACAACAATGAAGTGGCCATACAATGGACCCTCAGTGTTGATGACTCCTGTCCGTGTATTTTCTATCGATTGTGCGGTTAACTCGGTTAGCATTTTGGTTTGAGTCTGACACCACTGTATTGGCTTTTCAACTACATTAACTACCACTATGGCCCCCACCTGTAGAACAGCCTGCCGGACAGCCTCAGGACTGCGGAGACTGTTGATATTTTTAAAAGAAGATTAAAGTCGCACCTTTTTAATCAGGCTTTTAACTAATATTTTAAACTTTTTTTTCGTTTTTTATCTTTTTAGTCCTATTTTATGCTCTTAGTCTTTAGCTTTTTACTCCAGTATTTCCTCAGGGGGGGTCCTCCACACTGGGGGCTGTGTCGGGTCTGCTGAAAGGGTGCTGTCCTTGGGTCCCTTCGACCCGGTCGGCCGGGGGTTCCTCCCTTTGATGTGGGGGTCCACGCGTCTGTCGGAGTCGGGGGGCCCGGGTGCCCTTGATGGCACGGCCTGCGGCTCCTCCCAGTGTGGACGTTTCCTTGATCCTCAGTGCCATGCCATGTCTCCCTACTGTGTGTGAGTGTGTGTGTGTGTGTGTGTGCGTGTCTAGTAAGGTGGGAGGGAGGGGCTTTCTTAGTAATTGTTTTTACTTTTAATTGTGGTAATTGTTTTTAATTCTGTAAAGCACTTTGTGTTGCATGGCTTTGCAGGAAAAGTGCTCTACAAAAAAAGTTGATTTGATTTAAAGAGCAACAAAGTATATCATCTTGCATGTTGTATTTACTTTGTTGAAAGCTCTGCATCTGCGTGTGTAGTTTTTTCCCCCCCTCAAGGGCTCGGTGGTTTTGTTTTTGGTGTCTTTTTTGCCGCTACCTCAAATTCGGCATACTGGCTCATCACAGCAACACCCTTCTCTGCTTTGATAGGGCCCCGCCTCCCCCCGCAGAGAGAAGAGACTATTACTGACAAGAGGGCTCACTTCGTTCGAGCCTTTACTTCAAGGACCAAACGCTCCCAGGGGCTGAAAATAAACACAGAGTGAACCCTCTTCCTGTCTGTTTGGAGGCGAGATGTGAGGAAAACAGACACGCATGCACCTGACAATACAGTATATAGAGGCCGGCAAAATCAGCATCGCATGATTAATTAGTTAATCTGTTTTTGTTCTGAACAAGAAATCTTATCACATTATAATCTCTCCCTTTGGCACAAATGATAAAATTAGTCCTTAACTATACTCACTATACTACACTCACAACCGTTAACCATACCCCAACCCCATAATTGTTTTATTTAATGTTTACTGAATTCAAACACATTCCTTCTATACCCCTCACTAGGGTTGTGGGGGTATGCTGGAGCCTATCCCAGCTGACTTTGGACAAGAGGCGGGGTACACCCTGCACTGGTCGCAAATGTATTTCTATTTATTAGTGATATTTATGTTTATTTTTTAAGTTGTATTTATTCCCTTTATACTGGACAAGGTTTATAGTGGTATTATTTTTTTCCCACACCATCCTTTCATACAGGAAGTGGGAAAAAAAGTCAGAAAGTGAAATAAGTGTCAACAAGTAAACGTCATGGTGTGAATGAATAATTGAATAATCAGTAATGGACATGAGGGAGGAGTACAATTAAATATAACCTCTTCCTACTTTTTTTTGTCAGAGATGTTAAATTGTGTTAAATTGTGCATATGTAACCATGTGATGTGCCTTCATGTAACAGAAGTGTTTTGAACAATATACCATTTTTATGTCAAATTACTTTCTATCACAATGTCAGTAACAGATGTTGTAATTGTGTCCAACAATGTCCGCAATGCTTGCCCTGCTGTTAGACAGCATGCTTATAAAATTACCCAAAACATTCCTAGCGGTCAAAGAAGTTGTAAAACTTTAATCCGCTCCAAATGTCAGCTACAATAACTACTGCCGTGTTGAGTCAACTAATCCCATCCTTGGACTGCACTAGCGTACAATTATGTTCCTTTACCTACAGTCATATAACGCCGTGCATTCATCCAAGTTATATCACAGCGTACAATTAGCTCCAATAATGAGCAACAGGCTCGTGTCTGCTGGCTGTAATTCCCCTGGGGGAGAGGGGAGAGTTAAATTGGTACTGCAAATGATGTGCTATTATCATGCTATCTCTTTTGCACGAGGCCAGTAATCCGACATCCACAATATTTAACTATAATAAGAATCAATAACAAGTAATTCTTCGATGGATGTAAATGTAGGTTTTCCTGTGAATTGATCATTAATTCGGTTATTTTTTTTGTTTTTACAGACTAAAATGGACTAACTATGTTGCTTTTCAAAGTTGGGACTATCGGCACCAGTGTTATTGAAATACACATTACATATGAATACAATGTGAAAGCTTTTACCTGGTGCTTTGAAGAGCCATTTCCCGCCTGAGTAAGTAAGTCCAGATGTGAAGTGTCCAGATGTCCGCCTGCACTGTGCACGCAGCTTCCCGGTTCTCCGCCTTGTCTGACTTTGACTTGCTCTCTTTGAGGAAATTGGAGCTGAAGTGATGTCAGCCAAAAGTCTTACATCAGCCCGTTGGTCCTCATTTGAGTATTTTATTCCACTCTGCGTAATACAGTATCAAGTCTATAGGATTGGTATTTCATATTTATACATTTCTGAGGTATTTCTATGTTTTATGGCAGAATCAGACACTGTGGACGTTGAATGCCTGTCCAAATAAATGTACATTATGCCTCAAAAGTAACCAAGTGTTGAACATGCTGGCCATACATGCTCGGGCATCTCTTTGTGGCGTTTCAAGGTTTTTCCCGTGTATGCGTGGCTCCCACATCCCATAAATTTGCATGTTAGGTTAATTCCAAATTGTCCATAGGTATGAATGTGAGTGTGAATGGTTGTTTGTCTATATGTGCCCTGTGATTGGCTGGCCACCAGTCCAGGGTGTACCCTGCTTCTCGCCCGAAGACAGCTGGAATAGGCGATCTTAGTGAGAATAAGCGACTGAATGAATGCCTCAAAAGTAAAATGAATCTTGAAGTTTGAAACATTGTCACAGAAGTAATCAACTATAATCTTGTGCTATGTCATCTCTTGTGAGTATTTTGATGTTTCTTAAAACCTCACATTTGTTGAAATATGACAATAAAAACAATGAAAGCTTGAAGAAATAATAATAATAATAATAATAGGTTCCAATCACACTGCACGGTATGATACCCAATTCAGATTCTTTTATGTAGTGACATTACACAAAAATGTGTAATGTGAACGCAATGCGTCTGGAAAGTGATGCGCATGCGTGGAAGTAAATATGGCCCCTCGTGGGTTCAGTCCTGGTGCTTTTGTGGCAATTCTATGGATTTAGTGCAATATTTTGCCTGCATTCACACTGCAGGTCAAATCCCAATTCCAATCATCTGACTTTTTAATTGAGTCAGTGTGCGAGGTACAATTCAATTTTTTTCAAATGTGACTCAGTTCTTCTTCGTATGCCGATATAAATCCAATATATATTCAATCTACTACAGTCTGAAAGGTCAGGTCACATACTGTTTATCCTACCTAAACTTAACTGAAAGGCGCATTTGACTCCCTGGGACAGACGTTGCGGCAAGTTACCCACAAACTGCCACAGCCAAAAGTCTTACCGTCTTCCAGAATCATTTGGTGAAGAAAATATTGATTCCCATTGCACCAAATTTTTGAAATTGCCACAAATGTGCCAAGGAGAGCACAAACTGTGGCGATGTTTAATTCTGTAAACACTTGGCAAAGTATGTGCTGTCATGTTTTGACATCAGGCTTTGCGTTCACATTTACAAATTGCATGTTGTTTTTGGAACGTTTGTGAACGAGCACATAAAAGATAGGGTTTGAACAAAAGTCAGAGTAGGGCATCATACCCTGCAGTGTGAAAGTAGCAACCAAATTATTTTGTGTAGGATACGAAGAAGGAAGAGGGCAAGAATCATGGCTGCGATATCTGCGTATAGGTTTGGGGTTCGAGCCAGGAGTGGTGGGACACTGATGTGAGTAATCTAATCCGAAACATCTTTTTTCCATTGTTTTATGCAATTTATCTTTGTGACTGTTCATTTTGGCGAGGAATTGGGACATTTGTTGCCTTCGGATGACATATCGCCGGATATTCTCATGTTTAACAGTCTCATGTTAAACTCATGTTTTAACTGTGTATAAACGAATGAATGTTGTATTTTAACGTATCTTTTACTTGTTTTTATTCAACTCCATTTTTCTGTAAAGTGTCTGCGTATTTTGAAAAGCGCTATACAAATAAAATGTATTATTATTATTATTATTATTTATTATATACATGACCCGAACCTTCATACTACAGTAGCATCGAATTCATATGGGATTTATTTATTTATTTATCTATCTACATAGAAAAGATGCCTGGGTCGCATTTGGAAAAAAAAATAATTTTATTGTAAAATTAGTTTACTTACTTTTCTACTACATTTCTGTCAATCTTCATTATTATTTTCATAATTTTTTTTTCACATTTAATTTCTCTTTAAGCTATCATGACAGAAATGTTACTTAAATATGCTATACTAATACATACATACTATAATAGTAATTTAGGTGCTACCCCGCAGCGTACTTTGATTCAGTCTTGAATTTGTCTTGTAACACAACATCACCCCAAAAGGCTCTATAAAATGTATTAAAACACGACTTCTTCCCCAACGTATCATCAGTTTTGAATCATCATCGCGTCTCCATTGTCGAGCATGAATGCGATTATGAGTGATCGATCCCAGCGGTTAACATTTGGAGGAGCAACACTGCAATTTGTGAGCCATCACAGTGTGGCAGTGCAGCTCATTACGGCTAATGCACACGGAAACAAAAGGTTCTTTTCACGTTAGCATCAAATCCCGAGTTGGCAAGAGTGGATAATGTATGAAAACCACATCATAATTGAGTAAGTGTGGTTGTGCAGTCATGTTGCAAAGATGCTTTTAAAAAGTCTCTAATTCATTTGATGAATAATTGAATAAAGCTTCAGCAAGTTGGTGTTCACTTGTTGGTACAGAAATGGCGCCATTCTGAGCAGACTGGCGTGGAATCTAATAATGAGATACATTGGATGTTTTGTTTTATCTTGCTTTTCCTCACAGAGGATAAGAAACGTAATCAAAACATTACAGCTAGTAAATCTTAGTGGATGATTGAGTGCTTTGTGTGTCGGTCTCATGTAAGTACCACCTTAAACAAAGAAACAAAAACTCCCCCTCCTACTCTTTAGGACATTTCCTTAGCGCTTAATTAATTGCATGTACAGTCAAATAGCCAAACACAATAAAACACAAGTCATTGTGCAATGCATCTACCATTGACTCGTTGACTGCCTTTTGGACACCAATACACCAGTTATTTATTGCTAGCAACTTACTTTTTAACATAATGTTCTGCACACTTTGTTGCCATGTTGTACTCCTCCCTTATTTTGGCTAAAACTATTGAAGCAAATTACAAGACGACTTGTCCTTATTAAAAAATTACTACAATCTTGAGTTATAACCACTATACTGTAATCTCACAAATCACCGTGTGTATTTGACCACCTTCTGTTTTCTTTTTTTGGTCCCTGTTAATGCTTACTATATGCCTATTATATATTTGAATGAAATGTTTTATTATAAAGGCAGAAAAAAAAATCCAAACCTAAATGCCCAAGTGTGAAAAAGTAAAACTGAAGCTAATAACTGGTTGGTGGCCTTAGCAGCAACAACTGCAATCAAGTATTGTCATTCAGCCACATTGGAGGCTTTTCCAGCATGAATCGCCTTTTTAAGGTCATGCCACAATAGGATTCAGGTCAGGCCACTCCAAAGTCTTCATTTAGCCAATCAGAGGTGGACTTGCTGATGTGTTTTGGATCGTTATTTTCAGCTTGAGGTCACCAACAGATTGCCGGACATTCTCTTTTCCCAAACAGTTCCGTATAAAATGATGTGGAAAGCCACATCTGGCCTGCGGGCCTTGAGGTGGGAAAGAGGCGGGGGGGATACATCGGGTGACATAAGCGATTCCTCGAAGCAGAAACATTTTTTGTAATTAAGGTCCTTGAATTATTCGAATAATCATTGCAGCTTTGATTAATTTTGATTTTTCTTATAAGTAAACTAAGGACAAAATTAATCGTGATTACATATTTTAATTGATTGTAATGTAATGTAATGTATTGACTTGTGTTAGCTGCAGTTTGAGGCCAACCACCCATTAGCGTGACAAAAATAAAAACAAAGTTTGTTTTCCATCCTGCTAAGCTAACTTCTGTTATGTTTCAGTGCAAAATAAATAGATTTTTAGCTGCAGTTTTCAGCAGGTTTGAGGCCAACCACCCATTAGCGTGACAAAAATAAAAATAAAGTTTGTTTTCCATCCTGCTAAGCTAACTTCTGTTATGTTTCAGTGCAAAATAAATAGATTTTTAGTTCTGAGAGTATTAGGTGACATAGCGATTCCTCGAAGCAGAAACATTTTTTGTAATTAAGGTCCTCGAATTATTCGAATAATCATTGCAGCTTTGATTAATTTTGATTTTTATTATCAGTAAACTAAGGACAAAATTAATCGTGATTAATTTCTTCTGTTATGTTTCAGTGCAAAATAAATGGATTTTTAGCTGCAGTTTTCAGCAGGTTTGAGGCCAACCACCCATTAGTGCGACAAAAATATAAAGTTTGTTTTCCATCCTGCTAAGCTAACTTCTGTTATTTTTCAGTGCAAAATAAATCGATTTTTAGTTCTGAGAGTAATAGTGAATGAATAACCAGAGTCAGCAAACGCCATATAATATGCTCCAGGAAAGGGGTGACCCCTACCACCCTGCTAAGCTAACTTCTGTTATGTTTCAGTGCAAAATAAATCGATTTTTAGTTTTGAGAGTAATAGTGAATGAATAACCAGAGTCAGCAAACGCCATATAATATGCTCCAGGAAAGGGGTGACCCCTACCACCCTGCTAAGCTAACTTCTGTTATGTTTCAGTGCAAAACAAATCGATTTTTAGTTCTGAGAGTAATAGTGAATGAATAACCAGAGTCAGCAAACGCCATATAATATGCTCCAGGAAAGGGGTGACCCCTACCACCCTGCTAAGCTAACTTCTGTTATGTTTCAGTGCAAAATAAATCGATTTTTAGTTCTGAGAGTAATAGTGAATGAATAACCAGAGTCAGCAAACGCCATATAATATGCTCCAGGAAAGGGGTGACCCCTACCACCCTGCTAAGCTAACTTCTGTTATGTTTCAGTGCAAAATAAATAGATTTTTAGTTCTGAGAGTAATAGTGAATGAGTAACCAGAGTCAGCAAACGCCATATAATATGCTCCAGGAAAGGGGTGACTCCTACCACCCTGCTAAGCTAACTTCTGTTATGTTTCAGTGCAAAATAAATAGATTTTTAGTTCTGAGAGTAATAGTGAATGAGTAACCAGAGTCAGCAAACGCCATATAATATGCTCCAGGAAAGGGGTGACCCCGACTTTATGTTCTTTGAGGGGAGGTAGACCGTGCGACACTTTGAGGAGTTGCGGTTCAATGCTGTATTTTATTTTTGCACAAACTTGACAAATGTTTGTTATGACAGCCTGAAAGTCCCTGGACTAATTATGGAACCAGTGTCTTGTGTTATGTCTCACTGGTGTGTAATGGAGCATAATGCGGCACCAAAGCACGTGGCTGAGGGGGCGGTCAGGCTATTGCTTCTTCTCCAAAATACTCTAGTTTCCCCTCATGCTCCGTTTCTTAACATTCTTTGCAGGCGCTCGTCCTGATTACATGCAGCCGATCCCACCCTTGTGGTTTCTTTCATAACTCTGCTTTTTGAGACGGCGGGCCGCCCCGGTTCCTGTGCTGTTTTCATAGCTGTCTGCCAGAATCAGGCCTTTGAGGGAGCTCATAGCAGACCGAACCGAGCCAAACCCCAATGACAACGACAGACGCCACTAATGGCTGCCATGGAAACACGTGTTCCAAGTAAGGCTCAGCCAATGCTTCGAATGCTCTGGTGTGGCTCTGCAAACTGGCAGAAAACACACACAGACCACCCACTATAACGCTATATTTGCAGTTATAGATAAAAAGAACATAATGAACGGTTTTTGGACAACTTCTTGGCTGCATTTTGGGTACTTTCCTCTATTTTAGTCCCCGCTTCATAATTACAACTGCAAAACACACTCAACAAAAATACAAAAGCATCATTTTTCATGAGCTTAGCTGAAATGTCTACTTTTTGGTGATTGGTCACACGCCCAAAACAAACAAATGGGTTTCTGGGTCTCCCTGTTTCATTTGCTTTATTGGGCTGGAATGGTTGTTGTTTCCTATATACGTATTCTGCTTAGCAACAAGTAGCTGAGGTCAGCAGGAATAAGTATTGCAAGTATTGCTTGGTTAGCTAAAATTTTGAATTGTCAAGTTGTGAGTCATGTACTAGATTCATTGTCTATGCAGTTGAGAGTGTTGATATTTGAAGATAAATTGGAAGTTCATTCATTCATTTTCTACCGCTTTTTCCTCACGAGGGTCACAGGGGGGTGCTGGGGCCTATCCCAGCTGTCTTCGGGCGACTGGTCGCCAGCCAATCACAAGGCACATATAGACAAACAACCATTCACACTCACATTCATACCTATGGACAATTTGGAGTGGCTAATTAACCTAGCATGCTTTTGGAATGTGGGAGGAAACCGGAGTACCCGGAGAAAACCCACGCATGCACGGGGAGAACATGCAAACTCCACACAGAGATGGCTGAGGGTGGAATTGAACCCTTGCGTGCTAACCACCCGACCGCCGTGCCGCCTTAAATTGGAAGTTAAAAGGCACATAAAACATTCAATTAGAGTACAGTCCTTTTCCTGGTAAGCATCCTACCTGAAAGGCTACTAAAACACACACACAGAATCAGTCAGTTACATGTTCCTTTTCAAGTCCTCAGACAGTCGACATTGTCAGTGTCAGACGGCCAACAGCTCCCTGACTGACGAGATGACTTTTGACAACACAGTGATGCTGGCAGGGAGAATGCCACTCACTGAGTAGCTCTATGACGGCCCCTGTTTTTCTTTGGGTACTCCGGTTTCCTCCCACATTCCAAAAACATGCTAGGTTAATTGGCCACTCCAAATTGTCCATAGGTATGAATGTGAGTGTGAATGGTTGTTTGTCTATATGTGCCCTGTGATTGGCTGGCCACCAGTCCAGGGTGTACCCGGCCTCTCGCCTGAAGACAGCTGGGATAGGCTCCAGCACCCTCTGCGACCCTCATGAAGAAAAGCGGTAGAAAATGAATGAATGAAATATGAATGTCATTGGGCATACAATAAATGATCCCAAATTAATTAGATAATATTAGGGATGGGCTGCACGGCGATGGAGTGTTTAGCGCGCAGACCTACCAGCTAGGAGGCCAGGGTTCAATTCCACCCTTGGCCATCTCTGTGTGGAATTTGCATATTCTCCCCATGTGTGTGTGGGTTTTCTCCGGGTACTCCGGTTTCCTCCCACATTCCAAAAACATGCTAGGTTAATTGGCCACTCCAAATTGTCCATAGGTATGAATGTGAGTGTGAATGGTTGTTTGTCAATATGTGCCCTGTGATCGCCTCTCGCCTGAAGACAGCTGGGATAGACTTCAGCACCTCGTGAGGAAAAGCGGTAGAAAATGAATGAATGAATGAATATTAGGGATGCTCCCTTCAGGATTTATGCTGCCAATTCCGATCGTGCACAAGTGAAATTGGCCAATCACATTGATTAATTATAATTTTTTCAAAGTCAGGAGAATTCCAAGGCCTCCAAAATATCGAATTACAAATACATTTTGAAATTAAAAAGGGGATAATGTGATTTTTTTTTAAATGGGACTCAGAATTCCTGGCTGTACCATTGGTACTAGCTACTGTGCATGATATGGAAAAAGGAGCCATAAAATCACCTTAATTTAAACAAAAACATATTTTACTTACTTTCTGAAGATATGTCACTCGTGAAAGAGGACTTCCAAGTCAGCCAATCAATCACAGCATCCCCAGTTGGTATGTTAATAAATAATTTCACATTTTATTTTAAATTCCTATTTATATTTTGAATTTATTTTAGATGGATGATTATTTCACGGTGGCACACACACACACACAAAACATTCCACACCAAATACTGATAGTTTCTTAACCAACTTTCCACTTTGTAAGGCTTCTCACTGTATGAGATGACAGGTAGCTGGTTATCCTGCTGCAGTTTTCACCTTGACAGGATACTGACTCCAAACAATATGGCTCCTGTCTTTTTTGGATGATGGCTGATGCTGGGCTCCCATCATGATTGTATACCAGCTATAAAAACATTTATTACAGGGGTGGTTATCACATCTCCGTGGGGTGCAGCTCTTGCAATAAAGACTAGACTATTTTCTGTGCTGATTCCTGTAATGGTGTCAACGCAAGACCACTAAAGACCACTCTGCTCACAGCGCCTGTAATGATGTTTAACCGATGCGGCTCCGTGCGGTCCTCATCAGAAGATAATGAGCTTGTTTGACAAGGATCTGTTATGAGCAGCCATCTTGGTGAGGGGCCGTGTTTGGTGTGCCGAAAGAAAAGACACAAATAGAATTGAGCTGGAGTCATGAGCCAAAAGATGCAACCCCCAAATCCATTACAGTCTGCTGTTTCCATGGCAGCAGATGACCTCAAATCCTTTTCTCGCCAAGCTACTCTTCTCTCTAATGTTATCAAGAACAAATCCCAATGTTCCAGTTGGTGAAAGCGCTGCTGGTGCGATGATTACATCAGTTTACAACGCCGCTGTGTGTGCGTGTGTGAGCTGTTATTGTGGCGTAAAAAGACTCCTATGGATCATCCTGGCAGTTCAATGTTGTTAAATGGAAGCTCGACATACAAGCACTTGCACTTCTGCACGCATTTAATCCCCCCCCCTGTTCCCCTCCCACAACATAAAATTCTATTTTAATAATGAAAAAAAGGAACAGAAAAAAAAACAATTCAATTCAACACAATTCAATATAAGGAGAATAACATTGTTTACAAAAAAATGTCTACAGCAGGGGTCTCAAACACATTAAAGTTTAATGTTTGATATGGATGCTGTATGGCATCATGTACCCAGAAAAAATTATTACGTTTGATTAATGTTCATGTTAAAGGTTAAATAACTGTTAATAGTTATCCTCCCTATCCGTGTGGAAGTGGTAAGTTTTTGGCTTTTTAAGTTTAAAGGAAATAACTGGGAGGCTACCGTTTAGGTCGCTAGCCCTCTAGTTTGCGAGTTAGCATGTGTCTCAAGACCCTGCAGTTGCGCAATATGTTGTAAATAAAAAGAGTATAAATGTGACTATAGTCATGTTTTGTCATGTCTACAGGGCTCTAATAATGCTTTGTTCATTTTAATCTGAAAAAAATAATAACTATATGTGGTTTCTTAATGTTTAATTATTTGCCGTTTTATTATTATTATATTTATTTATTACTGATTGATTTTCTTTATTCTTGATCTTATTTTGTGTAGAAAAATAAAAATGAAGATATTTGAGAACAGTGGAATGTTTTATCAGAGCTTCTCTTGTAGAAAATTGGAACCAAAGCAAAGTTTATTCATTTTTCTGTTTTTAATAAATGTGTTTTTTTTTTGAAAAACCTGATGCGGCCCAGCCTTGCCCAGACCCTAGCTCCAGTGGCTCCCAGGTAAATTGAGTTTGAGACCCCTGGTCTACAGTATCCAAAAATGAAGATATAGAAATGACAACACAAAATTAAAGCAATTGATACAAAATGGTTTATGACCTGTCTTCACTAAAATAGTAATAATAGTATAAATAAGGCAGAAAAAAATCCAAACCTACATGACCCTGTGTAAAAATGATTGCTCCCCTTTCAAAACACAACTGTGATTAAGTGAGATCTATCAGTCTGGAAAAAGTTATAAAGCCATATCAAAAGCTCTGGGACTCCAGCAAATCACAGTGAGAGTCATTATCCACAAATGGCGAAAACATGGAACAGTGGTGATCCTTCTCAAGAGTGTCCGGCCAACCAAAATGACCCCAAGAAGACAAAACCAGTTTATGACTTTCTAATTACGGGTTTTAACATTGTTAGCGCCCTGCACATATGAAATAACACCCCTGTAGTCACCTTTGCACACCTATTATTCTTTGTTTACATCACATTGCGCAGGAACAGGGTCACTGCAAGGACATAAGAGATGCTTATGTTAGCTAATGAGCTCACTGATTAGCCTCTCGAGTTTACTCATTCTAAATTTAAGAGTGTTTCAAACGAAGTGACAAAACGTACCACTTCCACACGTAATGGGAGGAGAACTTTGAGGTTTAACAGCTGATAATGGCCACGGATTCTGAGGTTGTTGTAGTGTAAAAACTTAGGGCATGACTTGATGACTATGATGGAAGTCCATGACCCAATTTGGGGTCGTAATAAGTCACAAAAGTCGTGTGACATCTCGCAAAAGTATTGCATTATTTTGCAAAAGGTGATGCATTATCTCAGAATTTTTTTTTACTTTTAAAATAAAATAAAAAAATAAATTTAAAATAATTTATAAATTATTAATAATAATAATAATTAATAATTTAAAAATGTAAAATTTAAAAATGTAAAAATGTAAAAATGTAAAAATGTAAAAATTTAAAAATTTAAAAATTTAAAAATTTAAAAATTTAAAAATTTAAAAATTTAAAAATTTAAAAATTTAAAAATTTAAAAATTTAAAAATTTTAAAAATACTGAAAAATCTAAATAGTACTCAAAATATATTCGGCATTCTTTAAAGTTAGTCAGCAACCAGGGGTTTGTGTTGTTGTGTGCTTCGGGTTGAAACAAACACACAAATGAAATATAATGAGAATAAATGTGTATGATTCTGAGTGTGTACAGGGACAAAAAGTGTATTGCGATTAAAATAGCGTTCACCGTCATTGGCTGTGAGCTGACAGTTTGACAGAATGTGTCTAAGCAGCTTGGCAGACATTAGCATTAGCCAGCAACTCATCACCAGGCTGTCACTTTGGAGCAGACAGAGGTCAGAGTCATGTTTTTTCCGTCTTGTGAGACATAGTTAGAAGCGGCGTATTGCACCTTTTTCTCCTTTCACCACACCTCCAGCAAAAATTAATCATTTCCTTGCTTCAAATTAACACCGGTGTCTATTAGTCACCGTCGGAGGCAGCCTTATCTTGCAAAGTCTTAGTCGGCCACTATGGATTTCCCCCAGGGGCCTCCACCTGAAAGTCTAATAACCTCCAAGCATTACCATAAATTAGCACTCACAAGACCTGCGATTATCAATTTTATCTAACAGTGCCTCCACAAGCCTGATCTCACCAATTGCTTGATAGAAAGCACAAAACAAACAAGCTTGTCTCCCGCCTCCGCTGCGAGGCACCAGAAAAGGCCCGCGGCAAATTTAAGGGGGGTAGCTGATCCTGCCGTTATTGAATCAAGCCCGCGATATCGGTCTGCAAGGTGGCGCGTCAGTTCACAAGTGCAGCTACACAGAATTACAAATGTGATCTCTAAATCTCCCTGACATCACCTCCCACTCCTGAGGGGTGGACGGGGGGATTTGCAACCGCAACCTTCAGCGAGTGACTCATTTTCTTTATCGTGTGGTTTTAACAGCACCAGAGACTTGTGTAAAGAAATAGTAGCTCTTAGAATCTGTTTACACTTGGAGTGATGGCTTTCAGATGACCTTGTTGTATACTTGAGGAGAGATGTGATGCAGAAGAAAAATGCTTTGTTCATCCTGATGAAAATTGACATATGATCTGATATCGATAATTTATCCGACTGCTACCAAACTTGAACCATGTATACCGGCCATACTGGCGATGATAAATTGGGAATCACTTCACTTTGTGTCATTGCCTATGGGCAGAGTGAGCAGGTTGTGTGACTCTAATGACTGAGATGGATCAACTGTCTCGTGTTGCTTGTGTGTGTAATAAAGGTCCCGCCCTGGAAGAGGGTCATAGGTACCGCAAATTGGCGAATGACGAATATAGATTCAATAATCCTCCAATTAATTTTGTCCAAGGAAAACTGTAGGCTAGTCAATTTACACTGTAATAATATGCCTGCTGATATAACCAGAGATTCATGCATTCATTCATTTTCTACTTGCCTATCCCAGCTGTCTTTGGGCGAGAGGCTGGTCGCCAGCCAATCACAGGGCACAGATAGACAAACAACCATTCACACTCGCATTCATACCTATGGACAATTTGGAGTCGCCAATTAACCTAGCATGTTTTTGGAATGTGGGAGGAAACCGGATTACCCGGAGAAAACCCACGCATGCACGGGGAGAACATGCAAACTCCACACAGAGATGGCAGAGGGTGGGATTGAACCATGGTCTCCTAGCTGTGAGGTCTGCGCGCTAACCACTCGACCGCCGTGCCGCCTAACCAGAGATTGAAAAGTATTATATTTATTCATCTATTTTCTATACCGGTCACGGGGGTGCTGGAGCCTATCCCAGCTGTCTTTGGGCGAGAGGCAGGGTACACCCTGGACTGGTGGCCAGCCAATCACAGGGCACATATAGACAAACAACCATTCACACTCACATTCATACCTATGGACAATTTGGAGTCGCCAATTAACCTAGCATGCACTGTAAAAAAAATTCTGTAGTTTTTACGGAAAAAAACTGGCAGCTGTGGTTGCCAGAATAATCCTGTAAAAATTACAGTAGAAATGTAAACAGTCTTACAGGCTAAACTGTAAATTTTACAGTTTAAAACTGTTACAATTTACAGAAAGAATACACTTGAATCTTGTCAAACTTGCTAAATTTTTTTGTTGAGTCAATATGGTTATTTTGTTATTTCACGTTTTATTCATGTAATATTTGCAGAAAATTGTTGTTAATTTTACATCAAACACTATTAAACCTTATGGAAAAACACTGAGCAAAAAACAGCTGTAAAAAATAGCTGTAATAAAAACTAAAAATACTGATATGATATAAATACATCTCTGTGTGGAGTTTGCATGTTCTCCCCGTGCATGCGTGGGTTTTCTCCGGGTACTCCGGTTTCCTCCCACATTCCAAAAACATGCTAGGTTAATTGGTGACTCCAAATTGTCCATAGGTATGAATGTGAGTGTGAATGGTTGTTTGTCTATATGTGCCCTGTGATTGGCTGGCCACCAGTCCAGGGTGTACCCCGCCTCCCGCCCAAAGACAGCTGGGATAGGCTCCAGCACCCCCGCGACCCTTGTGAGGAAAAGCGGTAGAAAATGAATGAATGATATAAATATATATTACTGATATATTTACCAAATTAAACTCAAATATTTATTAAAATGTACTAAATTATGCAGTATTTACAAACTTACTTTACCGCCATATAAACAGCTTTCTATTTTAATGCATTCTATTTTATTACATTCTAAACATTATTAAAATCATATGCTCAAATCATATTAAATTGATATTGAATATCTGAAATATAGAACCAGAATATAACCATTATACACCTCTTGAGTCATCTTGCTAAAAGATTAGTGCCAGAAAACACAAAAACATTTATCATTAGGGTCACGGGGGTGCTGGAGCCTATCCCAGCTGCCTATTCCATCTCACATTCATACCTATGGACAATTTGGAGTCGCCAATTAACCTAGCATGTTTTTGGAATGTGGGAGGAAACCGGAGTACCCGGAGAAAACCCACGCATGCACGGGGAGAACATGCAAACTCCACACAGAGATGGCCGAGGGTGGGATTGAACTCAGGTGTCTTAGCTGTGAGGTCTGCGTGCTAACCACTCGACCGCCGTGCAGCCTAAAGTATTACATGATACAAGAAACCCTGTCAGTCAGTCACAGTAAATAAACTGAATCAGCTGCCTTTATAGGAACAGTAAATCAAGTACACACACTTGTCAGAAACAGCTTTTCTTTTACTGCAAATACACAAGATAATGTTGCATTGCTTTACCGCTGAAAACTTTCAGTAAATCATCTTTTTTTTAAAATCAAAACAAACAATAAAAGAAAGTTAAGCTTCGGCGGAACGCACACAAATACGGTCGGTTTCCAAACACTTTGTGTCAAAATGACAGACAGTGACATCGGACCTTTGCATCAATCTCGAGTGAGATGCCTCTGCAGTGCGGCGCCTCCACCAGGTAAAACAAAACAAAAAAAAGAACTGAAACAACTTCTCACCTGTTTTTGCATTTTACGCTCCCGTATCCATATTTACAGTATACAATGTACATTACAGCATTGATTCTAAAAGCGTACATCTTTACAAAAGGAGTATTGTGTTTAAGTGGTTTACAACATTTCTAAGTAGTTCTATCCATCAACCAGTTATTAAAAAGCAGGCCTGAAAACTCCTAGGAGTACTTATTACGCATATTTATTACACTTGTTAAGATACTTACATCATCTTGTGTCTAGGATACAGTCACAATTGTAAGTTGGGTTATACGTTTGACTAATTAAACATTTGACCGATGATTATTTTAAGAATCTTATCACGAGATGAAGAAAGCAACGCAAATAGTCAAAATATTTGTGGTCACTTCAAGTTCACATTTTGGAGAACAAAATAAAATCCGGTTGATACAATGACTGTTTAAAAAGCACATACAACAATTAAGTAAACAATCAAAGATTTTATATTCATTTGAATGGAGTAGGATTTTTTTTTGTGTGTCAATGTAAGAGAACAAAGAACTTATTTTGCTGTACTTAAATTAAATAAAAAATTAAAGTCTCCATTTGAGACGGTGAACGACGAAGTACAGCTCAGCAATAATTCATTCACTCTGCAACAATAGAGCTGAAATAATTTTTCCCTTTTTTGAACTTATAATAATTAATAGAAAAACAATATTAAAAAAATGGTCCAACACAATGTTTTTATGTTCAAACACACCAAGTATCAACTCAAAAAATACTACCAGTGTTTAATTGGTTCCAGACACAACCATGATGATTGAACTTCCGCAAAGTAGGATTTATTTTTTATAAATTTAATATTTTTGTGGTTGGATCAAAGAAGGCCTGTCTACGACCTTTTCAATATAAATATATTTTTAATTGTTACAACCGTCCAGATATGAAATAACACCCCTGCAGTCATCTTTACACTCCTATTACAAAATATAGTCAACATAAAAACACAAAATTTATATAAGACTTGTGTGTTGCTCTAAGTATGTTCCAGTGGTGCGGACAGGAAGTGACGCCATGAGTCGCGTTGACCAAAGTTATAGCCGCAACAGTAGCCAGTGTTCGGGATTATCATGCTTTTGTAAGAAAATTTTAACCTTAATCAAGTCTGGTGCTTGTGTGTCTCACTGAATATTACAGCAATATTACTGACACCTACTGACCAGTGTATAATATTGCATATCATCCCGATGTCTTTGAATGCCTCTTCTGAATGCCTTATATATGTATCCTTGAAAGGATTTAATTGACTAATACCTAATAGAGCTAGTGACTAATAGTAGGCCATATTCAACCACAAAACAGCAGGATTTATGAATGAATATATTTATGAAAACTATGACAGCGAAGACATGAGCGATGGTTGTACCACCATTTTTTAGGTCATTGGCTGGCCGCCCTTGTGAAGTGAGTTGATATAGATTTCAACAAAGGAACATTTACTTGGAATTACATTTCATCTCATCTTTGGTTTTATTTGTACAATGTATTACATGTATATATCTTCAATATAATATATATATATATTTTTAATCCTGAGTACTACCAAATGAGAATGAGAATACATGTTTTGTGCCGTAATCTACCGTTACTTTGACATCTGTTAATATATTTTCCCTTTGGGATAGACATAATTTTCAATTAATTCTTGATCAATTGAGTGCAGTACTTGGCTGCAAACAGCAGAGGCGCTGTTGAGTAATCTCATCTAATTACAAAACTATTGTATAGTTAAGATAAAGAGTTGTTTATAGTAATAGTCTTTGTCCAAAAATATTTCCTTTATTTTTATTTGTCATATAAAAATTTAAAATGAGAATGAATTGATACTCAATTTGTCCAATGCACATCCCTATTTGTCACTGATAAAAATAAAGAGATACAATACAAGCAAAAACTGTATCTTCATGAAGCAATTCTGTTTATTATACTGGATGTTTGAGGTCGTTGTAGCCAATTTAACCAGTTTTTAGCCACATTTAAATCGGCACCTCTAGAGGCATTATTATTCTAACTAATATTCTGGCCACTGGCTGAATAATCATTGTATGATAATATTCTAATCATTTCAAAGCAGGTAGAAGCTTGTTGGTTATAATGAATGTTGATAAACACCTCAAGGTCACAGCGAGCAGATTGTCAGATTTCTGCAAAGAATGGGTGAAGTATGGGTCCAGTACTGTAGGTCACATTGACAAAACCCTGTCAAAGATAATGCATGGCTAATAATGTTCAGTAATGGAGATGAGATGAAAATGCGGCGCTAATTGAATTAGTGCATTGTTAAATTTAGGCCTCGATGATGTGATAGTCATGCGGGGTCAATGATGTTAAAATGTTCACTTCTTGTATGTCCATGTTTGATCCGCAAAGTATCCTTATATGAGCCTTAATGGGGTTGGGCCTCAGGGTTGCCTGACATGAAAAAATCCCAGCCTTCTAAATTTTTTAACATTCACCATCCATGTTCAGAGGCATAATTAAACAGCGCTGCCCTAAATTGCTTTGCGGCAACAGAGGCTTGCGATGGCCCCGGATCAACCCGAATCTCAAGCCCCATTTAACCTCCATTCGCATCTCCATGTCTGCATGGCAAGTGAGAGTGTCTTCTGTTCTAAGGGGAAACATGGAAACAATCTTAGGAGGAATTAAAGTTCTAGTGATTCTTGGCGGACAGGTGTCCTGTTTCTAAGAGAATCTTAGAATCTAACAAAAAGAGTCTTCCACTCTGATGATGTTTAAAGGTTCTCTAAGAATTAGTCTCTGCACGGAAGCATACGATTCATCAGAAAGTGCAGGCGTAGACCACACCCACGACCACAATGTTCCCAATAGTGGCGACGATGGCGATCCAAAGCCAGATGGCATCGCTGGACATGGACTGAGATTCGTCCTGCTGGCCTTGCACGGAGGCAGCCGAAGCAGCGGCGTGGACGCTGGCCGACGAGTTGAAAAGCGAGTGCTCGCCACTGTAGTCGTCGTTGGGTGACGAGTCCATGAAGGCTCCCGTCATAACTGGGATCTGGCAGGGAAGAACAAAATCATTGACGTTACCAAAAACTGAAACAGTCGGTTTCGGTAAGGTCGAATGCTTTACTGTATATGGGGAAATATTTGTATTGTTCATGAGGGGCTGCACGCTGGTCGAGTGGTTAGCGGGCAGGCCACACAGCTAGGAGACCCAGGTTTGATTTCTGTGTGGAGTTTGCACGTTCTCCCCGTGCGTACGTGGGTTTTCTGCGGGTACTCCGGTTTCCTCCCACATTCCAAAAACATGCAAGCTTAATTGGCGACTCCAAATTGTCCATAGGTATGAATGTGAGTGCCAGCCAATCACAGGGCACATATAGACAAACAACCATTCACACTCACATTCATACCTATGGACAATTCAGAGTCGTCAATTAACCTAGCATGTTTTTGGAATGTGGGAGGAAACCGGAGTACCCGGACAAAACCCACGCATGCACGGGGAGAACATGCAAACTCCACACAGAGATGGCCGAGGGTGGAATTGAACCCTCGTCTCCTAGCTGTGAGGTCTGCGCGCTAACCACTCCAGTGCCATGCCGCCATCAATGATCTACCAATATGTAAACATATTTTGCTCAGCATGCAATATGATGTTAAATAATCTTAATTTTGTTGCTGGTTTCAGTCTCGACTTCAGTCTGTACAGTACAGATCCATAAATAGATATTATAAGTTTGTCAATAGTATTTAAAATTGCGAAAAACATTTGTGTCCCCAAGGGAGAAAATAACTGAGAACCACTGATCTAATGACAGATAACCTCATTAACTTATCCAAATCACTATCACAAACTAATACATATTCATGTGTTAATATGCGTACTCAAATCAGGAAGATGTTGGGGCATAATGCTAGCAGCTTGAATGTTGGTGCTCTCTAGGCAGCTGGAAGAATCTGCTGCATATTAAAGTCTTTTTAAATTAGCTTGTAGCTGCCTCGGTCAGGTCAGGTCACATTTGAGTGCGAGTGACCTTTAATTTGGGCCCAAGACTCAAAGCTCTGCCACACACTGATTCTGCTAAATTATTATGGAGTCACCATTGACTGTATTTCTGTGTTTAGCATTAAACCAGCAAAGAAATCTTTGTGTGTACCCTGTTTAATCTGAAAATATTTTTGTACTCGTTAGCATGCTATTAGTTTTTTTTTACAAATTCCTACTAAATCAGGGGTCTCAAACACGCGGCCCGCGGGCCAAATGTGGCCCACAGGACACTAGTTTGAGGCCCCCGCCTTGATAATGTTAGTGCGGCCCGCGCAAGTTTGATATGGATGCTGTATGGTATCATGTACCCAGAAAAAAATATTACGTTTGATTATTGTTCATGTTAAAGGTTAAATAACTGTTAATAGTTATCCTCCCTACCCGTGTGGAAGTGGTAAGTTTTTGGCTATTTAAGTTTAAAGGAAATAACTTGAAGGCTACCGTTTAGGTCGCTAGCTCTCTAGTTTGCGAGTTAGCATGTGTCTCAAGAACCTGCAGTTGCGCAATATGTTGTAAATAAAAAGAGTATAAATGTGACTATAGTCGTGTTTTGTCATGTCTACAGGGCTCTAATAATGCTTTGTTCATTTTAATCTGAAAAAAATAATTTGTCTACCCACCAACTATATGTGGTTTCTTAAGTTTTTATTATTTGCCGTTTTATTATTATTATATTTATTTATTACTGATTGATTGTTTTTCTTTATTCTTGATCTTATTTTGTGTAGAAAAATAAAAAGTAAGATATTTGAGAACAGTGGAATGTTTTATCAGAGCTTTTCTTGTAGAAAATCGTAACCAAAGCAAACTTTATTCATTTTTCTGTTTTTAATAAATGCTTTTTTTTTTTTTTTTTGTAAAACCTGATGCGGCCCAGCCTCGCCCAGACCCTAGCTCCAGTGGCCCCCAGGTAAATTGAGTTTGAGACCCCTGTACTAAATACTCCTGTGTATATATAAGTGTGAATGCTAACATGGCAGCATTAGTCTCACACACACACTTTGTTGAGTGCATGCGTGTGTGTGTATATGCATTTGGGAAGCAGTGCTTGATTAACACCGAATTAATAATTCAGACGTCACGTGAAAATGATGTACTGCTTTGGACAATTAAGGAGCCTTGTCAAGGATAGCCATTCTCATTGCTCTAATGTGTGTGTGTTTTCCTTCATTGATGGCGGGGTGGGGGGAGGGTGTGTCTGTGTGTGTGTGTGTGTGATTGAGAAATTCGTGTAGCTGGCTTCGACCAGAAAACACTCTCTGCTGAGGGAGGCTGAAAAACAATGCTAAAAATACCTCGGAGGGATGTTGCACTCTCGCATACACTGAAATTCATGCTTCCTCATTTGCTCACTCTCTCTCTCTCTCAGACACACACACACACACACACACACACACATGCTTCAGGTCTTCCCTGGCACACGAGGCTTGGGGAACTGTTTCGAAAGCGCTCCTTGGCCCCTGGTGGTGAATGATGACATGACACAAACCGTGGAGCGTCTGCTGTGAACACGAGCATGATGGAGCCAGACAGGCGTGCACCGTGTCCAGTAAACCTGCGCCACCCCCATACCATACCTCTTCACTTCATTCACTAACATAAAATAGTCAGTATAGTCAGTAGTCTGTCGTGTTAGCATCCACTTGAATATTTTGTAGCAAATGCGCTGTGCTGTGATACACAGAGGTGTTTAAATGTCTTTTGACAATTGATGCAAATGGGTAGGAAAATGCAATACATGCTGATCCCTGTTATCTCTGTCAAACAGATTGTCCTTGCATTGTTTGCTAGTGAGCTGGATTATGTAAAATAAAACCGATTTCCATGAAAACTTGCCATGTGGAGCGGTGACTCAGATCTGGTATTTTTCCCGGACTTTTTATTTTCAAAATTTTTACATAACTGCTTAATAAATTACATGATTCCTTCTGTTAAAATTTGTACAACCGTTACAGATTTTTTTTCGTTTCATATTTGAGTGGAATGTTCATGGATGAAAAAAAGGGGACCTATTATGCTAATTTTTCAACCCTTTGTATTGAGCTGTGGTCTCTATAGAGCGGCTACACACAATACATTTTTTTCGATTTTGCAGAATCTGCACCAATTCCAGCTATTTCCTTCGATTTGTGCTTCCCGCCTAAGCAGTCTGTTGATTACTTTTTAAAATATTTTATTTTTTATTTTATTTTATTCCATTCCATTCCATTCCATTCCATTCCATTCTATTCTATTCTATTCTATTCTATTCTATTCTATTCTATTCTATTCTATTCTATTCTATTCTATTCTATTCTATTCTATTCTATTCTATTCTATTCTATTCTATTCTATTCTATTCTATTCTATTCTATTCTATTCTATTCTATTCCATTCCATTCCATTCCATTCCACTCTACCCACAGCCCGCCTCTGGGCATGCCCACTCTGCTGTGATTGGTCACACGCCCAAAGTGCTTCCTCACTACGGGCCATATAAGGAAGTGCGCCCCTCTGTGACATCACAAAGGAACGGTTTTACCACGCCTTTTCAAACCCAGCGTTTTTAGCCATCCCAAACTTCTTTTAGGGCTCACTTCCAAATGCGCAAACCTCATTATCTGAAACTTTGGTATCGTTTAACACGAGAATCCAACATGTCTAACATGAAATCATTTGTATTTAAGGCCCCTAAAATGTCTGCGGAAAACTGCCCTTTTTTGTTTTTTAAAATTTTGCCCATCATCCAAATATCTTAGGTGAGACATGAACGCATCTTTCTCTTTTATGTATGTTGTACATATTGAAAGTTGCGAGCACAATGTTTTGATTTTTGAGGACAATATAATCTAACTACAAAACGCAATGAAAGTACCTGCACAACCCAGTCAGAATTTAGCGAGCACAACCAGTGGACCCTCTGATTTTCATCATATATTTTGTACTATGATGCAAGAATGGATGTGAAATGGGAACACTTGCAGAGACCCTGCATTAGAAACAACACAGAGAGAATTTTTTGTTCTCTATATTTATGATTATATTAAGTTAAAAAGTAAAGTGCAAAATGTCTACATGTTTCAAAATATTATAATATTATGTAATTTATATTGTTCTGGAAATGATTTTGGGAAAAATAAATATTTATATCATTTTATAAATATGATGCAGTATAAATATTTATTGTAAAATAAGCAAATCGTTCTGAAATCTGTTTAAAAAAATAACACACAAAGCCTCCTGTTACTTTGACTTTTTCCAACATTCACTCTGATGCGAACACAAGCTCTCAACCTTGTCTGCATTCTTTATATTTATGTTTTATTCAGTAAGTCCACAGAAGCGAGTTGTTTGCATAAATTGAGAAGTGTAGTGTATGAAACAAAGTGTGCAAAAATATTCCAGTGGATGTTGCTGAGATCTAAATATTTCATTGGTGTTATTTGCTGTTTTTTTTACTTTTATGTATTTATTCATCAATGCTCTGCCTATAGATGTAATATGTGCAGAAATACATAAATATAGCTATAGGGATGCTCTTGTGGCTTTTCTTCAAAGTCACAATTCCCATGTGCATGTTGTGCATGACAGAAGTGCAGCAAGAGGCTGATCACTAATGGAACGAAGGGAAACTCAGTGGAGACCTCAGGAGGGGAGTATTCCAAAGTATCTTAGCACTTAAGTGGGCGGAGATGGTCATCCCCTATGCATAACTGGCAGGGAGCGGATGCTTATTGACATTTCATGGATCAGCGACTTCTGTGGCACTGTACAATATGGTACTCCATATGGTAATCCTTCAGCACAAGAAAGAGGTGATGGGAACTTATGGAAAAGTCACTGGAGTTGGTTGAACAAACGCCAGATCGAAAAGTACTACTCGCTTGACTAGGACGTTTTCTATCAGGTAAAGCCTTCAACAGTTGTTCACAAAGTTCTGACCTCCGTTCGATATGGAAAACACAACTCAAAATCATAGTTCATTGAGGATTTGTGCATTACAGGCAATGTACCGCAACGTACTGCATACATGAAAGATTAGCCTTCAGCAACAAAACATAAACCTGTCATCAACCATGTTTTTTTTTTTTTTATTTATGTTTGACTGGATTGCTTTGTGTTAACTCCAAAGCATCTTTCAAATAGGGATTTCATAAAATTGCTGCACCAGATGCAGCAATTATTTACACCAGGGGTCTCAAACTCAATTTACCTGGGGGCCACTGGAGCTAGGGTCTGGGTGAAGCCGGGCCACATCAGGTAAAAGAAAAATAATTTTAAAAAAATTATATAGAAAAATAATATATATATATAAATAAAAATATAATAAAAATATTAATAAATATTAATTATATTAAATATTAATAAATATATATATTATAATAGTCTTCAATGCTTCTGCTATACCCTCCACTTTTTCAGTGCTTTGGTTCTTTAGAAAAGCTCTGACAAAACATTAAATTATTATAAATTATTATAAATTTTGATAAATTAATTTTTAATTGTTTTAATTTTAATTATCAAATTAAGTAAATTAAAAATTAAATTAAATAAATGTTTAATGTTAATTTTTATTTTTTGACACAAAATAAGATTGTAAAATAAATAAGCAAATCAAAAAACAAATGAAACAAATTAACAAATAATTTTTTATTTATTATTAAATTATTAAATAAATGTTTAATGTTAATTCTTATTTTTCAACACAAAATAAGATGGAAAAATAAATAAGAAACAAATGAAAAAAAAAATTCAACTTTCATATCAAGGCGGCCTCAAACGAGCATCCCACGGGCCGCATTTGGCCCGCGGGCCGTGAGTTTGAGACCCCTGATTTACACAGAAGTGAAGCTCAGATATTGCGGAATATTACTACGAATCCCAACCCAACTCCTATTTTGAGCTTTTGATACTAGTTCTAGGTATTACCGATGTCGGTTCCATTTGTACAGAACAGCGACATGGCACAAAGATGGAAAAATGCCATCTTATATAGGGGCTAAACTGGAATCTAACTTGGGATTCCAACCTGTCCTGAATGCAGCATCACCTGTCTTCTTTAGCCATTTATACTTCTAATTGAAAATCTTTGTTTTGGAGGAATGCATTCTGGGAATAACACTGTCAGGTCGTATTCAAGATAAGAGGCTAAAAGCTCTGGCAAAAAACATTTTGCACACTTGTTTCCCTTTAGCTGAAACACCCTGCAATCTCCGACCAGATATTCCCAAATTTGTCCATCCTAGCATAAGGAAACCATGCTGACAGCTAGAAACGCTACTGTCAGATCCTGTTACCCCCGTGTCTGATATCCAAAAGCAACGACACACCTTTTAAAATTCTTACCATCTGACCCCTCCTGCTAAAATATAGAGTAGAACCGCAGCAGCCAGCTATGAGGCATGCGATACATCTGCCTGCGGTGCATTGATATGATTCAAGTCCTTGTGATCTTCAAGCCAGATGGTTTACTATTTGCGAGCCAAAGCGAAGGGAAATGTATCATGACAGATGCTACTGTCACATCATGTTCTCCCCATTTACAACATGAAGCTAACCCATCTGTCAAATTCCTACTAATGACCGTGTTGCCTCAATAAACAAAGATTTTTGTTGTTTTCACAAAGTTTGTATACTCTATGTATCACATTGGGTCCGACATGCTAGTGGGATGTAGTTTAATCCTTGATGATCCTTGATGACCTGGTCAATCTGTGATAAAAGGTCATCCAACTTGACACTTGACTCAGAATGCACAATAGATGAGTAGAAATAAGCATAGTTCAAGACTCCTTTTTTTTGTATTTTGCAAACATCAACTGCTTGTATTGTTTCTTGAAGTCGCTCATCTTAGTGTATTGTTTGACTTCCTTACTCAGCCTGTACCATAAGACTTCACATACTGATATTTTCAGCATTGTTCTTGCATATACTGTATATGTTTTATGTCATATTACTCCTCTCTTGTGGAGAAGTATTTTATAGTAATTCAAAATGAGGTGTTTTTGTATTTGTGTATACAAAAAATGTGTATTTGATATACAGTAACCCCTCATACCCATCAATTTCAATTAAGTAGGATTTCTTTTATATGAATACAATAGTTTCATACTTAGTGCATAGAAAACCTGTATGCGATCTTCTAAATACATTTTAAAACTATTAGAGACCTCTAGACATGGAATAACACCCCTATAGTCACTTACTCTTGTATTATATAATATAGTGGACATAATAATATAAAATAAGACTTCCTAGACATAAATAAGGGGGTTAAGTCAGAGTTAATGGACTACAATGCTGATGGGGATGTCTACTTATCCGAACAATCTCAATTCGAATCAAAAGCGCCACCTGCTGTTGTGTGTGGTACTGCAAGACAGTGCCAAGATTAGTGCCAAAAGTCACCCTATAGTCGTAACATTGTGACAATTTTCCATGATTGTAGAATAACTCCATAGATTAGTGTTTTTCAACCTTTTTTGAGCCACGGCACGTTTTTTTTTACATTGGAAAACATCACTAAGTCTATAGGAGGAAGGAGCTAGGTGTTGCCACACGGACCAATATTACATTGCTCTGTCAGTCTTTACACCACAGACACTCGACAGTAGCCATGTTTTTACATGAGGAGTTTTTCTCTTTCCGAATGACTTTTCCGGAAACAATGGTATACATGGAAGGGAACATTCCAATCTCTTGTCTGCATGCGTTGCTATAATCAACCAGAATAGTCAATGGGGCATGCCCAGTAAAACGTAAACACCAACATCACGTGATATCGACTTCCCCGAGTTGTTCTTTCACTTGTTGGAATAATTCCGTATTTGTCCAGTCTTGAAATTTAGTTTGGATCAAAAACAAACTTTCCGTATCAGTCCAGTGCCGATTGCTGGCCTCCATTTTTAAAACTGAAGAACGTCTGGAGCTGCGTGTTACGTCATATCTGAGCATGCGATATGATAAATTTAACCAGGAAAAGATCAAATTCAAGCTTGCTAATATTTTATAATTCAACTCGGTACATGTTTTATATAGATATATATTTTCTTTTGACTTATGGACTTGTGAATGGCGTATAGAAGGGTTTAGATTCTGTTCCACAGATGGCGCTAATGCACACGAAAGCTGCTTGCCAACCGCCAATAAACAACAGAAGAAGAAAAACGCACCCTGACAACTTTCCGTTTGAGCGGCTACAAGATACCTCAGTCGGATTGGGGAAAGGAATATTACATTATATATTCATTCGGCGGGCGGCACGGCGGTCGAGTGGTTAGCGCGTAGACCTCACAGCTAGGAGACCAGGGTTCAATTCCACCCTCGGCCATCTCTGTGTGGAGTTTGCATGTTCTCCCCGTGCATGCGTGGGTTTTCTCCGGGTACTCCGGTTTCCTCCCACATTCCAAAAACATGCTAGGTTAATTGGCCAGTCCAAAAAAATTGTCCATAGGTATGAATGTGAGTGTGAATGGTTGTTTGTCTATATGTGCCCTGTGATTGGCTGGCCACCAGTCCAGGGTGTAAACCGCCTCTCGCCCAAAGACAGCTGGGATAGGCTCCAGCACACCCTGCGACCCTCGTGAAGAAACAGCGGTAGAAAATGAATGAATGAATGAATATTCATTCGGATTGGCACTATTTTTTCGGAATGAGGCGTATACAAAGGTTAAATTCTTTCTGTTTGAGCAAATAAACCAAATGCACGTATACGTGGATATTGACATAATATTTGCAAATGATGATTAACGAATGTTAATTATAAAAAGTGATATTGGATAATTCCTCACGGTCACACCTAACAATTTCTCAAGGCACACTAGTGTGCCGCGGCACAGTGGTTGAAGATCACTGCCATAGATAATGCTGAAGCTGTGTGAGTTTTCACACAGCAATGACATAATTAGATGTGTGATGTATGAAATACTAAAGTACTTCCAACACAATATGATGTCATAGTAGAAAAACCTCCCCATGGCTGACCAAACACAGGAAGGATTATGTCTCACAGCCTGCCAGGGAACACTGACCATTGTCCTCCCAGTGGAAGTGGAAGAGCAGGCCAGGGACAGGGAAGAATGGACTTCCCTACTCTGACTGCTGCCTCCGAGACCCCGGATCCGGATGACTGGAAAAAATGTATGGATGGATGTAGAAAACCCGTACACACCAATAGCATCCATCTGTTCCGATTGTTTATACAGAAGAGACATGCAATCGGGGTTATTCCTACAGTCTCCTTCCACCTGCTCTTCTCCCACAGCCTGATTCATTCTCCACAGCTGTTCATGGCGTGACATGGTTGAGCACGGTAATTGTGAAATGGAATGAAGCTTAATTGCTTCCGCCACCAGTTAAGCGCTCCCTGAAACCACTTCTAAAATATGTCCCTAAAAATGTGTATTTGTAAATGTTATTATCCAATAGACGGAATTGAAAAAAAAAATGTCTCTCTCAAGTGAGTTTGTGCATGCTGCGATGATATTGTAAAACGAGAGGGAAAGGCTTGTGTCCTCGTGAGAAACAAGCTGTTCTGGAGGGGGAAAACAGACTCTGAGGAGGACCCCTGCAGTGTGAAGAATGGACTGTAGTGTGCTTGGCATCCAGAGCACAGTTAATGACAGCGCACGGCAGCTGTAGGATAGAACCACAACTGTTGTTTTACCTGACAAAAAAAAAAAAAAAAGCTTTAGTGTCTCACAATGCATCATGCTCCATTTTGTTGTGCCTGAAGTCTTTGTTTTGATGCGGTACTTCCCGAAGACAGCTGGAATAGACACCCCCCGCGACCCTCGTGAGGAAAAAGCGGTAGAAAATGAATGAATGAATGAATTTGGCTGGCATTCCATTTTTTTCTTATGAACGGGGAGAACATGCAAACTCCACACAGAGATGGCAGAGGGTGGAATTGAACCCTAGTCTCCTAGCTGTGAGGTCTGCGCGCTAACCACTAAACCGCCGTGCCGCCCCTAAATAATCATGTATTGGAAAAATATTTTGTATGTGTTGTTTCTACATATATTGGAACACTTTTAGTACCCAGCCATATCAAAATTCAATAATTGTGTTTTTTGACGCACCCTAGCGCAGGTTCAATTCCATCCTGGGCCATCTCTGTGTTGAGTTTGCATGTTCTCCCCGTGCAAAGTAAATACAGCAGAACCTAGGAAGTTAAATGCCCTTAAAGTTGTACAATTTGACAATTTTGGTGTTGCATATAAAATGCCTGTCAGACAAAAGGGTCGGAGAATTGAGTCCAAAGTCCCAGCTTAGAAAAATAAGCTTTCACGCACGTGGCGTCTCATTTGGACAGAGTATACCCTCCCTCTCACCTCAAGTGATGGGATGAGCTGGATACCTGTTATCAACGAGTATATTAAACTAATAGTTTACATAAACTATATAAAATATTAGGGCGGCACGGCGGTTGAGTGTTTAGCACGCAGACCTCACAGCTAAGAGACCAGGGTTCAATTCCACCCTCGGCCATCTCTGTGTGGAGTTTGCATGTTCTCCCCGTGCATGCGTGGGTTTTCTCCGGGTACTCCGGTTTCCTCCCACATTCCAAAAACATGCTAGGTTAATTAGCGACTCCAAATTGTCCATAGGTATGAATGTGAGTGTGAATGGTTGTTTGTCTATATGTGCCCTGTGATTGGCTGGCGACCAGTCCAGGGTGTACCCCGCCTCTCGCCTGAAGACAGCTGGGATAGGCTCCAGCACCCCAGCGACCCTCGTGAGGAAAAAGCGGTAGAAAATGAATGAATGAATATAAAATATTATATACAAACTAAAATCCCACTGTTTTTAATGCTTAACTTTAACTTTTTATACCTGACTGCTGTGCCTGCATGTTTTAACTGTGTATAAACGAATGAATGTTGTATTTAACGTATCTTTTACTCTGTTTACTTGTTTTTATTCAACTCTATTTTCTGTAAAGTGTCTTTGAGTATTTTGAAAAGCAGTATACAAATAAAATGTATTATTATTATTTATTATTATTGTATTAATAATGCATTTTTAAGTATGGAAGGAGTACATTAGTCATTATCCGTATTCGTGTTTAAAGAAAATGCTCATTATGTATTCACTCGTCATGCAATGTGATTGGCCAGTCGCACACAGTGACCGGCTCTAACGAGACGGCTCGTGTTGCATTGCACTCGCTCATCCCTAGGATCAAGCATACCCCACGACCCTAAAGAGGCCAATGGTATAGAAAGTGGCTGGACAGCTGCTGTCCCACCCCTGTTGCCCCTCTGATTATGTCTATTTATTATTCATATTTACTGAGAACAAAATCCAAATAAATCGACTGGAACATTTTGTGTACGACATTGGAGCTTCTACTGTAACTTTCATTAATTCATTCATTTTCTACCGCTTTTCCTCACAAGGATCGCGGGGGGTGCTGGAGCCTATCCCAGCTGTCTTTTTGTTGTTTGTTGTCAGCTGTCTTTTTTTTGGAATGTGGGAGGAAACCGGAGTACCCGGAGAAAACCCACGCATGCACGGGGAGAACATGCAAACTTCACACACAGAGATGGCCGAGGATGGAATTGAACCCTGGTCTAGCTGTGAGGTCTGCACGCTAACCACTCGTTCACCGTGCAGCCCCTACTGTAACTTATTTTTTGTAAAAACAAGGCCTCCATGAGGCCTCCAACAGACAAGCTGCTTTATAATCTCAATGGAGGTAATATATACCGTAGAAAAAAACATGTCAAACAAAACAAACATTCTGATGTGCTAAGGCAGTAGACACTGTGTGGAGCAACAACGACACATCCAGAAAACAGAAGAATACATACATTGTATGCAGCGTTACTCTGCCACGTCTGTAAACATAACTCTGCTGGGAGATTTGCAGCAGTTTTAAGGAAGCTTGTTCACCCTCTCAGGCTTCTTAAGACCTCCACTTTCAGGCACAGGTTGATCCAAGTACTCAGATTTACAGCTCTGTCCTCATTGATTATTTTTTCCCCTCTGTCCCAGCAGCCCAGGAGGCCTTTTTTCTTCCTAAATAACTCAGTAGAACAAGTGTGACGTGATCTGTGCTTGACACCTGCGCCAGTTTGTCAGCACTGATGAAAGGATTGATAAAGCCTCTGCAAAGCTATGAAAAGAAGTGGCACAGAACAAAGGAATAAGGTAAAAAATCATTTGTTTAATATATGATTACAGGCCTTAAAACAGGGGTCTCAAACTCAATTTACTTGGGGGCTACTGGTGCTAGGGTCTGGGCGAGACTGGGCCGCATCTGGTTTTCAAAAAACAAAAAAAAAAAACAAAACGCATTTATTAAAAACAGAAAAATTAATAAACTTTGATTTGGTTCTGATTTTCTACAAAAAAAGCTCTGATAAAACATTCCACTGTTCTCAAATATCTTACTTTTTATTTTTCTACACAAAATAAGATGAAAAATAAATAAACAAATCAAGAATAAAGAAAATCAATCAATCAGTAATAAATAAATACAATAATAATAATAAAACGGCAAATAATAAAAACTTAAGAAACCACATATATTTGGTGGGTAGACAAATAATTTTTTTCAGATTAAAATGAACAAAGCATTATTAGAGCCCTGTAGACATGACAAAACACGACTATAGTCACATTTATACTTTTTTATTTACAACATATTGCGCAACTGCAGGGTCTTGAGACACATGCTAACTCGCAAACTAGAGAGCTAGCGACCTAAACGGTAGCCTTCAAGTTATTTCCTTTAAACTTAAATAGCCAAAAACTTACCACTTCCACACGGATAGGGAGGATAACTATTAACAGTTATTTAACCTTTAACATGAACATTAATCAAACGTAATAATTTTTTCTGGGTACATGATACCATACAGCATCCATATCAAACTTGCGCAGGCCGCACTAACATTAAACTTTCATATCAAAGCGGGGGCCTCAAACTAGTGTCCTGCGGGCCACATTTGGCCCGCGGGCCGCGTGTTTGAGACCTCTGCCTTAAAAGAAAACTGTACTTTTTGGGGAATTTTGCCCATTTTCCATAATAATAATAATAATAAGACATAAACACATATCTTTTCTGGGTATTTTAAACATAACATACATATATATAAAAAAGAGGCAGCCCATTACTGTATGTAATGGGCCACACCTATGCCCCCACAAAGCCCAGTTTTCTGCATTATGGTTCTGATGACCAATTTTGCAGGATCTGGTCCTGCTTTGCATGGTTCTGCGTGAAATGCACAGGCAAATAAATGAGACCAGTAATGGGCATGTCAGGAAAAAACGTTTCAAAAATATGAGAGATGGGAGAAATGCGTGTGTACATCCGGCCTTGATGTATGCTGCTAATTTGCAGTCACCAATACAAGATGATATCAAATAAATCAATTATGAAATGAGAATCACCCCTGCTGACAAAAAGTGATTTCTTATTCCTGCCAGCTGGGGACAAAGCTCGCATAGCTGTGTGTGTGTGAAAACATAAATATTATATCACACTAGGGGGGGATCCCTGGGGATTCACTAGAAGTCATCGTCTGCCGTCAATTCATGTTTTTTCAGAACACAGGTCACAGTATTGTTTATGTTGTGTTCAAATTTTGTGTGTATGTAACATCACTCTTTTTTTATTCCTGAGATAAACCAGGGGAGGATACATTTACAAACTTACATCTTGTTTTAAAAACTGCCGAATCCTCTGCATTAGTCATAATTGATCCTAAATGCATTTGCTAAAATTTAATTTGAAACAATGTCTTGTTGAGGGAAATTTGTGACACAAAATATAATTTGGTGAGAAGAAGACTGAATTATATTTTATTACTTTTGCCAAACTGCATACAGGAAAGTGCATTCAAATCTATTAAATTCAACATACTGTAGAGCAGCAGCATTTTTTTGAATGGCTTTCTACCTTTTGAAGTAATTTCTAAGAAAAAAATCTCAAAATCTAGTTTTGCCTATGTTTTTTTCTTTCATTTTATATTTTATTATATATATATTTATATTTATATCACATTTATTTTATCATTTATATGTATTTATTTCCCACAATTTAAAATAGCAGTTAAAAAAAGTAATAGAATTCCCTAAAAATGCTAAATGCTAATGCTAAAAAATGTGTCAAATGACAAAAATGTGATTTTTTAAATTATTATTAGTTTTTGTAATGAATTACCATGTATTGTTTCTTTAAATGTTTAATGAGAGGCTAAATAATATGAAAGCAGACCAAAACATAATTTAGTTTATTATTATAACTTACTACAGTTACATGTCGTTATCCATCACTCACATTTTTTGCAAAATGGGCATAATATGCCTTTCCCCCCCAAAGCCAAAGACCATAAATCATTAATGGAAGCACATATTTTAAATATGTATAAACCTGATTATGTGCAGCATGTGTTTTTATGGTACAGTTTACACCAAGGAACATATCATAGTCCAGGAACATATTTCATAGTGTGCAATATCACACTTCACTTCAAAATAATAGAAGCACGACTTGCTCATGCATTTTGCATTGTGATGCAGTTTCAATTAAAAGGCGCCCAGCACGCTCACATGCCACCTTTCTCTGGCTGCTGCTACATACTGCATAGATGGCGCCCAGGGCAAGACTTAGTGCATAAAACATTAAGAACTGACATTTTTTTTCTAAAGAAATGATGAGGTCTATTCAAGTACTGTTTAAAGCTTAAACAGAGTGAAATATAGCCATTGACTATCATTTTGCACAGTTAAAAAAAGTATTTATTTAATTTTTACATTTGTTTTATTATATAAATATATATTATTATTATATATATTATATGCTATATTATTATATAAATATATATAATATAATTCTAAATTATATAATTATATAATTATAATTAAAAATAATAATATATAATTAAAATTAAAATAAATTAAAAATAAAATTATATAAATTATAATTATAAAATATATTATATAAATATTCCTTTTTAACACTTAAAATATTTTTTTTAATTACTATATTTTTACAGAAACAATTTAATGTATATATATATATATATATATATATATATATATATATATATATATACAGTGAAGAAAATAAGTATTTGAACACCCTGCTATTTTGCTATTTCTCCCACTTAGAAATCATGGAGGGGTCTGAAATTTTCATCGTAGGTGCATGTCCACTGTGAGAGAGATAAACTAAAAAGAAAAATCCAGAAATCACAATGCATGATTTTTTAACAATTTATTTGTGTGATACAGCTGCAAATAAGTATTTGAACACCTGTGTATCATCTAGAATTCTGACCCTGAAAGACCTGTTAGTCTGCCCATTAGAAGTCCACCTGCACTCCATGTATCATCCTGAATCAGATGCACCTGTTTGAGGTCGTTAGCTGCATAAAGACACCTGTCCACCCCATACAATCAGTAAGACTTTAACTTGTAACATGGCGAAGACCAAAGAGCTGTCCAAAGACACCAGAGACAAAATTGTACACCTCCACAAGGCTGGAAAGGGCTACGGAGCAATTACCAAGCAGCTTGGTGAAAAAAGGTCCACTGTTGGAGCTATCATTAGAAAATGGAAGAAGCTAAACATGACGGTCAATCTCAATCGGAGTGGAGCCCCATGCAAGATATCACCTCGTGGGGTCTCAATGATTCTAAGAAAGGTGAGGAATCAGCCCAGAACTACACGACAGGACTTGGTCAATGACCTGAAAAGAGCTGGGACCACCGTTTCCAAGGTTACTGTAGGTAATACACTAAGACGTCATGATGTGAAATCATGCATGGCACGAAAGGTTCCCCTGCTTAAACCAGCACATGTCAAGGCCCGTCTTAAGTTTGCATATGACCATTTGGATGATACAGAGGAGTCATGGGAGAAAGTTTTATGGTCAGATGAGACCAAAATAGAACTTTTTGGTCATAATTCCAATAAGCGTGTTTGGAGGAAGAAGAATGAAGAGTACAATCCGAAGAACACCATCCCTACTGTGAAGCATGGGGGTGGTAGCATCATGCTTTGGGGGTGTTTTTCTGCACATGGGACAGGACGAGTGCACTGCATTAAAGAGAGGATGACTGGGGCCGTGTATTGTGAGATTTTGGGGAACAACCTCCTTCCCTCTGTCAGAGCATTGAAGATGGGTCGTGGCTGGGTCTTCCAACACGACAACGACCCGAAGCACACAGCCAGGAAAACCAAGGAGTGGCTCCGTAAGAAGCATATCAAGGTTCTAGCATGGCCCAGCCAGTCTCCAGACCTGAACCCAATCGAAAATCTTTGGAGGGAGCTCAAACTCCGTGTTTCTCAGCGACAGCCCAGAAACCTGACTGATCTAGAGAAGATCTGTGTGGAGGAGTGGGCCAAGATCCCTCCTGCAGTGTGTGCAAACCTGGTGAAAAACTACAGGAAACGTTTGACCTCTGTAATAGCAAACAAAGGCTACTGTACCAAATATTAACATTCATTTTCTCAGGTGTTCAAATACTTATTAGCAGCTGTATCACACAAATAAATTGTTAAAAAATCATGCATTGTGATTTCTGGATTTTTCTTTTTAGTTTATCTCTCTCACAGTGGACATGCACCTACGATGAAAATTTCAGACCCCTCCATGATTTCTAAGTGGGAGAAATAGCAAAATAGCAGGGTGTTCAAATACTTATTTTCTTCACTGTATATACTGAAGTATAAAATAATAAATACAGGAGAACTTGCTGTGTATTTAGGACAAATTGAAGCTGACAATCAGAGTAGGAACATAAAAAGTGATGATGAAGCGTTTTGGTTGCATGGAAATGACCCTGTGGCATTTTGACCACAATGGTATTTTTTTTTCCTTCCTCAGTTTGCTTTGTTGTCTCCACGTACACGGGCCGTAATTAATGATGCTTTTGCATTATTGTTGTAGAACAACAAACACTGTTTATTGCACATAGAAGCACAAAAACAAAAGGCGGGAAGGTTTAGTGATCTTATGCAAACACTCGGATTAACAACGCGTGTAGCTCATTAGGGACTTCATACTGTATGGTCCTGTAAGTCTTATTACTTATTCCGCTAACCATAACAATGTAGGAGTGTTTGCTGTGAGTCTTTGAGGACACTGAGGGCTGCAGGAAAACTGAGCACAGTGGACACAGTGGAGTATACGTAACACTGAAGTATTCATCAATGGAAATGCATCAATAATAAGTAGAGTCGTGGTAACAAAGCGGTGATAAAACGGCAATAGAAAACTGTCCCCCCCCCCAAGATAAATAGGCAAGGCAATTTATTTATAGAGCACCATTTGTACACACTGCTATACAGAAAAGAAGGATAAGAGTGCTTCATAAACAGGGAAAGAAAGCATTGAGTTTGAGGGGCCCTAGATTTTCATACGGTATTTGAACACAACACTAGCCTCTTTCACACAATCACATAGCCACATCAGAGCCGCTTTAGCTGCCTATACAGAGCCCACCAATGGCGGGATATTTTTCTGGGTGACTTCTCCAGCCCCCCCCCCCCCCCCCCCCATGGTATATACTTACTTTTTTGTCTTGTTTACCTACATATCCTTTTCATCATACCTCGCGTACCCCCTCACACATATTTTATACCTATAAATACATATTTATTTTTTTAGAATTGTAACACAACTGTTTTGATGATTTTGGCACAGCTGTGCCACTCTTTATTGTCTCCCCGGGGAAACTAGCTGTAGAGTACACGTTCCATTTTATTGTCTGGCTTAATATAAAATGACAGACAATATTTATCGGAAATCTTGGAAATCACCATTAGGTATGGGAATCACTGCAATACCTCATTGAGCAATTTTGCCTCCGCACGCAACTAAATCCTCAACAAACTGTAATGCCTGTGCTTGTGGTTAAGAAAATTGTAGTTACTGATGCAATTATCAGTCTAAGATATTTTTTAAGACACTCGTAAGTAAGGGTTTTCACACGAAGGAAGTGACAAACAGCGCTGTTATTTTGAAGGCCACATGCGTGTTGAGAATGTCTGTTGATGTTTAAGACGAACTGGGTGCAAGAATAAAAAATTTTCTCAGGACTTGCAAGACCGCCACAGTCACCATCCGTTCCGTCTCCTTACAATGGCAGCATTTCACCCAGTGTTTCTCAATTTGCGCCAGATTCCACGCACAAACAGTAGATTCTGTTTTTATTGGCCGAATCCGCTTCCTGTCTGCAATTCCGGAATTGTTTTCAACATAAGAGGACAGTAGAAGTGAGTGTCAGACTTCCCATTTCTGTCCCAGTGTTTTGAATTTTCCCTTTCATGCAGATGTCATTCGGTCTTTCATAGCCTGTGTGAAAGGGGAACAGGATGTAGTTGTGGGTTGCTAAGCCTTGCTCGACGTCAACTTGATAGTCTTGACATGTTGGCGTAAAGGCGGTAAAATGTACATTGAATAGATAAATGCTGATGTGCAGTGGCAGGAATGTCAAAAAAGACTGGACGTCCACTGGACGTACACGGGGAGGCTTCTTGTTGTTTGGAATTTTCCCTTCATGGGAATGTGGTACATAAAGTAGATAGGATTTCATTTGGTGTGCAAAACAATGTATGTGTAATGATGATGATGATGAAAGTGTACAAATATTGATAATAATCATCATCATCGTCATTGTCTTTCAAGCTAATGATTGAATAGCCTGCAATGAAAATATCATAATATTAATAATCATCGTGACCGTTGCCACTGTTACAGTAAGCTTTTGGAGATATTGTCTTTGTTAAGATGATGATGATGATGAAAGTGTGCAAATATTGATAATAATCATCATCATCATGATGATTTCATCATGATGAAAGTGTACAAATATTGATAATAATAATCATCATCATCATTATCATCATCTTAACAAAGACAATATCTCCAAAAGCTTACTGTAACAGTGGCAATGGTCATGATGATTATTAATATTATGATATTTTCATTGCAGACTATTCAATGTACAATATACATACAGGTAATCATTAGCTTGAAAGACAATAAGCAACGCTCCGACCAGGAATCTGAATGTGCACCTGAACGAAATAGGAGTCAAACCAAAATAAGGGCACAAAAACTGGAACTAAGGCCTCAAGGGAACATAAACAACAACGTCACACAGGCAAGTTCACAGAGCGTGACAATCTGGGCTTTTAGTGCTCTCGACTCTGTCAACTTTGGATGTGGTGCTATACTTGAACCAGACGGGCATACAGCTAGTGTGGATGTGCAAATGTACAGTATGTTGGTACTTCACTCCCTCATTACAGCTTAAGAGTCACACTGGACGTTGCAGTCTGGGCTTTTAGCTCAGTGGTTGCGCTGTCGTCTAATGGAGCTGTCTGAGCTAGGCAGGTTACAAGGGTCTGTCTGAACTAAGTGGGTTACATTTATCCTGGTTTGGATTAATATACATATATATATATATATATATATATGATATATTGGATTTGCACGGTGGTCGTGTGGTTAGCGCGCAGGTTAGGGTGCATCAAATTTGAATGGGACATTTTAAATTCATAATATCAATTTGGCTGGCCCAGGGTTCAATTCCACACTCGGCCATCTCTGTGTGGAGGTATGAATGTGAGTGTGAATGGTTGTTTGTCTATATGTGCCCTGTGATTGGCTGGCGACCAGTCCAGGGTGTACCCCGCCTCTCGCCCTCGTGTACCCCGCCTCTCGCCCTCGTGAGGAAAAAGCGGTAGAAAATGAATGAATGAATTTGGCTGGCATTCCATTTTTTTCTTATGAACGGAGAGAACATGCAAACTCCACTCAGAGATGGCAGAGGGTGGAATTGAACCCTAGTGTCCTAGCTGTGAGGTCTGCACGCTAACCACTAAACCGCCGTGCCGCCCCTAAATAATCATGTATTGGAAAAATATTTTGTATGTGTTGTTTCTACATATATTGGAACACTTTTAGTACCCAGCCATATCAAAATTCAATAATTGTGTTTTTTGACGCACCGTAGCGCAGGTTCAATTCCATCCTGGGCCATCTCTATGTGGAGTTTGCATGTTCTCCCCGTGCATGCGTGGGTTTTCTCCGGGTACTCCGGTTTCCTCCCACATTCCAAAAACATGCTAGGTTAATTGGCCACTCCAAATTGTCCATAGATATGAATCTGAGTGTGAATGGTTGTTTGTCTATATGTGCCCTGTGATTGGCTGGCTATAAGTGGTAGAAAATGAATGAATGAATGAATGATTATATTGTGGATACGGTTTCTATCTTCTATCTGTAATGACATTTAGCCCAATTTCGGGGGTCACATCCACGGAATCTGGTGTTGAGCCAAGTCAAGAGGGTCCGGATCTCTACTTTACTAAGTACATTTGCAATTTTTTTTAACACAGTCTCTGCGTTATTAGCTCCATGTGGTCTTGTTAGACAATGAACTCTGTGCCCACACTTGTATTCTACCCTACTGTGTCACGTCTGAGTTTATTAAGTCCGTCAATTTTGGTCCAGTCCTATCAGATCCTCGTCACTGATTATGTGGTTCATCCCCGCTGTGCCGTGGCCTTCCCGCTGAGAGCTTTTGTTCTTTTTTGGTGGTGCACAGCTGCGTCAACACTTTTGCTTCCTGACATCCTGCCTGATGGCTTTTGATGTGTTCTGGTGTTGTAGTTGTACTATGTACTACTACAGACAACTTGTCATTGGAGTGGTACAAAAAAAAAAAAACTGAACCAGCTTTCCCTCTGCAATGCAGACACATTCCAGGGATGGAGATGGAAGCCTTTAATTGAATCTCCACTCATGTAAGACTCGGTCCGGGGTGAGGGGGTGTTTTCACCTCCTACGACGCAGCAGAGCGACTTCAATCCACTCGGAAGTGCAGAGCACAGAGCAATGACAAGATGAAGAAACATCTTTTTCTTCCTTGGCCTTTCTCTGTCCTTACATCCTTTAGACTGCCACCATCTGTAAATATTCATTTGCGCTCGTAATGCCAGTGACAAATGGTGATGTTTGGCCACTCTGGAAATGAAAATGTTTCATTCATTGATGCCGAACCATCAACTAAATCAGCTTTTGCTATTAAACTGCTACATTGAACAAAAAAATTATTTGTCCTCACTAACAGATAAAGACCACTGCCCGATCACCACACACATTATTTGTTAAATTGAATTTTAAATGTCTTTAATTGCAGTTTCCACCTTCAGTGGAAAAACAGTTTTGCTTTTTAAGTTCAAGTAAAAAGCCCACCTCCACCATGGTAACCTAGATCTTCATTGGTCTGTAGAAGCATGTGATTTCTCGCAGGGAGCCAGCGCAGATCGTTAATTAATGATCACAATTAAATAAGTTATAATTGAATATAATAGGAAAAAAATGCAAGCTCAAACTGCATATATATTATCTGGTCATGGAATGAACCATCATAATAATGAATAATCCCCATTGTTATTTTTTAACTTACACAAATTGTACATTTTTGCTTATTCTTGGCCTAAATAAAAAATTAAACATGAAAGAGGTTTTTCCATGCCATAATATTCAATTTATTAATATGAAAACACACTTCACTGGAACAAATTATTGTCATTCGACACTAGCCATGTATACATGCACCCAAATATTCCAATTCCATTCGGGTTATTTGCTCAAACGGAAAGAATGTAACCTTTGTTTTCACCTCATTCCGAAAGAAAAGTGCCAATCCAAATTAATATTTATTCGGATTCACAGGGGTGGAATATTCCTTTCCCCAATCTGATATCTTGTACACGCTCAAATGGAAAGTTGTCAGACTGCGTTCTTCTTTGTGGTGTTTTTCTTCTGTTGTTTATTGGCGGTTGGCAAGCAGCTTTCGTGTGCATTAGCGCCATCTGTGGAACAGAATCTAAACCCCTCTATACGCCATTCACAAGTCCAGTTTTATTAAAAAAAGAAAATACATATCTATATAAAACATGTGTCGAGCTTAATTATAAAATATTAGTAAGATTGAACTTTATCTTTATCAGTTCCTGGGTGTGTTCATGCAGCGAATGCTGAGATATGACGTAACATGGAGCTTGAGAGGTTCTTCGATTTAAAAAAATGGAGGCAAGCAATCGGCACTAGACTGCTGCGGAAAGTTTGTTTTTGATTCAAACTAAATTTCAAGCCTGGACAAATGAAAAACTGGCAATACGGAGTTATTCCAACAAGTGAAAGAAAAACTTGAGGAAGTCGGTATCACGTGATGTTGGTGTTTATGATAAGATAAGATATGCCTTTATTTGTCCCTCAGTGGGGAAATTTGCATTGCACAGCAGCATGAGTACAGAATCAGTTAAGCAGTACAAAATACACAATATAGAAAAATAAACAATACAAACACCCCAAGTATTAACAAAATCAACAGTTTTTCCCAGCGTTATATAAAAATACAGTATGCAGATAATATGAAACCAGATGAGATATATGACCAGTCTATATTGAGATTTACTCCGCATGCCCCGTTGACTATTCTGGTTGATTATAGCGGCACATGTAGACAAGCGATTGGAATATTCCTTTCCATGTATACCATTGCTTTCAGAAAGGTCATTCGGAAAGATTCCATTCGGAAAGAGAAAAACTCCTCATGTAAACGTGGCTACTGTTTCCCTTGCTTATTCAATGTCTTTGCAGCATATTTTACACATGGCTATGGCTTGAGAAAATAAACCGGAATATTTAGTTCTATGTATATGTGGCTACTTATGTCGACATAAATGTGTTCCACTGTATTGTGATAACCGTGTATGCTTGTGTCTTGTGTGACGTATGGAGTGCTTATTGGACAGGGACCTTTGCTGTCAACACAACAAATAAATAAAGGATAGTAAGGGTATAAATTGTAGCTCTTAAAATGGCATAATGACATGGCATAATGCTAATGCTTCTGTGGCCTTTGTAATTGCTTCAGACAGAACACCAACAAATGACTTTGAACTCTGCCACTGTTTAAAACATTTCAAATAAAATCACGTCCCACTAGATTGTGCTACACAACGCCCAGGGAACATTATGCTCTTTTATTGAAATGACTTTGCACGTTGCCTGGACTCCTACCTCCTCACCCTCTATTGTCGCCTACAGTGTGACCACGCATCAACTTCCGAGACACGTCAAAGCACTCCAGGTTACACCGCATAAAATGACCTGTATCTGGTCCTACATACAGCTTCTCAGATATTCAGGTGTAAGCACAGCATATCTCAGACATATCTCTGCTGTAATGCAGGAGCCCGGGAATGTCTGTGAACATCTTTGGGGCTGACACTGCTGGTCCCACTGCTCTTCATCAAATAAGTAGGGAGAGGACAATTATATTCATTCATTTTCTCCAACTTATCCTCACAAGGGTCGCGGGCATGCTGGAGCCTATCCCAGCTGTCTTCGGGCGAGAGGCGACTGGTTGTCAGCCAATCATAGGGCACATAAAGACAAACAACCATTCACACTCACATTCATACCTATGGACAATTTGGAGTGGCCAATTAACCTAGCATGTTTTTGGAATGTGGGAGGAAACCGGAGTACCCGGAGAAAACCCACAGGGAAAACATGCAAACTCAACACAGAGATGGCCCAGGGTGGAATTGAACTCAGGTGTCCTAGCTGTGAAGCCTGCGTGCTAACCACTCAGACCGCTGTGCAGCCAGGACAATTATATATTTATTATACATTTTTAAAAATATTTTATATACTTAGAATTGGTAATGGTTTAATTTCATTTGAACATGCATCAGATTACAATTGAGTGCATCCCATAATCAGTTCACAGTTCCACATGTCCAAAAGGAGTAGGAAGAAGCAAAGCTTATTTAATCCTACCCCCCATCTGTTATTTGTTAATCTGTCACTGTTACATTTGTTCACTTCCTATATTCCAGGTATGATTTTTTTATATATACATACAGAACATTTTTAACATAAATAAATGTGACACAGTGTCATGGTTATTTTATTTGATTTTTCCTGCCTACAGGCCGCTAGTGCAATACAAAAGTGTATAATCACATGCAGAAATTAAAGCAGAATAAAACAACGCTTTGAGTACCTGAAAGATTGAAAGGGCTACACAAGTCAAAACGTATTAAAACGTACAAATTTACATGTCATTGAAGGCATCTAGCGCAAGTCTTTGCTGATGACTTGCAGTTACATTGGTACATGTTTGTATATTTCTGAGGTAAACTTGCTGTGTGTTTAGTTGCTGTGTAATGATTTTAGTGTTTTTAGAAAGTTATGTTGTTCTACTGTTATATATAATGACCTCCGGCGTCTTTCAGTGGGTTCATTCACAATCCTTATATGAGACATGAACACCTATTTACATATTTATTTCCTTTTTCTGTGTATTATAACGGCAGGAAAAAAGTGAATATGAGCTAGCCAACAATGTATGTCATTGGGAAACACATATGGACTACAAAGCCCTCTAAAGAAAACAACCTCTAACAGCTTTTATCATTTTACAGTGAAGAAAATAAGTATTTGAACACCCTGCTATTTTGCTATTTCTCCCACTTAGAAATCATAGAGGGGTCTGAAATTTTCATCGTAGGTGCATGTCCACTGTGAGAGAGATAAACTAAAAAGAAAAATCCAGAAATCACAATGCATGATTTTTTAACAATTTATTTGTGTGATACAGCTGCAAATAAGTATTTGAACACCTGTGTATCATCTAGAATTCTGACCCTGAAAGACCTGTTAGTCTGCCCATTAGAAGTCCACCTGCACTCCATGTATCATCCTGAATCAGATGCACCTGTTTGAGGTCGTTAGCTGCATAAAGACACCTGTCCACCCCATACAATCAGTAAGACTTTAACTTGTAACATGGCGAAGACCAAAGAGCTGTCCAAAGACACCAGAGACAAAATTGTACACCTCCACAAGGCTGGAAAGGGCTACGGAGCAATTACCAAGCAGCTTGGTGAAAAAAGGTCCACTGTTGGAGCTATCATTAGAAAATGGAAGAAGCTAAACATGACGGTCAATCTCAATCGGAGTGGAGCCCCATGCAAGATATCACCTCGTGGGGTCTCAATGATTCTAAGAAAGGTGAGGAATCAGCCCAGAACTACACGACAGGACTTGGTCAATGACCTGAAAAGAGCTGGGACCACCGTTTCCAAGGTTACTGTAGGTAATACACTAAGACGTCATGATGTGAAATCATGCATGGCACGAAAGGTTCCCCTGCTTAAACCAGCACATGTCAAGGCCCGTCTTAAGTTTGCATATGACCATTTGGATGATACAGAGGAGTCATGGGAGAAAGTTTTATGGTCAGATGAGACCAAAATAGAACTTTTTGGTCATAATTCCAATAAGCGTGTTTGGAGGAAGAAGAATGAAGAGTACAATCCGAAGAACACCATCCCTACTGTGAAGCATGGGGGTGGTAGCATCATGCTTTGGGGGTGTTTTTCTGCACATGGGACAGGACGAGTGCACTGCATTAAAGAGAGGATGACTGGGGCCGTGTATTGTGAGATTTTGGGGAACAACCTCCTTCCCTCTGTCAGAGCATTGAAGATGGGTCGTGGCTGGGTCTTCCAACACGACAACGACCCGAAGCACACAGCCAGGAAAACCAAGGAGTGGCTCCGTAAGAAGCATATCAAGGTTCTAGCATGGCCCAGCCAGTCTCCAGACCTGAACCCAATCGAAAATCTTTGGAGGGAGCTCAAACTCCGTGTTTCTCAGCGACAGCCCAGAAACCTGACTGATCTAGAGAAGATCTGTGTGGAGGAGTGGGCCAAGATCCCTCCTGCAGTGTGTGCAAACCTGGTGAAAAACTACAGGAAACGTTTGACCTCTGTAATAGCAAACAAAGGCTACTGTACCAAATATTAACATTCATTTTCTCAGGTGTTCAAATACTTATTAGCAGCTGTATCACACAAATAAATTGTTAAAAAATCATGCATTGTGATTTCTGGATTTTTCTTTTTAGTTTATCTCTCTCACAGTGGACATGCACCTACGATGAAAATTTCAGACCCCTCCATGATTTCTAAGTGGGAGAAATAGCAAAATAGCAGGGTGTTCAAATACTTATTTTCTTCACTGTATATACAAGCTGCGATCATGCAAGAACAAGTAAATTCATGCAATTGATACATGTAATACTACAGTACAAGAGTACCTACAAGAGTACCTTGGCATATTTTGATGATTTAAAACATAACCAAAACTTCTTCCTAGGTGTATTGATTTCACATCCAGGATTTAGCTACGTCTTTGGCTGTGTTTTTCTTTGTTTTATGCTCTTTCCACATATTCCTGCATACGGCCCTTTTCATGCAATGGTACTATCTGAGATGGACGCCACTCTGCGCTTCCGGCTGCTCTGACCTTGTCATTATTGGTCTGCAATCTTTTCCCGCCTGGCGCCCCCAAGGCTGCACAACAGTCACTTTTCATCACACAACATGGTAACACACCTCCTCAAGAAGTATCACACCTTGGAGAAAGTCTGTGGATTTGTGCAAACCCCAATACGGCAAAAAAACAAACAAAAAAAAAAACCCTGGAGGTTTTCATTTTTCACGCCTCTGTTGTGGTTTTTTTTAAACTTGGTTTCATTTAACATGGCTTGAAAAAAACAGGCCAATGTGGACATTTACAAAGTGACTTCACTGGTAATTATCAGTGGTCACGTGACTCACACTCAGTGGGAATGCTAATGTTGCATACAAAGCATCATTAAGATGCTTGACAGCAGATTAAAAACATCTGCTCGGCTTCTTTTTTCTCTTTTAAGTCAGCCATTATTCATTTTCCAGCTAACTTTTTCTGTGTTGTGTTGCATGTGTTCACTAACCAATGAAAAGCCTTGAATAGTAATTTTAGGACTTGTTAACAAGGATAAACAACCCATTCATTAATTCATTCATTTTCTACCGCTTATCCTCATGAGGGTCACGGGGGTGCTGGAGCCTATCCCAGCTGTCTGCGGGCGAGAGGCGGGGTACACCCTGCACTGGTCCCCAGCCAATCACAGGGCACATATAGACAAACAACCATTCACACTCACATTCATACCTATGGACAATTTGTAAAGGTAATGGTAATGGTTTAATTTCATTTGAACATGCATCAGATTACAATTGAGTGCATCCCATAATCAGTTCACAGTTCCACATGTCCAAAAGGAGTAGGAAGAAGCAAAGCTTATTAAATTCTACCCCTCCATCTGGTACTTTTACAATCAGTAACTTACATTTGTTCACTTCCTGCTTTCCATAATACAGTTTGTTGTTTTTTTTTGAATTTTTAAATTTTGTAATTTTTTGTCCCGTACCGAAGTACGAGGTGATATGAGCATCCAATGACATAAAGGGTACCATAGTAAGTGTCAATATAGTGATATATATAGCACATCATGACTGGTTCAAGACTCTTCATCCTTGTATTTAGCAAACATCAACTGCTTGTATTGTTTCTTGAATTGGCTCATCGTTGTGCATTGTTTGAGGTCCTTACTCAATCCATTCCATAGTTTGATTCCACATACTGAAATGCTATGGCTTTTTAACATAGTCCTAGAGTTGCCAATTAACCTAGCGTGTTTTTGGAATGTGGGAGGAAACCGGAGTAACCCTAACCCTAAACCCACACATGCACAGAGAGAACATGCAAACCACACACAGAGATGGCCGAGTGTGGAATTGAACCCAAGTCTCCTAGCTGTGAGGTCTTCGCGCTAACCACTCGGCTGCTGTGCAGCCCAAAAACAACCCAAATAATTGGAATGTTTTTGAATTAAAAGTTTGTATTGTACAATAAATGTGAGTCCCCCCTCCCATCAATCACCAATGATAATCACCACCTTACATAATAGGAATGAATGTATATACTTGGAATAATCCACAAAATCAAAGACTGTGCTAAGGCACATGTATGCAATATGTACAGTATGTGTTATTTATGTAATGCATTGCTCCTCCAGCCAGATTCCTGCCACCTTGCACAATAGAAAGTAACAGAATGCTCAAGAGCAAAAATTCTCAAACTGTGGTAAGAGTACCTCTGGTGGTACGCCGGCCCCATCCAGTGGTACGCATCAAAACAAGAGACACAAATACAGTGTATTAATCAAAATTTTGCTGAAATGTCAGATACCACAAGGACTTTCCTTTATTTTCTTTTATTTCACGGAAAATACTCCTTCTTATCAGATTCAAATGCTGACAAGTGTGACTGTGCTGAACATGTGACCATGTCCTATTATGTTGACTTTAGCTTAAAAGTCATTAGGAGCTGAAGTCACCATCAATCCAGCAAGTAGACTTTGTGACTAACATAAATATACACATGAGAGTACATATTTAATGTGCCCTGCAATTTGTCTCAGCACACATTATTTGAAGAGCCTATTAAACACATAGTCGGGGGAAACATTGACAAAAGACCCTAAGCAAATAGTGCCCGTGTAGTGGAATTATATTTGAATATATTACACAGCATAGAACTTCCTACAACAAACTTTTCACTATATTGCATCACCTGATACTGTAAATACGAACAAACACACCACTCTCTGATCAGTCTGCGGTTAAATTATTAAATGAAAAATTGCTTTATTTAATTTACAAATGTAGCACTTACTGATGATACCGCCAGCATGCTGTTAGTGCTTTACCAGTACCAGAGATTAACTGCATTTATTTCAATATTTCGACATGCAAAAAAACTGCCATGAATCATATTACTTGAGGCAATGATGGACGTGTTACCGTAACAGCAAACAGCCGACAACACAACAGCTATAAAATGAAATTAGCACGTGGGCGTAGCTGCTAGAGTGCTGCGTGTGTTTGGCAGGTGGGCTTCTGCATTTGTGAATGATTGCTGCACATATTTCCCTGCGGTAAGATGAGCTGTGTTAAGGGGGGGGAGGAGCGGGGTGGGTTAGTTTGGAGTTTGTCACATGTTGGCCTAGATACACATAGTGTAACACTTCAGCGGGGGGGGGGGGCTCCCTCGGTTGGCATGGCCTCGATGTTGAGCGAACATGTTGCAGTGTGCATGGAAGGGCTCCGACTCTGCTCTTTTTGCTCGAAATTTGATTTTGCAGTCAGACATGACTCACTTTGATCTTACCGTCTGACCTCAAGCTGTCCAAGCCTGATGTTAACATAATCCATGGCTACTAACAACAATGATAAAGTATTTGTTGTCTTTATTAAATAGTGACTGAAAACATACCTAATCTCATTCACTGCCTTTACCATAAAAAAATGACATTTACATTCATCCCTCCATCTTCTTCCTCTGAGCTTCCCTTTCCTGGCCACATCGTCTGGCTCCTGCCGGAAGATCCCGAGGCCAACATTTTCTCCTTTTTTTACTTACTGTATCTAAAAATCTACTTAAAGCATCATAATGTTGTCTCAAATTGACTCACTTTTTGCCAGTTTGTATGTTAAATGTTGAAATTACAGACTTTAAAAGCAGGGAAGAACTAAATTTGAAACACTTCTATGCTAGGACTACGTTATGCTAGCCATAGCATTTCAGTATGTGGAATCAAACTATGGAATGGATTGAGTAAGGACCTCAAACAATGCACAACGATGAGCCAATTCAAGAAACAATACAAGCAGTTGATGTTTGCTAAATACAAGGATGAAGAGTCTTGAACCAGTCATGATGTGCTATATATATCACTATATTGACACTTACTATGGTACCCATTATGGCATTGGATGCTCATATCACCTTGTACTTCAGTAAAAAAAAACAAAAACAAAATTTAAACTGTATTATGGAAAGCAGGAAGTGAACAAATGTAACAGTTACTGATTGTAAAAGTACCAGATGGAGGGGTAGGATTTAATAAGCTTTGCTTCTTCCTACTCCTTTTGGACATGTGGAACTGTGAACTGATTATGGGATGCACTCAATTGTAATCTGATGCATGTTCAAATGAAATTAAACCATTACCATTACCAACTAGCGCACCGGATTGCTTTGGCGTGAGGATAAGCGGTATAGAAAATGGATGGATGGATGGACAAGGGTAACTATGACTATACGGGTGTTATTTCATGTCTAGAGAACTCTAATAATGTTACAAACTAAAAGCTTGTTAACAGGTTTTCTATGCTCTAACTAACGAAAATATTTCATATAACACCCATGGGGGACCCGCCCCACTATTTGAGAACCTTGGAACCTTGGTGACGAAAGTACCCTATTGGCGGAGTGCAGTGGAGGGGGGCACTGGCTATAAAAAATTCAACATTTTCAGAAAAATCAAAGTTGGTGTACTTCACCACCACTCATGCATACCAGCAGCGTGCATTCGGAAGCATGTCTGTATGTAATACAACTCACTGTACTGTAAGTGCCTGATTCATCGCCTCGCCATTAAAGTTGCATGCATCCGAAATGAGAATAGCCCCAGTCATATGCGGTTTATGTACATAGACCATTAAAGGAACCCTGCAGCTTCACTTGTTTGATGAAAATCACGTCTATGAATCTCATGATGATACAGCAACACATTAGAAGGAGGGGACATACAGTAATTGACATTTTCTGAGAAGAAGGGAGACCATTTGTAACTGAAATTATTGGATGCCTATGACACAAATGAGCTGCCAAGCTGAAATAATGGAGATGTAATAGAGGAGGCGTAATGTAAAATAATAACTTAATGTATGGATCCAGTTATTTGAGGTTCTCATTGAGCACTAAGAGCTTCGAAGCTGCCTGAGATTGAGTTATGGTTTTATTTTGGAGCAGGATCATAAAGCTAGCATTACTGTAGCTATTTGAATAACATAGAGTGTATGACACGGTGTCTATTAGAGTGTGGACCACTATTATAATTCTAAATTCTCCAATGTACTTTGCACTGCAAAAATGAGGAAATCTAACAAACACAGTAAGACTGGTTGTTTTCTATTGCCACAGTATTTGATAAGTGCATAAACATAAACTTTACAGAGTAAAGTAATCTGTGATTTCACCATGGAAACAATGATGCTGGAAGACCAGTCCTTTACCATCGTTGAAGATACAGGCTTTTGTCGGCTAGTAAAACCCTTGAGGTCACAGTTTGTACTTCCTATCATGCTCATTTTCCGCCATATGTAGTGAGTTATTTACTCTTTCGACACATAAAAACCCGCATGGAAAGCTTTCTAGGTCCTCCAGATTCTGCAACTCTTCTGCAATTCTGCCACCCAAACGCCCAAAAATTTACTCCATCCCCGGCCCTCCTCCAGCGATGCTCACTCTGCTCTGAACATACATTTCCTGCGTGCCATTGCCAAGACCGTGAGGTGGAGCGCAGGCCTACTGCATATCTGGGCATGCCCATATAATGACGTCAGTAGAACTTGGTGTTGGAAAAAACATGCAGAGCCATACAAAACTTCTCTCGGCGCTCACTTCCGAATGCACAAACTTCTTTATCTGAAGCTTTGGCATCATTTAATATATTTTATAGGTCAGAGAAGTAAAAAAAGCATAATAGGTCCCCTTTATGATTTATAAATAGTAACATTTGATGAAGACAATACAGGTACAGTGTGAGTTTTTGTGTGAGTTGTTGTGTAGACATGCACAAACTACAGTTAAACAAAAGGGATGCAATTGGAAAGGATAAATAGGATTAAATTAAAGTGAAATTGGGTTCATGTCCAGAAATAATTCCTATTTAATTGTGTTGTGATTCCGGCTTTTTTTCATTTTACACCACATTTGAAAAAAAAAAAAAATAACCTCATATTTTGACAGGCTAATGATTTCTGAAATGCTTAATGATAGCAATAACTCAAGCAGCCAGGCTGATAATGAACTACAATCATAAATCATCACTGCGTCTTCTTTCTTCTGCCTTTCCCACTTTTTCAACTCTCATCATTCCCACCCATGTTTCTTTTTCATCATGACAAATGATTTTCACAAGATTTTCAGTTTTGCTTTTTATGTTGTTGCACTTTAATGGCACAAAGCTGCTTTTCTATTATTATTTGCAAATATTGTGTTTTATTTGTACTTTTCTGTATTATTTACATACATGAGGGGCTTGTACAACCCAAAACATAAAATTCACCTTTACTTTACAATTATTAAACATTTTGGCTTTTCATTTGTTCTGAAAGTTTACATTTCTTTTTCAATATAATAACTGACATTGTCTGTTCAGTGGTATTTCCATTTCCCGGTCTTCGCTGTCACGACTGTCGGTTTGACAGGGTTCATTCCCTCACCTTGTTCCTTCTGTTTAAAATTGAAATATTCCTCCACTTTACTGTGCCTTTATTCATGTTAGCATATGTTAGCTCACGAGGCTAAGTTGCTGCTAGCACAGTGCTGTGTATTCACTGACTAGTAGCCCCGCCTCCACAAAGAATCTGAATGATAAGAGGGTTCACTCTCTCTGTTCATTCCACTATAGAAACAATGCGCACAGAGTGAACCCTCTTGTCATCCAGCCTGTGTGGTGCCGAATGCATAATTATTGACTTTGGTTTTTTTTAATCGTTAGATTAATCGATTTATCAATTATAGTGACAAGTCTATATGTAGACACATATATAGATATACTACACATACATATCTGCACATGTATAATTAAACTAAATAAACCACATATTACAAATGAATATAAATAGTAAAATAGTAAAGAAGCTGCTTTATGACAAACTGCTGCAATATTTGTCATCCCAAATCATACATCTCCTTTAGTCTGAGACGTACAGAATGAATACAAGAAGAATAAAGTTGCATTGAAATGATACCAGGCTGAGAGGCAAATAGATAATTTATGCGGGGATGCATAATTCATACTTCCGGAATATCAAATGCACAGTCATATAGGAATCATCATGCAGTTAGGAGGTGAGGTCTATTAGGGAATGATGTTATTGCCTCATACTTTGCTGCCACACTCCATCAAAACTCACCACATTCATTTTACACAGATTTTCTTTCAACGAGAAATTACTCACTTGTATGCTACAAATACCGTAAATTAGAATCATATAATTATAGATGAGGCATTATTTACCTAAACTGCAAAAGCAGGCAGGGAGTAATTGAAAACTCATTATGTATAACCAGTCGTTTTAAAAATTTTGATTATGATTAGAAGTTACAGCAAAAATTGCTCTCTTTGATCACAACCCAGCAGCAACAGAACCAATGTTGTAATAGCAGTATGGAGTAAAATGTGCAGCCAGCTTTATTAACACTGATGAGTTCACTGTAAACAAAAGTCGAAATATAGTGTATAGAAGCTAGGCGAGATGTAAATCTCTTTGTGACGATTCGATACGCATTAGTGACGGGCGAGTATTGACCAAACCATTCAAAACCTGCATTGCTACATAATTTAAATGAAAGCATGATATTGTAATTAGCTACTCCTGAAGCAACATCTTAGATCAGGGGTCTCAAACTCAATTTACCTGGGGGCCACTGGAGCTAGGGTCTGGGCAAGGCTGGGCCACATCAGGTTTTCCAAAAAAAAAAAACAAAAAAAAACGCATTTATTAAAAACAGAAAAATATACAAACTTTTTCAGTGCTTTGGTTCCAATTTTCTACGATAAAAGCTCTGATAAAACATTCCACTGTTCTCAAATATCTTCATTTTTATTTTTCTGCACAAAATAAAATGAAAAATAAATAAACAAATCAAGAATAAAGAAAATCAATCAATCAGTAATAAATAAATATAATAATAATAATAAAACGGCAAATAATAAAAACTTAAGAAACCACATATAGTTGGTGGGTAGACAAATTATTTTTTCAGATTAAAATGAACAAAGCATTATTAGAGCCCTGTAGACATGACAAAACACGACTATAGTCACATTTATACTTTTTTTATTTACAACTTATTGCGCAACTCCAGGGTCTTGAGACACATGCTAACTCGCAAACTAGAGAGCTAGTGACCTAAACGGTAGCCTTCAAGTTATTTCCTTTAAACTTAAATAGCCAAAAACTTACCACTTCCACATGGATAGGGAGGATAACTATTAACAGTTATTTAACCTTTAACATGAACATTAATCAAACGTAATAATTTTTTCTGGGTACATGATACCATACAGCTTCCATATCAAACTTGCGCGGGCCGCACTAATATTAAACTTTCATATTAAGGCGGGGACCTCAAACTAGTGTACTGCGGGTCACATTTGGCCCGCGGGCCGCGTGTTTGAGACTTCTGCCTTAGATGTTACACAGCATAGATTTGGATATTAAACCTCTATTTGCAAAACTAACCAGAAAGTAAGTCAAGCTCCTGATTGGGTACAATCTATTTGCCTTCATTCTATGTAATTAACATTCCTGTGTGTCATGGCAACAACTGCCAAAGAAAACCACACAAATCCAAACATCGACACGATTGCTTGCACTTGCTGAGCTGTGATCGAACAATGGGTGTTCAGGGCTTAGTGAGGTGCACGTTTAATTACAATGCAGTTTAACGGCGACTCCGCCGCCATTGATCAATGCCGCACATCTACGGTACATCTTGTTTCAAAACCTGAGGCTTCACCATTAGTCATAGCTGGAACAGTAGAAGCTTTTACTTCCAGAGTGGAACAAATCTCATATAAATGCAGCACCATGTGTTTATTCTTGAATCCTCAAGCGTGTTCTCACAACATGACGGATCAATTGTGAGAAGGAGCGAGCGCCATGACGTGATTGACCTCCCCCTCAACCCATCAATAAGAGTCATCCATTAACAATGTACTAACGTCTCAGCAGGGGTTTCTTTTTCTATATGCTTATTGGCTTTAAAACCCTCCACCAAGGCAAGGTCATTCCAGGGTTTCTGCTACATTGTTTTACTTGAAAACAATGTTAAGTAAAATATTGTATGAATGGGTGTACAGCTTATTATTTATCATTGACCACTATTAGTTATAGCAAAAAATTAGCAAAAATTGAATTTGGCGGCAAGAAAATTTCAAAATCTTCGTCACACCACTTGCATCAAGCAATCAGCGCGAAGTGTCCACCAAGTGGAACAAAGTGTCACAAAAAATCTGCTTATTGAAATCCACTGGAATGTACTGGCGCGAGCCATGTTGCGCCAATGAGTTCACTGGGCTGGTGCCAGCTGGTGTCAGTTTGCGCCTGACAGCCCTATATCAAGGGGCAATTATCAATGAATAATGTAATCATATAAAATATGTGATTGTGTATTTTAAACAATAAAAATAAGTAAAATAATAAAACCATTAAAGTAAATTATTTATTATTAAGAACTATTTTTAAGGCTCCGTTTCTGATCGGTCATTGTTCCAACAGACAAACATTACCTCAAATGACGGAAGTATCGAAAGTATGTTGATTTGAGAATCAATTTTAGAGCATGAATTTTTCAATTTTGTGTAGGAGTGTGACATAGGCTAAGGAAAACCAGAATCAAATGTATTTTTGATGTTTACCAATAGGTTATTTGTCATACCTAAGACGTTATGTTCTCATCATGATTGTTAGTAGGTTGACACCAAAAAATTAGGGTTGGGGTTATGAAATGAAATTTTGACCTCCACTAAGTTCTTCACAATTTGTTACCTCTGGAGGTAAAGTTTCTTAAGTGGATGTTTCTTATCAGTCCTATGCAAAAAAACAAACAGCTGCTTTACCATTTCCCCTGAAGCTTTGTAATGGGGTGACCAAGGAAGAAGCCCATTAAGTTGATCTAATTGACTTAATCACCTATGTTTTACCTCCACCAAGGAGACGAAGTTTGTGTTTGCTTGCGGGTTAGCAAGCTTGACGGATTTTCAGTTGAACTTTGAAAAGGTCGGCCATTGCAAGACATGTTTTTGACATTTCCTCTCATGTCTCAATGAGCAATACATGAATTTAAATGACGCAATTAAGGCACATGCGGGTGGGATTACTGTATAAAGGTGGCGATCCCCATTAGGAGTGTTCAGCTGTGGTGGAGCCCCAGCACTCTAGTTATTGTTTTTTTTTTTTTTATCTCTGGCTTCACAGAAAAGCTCTCCTCCAGTTATTGTTATATCCTTAGAATACGCTTCCACTGTAGAGACGAGCTGAGTGCTTTTTGTAAAGAATGTGCATGAATAACACACAGTGAGATAACATGATCCTTTAATTGAATTTTTATGCAACCAAGAACAAAGATGGCATCGCTCTCCACCTCCTGGCAGATGCTACTTGGCTACTAAGTGTCCTGAATTTAAATTCTGAACTTTCATTTGCATGTGCGACCAGATAGTAGATGGTGCCTGGTTGAAAAATGGATTCATTTTGACCTCCTGCATTACACCAAACTGTATGAAGTCTCTGTGTGGTCCTGATTGTTTCATCAACCAAGTGTAATTGTCTGAATGTGGTCAAGGGGGAGGGCTGTGGTTGACGGCCCCCCTCCTCTCCAAGCCTTTCGTTGTCTGAGATGGACAGCCCTGTCAGACAGAATGTCTCTGCGAGGCAGCTCCTCCAAATAAGGCAATGAGTAATGAGATATGCTGATGGGCTGTCATGAAGAGACAAACACCTGAGGCCCGAATGCAGCACATTTTTATAACTGCTTTCTGCACATAATGGAAAAGTTTGAATGTGAAGGAAGTCAACGTGAGCAATCCTTGACTAAGTACGTATGTTACAAAAATAAGAAAACAAACACTAGCAGATCACTAGTCAGCCCTAAGGTGTTTGGTGCCCTATGTGTCTTCCTTTTTAGATCAAGCTAATGTGAAACTGTCGTTTTTGTGCTTTTTTTTACATGGTGTTGTTCTGTGTAAACAGCACCAACACAGAATAGGGTGTGGGGGTCAAGCCGGCAATTGATATGCCTTTGGAAGTAGTATCAGAACCATAGGAGAGGTGGGATACCTGGGTTTATCACATACTACAGTATTAATTGGCCCTGTACCCTAGAAAGCGCCCATGAATGATACGGGAAAAGGCCGAAATGATACTGTGTCAAAGCCCAGGGCAGTGATACTGATAAAATATAGAGTTTAACCATGTCCAGTATCAGCCCCCGTAGCTGTCCACTCAGAGCGCGCTGCTCTGGTATCGTGCCCGTGAAACAACCAATCAGAGAACAGCGCACGAGTGCTTAGTGCCTAGTGCTTCTCCAGTCACCAAAAAACCCAAACTTGATTAATGGAACTTTAATTGTTAGACATTGATAAGATAAGACTGTTGATAAAATATTATTGTTGAAATATGTTTGCAATTATTGTGTTTACACTGTTTAGATAAAATACATGTAATAAACTGAACATTTTCTGGAAACAAAATGGTCTTTTGATTAAATAGTACCTGATAATAAGCTCATGATTAAATAGTATGTGATAATAAGATCATCACATGGTTTGTCTGGTATCAGACCCAGTATCATGCCCCCGCGTGCCAGTATGATACTGACACTTGGGGGCATGATACCTGGCCTGATACCAGACAAACCATGTGATAACCTACAAATATATACCTGTATGGGTATTCTGTATTCCAAGGACAAGTGTCCACACTCCACCGTTTTGTGTTGAAAACAATTTTTCCTAGCCAACAAGTTGTTTATGTATTTGTTACAGCAATACCAGAGCAGCGGTTAACTTGTAATGATCTCATTGTGGATGTCGTGTCGCTGTGTAAAAGCGCACACAATTATGGCATGTTCATGTTGTTGTTTTCTGTGTAAAAGGCACAGGGGACTAACAGGTCCACCGTTATGACTCTGATGCAGTAATTTTTTGTGATATTGTTGAATCTCTTTATAAAACAGGGGTCTCAAACATGCGGCCCGCAGGACACTAGTTTGAGGCCCCCGCCTTGATATGAAAGCTTGATATGAAAGCTTGATATGAAATGGTTTTCTTTGGCAGTTGTTGCCATGACACACAGGAATGTTAATTACATAGAATGAAGGCAAATATATTGTACCCAATCAGGAGCTTGACTTACTTTATGGTTAGTTTTGCAAATAGAAAAATATCCAAATCTATGTTGTGTAACATCTAAGGCAGGGGTCTCAAACATGTGGCCCGTGGGCCAAATATGGCCCACAGGACACTAGTTTTAGGCCCCCGCCTTGATATGAAAGTTTAATGTTAGTGCGGCCCGTGCAAATTTGATATGGATGCTGTATGGTATCATGTACGCAGAAAAAATTATTATGTTTGATTAATGTTCATGTTAAAGATTAAATAACTGTTAATAGTGATCCTCCCTATCCGTGTGGAAGTGGTAAGTTTTTGGCTATTTAAGTTAAGAAATAACTTGAAGGCTACCGTTTAGGTCGCTAGCTCTCTAGTTTGCGAGTTAGCATGTGTCTCAAGACCCTGCAGTTGCGCAATATGTTGTAAATAAAAAAAGTATAAATGTGACTATAGTCGTGTTTTGTCATGTCTACAGGGCTCTAATAATGCTTTGTTCATTTTAATCTGAAAAAAATAATTTGTCTACCCACCAACTATATGTGGTTTCTTAAGTTTTTATTATTTGCCGTTTTATTATTATTATTATATTTATTTATTACTGATTGATTTTCTTTATTCTTGATTTGTTTATTTATTTTCATCTTATTTTGTGCAGAAAAATTTTAATTAAGATATTTGAGAACAGTGGAATGTTTTATCAGAGCTTTTATTGTAGAAAATTGGAACCAAAGCACTGAAAAAGTTTGTATATTTTTCTGTTTTTAATAAATGCGTTTTTGTTTTTTTTTGGAAAACCTGATGTGGCCCAGCCTTGCCCAGACCCTAGCTCTGAAATACCATAACCCTAGCAGTGTTTCTTAGGGACATCTGATGATATAATACAGTAAATAATATTGACCAATATTGACATACAAATTTAATATCAGTTGTATCAGTATCAGATTTTCTACTGATAATGGTATTGGCTCAGGAGCAATAATGTGCTCTACACAGCAACAAGCTCGCAAGCTCAATATGTCTGCAGTCCATCCATCGATTAATTTTCTTCCACTATGCAGGTCGGGGTTTTGGGGCCAGTAGTCTCAGTAAAAAAGCCCAGACTTCCCAGTCTCTGGCCGCCTCTTTCAGTTCCACCAGATAGCAGGGCTTCCCAGGCCAACAGACAGTGTGTCCTAGGTCTGCTCCGGGTACTCCTCACAACTCCACCTCAACTGACTCCTCTCGAAAACAAGAAAATCATATCCATCACTTTTATTCACGATCATGCTCTTCCGGTCATGATGCAAGATCCAGATTTGACCGGTAAAGATGCCCAAGCACAATTTATTAACAGTCAGGAATTATTTCCAGGTTTCACCTTGTGAACGGAAATACAATATGTATGTAACTGAGGGTCTGAATAAAATGTAGTCGTGCAAGCTAACACGACGAAAGGACAGCAGCCACGAATCTCAGTAGGAACTATTATTAGCATACTATATTATTTGCATGCTGGTAGCCTCGTCTCACTGTCTACACACACATGTCACGAGCCCAATAGCAAAACCGATAAAAACACTTCCATCCTGTTAGATGGCATCTGACAAAATAAGGTGCTCAGAATAATCTGCAACAGCTTCAATTCTCAATGAAAGTATTGGTTATGTGGCGGGAAGTAAGGCATGTATCTTTAAATGATGTTTTTAAATGACTTGTTCAGACAAGCTGCACTGTAGTGTAGTGTAGAGTGGTTAGCACGTTAGCACGTGGTTCGAATCTCTGCTCATGGGTTTTCTGCGTGTACTCCGGTTTCCTCCCACATTCCAAAAACATGCAAGTTAGGCAACTCCAAATTGTCCATAGGTATGAATGTGAGTGTGAATGGTTGTTTGAATATATGTGCCCTGTGATTAGCTGGCGATCAGTACCTTGGGTTTTGCCCCTGCGACTCTAATGAGGATACTCAAAGACGCTTTACAGTGAGATAAAAACAAATTAAAGCTGAAAATCAGTGCAGAAAAGCACATTTGAACACAACATACGGAACTAAAATTAAAGCACAGCAGTCAAGTATAAAAAGTCAGACATTAAAAAAAGATTTGAGCAGGTGGGTTCGAGTTGTTTTTTGAAGGTGGGAAGGTCAGAGCAAGCATTGAGTGAATAGGGCAATGAATTCCTGAGGGTGGTTCAGCGATGGAGAAGGCTCTGTCTCCCCAGATTCGGAGCTTAGTAAAAGAAGCATAATGTGTTCATTACACAAGATGAGACCTGACATTAATTTAAGGGAAGACCTGCTACCAATATCGGTGTCTGTCGTGAAGTGCTGGACATCGGTATATCTGATATTGGTAAAAAAGCCAATATCAAACATGTCTAGTGTTTTTCTTTCTAATAGATGTTTTATTTGTAAGAGATAGCAGCAATCCAATTACAAACAGATTACCTGTTCCTGCTGAGGTCCCATTCCAGGGACACCACACTGCCAGCCCCTAGTTTACCTTTAACAACCAATTTTAATTTGGGGGGCCTTTGGGGTAGTTATGATTGTGCCCTTGGGCCTGGCAATAAGTGAGTAAGAAAGAAGAATCCAATCATTTTTACAGTCTAGTTATTTCACCTGCTTAATAATTACGATGTATTTTTTTAAATATTACCAGTAGTAAATTTTGGCTGTTACGTACTTGAATATGGCCTTTTATTAGTAAAAAAAAATGCATATTTAAGCAAGTTTTACACATTCCTGAAGATATGTGATGAGACACAATATATCCATCCATCCATTTTCCTCCGCTTATCCGGGTCCAGGGGGCAGCAGTCTTAGTAGGGAAGCCCAGACTTCCCGGCCACCTCCTCCAGCTCCACCGGGAGGACACCAAGGTGTTCCCAGGCCAGCTGTGAGACATAATCCCTCCAGTGTGTCCTAGGTCTGCCCCGGGGCCTTTTCCCGACTGGGCATGCCCGAAACACCTCACCAGGGAGGCGTCCGGGAGGCATCCGGACTAGATGCCCGAGCCACCTCAACTGACTCCTCTCGATGTGAAGGAGAAGAGGCTCTACTCTGAGCCCCTCCCGGATGACTGAGCTCCTCACCCTATCTCTTAGGGTGAGTCCAGCTACCCTACGGAGGAAACTCACACAATATAATAGTGCAGTATTGTACACTGGTCACTAGGTGTCAGTAATGTTCCTATAGCAACGGGGGTATTGTGTAGTTCTGTGCTGCTGTTTAGAGTGTAGGCTATAGAGAGCAGTAACTTTCTGCATGCGGGGGTTACAGCTTGCGCTCAGGAAATAAGTCCGTAGAAGTCTGTGCTATTCATGCTTGTGATGATAAATTAGATTCCTTTTACTGACTCAAGTTTTTATGAACTTCGTTCTTGCCACATCTAATATGGCGGGGATTTGGACATATGATTCAGTACTCAATGCGGTTAGAAAATTTCACATGTGTGTTGAAATTTTTGGGTGTTTGGAACGGATTAATTGGATTTACATAATTTTCTAGAGGAAAACTTGGTTAGCATTGGACCTTCTGGAGCTGATTAATGACATTAACCAAGGCACGACTTTATGTCTTAAATGGCTTATTTAATACATTCATTCATTCATTCATTTTATACCGCTTTTTCCTCACGAGGGTCGCAGGGGTGCTGGAGCCTATCCCAGCTGTGGCAGGGTGAGAGGCGGGGTCGCCAGCCAATCACAGGGCACATATAGACAAACAACCATTCACACTCACATTCATACCTATGGACAATTTGGAGTCGCCAATTAACCTAGCATGTTTTTGGAATGTGGGAGGAAACCGGAGTATCCGGAGAAAACCCACACATTCAGGAGGGAATTGAACCCTTGTCTCCTAGCTGTGAGGTCTGCGCGCTAACCACTCGACCACCGTGCCGCTACTTATTTAATACAGTGGTACGAAATGAAATGGTATGAAAATTTTCCTTTATAAATCAATGGTTGTTTGGATCACAACTAAATATATAATAAATATAATCTAGCAGACAAACACACTAATGTATGAGAAGTGAAATGAAGTTTATAGGATTTACAGAAAGTGTGCAATGATTATTTAAACAAAAGTAGGCAGAAGGCAGCAAATACTTTCCTGCTATTTTTTGTTATGGTATATTTTTGTATATAAAGCGCCAGTAGTAGGTAAGTGTGAGACATGTGTGATGAATCATAGTTTACTTGAATGAACAAAAGATCTAAATCTAAAAAGGCTATGCAAAAAAATACTACGGTACAGCAAAAGTGGTCATGGTAATGGTTTTATTTCATTTGAACATGCCTCAGATTACAATTGAGTGCATCCCATAATCAGTTCCCAGTTCCACATGTCCAAAAGGAGTAGGAAGAAGCAAAGCTTATTAAATCCTACCCCTCCATCTGGTGCTTTTGCAATCAGTAACTGTTACATTTGTTCACTTCCTGCTTTCCATAATACAGTTTAAGTTTTTTTTTTTAATAATGCACCTCATACTGAAGTACAAGGTGATATGAGCGTCCAATGACATAATGGGTACCATAGTAAGTGTCAATATAGTGATATATATAGCACATCATGACATAAGTGTCCATCTTTGTAGTAGGCTTGTATTACAAAAACCTTGCAACAAAAAGAAGAATGTGGTAAAACTGGGCCTAATTACTGTCTCAGCTTGAAGCGCTTGGCTTTACCTTTATATATATTTTTTTGTCTTGAGGGATGAGTCGTTCCATCACTTGAGGATTTACACTACTAATGAACTTCATGTGCTGTCAAAATATACGCAACTAATAGTCACTTATTTTATCCCTCCACGAGGGCTGACTGTTCCCAAGGTAGATGACAGCTCTGGCAGATTGTATCATCTTTTGGAGAGAAAATGATGGTAAAGGTCCAATGAGTCACAGTCCCCACTGGGGGTGACTTGAGACACAGGGAGTTGAACTCTTAACTGCAGCCATAATCTGCACTTCTACGACCGAGGAAACTATATGACCAGAGTCCACATAGCCATCTTGCAGAAGATGAAGCTCCATTGTTCCATTGAAGGGAAAAAGCACTGTAGATCACAATGGCGCCCTCTCCACTCCACTTTATGGAAAACATCTCAGGTGGGATCTTTTTGTCATGTCGGTAACGTTGGAAGCCATCAGGGCCGTCAAGGTAACATTTTCAACATCTTCAATCCAACCTGTCAGGCTGCAAGAGGCTTTGCTTGTTCAAAGAGAGAAAGCTTTTTTGCCTTTGTCATCAAGAGATCATGACAGGAAGTGAGTGAATACCTGACAGAAAACTGTATTCATTCATTTTCTACCGCTTTTTCTTCACAAGGGTGCTGGAGCCTATCCCAACTGTCTTCGGGCGAGAGGCGGGATTAGTCGCCAGCCAATCACAGGGCACATACAGACAAACAACCATTCACACTCACATTCATACCTATGGACAATTTGGAGTCACCAATTAACCTAGCATGTTTTTGGAATGTGGGAGGAAACCAGAGTACCCGGAGAAAAACCCATGCATGCACGGGGAGAACATGCAAACTCCACACAGAGATGGCCAAGGGTGGAATTGAACCCTGGTCTCCTAGCTGTGAGGTCTGCGCGCTAACCACACAGACCGCCGTGCCGCCAGAAAACTGTATTGAATCTGAATTTTTGTCAAGTCTATTGTCACGACAGTTTAGTTGGTTTCTGCTTCTATGCCTTGGTTCCTGTTTTATGCTCTTGTTTTGGTAGCATTTCCTGTTTTGCCCTGGGTTTTGTCTGCCTGCTTTGCTTTTCCCTTTTCACTCGAACCTGTTGCTATTTGTGTTCCACTCCTATTTAGTTCAGGTGCGTGCTCCCTAGTTTGTTGTTGCATTATTTGTTGTAGCTCCCCACGCTACTCCAACCGTCTTTTCGCTCGTATCCTGCTGCTGTATATCAGCTATCTCTATTAAAATAGACTTTTTAATCGACACTTGGGTCTCCTGTTCTCTGCATACTGGGGTCGCGTTACAATGCCGAAGCCAAGACGTAACATCTATTTCTGTTCAGTTCCACTTTAGTCCAATAACATGAATCCAGCGGCGCCACAAGCCTTGCATTTATATACCTTATTCTCTTAGGTATTTCATCAGTGGCCCCGTACCATTTGCAGACTCCGTAATCGCTTCCTCGTGTTCCAAAACCAACACACTCCTCAGGCTGCAACACTGCGTGTGTGTGAGCGTGCGTGCATGTGTCGCTGATGAAGAAGGTAGCGACCCGCGGCTGTTGGTTGAGCGACTTCACACAATGATGCTCAAACATCCCTCAGTTATGAATATGATTATCAGATCCCTGCTACTGCTATTCTTAGTTTTTCAAAAGCACCAAAGGCTCGGTGACATTTTTTTTTTGCCTGCGTGAGATGAATAATTTACTTCTTTTGATATTTCACTCACGGAAAGTTTACACAATTAGAGAATCGGAGCAGTGGCACGTCACATTGGTTCAGTTGTAGAACACTATCACTCACGTCATTTTAAACCGAGAGAGGAAAAGGAGGGCATGCTTCAATGCATTTCTATTTAGGAGCGGGTGGAGTTCCCCTTATTGAAACAATTGGGAATCATTGTTTGTAGAGATATCAGCCTCTTTTAGACAAAGACACAGCAAAATTGGGTCCTAATAAAAGATTCACCATTTATCCGCTTGTGCTTTTTACACAGAACCCAGCTGTGTGCCTTTTCACACAGTGACACGACCTCAGATGGCAGTATTTGCTTTCAATACAACAGAAGTGTCTGGTGTTAAAGCCAACACCCCTATTCTGACATTTCAGAAAACCTTTTTACACAGGAGGCGTCCCACCTCTGTTAGAACACTGACATTTATTCATTCATTTTCTACAGCTTATCCTCACAAGGTTCGCAGGGGGTGCTGGAGCCTATCCCAGCTGTCTTAGGGCGAGAGGCGGGGTACACTCTGGACTGGTCGCCAGCCAATCACAGGGCACATATAGACAAACAACCATTCACACTCACATTCATATCTATGGACAATTTGGAGTGGCCAATTAACCTAGCATGTTTTTGGAATGTGGGAGGAAACCGGAGTACCCGGAGAAAACCGACGCATGCACTAGGAGAACATGCAAACTCCACACAGAGATGGCAGAGGGTGGAATTGAACCCTGGTCTGCGCGCTAACCACTCGATCACCGTGCAGCCCAGAACACTGACAATGCCTCTTAAATGTGTAAAGTTGCTGAGATGACTTCATTACCATCTTTCTGTTGGAAAAAGGGCAGAAAAATACCAGCATTAACAGGCTGTGTGAAAAGGGCTATTCTCACAAATGAGAAAGCAGAAAACCCCCAAATGAAGCAAATAAAACATTTTCACTGAAGACTTTGTCCATTTTTGCATTTTACACAGAATACAACTGCATGACAATGTCCTGTTCTGGTTAATTGATAACTTCATTTCTATCATTCCGTGTCTGTGCTCTTTATACGTACAGACAAGCAACACAAGGAAGAAGCTGGGATTTACAGTATGAAAGAGGCAACTGCCACAAATGTAGGGCCCTATAATTTCTGCGTTGAAGGAATTGCAGAATTGACCAATAAAAATGGATTCTGCTGTTAGACGAGGAAACTCATTGAAATTGATGCTGGCAAAAAAACAAAAAGGGTAAAAAAAAAGGTGAAAAACATTATTCAACAGCAAATTGTAAAGTGCCATTCGGCAATATTCAGCACTAATCAGCTCGTGCCTGTTATGCAAAACCCCACAATGTGCACTTTCACACAGCAGCACAACATGAACTCAATATTCCTGTATTCACCAGAGTATGTTTAATATTCATAACACTTCTGATACATGTAAACACATTGATACATGTAAACAATAGCCAATTCCAAAGTTGTTTTCCGGTTACTAAAAACTCGATTTAGACCTCCTGCACATGCCACATCAACCTGAATATTAGGTTATACAAAAATGCTCACCACATGCATATAACTAAGCAATTAAGCCTCAATAAAGCAGTGAGGAGCTTCTCATTAGTTAAACAAGAAAAATGTTGATTTGTTGCAGAAGGCTGACATTATTAGCTCAAGCAATTGGTTGTAGAACTGTGCAACACGTAAATAAAAAGTGACCTGATCTTTGCGCAGTGGTCCAAATTTCCCGTCATTAATAAAAGAGCAAGACAAGGTCAAACTTGTAGAAAACAATGCCACAGCGAATGCTTGCTGTAATCAAAGCTGAAGATGGTCCAATGAAAAACTGCTCATTGCTCAGACTGCCAAAGATTGTGGGATCTGTTTCGGTCCGGCATGTCATTGACTGGAACCGGTAAATGTGTACATTTCTGTAATGATAAATAGCCCTAAAGCTGGAAACACCTAAAAAAAAAAGCTGGTTTGGTCTGTACAACTGATCAAGTACAGCATAGACGGAAACTACTTCAATCATCTGAGAGGTACCTACCATGTTGAAAGTACTTGCAAGTTTTTATTGTACCATGGCCATGAATATTGCCATTACCTTCTCCGTCATGCAGTATAGCTTGACAAAGCTATGGTGACCTCCTTGACCATCAGTCCTGACTGCGAACCATCATTCAACTCTGGGTTTTTTTTTGGTTGATATGAACAGGATAATCATTTCTTTGCGTCATCTTCATCCATTGTTAATAACATGTATACAAATAATGGTTTTAGTCAAGCATTTTGGCTTAAGGTTCCAGTACAACAATATTCGGAGCGTGTTGATTGTCATCTAAACAGGTATATTCTTATTGCTTATGGATGCAAAAAGTCTCAGCCGAGATATTGTGTGGATGTAAACGCAGTCGGCTCGCATCTGACTGTTGAGAAAAGTGTAGGTTTAACTTCATTGCCCCCATTTTCAAAACAGGGAAAAAAGGTTGCTTTCACGGACCGTGTGCAAGGGGGATACTGTCAAATAAAAGAAGCAGCAGATCCCGATTGAAGCAAATGATGACATTTGCAGTGCGTGCCCACATGAGAGCCATACTGAAGACTAAAATCAATTCCGAGTGCAACATTCCCACAAAAGATACACAGGCAACACATTTAATTACATCAAACTACAGGTGAATTGAAATGTACCACTAAATTAAATTAACCTCAAAACACCAAATCATAGCTTCTTAGTGAGCGGGTGCCTTGCTTGAGGGCATTTCAGCTGTTTGTGGGAATCAAACCTGAAGCTTTTCATCCCTCTATCCCAGTTACATATGTTACCATTTAGGGAGTCATCATTACGGCAAACTGATTGAAGTTATTCAGTCAATGAAGTTAGAGGATATTCAGTAATAAGATGCTGTTTTTTTTAAGCCAAAATGCTCCTGAAATGAGAAAGTTCTGATGTTCTAAAAACAACGCTCACCTGCGCGGCCATGAAGGAGAGATCCATGCTGTTGCTCGGCTCAGGGCGAAGGCACTCACAGTGGAAGAACCAGCAGCGGCAACCCGTGAGCGTGTTTTTCCAACACCCCCCTCCTCCTCCTTTTCTTCTTTTTCTTCTTCTCCTTCAACTCCTCATCGAGCATGTGACCCCGCTTTTGTTTTTATTCTCGCACCTCTTTTTTGGACATGCACAAGTTGCAGTCGCGCGCTTCACGGTTCCATCGTGACATCAGAATGGAGGAGGAGGAGGAGAAGAGAGCGGGCTGAATAACAAGGCGAGGATGAGAGGCAGGAAGGAGGAGATGTGGATGCAGGAGACAGCATGAGAGGATGTGGAGGAGAGTGTGTGCAGACACATTGTCTTTCTCTCTCCTCGCTGTCTAGGTCAAGCAAAAAAAAAAAAAAAAAACACAAAAATACAAGCACTTCTAGACAGAACAAATGGAAGAGATCGGGATGATCAGTGACTTCTGGTACCGCTTTTCAGGAAGTGTACCCTTATGAATGCTTTATAAATGAGTTATTCATAGATTGTTGCAGGTTTAAAAGGCATAATAAGTCGCCATGTGATAAGACTTAAAGTGTTCATGACACCAAAACACATTTTTTGTTATAGATTTTCTACCTCCATCAAGCGCAGCACAGAGGTTGTTTTTGCCCGTGTTTGTGTTCAAAATAACTTAAAAAGGTATGAACAGATTTGGATGAAGTCTTCAGGAATTCTCGGAAATGAGATATGGAAGAATTGATTAACACAGTGTTAAACATAGCAACCATGTGACTAACCTATCAATATGGATCTCCTCTATGTATGAGGTGTGTTATGAAACAGAACTGGTGATCACCGGTGCTGACCCAAGTAAAATGAGTGCCAGTAAAACCACTCGATCTTCTTCTTTCTCTTTGGGTTTTTCCCTTTGGGGGGTCTCCACAGCAAATCAATCTCCTCCATCCAACCCTGTCTTCTGCATTTGTTCTCAACTACCCTCATGTCCTCCTTCACTACATCCATAAACCTCCTCTTTGGTCTTCCTCTACGCCTCCTACCTGGCAGCTCTAAACGCAGCATCCTTCTACCAATATATTAAGTATACACATATACATACATGCACACACACAACACCTCATTACTACACATGTCTGAAAAGGAGCAGGAAGAAGCAAAGCTTATTAAATCCTACCCCTTCTCCACGCCATACCAGTTACCAATTCAATATGTGATTTTTTTTTCCACACATATAATCACAGAATCTTACATAAGACAAAACAACAAAAGAAGAGTGGGAACATCGAACACCCCAGCAAAACCCCAGGACATTGCCGAAGCACACCGCCAACCCCGCCAGTCAACCCACCTGGCGTGGCCATATTCACTATCTCTCCTCTGGACATGTCCCAACCATCTCAGTCTGGCCTCTCTGACTTTATCTCCAAGGCCTCTAACATGTAATGTCCCTCTGATGTACTCGTTCCTGATCCTATCCATCCTGGTCACTCCCAATGAGAACCTCAGCATACCTTCCACACGGATAGGGAGGATAACTATTAACAGTTATTTAACCTTTAACATGAACATTAATCAAACGTAATAATTTTTTCTGGGTACATGATACCATACAGCATCCATATCAAACTTGCGTGGGTCACTCTAACATTACACTTTCATATCGACGCGGGGGCCTCAAACTAGTGCCGCGTGTTTGAGACCCTGCCATAGAAGGTACCACAAGTGTCAATTACAGTCATGTGAAAAAAGATGTCTCTATTCTATTACAAATTAAATAGACATATGATCTTTATACCAGGGTTCAATTCCACCCTCGGACATCTTTGTGTGGAGTTTGCATGTTCTCCCCGTGCATGCGTGGGTTTTCTCCGGGTACTCCGGTTTCCTCCCACATTCCAAAAACATGCTAGGTTCATTTGCGACTCCAAATTGTCCATAGGTATGAATGTGAGTGTGAATGGTTGTTTGTCTATATGTGCCCTGTGATTGGCTGGGGACCAGTCCAGGGTGTACCCCGCCTCTCGCCCGAAGACAGCTGGGATAGGCTCCAGCACCCCCGCAACCCTCGTGAGGAAAAAGCGGTAGAAAATGAATGAATGAACGTGATCTTTATTATACTCTTAACTATAATGAAAAGTAGTGTTGGTGCGGAGACAAGTCATGGTGAGTGTCCATTTCTTAGCTTTTAAAAGTTAATTTCTCCATTGAGATGGAAGAGTCGTGCATCAGCACTTCACACCTTCGTGTATTTTTTTGCTGAGTGGATAATTCAAACTTCCAGACTGGGAATATCCTGTCACTCCTGTTCTCTTGTAGTATTTTAAAGACCTAATCTCCCATTTTTCTTTTTTTTATTATTAACAGACTCAAATGCATGAAATGTACCTTTTTAATTACTGTATTGCTCAAGCGGGACACCCATATTGTTAGGAACTCTACTACGTTTAGTCTCGCCCTTCATTTTATGTTGTTGTGACCGTAGGGCATTCTTCGGCTTCCTCCATTTATGGCGGTATAATCTGGGTAAAAATAGATTAACAGCAAGCTTCCGACTAGATCTTGTCATGTTCCGATATTCCAGGTTGATGCTAATGAGTTGGAATAATGTCATGCCACCTCCTTGGCCGCCCCGGCTCAGCGTCGCAGTGTGACTGATGTGCTCTGTCATTCAGGCGCATATGAGGCCACGTGTTGGGTATTTGTGTGCTTTTATGTATTTATATATACACTTGTTTATGCCAGCATGTATGGTTGAAGTCTGTGGGAATCAGTCACACTCTCTGACTGAGGCCAAAGATCTTTAATCTTGTGGGGCTTTTACTGTAATTTGGCCCCCTGTGACAGCTAAATGTCAGATACCATGAATAACATCAGCGTTGTCTAAAATCTGGGTTTAATCAATCAAAAAAGACCACACTGAGAATTGAACCCAGGGATTTTTTGAGACAAAAACACCAGAGAAATAATACATCATGAAAACAACCCCCACAACACTCGGCCGCATGGCTTATGGGGTATTATTTGTCAGAGAAAGTACAGACGCATGCACAAAACATACATTACGCAGGGGTTTTAGGGTCATACTGAAAAAAGTTGTGTTTTGTATCAATTTTATGAGAATGTAGTTGTAATATAAGGGAAAAGGTCTCATTTTATCATGAGAAATGGAATGTTGAACTATATTTTAATGTGAGACTATAACAATGAAGTTACAAAGACCAAAACAAAATTATAATAATTTTGCAGGAGAACATCCATATTGGCTGTGCGGTGTTGGAGTGGGTAGCATGTTGGCGACAGAGTCAGGAGACCGGGAAGATCTGGGTTTGAATCTCCGCATGGGCATCTCGGTGTGGAGTTTGCATGTTCTCCCCGTGCATGAGTGGGTTTTCCTCCCACATTCCAAAAACACAAGGTATGAATGTGAGTGTGAATGGTTGTTTGTCTATATGTGCCCTGTGATTGGCTTGCCACCAATCCAGGGTGTACCCCACCTCTCGCCCAAAGTTAGCTGGGATAGGTTCCAGCATACCCCCACAAACCTAATGAGGATAAGCTTAATAGAAAATGAATGAATAAAATCATAGTATTACAACTGAGAATTGTTGTAATATAAGAAAAAAGGAATAATGGATCAAGTTGTAGTAGTATGAGAAAAAATATGTACATTTATTAAAATAAAATTGAAATTTATGAGCATACATGCGTTAATTATAGGTGATATTAGCATTTTGTGAATATGTTCCAGAATACTACTGGAATGGGATGGAAAAAGGTTGGAATTTAAATTTTTCCCTAAGGGAAAAAAAAGAATGCACTTATTATTATACAATTATTTGAACAACAGGACTTTTTTCTTGCAGTGACTTTATTCTACTACTCTCACATCGTTTCCCATTAATGTGACATATTGATTTATTTTAATTGGGCCCTAATCCTTCTTTGTACACATATAGTAGTATATACTGTACGAAGAAACACACAGCAAGCTTTCGTTGTATGCTGGCAGTCTTTTTGAGGTCTGTGTTGTACAAGTCCGAGCAGGGCCTTCCCTCAAAACAATGTAGAGTCAAACAGGAAGGTGATTCATAATTAATACTCTGGATATCTATACTGGATATATACTGGATATCTTCATATCGATCAAATGCTGTGTGTTTTGTGGTGTGTGCCACCAGCACTAGTGTACGAGTGTTGTTTGCTCTATTGTTTTCATGTGAATGGACACAATCCTCTACAGGTGATTGTGTGTGTGTGTGTGTGTGTGTGTCTCTTGTTCGATGTCGTCCAACAACTGAATCTGTCTCGCTTCACTCTCGTTGACTTTATCGCAAATAAACTGAATGTGAGCAAGGTTCTGTTTGAAGTTTGAAGCACCATGATCTGTATCTGTATCTGTTCACCCATCTAAATTATTTCGGAATGGGCGGGACATAAACCGGAACCGGGCGTTTGTTGGGAGCAGAAACCTGTTCCAGTTTGTTTAGTGGCACATGAACACACCGTTGAACTTTCTCCGCTCATTGTTGTTCACAACCCTCGGTGGTGGTAATGACAAACTGCAACAAATGTTTCCACCTGCTGGATATGGTGGGTCACTGCCTCACTTGACCCCAATGCAAGCGGACAGTAACAACAAAAGAGAAAATAGGGTTAGGTTTAGGGTAGGGTTATGGGGTTAGGGGGTTAGGGGGTTAGGAGTTAGGGGTTAGGGGGTTCGGTTTAGGGTTAGGGGGTAGGGTTAGGGGGTTCAGATTAGGGGGTTAGGGTTTGGGTTATGGGGTTGGGGGTTAGGGGTTGGGGGTTAGGGTAGGGTTAGGGTTTGGGTTAGGGGGTTTGAGGTTAGGGGTTAGAGGTTAGGGTTAGGGGTTTCGGTTAGGGGGTTAGGGTTAGGGGGTTCGGGTTAGGAGGTTAGGTGGTCGGGGTTCGGGTTAGGGGCTTAGGGTTAGGGGGTTCGGGTTAGGGGGTAGGGTTAGGGGTTTGGGTTAGGGGGTAGCGTTAGGGGTTAGGGTTAGGGGGCTCGGGTTAGGGGGTTAGGGTTAGGGGGGTAGGGTTAGGGGGTTCAGGTTAGGGGGTTCGGGTTACTGCGTTAGGGTTCTAACTGGTAGAGTGCAACATCATATTTCTTGGCTGCTCAGCAGTTGTTTGATGACTGCTTCACTGACAACCATTATCTTAGAAGTAGCATTGTGGCGATTCCTCTCTTGTTTGATAACTTGCTAACACTTTTCCAACATTTTTTGTCCCAGCTGCAGGTCACTGGCTCACCAGGTCACCAGTATCTCAGCGGGAAGCAAATCTATCCAACTCGTGCCCTCTGTGCTAAAAGGGAGCAGCTGTATGTAGCAATACATCACCAGTGACAAGTGACAAGTGAGTGGCTGAATTCTGCCATTTTAATCTATTACTCTGCTGAGCAGCGAGCATAGTGTTGTATTACTTGTCTCTGTTTTTCTCTCCTGCCTTGGGCAGCCCTGCACTGTCTTTGCACATTTGCCAAGCATACGCCCCCTTGGATTGTGGGCCCTTATGCACAGTGTGTATTCCACGTGTAGGGAACGTCTTAATTGTCAAACAAGTTTCACAATAAGGTGACCACTGCAATACAATGTTAATATGTTGAAATAACACAGCACAGTCTTAACTTTAATGATCAATGAACACATTTTGCATGTAAAATGCCATATCCTGTAACGAGGGCAATGGCTTGCAAGCCCAGCTTCTTCAGTATGCAGCGTATGCAGGCTGTTTGCTAAATTGTTTGGAATGGATCAAATACAGAGGACAGATTTTCCCCCCCTGGAAGTGTGACTGCCCATAGACAGCCTGGCTAATGATATTTACTCAAAGGGACAACATGATGCAGAACACCAGCGCTTATACTACACCAACATTTAGCCTATCTCTGCTGTCTTTTTATTTATCAATACTTTTTATGCCAGACTCACCCTGGGGAAATCATGTGACATGAAAAAAAAAAAAAAAACTCATTTACTTCTTTTTGGGCTTGGCTCCCTTCCCTGTGTCCTCCATGTGCTGCAACCCATCCTAATTTAAGGGGAATTGCTCTTCTGAAATTGACTTGTATGATCGCTTTTTGGGGTGTGTCTGTCTGGGATGTTCATCTCGCCGGCTCACCTTATTAAAAATATGACTGACTTTCAAATGTCCTCTTTGCTAATATATTCTGCGGTAATGCATTGTAACTTTCTGTGATTGCATCCACACATGCGACGGCTCAGTGCTCACTGTTGGGCCTCTTGCCAGTCTGTGGTAAAAGTGACAATATGTATGACAATATGTTTTTTGCAGCAAATTGAGGCCAAACTGCCTTGACCTTTTTGTGTGTCGCCTCCCTCTGAGCAAGCCTATATGTTCAGGATCATTGCATGAATCAACATTGAATGGCATGATAAAGATTGACAGCTTAGTTGACTCAGGTGTGTGTCATGTAATTGTGTCGGAATCTGACCTGGAATCAGTGACTCTTGTATTGCTGCTATCCTAATACAATGAGATTCTGTGGTTTTGTTATTAATCTGCTCCAAATAGTTCCACCGATATATTTTTTCCAATAGCAACTAATATGAATCCAATTAGTTCTTTGGTACTGCAGTTCTCAATGCCAAATAAGCCTCTACCTGCCCACACGCACACGCAAAACTTTAAATTATTATTATTTATTCTAAATTAGTTACGTTTTTGTGCAATGACAATAAAGAAAGTCCATCCATCCATCCACCCACCCATTCATCCATTCGTCCATCCATCCATCCGTCCATCCGTCCATCCGGATTGTGGGGTATTTTGTGACCTCTTGGATGAATCATTGCTGCTCTCTTGGGTTCATTTTTGTTGGCCGGCCTTCCTGGGAAGGTGCACCACTATTCCATGTTTTCACTATTTGTGGGTTATAACGCTCACTGTGGTTTGCTGGAGTCCCAAAGCTTTAAAAATGGCTTTTTAACCTTATCCAGACTGATAGATCTCCATTAATCTCAGATAGGTTGTTTTTTCCTCAACCCCTCAAGGGGGGAATCACTTTTACACACAGGGTCGTTTTTTCCTCAACCCCTCAAGGGGGGGGGGGGGGATCACTTTTTCACACAGGGCCAAGTAGGTGTCATTTTTTTTCTCCCTTGATAATAAAAACTTTCATTAATTTCATTAATTAATTTAAATGTATTTGATGATAACTGAAATATTTAAGTGTGACAATAAAGCAAAAAAAAGTAAATAAATCAGGTAGTTGGCAAACTGTTTTTTCAGTGTATATTCTATTATTCACAAAGAATGTTCTTTGTCAATGTAGAGTTGAAGAATAATGTGATTTAAGACGGCAACAGCATGCAAAGGAAATGTGGAAAACGGCACAGCCTTTGCAGAACCAACCAATGACTCCAGGTTATATTGAAATGTTCCCAAAGAGGAGGTGTTATTCTTCTTGAAATGCAAAGCAAAATATGTCAGACATCTGAGGGAAATAGTTGCAGAACACGTGGTTCCTGCTTGCCAGTGCACTCCTAAATATAACCGACTGACTGACTGACTTCACTACCATTGTGTAATTCTCATTTTACACTCTGCTGACTTTGTTGCCATGTTTCTATACTCTCTCTGTGTGTTTGTGTGTACTCACGGTTATGAGCTTCCCTTGTGACCTATAGAAATGCGCACTGCTCGCACGCCCAGGTCAAAGGTGGCACCGAACCGCAAATTGCACTCAAGGACAACGGGTGATTCATCTCTCATATCAAATCGGCTACAGCATATGTCATCTGGCTGTTTTATTTTATTTATTTTTATTTTTTGATGAGAAGTCCATTTTGGTTTCAGCTTATTTTATTACTCTATGTGCAGCTAGGGAAAAGCCTGATCTACAGTGACTGGCTCAAGGTCATTCGGTAGGACTTTATTTAGAAGCTTAGATCACTGTCAAAACATTGTTAGTCGTAAGCTATTGGAAGCAGTGATGGGATCACAATATAAGGCACTGCATGGAAGTAACAGCTGGGTTCTTTAAAACAGTCATGGAGAGAGGTGGCTGTAGGCGACCTCCAGATGTCATGTTAGTTAACGCCACAAGATGACATCAACTGCATTTGAAGTATCATTCCAAGTGTCTGCCTGAGCATGTTGGCCACAGTCAGGAGATCTGGAAGATCTGGAGAGCCGACACATTCCAAAAATATGGAAGGTTAATTGGCAATTCCAAATTGTCCATAGGTATGAATGTGAGTGTGAATGGTTGTTTGTCTATATGTGCCCTGTGATTGGCTGGCCACCAGTCCAGGGTGTACCCCGCCTCTCGCCCGAAGACAGCTGGGATAGGCTCCAGCATGCCCGCAACCCTAGTGAGAATAAGCAGTATAGAAAATGGATGGATGCCATACTTGCTAGTTTCTGATGGGAAGGACAACATGCATTGCTTTCAAATGTTACAATACATGTTGGAATTCACATTTTGAACCACAGCCCCCCCAGCACTCATGCAGCCTCAGGCCACCACGCTACTACTACCATGCTTTACGGTTGTCTTATTCATCACTTGTGTTTCCATCTATTTGGGCAATAATGGCTGTGTTGAAGACCCGAGTTCAATCCCACCCACGGTCATCTCTGTGTGGAGTTTGCATGTCCCCCCCTCCCCCCCGGGGTTTTCGGGTATTCCGGTTTTTCTCCCACATACCAAAAACATGCTAGGTTAATTGGCAACTCTAAATTGTCCATAGGTATGAATGTGAGTGTGAATGGTGTATATGTGTGTATATGTGCCCTGTGATTGGCTGGCGACCAGTCCAGGGTGTACCCTCGCCCAAAGACAGCTGGGATAGGCTCCAGCACCACCGCGACCCTCGTGAGGAAAAGCGGTAGAAAATGAATGAATGAATCGTTATGTTGAGTAATTTCTGTTGGAAAGGTAAATATACTGCTATACAGTCTGTTACCTGACTACTCTAAAGTACGAATATCCAAGTCAAATTTCTGTAAAATATACTGTAAAAATGTAGTTGCTGAAGAAAGAGTAATTTTTGCAAGGTAATGCCTGTGCAACTATCTGCAGTAATGATGTATCATCAAACGCATACAGTACTCTATTGTACTATATTGCCTTCATGTATTATATCTTTCACCAGAGCAGACATCAGCAGCGGGGAAAGCTATTTATCACACAGACTAACTTTATTGTGATTTATGACAAACAACACGTCCTGTCCATCAGCCAGCCACCCTCAGGGGGGTCCTTGACAGGGCTGCTTTGTCCTTATTACCTGCTGTAAACTATAAACACAAGGCATTTCTCTGCCTTTTCAAAAGCGTACACCTGACATGCACAATCTCGCTTATGTGCTGTCACAGCTTAACCTTTCGCCTCTCTTGCTGCCTCGAGATGAACTCCTCCCCACCCCACGTCACTCCCATCCCCAATCTCACATCACACCCAAAGCCGAGAAGCTGGGCAACAGAAGGTTATGGCTTTTTGCTGAGTGATAGATGAGTGTCACACGGCATTTACGGGACATCTGGAAGTGAGAGATGACGGGATGTGAGGGGTTGATGTCAGTGACCTTTTGAATCGAGTTCTTGCTCATTTTTAGATTTTTGCTATTGTACGTATCTGGGTGAGCGGCACGACGGTGGTTAGCACGCAGACCTCACAGCTAGGAGACCAGGGTTCAATTCCACCCTCGGCCATCTCTGTGTGGAGTTTGCATGTTCTCCCCATGCATGCGTGGGTTTTCTCCGGGTACTCCGGTTTCCTCCCACATTCCAAAAACATGCTCGGTTAATTTGTCACTCCAAATTGTCCATAGGTATGAATGTGAGTGTGAATGGTTGTTTGTCTATATGTGCCCTGTGATTGGCTGGCCACCAGTCCAGGGTGTACCCCGCCTCTCGCTCGAAGACAGCTGGGATCGGCTCCAGCACCCCCGCGAAAATGAATGAATGAATGAAATAAAACCTGGCAACCAGTCCGGGGTGTGCCCTGCCTCTCGCCCAAAGACAGCTGGGATAGGCTTCAGCATGTACATTTAGGTGTATAAAAATACATATAATAAAACAAAAATGTGTATAATAATTGAAATTGCTTGCAGCAACAAAATCAAAAAACTCAAAATGGCGACTACAATGTATCCACCAAATGAAATTTTTCATCCAAAAGTGATCCATGTCCATAGGTATGAATGTGAGTGTGAATGGTTGTTTGTCTATATGTGCCCTGTGATTGGCTGGCGACCAGTCCAGTGTACCCCGCCTCTCGCCTGAAGACAGCTGGGATAGGCTCCTGCGACCCTCGTGAGGAAAAAGCAGTAGAAAATGAATGAGTGAATGAACATATCTGGGTGTCAATAGGAGCCTTTGTGCACAGACAACCACATATAATTATAAAAATCAAAGCAATTTGTAAGGCATTGCAGGTTTATCTACCGCAAGCACATTCAAATGTGGGTTGTGTTTCTCTTCCACACGACTAAGTAACATTGGAAAATGTTTCAGCAGGTTTACCGGCTAGTCCAGCTGCATAGTGGCCTATGTTCACAAAACAGTGTGAAATACCGTCGACAGATTAAAATGCATTTCTTTGGCTGTTAGGGAATCAGGAACTCCAACCACTTGTGCCTGATGTTGGTGCCTTTAGGAATTGTTCACAAATGTGGCTTTCCCTTGTGGCTAGCATTGCTAGCAAGTAAACAGAGCGGCAGCGCTTGGGGGAGAGGAGAGAGTTTGTATATAAGGACGTCTGCCCCTCTGTGATGTCACAAAGGGGCGGTTTTAATCGAGTATTTTGAGCCATCACAAACTTCTTTCAGGGCTCACTTCCAAATGCACAAACTGAAACTTTGGCATCGTTTAACACAAGAATACAACATTCTAACTACATTTATTGGTCAGAAAAGTGGAAAAAGCGCAATAGGTCCCTTTTAGTGTCTATTGATGCATTGGACAAAAAAAGATGTCAGTCGAGATAGGTATCGATTGTGGAATTGACTGATCACATCTTGATCCATTCTCGCAGAGACTTTTATTTTGTAATCATATGAGCGAATCGTGTGTGTTGCTCTAATTTATATTCTACCTCACACTTTTTTCATGCAAATGTTATTCAGATAAAAGTACACGCTTGCAGATTTTCATGTATATTGTGTGATCAATTTGCATTTTCCCATGAATTCCCTTTTCTACCATACCGACCATCTCTGCAGTGAAGAGGCTCTGAGAAAGAAGACCTCATGGCCTGCAGCTTTAAGTATATGTGAAAAGGCTAAAATTGGTAGGCATGGATAGAACGTTATAGATTGTGAGAAGGCAAAGGTTTTGCAGGGGGATCAATACCCAAAGACCAAAGCCCTCACACACTGTAGCACATGAGTGCACGCACACACACACACACACACTGATTCACTGATATGACTTTCATATCCTCTGGATTCAAACATGCATCCATTTCCTCATGTTGGGAGATTTTTAGCTCATACTGTGTTTGTTTTGGTACTGGTCGCAGCCAGATGGTCATTTATTAACAAGCACAGTAAAACTTGTTTGTGCCCTGTACTGTATTGTTCCGTGACATCAAGTGCCCAAACAAAGCACCCTATGCGTTGCTGACTCGCTGTCTGTGGATTTTTTATTGAGTGCGACTGCTTTATAACCTGCCATGGGGGCCAAAAAAAAATATATGTTTCTGGCCATATAAGTTTATAATAATTATAAAAGCAATCTTCCCTTGCTAAATGTACTGCAAAAAAGGTCAGTAAGGATAATTCATAATGCCGCCTACAGAGAACATACTAACTCCTTATTTCTAAAATCACAAATACTTCAACTTGCTGATATAGTTCATCTTCAAACAGCTAAAATAATGCATAAGGCTAAAAATAACCAATTAGCTAAAAATGTCATCCAATACTTCTCTACAAGAGAGGAGAAATATGATCTCAGGGAAGAACTACATTTGAAACACTTCTATGCTAGGACTACGTTATGCTAGCCATAGCATTTCAGTATGTGGAATCAAACTATGGAATGGATTGAGTAAGGACCTCAAACAATGCACAACGATGAGCCAATTCAAGAAACAATACAAGCAGTTGATGTTTGCTAAATACAAGGATGAAGAGTCTTGAACCAGTCATGATGTGCTATATACAGTGAAGAAAATAAGTATTTGAACACCCTGCTATTTTGCTATTTCTCCCACTTAGAAATCATGGAGGGGTCTGAAATTTTCATCGTAGGTGCATGTCCACTGTGAGAGAGATAAACTAAAAAGAAAAATCCAGAAATCACAATGCATGATTTTTTAACAATTTATTTGTGTGATACAGCTGCTAATAAGTATTTGAACACCTGTGTATCATCTAGAATTCTGACCCTGAAAGACCTGTTAGTCTGCCCATTAGAAGTCCACCTGCACTCCATGTATCATCCTGAATCAGATGCACCTGTTTGAGGTCGTTAGCTGCATAAAGACACCTGTCCACCCCATACAATCAGTAAGACTTTAACTTGTAACATGGCGAAGACCAAAGAGCTGTCCAAAGACACCAGAGACAAAATTGTACACCTCCACAAGGCTGGAAAGGGCTACGGAGCAATTACCAAGCAGCTTGGTGAAAAAAGGTCCACTGTTGGAGCTATCATTAGAAAATGGAAGAAGCTAAACATGACGGTCAATCTCAATCGGAGTGGAGCCCCATGCAAGATATCACCTCGTGGGGTCTCAATGATTCTAAGAAAGGTGAGGAATCAGCCCAGAACTACACGACAGGACTTGGTCAATGACCTGAAAAGAGCTGGGACCACCGTTTCCAAGGTTACTGTAGGTAATACACTAAGACGTCATGATGTGAAATCATGCATGGCACGAAAGGTTCCCCTGCTTAAACCAGCACATGTCAAGGCCCGTCTTAAGTTTGCATATGACCATTTGGATGATACAGAGGAGTCATGGGAGAAAGTTTTATGGTCAGATGAGACCAAAATAGAACTTTTTGGTCATAATTCCAATAAGCGTGTTTGGAGGAAGAAGAATGAAGAGTACAATCCGAAGAACACCATCCCTACTGTGAAGCATGGGGGTGGTAGCATCATGCTTTGGGGGTGTTTTTCTGCACATGGGACAGGACGAGTGCACTGCATTAAAGAGAGGATGACTGGGGCCGTGTATTGTGAGATTTTGGGGAACAACCTCCTTCCCTCTGTCAGAGCATTGAAGATGGGTCGTGGCTGGGTCTTCCAACACGACAACGACCCGAAGCACACAGCCAGGAAAACCAAGGAGTGGCTCCGTAAGAAGCATATCAAGGTTCTAGCATGGCCCAGCCAGTCTCCAGACCTGAACCCAATCGAAAATCTTTGGAGGGAGCTCAAACTCCGTGTTTCTCAGCGACAGCCCAGAAACCTGACTGATCTAGAGAAGATCTGTGTGGAGGAGTGGGCCAAGATCCCTCCTGCAGTGTGTGCAAACCTGGTGAAAAACTACAGGAAACGTTTGACCTCTGTAATAGCAAACAAAGGCTACTGTACCAAATATTAACATTCATTTTCTTAGGTGTTCAAATACTTATTTGCAGCTGTATCACACAAATAAATTGTTAAAAAATCATGCATTGTGATTTCTGGATTTTTCTTTTTAGTTTATCTCTCTCACAGTGGACATGCACCTACGATGAAAATTTCAGACCCCTCCATGATTTCTAAGTGGGAGAAATAGCAAAATAGCAGGGTGTTCAAATACTTATTTTCTTCACTGTATATCACTATATTGACACTTACTATGGTACCCATTATGGCATTGGATGCTCATATCACCTCGTACTTCGGTACGAGGTGCATTATTAAAAAAAAAAACAAAAAAAAAACCTTAAACTGCATGATGGAAAGCAGGAAGTGAACAAATGTAACAGTTACTGATTGTGAAAGTACTTTCAGTGGAGAGGTAGGATTTAATAAGCTTTGCTTCTTCCTACTCCTTTTGGACATGTGGAACTGTGAACTGATTATGGGATGCACTCAATTGTAATCTGATGCATGTTCAAATGAAATTAAACCATTACCATATTTGTGGGTGTCTTAATGGAGGTACTGGATTTACATTGTTCCCTATGGGAATAGTTCCTCAGTTTTTGTACATTTTGTTTTTTGTCAAACCTTGCAATGAATTAATAACAAAAAAAGATAATACCACTGTAAATTGTACAACACAGCGGGAACAGACCCAACGTTTCAATAATAATAATAAAGAGCACCATTAATAGCACTCAGGAGGAGTTCATTGTAAACAACAAACTGGCAATTGTGAGACACACCAACGGGTGATTCTCCATACCAATATTTCAAAACACAAGCAGACATTGATAAAGCTGACGCGTGCTGCCCATTTATGATACTTCAATTCCAACTACTTCAATCTTGTGCCGTCCAAAAATACTACATCAGGAGTTTGCCTACAGCAACATCTTTTAATGCAACAATATCTAATATCTCCATTGAATCCACTTTGGAAAAACGTCAAAACTGTTTGGGAAAAAAGTAGACATGTAAGGAGACCTTTGTAAATTACTTTACAAAGTAATACTATGATGAAGGAGTGAGTAGTTAAGTGAGGAGTCAAGTGGTACTTGGGATACTTGGTACATATGAATGGATAATGGAAAGGGAAGTTCTTCAATGAATATGTGCAATAGAAGTCTCTCTTTCATTTTCATGACGGGTTCCCTGTGATTCCAGTTTTAGGTAGACATGACCATTATCCCCCCCGGCTAAGACTCCTCCAGACCTTATAGATTGGAAAATTGACATTAGCACCTAAAGCACAATGTCGGAATCACAGCTTTCATAATGTGCGTCGCTAGCCTGCCTGGGATTAATCACATCAGTCAGCCAGTTAGTGTGCGTATTGTTCTTCTCCCCATCGCGACTTGTCTGATGACGTCCGGGAGAGGAAGCGAGTAATGAGCTTGTGTGTGTCATACTCATAATCTCATCAATGTATGTAAATGTATTCCGGTACAAGTTGGGCTCTCTCATTTATTAATCTCAATGATGCGTCATCAATTTATAGCTCGTCTTACTATCAACACGGTGCATGAGTGTTTCCTAAGGATACAAGGTGCCCCCCCCTCCACCCACCCACCGTACACATAAACATGATCTAACTTCATCTTTTCAGTTGGAACTTCAAAGGCCGTGTGGCTTTTGACAAGCTGTAATTGCTTCATTTTTAATACGAGAAACACGCAGCCTCTCAAGACGGCAGGCAGCGCTTGCGTGCACTTGCGTTGGCGCTTTTGCTTTTATCGTGGTCGGCCTGCTTCCGGTATGTACTTCTCGTGTTTACTGCAGCCGTGCATGAAATGTGTGGCAGGATGAGTGTTGAACTCGCCTCCGTGGGTGTTTATGTTCTAACCTGTGTGCATGTATGCATGTGTGTTCAGCGGAAGTGGATTTGTCATGTCAAATCTGCATATGGGTATATTTATGGAGACTCAAAATAGACTATTGACTGGAATGGGAGTGGGCACATCCTGCGTTATACATACAATACATAGCACTTACTGATTCTAGCAATACCTATAAAATGCCACTAAATGACAGTATTGCTCTGCAAACACGCTCCTTGGTTTTAATTGCTTTTGTAATACAACAGTTCATTTTTCTTTTTCATACAAAGTTGAGCCACCATGCAAAACATGTTTTTCGAGTGATTGAATGTAAATTGGGGCTGTACGGCAGTCTAGTGGTTAGCAGCGTGCAGACCTCACAGCTTGGAGACCAGGGTTCAATTCCACCCTTGGCCATCTCTGTGTGGAGTTTGCATGTTCTCCCCTTGCATGCGTGGGTTCTCCGGGTACTCCGGTTTCCTCCCACATTCCAAAAACATGCTAGGTTAATTGGCGACTCCAAATTGTCCATAGGTATGAATGTGAGTGTGAATGGTTGTTTGTCTATATGTGCCCTGTGATTGGCTGGCCACCAGTCCAGGGTGTACCCCGCCTCTCGCCCAAAGACAGTTGAGATAGGCTCCAGCACCCCCGCGACCCTCGTGAGGAAAAAGCGGTAGAACATGAATGAATGAATGAAAATAGCAATCGAAAATATAAATACCAACAGTCATGCTATAATAAAATCTTCAACTATCAATCAGTAAGAAAGGTTAGAAAAAAATGAAAACTCTGGACAATTCCATCCTGCCTGTTTCAGCAAATTGTCCATAGGTATGAATGTGAGTGTGAATGGTTGTTTGTCTATATGTGCCCTGTGATTGAATGAATGAAATAATGAATGAATGAATGAATGAATGAATGAATGAATGAAATAATTAATGAAATAATTAATGAAATAATGAATGAATGAATGAATGAAATAATGAATGAAATAATGAATGAATGAATGAAATAATGAATGAAATAACGAATGAATGAATGAATGAATGAATGAATGAATGAATGAATGAATGAATGAATGAATGAATGAATGAATGAATGAATGAATGAATGAATGAATGAATGAATGTTCTTCCCACTGTTGATGCAGTCAAATTCCCACCCCTATACCCCAGTATTGGTTTGGCTTATTTCTTCAAACAGAAATTACACTTTCTAAGCTCATTTGACCAAAGCTTACAGTTCAACACCATAGCTCGCTTGGAAAAGCTTATATTTTTCCCCAAAATTGTTCACTCATGCTTCAAAGCTAATTCCTTTCTCATAGGGGTAGGCCAAATATCTTTCTCAATTGCTTTGGCTCATTTCCTGAAACAGAGCAGACTCAACACTCTTTGTTCTTTATTTTCCCATATAAATTGTCAGTGCCCCCCCCCCCCCCCAAATGCATCATCCCTTGGGTACTGTGTAAGGACCACAAGTCAAAATGTTTGGTCACTACGGCAGAGGACCATTGAATATCCCTCATATTCCTCATCCACATAATCCCCCGCGTCCCCTTCGCTCCTCAGACTCAAACCTCCTGGCACTCCCCTGTAAGACCAAGCTCCAAACCTGGGGAGACAGAGCCTTCTCCATCGCTGCCCCCACCCTCTGGAACTCTTTGCCCCATTCACTCCGTGCTTGCCCTGACCTTCCCACCTTCAAAAAAAACTCAAAACCCACCTCTTTAATTCTGTTTTTAATGTCTAACTTTTTATATCTGACTGCTGTGCCCCGCCCCGCTTTTACTCATGTTTTAACTGTGTATTAACCAATCAATGTTGTATTTTGGTGTGTCTTTTATTCTGTTTACTTGTTTTATTCAACTTCATTCTTTTGTAAAGTGTCTTTGAGTATCTTGAAAAGCGCTATACAAATAAAATGTATTATTATTATTATTATTATTATTATTATTATTATTATTATTATTATTATTATTATTATTATTATTATTATTATTATTATTATTATTATTATTATTATTCTTATTATTATTCTTATTATTATTATTATTATTATTATTATTATTATTATGTCCACATCCCAGTCCTTCATTCACAATGGTTACTGTACTCTTTTTTTTCATCCAGCTACTATAATACAATTATAAACATCAACATATTATCAACATATGAAACTGAAAAGGGCCGCATAGTGGCCTTGTGGTTAGTATGTGAAGATCTGTGTTCAAATCTCAATTTGGGCATCTCTGCGAGCAAGTTCCCTGCGTTTTCTCCAGGTACTCTGACTTCCTCCCACATTCCAAAAACATGCATGTTAGGTTCATTGGCGACTCTAAATTGCCCATAGTTGAATGATTGTCTATATGTGCACTGACCAGTCCAGGATGTATGAGGCCTCTTGGCCAAAATCAGCTAGGATAGGCTCCAGCATACCCCCGCGCCTCTAATGAGGACAAGCGGCATAGAAAAAAGGATGGATAAAACTGATTAAAAAAATCTGAGGTTTGAAAGAAAATGTATTATTGGTAATCCTAGTATTTTAATTTGTCTGCTGATGGTTTTAGGACCTTTGTAAAGTACTACATAATCACCAGAAAGATACCAGCAAAGGTTTATTACTCCTTTATAGAAAATGACATACCGGTACATAACATTTAAGCGGTGCTACACACGTCCTCATAGTAGATAGTATGTTTCAAACCAGAATACCTCAAATATGCATCTTCACGACGGACATATTGATTTTGTGTGCTTTTTTTGGATCAGTCTCGGGACAATGATTTGATCACTTGTTTGACTGAGTGACTTTGTCTTGATGAAAAACTGATGAAAAACAGTAAGTGGTCTCTAAAAGGCTGTCAGTGTTTGTTAGAAGATACAGTAGCTCTCTGAAAAGGGCATTGACCCCCGTCTGGTCACACACACACACACACACAAAGGGAATACAGTATAAACATCCTGTAAATGCAGACAAATAGCACAGCAAAGAGCATAGCTTAAATTTGTGTTGACTTCCAAATTTATATTTCAAAACATTTCAGGTTCATCACTAAATAATAACAAAAAATGAAATAAGTAAAAGAGACCAGGGTTCAATTCCACCCTCGGCCAACTCTGTGTGGAGTTTGCATGTTCTCCCCGTGCATGCGTGGGTTTTCTCCGGGTACTCCGGTTTCCTCCCACATTCCAAAAACATGCTAGGTTAATTGGCGACTCCAAATTGTCCATAGGTATGAATGTGAGTGTGAATGGTTGTTTGTCTATATGTGCCCTGTGATTGGCTGGCCACCAGTCCAGGGCCCGAAGACAGCTGGGATAGGCTCCAGCACCCCCGCGACCCTTGTGAGGAAAAGCGGTAGAAAATAAACGAATGAATGAATGAAATAAGTAAAACCTGGCAACCAGTCCGGGGTGTACCCCGCCTCTCGCCCCAAGGCAGCTGGGATAGGCTCCAGCACCCCGCGACCCTCGTGAGGAAAAGCGGTAGAAAATGAATGAATGAATGAAATAAGTAAAACCTGGCAACCAGTCCGGAGTGTGCCCTGCCTCTCGCCCGAAGACAGCTGGGATAGGCTCCAGCATGTACATTTAGGTGTATAAAAATACATATATTAAAACAAAAATGTGTATAATAATTGAAATTGCTTGCAGCAACAAAATCAAAAACTCAAAATGGTGACTACAATGTATCCACCAAATGAAATTTTTCGTCCAAAAGTGACAGCAATTGTTTTTTTAATCATTAAATATACACTATAATAGAGAGCAGACAGATTCTTTCTTACTATATTTTACAGTAGGTTGCCAGACAGACACTTTCTTCTACGGTTATTTGCACACTTTCCCCTTTTGCTACCAATTCTACCCTCATATAATGACAAAAAAGCCAAAGAAAAAGCAAAATACATTTATTTTTCTGGTTGAACTCCAACAGCCCTGTTTTTGTTTTACTGTAGTTAAATGTTATGTCTCCAGTTTTGCTTTAAAGCCAAGACTCGAGATCCCCATCCTATTTCAAATGTGACACGGTACAGTCGTGCAATGGTTGCAATTAATGATGATGAATTATTTATGTATACACGGAGACGCAGTACATTAACTGTTCATCCTCAGGACGTGTCACATAAGTTAATGGAATAATCGTCCCCTTTAATCCCGTCAGCAGCGCCAAAACGAGCAGACACGTGAAAATTACCCACTCTAAAGGTCGTATTTCAATCTACCAGATGTTTAAAGAGTAAAAATGAGGTGGCTCAGAGGTCACTCTCATTAAGGACTCACTCGTCAGTCCTGGTACCTATCCCACACATATTGTTTGCACTGAATTTCAATAATACTTGAGCTCATTAATGCTTGATAGTGCATAGTCTCATTTAACCTCACTATTAACTTGAGCGAACAGACTTTTTAATGATGTTTGGACATGCGTGGCTTGGTCTGTGGCCTGTTTAACAGCTTAACTTAGCTTTGTTTTAGCAGGTGATGCTTCAAGCTGCATGCTAAATCACGTCAAAACAAAATAACCTGCCACAGAGAATATTATGCACGCTATCCTGGTTGATGAACAATGATCTATACATGTTCAGGCTCCCCTTGTTTTGGCTCCTGGCAGCTGGAATCATTGAGCACGCTGTCATAAATTACCACCTGCTTCAATAAATTGGAGAAATAGGAGTATTTAAATGAAATGATGGGTTTTTCATACGCAGGGTGTTGTATTATTGCCTCCATCTGTTTTTGGAGACAACTGAGATTACGTGAGCATGTGATTTGTGTTGAGCTATGATGTGTTGTAACCTTGTGTGCCAGCTAGATGTCAGCAGCCGACAAAGATGGCAAATATAGAGAAGAGCCGTCATACAGTTTTGTACGTTATGATGCTGATAATTAAGGATTTCCATTTCAGGATAGTTTTTTTTTAACCAATAAATGGTCATAGTTTTATTAGTTTCGGACATGCTTAAGTATTGATTGTTGATATCAACATTCAAACTGAGATTACACTGTCTAAAAGCAAATTAATGTACTGTATATTTATAAATGCTAATGACCCATACAGCCAGTAGATGGCAGTATGGGTCTTCCAAGCTATCAAAGCAAGTGGTTGAAATGAAAACATCCCTTCCGTAGCTCTAGGTTCCAGCCAGCTGATGATGCTCCAGGCCAGCACAATAAGCTGCCATGCTTTTTTTGACCCACTCAAGTGTGACTGTGGTAATAGATATGTCCCTTTTGTCCCTTTTAACAAGCATTGCAACAATGCATGGTAACTCCAACAACAATTCTCTGAATTGCGGGCCACACCTTTACAAGTCCAAAAAAGCTTTCATTTATCGTGTTATTTTATAGCTTTTTAGGATGAAAGGCATCCTTGAATGAACAGGCTCTGTTTGGTTATGTATAGGCTCTCGTCCAACAAATCGTTAGCTCAGGATAATTGCTTTTGACTCGTTTATTTCATTTTGATTCATTTATAATTCACTTGTTATTCATTAATCAGAACAAATATGGGCTGCCAGGGTCTAAAGAAAACCCCCTTTAATAACTTATTGATTGAGCCATTAATAAAGGCATCAGAAACTACAGTATGAACCTTTTTTTAAAGTAATTTTGACTTTTATGACAACAGATTTGTGGCTCGTAAGTATTTACTCAAATATAAGACCTGTTTTTGTCTGTCACAGAAAAAAAATAATCATTATAATTTATTTGTATTGGTTGATTAATTTGAACCCTGCATCTTGTGCAACGGTGCAGCTAATGTATGGTTGGGTTCTAATCTTATGACATCTCCTCTGCAAAGAACACTAAACTCATCACACAGCAACTTAACACCCAAAAGGTGTACCTAAGAAATCTATTTAAAAGTTTCCCATAATGCATTGCGTTTGAGCAAGGCACTCATTGGTGCCTGCTGAAGAGCTGCAATGATGTCAGCCTCTCTCTGGGCTCCCTCTGGTGGACAGAGGCAGCACTGCAACACCATCCATCCATCCATTTTCTATACTGCTTGTTCTCCAATGGAATGCTTTGTTCAAATGCGATGCATTACAGGAAAACTTTACGATATTTTTCATGTTTTACATTAATGTCTTGTTTAGTTTCTGTTTTTGTTTAGTTTCTGGCCAACTGCAAAAAGAAAACACTTTAAGATAGCGACTGTAAAGATCGGGCGGGCTCATTCTCTGATCTCCAACCAATTTAAAAAAAAGGGCTATTTCAAATTCATGCCGCTTGTCATCATTAGGGTCACAAAGGTATGCTGGAGCCTATCCCAGCCTATCCCCTATGGCAGTGGTTCCCAAACTTTTTACAGTCATGTACCCCCTCATACATTTGACCTGAAGTGCTAGTACTTTGTGCTAAGTAAGTTGAAATATTGAAGATAATTCATTGGTCCATTCATGTTATGGTAATTCCAGGTGACAATTGTGTATTGACAGAGACCTCCTGAAAGGGTGTAGATTGATTTACATTTTGGATGTTTTTATGAAACCTCAGTTTTTGTTATTAGAAGAGCACCAAAACATAGGAAATAATGTAAATACAAATTGAATCCATTTCAGACACTCTAAAACAGGAGTCTCAAACACGCGGCCAGCGGGCCAAATGTGGTCCGCAGGACACTAGTTTGAGGCCCCCCCCTTTATATGAAAGTTTAATGTTAGTGCGCGCAAGTTTGATATGGATGCTGTATGGTATCATGTACCCAGAAAAAAATATTACGTTTGATTAATGTTCATGTTAAAGGTTAAATAACTGTTAATAGTTATCCTCCCTATCCATGTGGAAGTGGTAAGTTTTTGGCTATTTAAGTTTAAAGGAAATAACTTGAAGGCTACCGTTTAGGTCGCTAGCTCTCTAGTTTGTGAGTTAGCATGTGTCTCAAGACCCTGCAGTTGCGCAATATGTTGTAAATAAAAAAAGTATAAATGTGACTATAGTCGTGTTTTGTCATGTCTACAGGGCTCTAATAATGCTTTGTTCATTTTATTCTGAAAAAAATAATTTGTCTACCCACCAACTATATGTGGTTTCTTAAGTTTTTATTATTTGCCGTTTTATTATTATTATTATTATTATATATTTATTACTGATTGATTGATTTTATTTATTCTTGATTTGTTTATTTATTTTTCATCTTATTTTGTGTAGAAAAATAAAAAGTAAGATATTTGAGAACAGTGGAATGTTTTATCAGAGCTTTTCTTGTAGAAAATTGGAACCAAAGCGAAGTTTTTAAAAAATTTTTGTTTTTAATAAATGGGTTTTTTTTTTTTTTTTGGAAAACCTGATGCGGCCCAGTCTCACCCAGACCCGAGCTCCAGTGCCCCCCAAGTAAATTGAGTTTGAGACCCCTGCTCTAAAATATCAACACAAAACACGTTTTTCTAAAGAATAAAGAACTTTGTTTGGCCTAATGGTGGGTTATTTAGCAGTCACACTCAACATATTTTGTTTGGGCACTCTATTTCACAGAACGACACAGTACAGGGTGAAATGGCTAGTTTGTTATGTGCGAAAACTGAATCATATGAAAAGTGGGTTGTACAAAAACCGAGGTTTGACAGTACTGGACTTTGACAGTACTGGAAAAAAAAACTCAAGTGTGACCGATTTACGTGGTTGCCATTGGACAAGGACGATAGCCTATTGGTGATGTTTCTGCTATATTGAAAACTGCAACTAGCTTGAAGTCTTGATTCTTTGAAGTAAAAAATGAAATACTCTGTTCTTGTAGCAGATACAGTATGAGCTTCAAACGGCAGGAATGCACACTCAGCTTGCATGAACCTCCACGGCCCAAACTGATTGAAGTGCACTGAGGTGTTTCAGCCCTTGAATAATATGACTTGCCTGCTGGTCAGCCTGCTTAAACCCTGGACACTACCTGGCCTTAATCATCCAGCCTGGGAGCCGGCCATTGCTGTCCTCTGGGTGCAAATCAAATTTCAGAAATTCAGAGGGAGAAGGGCGCTGTAAGAGCAAAATCCATTCTGCTGAGCTTTTCCTGAGAATGCGTGGGTAGTTAGCCAAGCATTTATTTCACACCTGATCAAATCTAGCTTGCACTTTACGACCGGTACTATTTGGAGTCTAAAGCTTTAATGCTAAACAGTAGGTTTTTTTCCTGCACAGGATGCTGAGAAATAGTCTGTATAGTCAGTACTTTTTCTGGAGTGGTCTGCAGTCCTTCCATCAGCTCAGCAATCTTTGTTGCGACGACAACGAGCTGTCCAACCTCAACTTGAGACATCACCCACCGTCCTCCTTCACTGCCCATTAAAAGTCTATCCTTTCTTGCATAGGCTCACTCTACACCAGGGGTCTCAAACTCAATTTACCTGGGGGCCACTGGAGTTAGGGTCTGGGCAAGGCTGGGCCGCATCAGGTTTTCCAAAAAAAAACCCACATTTATTAAAAACAGAAATATATCAAAAAAATTTCAGTGCTTTGGTTCCGATTTTCTACAATAAAAGCTCTGATAAAACATTCCACTGTTCTCAAATATCTGGATTTTTATTTTTCTGCACAAAATAAGATGAAAAATAAATAAACAAATCAAGATGAAGAAAATCAATCAATCAGTAATAAATAAATATAATAATAATAATAATAGTAAAACGGCAAATAATAAAAACTTAAGAAACCACATATAGTTGGTGGGTAGACAAATTATATTTTTCAGATTAAAATTAACAAAGCATTATTAGAGCCCTGTAGACATGACAAAACACGACTATAGTCACATTTATACTTTTTTTATTTACAACATATTGCGCAACTGCAGGGCCTTGAGACACATGCTAACTCGCAAACTAGAGAGCTTGCGACCTAAACGGTAGCCTTCCAGTTATTTCCTTAAATAGCCAAAAACTTACCACTTCCACACGGATAGGGAGGTTAACTATTAACAGTTATTTAACCTTTAACATGAATATTAATCAAACGTGATAATTTTTTCTGGGTACATGATACCATACAGCATCCATATCAAACTTGCGCGGGCCGCACTAACATTAAACTTTCATATCAAGGCGGGGGCCTCAAACTAGTGTCCTGCGGGCCACATGTGGCCCGCGGGCCACGTGTTTGAGCCCCTTCTCTACACGGCTTTACTTCCAAAGTTCTATTTTACAGAAAATGGGCAAAACAAGATAAAGAATCATTGCAAGCCTTAACACATGCAGTACAGTAAGCTCAGTAAGGCTCAGACTGAGCCATAAATCTCCAAACTTATGCTAAGACGTCCCAGTCAGCTGGCACAATACAAAAAGGAGATCAGCCCGGATTAAGAAAAAAAAAGTTGACAGTTGACACAAGGCTCTAAATAAATATTAACCTAATTGATTATTCCCAGAACATTTCTTGGTATGCAAAAATAGCACATCTCATTCTCACATGACATTCTCTGTTAAATGTGTGCTTCTTTTAGTAACCAAATCTCTGCTATTAGTCGCTGTTAGCAATGGTAAGATTAGTAGTGACGACTGTTAGCAGTCTGTTAGCCTCAACTGTTAGCAACTTAACCTTTTTTAGTAGTTTATTGGCCACTGGTAGACCCTGCTGTAGTTACGTACCTCTGTTAGCATTAATGAGTACCACTGTTCACTGTTGGCAGCGTCAGCCATTAATATCTCACATTTCTGTTTGTGTTGCTATCCTCTACTAGTGGTTTGTTAGCATCTGTTTGGACTAAGTTAACCTCTGTTAGTGGTTTATCGGTCTGTGTTAGCATTTTTTATGCCAGCGGTGGTCACTCTCTGGCCACCCCAGTGGCCACCCCCATGTCTAGAGGACAATTTTGACAAATGTGATTCTCTGTTGCAGAACATGAGTTTAGTAGAGAGTTCAAAAGCAGTGGAAGAGCTTTAGGGTGGCCATAGCCACCCCTGGTCACTCTCTGGCCACCCCAGTGGCCACCCCTATGTCTCGAGGACAATTTTGACAAATGTAGTTCTCTGTTGCAGAACATTACTTTAGTAGAGAGTTCAAAAGCAGTGGAAGAGCTTTAGGATGGCCATAGCCACCCCGGTCACTCTCCGGCCACCCCAGTGGCCACCCCCATGTCTAGACAATTTTGACAAATGTGGTTCTCTGTTGCAGAACATAGTGGTTTATCAGTCTGTGTTAGCATTTTTTATGCCAGGTGTGGTCACTCTCCAGCCACCCCAGTGGCCACCCCCATGTCTAGAGGACAATTTTGACAAATGTGGTTCTCTGTTGCAGAACATTACTTTAGTAGAGAGTTCAAAAGCAGTGGAAGAGCTTTAGGATGGCCATAGCCACCCCTGGTCACTCTCCGGCCACCCCAGTGGCCACCCCCATGTCTAGACAATTTTGACAAATGTGGTTCTCTGTTGCAGAACATAGTGGTTTATCAGTCTGTGTTAGCATTTTTTATGCCAGGGGTGGTCTCTCTCCGGCCACCCCAGTGGCCACCCCCATGTCTAGAGGACAATTTTGACAAATGTGGTTCTCTGTTGCAGAACATTACTTTAGTAGAGAGTTCAAAAGCAGTGGAAGACCTTTAGGGTGGCCATAGCCACCCCTGGTCACTCTCCGGCCACCCCAGTGGCCACCCCGATGTCTAGACAACAATTTTGACAAATGTGGTTCTCTGTTGCAGAACATAGTGGTTTATCAGTCTGTGTTAGCATTTTTTATGCCAGGTGTGGTCACTCTCCGGCCACCCCAGTGGCCACCCCCATGTCTAGAGGACAATTTTGACAAATGTGGTTCTCTGTTGCAGAACATTACTTTAGTAGAGAGTTCAAAAGCAGTGGAAGAGCTTTAGGGTGGCCATAGCCACCCCTGGTCCCTCTCCAGCCACCCCAGTGGCCACCCCCATGTCTAGACAACAATTTTGACAAAAGTGGTTCTCTGTTGCAGAACATAGTGGTTTATCAGTCTGTGTTAGCATTTTTTATGCCAGGTGTGGTCACTCTCCGGCCACCCCAGTGGCCACCCCCATGTCTAGACAACAATTTTGACAAATGTGGTCCTCTGTTACAGAACATTACTTTAGTAGAGAGTTCAAAAGCAGTGGAAGAGTTTTAGGGTGGCCATAGCCACCCCTGATCACTGTCCGGCCACCCCACCGGCCATTTAGACAATCCAGCTAGCAACCTATTCTCTTTTAGCACTTGTAGAAGTAAGTTAGCATCTGTTAGTGGCTTACCTGTGAGTCCCTATGGAAGTGTTTAGTCGGGACGAGCCAGTACATCTGTATCTGTTCATCCATCTAAATTATCTGTATCCGGCGGGGCATAAACCGGACGTGGGTACAATTTTCTCAAAAATGGCCATGGCATGGACTGAGAGTGGGCATGGTTAAACTGAAATAGGAGGGGCTTTAATGGGTCCATTATTTTAAGTCTGAACATGAACATGGATTGATGAGAAGTTGCTATATTTTATTCCAGTTTATTCATCAGCTATATGTGTATTGTGTATGTGTAGACGTAATAGTTTTTAGCATCAACTCTTCTACAGCTTTTAGTTTTTTCATAGTTGCTTTTTCTACAGTGTGCCCTTCACAGGCCCATAAAAAATGCTTAGCATCCGTTTGTGTTTTGCTGTTCGCAATATCTCAGGTTCAGATAGAAGTCAAGCCAGTCACAGTTTACACTGGGGTATCAATGACGTGATGTCCGCCTGCCCGCCCGCCTGCCCATGCGTCTATATCGTCAAAGTCCTCCCTCAATTAAAGATGTGAGAGAACAGCAGATGTTGCCCTAAATAGATTCACTGTCAAAAAGGGAGCACATATCCAGCTGCCTTTTGTCACATTTACTCATGCAGAGGAATAAATCCTGTTATTTAAAAAAAAATCGGGGCTTGAAAATGCAGAAACAAAGTCTGATATAAATGTTACACTTGAGGGAGGAAAATGTCGAGAGAAGAAGATTAGCCTGGGGAACGGTTTTACTGGTGTTATGCCGATTCTGTAGATTGTATTGGGAAGTCATTTGTAAAGCCCAAATTATATCAGTAATTCCAGGATGCTGATTGACCTCAGTTTTGTTCATATTTTGAAACATAATTTAAAAAAACAAGGTGCTCGCTACAAATAGACACCAAAGACCTGAGGTTCCACTGTAAAATGCATCAAAATCGTCATTTCACGTGAAAGTGTTTTTCCTCCAGCAAGATGGATGCAGACAGCTGAAAAGCTGTGCTTGCTTTTAACATGAAATCTGCAGTGTACTTTTCATCCCAGAGATGAAAAAAAAGATGGTGTAATCCATCTGAGAAGTGCATGCAGACATCGGCCCCCTCACCCTATTGTGCACACCTGCAGCTATGAAATTGCATCACATATTGATGCATGTTTGCGCCTGGTTGTTCCCTATAAGGAAAAGAAATGCTTTTAACAGAATTTTCCCACTGCTGAGATTTAATTACTGGAAGCAGATTATACATTTGACCCTTTTTTCCCTAGTCAAGTACAATTATTTCTACATTCAGTGGCATCACACTAGAAGGACGGTGTGTTATAATGAAATGATGTGCCCGCTGGTGGTAGGGTGTTCTTTATTTTTTTAAAGGCTGCAAATGTGTGTCCCCGCCAGGAAAAGTGTTTACTTTTTTATTTTTTATGACATATTGAATTTTATTATGTTTTGTCCCATAGCTGGAACATGGTTTGAATAACAATAGAGGACGCTTGCTATTGTTAGTCGTTAGTGCATCTTGTTGATTTGGTGCGGCCTGTGCGGTGGATGGATTAATCGCCCGCGCAGCTTTTTTTGAAGATGTCAGCTCAGCTAGATGGAACGTCTTGCATGGACAATCTGCTGAGCTGAAGCATCCATCAGCAATGCACCGCTATCTGCGCTGTATTTTGTGTAAAAAAGGGCAGGGAGGTTACAGCACGTTTATTATTGCTGTTTTGGAATGTTTTATTTTGGGCACTATTCGTTACTGACCAAAAGAAGGTAGTCTTTCAAAAACTATGGAAGCTCATTTCCACCAATCCCAATGGAAATGAAAATATCCCAATGAATCACAATAAAAAGTAAGAATTCTGAGATAAAAAAGTCATAATTATGAAATATAAAGTCAAAATTATGAGACGAAATGTCAGAATTATGAGATAAAAAGTTTAAATTATCTATTATCTAGTGCTACTATCATATACTGAATGTTTGACTATTTTTTTTTTTTTTGGCAATACATTCTTAGAAACAACATACCACTTGTGTCATGTAGAAGCTCTTTGACATGTTTTCTTGGAGTATTTCCTTAAAAACAGCAGAGTTCTCCTGACGTATGGAAAATCTTTGACTTGTTTTTTTTGTAGTGGTCCTGTAGATATTGTTACAATGTTGTATTCCCGTGTTAAACAGGATAATAATAATAATAAGGTTTGAAAGACAAGCCCTGAAAGACATTTTCGGTGGAGCTGCATGCTCGGTTTTACATTTTTTCTAACACCGACTTCTGCTGATGTCACGGCAATCCGGACTTCTTTATAAGGGCTACAGATTTCCTGCACTCAATAAATGCGGACCTACGTATCCAGAAGTCCTCGGGAGCACTCAGGAGTGTGACCAATCACAGCAGAGTGTGTGTACCTAGAGGAGGACCCGATTAAACAAACCGTTTGGGTCGGAAGCAGGAAGTCCATGGAAATACTGCAGAAAGAGGTGTAAACCTTGAAGATCTAGAAAGCTAGTAGGTGCTCTGTAGGAGTCTACAACTAAATACAAAGTGCGGAAAATGAGCAAAATAGGTCCTGTTTAAAAACAGTATAGTGCTCTTGTCATATCAAGGATCTTCAGCTAGTGTTTAGGCAGTAGCTCCTTAACATGGCAGAGGCTTCCTATCATACAGTAATATGTGCTAGTAGGTGCTAAAAAAAAAAAAAAACAGCAGCTCGCTCCTTTCATATACAAATTCTTTGCCGAGCGATGTTGTAGTAGATCCTTAAAAACAGCAAAGTGATCTTTGACTTGTGATTTTGCAGTAGGTCCTTAAAAACTACAGCATACTGCTGTCAGACAGAGGACCTTAGACTCCTGCCATATAGAAGAACTCTGGTGTCCAGCTTCCCAGTCCTTGTCAATATTAAAAATTCATTCATTCATTCATTTTCTACCGCTTTTACCTCACGAGGGTCGCTGGGGGTGCTGGAGCCTATCCCAGCTGTCTTCAGGCGGGAGGCGGGGTACACCCTGGACTGGTCGCCAGCCAATCACAGGGCACATATAGACAAACAACCATTCACACTCACATTCATACCTATGGACAATTTGGAGTCGCCAATTAACCTAGCATGTTTTTGGAATATGGAAGGAAACCGGAGAAAACCCACACATGCACAGGGAGAACATGAAAACTCCACACAGATATAGCCGAGGGTGGAATTGAACCCTGGTCTCCTAGCTGTGAGGTCTGAGCGCTATATTAAAAATATGTCATCTAATAATTTAGTTGAGTAGGCCTGTTCTACACCAAGATCACTTTATTCATTGAATGTTTTCTATTACAAAAATGCTGTCTGGGGGGGGGGGGGGGGGAAAGCTTCTCACAAGTCAAAGAGTTTAAATGAATGAATGAAACACCAGTATCGTTGTCGGGTATCAGGGAGAATCAGTGTTTACAATAATCATGAATACATTCAATATATTTGTCTGTGTGCTTAGAAGGCATTCACTCTCATTATTTCAGCTCTAAGCAGACTTTATTGATCCACCTTTTAGGAAGGAGTCCAGTCCCGTTGTGGTCACAGAGTGAATCCAGAATGCAGCTTCTACTTGCAGGTATCTTCCAAGCGGTCTGTTAAAGTTCTGCTCAAGCCAGATAAAGTCACTGTTGTGTTTCTGTGATCACGGAGACACAGAGATCTGAGGCACTTTCTGAAGTCATGAGGTTAGAGACTGACATGATGTAGTCTTTCCTTGTAACCACTTGTTCATTGGCCTTAATCTTTAATAATTATTCAATTAAATATACTGACTAAGTCATGGGCTAAAATGAAATTAGCTGTGGGTCGCAAATGGCCTCCTTTGGCCAAACTTTGCATACCTATGCATTGGACTGTACACAAATGTTGCAACGGGTTTATAACAGAAAGATAGAACACAAACCGATTAAAAAAAAAAAATAACTCCATGCATTTAATCTTTTCACCCACCATCAAACAAAAATTAATTCCCATGTAAAATGGAATATCAGCACTATGGTGAAGCTCTGGTGTTTTATTTTACTCATATGTAAGTTAAAGGTAATTCAGGCCTGCATTGATTCACTCTTTGACTTCATACATACAAACAACAGTTTAAGAAGTATACATTATAAAATTGACCACCATTAATAAAAGTGAAACCTTGGTACTGAACTGTACATCACCAGTATGTATATATAGATACTATACACAAGTGAAGTGTAAAAACCTGATAATTGAAACACTTCCCACATATTTAAGGCATACGTACAGTCAATATGCACAATAACCCTACATTTGCATCACAGATCTGTCCACATTATAAAAAAAATGTCTAAATCCAATGCAAATGACTGATAGAATTTTAAATGAATGAATGAATGAGGCTTAAATTAACATAAAAGCATATACTTTACTGATTTGAGCTGAAGAAGCTCAGACTTAAAGGACGGACATAATAGTTAAGAATTACAGTAAATTATACATTTAAAGTTTATCACTGTTAATTCCTTCCAGACCCAACCACCACATTTTTGCGCATTAGGATCCCTTATTTCTAAATTTACAATTATCATAAAGATCATAGACAATTTTATGACCTTCTAAATATGTTTTTTTTAATTATTAGAGCCCTCCAGATGTAAAATTACTGACACTTCAACAATCACACATATTTATATTTTAGTTCACGTACTCCAGCAGTACTTTGCAGTAATTTAGGCAACAAAAAATATGTAAAATATCCCTAAATGAATATATTTTCAAACTGTGATAGCTGCGAAATTCAAAGGGCAAAGTGGTGAGGGATGACGATATATGGATTGTGTGTAGTTGATGTTGAATAATCGTGTCTTGAAGCAATATAGTGGATATACTAAGTAGAAGTAAGATCTGTAAGGCATAAATAACACATAATGTCGACTCACTCATCTTAGTATTCGTTCCTTGTTGTTCCTTTTGTTAAACTTTCTGTACAGTACTTCCTGTGGTTGCTATATTTTCATCAATGTAAAATGACTGACACTTCAATAATCACACATATTTATATTTTAGCTGGCCACTTTAGCAGTACTTTGTAGTAATTTAGGCAACAAAAAATATGTCCTTAAATGAATATATTTTCAAACTGTGATAGCTGCAAAAAGCTGCAAAAAAGGCGCTGTGGATTCAGTCTCCCATCCACTTAAAATATCTTCAAACTTCCATGAAATAATACAAAATGTGCCATGATTAACATTGGATGACATTTTGAAAAATGTAAGCACTTTAAACAGACAGTGTCACACACATGCACAAAAAAAATAATACCGAGTGTATCATAATACTGTAATAACTCTCTTACCCATTTCTGCTCAAAAAGACATTTTTGTTTAGTTTTATTTTATTGAGAAAATCTTTTAGAAAAAAAAACAAACACCTGCAGTTAACATCTGAGCACATTTTCCATCGTTAATTATACAGAAGGAAATGTATTAATTTCACTAAATAAGTCGCAATATTTATTAGAAAAAAAAGTTTTTAAAGCTGCTCTTTAAAGCCTGATTGGCCCACAGTCTTCATGCGTTATGTACAAGTCACATCCAACTGGTTTGTATGGCCTTGTATCCCATTTGATCCTGTCTAAGGCTTTTCTCTGCCTCCATGCACCTGTACGCTTCTCCTCATTGGTCAACATAGTTGCAGCTCAGCAGTCCAGAGCTGCAAAAACTAGACCGGAATCAGGAGCGCTCTACAGTGTTGTGTAGATATAGACAAAGATGATAACCAGCAAGTTGAGAATGGTCCCAATGATGCCCAACATGGCCAAGATGGTCTCCTCCTTGCTTTCCTTGTCTTGGATTCCCTTTTCCTCATCACTGTAGACAGTGTTGACCATTTTCCCTGGAAGCATCCGGAGTTTGTGTCTCGGACCGGTCTGTAATGAAGGACATAACATATTCATTTGTTCAGTGTGGTGTGATCAATAACATACATAACAAACATCATTGGGGTCATACAGAAAATACATTTCTGGCATATAGATCAGTGGACAAATATTAATATTAATTTTTTATGTTATTGTTATTTTATCGTTCATGATTATCACTGCTTGAAAACATTATCCGCCATGAGAAAATCCTCAATTTTCAAAGTGTTTTGCATTTTCTTTGACTTCATGATGCCACAACTTTTTAAAGTTTTTTTAAAGTTGAAAATAATTTAACAAATACATACATCAATGCAGACTTTAGCATAAATACACTTATGTACGGCACGGTACAATGTCCACACCCAGTTTGTTTCAGTTTATGTGTTAGCATACAACATGGCGCGTATCTTGTTGTGCTGTTAATACACTGAGTCCATCTGGGTTCTTAATGTATTTGTTTTAATCACAAAACATCTGTTCTTGTTAGCATCCTATTAGCTAGCTAAACAAAATGGCAACCAGGACCAGATGCCGCTACTTTATATTGTCTGCTTACAATGTCATCAGTTGATTACTCTCAAAAGTTCATTCATTCATTTTCTACCGCTTATTCACACGAGGGTTGCGGGGGTGATGGAGCCTATCCCAGCTGTCTTTGGGCGAGAGGCGGGGTACACCCTGGACTGGTGGCCAGCCAATCACAGGGCACATATAGGCAAACAACCATTCACACTCACATTCATACCTATGGACAATTTGGAGTCATCAATTAGCCTAGCATGTTTTTGGAATGTGGGAGGAAACCGGAGTACCCGGAGAAAACCCACGCATGCACGAGGAGAACATGCAAACTCCACACAGAGATGGTCGAGAGTGGAATTGAACTCAGGTCTCCTTGCTGTTTAAGCTTATTATTAATCCTACCCCTCCATCTGGTACTTTTACAATCAGTAACTGTTACATTTGTTCACTTCCTGCTTTCCATAATACAGTTTAAGTTTTTTTTTGTATTTTTTTTAATAATGTACCTCGTACCAAAGTAGGAGGTGATATGACCATCCAATGACATAATGGGTACCATAGTAAGTGTCAATATAGTGATATATATAGCACATCATGACTGGTTCAAGACTCTTCATCCTTGTATTTAGCAAACATCAACTGCTTGTATTGTTTCTTGAATTGGCTCATCGTTGTGCATTGTTTGAGGTCCTTACTCAATCCATTCCATAGTTTGATTCCACATACTGAAATGCTATGGCTAGCATAACGTAGTCCTAGCATAGAAGTGTTTCAAATGTACTTCTTCCCTGAGATCATATTTCTCCTCTCTTGTAGAGAAGTATTGGATGACATTTTTAGGTAATTCGTTATTTTTAGCCTTATGCATTATTTTAGCTGTTTGAAGATGAACTATATCAGCAAGTTGAAGTATTTGTGATTTTAGAAATAAGGAGTTAGTATGTTCTCTGTAGGCGGCATTATGAATTATCCTTACTGACCTTTTTTGCAGTACATTTAGCGAGTGAAGATTGCTTTTATAGTTATTAGCCCATATTTCCACACAATAAGTAAGATATGGTAGAACCAGAGAGCAATAAAGAGTGTGGAGTGATTTCTGATTGAGAACAGAAATATTTCTGGCCACCTTATGTTGTATATTTGTAATATGAGGTTTCCAGCTCATATTTTCATCTATTGTGATCCCCAGAAATTTATTTTCATTCACCCTTTCAATGTCCACACCGTTTATTTGTATTTGCTGGTGCATGTCTGTGTGTCAATGTCATTTTCTGTCAGGTATTCACACTGCTTTCACTTTCAGTCATTTTGCTGTGCGCCTTTACTGCTGAGGTGGGATGGAGTAAGTCATTAGAAATGTCTTTTCAAATCCTGAGCTTGATGAAATAAAAAAGCTAAATGGTAGATCCGAGAGCTGGAGGAGCCAATTGGTTCTCCGTCATGACATGCAACCATCCTCAGCCCTAAATGAAGTTTGTTACTGTCGTCAAGTGTGGTCCAGTAATCATCAGACAGCCTTGTCAAAGGCCTTGTCTCCTTTATATAACAATATTTCCCCCTTGGAATCATTGGATATACACTGTATGTTGATTAGAACCTAAGACACACACAAAACCGCATAGTCCAATCCGTAAATAGTAAATAAATCATTTCACTGTCATCTTGCCTCCCCACATGTTACACAGTGTTTCGTATCTGCCCCTGTGCAGCTATGTTTTATTCACGAGTAAGAGAAATATTTTCCATAAAAAATAAATTACGTTTTCTTCAATGGAATATCAGCCATCTGCTCAGTTCTAAGATCTGTGAAATGTGCATAAAAAAAGAGAAAACATTCAATAACATTCCGCGTGTGTGTGACATCAAGTGACTGGAATGTCTAACATGTTTTTGATGTTTGTACAAAGTGCAGTATCTTGCTAGATACAAGAGCAGTTGTGACATAAATGTATGCATTTTCAAGGATATATATATATTTAGTTATAGTTTTGTGCAGCCTGAAGTGGGCAATAGAAATAAACAAGTTGGCATCATTTTTTTCTGTTTTTATGCTTTTTGTTTTGTTTTTTTTAGTATCCCAGAGGCGCAAGCAGCTTGTTCAAGTTGGCATTGGAAGCCTCTCAAGAGATGAGCGCTCTTTTTGCAGGTCAGTGGGTTGCACACGCCGACGAGGCTGCAGCAAAGGTTGCAAGCTTATACTTAATATACTTCATATAAAAATATACCACTGACGGGAAGCTAAAAGGTAGTTGCATGATAAACTAATGGTTTTTCGTTTAGTTTAATGTGACTTAACATTTCACTTTTGGAGTTGTTAGCTGTGGTTTTAAGCGGGAGTTATATTCTGACATATTGTAGGTGTTACCACACAAATGGGCTCCGCAATTTTTGGGAAAGTTGTTGGCCATGGTCAGCATGTACAGGAAGTAGTGTTTCAGAGTGGTTGCAAGTGTGTCGTACTTATGGAGGAAGTGATTTGTGACACCTATGTGCTTGCTGCTTGACAAATTGGTAGCTCTTGGATGGTGAGTGCGGCATGCAAATCGTGCGTGCTAGGTGGACTTCATGTAAGGCTGTTGTACGTTTCACTCACGCGGGATTTACATGTGTGGGCATCATTGTTTATACTGGGGACTGTCAAAAATTAAATATTGCATTGAAGAGTTTGTTAAAAAAATGTAATATATTCTAAATCCTCCACCCTCGGCCATCTCTGTGTGGAGTTTGCATGTTCTCCCCGGGTACAGGTTTTCTCCGGGTACTCCGGTTTCCTCCCACATTCCAAAAACATGCTAGGTTAATTGGCGTCTCCAAATTGTCCATAGGTATGAATGTGAGTGTGAATGGTTGTTTGTCTATATGTGCCCTGTGATTGGCTGGCGACCAGTCCAGGGTGTACCCCGCCTCTCGCTTAAAGACAGCTGGGATAGGCTCCAGCACCCCCATGACCCTCGTGAGGAAAAGCGGTAGAAAATGAATGAATGAAATGAATATTCTAAATCCCACCACAAATTGATCTATAACCATTTCAAATAATTAGTCCTACTCTAAAAGTATTTTTGCAAGCCCATTTTTTCATTTTTTGATGGACTTTTATTGAATTAGAGATATGACAGCCAAGGAATATTGTTGGTCATGCTGTGGTGAGACCAGCCATGTTGTTTGGTGTAGAGACAGTGCCACTGAGGAAAAGACAGGAAGCAGAACTGGCGGTCACAGAGATGAGGATGCTGAGGTTCTCAATGGGAGTGACCAGGATTGATAGGATCAGGAACTAGTACATCAGAGGGACATTACATGTTAGAGGCCTTGGAGATAAAGTCATAGAGGCCAGACTGAGATGGTTGGGACATGTCCAGTGGAGAGATAGTGAACGTATTGGTAGAAGGATGCTGCGTTTAGAGCTGCCAGGTAGGAGGCGGTAGGAGCTAGAAGAGGAAGACCAAAGAGGAGGTTTATGGATGTAGTGAAGGAGGACATGAGGGTAGTTGGTGCGAGAGAGATGCAGAAGACAGGGTTAGATGGTGGCGACCCCTGAAGGGAAAAGCCAAAAGTGAAAGAAGAAGATGCTGTGTTATAAAAAGACAAATTTAGCAATACTTTGGTTGCATTATTTTAATACTTTGAATAGCTATTTTCATAACCACATTCCGCATATATTCTTATAGAATTTTAGTGACATTTCCTGGAATTAGTCAGCTGCTTGTATACAAATATTGAAGTGTACTTCCTGTATTTGGATGCATTCTGTAGGGGGGTATTTGCATTACGTTGCATGTGCCTCCTCTTTTGTTTACGAGGAGAGGATGGTCAAGGAGAAACATCACACACATGTAAGCAAGAGAATGTTGCTCTCGAGGTACATAAAACCTCCTCGGGGGCTGATTCAAGTTCAAGCCCTCCTCTTTTGATCTGCAACAACGGGCTTTGATTGCCTCTCATGGGGAGCACCATAAAGAGGCCGTCCCTCTGCCTGAGTGCGGATTTTTGTGGTAGTGGGTTACACTGCTGGCTCTTCATGCATGAAGAAGATGTCCGCTTGACACAAACTCTTACAATAAAGGGGAGGATGTGGAAGAGCAGAGTGGGGTTGATAGTGATGGTGGGTAGGTGTGATGCTTGACAACACTTGCAATCTATATGATGCAATCTAGTCCATGCTGTGCACAACATAGACTTCTGTTTTAAGCAGCAACACACAAAGTACCAGTTGCTGATAATACATGTGATTCACACATTGTGAGTTTTCCACATGGAGTTTTCATTGGGCATCGAGTCTGGAGCAGTCTGGAGTCTGGAGCATCAACGGTCACTGGGACTAACATTGCGACATGTAAAAGTGACATGTAATGTCCACTCGCTCTGTAATTCAGTTCATTACCATTGTGAAAGGTGGTGGTTATCATTATAAAATAATAGGATAACTCTCGGGAGGATAGAAAGGAGATCGACAGACAAGTCCTAAAAAACAGTAAAAGTATTACATATTTACGTCTACAGAAATGACATCAGCGGTCTCTCTGGCTAAAATTGCCCCAGTCTATGGTTGTAGCACCCCTCATGTGCATGACAGAAAAAAGAAAATCCTATTCTGTAGATTACAAGATGCTTGTAATGAAATATGCAGCCGAAAACTGTAATTGGGCAGCAGAAAGATAGTTTGGAGTAAACAGGCAATTTGTTATTTTGACTTACTTTTTATTTCTATTGTGCAAGTTAGAGGTTATCATTAATAACTGGTGAGAGGAAGGTGTGCATTTATAATGCCACCTCTGTTGCACCGCAGGCTTTGTTTTTGTGGATGATTTGAAATTGCTCTGATTACTTTAATTATGCACAACAATGAATAAAGTGGTTGGAGGAAGGAGTGCATTAATTATGACACGTCTGCGTCACGCACTTGAATGAATGTGCATGTGCATGTTTAAGCATGCTGCGGACTCTGGGTTGTTGCATTATAATGAGTTGTTGGGCTTACTTCTGTTGCGTAAGTTGGCAGTTATCATCAATAACTGGTGGGAAGTGCGTGTCATGTAACAACTGTGGTAATCTGTTGTAAGATTTCTGACAATTTTTGCTCCATTTATTTGTGAATAATACATGATGTTGTCGTTGGTGGTGTAGTGATTGCCACAGATGGCATTCAGCCAGCTGGCTCCACCTTCTGCCTTGACATGGAAGCATATAAGCAGTAACGAAAAAGGCAATTTATTTAGTTACTTGAGCAGGTCAATATATTAGATACAGCTTTCCTTTTTTTTTTAACAAAAATTAATCTTTACTAGTAGCAAAACGTTAATGTTAGCGTTAATGTTAATAATAAGAGGGGAAAACAAGACAGTGGCATGAACATGATTATATCTTGCAAAAATGGGTAGGCATTTTATAAGCTTTTTCAGCCTACTCCTTTTGGGCTTGTGATCAGATAGCTGAATACAGATGTAAATAATGGAGAGTTGTATTTTGATTGGTGTGGGAGATGCACTGTGGTGTTTCGTGTATTTGCCCAAATAAATATAAAAAAAAAAAAACACGTTTGAATTACATGTGGACTGTGTGATTGTGAGCAGTGAGGGCAACATTCAAATACATATACCACCTAATTGAAGTTGAAGTCACATGTTTTGAGTGTATTTTCTGGTATTTCCAAGCATACTTAGCAAATTGTACCTCTGCATGAAGAGTTATGTGAACAATGCTTCGTCAGCACTGAGAGTGCTAGAAAGAAGTTATGGATGTGTTCATGGTTTTCAGTGCATTATAGGAATGAATAAGTGAATTTAATGATGATGTTTTATATCAAGAGTGACTTTTATTGTGTGTTAGGGAGAATCATTTTCACTTCTAGTTTTTCTTTGACTCTCTGTATATTTAGACATGCATATACAGGAATAATAAATATTTTGTTGTGATGTTCAGAGTTTGGACCATTCTATAACATCTTTAACATGATTCATTTATAGACTTATTGTAAACTAAGAAGGCAATATTGTGATCCAGCAGCATTTGTGTAATATTTGTGTACGCTACATGAACATGCATAAAACACGGAATACTACCACAGTCTATGGAACCACTAAAGTCAAACTATGCATGAGGCACATCTGGAACGCAACTTACCTCATTAGAAACAGCTTTCAGTACGATGCTGAGCAATTGTACACCAGTAATAATACGCACTGTTTAATTAATACTTCTCTGAAAAACTGAGCATTGTTATGTTTGTAAAGCTATAGTTTTCGTATTGACAGGTGTACCTAATAAAGTCTCCGGTGAGAGTACATTACAATGCAATGAGGAGATCATTTCCCTCGACAAGACCTTCCAGTGCTCCTCCTCCAGCAAACGCTCACATTGATTTGACTTTGCCCGATCCCGCAGAAGTAAAGAGGATTCAGTTATCTCACTATTGATTCCTCCTGTCACTCAAGAGCTCATTTTAACACTTTTATGCCTTCACGTTGCTTCATTGCCTGATTAAGCTGGACTGTCGCTGTCAGACCCACTCAGCATTCTAATGCCAAGATGTCTGAAAACAAAAGCCTCAAATCTTTTTTCCTGAGTTTTTCTCCTTTCAAAAGACCGGGATCGCACCTGTGCAGCAAGAAGCCTGCAGGCGCTTTAAAACAAACCCAAAAAAAAAAAGCGCAGACTGTGTGGAGAGGTGATGCTGCCATACCTGGAACAACAAATCCCAGCACTCCTGATGCGCCTAATAGAAGCTAACGTGCTCAGATCAGTGGAGAGTGAAACCGTTTGCCACTTGAATAATCCCATGCATGTCAAACAAGTCCAGATGCTAACGTGCTCCGACAAGGCACGGTTGCTTTTGGCATCGTTTCACTGCCGCCTTACAGCAAGCGGAGCGCACGTACAGGTGCAAGACCACCACATGCATCGACAGAAAACATTAGAAAGCACCTTGTAGTATTTATTTTCCATATGTGACAAAAAGGAGGGGGAGGGGGGTCCCCAGGAAAGCACAGAACTGTCAGGGAGTATCAATAAAGTCATCAACCACTTTATTAGGTACCCTAGTGGTCAATACAGTAACTGAATCACAAATTCTTAAAACTATAGATGCAATGAACAGAGCATTCATTTGTCAGTAAGAGGCATGCATTTAGAGAAAAGCACAAAAGCACACAAGTGAGTTGAGTTTTTGTGCTGTTTTGCAGTTGTTTTCCTTTTGTGTATTTATTGTGCAAGGTGGTGGTTATCATAACCAGCGGTAGGAAGAAGCATATTAACTGCCGGACATGTATACATTACATGTATTACAGACTTTGTTTATTTTTGCAGAATTTTGGGAGAAAGAAGTGCGTCGGTTATATAACAAGTCTACGTTCCATGCTTGTGCTTTTTCTTGTAAATTATTTTGAGTCTTTTTGTTCAATTTTGTTCAAAAAGGTGGCAATTGTCATCAAAACTGGTGGAAGGAAGGAGGAAGATATTATTTATATATCTGTAGATTGCATGCTTGTGTATGAGATTTTTTTATTTTATTTTGTTTTTGTTGATAATTTCAAGTCGTTCTTGTTATTTCTGTCGTACACAGCGGCGTTTTTATCATTAACTGTTGGTTATATAAAACTTCCATTGAGCAAGCATATCGCAAGCTCAGTTTTTTGTGAATTATTTTGAGTCTTTCTCTTTATTTTTGTGCAGGGCGGTGGTTAATATAACTCCTGAGAGGAAGAAGCAATATTATTTTTATGACATTTGTACATTGTGTTGTGAATTATTTTAAGTCGCTCTTGGTGTGATACAGGATGGCAGTTTTCGTCATAAACTGGTGGGAGGAAGGAAGGATGTTGATTGTATAACACATTGACGTTCCATGCTTGTGCGTGAGCAAGTATACCGCTGGAATAGTTCTTTAGATTATATATTAAGATAGTTATTTTTTAAATGCAAAGATGGTGGTAATCATTCATAACTGGTGAGAGGATTGATTGCATTGATTATATAACATGTCTCCATTGCACATTTGGGCATGAGCAACTGTACCACAGGTTTTTCTTTTTGAAGATTATTTTGATTTGTATTCATTATTTTTTGTTATGCAAATGTGGTTGCAATCATTAATAACTGGTGAGAGGATTGATTGCATTTATTATATAACATGTCTCCATTGCACATTTGGGCATGAGCAACTGTACCACAGGTTTTTCTTTTGAAGTTTATTTTGATTTGCATTCATTATTTTTCGTTATGCAAATGTGGTGGCAATCATTAATAACTGGTGAGAGTATTGATTGCATTGATTATATAACATGTCTCCATTGCACATTTGGGCATGAGCAACTGTACCACAGGTTTTTCTTTTTGAAGATTATTTTGATTTGCATTCATTATTTTTTGTTATGCAAATGTGGTGGTAATCATTAATAACTGGTGAGAGGATGGATTGCATTGATTATATGAAATGTCCCCATTGTACATTTGGGCATGAGCAACTGTACCACAGGTTTTTCTTTTTGAAGTTTATTTTGATTTGCATTCATTATTTTTTGTTATGCAAAGGTGGCGGTTGTCAATAATAACTGGTGGGAGGAACAATCATTGTCACATTGATTACACAACAGGTTGAGTTGTCCAGGTTGCGTGTCAGTGCTCATGCAAACAGAAAGATTGTAACAAGTGCTTTAAAAAGTGCAAAAAATGATGCATTCTCAGCTTTATACATCCCTTCAGCAAAATACTATAATATTCACCTATTCCTTGCTACAAGCAGTTCCACAAAGTTACTTATAGAACGTTACGATAGAACAGTGTGGTAGAGGTTGAGTAAGACTGAGTAAGACCTTTTGCATTCTGGGCCGATAGGGTTTGATGCTAATTTTTATTTTGTGCACTAACAGCAAATATCGTCCTCCAATAAGACACTTTTGCTTCCTATAAAGTTTTAGGGAAGTATATGCGGTGCGTGGTTACACTCTGCGTTCTGTCTAACGTTAGCAAATAAGGTAAACAAACTATAAGCAATACTTCTCATGGGAGGTAACTCAGTGTCGACGTGACAGGAAGAATGCATAGATGCTTCAAGCTCTAAAGAAGACACCGGCAGGCCAAACAAGGGTCAGACTTCAATTTAAGTTGCAGTTATGTAAGAACCACTTCAACCTGTTAAGAGCATGCATGACATGACATGACGGGCAACTCCTTCGGGAAAAAGAACACAGCACGGCCACCCGACCCTCCCACTGTGTGCGGTTTGACACACAGAGTGTCTTTTTGCCCCCTACATTAATGTTTTACACAAACACAACTGAGCATGGAATACACACCCCCCCACCACCCCCATTCCCACTCACGTATAAAGTATATATCACGTCACATCATAAATTTATAGCCATAAGATGAGGGCGAAAAAGAGGCATTAAAAATGCACCTACCTTGCAAAGTATCAGGAATAACATGGACATGCTGGAGATGGACACTTTTTCCAACTAAGGTGATGGTGGACCCGTTTCATCCTTCAGCTTTGTAAGGGATCCACAGTCCATCCAAGTGGTCCACTTCTCCCTCTCTCCATCCCAGTATTCATCTCACTGCTGGTGGAAGTTGCCGCCACTTTCCCTCCCCTGTCTTTGCTCACCTTTGGAAGCGTTACAACTGCATGTGCAACCACCTCTTCTTGCCTCCTCCTCCTCCTCTTCTTCTTCTTGTCTGAGTGGTGGAAGGATGATGTCAAGTTGAAGAATGGATGATGGGCAGATGGGGAGATAGGAGAGAGGCACAGCTGTTTCATGTGAACACCTCCATCCTCCTTTGTCTCATCTCTGCAAACAAACAGAAAACAATTTCAGTCTGTCTTGTGAAGCTGTAAACACTTTTTAATTAAACTTTTTTTTGTGTCTGTCAGTGAACAAAGGGGAGATTAGATGTTGCTTCTATAGCATCGGACCTTTTTCCATGCTCCACATTTTCCTCTTAAGTGATACGGGTACGACAGGAGGCACCCGTCACCTCGTGCTGACGGCGTCCTGTTTGCTGCTTTCGCTCAGCAGACAAGCGGCATCCCCTTGTACTCCCCCCACCCCACCACCCCAGCTCCCTCCTGCATATTAATGTAGCTGCGGTTGCCCGGCAACGCACTCGAGGGAGTCTCACACAGAGCCTGGCGACGAGAAGCGAATGTGACAGAGGCCAGGATGTGAGCCGAGGGTCTTCTGCGATATATGTATAGACGACTCTGTGTGTGTGTGTGTGTGGACATGTGGGACAATTTAACTTGGATAGGTGTTGATAGAAACCGGAGCAGTGTTGTCTCATATATCTGTGATAGATATCATGATATCATGCCAAAGTTGCTTTGAGAGATGCTCCATATTGGCTTCTTACCAATATTGTCCAGCACTTCATTATGAGACCGATATTGGCCTCCCATGATGCATCTTTTACTGTGCTGCCACTGTTTGCGTTTGACAAATAAACACTGCCTGTGCAAAATAATGCAAAAAGTGTCATATATATTTTATACATTTTGTCTCTACAAAATAGCAATTCGGGGCTGCACGGCATTTGAGTGGTTAGCGCGCAGACCTCACAGCTAGGAGACCAGGGTTCAATTCCACCCTCGGCCATCTATGTGTAGAGTTTGCATGTTCTCCCCGTGCATGCGTGGGTTTTCTCCGGGTACTCCGGTTTCCTCCCACATTCCAAAAACATGCTAGGTTAATTGGTGACTCCAAATTGTCCATAGGTATGAATGTGAGTGTGAATGGTTGTTTGTCTATATGTGCCCTGTGATTGGCTGGCCACCAGTCCAGGGTGTACCCCGCCTCTCGCCCGAAGACAGCTGAGATAGGCTCCAGCACCCCCCGCGACCCTCGTGAGGAAAAAGCGGTAGAACATGAATGAATGAATGAAAATAGCAATTGAAAATATAAATACCAACAGTCATGCTATAATAAAATCTTCAACTATCAATCAGTAAGAAAGGTTAGAAAAAAAAGAAAACTCTGGACAATTCCATCCTGCCTGTTTCAGCTCTTCCTACAATCATTTGACTGGATTTATATCACAACTCATCAAAGGCCACTTCATAAAGCTCCAATGTTTCGTCCATTCTTCTGTGTTTTTGGCTGTTTTGGCTCATTGTCCTTTGGAGGACCAGTGCAACACATTTCACTGCCTTGATAGTCTTGAGATGTCTTTGTACCCTGCATAGATTGGATGCAGATAAAAAGTTTAAGAACATAACCATTCTCCTCCATTTGTCACAGGACATGTGTTCTTTTCTCTTCCTATTATACCATAAATCAGGGCTTTTCACCCACTGTGCCGCGGCACACTAGTGTACCTTGAGGAACCGTCAGGTGTGCTGTAAGGAATTATCCAATATCACTTTTTAGAGTTAACATTGATTAATCATCATTTGCAAATATTATGTCAATAGCCATGAATATATGGACCCAAATATTCCAATTGCATTTGGTTTATTTGCTCAAACGGGAAGAATTGAACAGGGATGGAATATTCCTTTATTGGCGGTTGGCAAGCAGCTTTCTTGTGCATTAGCGCCATCTGTGGAACAGAATCTAAACACTTCTATACTTTATTCACAAGTCCAGTTTTATTAAAAAAGAAAATATATATCTATATAAAACATGTCCTGAGTTTAATTATAAAATATTAGCAAGATTGAATTTGAACTTTTCCTGTTTAAATTTATCCCGGGTGCGTTCTTTCAGCGCATGCTCCGATATGACGTAACACGCAGATCCAGACGTTCTTCATTTTAAAAATGGAGGCCAGCAATCAGCACTGGAATAAGCAAAGTTTGTTTTTGATTCAAACTAAATTTCAAGACTGGACAAACGAAAAACTGACAATATGGAATTATTCCAACAAGTGAAAGAAAAACTCAGGGAAGCCGGTATCACGTGATGTTTACCCATTGACTATTCTGGTTGATTTTCAAGAGATTGGAATATTCCTTTCCATGGATACCATTGTTTCCCGAAAGGTCATTCGGAAAGAGAAAAAGTCGTCATGTAAAAACGTGGCTACTGTCAAGTGTCTGTGGTGTAAAGACTGGCATAGCAATGTAATATTGGTCCGTGTGGCAACACCTAGCTCCTTCCTCCTATAGACTTTTAATGCACGTGTGAGGTCATGGTGACATTTTGTAACATTTTTGGTTAGTGGTGTGCCACAAGATTTTTCCAATGTAAAAAACACTGCCATAAATTACTGTAGGCATATGGGAAATTATCAGTAAACAGTATGAGTGCCACCAGCACTGGGGGAGTGGTTCACCTTTTGCGGATTAGCTGTTTCGCATATTTTTGTAGTGCTTATTTATTCTTTATTACAGCGTATGAACGCAGTTACAGGATGAGCCTGGCCCTTTAAGAGGAAGTGCATTTCGGGAAGTTGAGTGTCTCTCTCTCTTCAGTCTCTCGTCTCGTCTGCACCATCCATTGTCTTTTGCGTCTTTATCATCTATAGACCATTGTCCATTGGTGACCTTCATGCCGCACTGCCATGCCATGTCTCCCCTGCTGGAAAAACCAGCACAGACCAGCTGTGTTTTTGTGCTGGTATGCTGGTCTGGAGACCACCATAGACCAGCAAACAGCATACCAGCACAAAAAAACAATGTATTTGAAAAAGGAAGACTTAAACAGGAGGAGTACAGCAGCAATATGTTTACCAAGGATAGAAAAACGCTACAGTTCCAGTACCAGGATGAAAAGACATGGTCACATAAGTGAAATTTCTTGTGTCCAACATATTGGTTGATTATTAAAATTCACACAAAAGTTTGAACTGTTTTGAGAGTGTTTGAACAAGAGAGAAATGTGAGAATATGTGAGGGGTTTTACAGCCTTAAATCATACAGTAAATATTAACTGTCAAAAGAATTGGCCACTCGCAACCTATTTTGGTATGTAGCAGTATCCCCTGCGATATTGCTGTCCTTCATTCACGTATGTGGAGCTGTCTTACAACCCCTATTGTCTTATATTTGGGTCAATACTGTGTTGTGAAAATATAAAAAAATTCAAAATTACATTCAAAATTTAATGTCATTCAATGTGTTCTGTGTCAAAAACTTGAAAAGTTTTTTAATTACAGAATTACAAGTGTCCCTGATGAAATGATATTTATATTTTTCATGCAACGTCAATGATATTGGTACTGTATCCATAACATTATAGCATAATATCTTATGCTGCATTCCCCATTCATCCACCTTTCTGGTGCATTCCAATGCTGCAAAGTGTGTAACAGCACAATCCAACACAAGTAACCTCCAGGATATTTTCCAAGGCAATGAAACACCAGGACAAATCGGGCCATGCTCCACCCTCCCCTCCTTCTTTCCTCACTTCAACCTCCGCCAGACAAAAGGACGCTGGCTTTCAGTGTTTGTCTTCCAAGAAGAAGAAGAAGAAGAAATGACTCATGCAGCGGCCAGACTGAACATTTCTCATTTCAAGACATGAGCGCTTTCACGCCCTGAATGTTTATTGCTCTGCTTTAGTTGGCGCTGTGTGAGGGAGGGATACTTTTACCTGTTGTTTATACCTGTTGCTATTTAACGTAACACCCTTCTATTTGGGAACAATCCCCCTGAAATTAAAGGAATATATTTATTTAATACACCACAATAAAAGAACTTCGGAATATACAGATTTGTCTTTGAACACTATCTCATTATATGCTTGGTCATTGTTGCCACTGGATAAATCAAGCAACAAGTCAAAGTGGGACGCACTTTTGTGCACACAAAGACCCGCAACATACAACAATCAAAATGGAAATGCAAACAGACCACCCATATGCATAATTTTATTGTCGGTTTTTCCATTGCACTCACACCTGAAGAGCGTTGCTGCCTGCAAGGACATTTATAACAATTAATCGGGATTTACATCCTATTTGTCCCCCACGCCCCAGCCAGTAACCATATCCACAGAGTGTTCCCTGAATATGTGCTGATAATGCCATGTGTGTGAAACATCTAACAAGCTAATATCAGGCTGGAAACAGGCCCTTCCACTCCTAACCTCATCTATTTTGTTATCAAGCTGCCTGTTGTTTGTGTGGAACTGGAAAACAAAACTAAAGCTCTGTGGTTCCCATATAAAATGGGGCTGATAAGTGGCACCTGCTTAAAATTGCTAATCATTATTGCAGTTTTAATAATTTTTAGGAGAAAGACGGTGCAGTGCTTTGAAAAAAATTGAAAAATTAAAGAGGCAGATATGGCGTTCTTCATCATTCTGTGTGACCGGATTTAATCAAGCATTAACTTTGTTAAACCTAATAAAGGGGTGAAGTTGGGTTTTTTTTTGTCCTGTCCAGCCATTGATTATTGATCTAAATGCCCTGACATGCTAAACAGATTTGCTCTGTCAGGAAAAAGTATATAATAATAATACATTTTATTCGTATAGCGCTTTTCAAAATCCTCAAAGACACTTTACAGAAGAATGAAGTTGAATAAAGCAAGTAAACAGAATAGAAGACACACCAAAATACAACATTCATTGGTTAATACACAGTTAAAACATGAGTAAAAGCGGGGCGGGGCACAGCAGTCAGATGTAAAAAGTTAGACATTAAAAACAGATTTAAAGAGGTGGGTTTTTAGTTGTTTTTTGAAACTGGGAAGGTCAGGGCAAGCACGGAGTGAATGGGGCAAAGAGTTCCAGAGGGTGGGGGCAGCGATGGAGAAGGCTCATTCTCCCCAGGTTAGGAACTTGGTCTTATATAGGCTACACCTTCCCTGTTATATGGAGTATTATTTGACTTTATTTGATGTTTTGTCATTATGCAGATTTTGAGCGTCCAAACCAGAGCAGGAGGGGATGGAAAATAATAAGAATAAAAAAACAGAGGGAGTGCAGGGACAAGAGGGCGGCAATACAAGGAGACACAGGATTAACAGCAGCAACAACAATTGCAATGACAATGACAGGACAACAAAAACAAACAGGACTACATCAGCAGATGTTCATGCCATAGTAATATTACTGAAATGAAACAATCAAACATACCGCATTAGCGGTAATAATTGTAATGAAAATATGAATCAATTAATAACTGTAATCTTAATGCTGATATCATCATGACTGTAAAAAACAGCTAATGACATAGGTTGGTGAGTTAAGTGGGGAATTACTTATGTACTGTGAGCGTACGTAAGGGCTGTGCAAAACCAAGGCCGGGCCCCCAAAGCTCACCCAAATAATAGGCCATAGTCAACTCCAAAACAGCAATGATTTACTAATTAATAAACTTTGGAAAATATAATGAGTTGCAAAAATTCAAAGCGCAAAGTGTCAAGGGACGACTGTAGGACATTCATGAAAAAAATGCATTTTCTTTGGTTGACCCGAGATGCCACAGATGGATGACTTCACTGAATTTAAGGGAGCTCAGACACTCTTCCTGCAGGGACAACAATATTCAAGATTGATCTATTATACGAATTGATTTCAGTATCACAGCAGAGACAAAGACACTAGAGGTGAAACTGAGACAAAACACTTAAGATGAATTAATTGCAGAGGTTTAAACAGTTCAGCTAATGAAGACTGTCTCAACAAATCCAAATTCATGGAGAAGTAATAAAAATAAAAAATCTAAAAGTAAAAGTGAGGCCAGTCCTGATTGACTGATGTAGACGGAGATGAAGTATGACCCTTGGAGTTATTAATCTGAATTAGAGGAGGACATGACTACGCTTCCCAGTTTCATTCCTGTCACTGGTGTGTAGGAGCTGAGATGAGTCAAATAAAAATTTTACATTTTCGATTCCACTCTCTGTGTGTGGGTGTTTTTGCTAGGTTAATTGGCGACTCCAAATTGCCCATAGGTATGAATGTGAGTGTGAATGGTTGTTTGTCTATTTGTTCCCATGTAATTGGCTGGCGACCAGTCCAGGGTGTACACCGCCTCTCGCCCGAGGACAGCTGGGATAGGCTCCAGCACCCCCGCGACCCTCATGAGGATAAGCGGTATAGAAAATGAATGAACGAATGAATGAGATGATGCATTGCTGAGGGACAGATGGTCTTCAAGCGGAGGCCGGACAGTGTAAAAGCATTCCAGAATAGGATACTGAGACCAAGATGGCCATTAAAGATTGAGTTGTGCCTCAGATATCCTCAAATTTGATAAAACTAAAAAAAATGCCATACTGAAAAGGCAAAATCACTCAGAAATACTAGCAGTAATGCTTTTAGGCTTGATTGGTTCTAGCTTGCAGCAGCCAACCCACAAGGAGACATTTTTGATTCAATTACAATTATTTAAATGGGCATTTTGGTAATCAAATAAGACACCATATTTGTACTGGAAGAGTGCAGGATTTCAGTCATATGTGGTTTGAGTTATGTTCACTCTTTACAGAAGACGTACAGTATGAGTAATCCCTGTTCAGTATTTTATTGTGTTAAGTCAGGTGAGGGCTTTCTGACTGGGGGCTGCAGTCCACTCTCAACAGGCCCATTCCACACCCGGGGTTTTTAATGCATGACACTATGTATAGGGAGGGGAAAGAGGAAGGATGATAAATACAATTAAATAAATTAATAAATTAACAAAAATAGGGCGGCACAGCGGGATAGCGCCGGTTAGCGCCGGTTAGTGGTTAGCGCGCAGAGCTAGGAGACTAGGGTTCAATTCCACCCTAGGCCATCTCTGTGTGGAGTTTGCATGTTCTCCCCATGCATGCGTGGGTTTTCTCCGGGTACTCCGGTTTCCTCCCACATTCCAAAAACATGCTAGGTTAATTGCCGACTCCAAATTGTCCATAGGTATGAATGTGAGTGTGAATGGTTGTTTGTCTATATGTGCCCTGTGATTGGCTGGCCACCAGTCCAGGGTGTACCCCGCCTCTCGCCCCAAGACAGCTGGGACAGGCTCCAGCAACCCCCACGACCCCCGTGAGGAAAAGCGGTAAACAAAAATAAAAGAATAAAGGAAGTGGAAGTGGAAAACACTGTAGTTGGGATAGCAGCGACAATAAGGGAAGTAGTAAGACTCAAATGTGATTATTTAATTTGAGGTATTTTAAAGAATATTTTTCTTTTTTCTCTCACATTTATTTTTTAATGTCACTGAAACAATACCATAACATTGATGTTTTTATATCCATGTTAGTTTGTGATGACTGGTGTGGTGACTGTATAGTTGGAGTGGTTTCATTCTTTCTTTTGTACTGGACTATGTACGATACGATGACTAGTAATGAACTGGTTGCTCTTGGCACGTAGTTGGGTGCCTCAAGCTGGGTGAGGGTGGTTGGATGTGGGGTTTTCATTCTGGTAGACAAGGAATAATATGTTTTGTTGGGATGAGGTTGGAATCTGGGTGGTTAGGGGGGTGGGACTAGATAAGTCTTGACTTCTTCCCATTCCCTTTCGAACATGTGTACTTTTATATATACATAGGTATTTTTATTTGTGTTGATTTATGTTTGGTTTGTTGTGCTTTGGATGATGTTCGAAATAAAGAAGGAGAAAAGTCAAATGCAGGCAAACCTGCACCATCTATTGATATTCAGATTGGTGTGGGGTGAAAAACTTGCTAAGATATATGAAATACATGTCAATCTTTCATGTTCTTTATTTGCTGCAAACTGGAAGCAGTAGCACTAAGCAGCATATCATGCACTGTCTGGAATAACATGTTATACTCAGCATAGCGCTTCCATAAGTCCAAAGTTCCATGTCTCCATTTCTCAAAACAAAATATCATGCCATGGCATCAAATTGTGACTATACAAATCAACATAAAGCCAGCAAGTAATATTTTTCATCTGGTATCTATTTATTAGCTGACAAATGGAAATTTAATGTGTAACAGTGGAGGCTCTAACTGCATCGAAACAAGAGTGACGCCTGTCTGTCTAAGTGACGGCAAACCATTTCCCCGAAATGTTCAATTAACCCTGTTAAACCGCACAGCTGCAGTCTATTTGCCGGGTGGGGTGAGAATGGGAGGCATGACGTGTCTCCTTGCGCTGATAATGAGGCTCCTTGAGATGCTCACACATTATCCATGTCTCTGGAGATCTATTGTCCGTATATCAGTGCACGGCAGGCCAAAAAAAGAAGCTGGCAGGGGAAACTAATGAGAGCTTTAAGGCGTTTAACATGAGAGAGTGTGTGTGTGTTCTTCCTCCGGTGTGTGTGTGAAGCTCTATATTGCTTGTAAGGCTTGTGATTTAAACTACACATGCAGAAGCGTTTTTAAGAATAAACGTGTTTCCTCGCCGCTCTCTATTGTATGTACTCACCACTCAGAACATGAAAGCCTTCTTGTATTTATTTCCTGAGCAATAACAATCTCGTCTTTATTGTTTTGATCCTTCCAATATTGGACATTGTGGCCCATCCTGAGATGCAACTGCGTTTCAATAGTGCTTCAAACATAAAATAGATTCAAATATATTCTATGTGAAAAGCACAAACTGAAGCTCCTCGCTGTGCCAATCATTAAAAAAGAAAAAGGGACTTTGAAGCGTAGCTCATTCGCATTCGCCGTCGGCTTTCAAAAAAGGTTCTTAGAGGATATCTTTGTTCACTCCTTTATGTGTCCAAGTCGCTAGCTTCAGTAAACAACACCTGGCTGTGTGCAAATATGAACACAGTTCCTCTCGATCATCAAAGGTACTATCAGGTACTCTTTCAAGTACCGAGTCTACCTCACAGCACTCCCATATGGTTGGTACTCACTAGAAATGGTAAGAAATAGCAGCGCAAACATGCTTATTATCTTATGGGCCCTGTAGGATTACACTGTCTCCACTTTGCTCCTTTTGGGTAAACTAGGGGAACTCAACGGCCCGACACATCAGAGAAAGGACAGAGGGTTCAGACAAACAAAGGAAATTACTTAATACACCAGTAGTGTTGCACCATTTTTATCTGCTAGATGTGCTCAGGCACTCCATTTTTTGATTTCGAGTCTCCTACATCAGGGGTCCGCAACCACCAGAACGGGACCCTGTTCGGCCTCACCAATGGGCCAGTTGCGGGGAACTTTGAGATGCAATAATTATTTAAAAATACAAAAACAATAAAAGGGACCTGCTGTGCAAATTTCTCCACTCTTTGTATTGAGTTGTGGTCTCCTATAGAGTAGCTACACACAATAACCCGCGCAGAAAACATTTTAGATTCTCCAGAATCTGCACCTATTCCAGCTGTTATTTCCTTTGATTTGTGCTTCCTGTCAAAACAATCCATATCCCCATTTTTTGATTTACTGCTGAGTCTCCTATATCAGAGGTCCCCAACCACTGGACTGGGGCCCTGTTCGGCCTCGCCCATGGGCCAGTTGCGGGGAACTTTGAGGTGCAATATTTTTTTAAATACAAAAACAATAAAAGGGACCTACTGTGCAAATTCTCCACGCTTTGTATTGAGTTGTGGTCTCCTATAGAGTAGCTACGCACAATAACCTACACAGAAAACATTTTAGATTCTCCAGAATCTGCACCTATTCCAGCTGTATTTCCTTTGATTTGTGCTTCCTGCCAAAACAATCCATATAAGGAATACTGCCCCTCTGTGACATCACAAAGGGGCAGTTTTACCACACCTTTTGAAACCGAGCATTTTGAGTCATCCCAAACTTCTTTTAGAGCTCACTTCCAAATGCGCAAACCTCATTATCTGAAACTTTGGCATCGTATAACAAGAGAAGAGAACATTCTAACTACATTTATAGTTCAGGAAAGTGGAAAAAGCATAACAGGTCCCCTTTTCATGCATGTGTAAATAACAACATATGTAAATGCATATCAATTTTGGAAATATGGGACATTTTATCAACCAGTCCAGGGTGTACGCCGCCTCTCGCCTGAAGACAGCTGGGATAGGCTCCAGCACCCCGGCGACCCTCATGAGGACCTGTGACCCATAGTGAGGATAAGCGGCATAGAAAATAATGTATGGATGGGCCATTTTATTTTTAAAAAATTATATACAGTTACAAATACTATAGTTTTTGCATGTTCATGTTATACGTATGTTGCACCATTGCGCACTGATATAATACAAGAAATGAAAATCCATTCATTCATTTTCGATGAGGTTTATCCTCACTTGGGTTGCGGCTATCCCAGCTGTCTGAGATGCATCTGAGAGGCGGGGTACACTCTGGACTGTACGAATAAATAAAAATTATTATGTAAAATCAGAATCAGAAATCAGAATCAGAAAAAGGTTTATTGCCAGGAATGATCAAACACATACTAGGAATTTGTTTTGGTGAAGTAGGTGCAGACACATCTATTAAAAAAGAATGAAAATACAAAATATACAGAATAAACAGTATAAATATATGTACACAGTCTGTTTTTGACAGAAGACAAATGTAGCTGAAGTCAAAGTAACATCTTAACATATGTTTCAGCAATGGGCATATTTTCCAACTAATCTTGACGTAATGGTTTAACCGGCACACGTGTAGAAAACAAAAGCAAACAGAACCAAAGCTATTAAACAATTCACTTTTTTCAACATAACTTGCCACTACAAATTAATGTATAATTTTTGTTAGAGATAAAGGCATCTTACCACTCATTTTCTTTGCAATCAGAATGTGATCGACCCACACTACCTTATAATAATATAGATAGATCAAGCAACTCTCAAGTATCGCTTGAGATATTCAATTAATGCATCCTCCTCTTTGGTAAATAAATCAGCTATAATTAAAGCATTTACGGTATGAAACAACACACCTGAGTGTAAATCAAAAATCATTCAATTGATGATATAAATGGCAAATGAAAACAGCCCATAAACGAATCAGTAGTTGATTAATAGAAATGAGCCAAAGCAACATCCTCACTTTCCCTGTCAGAGTGCTCTCTGTGAGGTCCGGATGGAACAGAAGGTGCAGCAATAAATCATGTGTAGCGTACAAAAACATAACAGCTTGCAGGCTATTCAATATTGAGGGGGAACGCCGCGTACTTCTTTCAAATCACTCTTTCAAAACATTGATTTGCTAATCGGGCAAGCCTCTTTTTTTTTTTCTTCACCTTCATCCAAAGACGTTTTTTTTTTTTATTTCTTATTTTCATCAGGACGAAGCAGCGCCTCACAAATGCGGAGATGCAATAAAAAGTCTCCTTCCTAAACTGACCTACAGCTACTAAATAATAAGTCAAACAATCAAGGACAGAACAGCATTAGTATGACGTGGAGGCAAATCTCCTCCACATCAAATGATTATTACAACCCCCCCCTCCTCCTTCCTGCACCAGCCTCCAACTTACTGAAAGCAAGATAAGTAGGCCAAGTAGGACACAGTGGAACTGAGACATAGATCATTATCTGGCTGGCTGAGAAGCAACACATTGAGGAATGATTCTGGCCATTGAGACACACAAAATCCTCCTTTATGTTCCCACGTTTGAGGTAGTGACAATGTAATGCCTGGAAAAATATCCCAAATCCCTTTCATCAGTCAAATTCATACATTTTATTGCTCTTTAAAATGCTGCATCGTGACATCCATCTTTTTTCTTGCAGGCCCATCCGCCAAGTCTGCCTGATTGAACGATCCATCCGGTAGGGGATTCAATATTAACATATTGAACACGTGGGGCGGTGGGGTGGGGATCCATCTTAGGGATTAGCGGAGCAACACACTTTCGGAAGGATCCGATCTGGAGGTATTAAAAATGAAATAAGGAATCTGGCCGCCTCTTGTTGGGCGGTTCTCACAACAAAAAAAAAAATGCTTTGACAGTAGTGAGCGACTCTGCATCACATCCTCCCTCCTTGAAATAATAGTTTCAAGGAGTTAGTTTCATAGTGAGTCAGACATTAGCAATCAATTCTCACAACTTTGGAGAGATCACATTCCTGGGATCTTATTCTTTATCAATACTCCACGCAAGCTCAGTCCCCGGCGATTGCTAACGGGAGTGTGGGAGCGTTAGACTTTCACATGTTGAATTATTCAACCACCAGACTCTTTTGTCTTCTGCAAAAAGGAGAAGAAGTGCTCCGAGATTGCCCCAGATTGTCCACATTTTGCCCCATTTAATCACTCAGTGATCATCCAAATGATCATGGTATTTACTGTATATAATGTAATTTTTATATTTAGTTATACAGTATCCGGCTGTAGTCAACCACCAGTTCTTAATTCATGAATGTTTGGAAAAGGACGACGGTAGTGCCTTTGCAATGTACTGTATCATTCCGCAAAATGGTGCACTCAAAAAATGTGCTGAGTCACTCTCCATGTTTTTTTTTTATTGAGTGCGTCTGCTCAATAACCTGCCATGGGGCCAAGGTATTTGCAAGTGCCAGCAATTTGAGAAAGAAGTTAAGATTAAGATAGCCATTGATCATTTATCATTATTTATTTTATCATCGTAATTATCGTCTGGGCGGCACGGCGGACTAGTGGTTAGCACGCAGACCTCACAGCTGGGAGGCCAGGGTTCAATTCCACCCTCGGCCATCTCTGTGTGGAGTGTGCATGTTCTCCCTGTGCATGCGTGGGTTTTCTCCGGGTACTCCGGTTTCCTCCCACATTCCAAAAACATGCTAGGTTAATTGGTGACTCCAAATTGTCCATAGGTATGAATGTGAGTGTGAATGGTTGTTTGTCTATATGTGCCCTGTGATTGGCTGGCGACCAGTCCAGGGTGTACCCCGCCTTACGCCCGAAGATAGCTGGGATAAGCTCCAGCTCCACGCGACCCTTGTGAGGAAAAGCGGTAGAAAATGAATGAATGAATGAATTATTGTCTGTAAAATGTACGTTATTTCCTATAAGTTTTGCATTTTCTATATAACCTTTTGGAAGAAATGAGTAACAAAACCTGTTGTACCACAGTAAAACTGCTTAAAATGGAGCCTAAAACTATCAACTTTCGGTAAGTTAGAGACGTGGGAGCTAAAAGTTTGATCATATTGTTTTTCTATAGCAACAGCATGCCTGTAAAGTTAACACTGTAGTTCACATAGCTTTGCTAGTGTTGATATTTGTTGTTCATTGTAACATGAACAACAAATATTACACTATATCTATTAGATATGAGACTGTCAATAAGCTGCTGTTAACAGGAATCAAATCAGCAAGCGTCAAGTTGCAGATGCACCTCACTCTCTTCATTTTTTCTGCATTTTTAATTATCAAAGTTTAATAAGACGTTAACCACTGTCAAGCTAAACAATATATACAATACAAAATATTTGTGGCTTCAATAAAGAAAAGTAAGGTTGAATAATAGTTGCCTCTGTTGCTCAAACATCCAATAAGCAGCAGGTTTTCTTTGAAGAACAAGGCGAGATGTAAAGCAGATGGTGTCTTAGCTTGTTTGACTAGAAGCACTGTGGGCATAATATCACAACACCATCCAATTAACGGATCAAAGCAATTATACTGGATTTCAGCCATCCCTCTGCAAAAAAAGAAAAAAAAAACTCCCCTGTTATTCGTTTGGATATTTACAGGCTTCATAAAAATAGCCTAATTGGGCCGGTAAAGGTGCACCAAGAGAGGAGATGCTGTCATTTTAATAAGTCTAGCTTGAGCCTTGCAGTTATAGCCACCCACCAATTAAAACTCCCCCAAGTATCCAAAGTGTCTCTGGAGATACCGCCCGCAAGGGGTGGTGATTAAATCCCATAACGACTGATAAGCAGCGGTTGCAGAGTGAACGAGACGGTCGCAAATGAAGGGTCACCATTTGTTATAGCTTCTCAATGAGTGATATGGAATGTAGTTTTTTTTTGTTAAGATTATAAAAATTATTTCATTCTGCTGTACTTGACACATTTTGAAGATTAACGCAATCAATCTGGTCTTCATTCAGCTGCTGCTGACTCGTCTAAAGTTAGCAGTTATCTTTAGGTCTCGTTCCATAATGCAGCGTTTATACATTTTAAAGTACTACTTCTATTATGCTACTTATACCGACTCATTACAGTCTTACAATACGCTACACTGTTTTTTGACTCTCAAAGGCTGCCGTACTCAAGCATCATAAGGACCTCAGGGGGCCAGGTAAGCTAACAGCTAGCCAACTCATTTAAACACAAGTTAGAGAACAAAATAGAGAACAAAAAATGTATCATTCAAGGAGGCAAAATTCCCCACTGATTGGTGTGATTAAAATTAGCATTTCAACTGAAAAGAGCTAGAGCTAGCAAGAGCTAGCAAGTGACTGTGCTGCTAACGTAGAACATGGCAGGTTTGTAGTATTAGCATTAGCATGGTATTATGAAGGTTCATTCATTTTCTATCACTTATCCTAACCTAAAGCCACCTGTCTTTGGGTGAGAGGCGGGGTACACCCTGGACCAGCCAATCACAGGGCACATGTAGACAAACAACCATTCACACTCACATTCATACCTATGGACAATTTGGAGTTGCCAATGAACCTAGCATGTTTTTGGAATGTGGGAGGAAACCGGAGTACCCGCAGAAAACCCAAACATGCACGGGGAGAACATGCAAACTCCACACAGAGATGCCTGGGGGTGGAATCAAACTCGGTTATCCTAGCTGTGTGGCCTGCGTGCTGACCACTCATAATAATAAATAAAATACAAATAACAATAAAATAGTAAATAATAATCAAAACCCTCACGAGGGTCGCGGGCGTGCTGGAGCCCATCCCAGCTGTCTTCGGGCAAGAGGCCGGGTTCTAGCAACACAAATAAATAATAAATACAAATGGCATGGAACCCAGTTAAAATGTCATAAGATTCAAGATTCATTTAAGTGTGCTCGAAAAGTGTCTTAATCCGTCCATGATTCATGCAGTTCAATATGAAAACAAGAAGCTAATAGTCTGTAACATAATATAACATCCACTTTTGCAGCATTAGCATCACCAAATCTTCATGCTATCTATTGAGTTTTAAATCATCGATTGCATCGTGAGACAGTTTTATTCCAAATTGAGCTCTGCATCTTCTCGGACGTTCTTGTGTTCAGCTTTTTAAGCTCCTTAATGCCAAAAGAGGAATCATCAGCACATTTTAAAAATGTGTCTGGACTGACAGGCAACCTTGGCAGACAAAGCCGTCTCATATATTTTCATAAAAATGCATTGGCAACAACCCTATTTGCTGTGTCTGCTTCATTAGGGCTTTTTACAGAGTGCAATTGTTATGAAGGGTCATTATTTTAACAATAGGCAGCTGTAAAACAAAGGGGAGGGAGGGGGGGAACAAGGCTGAATATTCATTCATTCATTCATTCATTTTCTACCGCTTATCCTCAGGAGGGTCGCTGGGGTGCTGGAGCCTATCCCAGCTGTCTTCGGACGAGAGGCGGGGTACACCCAGGACTGGTCGCCACCCAATCACAGGGCACATATAGACAAACAACCATTCACACTCACATTCATACCTATGGACAATTTGGAGTCGCCAATTAACCTAGCATGTTTTTGGAATGTGGGAGGAAACCGGAGTACCCGGAGAAAACCCACGCATGCACGGGGAGAACATGCAAACTCCACACAGAGATGGCCGAGGGTGGAATTGAACCCTGGTCTCCAAGCTGTGAAGTCTGCGCACTAACCACACGAACCGCCGTGCAGCCCAAGGCTGAATAATAATGTTAATTATTTGCTTAAATATGCATATATTTCGAGTAATAAGAGACAGTCAACCAAGAAACAACGATGATACAGTCGAAATAGTCAGTTACAGGGTTCAAACTGTTGCCACTGAAGTTTTAAATTTAATATTTTTACATTTAATATTAAAAAGCATAAACTAGATGTCCGATACTGGCTTTTTTACCGGTATCGGATATGCCAATATTGTCCAACACTCAATTTGCAACTCCAATATCAACTGATCACATATTTCCTATTGTAGAATTAACACACTGGATTGACCCACAATATTGTTTAAAACATTCAACAAGCTTACTTCCACTTCCGGGTCATGAGGACCACAGTGACAATAACAAGGCCATGCAAGGTAACAAGTTGGCTAACGTTGCTTGTAGTACGTAGTTTCAACACATCAAAGCCCAGTTCCGACTAATTTTTTTAACTGGCTTTCATTATTTTTCTCACATTTTAAGATTCTTAATTGTAATATATTTTCTATACCGCTTATCCTTGCGAGGGTTGCGGGCATGCTGGAGCCTATCCCAGCTGTCTTCGGGTGACAGGCGGTGACACCCTGGACTGGTCGGCAGCCAATCACGGGGATATAGACACATATAGACAAACAACCATTCACACTCACATTCATACCTATGGACAATTTGGAGTCGCCAATTAACCTAGCATGTTTTTGGAAGTGGGACGAAACCGGAAAGGAAACCCACACATGCACGGGGAGAACATGCAAACTCCACACAGAGATGGCCGAGGGTGGAATTGAACCCTGGTCTCCTAGCTGTGAGGTTTGCGCACTAACCACACGACCGTCGTGCAGCTCAAAGCTGAACAATAATGTAAATTATTTGCTTAAATATGCATATATTTGGACTAATAAGAGCCCCCTCGTGACAGCCTTCTTAATTTTCGTCTTTTCCTCTGTTCCTCATTCGTGCCCTTATTTTGTATTCACTTCCTCTGTTGCTCTGTTCTGTTTTCCGTTCCTTTCAATTATCTCCCGCACCTGTTTCTTATTTTGTGTTGCCTATTTAGTTCAGGTGTGCGCTCCCTTCGTTTTCGGTTCATTGTCATTGTTTGAGTTATACCTGCTAGTGCGTCATTCTGCTGCATAGCGAAAATAAATATTTTTTTACCTGCATTTGGGTCCCAATCTCTGCATCCTGGGGTCGAACTGCAAAACTCACAAGCCGGACCGTGACAAATGTGACATTTTCAATCATGACACAAGTGTAAAAATACGCTAACCCCCATTGAATGGCAAAGAACAGGTAATCCTCTGATCCGGGGACAATGTGATTGACAAATGCTGATATGAGAGGCTACCGCTCATAAACACCCGCTTCAATTGATATTGCCACCTCTTGTTACACCAACAGTTGAGGATCAGCAAATCTTCATCTGGCGAGTGCGGCCCCGGAGTAAGTCCAAGCAGCTTTGGGAAGCGCACATCAATAAGAGTAAGCCAATTAAAATCACTCTTCATTTAAGTCGTGATCTCTATTGATCGGGCTTTCACTCCTCATCTGTCAAGGCAGCAGACTGCCTTGAAGGCACCAAAGGGATGGACTGTCTGAGTACCGCCTCGCCACTGTAACACGAGAGCACCGGAGGAGGTTAGCAGGTGGGTGGTTCAAGTAGACTTCCTGTGCATCTAGATTATAAATCCCACCAAAACGCATGTGATGATGTTACGTATGTGGTTCTGGTAAACCGCCCTGGAGCAGGTTTTAGTTAGAAGGAAATTTGACTAATCCTGCTTCCATCTTTCAAATCGCTAATAGTGTTTTGCTTTCAATGTCACTGTTTTTCATTTAGAAAATTAAAAATAAGTCAGTTGATTTAAACATTGCCACTAGGGATGAGCCGTTATCCGTAATGGGTACTTGTTTATAACAAGTATCCATTTTTACCGGATGAAATGAGTACATTTTGTCATTATACATATTCGTGTTTAAATAAAACGCTCATTATGTATTCACTCTTCATGCTTTGTGATTGGACAGTCACACACAGTGTATCGGGAGAGGAGCTAAGCAGCGTCTCATTCGACAAGTTAAAAATGGCTTGTTTTGCCGTGGTCGCACTGTCTCAGAATTGGTATCGGTATCAGACGATTTCACTTATGGATTATCGGGATCGGCAGGTTAAAATCCTGATCGGAACATCCCTAGTTTTAACATTATGAGAGCCCTCTAGACATAAATAACACCTCAATAGTCACCTTCACACTGTTATTACCCAATATAGTAGATATAATCAGATACAATAAGCCATTTAAGATGCAAATAAGAGTCCTGCTTGTGTGTGGTGCATATAATGTGTTCCAGATATGTAAACAAGACGTGACATTGGGGTTTCTGAGTTGAGATTTAGCTGGATTATGGCCTGGATTAGTCAACTGTTTTATACAAAGGTATTTCAAACCTGCAAAGAAAGCCTGTTGAATGTGTCTTCTTAATGGCTTATAATTTGTCTTAGAGTTCATTTTGCTCTTTTTATGCGTGAAAATGTGTCAATAAGGTAAAAAAAAATCAAATTTTTATTATGTTTTAAATATTTTACTAATATGCCATATTTAACCACTAAACAGCATGGCTTATTAAGTGATATATTTTTGAAAAGCCATGATGGAGTAAAGCCCCAAAATTCAAACTAGATTGTGGCCAGGGATGACTTTATACTCATACTATGTAGCCTGAGTATCTGAGGAGAAGTCCATTGTTACTGTGCAAATGTTCTTCTCTCCTCTGCACTGGAAGGAAGAGGTTTCCTTGGAAACATAATTGGGAATGCAACTTTGCAAAGAAGGAATATTATTTTTAAGCGATGGATTGGACTGGACTGGAAATGGTTTGCAGCTCAATGTCACAAAAGGCCACTTGTTTATTCAGCTTTTTGTTTTGGTTGTTTAGTGCATATTTGTATTTGAACCTATTCTTTGTGTTTATTTTATTCTGAGACTTAAAAAAAACAATAACATTACAATAAGCATGGGTAACCAACAAGGAGATATCCATCTATTTTCTATACCACTTATCCTCACAGGCATGCTGGGGCCTATCCTAGCTGTCTTTGGGCGGGGGGGGGGGGGTAGACCCTGGGCTTTTTGTCGCCAATTAACCTAGCATGTTTTTGGAATGTGGGAGGAAGCCGGAGTATCCAGAGAAAACTCAGACACGCAGAGGGAGAACATGCAAACTCCACACAGAGATGACCGAGGGTGGAATTGAACTCTCCAAGCTGTGTGTCCTGCACGCCAACCACTCAACCACAGTGTTGGGTAATCAATTTATCTTATAACATTTACTTATAACACTACAAGCCCTGTGTACTCCGGTTTCCTCCCACATTCCAAAAACATGCTAGGTTAATTGGCGACTCCAAATTGTCCATAGGTATGAATGTGAGTGTGAATGGTTGTTTGTCTATATGTGCCCTGTGATTGGCTGGCGACCAGTCCAGGGTGTAACCTCGCCCAAAGTCAGCTGGGATAGACTCCAGCATACCCCTGCGACCCTAATGAGGATGGATGGTTATTGTTTGTTTTCTTGTAAACATGTTCATACAATCAATTTCTTTCAAAGTTTGTTGAAAATCATAAAAGTGATCAAGGATATTTTTCCCTCGCTTCTATTTAGGTGCAAGGCATTTTTGTGAGATTTTCCTTAATAAGGGAATAAATTATGCAGGAGGTAGTGGGTATCTATAAAGGTTTACAATTTGGTGCTGGAGGTCCACTGCTCTGTGCTTTGCTGGCTTCCTTTATAGTTCAAACGTGTTCTTCACTATCAAAAACCATCCTATCAATGATCAGCACCATGTGAAGGTCAAATAGGAGAAAAGCACTGGCCCATAGGCGCCTTTCTCTCTCCTCCACAAGGTAGGGTATAGAGTGAGGGTTGACTTGACATGAATTGTAAATGAGCAAATAAAAAGTGTGTCCATCGACGCAACACTGCTACAAAACTCTCTCTTTTCCCTCCCCACTCTCTCCTCTTGTTTTTTGCTTACTTTGATTTAATACAGTGTGGTAAGCATGTCTAAATATTAATAATTCCAGTGCTTGCAGATGCATTTCTAGCGACTCAAAGGCCTTGAACTGACACTAGCATCCTCCCTAGCGAGCACATATATACACTACTTCAACTTTCTGCTTCAGCAGCTTTGATAATAATCTGACCTCACATGTGTGCTTGACTTGGGGAGTTTCACTGCCAAGCGAGCAAGCATCCTGAAGCCCCCTTTTTTTGATTCCAAAGGTCATTTGGTGACAACAAACTTCCTCTAATGTCTTCTGTGACAGCACCGTCCTGGATTGGAGCCATGTTTTTGTTGTTTTTTTTTTTTTTTTCTTGTCACAAATGCCCTCGCTTCACATAAAAAGCCAGCAAGTGATGCCGCTTCTGTTCTCATCATCTTGGGCTGATAAAGAGGACCGTGTTAAAAGGTCGCTGTGACAAGGTGAAAAGCTGCTGCAAATCGGAACACAAAGCAATAATTGGAAAACTGCACTTCTTTACATTACTCTAATAGTTCCCCTTCATGAAATAATGATCACCGTTATGTCTTATTCAAAGTGGCATTATAGAAGTAGGTTATCTGTGCTCCAACTCTTAATACACCTTGGATGTCTGGGCCTCATCTGGCTTTCTGTCAGCCCTCATTTTTGCCTGCAGGCTGTGTTCTCATCAAGCTTAACTGCCCTGACAAGGTGCTACGACGCTCTAAAATGTACAAAAAAAAAAAAAGTAAATTTTTCATTCAAAGATGCACTGCACAAGTATGAGGTTGGGCAAAGTACGGCCCGCAGGCCTCTTATAGCCCATTTTGTTGTTTAGTGTGGTCAATCTGATATTTACAGTACAGTAAGACGCTAATATTGGAAGCACCCATAAAAAGCCCTAAAAATGTGACCTCTTGCAGCTATTAAATACATATTAAATTCAGTTTTGCACATTAAGAACCAATTACAGGAATGCAGAATACAGTATTGTACATACAAAACCTGCTGACCTACTGTACTGCATTTGACTTGCATTTGTCTTGCAGTTGATGCCTTACTATGTAGTTCCATAAGATGGAATACTGCACCACAAAAGCTTTGAACTGTTTCTTCTTTTAACACGATTTAAAAATGCATTCAGAAATTAAAAGGAAACAACAAACATTGGAAAAACTCTAGCAAGCCTCACCACTTCCTCAAACTGCACACCTGACTAAATATGGTAAATAGTTTTATGACACAGTAAACCGTTTACAGTATAACCAATAAGAACATCAAAAGCTGTGGTGCAAAAAAAAGGCATCAATATACTACTTGCCTAAAACCTATTTTAGGGATAACCTATACAGTGGACCATCACATTTTATTAAATAGACTCAGACACCTGGTCGGCCTCTCCGGTACTGTTTTTAACTGGTTTTGTTCTTATCTCACAGACCGATGCTTTTATGTAAGTATGGATACATGTTCCTCAGGAACCCATGAAACTGAATGTGGGGTTCCCCAAGGCTCAATTTTAGGTCCACTCCTTTTTAATCTTTACATGCTTCCCCTTGGGGACGTCATCAGGAAGCACGGCATCAGCTTCCATAGTTATGCTGATGATACACAGCTATACATCGCCGTTTCTCCTGATGACTCAGGGCCACTTAATGCCCTTTTTAACTGCATTTTAGACATCAAGTCGTGGATGGCAGAGAATTTCCTACAGCTCAACCAGGACAAAAGTGAGTTTTTAGTTATAGGTCCTGAAGGCCAGAGAGAAAAACTTTTACCAAAACTACAGGATCTTAAACCAGCCAAATCAGTTAAAAATTTGGGCGTGATTTTTGACTCTGAGCTAAATTTTATCCCACATATCAAAAATTTAACAAAAATAGGTTTTTATCACCTTAAGAACATAGCCAGAGTTTGCCGGTTTCTCTCTCAGGCCAGTACGGAGGTGCTAATGCATGCTTTTATATCCTGTCGTTTAGATTACTCTAATGCCCTGCTCTCTGGTCTTCCCAAAAAAAGTATTTTAAATCTCCAATTATTACAGAACTCAGCCACACGTGTGCGGACGAGGACCTCTAGCCAATTCTAACATTAACCAGAAAATGCTTGCAAACCAAGACAAAAATCTTTTATGTTAACACACTAAATGGGGTGTACACTAACCAAGTTTGTACTGTATTTATATTCCGCGTAATTCCAAAAGTTTCAAGCCCATATTTGACATTAGGGCTTAAACTAAAAATGTCACCATGGCAACAGTCTGCCCATCACCCGGTGGCAAGCGCCAAGTGTCGCTGTTCCATGCACCAGCCACCTTGTTTGGCCCAGTGATTAATTACTGCCCTGATGAGATGTGAAGGCTGTGAAAATGTCACAGGGCTCCCATATAGAGACGTGTGTTCGTATACGAACCTCCTAACTCGCTGTTTGCCAATCTGCTTTCATATTGCGCTGCATGACCCTGCATATCGTATCTCTTCTAGTACGGATTTGTGAGCTGAGGCCTGATTTCCCCTCCCTGAACTTCATTAAAGCCAATTGATCAGGCTATGCAAGAAAAAGTGTTTTTCCAGCTAACACGTCAATCAATATGAGCTCAGTGTGAGTGAGCGGTAAACATTCTGCTAATTATTATGAATCCTTGTCTGTGCCATAGCTTCACAGGCGAGACGCAGACATTACCTTAAAGACGGCTTGCTTGATTCATTTGTGTTGAATAAAAAAAAAAAGCAGAGAAACATATTGCTTGATGAAAAACACAAACGACAAAGCAAATTTCCCTGATGAATCGCTCCATTTACTGAAATAAATTGAATTGATGCAAAGGATTCTCCCAGAGGAAGCAGAAAATTGTTAAGCCAAGGCTGGGGAAAGCATATCTCGCCTTATTATTTGTATTAAACATACGATGTGCCAAGACAGCCTCTGTTTATCCCTCTTAATAAGTCACACACAAACATCTAATTATGTTGGGACAAAAAAACAGGGACAAATGCAAGAATTATTCAAATGAGCAATGGGCTTTATTTTAACCCATCCTTTAATAAAACATGCTTTTGCCTATGAAACAGCAATATGGGCCTTCGAAGGGACTTTTGAAGGCATTCGTTGTGCCATGTTTGAATCATTAAAACCATTTTTGGCTGCAGAACATCACAAATCCATCTCGTATCATCGCACAAACATATGGCCGCTAACCACATTGGCTGTGTGAGCAGCAACGGTAAGAGCGCTCCTGCGATTTGAAAGATTAGTGTTTCCCTGTTTGGTGTCTCTTTCCTCATGCTCATTTGATTTGAAATTGCCAACCCAGCCACAGAAACACAAACTATTATCGCTTCCATACAAAGTCTGCTCCAACGCAATTAACTATTGTTTTCATTCAATTGTCAAACATAAACACAATTTTTTTAATTATGAACACTGGTCTCTAGGGGACAGTAATGTTACATTGTTGAGACAATAGTCACCAGGAAGTACGCTGTCAATGCTAACATGTGAAATTATCTTATTTATGTCTAAGAATATTATGTCTACTACAGTATATTGGATAATATAATGTCTTGGGTTGGTTGGCCCTGCAACAAGGTGTCTCTTATTTATTTTGACAGAACCTGGCAACCTTACAAGTTAATTTGCCAATTCTATTTGATTATTATTGAATATTTTTTGTTGCTGACAAACATGTGCTCCGTACATCCACCCAAATGGAGTGTGATTGCCAACCTGCACTAAAGCCTATAAAGGAAGAAAGCAGGCAAACACCAAAGAAGAAGAAAAGAGGGTGGTATTGGAGTTATAATGTATATGATGCCAAAATTAGGCCTTCCAGAAGCTATGGACAGAAAACAGAAAAGACAGTTGCTTGTTTGAGTAGTTATCCATAATATAGTGAAGAAGAAAGGAAAGGAAAGGGAAAGGGAATATTTTACATTGCAAGTTTTCAGTGTGCGACCCTGAATTTTCTTTTTGTGCTCCTAAAATTTTGATTTAAAAAAAAAAAAAACAGTTAGTCTGGAGCCCTGCTCTTAAATATGCTTTATAGCTCTCCATTTTGTTGGATTTTTCTTATCTCAGTTTCGAGTTCAGTCTGTACAGTACACATAAATAAATAGATATTATCAATTTCTCAATAGTATTTCAAATCTGTGGATCCAAAAACTTCTCTGGTATTGATTTTAAAATGAAAGCCTGCACATACACTTTCTCTCAAATGCAGTGTGCATGTGCGAGTGTGTGGAAGAGGGTCAGAGGTTGGCCGGTTAGCTCACGATCAGAATAAAGTGTGAGGTAAAATACAGCAGAAATGTTCCTCCTCAAATGCTAATGTAGCGTTGGAATCCCACGTCAGCAATGACCCTGTGCAATGTGGGTTTTTGATAATGCTCATATGATTAGCGAGGTCACACATTAAAAAAAAGCATAAATGGAGATGACGCTTTCCAAAGAGCAGGCTGATTATACAGTAAAGGCTTCCCTTTTCATCAGAGGGTTGAGACTGTGGATTTTGTTTTGTTTAAAGAACAATTTTCAAAGTATTATCACATAACGTTTGATGCTGAAACCTTCCTGAATATATATAAATTCATATAATTTATTAAAACAACATCAGTGAACAAACCAAAGCTAGTCGACCTTGTTTGTGGTTTACAGAAGAGGGAAAATAAACACAAGATGCAAAGAAGAAGGGGAAGAACAAATGTACAATAAGGATTTGGCTACTCATTGGTGCTGTACAGAAGCAAGGGGGCGGGGCAGGGCAGGGGGGGTTCGCTGCCCCTGTGGCTTGCACTTGAGGATCAATGGTCATTAATCTTTCCAGAGAGGCTCAGGCTGCACTTTTAGGAGGTAGAAGTATTGCTGATCCAAATGGAAGATGTCTTTCTGGGAGTTTGTGTGTCAGCATGTTGAAGTACACTTACAGTATCGCTAAGAGTACTTCAATCAAGACCTCATCTGTTATGCACTGGAATTTTGTTGGAAGCGGCACGGCGGTCGAGTGGTTAGCAGACCTCACAGCTAGGAGACCAGGGTTCGATTCCACCTATCTCTGTGTGGAGTTTGCATGTTCTCCCCGTGCATGCGTGGGTTTTCTCCGGGTACTCCGGTTTCCTCCCACATTCCAAAAACATGCTAAGTTAATTGGCGACTCCAAATTGTCCATAGGTATGAATGTGAGTGTGAATGGTTGTTTGTCTATATGTGCCCTGTGATTGGCTGGCCACCAGTCCAGGGTGTACCCCACCTCTCATCCGAAGACAGCTGGGATAGGCTCCAGCACCCCAGCGACCCTTGTGAGGAAAAGCGGTAGAAAATGAATGAAAGAATGATTTTGTTGGATTCTAAAACAGATTCCATATACAAAATAGAATAAGTGAATAACATATTTAACATAACATTTATACGTTGTTGTTTTTTTTTAACCTGAACGCCCAATCCCAAAGACGTATTTCTACGTATTTTACATTTTTTGCGAGAGAGGCTAAAGGAAGTGCACAAAAGAAAAGTGTTTAGTGCAGTTTTAAGCCATAAAAATGGCCACAAGGTGTCAGAACTGCATTTTACAAGACCTCTGCATGTAGAAACACTCAAGCAGGAAGTGAAAAAGCATGCAGGATGTTACACATTTGAAGGGAAATAAAGGTTTGGTGTAAATTAAGGAAGGGTAGCTATGACTACAGCTTAGTAAGTTCATCATTTGCACAATAAGTCTCTGTTAGCAATAATCAAGGGATCTTCTCAAGTCACACACACCCCACTTCCGGCCATCGAAATAAGAACGCTTTCGGCTGTATACTGTTGACCGCTGTTCCAAAACAAGTCATTAAAATATAACTTACACCAACATGGAGACAGCAAAGAAGGTATGTATACTGGAATCAAAACGATTCAAATGATGCCCAACCCCAGCTATAAACGAGGGGCGACTGTACTGTTATTTGTACAATGTACTATCAAAAACTATGCTGGTCCTATCAAAAACAAACCATAAATAGTCCCTTGGCTGCACTCTGGACACCACTACAATATAATCTTTTTTTTTAATTGTTTTTTACATTGAAACAGTATGGTAGCTACTTCAAAGATGCATATCATTAACCTAATTCATTTTCCAGTTGAGTGAAATCAGACAATTATCAATAAACCAACTGAGAAGTGAAGAAAAGGTATTCCAAAAAAAACCCCAAAAATGTAAAATACACGCTCAACTGTAGCCATGAAATATAATGACTTAAACCGACATAATGAAACTGCAAATATCATCATAATAACAATCCCTGTGTGATGCAGACACCCACACAAGAAAAAATGAGAGAATATTGTTGAGAGATGATATACACTCATTGGACACCTGCACAATCTAATGAGGTCTAATAGAAGAGTTCTTTTTCACAATCAATCATCATCTATTTTTGTCCAGGTGCAAATTAGGATATATGCTTTATATGATTAATCATTATTTGTAATTATTTTTATTTCCCCCATTGGCAACATCAAGTTTCATTTTAGTTGATCCCATCAGTGTCTGCGTCTCAGTTCATGTGCATAAGTGAACATGCTAATTTACATAAGTGGATTCAAAATATTTGGTGGTTTTGTTAAATGGAATGTTATTGTTTGTTTGAGTTAGCGGCATTTTTCTGTGACCTGGTTTCATTCAAACCCTAAAGTATTTACAAATGTCCCACATTTATCAGAGAAATACCTACTAAATGTATTTTGGCAACAAAATATGGTTTAAATAGGAATATTATGAAGCTATAACAAAAAAAACAATAAAAAAGTAGAATTATGTTTACACACAAATACATAATTTTCAATTTCCTAATCTATTTTTTCCTGCCTCGGTTAGTATCACAAGGGAAGGTACCAGGCATATATATTTTAAATATTGGACTCATTCATCACATGTCTAATTAAAGTTACACCGGATATAAGGAAAGTGCCTGCAGGACGGAGCAGTGTTGTACAAACCCATATGTAGCTTTTTGTGCTCAGTCTCGCTTATCAGTTTAAAAAGCTGCTTTTTGTCCCCATATGTTCTCATTTACACCTTGTATCAGTCTGTATTTGCCATCCTTGATAGATCATTTATCGTATCCGACAAAAGTAAGTACACCAGGATATAGCTTCTCAACGGACAACACTGCAGAATTGAAACTTGGATATATCGAAGCGCAGTCAGTGTACACTACAGCTTGTACAACCCCAGCACACTAAATGCAATCCAACCTGAGCTGTAAATGAAATACACACATAACACATTGCAACACTGTGACTGAAAGACCCTGGACTGGTCGCCAGCCAATCACAGGGCACCTATAGACAAACAACCATTCACATTCACATTCATACCTATGGACAATTTGGAGTCGCTAACATGTTTTTGGAATGTGGGAGGCCAAGCTGCTCGGCCTGCACGCTAACCACTCCACCACCGTGCTGCCCCCCTGGTGATGTCATAATATGCAGATGGTTTTATTTACAGTATGCCGATACTATTTTCAAAAAACTCTCTCACGCATTGAAGGATTAATAAGGAAAAGTGAAAATACAATTTATTTTACACATATGACAGCATGAAGTACTTACAATTTTCACATTTGGGGAGACGCCTCTTCACTTCCTGGTTGCTATGGAGCATGTTTTGCTACGAGAGATGCATGTCGAGCTCTTATAAAATGCACTTTTGCCACCATGTGGCCATTTTTATGACTTACAACTGCACCAAACATAATCTTTTCTCTTCTGGAGTTGCATCAGCAGCACCTGGTTGTGCCTCTCACGCAAAAAACATAAAACATTTGGGAGGGAATTACTTAATATATAGATGTATAATTTTTTTTATATATCTACTATATTGGGTAAAAAGAGTCCAAAGCTGACTATAGGGGTGTTATTTCATGTTTAGAGGTATCCAATAGTATTAAAACCCATAGTTAGAAAGTCATAAACAGGTTTTCAAAGTTCACGAAATAAGTGAATTTCAAGGTTTTCACAACAAACCTGGTCCATCCTTGATGTGAGCAACATTATCATCTAGTACCTTAATCCTCTTGGGCATTCAGCAGAGCTGCACAGGCTTTTACTGGAATCCACTTCCACTCCTCCATGGTGACATCACTGGTGAATGTTAGACATCTTGCATTCCTCCACCCAGTGACTGCATCACTGTGTCACAGTACATGTCAAACCACAGCTCCCCAGTGTTGGCAGCACTCAGTTGGCAGCACTCAACTGCAGCTACCACCACCTGCAGTTGCCTTGGTACTCACTAGCTATTTAGACAATAGCTTTGTGTTGACAAAATATACTATAAGAAGATTCTGCTGAAATGTGACAGATGTGCTCACTTGTGTGAGATACTCTAGTATTTCTGCATCCTTCTGTGTGTTTTTTTACTATTTTCCAAAGCTAATTGAATATAAGCTTGTGCGTGCAGAGCGAACAATAAATCAGAGAGCAATTGTTGTCATCATTTTTTACACATGCAGCAGCAACAACGCAACTCGTGGTTGTGCATAAAGCTAATTAACCTTAACCATATTGTGTGGTTCCGTTATGAAACAGCAACAACAAAGAAAATCCCCTCATTCAGCTTGTTTGAGAGGGGGGAAAAAGTCATCTGGTATAATTGATGGAGTCTTAAGAGCATTCATTTAAAGGGAATTAGCATCCGCGCTTCAGTTAGAGTGTTTTCTATCTTTATAAGCAAAAATAATAATAAAAGGACAATTAAGCCAGATGGGAAGTTTGGGTTATTACATCAACGTGACTGTGTTTGAATAATTAAAGCCAGATTGTGGCGTCTATATGAAGAGATTACGTTCTATGTGAGTATTTAGAATGCGTGAGACCCAGTTCTTCTGTATGGATCTCATCTGTGGGCTCACGAAAGACCTCAGCTGGAGTTTATCAACAAGCAGCCAAATAGTCTCATTAGTTCCATAAATATTCACTTTAGTCACACAAATGTTCCTGGTGATGATTCAAACATGGCAGCGGTCTTTATGCAGTGACACGCCACAATAATGAATTTTGATAAATACATAACTTGAACTTCACATGATCCCACACAACAGTATGTGCCCTTGAGGCTGCACAGCTTAGACGTGCATTCATGAGTGGGAATTAGCATATCAGACCTTCCTGTGTATACAATGGAGCTTGATTTATGATCAGCCTAACTACGGTGCATCTGCATTTTGTCGCATGCACACATCATTTGCACCGTGATTTCAGTCTCCCAGCAGGCGGGAGATACCATGAAACAACTTTCAACATCCTTTGCAGGAATGTTTATGCCATAGACCCGCACTAAACTTCTCAATAATGGGGCTCAGGCTGATTTTGTGCATTCGGCAGCTTTGACAGACTGCCAGGAGGTGTCATGTAGAAATGATGTAGGCTTACGCCATAAACTGGAGGTTCTCAATAGGCGTCCCGGGGGCCACATCTGGCCTGTCTAACTAAATAATGTGAATCATTCAGTCTAACCAGAGCAGTGGTAGGCAAGCTGCGGCTCTTCAGCCTCCTTGTTGTGGCTCCTTTTGGCAAGTGAAACTTTAACATCATTTTTTTTATGTATATAATCAGTCAATTAAAATATGCATCACATCCAGAGGTATTGCCCCTGCCTTGACCTGCAGGCAGTAAGCTAACCATAAATACGTCCCAAAAATAAATAATCCATCAATATTGCAAGGTTATGCTGTTATGCAAGGTTGGATTTTTTGAGAGGGACACAATACGCTTTGGAGGGGGAAGAGGGCGCTGTGAACCCTAGCGTAGGAGCAAGGATTACTATCATCCCTCGCCACAAGTGGTTAAAATTTTTTCGTGACTATAATCTTTACTGAATATAAAATATATTGATAAATAAAAAATGTTGTTTTGTGGTTGAATACAGTCTATTAGTAAATACTGCATATTTAAGCATATGTTACTATTTTTTGCCTAAATTAAGCATTAAAACTGGCAAAGTAAACTAAAATACAAAGCATTCGGAAGACACATTCATATTCAGTAGGACAAGCATCATACTTGTTCGCCGGAAAAGCTGGGTTTTATTATCAGCGCAATAATAATAATAATAATAATAATAATAATAATAATAATAATAATAATACGGTCGTCCCTTGCAATATTATGATTAAGTTATCGCTCCTTCGCTGTATTGTGTTTTTTCACAAATGTATTAATTAATGATTGCTGTTTTGTGGTAGACTATGATGTATTATTAGTCAAAACATATTGAAATACATGTGATACTGTATGTAATATTTGGCATTTTAAACATTGCTTGTAGAGGTATAAGTAAATGTTATAAGGTTTGCCCAACACTGCACAGTGTATGAATGGTTGGCGTGCAGGCCACACAGCTTGGAAACCGGAGTTCGATTCCACCCTCGGTCATCTCTGTGTGGAGTTTGCATGTTCTCCCTGTGCGTGCGTGGGTTTTCTCCGGGTACTCCGGTTTCCTCCCACATTCCAAAAACATGCTAGGTTAATTGGCGACTCCAATTGGCGTCCATAGGTATGAATGTGAGTGTGAATGGTTGTTTGTCTATATGTGCCCTGTGATTGGCTGGCCACCAGTCCAGGGTGTACCCCGCCTCTCCCCCAAAGACAGCTGGGATAGGCTCCAGTACACCTGCGACCCTCGTGAGGATAAGCGGTTGAAAATGAATGAATGAATTAATGAATGAATGAATGAATGAATGCCCAACAAATCCATTCTGAACAACATTGTTAATAAAAGTTTGTGGTTAAACTTTGTTGTTCTGTAGCATTTAGATTGAGGTCATGGTGAGTTAAAGAGTCAATCAAACCATTGGAATCAAGATGAGGGAAGCACGTTTTACTTCATGTGCCCGCTCGCCTGCAAACTTCATGCCGTATTATTGTTACGTAGCATAACTGGCTGACATTTGCCTCCTGCTCTGAATATTCATAAGTGTGTTGTAAATGATCAGGAGATGGTTGATGATGTTTGCGATCCAGAATACTGAAATTATTCCAGTTTGAAGCGGCAACACGGGAGGTCAGACTCGACAAGATCATTCACCAAAAGGGTTTTCTCTCGAGACAAAAATATGACGGAATACACAAAGTCAAACAATAAATGTCCTCAAGAAGCAAGCTGTCCTGTTAGCAAAACAATGACAAAGGATGCCATTGACATGTAAAGATTTGATTGGCCGCGAGATATGAAATAAGTAAAATAGCATCCTAATTTTACTCTATTTTGTACTAATATCTTGTAGCGCAGTATGATTTCAGCCTGCAATGGCACTTTTATGGGAGCCAGGAAACCTTATAAACCAGGGGTCTCAAACTCAATTTACCTGGGTACATGATGCCATACAGCATCCATATCAAACTTGCGCGGGCCGCACTAACATTAAACTTTCATATCAAGGCGGGGGCCTCAAACTAGTGTCCTGCGGGCCACATTTGGCCCACGGGCTGCGTGTTTGAGACCCCTGTTCTAAACCCACCCCAGTGGTGCTGGCCAAACCCCAAAATGGCCAAAATGCCAATTTTTCTGGGGTGGTCAATTTCTGGCTACAATGTTGATCCCTTTTTGGTCAGACAGGACAGGAAACCGCCCCCACCTTCACCAAAAATGACCATAAATGTCAGTTTTCTCAGAGGTCCATTTTTGGCCGCAGTATGTCAAGGCTTTTTTCTGTCGTTCTTCCCAGGTTGGTGGTCTATTTTTGGATATTTTATAACAGAGGTCTCAAAGTTAACTCAGCTAGGAGCTGCTGGAGGTACAATCTGGATGAGGCTGGGCAGCATCGAGTATTCAGTTTGGGATCACTTTTCAACCATGTGACAAACAGGAGGGCATCAAAATCCGACTCATAGTGTCATAAATGGAATAACACTAATAAGGACAATTTGATGATTCGATTCGAAGGAGATTTGACTACCAATCTCACCATCGGGTCATACAGATTAGATTTTGCAGTTCCATTGAGTGGCATTGAGTGTCGTTCAGAATGTGAACGGCACTGGCTCAAAAACCGGAAGGTTGGTGGTTCAGTCTTTCCTTCACCCAATCACCATTGTTGTGCCCTTGGGCAACCACCTTACCTCCAGTGCTCCAGTGTGTGAATGTCGGGTGTGGTCAGAGAGGCCATAGCTGCAAATTGGCAGTCTACCCAAGTGCAGCTGTGGTTACAGATGTAGTTTACCACCACCAGTGTGTGACTGAAGAGTGAATAAATAATGGGTTCACTTCATTGTGAAGCACTTTGGTTACCTTGAAATGCACTATATACGTAAATATAAACCATGATTATTGTTAAAGGCGAGGAATGGGGATACAAGAGGGTTACAAGCTAAACTCAAGCTAACACGCTGCTGACACTCAGCTTATCGAGCATTTTTCTCACAAATATGCAGTCTTTAGAGAATTAAAATGGACAAGTTACAACGTCACATCACCCACAGTAAGAGATGTTTGGACTACAATGTCATCATTTCCATAAAGACATGACTAAACAATGGAGTCAGACAATGCTGTTGGGAAAATAAACATAATATTTGACTATAAGTTGACTAGGGACAAAAGCTAATGATCAGATTCGACGAGGAAAATATTTTGTTGAAGACAAACCTAAACACTATATAACCATCACACAGCAACTTAACAAGCAATATGTAGATAGACCTACACAGGGAAATTACTACTATTGTTAACTATGTTAACTCTAAACACATCACTTTAGCAATGTGTGGTGCTGGCTCCCAGCATATTGTGAAAACACCCTGAATAAAGTGCAGTTTAAAACAACCCACACTAGGGGTCTTTCAGTGGAACCCCAAAACATTGTTAAATGCCAATTTACCAAGTGGTAAATTCCGCAAAATTGTATTTTTGTCAAAACGATTCCAAGTTCCACATCAGAACTGGAAACCTTCCAAACCCACGCCAGTTGAGCCTCAAGATGTCTGTCAATGCCATGTTTCCAGATTGTCAGTTTTTTCATTGCCCATTGTCAGGCCAGGCGGTCCTAGAAACCCTTCACACTAATGATCCTGGTGGGACTCAAAAATGCCACTTTTCTGGCGCTGTCAATTTTCATGGCTTAAAATGACACTTTTTTTCTTTTTTGTTGGTCAAGTTGTTTTTTTAACATCATCCAAAGCACAACAAACCAAACACAAATCAACACAAATAAAAATACCTATGTACATATAAACGTACACATGTTCAAAAGGGAATGGGAAGAAGTCAAGACTTATCTAGTCCTACCCCCCTAACCACCCAGATTCCAACCTCATCCCAACAAAACATATTATTCCTTGTCTACCAGAATGAAAACCCCACATCCAACCACCCTCACCCAGCTTGAGGCACCCAACTACGTGCCAAAAGCAACCAGTTCATTACTAGTCATCGTAGTGAACTGATGGTTGACTACAGCCGGATACTGTATAACTAAATATAAAAATTACATTATATACAGTAAATGCCATGATCATTTGGATGATCACTGAGTGATTAAATGGGGCAAAATGTGGACAATCTGGGGCAATCTCGGATCTCGGAGATGGCCGAGGGTGGAATTGAACCCTTTATTCTTTTATTTTTGTTTATTTATTAATATAAGTTTAAGTTTCTTTTTTTACCGGCAGCTTCGTCATTCAGTATGGGTGGCCTGCATGTTTATTTGGCCAGACCAGATTTGCTGTACAACAGGTGACTCTGGTAATACTCCTCCTGTTCTAGTTTGTAAAGCCACTGAGCAGTGCATGGTTTTAAAGACGACAGGCAAAGAGGAATGAGAGAACACAGTCATAGAAGCTTGCTGATGCTATTACCCGCATATTACGTACCTTTTGCTGGGATTGTAACCAGGGAATGGATGGATACAGAAACTGGCAATGATAACATCTCAATTATCATCAAAAAAAATTTTACGGACCCCAAGAGCTCCAGACCCAATAGTGCCCTAATGTCCTCAAATATCTTAACGATTCTTTCATAAATGATTTATGAAGCACTCATAAACAATCTTGAGCACGCAACTGATGCAAGCAAGATGTCATCAGCTCGCACTGTGTTCTGCGTGATCTACTTACTAATCGGAAGAAGGTGGCGGGAACAACAACAACACTAGCAATACTCTCCCTATCCTTTGTTTTTGTAGTGAGGATGAAAGTAAGTGCTTCTGTCAAAATAAGCGAGGAGAGGCTGACAGCTTTCTCAGCAATAACAACCAGAGGCCAGATGTAAAAGATTAATGAGAGGACGCTGTCAGGAACAAATCACTCACATAAAGGATTCCGTCAACACAAGCAGCGTGGCTTTTTTTTTTTTTTTTTAAGAACGCTTCCTCCGCCATCAGCATCCAAACATGTCTTCCAGTGCCGGAAGTGTACACCATTAAGACAATACAACAACCTGTCGTGCGATCATACTCCCACATCGCAACGGGCTCAAGTCTGCAACGTGACAGACGCAAAAAGGTCAACCACGAAGAGTCCTCGACAGCGTGCGATGCTAAAAGGCTGCCGTGACCTTCAGGCGGTGGAGAGAGTTGTGATGGTGATGGGGTGCGGAGGGGGTTAATGGTAACATCGTGCTGTCATTTCGCAAGGTTTCATATTCATGGCTTCATGATGGGGAAAGGTTGCAGCTAATTTCGATCCAGCACACATCATATGATGGCCAAAGAAGGTCGTTCTTGGTTGTTGTTGAAGGCCATTCAAAAAAAAAAAAAAACTTTATTTGTTATTGTGGAACTACGATTCCATGGAAAATGGATGGCAATGAAACAACCACTATGCATTTAACATTACCGCCCTCTAGAGTAGGGGTCGGCAAATATTTTGACTTGTGGGCGGCATTGAGTTAACAAAATTGTACACACAAATTGTACACACACATTATTTTATGCTTATAATTTTCCTTGAGGCGGCACGGTGGACTAGTGGTTAGCACACAGAGGGTTCAATTCCACCCTCGGCCATCTCTGTGTGGAGTTTGCATGTTCTCTAGGTACTCCGGTTTCCTCCCACATTCCAAAAAATACATGCTAGGCTAATTGGCAACTTCAAATTGTCCATAGGTATGAATGTGAGTGTGAATGGTTGTTTGTCTATATGTGCCCTGTGATTGGCTGGCAACCAGTACAGGGTGTACCCTGCCTCTGGCCCGAAGACAGTTGGGATAGGCTCCAGCACCTCCCGCGACCCTCGTGAGGAAAAAGCGGTCGAAAATGAATGAATGAATGAATTTTCCTTGAATTATTTGTCGAATTTTATCTGTAAAAATGTTATACTATCAGCTGTATGTTCTCATGTCCCTTTTTTCAGGAGCACTTTAAACATCTGACCACATCAAAATATGGCATTTAATGTTACAGTTTGTTGTTTTTTTTTACTAAATAAGACATCCGACTTACAAGTCATGTTGCCAGTTTGTATGTTAAAATTTGAAATACTTAGAAAGCAACTGGCAGGCCGGATTCAAACGCTTGGTGGACCGCATGTGATTCCCCCCCCCCCCCCCCCCCGTAGTTTGCCCACCCCTGCTCTAGAGTCATTTTTCTTAGTGCCATTAACAAAACACTCATCCCTCAATTGTTTTTTCACTTGTTAATTGGTAGACTCGTGATGCACTTCAATTGCTTTATCGAACACATGCAGTGAACATTCACACAGGAGCTGCTGTCGGCCGTTCTCTACGCTGCTAACCTGCTGCTAGCACTTAGCTAACAGTCAAATCTAGCGCCCTGACGTCACATATGTCACTTCCTTGGTCTGGCTTCTTTAAGGCAAGTCAAAGATATTCTATACTTGAATGCCTTATATTAGTATTTTCATTCATTTTGCCATTTTTATGGCAAGGAAAGGTTATTAATAGAGCGGCATTTGTACACAAGGTAATATGATAAAATCGTTCCATAAAAACGTGAAATAATTCTAAAATCATTACATAAAATTCCATAAATCATTCCATAAAACAAAATAAGAAAAGTGCTGGTAAAATACTTTCCCTTTTTCAATGCACATCGTCTGGAAGACTGTTGCAGATTTTGACAGCATGGAAGTGAAATGCAGGCTGTTTAGTCTAGAGGAGACCACTTCCTGGTCAATATGGTTTATGTGGCTTTAACATGTCAGAGAAGACCATGAAGAGACTTGAACACTAGCAGAACTGTTTTAAAGTCTATTCTGAGTGACAGGAAGCCATTACAGAGACCCCGAGTACTGCGCTAATATGCTCATATTTCCTGGTTCTAGTCAAGACTCGAGAAGCAGCATTCTGGATGTACTGCATCTGTTCTAGGCAGATTTTTTTATTTTTATTTTTTGCTCATTATAAATCATATTCAATCACAAAATAGCGATAATGTATTAATTGATCAATATTTGCAGAACCGTGATCAGAGTGTGGGCTTGCTGTTTGAACCGTAATGTACTCAGGGACATTTGACTTGGGGTGTACTGCTTAGCAGCTACCAGCAGAGGACACTGTTTATTCATTTGAGACTCTTTCCACTGACTGAAATTTGCCAATTTAAGCAACACAAAAATATTGAAAATCAGACCGCCATCTTGTATGACAATTCACAAGACCTCAAGATATTTTGTGAGCCTTATTTGAGCATTTCTTGCATGACATTTAAAAATAATGTAAATTATCTAATTAATTACAGACGGGTGTTAAATTCTACAGAAGCCAAATGTAAAACTTCATTATACAGTCATCCCTTGGTTCTGACCGTGGTTCAAATTTAGTGACTTCACTCAATCATGTTTTTTTCAATAATATATTAATAAATTATGCAGTTATATTTAAGTAAATTGGATGTATATTTTGCCTCAGTAAAGCATTTTTAAACATAAAAACATCTAAATGAAGTCAAAAACAAATATAGGCATTGAAACGACACAACCAAAGACGTGATAGTACGCAGTAGTAGTAATGTTACAGTAATATCCAGTGAGACATACAAGAACCAGACTTGATCGGTGAAACAACAGGATTTTATTGCAGGTTTCAATTATCTCACAACAGGAACAATAATCTGGAAAACAACCACAGGCTACAGTGGCAGCCGTAACACACTCCAAGCTAAAACTTAACTCACTTCCTGTCCATCCCACCACTCAGTACCCCCAGGGAACACATTTATAGTAACACACACAAGCGTATTACAAGCTCCGAAACATCTTATGTATGTTTTTGAAGTCTACTATATTGAGTAATATAGATGTAAAGGTGACTATAGGGGTGTTATTCCATGTCCAGAGTGCTCTAATAGTTTTAAAAATCAAATTTATGCTCTAACTATAAAAATAGTACATTTATTAATATTGAAAGAGGTCTGTTTAACCGCAGTAAACAAGGTATTACTGTATATTGCAAAACACTGCAACAACAGAACCAATATTGTGATAGCGGTAAAGATCAAAGTTCTTCTTCAACAACTGTTCGGCAAGTGTAAGCATGAGTTTCACATCAACAAGAGTATGCAAGAGCATATAGAAGTAGATAGAGCTGCTGAATGCTGAGCGTGAACTCAAATTGTTAATTTCCTGTACAGTTGATATAATGTCACAATGCCACAGCTTGACCCTGGAACAGACCATTTCCTAATGAAAAACTTGTTTTGAAATCCAGTTTTGGTATAACTGTCTTTCAACCTGTCCTTTAAAGGGTTGTGGCTAGAGAAATGAAGCCCAGATGTTGTTCTGTATGTGCGTATATATGTCCAAATCAAAGCCTTGATGAGCTGAGCCACAACAGAAGGCCACGACTAATTGCTGAAATGTCACGCTCGCATCCTCTCCCTTCCCTTTTTCCAGGTGGACTGTTCGGTCTGCTAATAAATGCCACCATAGCCTCCGATTGCACCATAACATGACACAACAACCCCGTAAAAAAATCGGTGCGTGACACCCACCTCAGCGCTGGCCGTAATTAACTGCACTTATCGAGATTTAATTGAGCTGGGTGGTTAATGTGGAGATTAATTTGTAATGCGACAGCTCTTTTAGTGCTACCGGTCATCACATTGCAGATCAAGCGCATTAACAAGGTTCCGAGGGACGTTAACCCATGTTGATATTTTATTTTCATTTGCTGTCATTGGTTGTTGTCAATATACTGCATGGGCTATGCATGCATGAATGCATATTGCCATTCCCCATTCAGCCAATTACAGCAGCCCTAATCTCATTTATATGCTAATAACACCTGTGATGTCATCGCTGGCAGCAACACTGGCCTTTTTTTTCCAGCCTTCGTTTCATTCTCCTGCAAAAGAGAGGTCAGTGTCTGAGGCCACTGCATATGTATATGTCTGTAGGGGAATTTAATTTACTATGACATATTGTTAGTTGCTCTGTCGGCAACAGCACTATGTAATTTTTATTTATTTTGGGATGCCTGCACTATGAGGAGTCTGACCTTCAGCTGGTGTTTATTAGTAGCCGTGACGTTATTGTCCTTGACGATGGCTTTTATGAAGAACAGACAGAAACATTTGAATTATTTTCTTGTTGCTACGTAACTTTTCTCACGCTTCCCAATAGACCCACAAATCCAGCACCCCATTTCTGACTGGTCGTTTCTGTTAGCTGGCATCAAAACAACATAATGTATTTTTTAACTTTTCTTATGTTTTTATCTCTTTAGTCCTATTTTATGCTTTTAGTCTTCAGCTTTTAACTCCAATGTTTCCTCAGGGGGATCCTCCACACTGGGGGCTGTGTCGGGTCTGCTGAGGGGGTGCCATCCTTGGGTCCCTTCGACCCGGCCGGCTGGGGGTTCCTCCCTTTAATGTGGGGGTCCGCCCGTCTGTCGGAGTCGGGGGGCCCCAGTTCTGGTCCCCCGATGGCACAGCCTGCAGCTCCTCCCAGTGTGGACGGCCCCAAAGGTGGCGTTTCCTTGTTCCTCAGTGCCATGCTATGTCGCCCTACTGTGTGTGATTGTGTGTGTGTGTGTGTGTGTGTGTGTGTGTGTGGGTCTAGTATGGAGGGTGGGAAGGAGGGGCTTTCTTTTGTTTCTTTGTTTTTTCCGTTTAATTGTGGTAATTGTTTTAATTCTGTAAAGCACTTTGTGTTGCATGTCTTTGCAGGAAAAGTGCTATACAAATATAGTTGATTTGATTTGATTTGATAATAGAAGCCCAGGTTAAGACTAAGACTTTGTAGGTCCACTTCAGTCTAACTTAACTGCCCCATACTCAATCCTGGTTAGCATCCCACTTCTAAGACCATCAGGTTAAGCTTGTGTTGTCTCCTTTGGTACGTCGCTATCAACGATGATGTCCGGTGCTTGAGTTGTTTCCGTAGGCTTGAGATTCCATGCCTCTGCAGCCCAACTTCTGAGGCACAATTACAACGATACAATGATTCCCTATCCACCTGATACCATACATCTCATGTATCTGGGAGATTTTAAGAGTTCTATCTTTCTAATTAAGTACAGTGACTGCAGTCACCTCAAATGATTGAAGGATCAAAATATCAACATTTTCATAGAATCCATCATACATCATTAAGCTGTGTTATCATCATGTCAGGAATCGATAGTTTGGTATCGACCCGCACGTCACTACCTCTCTGCCCTTTAGTACTGCATGACAATGCAAGTGCTGCATGCAATTGTAAAACAACACATAACATCTTGATCACTTTCACTACTTGATGCTATGTTGCTAGATGCTAGCATGCTAATTACTAGCATGTTAGCATTTACTAATTTGCATTATGCAGGGAGGTTATAGGACAGCTTTGGCACTTTGGGTACTTGAGGCTCTCTTGCTAAGTGCCTTCATGATAACTGTTAGCATGTTAGCATTTTAGCTAATTTACTCATGTCTAAAGGCAAATACTCACATTTGATGTGGGGAAATTATTGGACTGCCTTAACATGTTTGGGACTCGGTGCTTTCTTGCTAGATGCTACCATGCTAACTATTAGCATGTTAGCTCATTTACTAATGTTTAAAGGCAAATACACACATAGCATTATGCAGGGACATTATAGGACAGCCTCTGCACTTTTGGTACTCGAGGCTCTCTTGCTAGGTGCTAGCTTTATAGCTGTTAGCATGTTAGCATTTTAGCTAATTTACTCATGTCTAAAGTCAAATACACACATGGCATGATGTAGGGACACTATGGGACTGCCGTAACACTTTTGGGACTTGGTGCTTTCTTGCTAGATGATACCACGCTAACTGTTAGCATGTTGGAATTTTGGCTATTTTACTGCGGTTTAAAGGCTTACATATACATGGCATAATGCAGGAATGATTTCTCTGCACTTTTGGTGCTAGCATGAAATCTGTTAGCATCTTAACATTTTAGCTGTATTCCTCACATCTAAAGGCTAATACAGACATGGTGTGATGCAAGGATATTGTAGGACCGTCTTGATGCTTTCGCTATACAGTGCTATCTTGCTAGACGCTACCATGCTAACAGTTAGCATGTTTGCTTTTTTGCCAAATTCCTTATGTAATGTACACACGGCATTGCTCGGTGGCGTGGCACAGCAGACACTGGGCCCGAGGTTCACAGCACAGGTCCCATGCCCCTCAAAATTTCCGCTGGAATTTTCTAGTTAATATTTAATGATTAAACAAACCACCACATTTTGCTTTAAACCGCAATAAATCAGTTGATATGATACACATGAACAACAAAACAGTCAAGTATTATACTTTAGCATCAGCTTAAATGTTTTTTTTCAGTAAGATTATATAAAAAAATATCCTCACTTTGTCCGCTTTGAAGAAGGTAATTCTATTTTTGTCCCATGTCGAGAGCTCAGGAACTGTTACTAACACACGCCATTCCAAAGTGGTTGTAAAGGTTATTGTCATGTAATAAAAGCCAGTTAACCATATGCTGATTATGCTGATCACAGCCTGTTAATGGGGGTGTTGTGTTGGAGGCATGTGGGAGGGACTGGAATTGTCTAATAAGGTCACTGTATGACATTTACGTATTTGTGTGGAAATATGGAAGAAGCCCTTGTAAAGCAGTAATTACAACAATCCGTGTTGTGGTGCATAACTATAAAGACCTTAAGGTGATTTAGTAGGAAAGTGTAAATCATCGGAACTGGAACCATTTATTCATTCATTCATTTTCTACTGCTTATGCTCACGAGGGTGGCAGGGGGTGCTGGAGCCTATTCCAGCTGTCTTCGAGCGAGAGGTGGGGTACACCCTGGACTGGTCGCCAGCCAATCACAGAACTTGACCCATTTATATATTCCATATTTGTTTGGTGTGGTGAGCAAACTGTGACACCAAACTAGACATGAGCTGATTTGGTTCTGAGCAGTTTTCTCAAGTTCAAGCTTCACGCTGTTGTTTGTGTACTCGTCTTATCACAGCTCAGCGGCCTGGGTTGAATAATTCAACGCTCACAGCTGACACTTGTTTCCCCATTTTTCACATATTTACATGTTGTACGAAGAGTCTACAGGTGACCAAATCTTCGATTATGTGGTCAACATTAGCCATCCCACTTCTGACACAAAGTCAAAGTCTTGACTAGGTCCCAGCTCCATTTGACATGGTTTTGGTTGACGTGGTCTTGACTGCAGCACTGTTTAACATCCTTCTTCTGACACCAACTATGCAGCCTATATTTAAATAAGGGTCTTTTGGAATGAAGAGACCATCAAATGTTTGGTGCTGACTCCTTAATGTCCTCACCATGATTTGATCCTGAATTATGTAAACTTGAGGACAACACTAGACAATCCACCTCTGACACCAATTGTCAGAAGTGGGATGCAACCCAGAATTTAATGCATGGTATCCGATTGTTACGTCCAGTACGATTTAATTATATTCTGTTTAATACTATTAAATAGAATATTTTCTATTTAATACACAAATAGAACAAAAGCTATCTGGGCAACAATTTACCTAAATGTTACTGATTTTAAAAATGCAATCCCTTTGGAAAATAATCACATCTGTGTTTCCTCCCCGCAAGGACCCAATACAAGAAACGTGAACTTATCTCCTAACAATGCGATGCTGTAATGACACACCCAAAAAGTTTTAAAAAATCAACAAAAAGGCTTACTGGTCCCACTGTGTTTTACAGACTATTTCCAGTTTTTATGCTGGCTTTCATCCATGTTTACTCTTTTCAAGTTGTGTGTGTTCCATTCCAAAAGTGGTGCAAATGAATGTCTGTCGTGTGATAAGTAAAAGTGTAGATTTAATTTGTTCACACTACTGGGAAATTAAAAGATGATTAATTTGGTGCACGATGTTATCACACCGAGTGATGTCGTTTAAGGGTTATAAATTCCACTTATATTAATAAGTGTTGATGTTTCTTTGCAGGTGGGTATTGCAGAGGTGTTCAGTATGTGCCAAGGTAATAGAGGGGCGCCTCTTCCACCTCCACACCTATTATACTGCCTACACACACACACACACACACACACACTTATGGCTTGGCCTCTCTGTCAACTTGTCTCCTGACTGCCACGGAGGCATTTTGTGATGTCTTTACCAACATAAACGCCTTCTTCTGCTGGAGACATATTTTTAGACCGGGACACATAGGTACCAGCCTATAATGATGCCAGCCATCCGCAGGTCCATTTATAGATCACACGTGTGTGTGTGTGCACATGCATGTCACTTGACAAGGATTCCCTCAAATACACAATCTGTTATAGCGTGTACAACGGAGGCTGAGTGACACCTTATTTATTTGTATAGTAGACTGCATTTCCCTCCATAGAAAATAAAGGAAATCGAATTTATCTGTTCCAGAGTCAAACTGTGTCAAACGTCTTTAGCATTCGGAAGTGTAAAAATAAGTTAACCACCCTAACACTAAGCCAGTGGTGTCCAAAGTGCAGCCCAGTGCCATTTGCAGGAACACAGCAGTTTTTTTATTGGCCCACAATACATTCATTCATTCATTTTTTGTATCCTCACGAGGGTCGCGGGGGTGCTGGAGCCTATCCCAGCTGTCCTCGGGCGAGAGGCGGGGCATACCCTGGACTGGTCGCCAGTCGCCAGTCAATCCCAGAGCACATACAGACAAACAACCATTCACACTCACATTCATACCTATGGACAATTTGGAGTCGCCGATTAACCTAGCATGTTTTTGGAATGTGGGAGGAAACCGATGAAAACCCACACAAACTCCACACAGAGATGGCCGAGGGTGGGATTGAACTCAGGGCTCCTAGCTGTGAGGTCTGCGTGCTAACCACTAGACCGCCGTGCAGTACAAGCACAATACATTCTTAAAATAGAATTTAAAAAGAAAATTAATAAAAAAATAACAATTGAGTAAAGCCAAATTATTAAGAGAAAATATTATGTGAAAGACTGCTGAAATAGCCAGAAAATTTTTAAAGGCAACAAAATTGCAGAAAGATATTATTATTATTTTATGTAAAATAATAGCATGTAATTTAAAATGTAAAAAAAGGTATATAAAAGGTAAATATTATATATGATATATATAATATATATTTTGGGGAAAGTTATCATGAAGAAGAGAGACAGACCATCTTAACACTTAAAAACCTTTGACCATTTTATGGCTCTATGGTTGTCATCACTTTTTTTTTACTGCAGGTCCAAAACAGCATATAGCTTTCTACCCACACACATTGTGAACGCTGCTTGTGTGACAAAACAAGAGTGGTGTAATTACAAGAACATGATTGTCCGACATTGATAGACGCTAATTAAATAGACCTGAAACCAGTTCGGATGCTGACAAACAAGTGCAGGTATAATGCTAGGATTGATTAGCAGCAGTTTCCCCTCCAAATCAAGCCTCTCGCTTCTTGTAAGTAATTAGGAGGCGAGTGTGCACACACACATGCTGATATCGAGCGCTCACAGAGGTGGAGGGAGCCGCTAATTGTTTACTGTTGATTACATGGCCTTTGGATGACGTGAGCACAGACTGGCAAGAAAGACATCTAATATAGAAACAAAGAAAAGAAAATGATATACATTAAATTAAGTTTCCTTTTTTAGATTGTTTTATGCTAATCAAGACATTTTACTAAAATAAATACAATTTAATTTAAAAAAACGCAATGTATGCATTATTCAATAATTTTTTCAAAAGCTGTACATCATATGTCATACCTGTATGACAAGATTAGACTTTCATCTTTCATCAGAAAAAAACCTTTGTTTCTACCTTCTCCCATTCTTTAGTATTTAGCAGTAGCACATGGGTAAGTTTCATCATCAAAATATGAACATTTCAAGTATAACTTTCACTATGACTCAAATGTAACCATATATATTTAGCCAAAATGTCTAAACAATGATGCCACAACATACACAACACAAAAAAATTGTTGTTTTACAAGAAAATAACCATGTTTTTACACCATAAACTATATAGAATTTTGACATTTGATACTGAACTGTGTGCTTGCACAAGTTGAAATTTCCATTCAATGCATAACCTCCCTCCTTTTCACTCCCTGGTTGATGCGGAGCATGTACTTCAATGGGAGAGATGCATGCCAACCTATTAGAAAATGCACCTCTGCCACCTGGTGGCTACACATGATCACGTCTATTGTGTAATTGCATCATCATCACCTCTTTGTGCCTCTCGCTAATATCAGAGACATCCCTAATTCTAATAAATAACTACTATTTTTCATTAATTCATTCATTTTCTACCGCTTATCCTCACAAGGGTGGTGGGGGTGCTGGAGCCTATCCCAGCTGTCTGGGATAGATCGCCAGCCAATCACAGGGCACATATAGACAAACAACCATTCACACTCACATTCATACCTATGGAAAATTTGGAGTCACCAATTAACCTAGCATGTTTTTGGAATGTGGGAGGAAACCGGAGTACCCGGAGAAACAGAACTACTAATTTTGTTATGTAAAAAAAAAAAAAAATTATTATGGTAATGGTCATTGTTTTTCTTTGTAATACCATGTTTTACTTCATTGTGTGTTTTTTAACGTTGATTTTATTATTTATTATAATATAGATAATGCTGTAAATATGGTGTTATACATATTATTAATTATTAGTGGATAATGACAAAAAGAATATCTTAATACATTTTATCTATAGGTGCCTTTCTTGGAAAAAAAAAACAATACAATATTGTATAAAATATAGTACCATACCTGATACATAATATTCTTTGAAACACTGAAGGAATTGAAATACATTGTTGCACTTATGTATCAGTCATGTAAAGGTAAGGTAAAACAGTCAAAAATTAGTTTAAAAAATGCACAAATGCATATGCAAGCTTGAGTATTACTATAAAAACGACATATGTACAAATAAAGATCTTACTTGTAGGTGCCTGGTACTCTCTGAAGTTAAGTATGTAATTGGTAGTATAGAGTTGTTGGTACAGAGAATGAATCCATTCAAGTTAGTTCCTGTCGTTAAGCGTTTTGAAACAAGATGGTGGCCCCCTCTAGCGGTCGTAAACGTCAACACAAATGTAAGAGAAGCGGACGAGGTCGGAGGTTGACGTGCGTGACGTACTTGCAACGTCAGCGAGGCAGCAGATGTCTTCATCTCCATGTTCTAATGGGACTACATTCAGTAAGATAGCCCAAAGAGAGATACTTTTTTTTTTTTTAATTCCAGCTGAACTCCAGTTGGCCTCATTGTCTGTTGCCCCGGCAACCATGTCACACTTACAACATTTCCATAGGCCTTTGCTTGCTTGATTACCGCCTGCCTTTAGAAAGTATTTTATGCTTTTACAGCACTGAAAAAAAAAAAACCCAGACTAAAGTCTTGCTAGTCTTGTGTGCAGGAAGCAGTGTGAAGTCGACGTGTGAAGAAGGAAAAAAAAAGCCACAGTTATGCAGCAAGCTGGGCTGTGGCCTCCGTCTTCTTCCTCCTCGTCTGGAATGGAAGCTGTTGACTTGTTCTCCAGATGTGCGCCTTGTCTCTTTAAGGATCCACTGGTACTGACACACAAACAAAACAAGAGCCACACCAACACATAATGTGTTTATTTATAATATTTTGTTTCTTAGAGTACACTCTAAAAAGTAATTCAGAGTATCTATTGACACCACTTGATTTAATACATAAATGCAATAATTAATTGATTTAGATAAACTTTCTAAGTTGCTAACTTTATTTTTTAAGTTATGTTCAAATAATAATGTTGGCTATTACGTGGACTTAATTTAGCATGTCATATACACTCAAATTTTATTGTTGGTAAGTTTAAAACAAAATTCAAGTTGCCATGACTTAATAAAATTCGCTTGGTAACATAATACACACACACACACACATATATATATATATATATATAGTAAACATATATATATATATTAAGTTACTGCTACTTAAAAAAGCTGTGTGCATTGTTATTATAATTAAGTAGACAACAAATTAAACTACTTTGAATAAAATGATTAAGTCAGTTGACTTAACATATTTTTTTGAGTCACAAACTTAAAAACTTGTCTCTATGACAACAATTATTCAGTAAGCATTACTTAAAATAAGCTTTGAGTGAAGAGGAAAAGCTAATTCGTGCAATGCAATATTGTTTGTTGGTTCAAAGCAATTTCAAATTAAGTTGTCATAACTAAGAAAGACTAATGGAAACTGTTGCGTTGATTTTTTTTTGTTGAGGCTAAACATTTATTTTTTGAGTGTAGAAAATATTAAAAGCAGCTCTCGTGGGTGTTTTGATTAGATCTATAAATAATGAAGTTATAGTTGTACAGTCGTTTACTAGTTTGAGTAAGAAAAAGACTGCTCTGTAAGAAGCAAAGCAGTGTTGTTACTTTAACCCTTAAATGCACAAGTGACTGGACCCTACACTCTTCCATAAGGGGGTCAAAAATGACCCATACAAGAATCAATGCCTTTTTATGCCAATTTTGCCATTTTGGTTAGGAATAATCACTTGTATGATATTTAGAACCACACAAGAATGATTTCATGTTAGAAACATCTTAATTTTTCACTTTTTTACATCTTTGAAAAAGAAAATGACAACAATAGAAAATGTGAGGATCCATTGTGTGTTGCATAAAGGTAAGTTAAAAATGTGAACAGCGTGATATCAAAAACATGTTTTTTGAGGAATACCTGGAATATGAAATGATAAAAAAATTTCATTACGAAGATATTTCAAGAAAACAACCTGACCGGGTCATTTTTGACCCGCTTATGAAGGTTGGGGTAGTAACACAAAAACAAAAATTTCTTAAAATGTATAAAAGATAAGTTAAAAATGTGAACAGCATGATATTGAAACATGTTTTTTTTTTTTAATTTTCATTACGAAGATATTTCAAGAAAACAACATAACCGGGTCATTTTTTACCTACTTATGGAAGGTTGGGGTAGTAACACAAAAACAAAAATTTCTTAAAATGTATAGAAGATAAGTTAAAAATGTGAACAGCGTGATATCAAAAACATGTTTTTTGAGGAATACCTGGAATATGAAATGATAAAAAAAAATTTCATTACGAAGATATTTCAAGAAAACAACCTGACCGGGTCATTTTTGACCCGCTTATGGAAGGTTGGGGTAGTAACACAAAAACAAAAATTTCTTAAAATGTATAAAAGATAAGTTAAAAATGTGAACGGCATGATATCAAAAACATGTTTTTTGAGGAATACCTTAGACTCAATAAATTATTGACTCACCCTATTCAACTCCTCTGATGAGCCTCTTCCCAGCACCATTCAGCTGTAGTGTTTTTGTATCCTTGTGGGAAAAAAACACTGAAATATCTCTAATATTGTTGGGTTTTACTTCTCCTGGTAGCCCTCCTTGAACCGAAGATTCATTTCCAATATTCCATAAATGCGACCTATGAGCACTAGCAAATAGGAAACTGGGAGTCCTGTACAAGGAGATTTATGGACTACAGCCAATCTGAACACAATGGGCGGGTTCTCCCTTAGCCAATCATGACGTTGTGGCTCTGAGGAGGAGGATGAAGGACATTTTTACTTCAGTGGTACACAAATTCAAATCTGACTACTGTTAGCAGTAGTAAATACAGCAGACATACAACAGAGCACTGATAGATTGCTTTAATACACCACAAGAATGCAGAACACAATGTGTGTTTATATGCACTTAAACAAGTCAGCGAAAGGTGAACCGCGATATAACGAGAGAACAATGTATTGTAAATCCTCACAAATAAGTTTTAGGATTAAACTAGTTTTCCAAATTATTTATACTATGTGGGAATGCAGTATTCTTGTGGTATCAATTAGAACGTGTACACTTTGGACACACAGCTGTTGTTTTGGAGGTGTACCTAAGGAAGTGACAAGTGTTTACCTGGGCGAATGCAAAACAAACGGACCACCGCAAATGGCCCCCAGGCCGCACTTTGGACACCACTGGTAGAAACGGGACACTCTTGTCACCCCTAAAATCAAACTAAAAGTCAAGAAATGTCACTCACTTGACATTTTCTTCCAATTAGTCCTTTTCTCTGGAAACATTTGGTGTTGCTCGCAGAAAGACAGGACAGATGGAGACAGAGCAAACATCTTCACTTGGAGATGGACCCGTGGAGATGGACCCATGGAGATAGACCCATGGAGATGTCCCTGCTGTGTCTTTTGTATGTGCAACAGGACAGAAAAAAATCAGCTGTCAGAAAGGAATGTTCTTTGTTCCTCTAAATGAAAACGAGAGCAGCATTGACCTCACTAAGTCTAAGTAGTTGAACACAGCCTTTGCTTCAGAAATCATGCTTGAGAAACATGACGTCATTGACCCCTTCAGGTACTGGGGGAAAGTTGGCATCATGACGGAGGTGTCATGTTTGTCCTTTTTATAAGAAGGAGGCGGAGTTGTTTTTTTTCAGCATGTGGTTGTGGGTCCAAGTAGCGTTATGTAACACAGAGAAGTTCTGCCTCAGATCCCTGCGAGGAGATCCAACGAGTCAGTTCTGAAGTCGTACAAACTTTCGTTTTTACGAGTCAACTTTAAACGCAACAAAATGGCTATTTTGCTCCGTTTCGTGATTTAGAGAAGTCGCGATGGGCAGCGGGACAAGCCGCCGGACTAAAGTGGCACCTGCGGGGCTGAGCGAGGCTAACAAGGCGGCCAAAACAACCGCAGCGGTCTCTACGTCCAAACACACTCCGGCCCGAGCCTTCCACCTCCTGAGGATCCACGCCCGCCGCAGGGCTCCACCATCGGACTGTCACAGCGCCGGGCACGACTCGGAGCTCTCCGGGGACGACGACGACGTGGACCCCGAGTTGGACGCCGTCCTCGCCGGCTATGAGGAGGAGGACGTGGTGGTGGAGGAACGGAAGAGGACTTGTGTCAAGAAGTGTTCCAAAAGGTCCAGAACGTACGGACTGTGTCATTTCAGTAGCCGGGAGGAGGATGAGGGTCAGCAGGGGGCGTCCCACTCAGGCCTGAGTGGGGCACAGGGGCCACATGGCTCCCCGGGAGCAAACAACGAGAGGAGCGATGATGCCTTCACTGCCGCACATAAAGTAAGAAACACTGAAATGTCTCTAATTTGCACATATTTTGTCACTTAAACACAACTCAGCAAAGGTCATGTTGAAACACTTAACACAATAATTTACAGTACATTGTTAGATAACTTTATTGGAACAAACATATAAGAAATGTCAACATAGCGCATATGTATTACATTATATTAATTATACTATACTGAAAACTCGAGTCAGTTGGGAACACGGTCACCAGGAAAACAATTGGCAACACTTCATGCTAGGTACCCCTCCTTAAGAAGGCACTTGCGACCCGCCTAAAGTATGCCAGTGATCACCTCAAAGATGCAAAATGTGATGGAAAAAGGTTCTGTAGTCAGACGAAAGGCAAGCAAATGAGTGGCTCAAGAAGAATCACATTAAGGTCATGGAGTGGCCCAGCCAGTCTCTGGACCTCAATCCAATCGAAAATCTATGGAGGGAGCTGAAGGTCCAAGTTGCCAAGCGACAGCCCACCGATCTTCATTTCAAGAGGAGTGGGGCCAGAATTCCCGCTGGTGTGTGTGCTAACCTTGTGGTTAACTACAACAAACCAAGTCTGACCGCTGGTCCTTGCCACCAAGTGCTTTTGGCGAGTGGGATCAAATACTTATTTCCCTCATGAATTAAAATATATAGTATATAATATAGTTATTTTCTGTATTTTCTTTTTGAAATGTTATCTCTCCGTGTTAGAATGCATCTCCCATTAAATGTATAGAATGATTATGTCTTTATTAGCTGGCAAACCAACAAAATCAGCAAGGGATCAAATACTTTTTACTCTCACTGTATTTATATTATATTTATTTACACATACACATACAGTCATGGCAAAAATTATTAGATCACTCGGGGGTGGGTCTGTGCATCTGCTGGGAAGTGCTAACCTAACAAAAACAAAATCATCGCTCATTGTAACCTTTGTGAAAGTGCAATGTTTACAAGTTCTCATTAATTATAACTAGAACCACTAATTATCAAACTAACATGTTTCCTTTTCCTTGTCAGGCCTTCTTGACAACAGGACCAATGCTGGGAGACGTCCCTCCATCATCACAAAAGCAGATGTAAGTCGATCATTCTGATCAATAATGAATTGGAGAGCTCAGTGGAGGAGTTAAACATCTAGTCAGATCATATTGCCCAAATACAGCAGATTCAATTAGGAACAAGAAGCATGTTCGCGTGAAAACAAGTTGTTTTTGTTTTATACGTCTTATTTTTTGTAACCTATTTTTATTAGGGTTATGCACCAAATACAGATCCACAGATATTGCAGAAGATTTTGCACATAGAGAGCACACAAGTACAAGTATGGCGGGTTGGGACCCTCGCTTTAGACAAATACATTTTCAAATGTTTCAGTTCATTTGGCACTGTTAAAATAGATACATATGTCCTGTCATTTATCTTTCTCATCATAAAATACAGTAAAAATGGGCATATTTCGCAAATAGTGGTAAATGCTGATTAATCATGATTAATTAATTTGAAAACGGATTAATTTGATAAAACATTTAATCATTTGACTGCCCTATTATTTTTTCATATTCTATATTATGATTATTACATAATATTGTTGTGCCTGTTGTTATGTTACATTACTATTAGAAACTAGGTTTTGAAAAGTATTTATTTTTAGTATTTTTTTTAAACTTCCCATATCTGTCCTCTCTTTTCAGCACTTTAGCCACGCCCGTCATCCTGTATGACGGCTCGGAAGAAGAACTGATGGACACCATTGAGAGGGACTTTAGTTGACCTTTCACTGTTTTTGCATTTAACATGTAAAGACAACACACCCACTTCATATGGAACCAGTCTAGTTTAGTAAAAAAAACATTGTCGGGCGTTGCTATGGAAATAAGAGTGTTCCAAAGTGAGCGACTTTTAGTTAATGCTGCCAATGTGCAAAGGAAGCCATGTGCTGCTAGCCATGTTTATTTAAGGTTTCCTGACCACATGGAATGAGCAATTCTCCTTCAAAGCCTTCTAATGGACCAAAACCGCTTCACTTTCAGCCATGCAGATCTGCTGCCACCTAGTGGTGGGATACCAGCATGTACTTTATGTGTGTATTAAGACATGAGACATTGAAAAAGTTACAATAAAGTTGTAAAATTAAGAGGTTAAGACCGTCACGTGTAAATAAAAATAAGATAATACTTTTTTTAAATGCAAAATATGCCACAATATTAGGAAAATTGGCATTTAAAAAGGTGTACAGTTGTGGCAGTAAAATGTTTATATTTTGAAACAAAAAACAAAAGAAGTGGGTGGGCTTCAAGAAAAAAATTACAAGAATAAAGTTGTTATAGAATGAGAACAGACTTAAACGTAAAGTTGTTGGCACTGTTAAAAGTGAGGGAAAATGCCTTTATTTTTATGCTAACTTTATTTTTGTCAGGTAACACAGTATTTCTACTGTTTTGCGGTAGTATTTTATTCTTCTCTTAGTGCCTTAATACTTTTCTGCATGCCTCAGGTGTGTTCAACGACTGGTGACTTCCCACCACAAACTTGTGTTGTGTGTTTTGACTTTTTCCAATAGAAAGGTCGATAAAACATGTCATATGTGCCATTTAATCATCATAATGACAGTTTAGGCAGGTGGATAGTACAAAAACATTTAATGTTTTTTTGTTTTGTTTTTACATTTGTACCACCAACATAAATGCAACATTCTTTAAATGTTTTACAATATGCATTTAAAAACATAAGGTAAAAATTGTAACCAACAACCTTTGAAGTTAAATATTTAAAATGAATGTAATTTAAATAAGATTAAGGCTAATAAAACACATTGTTGTTGGCATTCAGAGGAGTTGACTGTGACTGACTTTCTTTGAAGGCCTGTAGAATGTTATTCTCCTGTTCACCGCCGTGCACAGTTTGGAAGGGAGGAGAGGGAGCTGCTGTCGGAGAGCATCACAGGTGCTAACGTTTTTTGCAATGTAGTCCTCGCAAATTCTATAATGATAAAAAAAAAGTTTGGTGTCCATGTATGAAGAACCTCAACAATAGAGAATTGTTCACCTGAAAAGCGGGTACGGCGCCATCTGGAACACTAGAGCATCATTGCAGTGACCCTGAGGACAAATTGATGATTAGCTGACTCACTAGCAATCTCACTAGGCTACAGTATATGTAAGACAGATTATTATACTTAAACTTGCAAGTGAAATTAACGTGGAGAGGAGGGGAGTGCACTGGTGTTTTTGTCTGATATACTTTTTCTCTCCTGTGAAGAGACGTAGTGGCTCACAGAAACAAACCCTTTTCTGGTCTTACAGCATTCCCGAACGTGATGCTTTCAAAACAATTTGTTTCTACTTTCAGAATACAAACAACTGTTTCTTCTAATAATAGCAAATTTACTATTACAATTGTAAACATTTAATCAAAAGAATTTTGAACAAGATATTATACATACAGGCTGCGCGGCGGATGAGTGGTTAGCGCACAAGTATCCCCCCCCCCCTCAGGATTATCCGGTTTCCTCCCACATTCCAAAAACATGCTAGGTTAATTGGCGACTCCAAATTGTCCATAGGTATGAATGTGAGTGTGAATGGTTGTTTGTCTATATGTGCCCTGTGATTGGCTGGTGACCAGTCCAGGGTGGACCTCCCCCGAAGTTGGGATAATAGCATACCCCCACGACCCTAATGAGGATAAGTGGCATAGAAAATGGATGGATTTTAAATTGTTAACTATTTGATGTGCTTGCTTTATGTCACACATACTGATTTTTGTAAATGCAGTTTCTTCCTGTGTGTTTTTAGTTGTTTTTGTTCAGTTAACCACCAAGTCCAACGTAAGAGACATCCCCCAAAATTTGATATTAATGCTGACAGACAGTTTTCCTTGTCAAAAAGAGAAAAAGAGTGTCACTGTCCTATTAACACTATTTCTTTCCTTTGATTCACCATGCCTATTTTGACATGGAGCTACTCACCGTGTCAACAAGGAGGATGTAATCACAGCTGCCTCCAAACACAATGATATCAGAGTCTTTGCCAGGACACGCAGAGTGCCACAACCTAGGACCAGAATCACAATGCTGCACAATATTCATTGATGGTTTGAGTATAATCCGCTACCTTGGCTTGTTCTTAAAAGGGTGCTCCACTTCTCTCCATGTCTTTGTCTCCATGTCAAACAGCCAGCCATCACCTGGTGGTCCAGAAAAAAGACAAGGAAATGGGACAGGAGAAGCATGTGAAAGCAATATCAGGTAATGTTCTTACTCATGGGCTTGCAGTCCGCACTAAGACCGCCAAAGAGAAACAAGGTGCTCTCAGACGATGCCGTGAGCGAGTGCCACGACCTGCCCACTGGAACACTCGACACTGCCACTCTGTACACAGTCATTGACAACAATGTCAAAAACAATGACATGCAAGGGTGACGCATCACAGCAACTCACATTTCTGACCACGTCCATGACTCAAGGTCCAAGCAGTAAATGTCGCTGGTTCTCGTTTCCTGCATAAATCAAAAAGAGGGGGAAAAAAAAGCAGAAATAATGAATATTTTATTTCCAATAATGCTGACAAGTGCTCTTACCTTCACTCTGCCACCACAAATGTAGCCCCTGGTTCCCAGCTTGGCGCTGGCATGGGCCGCTCTGGGGGCGGGAGCATGGCCGTGTGTTTGAGCTTGACTCCAACTGGACTGTCTGGGATCAAATATGTGCACCTCGTTGTTCCATCCCCACAGCATGTCCTCAAACAACACACAAGACAAACTATATTTTATCCCAGGAAAAACGTTATGTGCCCTCTGAGGAAGATCAACACTTCTTGACAGAAATGGCTAAGTGAATATAAATGGTTTTATATAACATTAAAATTAATGTGTTATAAAGTTAAATAATAAAATATATTTTCCATGGAAAAAAATAATAATTATTAGATAATTGGAATGGGTACCCCACACATGACTTAATGTAAAAATTATATGTACTTAAATTATAATGTATGATAATAATAATGACTTATTACTTAATTACACTACACATTTTAGTTGCTAAAAATATAATAATTGTGCACTCTTATGCACTTTAATTTTTCCAAATGAATAAATACAATAATACAACAATAACATTCATTCATTCATTCATTCATTCTACCGCTTTACCTCACAAGGGTTGTGGGGGGCTGTCCCAGCTGTCTTCTACACCCCGGACTGGTCGCCAGCCAATCACAGGGCACATATAGACAAACAACCATTCACACTCACATTCATACCTATGGACAATTTGGAGTCGCCAATTAACCTAGCATGTTTTTGGAATGTGGGAGGAAACCGGAGTACCCGGAGAAAATCCACGCATGCACAGGGAGAACATGCAAACTCCACACAGAGATGGCCAAGGGCCTCAAATAGCCCATAGCATTTTTAGGGGATTACTGAACTATCCAAATGAAAAGTAGCAATAAAAATGTATATATTTGTGGAATAAACTCACCTCTGATAAATCATCCACAATGAAGCTTCCGTTTCTTCTGTCGACCTCTGCCAGAAGTTTGTGACCATATCCTCCAAAGTAAATGATTCTGGAGAACACAAAATGGTTTCTTTTAATAAAAGATCAAAACTGACTATGCCTATATAATACTCAAATATCTTTATATCCGTGAAAGGAAGTGCTATCTTACCTTCCTTTATGAAGCCAGCAGGATAGTTTGTCTCGAGGTGATGGAGAACAACCGATTCGGTGCTCGACGTTCATCCATTTGTATTCACCGCCTGTCAGGTTGACCCGATAGATCTGTTGGAAAGTCCTACCTTAATTAAGGATTGTTTTATAAGGCATTCATCAAACCGATCTGTTTATTTTATATGTCAAGTCATTTACAGCATATGCACCGCAGTATTCTGACACTGTCATCCAGCCGAGTAATTAATTAATTAATTATGCGGTGAGTCTCTCAATACTTTAGTCCCTGTGGAATCAGCTAACAGCATTAGCCTCATGTGTCTCACTTGATTGGTCTGCCCGTTGTCATCGCAACCTCCAAATATGTACATGTGACCATTCAGGGAGCAACCACAGGCCCCCGACATGGAGGGTGGGACTTCGCCCGTCATGTGGAACTTTTGCCTTAGAAAAGAAGAAAAAATGCAGATGAGCAACTTTTCTGTTAAACGTTGTACATGGACTACAACACCGCATTATTGCAACAATGTTACACACAGATTTAATATTCTTACCATATGCCTTGTTCTAGGTCATATACCCAGAATTCATCGTTGGGGAGGAAGACTTCATCATCATCAACTGACTGTGGAGATGATAAACATTACTTGAAGACATAATCCTACCATTCTTTTACATATAACTATAGAAGACCAGAGGTGTCCAAATTGCAGTCCAGAGGACACTTGTGACCCAAGGTACATATAAGTAACAGGTAGACATGCACAATCTAATAAAATCCATGCAAATTCAACTAAGGGAATACTCATTTTTGAGTGACACTCCCTAAAAAGTATTAGGATAACATTCCACTCTGTTTGTTATGTTATAGTCTGCGGCATTTTGTTTGTTTCTAACCAAATCATTAGAAACAGATGCAGTTCAGTGAAAAGGATATTTTTTTAATATCCACACTTGTCAGAAGATGATAATATTTAAAATCATTTTTTTATTTCAAACCAGTAAAGTGTTCAAAATTACACTCACATTTTGTAAAAATAAAAAAGATGTGGCGGGCCACAATGACTAGGTAGGTTTTCCTTGGGCCCTAAATGACTTAATACGCCCCTGATTGGGTTGCAGGTGTACCTAATGAAGTGATATGTGTGGTATAACATTCAAGCTTGTCAGGTATGTTTATTAATGCGTATATTTACCATGTAGCCTCCCCACACGTACAGAAGGTTCCCCTCTACCACTGCCGTGTGTCCACTGCGTTCGCGAGCAATCAGCTCCGAGCGGCTCTCGAACAACGACTCCATGGACGAGCGGCTAAATATCAACAGCAACCGGAGAGTGAAATGTTCACTGCAAAAAAATTATCTTCTTACCACTCTCCTACGCTATACTTGTGCTACGGCAATGGAAGACATAACTCGTAAAAAAAAACACATTCTCAACTGTGCCATGAATGTTAGCTGACTGTTAGACAGCACTGTCTCGTTTGACACAGAGCTAGCTATACAGCTAATATCAGAAAACAGGTGATTGAGACGGACATAAAAAACAGCAATTTTTAGCAGGTTTACAACATAAACGCACTTTAAACATAACCAGCAGAGCTTTTTTGACACATTCGTACCGTTTGTTCTCATGTTATTGAAGCTGCAATGTCTGGTATACGTAACATGACATAGGTCGATGTCCCTGACACATTAGCTCAGCTGTGTCAAAACAGCTTCAAAACAAAACGACATATCCTGAGCGGTTATTTTCAAAATAAAACAACATATCCGGTGAGCCGTGGCTTTTCATAATAAAATCTAAATGCTGCACATTAACAAAACAATCGAATTAGAGCGTGATAATTAACCAAAAATCAAATAAATTGTGTACTATGCCAATGCAACTATGTGACAAAGCAACATTTCTGTGTTGTAGACCTACATCATACGTGTGTTTATTCCAAATTAGTATATCCAGCCATTGTAATGTATTAATTAATAGAATTTAATAGATTAATAATAGATAAAAGATAATAGATTAATAGATTTTTTAAAAATGTGTCGTGTATATATAAATATATATATATATATACATATATATATACATACATACATACATACATACATACATACATACATACATACATACATACATACATATATATATAACATTAAAATATTAAACTAAAATTAAGACTCAAAAACAAACAGCATGTTGTAGCTCCATTTTGGTAGAAACATTTTTGTCCACTGAATGTTCACATTTCAAAAATATGACACTGCCATGTACATCTAATGACACACAACAATTATTTTCAGGCAGTGATATTCACACTCATTTATCATGAAATAAGCAAACAAATGTGCACCAAAAACAAACAGCACACAGATTAATGTAATCTGGCACAGAGGCAGGGTGCGGTTTGGCAGATTGAAAGTCATGCAGATGTAATCACAGTTGGAGCTTATAAAATGGGGAATGAACACACTCAAATATGTCAGGTGCATTATACTGAGTTCAGATTTCAGTTATGGTTTGTTTTTTGTTTTCTGTGTGTGTCTGTGTGTGTGTGTGAATTTACAGGCAGTCCAAATTATATTCACTGCCGGTGATTACACTGTGTGTGCAACATGTAGGATTAGTTTGGATTGAGTAGCTATCTTGCGCAACCATATAAATCTTCCCCCCCCAAAGGCATTATTGTAGACTACTACTTTCGGTCTTCATCCCTGACTTCACAAATCAGTTGTGCTCACAGCCACTGTAAGGGTACTCAAACTTACTATTTTTGGTAGAATAAAGTGTTTCTTGTCTTACACCATAGAATTATGTACATCACTGCTTATTCTGTGGTGAATTGTTTAAATTATAATAACTATTTTATAGTCAAAATTATTCTCAAATTATGTGATTTTTAATCAATTTATCTCAAAATAATGGAGTGTGTTTTATTGGCTATAAATAAAATAAAGGAATTATGCAGAATATTAGAATAGCTCTCTGATATACAGCCACAATTACAGAATATGCTTGGATAGGAACAAGAATAACATAGAACAAACATTATTATATGTTAAATGAGGTTAGCAATTATGTTTGATGCATGTAATCTCATACAAAATGGTAAAATACATCTATTTTAGATATGTAAAAGCGTTTTTGCCGCAATATGCACAAAATATAGGCAGCAATTGCAGGTGGAGGAATAGTGGAAGGATACAATTAATGGAAAAATGGGTAAATGGGTCACAGTGTGAACTATATAGAAGGGGGACCAGGAAATGGTGCTCATACTGAGCAGAGAGGTGATAAAGGGAATGACATTAAACTGGAGCATCACTCGCTCTAACCCCACCCATCTCTGGTGGGTGTTGCTAGGGGCAACCACCATAGTGATGGAACGGCAGAAAGAGAGGGTTTAATGGAGCTAGAGAGAGTAGCATCAGCAGCAGAGGCAGGCTATAGCCAATCAGAAGCCAGCATGCTCGATGAGAGCTCCACCCCTTGAAGCCCCGTCAGAGCCCCCACAGATGGAGAGACAGCCCGGCTCGCGTCCTTCATCACTTATGAATGGAGCGTCAAACAGGCCGCATAACTGCACATCTGCCCACTCTTGGATAGACCACACGGAGAACCAGAACCAGCAGCAGGACCAGAACCATGAAGAGACGACAGAGAATCGCCCAGGATGAAGACACAACTGAGGACAACATACAGCTCGATTCCTACCGGCCTTCATCCTCATCATCCCCCTCTCCTCCTCCTCTTCCTCTTCCTGACTCAGTCATGCCGCCCTCCACATCCGCATCCGCCCTCCTGGCGCTGGCCTCCCCGGCAACCCGTCGCTCCATCTCCATGGGCGACTTCCGGAGGGTGACAGGCGCACTTCTCGCCACCTCGGAGCCGGGGTCCACCTCGGCCACAGCCCCATCCTCCAAACTGGTCACTCCGAGCTCCAGCATGGAGTTTGAAGCCGCTCGCCGGCGTCTCCTGGAGGTGGAGGAGCGCCAGCGCGTAATCAGGGAGATGGAGCGGCGTCTGGAGGAGCTCCGAGAGGTGTTTGTGCGCTCAGAGCAGGAGGTGGTGCTGCACGGGGAGCTGCTCACCAGGATGTCCGGCGCCTCCCAGCAAGGGGAGATCTACGTGGCTGAGGGCAGCCAGCGCCTGAAGAAAGGCCTGAAGTTCAAGAAGCACAGGCCCACCATCGTCTTCTCCTCTATGTTGGGACTGCGAACATGCCTGCCTTGGCCTGTGAAGCTTAAGTAGTGCAATTTTTACTACTGTGAAATGCTTCTGCCGTCCTTGATCTCGCTTTCATTACTCTCTTTTTATTTGCTCTTCTACCCTGAGGCTGGTCCTTCAGATCTTTAGAGTGCCTGCAATATTCTTACACGCTACTACAAGAGCTTATCAGGAGATGCTCTTCTCCTTGTTGTCATGGAAACCATGCTGCTTTTTAAGATTGGACCTAGAAAGAGAATAGGTAGCAGCTGACTGCATGGTGCTGCATGGATGAGTCACGTATGGAGTGATTCACGCTTAATTCAGAGTAGTGCTGGATGTTTTAAGGTATTTTAAAGGAATGAAATGAGACTGATGCTCGCTGATGCTGCATTGTTCAATAAGATGGAACTGAGCGAAGGCACTCGAACACGGGGAAAATGTGCCTTGACGTCTCTCTGTGATTCATCTGCTACAAAAAGCTGTTTTTTGGCAGCACGGCGGACCAGCGAGACAGGACTCCACCTGTGGCCTCCTGTCTCCTAGCAACCACTGTTTGCTCTTTCTCTATAGCCACACAGAATGTATCCAACCAGAAGACAGCAGGTATTGCAAAACAAAGAATCAAGGTTAGACGTGCGACGTGTCATGTGCAATGGATTTATCCTATACTTACAGAAACAACGTGGCACTTAGCGGACACAACATTGGGTACACAAGATAATGCTCAGTTGTAGTAAAGATAAAACTGTATTTGGTGAGTTAGAATCCAATCACCCACTAGAAAGGCATAGAAAATAAATAATCAAATACAAAATAAACATGATAATTTCAATTTGGAAAAAAAATCAGTCCAAATTCATTTGCAATGTAATTTTGGAATGTTTATTTATCAATATTTCTTTCATTGTGGTTGTAAATACAACTGTTTCTCATGTTTTGCACAGCTACCCAACACCCAACAAAAACCTTCCATAAAACCCACACAAAATTGAGCGGTTTTCTGTGTACCCGATACTGTGGCCGGTGAGTGTGCATGTCTATTCTTGGCATCTGAAGGTGAAGGCCTGAGAGGCTCCAAGCACTCTCAGCTCAGCTTTCATTGGAAGTGTACTGTATGCGGGATGTGAGTGCACAAGCTGGAAAATGGACATATTACTTGAGCATCAATGTTTTAGAATAGTTTCTTGCCATTCTGCTATAAGACTGTCACTGTTTAGAATGTTGGAACTTGTATATAAACCCAGTATGGGGCTGGTCTGGTACCAGTCTGCTTGTAATCCAGAAGCATTTGAACGAAAATGGCTTTTCAGTAGGGATGTCAGATATTGGCTTTTTTCTGAAAATGGCTATCCTGATAGTGTCCAACTCACAATTTCCGATACTGATATGTAATATGACATATCTCCTGTGGTGGAATGAACACATTCTGCATTTTTGGAATATCGTTTTCTGGAAAAAAAAAAAAATCTGATACCGATATTGCATTTTGATACTGATATCGGGACATCCCTACTTATTAGGGTGTTTTTACTCTTGGTCCCTTTGAGTCATTAGTCATTTGTGCAAATGACAGCACACTTTTAAACAAAGCAAACTGGTGTCAATTCCGAACCGGTGCAATGTGAACACAAAGCAGCTCAGGTTCACTTCGCCTTGTATTGCTTTTAGCATTGAAGTGGACCAGAAAGAGATTAAGCGCAATGTGAACACATCGAGAACCAAATTGGTTTTTGTCTGTTGATTCACTTTACTAGGTCCACTTAAATGGTGCTAAAGTTTGCTTTTTTCTGTCTGAATGAATTGATGGCTTTGTGAACGTGGCGTGTTTGTTGTTGTTGTTTTTTTTTCCCAGTTCCTTGTCACACTGTCACAAGTTAAAATACAGGACATGAGATGGCTCATCGGTCATGAATGTAAATTTGAGAGTTAAAAAAAACATTTACCTCATTGGTTAATGCTCACACCTAAAACCTGATTGGCTGATTTGCCAGTTAGAGTGGATGTAAATCACTATACAGTAGTTTGGAATCAGAACAGAGAATTTGATCCACATCTGAATCGATGACCTGTGACCAAGAGAAGTGAAGAGAGGAGATTATTTGTTTTGTCTTAAAGGGACTTTACAGTGAACACATCCTAAAATGCGCAGGTACATTGTACATAAGTGGTATGCACTATTAGCTTTGATTGTTTTTCCTGCATCAACTCTTTTAAAGGGCTCAAAGGATCCGTTCGATATGAGAACATCGCTGAACAGAGGGGAGACTTTTCGGTTCTGGTCTTTCAAATTCCTGATAGCCATAAACGACCTTACGATTGACTTAAGTCTCGATAAAGCATTCCACTCCAACAGGGTGAACGTCGGTCTGCTTGCCAACCATTATGAGCGAATAGCTATAGCGCAGATTAGGCCTTAGACAAGTATACACAGTATATCGCCTATAATGCTTGTCATATGCCTTCTGCAATGTCTGTGCATTGGCAATGATCACACTGCTGACAAAGTGATGGTAAAAGTAGCAAACACATCCAAAAAAAGACACAACAATGCTGTTTTCAGGCTCTATTTTTAGTTTCCCAAAGATCTCGGGGCCCACTTGCAGAATGAATGTAATGTTTAATAATTCAAAAAGACTTTATTTGACTGTTGAGTATTTAATATTATGATTCATTTTTGGACCTTACCTAATATTTTTACGTCAGTCATGTAACACAAATGAATGAATTTGATCTAACAAGTTTAAAATACTACTACCAAAGGACCCAGAATCCCATGACTGAAGAATAAAAATATTAAAAGAAAATATAACATAATATATATATACACACTTAGCCAAACAGGTCATACAAAGGTCCACACTATTTTCCATGTTATTTTTTTCATTTGAATTCTTTCTTTGATTGTAAATGTGCGTGTGTGTTGTGGTAGACTTAAGTGCAGAACTTTTTTTTTTCCTTAAAATTAAATTTTTTTGCTGTAAATTCCACTTTCAGTTATCTTATTTGGCCCTCACAGTGATTGTAAGTCCTTTGTGCTCATTGGTAACCTTCAATTTACAGCCTTAATCCCTGACAATGAAATGATGAACTTCTTTATAGATTATCATATATATATATATATTGCTGCCATTTTTTTTGCAACAAGCTGTCTCCTGCACAGTGAAAGAATGAATGTTCTTATGATGTTTTCTGCTTACTTTTTCACTGTAGTTTCTTGTTTAAGTTGAATTTTCTTGAGTGTTTATTTAAGCACCGGGCTGCAGTGTACAAGATAAGGTCACATTGTTAGGATTAAACTGACTAAATGATTAAAAATCTTACATAAGAAATGAAGCTGTTATTCTGTGAATTCCTAATGGTTTGTGTTTGATTCAGAGGAAAATGACATCACTTTGCATTGGATTGGCAGGTTTATGTGGTCATTTAATCACTCACTTCTCCTCTCGAGGCTCTTTACTGTGGAATGTATTAAAATCCCAGTTAGATAACAGTGTATTTAGATGGAAAGGAAATACATCCCACCGCCAACTTAGTGCTCATTATTTTAAGCCAGGATTTGTGGAGCTACATTAAGCTGATGTTTTCCCTTTTGCTCACTTCAGGGAGCGAGGAAAAGTGTGTGTTTAGGACAGTTTCAACCTTGAGCCACGGCACGTTTTTTACACCACTAACCACCTCACGTGCATCACTAAATCGATTGGAGGAACGAAGCAATAAGCTAGGTGTTGCCACACGGACGAATATTATATTGCTCTGCCGGTTTTTACACCACGGACACTCGACAATGACATATTATTTGCAGAAAATGATTAATAAATACTAAATACATTTTTAGAGTGATTTTGGATAATTCCTCACGGCACACTTAGTGCCGCGGCAGAGTGGTTGAAAATCACTCTTCTAGGACAAACACCATTATTATTCGGGGCTTTGTTACATAAGTGACAGGTTGGAATGTCATTACACTGGACACGGGGTAGGATGAACATGGCGCACTACAGCTGCCAAGAGAAGAAGAGAGCTTGGAGAAGAGTCACAGAGGCAGGCGTGATGGGAATATTAAAGAGGTGAATGCAGCTGCCAAATTGTACAAACATGTTAGATTCAAGAGATTTTTTTTCAGATACCTGAACAGTAAGAAGAAGTCTTCTGAGATAACATTAATTTTTAATAGGTGTTCATGTAAAAATTTGGTCTGTCAAATGCTAAAAAATTAAGCATGATTAATCACCGTTATGTGTGAAATATGCTTATTTGACTGTATTTAATGAACAGAACAATAGCTGAATACGTCTACCAAGCTAAAAGATACCACACAAGTCTAAAAGTCTATATATCTGACACTAGTCTCTTTTAATAGTTTTTAACCTTTTGAATCCAGCCTGGCTGTTGCTGCCAAAGTATTTCATTTAAACTCTTAACATACAAGCTGGTAACGTGATTTGTCAATCAATGTTTTATCATTCATAGTTCATATTGCATATCACACATCCTTTATTCATTTCCATTTTGGGTGTCGTAAAATTAAATTTAGCTATTTGATTTGATCTGATGTTTAAAGTGCCCCTGAAAAAACCTATAACCCACATATAACAGATTTATGACACTTTTACAGATAAAATAAGACATAATTCCAGGTGAACTGTTATAATTGCAAGTTTAAACCAGTGTATGTGTATCAATGCACTGTATAAGCTGGCCCCCATCCAATTTTGTTAACCCAATGCGGCCCCGCGAGTCAGAAAGGTTGCTCACCCCCATGCTAGTCATATATCAGCGATCTTTGGTATCATTGAAGGCAACAACAAGTGTGGCAGACCCCAGAGAAAATGGCAAGATGACATCAAGGAATGGTGCCAGAACCCAAGACCATTGACGTGGACAGAGACAAGTGGCTGAAATTTGTATTGACCTATGGATATTAAGTAAGTAAACAACAGCTCAGAACTGCACAATACATCTGTCGCTACTGTAATATTACTGACACCTAGTAACCACTTTGCAATATTACATATATTTAAATGCATCTTCTGAATGACTTTGAATATGTTTAATTAAGGTCAAGAACATGTCAAATTAGCTTAAATATGCATTTTATGGGCTTATACTAGCACATATTCAACTGCAAAACAGCTATAATTAATTAATAATTTTTTTTTCATTTAGACAGCTGTGAAATTCGAACCACCAAAAACTGAATTAGCTTTATAAACTCAATGTTAGAAAATAATTCTTTAAAACTGAGCATCCGTAGCCTTTCAGGGCTCACTTCCAAATGCGCAAACCTCATTATCCACGCTTTTGCTTCGTTTAACATGAGATATTTCCCATGTAACTATTAAACTATTAACTATTATGAACTATTGGAACTATTAAAAGAAATATTTTAACTTAAACACCATCTTAAAATCTAAATACATGTGTTTTTCTTGTGCTAGCATGTGGTAAAAAGTGCCACAGACCCGCAAGACAAAAGGGAAGTACTAAAGGTTTGTGTTATGCGTGCACCGCCGTAATGAATAATGTATTAAATGCGTGCTTGTATCGAGCGAAAAAAAGCACTTAGGAGCTTTTGTTCTGTTTGAGTTTCTGCTCTACTTGTGTCTGGAAACATTTCATCATCATCATCATCATCTGCCTTGCACTACAAACTTACTGGTGAAAATATTAGGTAGACTTGCACTATTGGCACTCAATGTGAGAATGTTTATTATTGTGGTGTGCAGTGGGTTACAATTCTACCTGATTATTGTAGATGACAAGTACAGTAAAGACACACACAAACACACCAGTGGGTATTTTAGACAAGTATGTACATCAGTTAGTATGAGTTACATTGTTGCCTTATTTGTCAGTATAAAAATACCTTTTAAAAACATTTTAAGTTCCAAAAAACATGTACATGAAGTGCAATTGTGCATGTGTGCATTGTTACCATGCACACATGCCTCCAGTAACTGTATTCACAAAAAAAAAGTAAATTCCTGGTTTTTATCCAAAAGAGTCCATCATTACCGATAGTTCTGGATGCTTGCAGACCTAAAAGGGTTTTTGGCTACAAGCCGAAAAAACATTTTCCCTCTTTAATTAAAAAACCCTGGCCTTCTTTAGACAGCAGCTGGCCTTTTCCAAGAAATTATCCTGCATGGGTTTAAAGTGCATTTAAACAGGGATTAGCCTAGCAAGCACGGAAATGCTAAAATGTTTGTAAATGTCTTTGTACCTATTAATACAAAGGTTTAAGAGAAGTGAAAAAAGCAACATGGACAATTTTTGTTAATGATTGAAACTTCCTTATTGGTAGTGTAAATCCCAAAACAGCATCCTCACGCAGCCGACGCTGAGTGTGTGTCCAGAATTTAATCACATTGTCAGGAGACAATGTCAGGCCACACAGTCAGTAGACTGAGTAGAGGGTTCGATTCTCCGTTTGTGTGGAATTTGCATGTTCTCCCTGTGACTTAGTGGATTTTCTCCGGGTACTCTGGCTTCCTCCTGCGTTTCCAAAACATACATGTTCGCTTTACTGACGACCCTAAATTGTCCATAAGTATGAATGTGTGAAAGGTTGTCTGTATGTGCCCTGCGATTGGCTGGCCACCAGTCCAGGGTGTACCCCGCCCCGTGTCCAAAGTCAGCAGGCTCCAGCTCACCGCTGCAACCGTCGGGAGGACAAGCAGCATATAAAATGGTTGGATGTTCCAGTTTGAGTAAATCCATTATAGCTGTGTGAGGAAAATGGCATAAAGTCCACCTGGAGCCCAATGCGGGTTCAGTTCTTCATTTCCAAATGTCCTTTAATCTGCAACTTTTTGAACATAGTTGACAGGGAAAGTCCCATTCCTGGACGAGTCCCCTTCTATGTAACCCATCTGATAAAAAAAAAACAAAGAAAAACTTAAAAACACAGAAAAAGTTAATTCGAAAAATGTCACAAAATTGCAACATAAATTACAATATTTTAAAAGTGTATGCTATGTGATATGAGCCAAACTGAAACATTGAATAAATAAAAAACAATGCTACATAGTACATCACAGCATATTTTACAGCGATAGTAAAATAGGAAGCATTCAAATCCAATAAATATGTAGTTGCACTTACCCACCAGTGGGGGTCACGAGAGAGAGTGACCACAATGGTTTCATCTTTGAAAAAGGCAAGATGCTCCGAGTTGGTGGGTCTGCAGTCCACCAAGGCCTTGACCCGCTTATTGGTGTGTCTGTTGCCAGAAATCTGAAGGATGAAGAATGAGATTTCATAGCAGAACACAAGAAAATATACAAAAGTTTAAGGCTAAAGAGGTCATTTATGGCAGTACCATGGCGTTCCTGCGGGGTCGCAATGCGGGGGTCACACCGGGAGAGGAAAAGGGGGCTGCTGCAGTAGGGACTGGGCTGAGGCCTGCACAGTTTCCCCCTAAAATACAATATGGCTCCTCCTGGTTGCTGGTGGGTGATAATACGGCACACTTCCCCTGGTTCCCTCCGCTGTTGGTCCGACGGTACGATGTGGTCTTCTCAGAACTGGAAGAGGATTCAGGGAAGCGGTCACATGACATGACAATGGTAGGATGCAGAGCTAATTTACCATGTCTATTTTAGTCCTGTCTCGGGTTCACAGCCTACCTGACGGGTCCGATGTGGTTTTGAGATGATGTGGGAGTACTTGGAGAGGTGCAACCAGTAAAAGCTTGCCCCTCGCCACTGTGTCTGTGACCCCTGAACACACTCCCCTTATGTGGTTTTCCACCACCTGGGCTTTGACTCTCTGAACTGGGTAAAGGGGGACTCTGTCTGGCCTGCATCTGTGGACTTGGGGTGTTGACGGTCGGGTTAGAACCTCGTCTTGGTGCAGGGAGGTTCACCTCCTGTGTTGTGACCGAGAGCTGAGGGTCGGAGCGACCTGGATTGGGAAAATAAAAGCTACTCATTGTACTCCTGTCCAATTTAATATGCATCAAGATTTTCTCTGTTGTGTTTACCTTTTGGGGTGGATTTAGCAGGCAGTGGTGGTGGTGGCATGGCTATTCCAGAGGGGGCGCTGTTGGATGGTGGATTTCTGTACAGGAAGTCCAGGTTCTCATATGTCTGACAAGGCCTGCTGGTTGGGTTGCCCCCAGCGCCACCAATCACACTCCACTGGGATCCAAAGCCTCCGTTTGAGGACACAGGAGAGAGTTTTTTTGGTAATGGGCTTACCTAGAATGAGAGATGAAAACTCTTAACTATCCATTTCGTACAGGTGTGCAAATGCATGGTTGGATGTGTACCCTCTCGTCCAGGTCATCCTCGCTGTCGTACATCTCCTGAGCTTGAGTGTGCCACATGAACTCGACGTGAATCTGAGAGTTAAACTTCCCGCTGTGAGCTAGCTCCAACTACAAACACAAGTAACAGTCTCAAGTCATAAAGTATTTGTAGCTGTAACAGTTGTATGACAGTTACGCATGTTAAAATCCTACTTACAATGCACTAATATGAGCCATTTCAAGACACAGTACAAACACATAGTACTAGTATATATGTAACTACAGGGTATATTACTGTAAAAGGTATCTAAAAATTCCATGAACTTTACTATATCACATCATTACCCTATTCTTGTGCAAATTGGCTCATGTTGAACATAGGACGTGAACATGGAAGCCAGGTTTTCGTCATTTATCAGTAGCAGGTAGAATGTCTGACATCACAGAGTGAAAAAACGATCTCCTATTTCATGTGGAAGTGGTATGTTTTTGGCTTCTTTCTTTGTCCTTCTTTCCCAACCCCTTAGAAATACTTTAAGTTTAAAATAAGTAAATTGGAGAGACTAATTAGTTACTGTAGCTCTGTAGCTAGCTCAGTAGCTAGCTCAGTAGCTAGCTCTGCTAGCGGCGGTCATCTCTTATGTCCCTGCAGTGATTACATAGCCTGCGCAATGGGGTAAAACAAAGAATAATAGGAGGGCAAATTGTTATTGTTATGTTATTGTTATTTCATGTCTATAGGGCTCTAATAATGTTAAAAGCCATCAGAAAGTTGTGAACAGGTTTTCTATGCTCTAAGAAAATATTCAGTTTACTTAATATTACTTTTACATTGAATTCTACTTCACGGAAACTCACTTGTCGCGGTCAGGTCAGGAACCACTTAACGGTGAGAAACGAGGGACTAAACCATTACTATTATCAACAATTACAACTTTGCCTGTACAGTTCATATAAATGTTTACATTTTCAGTATCCAAAAATGCTGTGATTATGCAAACAACCCAAAACCACACATTGTTTAGAGCAATGGCACTTTGCTTCTTCCTGCTCCTTTTCAGACATGTGTAGCAATGAAGTGTAGCATATTGTATATGCGTATATGTGATGTACATTATGTAAAATTGTATGCATGTCTGAAATAAATTAAGAAAGAGGAAAAAAGAAGAAAAACATTCTTGCATGAACCAAATATGCGGGTGACATCTCACCAGTTCAACACATTGTGTGTGTTGCAGCCTCCTGGCTATATCAAGGGCAGTCTCTCCCGCTGTGTTCACTACAAGTGGCAATAAAAAAAAAAAAACACTGTCATTCAATGTCGCCCAATAGAGAAACAGAATATACAAAGAAAAATTACCGATGTGAAGAGTGGCTTTGGCTTTAAGCAACAATTTGAGGGATTCAGGCTTATGGTAGAGGGCGCTGTAATGCAGAGCTGTGTTTCCTTCAGCTGTTCTCTTCTCCAGACAGTTGCTGTGAGATAAAAAAAAAAAAAATAAATTCAAGTTGAAGACAACTGAACAAGACATAATTCATCAAATCGTGGCCGACTGGCTGATTGATTATGGTCTGACCCATTCTGGCAAAGGAAGTCCACAATAGCTAGAGAGCTTCTTTCTTCTAGGCGCACAGCCAGATGAAGAGCAGTTTCTTTGGCAGCCTAGCAGTAACAAAAACAAAGTTGACAAACATTACTGCAATTTTAGCTCTAGGATTAGACACACATTTTTGAGAATGACAAACATTAACTTTCATAAAGTATGCTGTGTCAATTTGCACATACTAAACTCCAGAATGTTATGAAAACTGATAAAATAAATGGCAATTAATCTCAATACTTAGGATCTCTGATCTATTTACAACAGACATGGTGCAAACCCATGTTGAGTTTCCCTGCAGAACAGAAGAACCCTACTCATTTTGAATGGCTTTACTAGACAAAACATGATACTTTTTGTTACATTATGTCAAAGAAAGCGACATATCTGTTTTGAATGACACAAAATCCTTGAGGTTATTGGGGCTCAAAGGTCACATCAGCGCGTGACCTTAATTAGTGACTGCTTCCAACAGTCATCTGCAACACAAGTCTGAGTCACTGCACAAACAACTAGTTTAAGTCGCGTAGTTGATGTCACGTGTTTCTTGTGCAACATCTTTTGTTTTTTATTAACTGATAAAACGACAAAGATTTACGCATTATCCGGCGAGAGCAAGGAGATAAAAGGAAACGCAATACAGAGCCGAGGCATGTGTAATTCAACAAGTTAGTTGCATTTATCCTCAAGAGACACAAGCTCCTTTGGCCTAAAAGCTGAAATAACAAACGAGATCCAAGTAATACAAACAAAGCACACGTTAGACACACTGGTTACGTTACAATGCGTGTATAGCTAGCAGGAGGGTACAATTACATGAAATACAAGATGACCAGGCTTCAGGCAAAATGGAGGGGTTATTTACCCTGAACTGCTTTTAAATAAGAACGGACAAATATGCATTGTGTGAGCTGTTCGTGTATTTGGAGAGTAAAAATGCCACCTCGACAACAATATACACACTGGAGTTGTGTGGATGGATAAAAAGGAGGCTTTTGATTTGTGTCCTGAGAAATGTGGAACATTATTTCACGTTTTTAAAACATTAGTTAAAAACATGAATTCATTAACATTAACATTCAAAACATGAATTCTTACTGGTGCTGGTTTCACACCGGGTGACATGCGTGCACATGCAATTTAAAAAAAATCTAAGGAGGTGCTAATTGAACATATGTGATTTCTCACTATATTGCTGAACAGATGCGCGACTAAGTCAGTTGTAGTAGGCTATGTGTGTTTTCGTTTCCTTAAAATGTTTTACTGACTTTACTTTTATTATAATAATAGTAATTATAATAATGATCAACAAACGACTATATATACTATACCAATAATCAGTAGCAACTAACATGAAAAACTAAATTTTTTCACAACACAACACCTCGCTAGCCACTTGTTTCAGCATCACTCACAGACGTAGAGTGGATACCTAGCTCTCAATTTTGCCACAAGCACGCAACAAGATGTTTGCCGTCAGCGATATTTATCTAAGGACTGGAGCACACGTCTTGTGCTGGAAGACACAGCCACCCTAAGTAGAGCGGACATGTCGCTGTTGTTGGCGGAAGCAGCATAAGCTAAATTCTCGATGTGAAATCAATGCGCCTCGGAAGGAAGTTTCGGTAATGTTTTAAATCAAAATTTTAAATAAAAAAAAACTGCGATAGCATGAAGGCGCAATGATGATGTATGTTGTACGAAGGTAAGACCGTATCTTCTTATTTTTAACCTGCAAGTGGCATACATTTGTGCTCTGCTGTCTGCATTAATCAATTGTTGTCACCTGTACGTCCGATATCGAGAGTGGTTTGGCGAGGTCCGCTCCCTCTGCAAAGAGCTGTAAAAGAGAAGTCAGATCTCGGCTCCTCACGGCGTCACAGAGCTGTCCGGGTTCCGTTGTCTCTCTTCGCAGGACGTAGCGACGCTCGGCATACTTTGCGACAATGTACTCCTTTCTGGCATTCCTGGTGGGCAAAAGGGAGAAATTTATTTTTAATATACATACATTTCTGGAGGTGTACTGCATGTAAGGATACAAGACTCACATGTCACTCTGCGGTAAAGGTTTGACAGCATCACTTGGAAGCCCCGCCTCCATGATGTCGTTGAATCTTGTGTTACCGATGCTGACAGCCAACTGTCACATAAATGTTTACATTACATATTCAGAGACATTTATAAAGCATTACCCAATATAGTAGACATAGCAGGAGTAAATAGTATCCTGTGTTTTTTTTTTATTAGGAATTATTGTGCCTGCTGTGAAATAATTTGAACCTGCAATAAAGGCTAATAGCAATCAAGTCTGGAGCTTGTATGTCTCACTTAACATTACAGTACAATTACTGACATCCAGTGACCAGTGTGCATTACTGCATTTCATCAAATCTTTGAATGTGTCGTTTCAATGCCTTATTTTTGTATTTTTGCTTGAAAATAATTCACTTGGGCAAAACATATGTAACATTTGCTTAAATATAAATGTTTTAAAACTAATAATGGGCCATATTCAACCATGAAATAGCAGTCCTTGAAATTCAAACCTCAACGTGGCGAGGGACGACTCTAATGTGTGTTTTTAAGGGATTAAAGAGTGTATCTGATTGGTACCAGTAACTCAGATGTGCTCAGCAGGTCCAGAGTCAAGGACTGGATTCTGGAGTAGTGGACACCCAACTCTCTGTGAATGCCAGAGCACTCGATACAGGTCAGGATGCCAAGATTGGTCGATAACCATGTTGGATCTATAATAAAAAAACAAATTACACAGGTCAAATCTGCGCAAAAAAAAACAATAGCTGCACATAGTGACTGTAGTATTGTAACCTAAAGTGCCTGAGAATACCAGTCTTTGGTACCCCAAGCTTCAGTGTTACAGTACCAAAGATTGACACACTACTGTAAACATTATTAAATGAATAATCAGAACCGAGAACTTCATAAAAGCAAATCAGGCAGATATACCAAATGTTGTGACAGTCAAATGGGCAATGTTTGTCAGATCCTGACTTGATTAGACATAAAAGTTGTGTCCATTATAAATGATTTGCGGAAAATCATCAATTTTTCCTCCTCAGAGGAATCTAAATCCAACTAAAACTGCACTTAGTACAACCCCACACCCATGGAAACTCTCGGTGGCAGAGTATGAAATAAATCTTGTGACCTGGGGCGCCGCAGTCAGCGCAGGCCTCGTTGCCCGGCATGTGGCGGAGCTCTGCGATAATGGCTTTAGAAAGTTCCTGCAGGCCACTGTCCTGGAGGTGAAGCTGGTCTCCTCCCAGTGCTGTGTTCAGGGCCTCCTCCTTGCTGTTCTGCAGCACCGACACCCAGCTGAGGAACAAACATGTTTATTATTCATAGTACTATGATGCAAGTTACTATGTGCATGTTTTAATGCTGTATAACTGAACAGTTGTCATGCTGCTTGGCAATAATGATGAAGTTGACAATACTACACTTAACAAAAATAAAAATGCAACACTCAAATCAGCTCAAATCAAAGATGTACAACTTTTTCTATGTAAACAAAAAGCCTCTCTCTCTCACGTTTACATGGAGTCAAATAACCCCATTTATAAACACCAATAACCCTTTTGAAAAACCTGAATATACCCATGTTCCGGTTTTTTCATCCCTGAATATAACCCCTGGGTCACTCATTTTGTAACCTGAATATTGGGTCATGTATCGGGATATCCGCATCATAAGGAATATAAATTTGTGTTCTACGCATGTTCTATATGAAAGGAATCTTGGGTCTTTGTCAGAAAGTATTGTACTTGTTAACATGGTGACACCATTTTGGAGCGAGGGGGAAAGCGTAGCATGGCTATGGATGGCACAGCTCTGGCTCCATTTTCTATTTCTTCACGTTCTCTCCTTCCGTGAATGACGCCATTATTTTTTAATACAGGAAGAAGAAGCTCTCCGTGCGTCAAGACGTTGTCCGTGTGTCGCTGTTGTGATCGGGATATTCCAATTGATTACAATAACCCTGTTTGCTCACGCATATAAATGGGTTTTTCCGAATGTTTTAGAAACCGGAATATTGACTGCATGTAAACGTTGTCAGTCATGAACTATCTACCTCACAGGTGTGGCATATCAAGATACTGATGAGACAGCACGATTATTGCACAAGTATGCCTTAGGTTGGCCACACTAAAAGGCAGTGTACAGCTTAACTGTATTGGGGTGTTTGCAGCTTCTAGGAATTGGATGCTGGTTGCATTATTGCATTATCATGCTGCAACACGAAGTGATGCTTGTGGATGAATGACACAGCCATGAGCCTCAGGCTCTCATCATGGCATCTCTGTGCATTTAAAATGTCATCAATACAGTAAAATGGTGGCAGTGGGGTTACGGTATGGGCAGACATCTACGTATGTTATGGACAACAAACCGAAGTGCTAGCATGTCTGGGATATAATATTTCTGACAAATGGTGAACACACCAGATACTGACCAACCAAACCATCAACCATTATATCGATGTCAATTTAAGCGCGTTTCACTGTTCACCTATGTTCCAAAAGTCCTCCGGGGTTCAGCCACATAAAACGCACCATGCACTGTTCTCCATTCCTTCATTATCAAACAAAGCTTCTTTCCATGGTGGGAATTTCCATCTGGCCCACAGTGATCCTGAGTGTAGGACTTTCCATTTTGCATCCTTTGCAACAACGTTGTTGTTTTTAAACAATTACAACCTTGGGACACTTGATTACGTACACCTGCACAGTCCAAATGAGGTATAATACAAATAATCAGCCTTTGTTATCTTTTTAAAAACAGATCTTTCTTGTTATGGATCCCACTAAAAGGTGTGGGTGCATGTCAGTTTGACGCTATTACATTACGGCACCGCATCCTTCTTTCTTTTTTATGCATACCTAAGCTGCAACTTAATAGAGCATTGCAAGCAGTGACCTGCAGCATAAGAAGAAGAGATAGGAAGACAAATGAAGGCACAGTCCATTCTTACATCACACATTCCTGCTCGTCTTCTGCCTGGAAATGGTATGTCCGATTATCTGTGAAGAAAAAACATTGGCAGCCATAAAGAGTTTGATTTAAGTTCAATTTTTAACCAAGAAGAGAACAATGACTGTAAGACGGTTAAGTGGAGATAAAGCGTGAAATGAAAGTGACAGCAGAAAATGACTCTTGGACAGTACTAAGATCGGAATAAAAATTAGAAAAGTAATACATATACGTATATTGTAAAAATAATCACTATAATGAGCACATAATCTAAAAACACAAATAATTACTTATTAGTACAGGCCACATTAAAAACATTACAACAAAATATAATATCAATGCTAAAGTGTCCTATGCACATGTTTTTTTGCCCCCAAAAATAATAATACATGAATTGTGACATTTTGCATTATAATAACGATAATAATATAGTTCTTTGTGTCAAAATGGAATAAAGTCAATTACATTTTTTTATTTATTGTAATACATTGCTCGATCTCATCATTTTTTCTTTTTGTTTGTCTGATATGTCCCTGAAACAACACTATTGATGCTGGACCAGAGTCCAGATTTCTCTTCATGTTAGTTTATGATGGGTTGTGAAACGGTTGGGGTGGTTTGGAAGTTTTGACGATGCTGTGGATTGTAGTGTGACTAATGAACTGGTTGCTCTTGGCACATGGTTGTGTGTCTTGGGCCGGGTAAGGGTGGTTGGCTGGGGGGGGGGTTTGCTGTGTTTATGCCGTGTTGACGAGGATTAGTGAATGTTTTTGTGAGATGGTGTTTGGAATTTGGGCGGCTAGGTGCGGAAAACTAAAATAATCATGTTGGGAGTATTTTTTCCATGACAAATTAGTATTTATTTAATGGCATTTTGTGTCATGACAATGCAGCATAACCATTAATTAAAACCAATTCATACTGTATCTATTTAATTTACTTTATATAATTTGGGTAATATTTTTTTTTAATTGTAGGTATTTTTATATAAGCTTTTGTAGGAATTCTGGGTTAAGCGTCAAAGGTCAAACTCACGAGTAACCAGGTCAAAGGCTCTCCGGTCCTCCGGATTTGGTCGCACCTGACAGGTCAGGAGGTTCAGCTTGGCAGGTGGCCGGTTGATCTGAACACACCCACAGATACACGCACTTTTGTGAGGTTTTGTTAAATCTGAACAGTTGGACGGATTTCCCGGTCCTCACCGTGCTGTGAGAGATGGTCAGACAGCCAAATTTCACTCCACATTTCCTCTTCTGCCACACCTTCCTTATCCTGTAGGAGAAATGCGGTTACTGGAGGTCATGTCCACACTCAAGAACCACATTAAGGCTTTTCCAAGCAGCTGTGGTGAATTAGCAAATGTTACACTGAAGACACATTACATTATCTTAACTTACACTGCATGGAGTCAGCCATAGATGCAATATCCTCCCAGTGGTAGTTGCTTCTTACTTGGTGCTTCCCCACTCAGTTTCAAACTTAAGTTAAAAATAAATCAATTGGAGGCTAACTAGTTAGCTTGGTAACTTGTTACACTTAAAGAGGTGGTCTTGTGTCCCTGCAAAAACCCTGTACCCTGTGCACAAGAGTTGTGCAATGCAATGCAGACAAAGATGCAATAGTGCAGCCATGTCCATTATTTTACTGATGTAAGTACTGTATATGTATGTACGTATGCTCGATGCTGGTAGACTCACTGCCATGTATATCAATCAAGTGACAGCCATCATAGTCAGAATGGATGACAGCCCACATCACCCCACATTCCATCTGAAATACTAGAGATAGGAGATTTCTAACTTGCTAACATGTCAGTTATTATGTTTTATTATCATCATGTCTCCATATTAGGTAATACCAGTGTAGAGGTGACTATAGGAGTGTTATCTCATGTCTAACTATGTTAAAAAAACATATTTAGAAGATCATAAGTATGTTTTCTCTGTTATTGCTGCAAAAATATTCTATTTATAAACAAGTAATCCTACTTTGGGGAAATTCATTTATCTCGGTTGGGTGAATTAACTATGAGTAAAGGATGTACGACAAATATTTGCCTTTAAATTACATTTTTTAAAGCATTTTTACAAAATTGAACATTTCAAAGGGGATCCCACATCAACTCGCGCTAATAATTCATTCATTCACAGAGATGGCTGTGAATGCTCTGAGAGTTTTAAAATGCAAAAGTATAACAAAATCATGCAAGTAACCATGCTAACCTTGTGTGTGTGAATGTGTGTGTGTGTGTGTGTGTGAGAGATACGTAAGTACAAGCCATTTTACCAAAAGTTAGAGGGGCCCCTGTTTGAATCTACATGTCAGGGTAATGGAAAGCAGCTGGAGGGGATGCAAAGTTTGAGACCCCTCCTTTTCTTTCCTTTCCTTTCCCTCCCCCATCACAAACCCAACCCCTCTTGGTCCATGCATTAAGCTTGAAATGCTGTGACGATTCTAAATAATATTTACACATGTTCGTGATTAATACATTGAGATGATGAGTTGATGATACATACCCGTCACTCTTTTTGAGCAGAAAACCCGATTTTTCTGTGCCGTACTGCTTATTACCCTGCGGCTGGTGGATGCTGTAGCCATTGCCAGAGTTCTTCCTGTTCAGGTATTCCTGGGACATAGCAGTAATAGTCGTTTCAACAAGGCAATGTCAAAATTCCCACATGCTCGTAAATGCAACAGTCCAAGACTGACAGACGCTGTACCTCTCCCTCTGTGGAGGCGTGACATATATTCATTTTAATGACCATGGTCATGGTTTATTTGTTTGGGACATGCTTACTTGCATCATTCAACATGTCCCAGAAGGAGTAGGAAGAAGCTGATCTCATCCTACCCTTTCTCCATGTCTATTAACTAATTCACACCATATGTTTACCATGTTTACACTGATATTAGTTTATATTTTGTCATTAAAATGTTTACTCACTTCTTGTGCTTCTAATGGGGCAGAAATGTGTAGCAATAGATGAATGGAAAAAATGAAATATAAAATAGGAGAATATAAATATTAAGTAAAAGATTAAAAAAAAATTATGACATAATATTAAGGGTGTTTAATCTAAGAATAAATATACTTAATAATAAATATGAAAAACATAAGGAAAGAGATTAAACATAAATGCATTAATGAATATTGGAGCAAAAAATCTGACAAAAATGTTGTATAATTCATAAATAAATGCTGGCCATACAATAGATTAACCAATAACGTATTATTAATGACCAATAAATGAAATTTATTGTTGAAATTAAAGCTGCAATGATTAATCAATGATCCAAATAATCAACAACTATCATACAATGTCAAAGCTGATGTGTATGAATATCTTGTTTTGCCTGAAACACATAAATAATAGGTCTACTTTCTTATTAAGGAGAGGCTACATTTGCAGGACATTTTTAATTGAAACGATTAATAGATTACATTTCATTTAATCTCATTACAATTGTATTCTCTGGAAATTGTCTGTTTACTTTCATAGGGTTAAGACTTTTTTTCTTTCTCATAATGTTACAAATGCGACCGGTCCAGAGTGTACCCCGCCTCTCGCCCGAAGACAGCTGGGATAGGCTCCAGCACGCCCGTGACCCTTGTGACGATAGGCGGTAGAAAATGAATGGATGAATGAATAATGTTACAAATGTGTTATTCTTGTAAATTTACGACTTCATTCTCATAAGAATGCAAGTTATTGCATTATTCCCAAAACGTTACAGAAGGTCTCACTACGTCGAATGACTAACCTCTTTGCCGTCCACTTGCAGCAGCAATCGAAGAGAATCTCTCAGTTGTGTGAGCTTTTTGACTTCCTCGTCCTGGTCCAGCCTCACCTATAACACAAAACCAACAGCACCGCAACAAATCGTTAGCTGTATTGGCGATAGTATTTACAGTATAATTAATAGAGCTGTGATTCAACTGTGACATCATCTTATTTCTTAGTCTTATAGATCATTGGCATAGCATTGCTTTTCAAATGGTGTCAGTTTTTGGTTTTATTGCAAAGCTTTGGGGCCACCACAAGTGGGATCAGTTTTGCTGTCATGTAGCCTACATCGATGTATCATAATCATCATCATTTTTCTTTTTGTAACAAAAACGACGCAGACACTTGCATCAGAGACCACATCTTGATTTGTTTCCTAAAAAATTAGGAGGGGGGAGGGGTTGTCTCAGTCCTTTTTGCGTCATGGTCCCCAGTAATGCAGACCAGACTGAGAAGCGGGGTGTGTCACACCCACAGAGAAGACGCTTGTTCCTGTAATCTAATATGAAATGATGTTATGATGCGACGAGTCTGAACAAAGACGTGCTCCGCCTGTGCCAAACTAGAAAAACGTGTCGGCCGTAACTGTTTTTGCTCCATCCATTCATCCATCAATCAATCTTAACAGGGCAAGTTTGAGCAGAAGTGTGAGTGGTTGTAGGGGGAAAGTATGAGGCACAAGGGATGCTTTCATTTTCAGTCAATAACAGTTGTGGTTCTGGGGGGGCGGTGTTGTGGAAAAACAAACAGTGGAATGGTCCACTATGAGATTCACACTCCATGTGATTAATGTGATTTATTTTCTGCGCCACATTGGGTCAATACTCACGTTGTTGTGCGTTAAAATGTATATATTTTTTCCTCTTCTTCTTATTACAATAGTTTTTAGAGTGCAAAAGAGCAGCATCATTGCACAAATTGCTGTACAGTGATCCCTCGCCACTTTGCACTTCAAATTTCATGACTCCACTCACATATATTTTACAAAATATATATATAAATACTATATATTAATACATAAATGCTGTTTTGTGGTTGAATATGGCCTAACATTTGTCCAAAATGTGCTTATTTAAGCAAATTTTACTTATTAACTAAAACACAAATATAAGGCATTCAGAAGACGCATTCAGAAGACACATTCAGACGTTGTGACATGTAGTGTAGATAGTCCTGTAGATAACGAGCTAGCAAGCCAACAAACTAGCAAGACAACCAGTTAGCCTCAAATGTATTTCTTCTAAACTTAAGAAGTCAAAAACTTACCACTTCCACAAGGCATGGGAGGAGAACTTTTTCCAGTCTTATGTCAGATATGCCGTGGCTTACTTCATGCAGTGTTAAGGTAAGGAGTGATATTGCTGTATTTTTAAATACAACAATACAGTTTTATATGAATATATGTATATTATTACATTTATATTATTATATTATTATATATATCTCTGTGTGGAGTTTGCATGTTCTCCCTGTGCATGCGTGGGTTTTCTCCGGGTACTCCGGTTTCCTCCCACATTCCAAAAACATGCTAGGTTAATTGACGACTCCAAATTGTCCATAGGTATGAATGTGAGTGTGAATGGTTGTTTGTCTATATGTGCCCTGTGATTGGCTGGCGACCGGCCCAGGGTGCACCCCGCCTCTCACCTGAAGACAGCTGGGATAGGCTCCAGCATCCCCCGAGACCCTCATGAGGAAAAAGCCATAGAAAATGAATGAATGAATGAATGAATGAATATCTGCGGGCCAATAAAAAAAACGCCACTTTGGACCCCCCCGGGAATATCCTCAGTTCATTTCTGGCTTTGCCATTTCAGCTCAGCCTCTCTTCAGTTCCAATGATTGTGAAGACAACATTCTCAGTGATGTAACATCATCTTTGAAGCACGTTGCCACAACAGCGGTGAATATAAAAGCCTTCACAAAGAGACTGTTTGTTACCGTGTGAACCGAAGAAGCGAGCTTCTCCACAAAGGGGGCCAGATTCTCTGCAGCTTTCAGCCCATCCTGAAAGAAACTGAGAGGAGGAGGACAGGGGATGTGGGGGGGGGGGGCAGACTGAGTCACGCTGTCACTTCAGTCCAGACATGTCATCCAAAAAACATCACATGCTGGAATAGCTCGCACAGAAAACACTGTTATGTCCAATTGGCACATGTGGTTAGTTTACCAGTGCAAGATGATGAAATGTCACTTTTTCATGCCAACTTGACACCCAGGGAAGAAATGGAAAGTACACATACAGAAAGGGCTTAGAGTAAACTGACCTCAGCTGGGCCTGGAAGAACTTTATGAGGCTCTGGAGGAGATCAGGGCCTTGGCGGACCTTCAACTCCTGGATCTTTAAAAGGTACTGAAAACATGAGGAAGCAAAAACCCAATAGACACAGCTTCAGTACTTCTTATTATGGACCATTTCGTGTAGCAAAATGCACTGGAGCATTTGGTTGTAGACAACCACAATAAAACCCACTAGGCATTCTCCACAAGTGTGCACAAATGTGTCCAAATTTAGTCCACCTTTGTCCACATACTGAAAATTTAAAAAGATCATGTGAATTACATAGATGACATGAGTACTGTAGTTTCCAGCATACTTAAATGTAGCAAATTTCACATCTGTATTAAGAGTTATAAAGTGAATGAGTTAAGAATATCAACTTCATTCATTCATTCATTCATTTTCTACCGCTTTTCCTCACAAGGGTCGCGGGGGGTGCCTATCCCAGCTGTCTTCGGGCGTGTACCCCTGGACTGGTCAGCCAGGGTACAAATAGACAAACAACCATTCACACTCACATTCATACCTGTGGACAATTTGGAGTCGCCAATTAACCTAGCATGTTTTTGGAATGTGGGAGGAAACCGGAGTACCCGGAGAAAACCCACACATGCAAACTCCACACAGAGTTGGCCGAGGGTGGAATTGAACCCTGGTCTCCTAGCTGTGAGGTCTGCGTGCTAACCACTAGACCGCCGTGCCGCCCAGAATATCAACTTCATATTTTTATTTATCTTCCTGTTTATTTACACACACACAAATTATGAAGCCATTTTTATGATATTCGGAGTGTCCCTGAATGCATCCCAATGAGAATGAGGAAGTGCCATTCCCAGAGTGGATGAACTATATGGTATATGGTGTTGGAATTGTACTGCTGAAGATGTGTTCAGGTCAGAAGGAAGTTGCGAAAGAGCATCAGACTCTGTGTGATTCTGTGTGACCGTGTGCGGACGCTCCACTCTGATTCTGTCAGCTGTCATAACAGAGAGGTGTGGTTGCTCGTGCATTAATTACACAAAAATGAAACGTAATTCATTAATTCATTCATTTTCTACCGCTTATAGTTACAAACATAGTTATAAATAGTTCCAGCCATTTTTGCATTTACAGCCCTCCTACTGTACATATATTTTAGTGTAGTTTATTATTGTGCAAAAAACAAACAAGTTATATAATATCAGTGACTGTTGACAACAGTCAAAAACAGGGAAAAAAAAAGTCATGCCAAAAAACTGATTTGATCTTAAAATCTAACTCTTACTTGGTTTTACCGTAATGCTTCCAAGAAACAGGGAGCACAAATTTTAAGTAGGAGGCAGTTTGACTTGTTGTTTTAGAGGAGTCAATTTGAAGTTCAATTTCCTTCTTCCTCCACCCCTCCACTGGGTCATCTTTTGGACTTTTTAGATTTTCCACATAACTCAGTATATCAGTTGAATGTCCAGTTGTGTATTGTGTAACAACTCCCTGAGCTTTCAGGTGAGTCATAAAACTTTTTTTTCTCTTTTTCAATCAATGGCTCCAACTCTGACAGTCCTGCAGGATGCAATGGACTGGAACCACGCCTTGACATATTTTCCCCATTAAACTGATTCACGAGGGATCAGCCTACCGTGTGTGGTCATAGATAGAAGCCGTTAGAAGGAAGACCACCCATTTGGGCTAACTCAGGTACAGTATGTGCAACTTGTGCATGAGTGCAGAGTTTGGACTCACCTCGCACATCTGCAGCTGAAAGGTCCTTCTCTCCCTTTCCATGTCCTCCCCTCCGTCCGATGCCTCCGTCCTGATCAACTTGCCCTTCTCCTTGCGCTCCTTCTCCAGCTTGGCTCTAAACATTTATTTGTGCATTAACATAACACAAAGCTAACCATTACAGTAAAATGTCATATGGTTAATTACATCTTTAAGTCGTACTCCTTCCAACTTCTCTCCATCTGTTTCTTCAGTTCCTGAGCATAACACACATGAAAAACACAACCTGAGTTAACCAGGGATATTTTACAACACAGTACTGTCTTGTTTATCACGGTTATGGCTTCAGACCCGACCGTGATAAGTATATTTTGCCGAGGTATTCATGAATGGAATACACGCTAAATACATTTCTTATCATTATTATAGCCTTCTAGACATGAAATAACACACTCTAAGTCACCTTTACACTTGAATTTCAAAATATAATAGACATTATTAGAAAAAATAACATGTACAACATAAATAAGACATAATATAGACTCACACATGTTAGAATTGAGAGAGTTCCTTGTTCCTTTTTTACTTGTTTTCTGTATAGCACACATAATGTAACATTACTGACACCTAGTGAACAGTGTAGAATACTAAGTATCACAATGTCTTTGAATGCATCTTCTAAATGCTCATATTTAGACATTTTTATGCAAAATTTTTATGCTTAATGTTAAAATTAGCTTGACTAATAATAGGCCCTAATCAACCACAAAACAACAATGATTTCTGAGCAAATAATTTGTTGAAAAAATGTAATAGAGTGAAGCTGTGAAATTCAAAAGGAGGCAAAATTACTCTATAATTTTATATTTTGACCAAACTGGTAAATGTTTGAATTTAAATAGAAAAATCACCAAGCATAAAACGACTTCAAGCAGACTTTGTTGTTTCTTATTCTGTTCTTCAGTACAGTTTTACACTAGCTGCTACGCTAGAAAAGAAAAATCTCTGTCATTACGGGACTTTAGCTTCTTAGCTAAGCAACAAATGTTAGCTAAAATTGAACAAAAACTACTCTAAAGTATTCTGGTGAGGATTCATGTTTTAATCAACATTACCGCCACCTACAGGACTGAAGTTGAATAGTATTGATCCCATGTTTACAACAGTTGCTAGCAAGAGAAAATTCAACAAGCATATTCATTCATTCATTCATTCATTTTCTACCGCTTTTCTTCACGAGGGTCGCGGGGGTGCTGGAGCCTATCCCAGCTGTCTTCGGGCGAGAGGCGGGGTACACCCTGGACTGGTCGCCAGCCAATCACAGGGCACATATAGACAAACAACCATTCACACTCACATTCATACCTATGGACAATTTTGGAGTAATATTAATAAAATAACAAAAACTATCATGAAGGCCACCCTGGAACAGATTATTTCCTTTTCCATTGCTACCATGTTTAGGGTTTTCTTAGAAGAAAATTCCCAATCTGACATTAGCGTTCAGCTAGAGTGTTTTTCCAAGTTGAGCTTTAACTACTAACTCGTGTGCAATCTGGCTAAACCGGCTTCTAACAGTACATCAGCTTTGCCGCACAGCTTTGACTCTGCAGTATTAATACACTGAGACAGTAGCTGACACATGCATTTGCTCACTATTGCTCGTCTGTCGCCATGGTGAATCAAACAATCAAACAGAAAGCAGGATATATCTGCTTGGAACAATGTTTGCTTTATTCTTCCATTCATCTGTATAAACATCTCAGCCACAGTATTATTAATAGGCTCCAACGGGGAAATCCACCGTCAAGCAGATGTTCTACCATCAAAAGAAAAGCTATTTTTTTATGGTTTTTGATGGTTTGATTTGGAATTAGATTATCACCTTCAATAAGGAGGTTATGTTTATATCAGTATGTTTATAGAGCTCCCCATCAAATTAATACAAATAACTAAGAATTTTACATTAATAAAAAAATATATACATATATTATATACAAATAACTAAGAATTTTACATTAATAAAAAAATATATACATATATTATATACAAATAACTAAGAATTTTACACTAATAATATATTTTTTTTTATTAAAATTAAAATGTAAAATTCTTAGTTATTTACTAAGAATTTTACATCAATAAAAAAATATATTTTTTTATTAAAATGTAAAATGTAAAATTCTTAGTTATTTGTATTAATTTTATTTATTTATTAATTTAAGAATTTTACATTTTACATTTTAATAAAAAAATATATTTTCACATATATATATTTATATATATATTTATATATATTTTCAAATATATATTCTTAGTTATTTGTATTAATTTTATTTATTTATTAATTTAAGAATTTTACATTTTAATAAAAAATATATATTTTTATTATTAAAATGTAAAAATCTTAGTTATTTGTGTATATATATACACACACACACACACACACACACATACATACATATATTTTTTTATTTATTTCGTAATTTTGGTGCAAATCTGCACATTGCTTGTCATAACATTAATTCTTAAATATATTTTATATTATACAGGGTGGGCCAAAAGTAGGGTTACTGTTACTTCATTATCGGTTTACTCTTAATAATCACATTTTAGATATTTTTCCATCCATTTATTATGCCGCTTATCCTCATTGGGGTTGTCGACGTTTTAGATATAAATTATAGAAAATAATACTGAAACGCAAAATAATAATATTAATAATACTCATTAATATTGTTTAGTTATTACTATTGACATTAATAATAATATTTTGGTGGCAATCCACACACTAAAAACGATTTGTTATTCATCAATTATCTTAAAAATACAGTACAATGGGTGAAATAGTAAAAAAATAAATCATACCTTCATCTTATCTCAACTGTAACAACATTTGCCTTTTGTATTAGGGCTTGCAGCCCGTAATATTAAACCACATTTTATCCAGGTGTGATCCAGATTATGTATTTGGCATCCATCTAAATTTTACATCCCATCGATAATCACTTCACTTTGTATTGTGTTTTCTATCCTTATAGCAGTTCACTCTGTGATTTAGCGAGTAACAATTGAGCTTTGGTGGAGGTCTGTTCTCGTCGAGTGTTGTGATTGATTCACAGTGAGAGGGTTTTTACAGGTGTCTGTCATGAACTTTTCACTTACCAGTCTACTGTCGCGCAGCTCTGATTTCAGCACATTTTCCAAGGGGAAGGCCATGATGTTATTGAGGTTCTGCACCTGGAACAAGTCAAAGCAGAGTAGATGAAGTTTTAAACTGTGTTTGTGTGCGTGTGGTGAAGTGTAAGCTGAGCCGAAGTTCATCTGAGGTCACAAAATTGCCTGGTTTGCAGGTCCACCACCATTATATGTGAAAGTTTCCTTTAGCTAGCTTAGAAAAGAATGCATATACTGTAATGTGAACGCACATGCTACCTTTTCTTTCTTTTGCACCATAATTTGTAAAAGCAATCTTGTCTTTCCCTTTATTCCCCTGTGAGACCATGATTGACACACATAAGGACTGGAGAGAGTGTGTGCACTGAATCACTCATGGAGGTCTGGTCTTAATTATCATTGGTTTTGCAAGTTTAAGGTGCTAGCATGCAGCTGTCTTACATCTGCACATACACACACTATTCTAGAAACTCCTAATGAATATGTTTGTCACACAGGCTATGGTGTCCTGCTACTTGCAGCTCTAACACAATCTAACACAATCGTGTCATCTTAGTGATGGATTTCTTCTCAAAAATGTCAACACAAACTTGACTGGCTTCATATTGAAGTCGTTACTTCTGTGCATGGTTTGCATTTTCTACCCTTCTCCACTTTCCTCACCAGATTCTTGAAGAGGGCCGTGACTTCTCTGGTGAAAACGGACAGGTTGAGGAAGCCTGTGGAGACCTCTTTGTTGTCCTGGCTCAGGTGGCTGTTGCCAAGGTTCTCCAGCACCTCAATGTACTGCTCCTTGGCTTCCACATGGGCTGGAAGAGAACACGTGGGATAGATTAGTTGTTTCCCTGTAGTTCACATTGCATCTCTTGTGTAGAACCCACTTAAGGTCGCCCCACCTACTTTTTAAAACATTCTAAACATTTTATTTTCTTTATTTCAAGTTGATTTGGATATTTTTTGGTCATGCTGGAAGGTCAAATTCCTCAACATCTTTCATGCAGACATCTGACTTGGCCCTCCAACTGAAGTAAAACCAAACTTAAAAAAAAAAACTAGATGATGCAGTCACCGTCATTATACAAACTCCAGTTTTGTCCAACAAACAACCAATACTGCTTTTTCTCATCTCATTTGTCTGTTTTGTAACACACTTCTCATGAAACCATATGTAAAAAAAAAAAGCACAAAAACAATTGTGGTCACCTAAATGCAACACAGATGTGAAAATGTTGTTAAAGCAGAATCCAACACTCATTTTTCTTGCTTGGCCTGCATTTCATTACGACCGTTTTGTCACAATCGAACCACAGCATATTTGTAAGAGTTCGCCATGAGCCCCTCAACAAAGAAAGCCTAACCTCCTGACATTTTGTTGGTTGTGTAAAAGCAATAAGAAATGGTCACACGGGCTAAACAAGTTCCCCAGTTGCTACGTGGTAGAAAACAGAACACAAGGACAGCTTTAACGTAAATGCTAAAGTTGGGAAAATTTGCTGTAAGGGTGAGGTTTTTCTATTTGAGGTTAGGAAACTATTAGATTTGGAACTGCCCGGGCGTTATTATGGTGTTTTTGCCTAAAATAACTAAAGGTTTCCAAGGGATTTTGACTGAAAACTCTTGGCACCAGATTCAGAAGTAAGATGTAATCATTGCCCACAATATTAGGTACACCTAAAACAGGCTTCTTGAGGGCAAAACATTAGGCTGTATTGAACATACTGATCAGGCATGTGTAGCAATAGACTAAACACGATACACGTGATAATAATTTCCCCTTCACTTTGAAGAAAATCTGGAAAAACGACTTTCAAGCTTGAACCGTGCAGAAAACACTTTAAGGATGACCTACTGTAAGTGTGGGTTTAACTAAACAAAAGCACAGCAGTTGTGGTCAAATGGTGGTAAGGGTTAAGTTAGGTTACTTTATTGGTACCCAAAGGTTAACGTGTTTTGCAGTCAGTATGCTCAGGACAACTATTACCATATACAACATAAAAATACCTGCCATACCACAAATGGTATGTAAAAAAATAACAAAAACAAGCACCTAAAAAGCTCTAACAAACTCCATGCATGCATTTATCACATGTGCTCAATAGGGATGAGTTTTACTGCTCATCTGTTCACACACACCACAGCAACTTGGCAGAGAAGTCTTTAAGGCTTTGAGGTTTATGGCATCTTTTTTGCACATGTGACCCAGTAAGATCAGCGCATATAGTGAGTCATAGAGCGCCGAATCGGGATTGATTTAAGTGCAAAAAAAAACTCGCTTCTGACTGACTCACTTCTGGGTCAAGTCGATGCCATGGAAGGGGAAGCTCCTAAGAATACTAGTGTACGCTGCCCACTTCCTTCGAGTGGTGCATGCCCTCAAGGGGCACACACACAATTACAAAACAATTACTCACTAACTTCCCGGTGACCTCAAGCTGAGAAAATCACGTGCCATTTGCACGTTGGCCTCCCAATGCATGTAAACACATTCAATCCTACTGTACTTCCTCCAGTGATTGCTTTATTGAGGTAGCAGAGTTGTTAAATGTCAAATTACGGGCAAACAAAGCCCATCCCGCAGAGAGCTGGAGAACTTTGAATGGCTGGCACACTTACTGATTCCGGAATTGTGGATGGCTTTGATCATCTTCTTCATCTTCTGTAGGGCTATGTGATCCATCTCCAGAGTCTGTAAAAAAAAAAAGCCAGACAATGAGACAGGAAGTTAAGGATATACAATTGAGTACTCAGTGTACAGCAGTGTAGATTTACTATCCACGCCTTTATTGTCTAATTAACTGGCAAAACAAGTGACTAGCAATTCACATATGGAAAATATCCAGATGGTGATCCAGATCACCCCCTAAATGTAATCAATTCTTCCATATCCCATGTCAATTTCATCCAAATCCATTCAGAACTTAGAAGTTACAGAAGTTGTTTGTGTATATGTGCCCTGTGATTGGCTGGCGACCAGTCCAGGGTGTACCCGGCCTCTCACTCGAAGTCAGCTGGAATAGGCTACGGCACACCCCCACGACCCCAATGAGGATAAGCAGCATAGAAAACGGATTAAAGCAAAAAGAGCTCTGGTATCATTAATTCAGATCCAGATCAGATTAAAAGTGAAAAATTGTGGATTGGTGCATCCTGACCTAAAGGTCGTAACTTATGGAAGTACTCTGAATGGGAATTTGGACTTCTCCCCTTTCCTTACATTCCAAAGTCTTGCTCTTAGCATGCATGGCGTCATCTTTTTGTATGACGGCCCCCCACAGAAACTTGACACTCATAATGTAAACCATCCATTCTTCCATTTTCTGAGGTTTGTTCAGAGTCTAGGCATCACTAAGGACCCCCAAAGCTCCTGGGGGAGACTCCCAGGAGTTGCCAACCAACAACAGCAGTGTATTTTATGCTTGCAAACCATGTTTTAAACCTGTTTATTGGACCTCACACAGGCTGCTTTTCCATGTCACCAAGAATAGCTTTAATGAGCCAGAAATCTCGATGCAACCGAACCTCTATGTCATTCGGTGCGCCTTCACTTTGTCACTTTTTGTGAAGTTTTCCCCCGCCCTTAAACGTGGGGTCCACTAATTAAAGAGCTGAGTAGATGCTGCGAAATGTGACTCAGTGAACGGGCAAGCGGTTAGAGCCCAGATAGAAGATGGGAGTGTTCTTTGGCGCACTGGCAGGAGATAAACACAGTGGCAACAAACCATGTAGTGTTTATAGTTTGGTTGAAACACATGTGGGTAGACACACACATAAAGGGGGTTTTGGGTAAGACCTGGAGGAACAGTGGGCATGCATCGCCAACAAATGGCCTGGTGGGTTGGCCGATATAGACCTTTGCATATATCACGATATTGCTGGGATGCAAAATGTTCTTACTAGATCACCACAGCGTAGATGCACCCCTTATTCCAATGCATTCAGTCAGGTCGGCACATATAGAGATTTTTTCATAAACCAATATGTATTTATTATGCAAGCTGATACTTACAGTATTCCATATCACAGCTGCTAGAAATGACAGGAAAGTGATTCTATCTTCTGGATCTATTTATAAAAATCCTGTAAATACCCACCATAATCATTTACTAAGCAGGCAGTGATTGAGGAAGAAAGGGGGGAAGTTGATGCTGCCTAACCACATGTAACCCCATACCATGAATTAAACATGTCCCATGCTAAATATAGACATGGTTAACTGTGTGGAGGTTAGCACATTAAACATATATGCCAACCTATGTGTCCTCCCCCACTTTGTAAAAAGAACCCCCATTATATCGGATCGTCTTATATTCATCTGCTGTGATATTTTTCATCACTGTAGCCCTGTCGAAAAAACACGGTCCACATTTGAGTCCACACAAGACACAAGCACACTTGGATTATTTGCTTTGTGGGAAAGTTCACAGAAGCCGCTCCTGTGTTTCTTCCTTTAGCAGAAGATCATCGGAAGAAACATTCAGGCAACAATCAGAGAAAAAAGGGCAAAAGACAACAATGCCAGATTGATGAAATCCATCCATCCATGTCAGATTTCTATGCAGTTTTATCATTGTATTTATATCAATAATAATTTATATCAATGCAATTTTTTTTTTTTTAGTGTGTGTGAAAAGGCTGCACGGCTGTGTGCTGGTTAGCACACAGGCCCCATATCTTGGAGACCCTAGGCCATCTCTGTGTGGGGTTTGCATGTTCTCCCCGTGCATGCGTGGGTTTTCTCCGGGTACTCCGGTTTCCTCCCACATTCCAAAAACATGCTAGGTTAATTGGTGACTCCAAATTGTCCATAGGTATGAATGTGAGTGTGAATGGTTGTTTGTCTATATGTGCCCCGTGATTGGCTGGCGACCAGTCCAGGGTGTACCCCACCACTCACCCGAACACAGCTGGTACAGGCTCCAGCACGTTCTCCCTGTGCATGTGTGGGTTTTCTATAGGTAATCCGGTTTCCTACCACATTCCAAAAACATGCTAGGTTAATTGGTGACAAAGTATGAATGAGTGTGATTGATTGTCTTCATGCGCCCCGAGAGGTGTACCCCGCCTCTCACCCAAAGACAGCTGGGATAGGCTCTAGTCAGGATAAGAGACACGGAAAATGAATGGATGAACATAACGTACATGGTTTTAACCTCAAATGTTTTTTATTCATCATATGTATGTTTTCTTAATCTAACGCATTTTTAACCAACCATGCTTTTAACCTAATATACTCTACATGGTTTCAACTTATCATATACATTTTTAACATAGCATAAATGTTTTTAACATAACATTATTCGTTTCCACATAACACGTTTTTTATCATAACATACTGTACTTGTTTTTAAACCTGACATACATGTTTTAACCAAACATACAGTTTTTAATATAAAATACATGTTTTTTACATAACATAACATGCATATTTTTGTAAATAGTGGAGTCAATTTTGAGTCTTCAGTTGACTTAAACTGTGTTTTTGTAAAGACCGGCAACAATATAAAGTCTTAAATAAACCTAACATACATGTTTTGTATACTTTGAAGCCAATAGGGAGGAAGTCACCATGTTTTGTTTTTTTTATACTCAAGTCAAATCAAAAATACCTTCTAGTAAAGATTACAGACACTCTAGACTAGAGTCAGCAATTATCTTAGCAATACATTTGTACAAATTGAAGTTAACCTTCATTCTTAAAGTAGCCTAACATGTATGTTTTTGTAAACAGCAAAGTAAATTCAAAGCCTTCAATGATCCATTGTAATATCATTAAACAGTAAAGTCAATGTAGAACAGAAAATGGCCAAGAGCTAACATTTTTCATAGCTTATTTCAACCCAAACAAACTGAATATCCTTGTTTTACCGCAACATTAATAAAATGCTGGTATTTCCAACTCACATATTTCTAGTGTTGTCATGTTATTAACAGAAAACCTCATTGAAAAAAAGGCTTGGAGGGGTGCGACCTGGTGCCCGCGGGCCAAACGTGGCCCGCAGGACACTAGTTTGAGGCCCCCACCTTGATATGAAAGTTTAATGTTAGTGCGGCCCGCGCAAGTTTGATATGAATGCTGTATGGTATCATGTACCCAGAAAAAATTATTACCTTTGATTAATGTTCATGTTAAAGGTTAAATAACTGTTAATAGTTATCCTCCCTATCCGTGTGGAAGTGGTAGGTTTTTGGCTATTTAAGTTCAAAGGTAATAACTTGAAGGCTACCGTTTAGGTCGCTAGCTCTCTAGTTTGCGAGTTAGCATGTGTCTCAAGACCCTGCAGTTGCGCAATATGTTGTAAATAAAAATAGTATAAATGTGACTATAGTCGTGTTTTGTCATGTCTACAGGGCTCTAATAATGCTTTGTTCATTTTAATCTGAAAAAAATAATTTGTCTACCCACCAACTATATGTGGTTTCTTAAGTTTTTATTATATTGCCGTTTTATTATTATTATTATTATAATATTTATTTATTTATTACTGATTGATTGATTTTCTTTATTCTTGATTTGTCTATTTATTTTTCATCTTATTTTGTGTAGAAAAATAAAAAGTAAGATATTTGAAAACAGTGGAATGTTTTATCAGAGCTTTTCTTGTAGAAAATTGGAACAAAAGCAAAGTTTTTTTAATTTTTTTGTTTTTGATGATGCGGCCCAGTCTCACCCAGACCCGAGCTCCAGTGGCCCCCAAGTAAATTGAGTTTGAGACCCCTTATGTAGAGCGTTCAGTGAACCTAACATGTGCAAATAATCATGTGTAATCTGACTACAATCACAATGTATTTGGACATATCCTGCTGACACACACATATATGTATAAAGATTTCATTAAAATGATGAGACTAAGGGTAAACATTTGTGAACAATATGTCATTTGTACTTTACTGTCATTTTGTTAACTTTTGGAGTGCTTATCAGTGGCCAATGTTTTGCACCCTTGACACTTCACTTGACTTTTACAACTTGAGAGCTGAAAATAGTACACAACATTATTTTAGAGGCCAAATAATCAACCCAATATAGTCAAGAAAGTATTTTGTCCCTTGATGAACAAAAACTGGAGCCCTTTAAGTGAGGCATTAGAAATCAGTCCAGTCTAAAGGTGAGCATTTTGTGTGCACGGAAGTCAAACAGCATGCACACGCAGGTAAACACCTCACCCAAGAACACTCACCTCCTCCACGGTGGAAACTGTTCCTCGACAGTCGCTCATTTTGGCCTGGAAGGTGGAGGTCCCCGGGGAAGACAGATCTTCATTTGTCAGCACCACAAAGTCAGAAATGCTGATTCTCTCCAGCATGGTTGCCGTTGCCGCGAAACTTTCTTTTGTAGCTCCCAAAAAACAAAATCAATGCGCAGAAAATAACGCAAAGTTTATACGCACGGGACTAATTTCCATTGGAAGTGAGGGGGGTGAGGAAGGTGGGAAAATTGTCCAAAGGTGTCCAAAAGTAGTCCTGATCGAGCTCGGACGAGAGACTGCGTGTGTGTGACTAGTGCACACTCTGACTCTATTGTGCACATTAGGGGGTGGGTGCGGTGATTCATATGTCGATACTGTAGATACCGAGGGTTGTATCAGGATTCGGTTGATGCTAGCAAGATGAGGTAAATAATTTTCATTTCCTTCAATGTCTGAGTTTACAGAATCTCCCACTTTATTTTAATTTTACATATAATTCCATGTAATTAAGAAAACGTGTACTTAATCTTGTTGCTTTTCGTTCTTACCTGGTATTGAGTCGATGTCAAAATTAGCCGTATAGCCCACCGCTAGTGGGAAGGGGGGCAGGAGGAGGGCGAGGGAGGCGCAACCTCTACTATCACGTGGTAATGTTTTTGTGTGGGTCCTGGCTGCTCCTGCTTGCTTTCCCATTCTTAACTTTCATTTCCATGCAAACCCAGGCGGGTGCTTGGTTGAATGAATGAATGAATGAATGAATGAATGAATGAATGAATGAATGAATGAATGAATGCCATTCTCTCACACTCCTGAGCAACAGGAGAAATGAGAAGGATGTCTAACTGTATAGTATAGCTGTATAGTTTCCATTCATTCATTCATTCATTTTCTACCGCTTTTCCTCACGAGGGTCGCGGGGGGTGCTGGAGCCTATCCCAGCTGTCTTTGGGCGAGAGGCGGGGTACACCCTGGACTGGTCGCCAGCCAATCACAGGGCACATATAGACAAACAACCATTCACACTCACATTCCTACCTATGGACAATTTGGAGTCGCCAATTAACCTAGCATGTTTTTGGAATGTGGGAGGAAACCGGAGTACCCGGAGAAAACCCACACATGCACGGGGAGAACATGCAAACTCCACACAGAGATGGCCGAGGGTGGAATTGAACGCTGGTCTCCTAGCTGTGAGGTCTGCGCGCTAACCACTCGACCGCCATGCCGCCTATAGTTTCCATTGTATCAATATTTTTTTTCACCTTTTTGGCGGCAAAACAGCATTATTCAAGCAACCTGGCAGCAGTTAACTTGTATCCATAAAAATAGGAGAAATGTAGAATTTGTTTTCTTAGATCTATTAAGAAAGTGGACCTATTATTCTAATTTTTGATGCTTTGTATTGAGTTGTGTACTCCTATAGAGCAGGTTTCTAGACCTTCCTGATTCTGCTCCCCTCTCTGCAGTGTTTCCATGGACTTCCTGCTCAAGATAAGATAAGATATGCAGAGTCAGTTAAGCAGTACAAAATACACAATATAGAAAAATAAACAATATAAACAACCCAAGTATTAACAAAATCAACAGTTTTTCCCAGAGTTATATACAATACAGTATGTAGATAATATGAAACGAGATGAGATATGTGCTTCTCACCCTATTTAATTTACTCCACACCCAGCCCTCCTTTAGGTACGCCCACTCCACTTTGATTGGTCACACTCCCAAGCGCTTCCGAGGACTTCCGGATATGAAGGTCCACATTTTTTTTACGTCAGAATGTTGAGAATACAACATTGTAACAACATTTATTGGTCAGAAAAGTAGAACCAGAAAAGTGGGAAAAGCATGAGGAGGGGTCTCAAACTCAATTTACTTGGGGGCCACTGGAGCTAGGGTCTGGGTGAGACTGGGCCGCATCAGGTTTTAAAAAAAAAAACAAAAAAAAACGCATTTATTAAAAACAAATTTTTTTTAAAAAAACTTTGCTTTGGTTCCAATTTTCTACAAGAAAAGCTCTGATAAAACATCCCACTGTTCTCAAATATCTTACTTTTTATTTTTCTACACAAAATAAGATGAAAAATAAATAAACAAATCAAGAATAAAGAAAATCAATAAATCAGTAATAAATAAATAAATATAATAATAAAAATCATAAAACGGCAAATAATAAAAAATTAAGAAACCACATATAGTTGGTGGGTAGACAAATTATTTTTTTCAGATTAAAATGAACAAAGCATTATTAGAGCCCTGTAGACATGACAAAACACGACTATAGTCACAGTTATACTCTTTTTATTTACAACATATTGCGCAACTGCAGGGTCTTGAGACACATGCTAACTCGCAAACTAGAGAGCTAGCGACCTAAACGGTAGCCTTCAAGTTATTTCCTTTAAACTTAAATAGCCAAAAACTTACCACTTCCACACGGATAGGGAGGATAACTATTAACAGTTATTTAACCTTTAACATGAACATTAATCAAATGTAATAATTTTTTCTGGGTACATGATACCATACAGCATCCATATCAAACTTGCGCGGGCCGCAGTAACATTAAACTTTCATATAAAGGCGGGGGCCTCAAACTAGTGTCCTGCGGGCCACATTTGGCCCACGGGCATCATGTTTGAGACCACTGAGCATGAGTGTTGTTCATCTACCACCCCCCCTGCTGGTAGAAGATATTACACCACATGAATCAATCACAATAATAAACAAACCTCTTTGTGGACTTTTTCAGCTCTTGCACAGGCGAATGAATGATTTTAATGTTTTTTAGTTCCCCCCGAAATGGACATCTGGTTATTAAAGTTATAAAAGGCTGACTAGGCTACTTTTTTTTCTTTGGATAGCTTGTGTGCACTCACACTGGTAGTCGTTCACACCGATAGACAAACTCCTTTTTGTGCAGTTACGCCTTCAACCAGCAATTAATGTTGTCACATGTGCACCATTGTGTATGTTTACACACATTCAGGCTGTTATGTGGGCCGAACACTCCTCATGTTAGATACATACTTTGTTAAAATGTGCAATGAAGGAAACACATGCAGCGTCTATTAAACATTAAGAGCCGTGCATGCCGGATTACAAGGAAGTGAGGGCACATCAACTCCAACCAAATTGTGACAAGGAAAAACACATTAGAATAAATACATGTAGCGTTTGGAAGACTCAAAAATATTGGGACAAATGGCCATTTGTCCAAAAGAAGATTTGTGACTGCCATTTCTGCATCTTGGAGCAAAGTTGGAAACATACAATTTTTAGAAGAAGAAGGGGGGGGGGGGGTAAAGTGTCTCATCCATCCACTTCATTGAATTGATTAATTATTCGATTCATTATGCATTCTGCTTACATGACGCCTGTCTGGGCTGATGAAATACGGTCTTGCAGCGTCCCAACAATACCCTCCTTCAGTTTCTTTGCAGGCCCCTTGTAAAAGAGGCCCTGCTTTTGTGCAACTGCCAGCCTTTCAGCTTTCCTGGGTGTTTTTGCAAAAACTTAACAAACCGGTCTGCTCGCACCGTGCACTAAAACACAGGGGAAGAACAATCTAATTACATTCCTTACTTGAATCTCTACATGCTACTGTAGATACCAAAAAAAAAAAATGAGTGAGGTCGCTAGGACATTTTCCCGTAGCGGATTTCCGTGCTACTTCCCAGCAGATCCCTCCAAAACATGCCCCCACCCTCTTTTTCTCTCTCCATTCCTCCAAGTTGACTCAGCTCCTCTAGGTCCTGCTATCAATTTACCAGCCCCGTCAAGGCAGGAGGCCCAGGCTTACGGTAAACTCGCTCCTCTTTCTGGTCGACATGGATGACTTGGAATGGGAGGAAATGGAGACAAAAAACAGGCTTGAATGATTGTAAAACATAGCATTCCATTTGTCCATTGCACCTGGATGTCTTTTAAAAACAAGCTTGTTGAAGGATTCTAGACCAGGGGTGGGCAAACTACGGCCCGGGGGCCACATCCGGCCCGCCAAGTGTTTGAATACGGCCCGCCCAATCTTTCCAAAGTATTTCATTTAAACTCAACATACAACCTGGCATCATGGCCTGAGCCAACCTTTTGATGGTTTTATCAATTTCGTTTTTTGACATGGTCTGTTGTTTACAAAGTGCTCCTGAAAAAAGGGACACAAGCACATAATAATAATAATAATCATAATAATTATTATTATTAGATTATTATAATTATTATTAGAACTATTATGGTTATTATAATTATTATATTAATGCTAATTATTATATTAATTATATATAATATTATTGTTATATTTGCATATTTTACATAATATTAATATAATAATTATTATTTAAATTTTATTGTAATTATTATAATATTTTATTATTTTTAAAATATTTAAATATAAATATAAAATAATAAATAATAATAGCAGATTGCATGACAATTTTACAATAATACCAGGTGGACTGTTACGTGTAAAATATATAGTTCCCCCCCCCCGAAGAATATGTTGTTAATAAACAGAAGTGTTGACTGGTCCCTCACTCTTCATTGGTCAGTCTACATGTCAATCAATATACACAGCACAAGTGATAGACTAACCAAGGAAGAGTGAGCGACCATAATTGGACTTAATGATCGGCTCGTTGGGTGACCAATCACTAGTACTATGTAATGATCAACATACAGATTGACCATGGAAGAGTGAGTGACCAATCGTTAGTAGCGTGTGTCACAATTAGCATATAGACCAGGCGTGGTCGAACTAAACATAACGCGTAACTTAAAACTGTTATTTCCGAATGCCCACAAGACATGCTGGGTAGTCACTATAAACAAGTCTAGTTATGGGTCAATCACTCTTCAATAGTTAGTCTACATGTGAATCATTACACGCAGTACTGCAAATTGGTCACTCTCTTAATTGGTCAGTCTACATGTAAATAATTACACATGGTAATGATTGATCATTCACTGTTCATTGGTTCATCTACATGTCAATCATGACACATAGTCACTCACTCTTCATTGGTTAGTCAACATGTTATTTCTCATCTCGTTTTATATTATCTACATACTGTATTGTATATAACTCTTGGAAAAACTGTTGATTTTGTTAATACTTGGGTTGTTTATATTGTTTATTTTTCTATATTGTGTATTTTGTACTGCTTAACTGATTCTGTACTCTTGCTGCTGTGCAATGCAAATTTCCCCACTGAGGGACGAATAAAAGCATATCTTAATCTCAATTTATTACCAATTACAATTAATTGGATCCTCACTCTTCATTGGTCATTCTACATTCTCAGTCATTACCAAGTATTAGGAATTGGTCACCTATGACACATGTCATTCATTACCAAATACTCAGAATTGGTCAATTATGACCTGTATTGGTCAGTCTACATGCGAGTCTATACAGAATACTCTTATCATTTTCAATTGACATAATTTCAGCGTTGTTGTCCATGAAACAGGAAGTAGCCTGCAAGGACATAGACATGTGAATAAAGAGTTCAAATTTGTTGGTGGTTGAATAATAGCCTACTTTGTTGCCAGGTTGATATTTGAAAATGATGAAAAACTTTATCTTTTACACATTCTTGTATACTTAAATGTACTCCTAAATCTATGATCTAATCTTTTCTGCCGCAACGCTCCAGTGACCCACAGAACTTTGACCTTCTGGGTGCCCTGGACCCTTTTTTTTCAGCTGGTTTCCTAGTCACAAAGAATGGTGTGCGTCTATTGTCAGTCTGCTTAGAGTGGGTTCATAGTTCAGCCCCCAGTCAGTGTCACGCTTCATGTCCACCTTTTCTCTCTACGCAGCACAATGTCACTTCACATTAAATCAATGGCCTTTAGGGTGGCCCCTGTAACATACATACTAAATGGACAGGAAATATGGATGTGCTGAGAAAGTGAATGTTAACTTAAAACATAGACCCATATGATATATAGCCAAATTAAATGTAAAGAAAGAACAATATACTGCATCATTATTATAAATATGACACATATATGTAGACCAGGGTTCAATTCCACTCTCGGGCCATCTCTGTGTGGAGTTTCCATGCTCTCCCTGTGCATGCGTGGGTTTTCTCCGGGTACTCCGGTTTCCTCCCACATTCCAAAAACATGCTAGGTTAATTGGCGACTTCAAATTGTCCACAGATATGAATGTGAGTGTGAATGGTTGTTTGTCTATATGTGCACTGTGATTGGCTGGCCACCAGTCCAGGGTGTACCCCACCTCTCGCCCGAAGACAGCTGGGATAGGCTCCAGCATCCCCCGCGACCCTCGAGAAGATAAGCGGTAGAAAATGAATGAATGATACATATTTTAAAAATTGATACAAAATTGCATAGGGTTAGGTGATGCTGCTGATCACCGTTCTGTGTGATGGAATGTCTTGTCTCATGTTGTAATACTGTAAATGATGTCACCACAGAGGTTCACTCATGTGTGTGTTTGCAATAACTTGCAATGAGTATCTTACAGCACTGTGGAGGAATTTATGCCCACTCCATCTTCGCGGAATTGTTGTTACAACATTGTTGTAATTCAGCTACAGGGTTTTCAAGCATGAACTGCATTTTAAGGTGATGCAACAGCATCCCAATAGGATTCAGGTCAGGACTTTCACTAGGCCACTCCAAAGTCTTCATTTGGTTTTTCTTCATCCATTCAGAGGTGGACTTGCTGGTGTGTTTGGGATCATTGTCCTGCTGGAGAACCCATGTTGGTTTCAGCTTGAGGTCACCAACAGATGGCCGGATATTCTCCTTCGTGATGTTCTGACCTTAACTGAGGCAAGTGAGGCCTGCCGGTCTTTGGATGTTGTTGTGGGGTCTTTTGTGACCTCTTGGATGAGTCTTCAATGTGCTTTTAGGGTCAATTTGGTTGGTTGGCCACTCCTGGGAAGGCTCATCACTGTTCTGTGTTTTCACCATTTGTGGGTAATGGCTCTCACTGTGGTTTGCTGGAGTCCCAAAGTTTTAGAAATGGCTTTATAACCTTTTCCCAGAGTTAAATAAACGTTTTAACAGGGGAGAGGGGCAATCACTTTTTCACACTATGTAGGTTTGGACTTATTTTCTCACTTCCTAGTAAATTCAGTTTCATTTAAAAATTTAATTTTGTTGTCACTGACTAATACCTATATTTTATTATCCAAAAATGTTTTACAAACAAATCAGGAAGGGGGCAAACACTTTCACACCACCGTATACTTATATATACACACAGATTACGTAAACTTACACATGCATACATACTGTACATATATATACATATGAATTGCATTGCAAAAGTTTAATCAAACATGGTTTCGGTATTCATTTCAATACACAATATTGTATTACAAAAACATTAAGTGCTGCAAGTCATACAAAAAAGCTTGTATGAAAACACATCAGCAAAAATAAAGTATAAATACAAAATCACCTATGTACAGACCAAAATACAAACAATGGACAATTGAAATTACTACAAAATTCTATCTTCAAACCTAAGAAAAAAAAACACACACCACGCACACACTATAAAACCTATTTCCAATGCTGTCAAATTCACACCCAAACTTTCAAGTTTTTTCTTTTTTTTGTTAGGACAGGACCGTTTAGCTTATCTCTGACAGCTGAGAGGAAAAGCTGAAAGAATGTCAACCATATCATCAACTTTATAGTTCCGAGTGGTGAGAGCGTCTCGGAATAACTCAACAGCTAAAATTCTGAATTTAAAAAAAGGAAAGAAATAACCACAACATGCATTAAGGGGCAAAAAAAACAAACAACCTTAACATGACAACATCAGAAATACAATACAATAGTAATTGTGCATTACTACGTCATTTAAAGCAATTATAAAAACAAATATTTTGGAATCTAGGCTTCCAAACAGATCCTTTGTTCACTATTATCCAAAATCTGTTCTGCTGAGCAATTGGTGCAGTCAGAATGATGCACCTTCGTTGGAAAAAACTTCACATACTTCATAAACTACTGCAGTTGACATGTGTTGTGTGCTCGGTGCTCTAGTATGGCTTTAAGTTGATTTCCTTCCAGTGATTTCAACCTGTAAAGCTGCACGGTGACGGCCATTAAAGCTAACAGTACAATGCTGCCTCCTATGGGACAAACGCTGACATGATATTAAGATTTTGGGGGCAAGGGCAAGACATAATTCCTGAGTTAAATGCGCTATAAACACTGTCCGCCCTCTGTTTTTGTCAGTTATGTGATATGTAGCATAACTCTGATGATTGAGATATTTAGGGGAATTGCAGCCAAGTTTGATAAGGCGGTAAAAACACAACCCTTGGCGTCAGTAAAACAAGCATCATAGTTTGTTCCTAAATGTCCATTCACAAAAGGTCATTGAGGTCGTACGTGTCGAAAAAGTCGGACACTCCCTCGCCATCCTCCAGGCTCCACAGGTAGTCGCTGTGGTCCAAAGGTGGGGAGAAACTGACAAAGGGAGTGTTGGGGTCGGCAGTGAAGGACGTACCGGGCAGCTGGTCCTCAGTGATCTGGAGCAGGCTGGGCGGCAAACCCAGAAGACCCTCCACATCCAGTAGAGAGGAGCTGTTTGCCGCAGTGGCGGAGGAAGGAACTGTGGCTGAGGTTGACACGTTTTCTGTGGGGGGTTAAAATTTAGTTACATTTTGTAGGGAATGACTAACAACACTGAGTTGTTTTATGGTAGTTTCAAACAAGTCATTTCATTTACTGCAGGTTATTATGTAAAAAAATCTACAGTTGAGCCACTGTTAGTGTATTGACCCAAATATAAGACAATATTTCCCTACAAAAGTCACAAAAAGACGTCTTCAAACTTCAAATTGGAGCTTTTCTTCTGCATACCTTCTACACTTTCTTCTTTGACGCAGAAACTCAGTGATGGCGCTGGGGTCGTAGTAGGCTTTTCGGGTGTGATTAAACTCTTAACAGGACTGGCGTCTTCGAGGCCCTCCTCTGGACACAGGTAGACCTCGATGGGGCCGTTCTTGCTCTTCAGATAGATTTGTAATGAGCCCTGATGTGTGACATAGAACAGAGACAGTTTGGCTTTGATCGGATCGCTCAGACAGATAATCTCTTAAATTATTTTAATCATAGTCCAAATATGTAAAAAAAATGGCAGTGGAAACAGGAGTTCAGAACATTCAGTGAGCGTTTCTACCATCCCATTGAAAACAATAAGCCTTTTCCACACAGGGATCCTGCATTTGTCCGACGTAAAAGTAAAACATTTCCATATATTTCACACAGAAACATGATCACTGTTGCCATCCAATTCATTGATTGCAGTATTCCGCGAAAGCACGCACAGCAATATTCTACTTTGCTTTGTTCTGTGTGAAATGTTTCGCAAATGCATGATGTCTCTGATGCAGGATCTCTGTGTCAAAGAGGTTTTTGTCAACCAAAGATGCATGTTCACCTCAGCCGTGTCCGGCACCTCCAGCTTTGTCTCGGAGGGGGCCTTGACGGCGACAACTGTCTGGTCCCTGAGGCTCGCGATAGATCTGATGTCTTGATACGTCACATAGCCCAATGTGAAGCAAAGGGGTCAAGGGTCACAACTTGTACATAACACAGAATACCATTTATTTATATACAGTATGTACAGTGCTGTAAAGGATATTTCTGATTGTCTTTGTGCTCCGTAAGCTGTTTGAGTTGGGTGGCGCTGGAGTGGATGAGTTCATCCAGGGACCTCTCCGCTCTCTCCAGGTCTCCCAACTCTTTCTTCAAGGCTCGAGCCTTCTGTCCTCCGCTGGCGCCACCTTCAAACACATCCCCGACCCTGCAGGAACAAGAGCACTGAGTTTTTGTCCCAAGAAAATATGATGGATTCCACAAATTGGCCATTTTGGCTTCCCATACCAGGGGTTCCAACCCCCAGGTCACGGGCTAGTACCAGTCTATGGGTGGGGTCAAGACAGGCTACCATGTGGGTGTGGGTTAAATCAGGGGTCCCAAACACGCGGCCCGTGGGCCAAATGTGGGCCGCAGGACACTAGTTTGAGGCCCTTGATATGAAAGTTTAATGTTAGTGCGGCCCGCGCAAGTTTGATATGGATGCTGTATGGTATCATGTACCCAGAAAAATTATTACGTTTGATTAATGTTCATGTTAAAGGTTAAATAACTGTTAATAGTTATCCTCCCTATCCGTGTGGAAGTGGTAAGTTTTTGGCTATTTAAGTTTAAAGGAAATAACTTGAAGGCTACCGTTTAGGTCGCTAGCTCTCTAGTTTGCGAGTTAGCATGTGTCTCAAGACCCTGCAGTTGCGCAATATGTTGTAAGTAAAAAGAGTATAAATGTGACTATAGTCGTGTTTTGTCATGTCTACAGGGCTCTAATAATGCTTTGCTAATTTTAATCTGAAAAAAATAATTTGTCTACGCACCAACTATATGTGGTTTCTTAAGTTATTATTTGCCGTTTTATTATTATTATTATATTTATTTATTACAGATTGATTTTCTTTATTCTTGATTTGTTTATTTTTCATCTTATTTTGTGCAGAAAAATAAAAATTAAGATATTTGAGAACAGTGGAATGTTTTATCAGAGCTGTTATTGTAGAAAATCGGAACCAAAGCACTGAAAAAAGTTTGTATATTTTTCTTTTTTTAATAAATGCGTTTTTTTTTTTTTTGGAAAACCTGATGCGGCCCAGCCTTGCCCAGACCCTAGCCCCAGTGGCCCCCAGGTAAATTGAGTTTGAGACCCCTGGGTTAAATAGTACAAGCCAATTACATTGTATTGCTTTCTATATTGTTATAGTTATTATTATTATTATTATTCTATATTGCTTTCTATCTGTATTGGATTATGTAGACATGGCATTGGAGGAACGCCTGCATCATCATGGACTAGTTGGGAGGACCCAGGGGTGGCGTACACCATTGCTAGTTACCTGAGGATCAGGCAAAAAGGCTTCATTATGACACCATTTCCATCTGTTCTCCCTTTGATCATCTTTTATTATACATTTTACTTTGTAAAATGTGTTTAACAATTAAAATTATAGGGCTTTGAGAGTCAACGATAGGCATTTTTATGGATGTGCCCATTATTATTATTAGCAAACAGTTACTTTATGGCTGTGTTGTATGATTCGATGCTTCTTAGCTGCCACTAGAGGGCAGATGGGTGCTTTTATTCCCCGTTTGGACCTCTTTCCACTTACAACCACTGGATGTTGTTCTTTGACTTTTTCCGGATCAGCTGGACTCCCTCCAGGACATTGGTGATGTCATAAATTCTTCTTTTTTGGACCTCCAGAACCTCAGTTGCCCAGTTCAGGTCCAAAACACCATCGGGAGACTCCGCGATGAGGCCCACAAATTTTTTAGTCAGTAGGCCCAAGGAGGTGTCGTATCTCGTTCGCTCACCCGGCGACTTTGGAGCTGAAAGCAAAGACCAGAGAATCAAGTTTTCATTATAATCATTGATTTTATTTATTGTTTAATTTTATTATCATAATGTATATATTGTCCATTCATCCATTTTCTGTAGCGCTTATCCTCACTTGGGTCGTGCGTATGCTGGAGCCTATCCCAGCTGACTTTGGGTGAGAGGCGGGGTACACCCTGGACTGGTCGCCAGCCAATCACAGGGCACATATAGACAAACAACCATTCACACTCACATTCATACCTATGGACAATTTGGAGTAAAATTTATTTGAATGATATATTATGAGATAAAAGTTGTGCTCTCACTTCTTGGACTTGCTGCAATGCTGCCTTTGCCTTTAGGGGTGCGAAACTCCGGGAGGAAAATTGGGTCCTCCAGATCCAGCTTCCTTTTAGCCTATAGGAAGTAGAGACATGCATATAAAACAAAAAAATAAAACAAATCTATTCACCAACCAAACGCCAATTCCCTTCAAGTCCCTATTAGCAAAAGGCTTCCAAGCTTCCTCCATTGATTTGAATACATTCAATCATAAAACCGAGGCAACAATTCAGTCAAAAGTGCTAAAGGAAGGCTGAAAAGTTACCCCCCCCCCCCATCATAAATGTGCCAACAGCCCTCAAGTACTAGAACAAAGCATCCCCTCACACTTTCCCATGCAATTCAACAGTGGCAGCTCGTGTAGGTGGGGAGATGGTGGTGGTGGTGGTGGGGGCAGTGGGGGAATTAATCACCTCTCAACCCACTGCCGGCATAACGCCAGGAAATCCTCAGAATCAACCCTCCCCCTTAAGCCTTCCCACATCTCCTTGGCTCTTCCACAGTGAAACCCATGAACGCTACACCATGAATACAAAAGTGATCAACTAACTCACAGTATTAAAATAATTAAAACCATTTAGAAAAAAAACACCAGTCCTAACATTTTCATACAGCTTAATAGAGCTTATATTGATGCCTTTTGAACTGGCTGATGACATCGACATAAGCGGTTGTGGACCCAAACTCACCATTGCTTTCACATTTAGTTCTTGTGATTTTTGCTATAGACATAAGAAGAAGTGGTTTTAGTAAAGGATTTTCTTCCGGTGTGAGTGAGTAAAGTTACAAGAGAAGTCGTAATCTTACGAGAATAAAGAGAGTAAAGATAATCTTGAATTTGTTGTGTATTTTGACTACAATGATAATACACCTTCGAAGTGTAAATTATCTTCAACAGCTGAGTCGTCTTGTTAGATAGTGAAAGCTGCCATTGTGCTAATAATGTACGACACGTCCACCTGTTGGCTGGCGACATCTGGAGCTGCAGAAAATGGACAAGTAAGGGTTTAGAACCCTGCAAGAAAATGGACAAGTAAGGGTTTTGAACCCTGCAAAGTATCGCCTATTGGCATACAGTGGCGTGGAGTGAAGTGGTTTTATTTATTTATTTGATCTGAAACATTTTAAATATTATTCATTGACAACACAACTGAACACAAAATCCAAACCTACACAGCCCTGTGAGAAAAAGCGATTCCCCCCTTGTTAAAATGATAATGGTTTTATTTCATCTGAACATGCATCAGATTACAATTGAGTGCATCCCATAATCAGTTCACAGTTCCACATGTCCAAAAGGAGTAGGAAGAAGCAAAGCTTATTAAATCCTACCCCTCCATCTGGTACTTTTACAATCAGTAACTGTTACATTTGTTCACTTCCTGACCCCACAAGACCCCACAATAACATCTAAAGAAATTGAAGAACTGCCTCAGTTAAGGCCATTGTTCATGACTCCACCATCGGAAAGACACTGTGCAAAAACGGCTTGCATGGTTCCAAGACCAAAACCACTACTGAACTGCATTATCTGCTTAGCAACATACTAGCTTACTCTGTTTGTTGTTGTGTCAGTGTTACTTAGCATTGACTTCAGGTAGCTTTTATGTATGCATAGGGATTTTTCTAGGAATCCAATATTGCATTTAGAAGCCATCATTAGATACATTGTAAAGTGGCTATGTAGTGAGTCACTGCTACTGAGCAAACTTCACTCCTTTATCTGCAAGTACTCGCAGTATCACAACGCTCACGTTTTACACCGGTGACCTCACCCCACCTAAGTTTGGCATCACAAGCCTCCCACCCAGTCAGCCTGACATATTGTAGCCGCCGCAGGAGTCATCAGTTGAAAAGTGCGCATCAAACCTTTCCTGTCAGGCTGGTATGAGACTCCAGATTCCAACTGAGCCAAGGGCAAGTTACAGTACGTCTTGCAAATAGTGACTCTTCTTCAGTACACAACACCCCCTTTTACTACCACACCCTGGTCGTAGTGGAAGTAAAACAATGGCTGCATTGCTGATGAGAAACAGGAGTAGGGTGGATTTTGAGCTTTGGCGGGAGTTGACTTTGGCGGGAACTGATTGAGTTAACATTGAGCCGTGTTTTTAGACAAGTTTCATACAAGTGGCGCATCAGTGACAGTCGATTTTGTATTTATATGCCTTTCACACAGAACCCATGGAAACACTGATGGATATGCATTCATACTACACTACACTACACTCTTGGGCTGACTTTGGTGCTGTTCACACAGAACACTGACATGGCAAAAAAAATGACAATTTCAATGACAAATAAATGTGGGATCAACTGCTGCTACTCTGATGCGTACATATTGGAAAGTCTATAGTGAAGAGGCTTACTTTCACTGGTATGGCATTGAGGGATATATTTTCACTTCGCCTCCCCCATTCCTTGTTAGGACTGCTCATGCAGCAAAAATCTCAGTCAAAGCCAAGAAAAAGCTGTCAATTTTATAGAGAAATAAGATTATTTTCAATAGAATGACAATGCAAGATATGCCGTCGCACATCTTTGACAATGTTGGTGCTGTTCACACAGAACAGCAAGGCATAAACATGGCAAAGTTAGTTTTTATATCAACTCTGTCACATCAAATTTGCCCTTTTTCTGTGGGATTTTAGAAGCCTATTATTTTAAATGGTATGCTTTCACAAAGGCGTCACCGCGCCTCTGTTGCCATCTTTGAAGTTGGAATATTCCAGGATCAACTTTGGTGCTTTTCACACTGACCGATAACATGGGGCAGACGGTGCAAAAAAAATCCTGGCTTTATTGGGCTGTGTGAAATGGGCTTCCAATTGTTTAGTGTCAGATTTGATCCTAATAATTTTAGTGACTTTTTCGTTTACCATTCAAACCATGTGTAGGCTACCAAACTAATCGATTTGTGCCACGCCAATTTTTGTCATTTTCCGTTTGTGTTCTGACCATTTATTGTTAAGTTTGTGATATCACCAACTACAGGCCTGGCATGCACATTACAGCATTTTCAGTTGCGTTTGCACGTCAAAGTGAATGGTGATAGTCTTGACAGGGTTGTTGTTATGTAAATATAAACACACAGTTGGCAACGTGGCCATCGTCACACCCTGAAGGTGACAGCCTCCCTAGGGGCTGGGTGGTGGTCGCCATACGGGTCTCCAAGCCGAGAAAACAAACACGCTTCATAAGAATAAAAAAAAGATGATTAAACTGACAACACGGTGCCGCCATTTACGGACAATCCATGTAGTAAACAGATCCTATGGGAGTGAGGTGGAGAACGCATGTGAAAGTTAAAACGTCTTGGACTTTGGAAGGATCTTTTCTTTAATCGTGTAACACATTTAAAAAACTATCAATATGGAAAAAAATGTTTACAACACTCTGTTTGCCTTTTATTACACCTAGTATGATTAAAGACGCTTTAGTAACATTATTATATCTCCATCACATTTTAACGGTTGCAGTTTCTGAAAAAAGAACCGCTGTAAACCAGAGATAACCAAAATGCGGGCCAATAGCCATTTTCGTCCCAATCGTGATGACACCCCTACAAAAAACATGTTATTGAGCTCTACTGCAGCGGAACCTCGGTTAGTGTGATTTTTGGTTAATGCACATTTTCCAACCCTTTGTATTGAGCTGTGGTCTCCAATAGAGCAGCTACACACAATAACCTGCACAGAAAACTTTAGATTTTCCAGAATCTGCACCTATGCACCATGTGCTTCCTCCCAAAACGGTCTGATTTAATTTAATCCACCCTTATTCCGCCTCATTCCGGCATGCCAAATCTATTGACTATGCTAACTATGAACCATATATGGAAATCTGCCCCTCTGTGACATCACAAAGGAACGGTTTGACTACGCCTTTTCAAACAGAGCATTTTGAGCCATCCCAAACTTCTTTCAGGGCTCACTTCCAAATGTGCAAACCTCATTATCTGAAAATTTGGCATTGTTTAACATGAGAATACAACATTTTAACTACATTTATAGGTCAGAAAAGTGGAAAAAGCATAACAGGTCCCCCTTTAACAGACATTTTACAGCAACATTTTTACTTTCCTTCTGTACATTTAACCCTTTGAGTACAATATGTCATGTTGTCAATACACCGTATGAGTCCAGCTGTGTTCTTAGTGTATTTTTTTTTAACCACAAAACATCCTTGTTGGCTTGCTAATACATGGAAACAGGCACCAAAAGTCAGCTCCGTCACTACTCTACAATGTTATCAGCGGTTGATGCTGTAGTTCTTTGACAACACAGTTACGCCACAAGTCTACGATTTTCTTATTGATGAGGGCGTAAACTAACCCACAATGGAGCCAAAGAAAGTTGAAAGTGTCAGCACTTTGACAAAAGAAAGTGACACTATTATTATACACTATTGACTTATTTGTTTGCAAAACACACAAGGCAGCAACCTTGTGGATCTTTCTGCCGCTGCGCCGTCTTTGGCTATCACGTCTTTAGTCCAAGTCCCGTTCTTTATCCCTTTCAGTCCTCATTTATATGCCTTGGAATGTAAACTAATACCATAAAAGTGGGTTCCGTGTTAACATTTTTGGCTTTCTGGAATGGATTAATTGGATTTATATTATTTCTTAGGAGAAATTTTATTCACTTCGGACCGTCTGGAACTGATCGATATCAACCAAGGTTCCACTGTATGTTCTTTTATTAACAAGGGTCCTTTTTTCCCCTCACACAATACAAATATCCAATAATCATTGATAAATTGCTTATTAGCTAACCTAAATATGGCTCGTGATTGTTGTTGACAGACGTGGGTCAAGCTGCCATGTCACATGAGGACAGCACTGTCAAAGGTAAAGAGGAATTGACCAATGGGCGATGTTGCAACAGGCCATGGCAGGAAAAGTGTGTGTTTGTCTCACAAAAGACTAAAAAGGCCTAAATCCTTCTTTATAACAGTATAGAATTCACGTGTGCCACTGTTTCGTAATATCAGTGATTGGTTTTAAACTTCAGCAACACAAAGTGAACAATGTGGGTTTGCACACGAGACCCAATGAGTCACTCAGTTTCCTACATGTCGTATTACAAAACAGTGGCAAAACATTAGACCACTCTCTTCCTTTGCCGAAAAGCGCAACTGATGATTCCTCTGCAGGGAAATGTGCCGTTTAAAAAATGTGCTATTTTCTGTTTAGATTATTTTTTAAACTCCATTTTCATTCATTCATTCATTAACTACCGCTTATCCTCACGTGGGTCGTGGGCATGCTGGAGCCTATCCCAGCTGTCTTCGGGCGAGAGGCGGGGTACACACTGGACTGGTGGCCAGCCAATCACAGGGCACATATAGACAAACAACCATTCACACTCACATTCATGCCTATGGACAATTTGGAGTCGCCAATTAACCTAGCATGTTTTTGGAATGTGGGAGGAAACCCGAGTTCCTGGAGAAAACCCACACATGCACGAGGAGAACATGCAAACCCTGCACAGAGATGCCAGAGGGTGGAATCGAACTCGGGTCTCTCACTGTATTGCCTGCGCGCTAACCACTCATCCACCGTAAAAAGTAAATTGATATCACTAAGCTGCATTTAATGCACATCGTCATTTCTGTTGACAAAGTTGTACTTTGGGTTTTCACTGTAATTTACACTATATCATGGTAATATTGTGCTAAACTGCTTTATAATATATTATTATAATATTACAATATAATATATGCAAAAATCAATATTCCAATGACTTTCTTCTGTTTAGCTAAAAAGGTCTTTACAGTTAAAATGTGCCACCGGTTGCGTTTACCATATTAGTATTAAGATAAGAAAAGCATTTTCACATATGTATGATATATTATTTGTTAAAGTTGTACAACAAGGCTGTGCAAGTAGTGGGCAGTAACAGTGTGCCAATACTACGTTGATATCCCACTTTGACACCAATAACAATAGCATTCAAACAATATCCCATTGCTTTTTAAACGCCTCTGGTGCACATTTGGGTATTTATCTCCAGGTAGGTCAGAGTGTGGGAGGGGCAAAGACTATATACTATCAGTGTGCAAACACGCCGAGTATATTGCATCCTTATCAGCAGCTCGTCGCCCAGTTGTGATGACCATACAATAAGGACTATCAGCTGGTACAGGACTGCTGATGTTATGGTAATACATTTAAGCAGTACCTGAATGCAACTTCTGACTATTAATGACTGCATGTCCACGTTAGCGTATGATTAGCCAAGTAGCTTACTTTACTTCCTAATCCTCTTGCGGTAGTTAGTGAATGCAGGCGTGAGGGCAGGGGGAGGGGGGGTTAACATAAGATTTGTTGTGAGGCCCTAACTAGTGTCACCCACCCTTAACCTTTTTAGCTTTGGTGACCTGCAATTGACAAACAACAGCTGCTGGTTCGAGTGTACAGGTTAGACTAAACCTCTTCCAGTTTTAGTGACAAAACAAGTGATAATGTAATATCTATGTAATATCTAAACATCTCATTCAGAATTGATTTTTAGAACATGCCAACCAATAAACATGCTGGTTCTGAAACGTTTCATACCAAATACCATCATTTTTTGCTACCTCTGCTTGAACTTGCAGGTAGCTGGCTTTAAAAATAGAACAGAAAATTCATTCATTCATTCATTTTCTACCGCTTTTTCCTTACGAGGGGTCGCGGGGGTGCTGGAGCCAATCCCAGCTGTCTTTGGGCGAGAGGCGGGCTACACCCTGGACTGGTCACCAGCCAATCACAGGGCACATATAGACAAACAACCATTCACACTCACATTCATACCTATGGACAATTTGGAGTTGCCAATTAACCTAGCATGTTTTTGGAATGTGGGAGGAAACCGGAGTACCCGGAGAAAACCCACGCATACACAGGGAGAACATGCAAATTCCACACAGAGATGGCCGAGGGTGGAATTGAACCCTGGTCTCCTAGCTGTGAGTTCTGTGCGCTAATCACTCGACCGCTTTTACTAAACTTGTAAAATCAAAATACGGTAGACCCCCACCTGATCTAGTTTTGACAGTTGTGGACCTGCACTGTTACTAGTATTGTGATGGTATTTATATGGTAACTAAAATACACAGTGGTTGGATGGATTTCAACATCCAGCAGAAAGATGCTTTCACACGACGTGATGTGGAACTGCATGTTTTGCAAGTACAATACTGTCCATTGTATGCCTGTGTCAAACTCAATTTAAAATGTGTTCCTTAACAGAGAGTGGAAATAGGCATTTTTAGGGTTATATAAAGGTGTGTCCATTATTTACAGTTTTTTGCCATTCATTAGGTGTCTTGGACCGTAAACCCCGCCGACCATTTCTCCTAAACAGTACAGCTTGGTTCACTGATCTTGGTTGCATTTTAACACAGGATGCTACCAAAATCTCAACTGGGCAGGATCCTGTCTGTCGAAATATGCGGATATTATGTTGGCGTGTTGTCAAAGCTCACTTTGTTTGTTTCTGTAAAAGAAGCGGTTCAGCTGTCGACGCAAAAGCGACATACAGCGTTTTCTGATTTTCCCAGTTAAAAAAATTAAAATTCCGGGCACCCGGAATGCTGTTTTCTATTTGGATAGAATATCAGAATATGCCTGAGATTACCGTTTTTAAATGGAAAATCACCCAGAGACCTCTGCCAAGCACCATAGTTCCCCCCATATTGTGATTTACACTCAAAATATTAGTCTTACATTCATTTTATTTTCATATTTAAATTCCTTGACCATGAAAACATACCTCACATTAGCATGCTAACAATGCCGACATGCTAATGTTACACCTAGCATGATGGTGTAAGTGTTCATATAGTGTCTACCCATGAAAATAGCAAAAAATGCTAATATGCTAACACCTAACATGATAACGTTAGCATACTAACATCTAAAATGAAGGCTAATGTCCCGAACAAGTGCTTTTTATTTCTATTTCTTTGTGGCGTTATATGGACAAATGCATAAAATGCTCCTCTCTCGCAACGTTAAAGAATCCTTTATAAAATTCCTGGATCGTACTGCACCATAGTTCCCCCTATATTGTGATTTACACTCAAAATATTAGTCTTACATTCATATTTAAATTCCTTGACCATGAAAACATACCTCACATTAGCATGCTAACAATGCCGACATGCTAATGTTAGACCTAGCATGATGGTGTAAGTGTTCATATAGTGTCTACCCATGAAAATAGCAAAAAATGCTAATATGCTAACACGATAATGTTAGCATACTAACATCTAAAATGAAGGCTAATGTCCCGAACAAGTGCTTTTTATTTCTATTTCTTTGTGGCGTTATATGGACAAATGCATAAAATGCTCCTCTCTCGCAACGTTAAAGAATCCTTTATAAAATTCCTGGATCGTACTGCACCATAGTTCCCCCTATATTGTGATTTACACTCAAAATATTAGTCTTACATTCATATTTAAATTCCTTGACCATGAAAACATACCTCACATTAGCATGCTAACAATGCCGACATGCTAATATTACACCTAGCATGATGGTGTAAGTGTTCATATAGTGTCTACCCATGAAAATAGCAAAAAATGCTAATATGCTAACACGATAATGTTAGCATACTAACATCTAAAATGAAGGCTAATGTCCTGAACAAGTGCTTTTTATTTCTATTTCTTTGTGGCATTATATGGACAAATTCAGAAAATGCTCCTCTCTCGCAACGTTAAAGAATCCTTTATAAAATTCCTGGATCCATTATGAATTTATGAAGTTATATAAGTCAAGTTTTATATCATTCCAGTTTGGCAAGTATATAAAACTGAAAACACTAATGGCGTGCCATAGCCCATAGCCTCAATAGTAGCATTTGAGCATCTCTGGTGTGCGACTCGTGGTACTTGTACCACAGTTTGAGAACCAGTTGCTCAGATGAGTCTTTTGAATGCACCGTTTGTCCATTATGACCCCTGACCCCATATGAACAGGATGCACAGGCAAACAGGTGGGGCAGCTGTCAGTTACATCCCTAAAAAAACTGTCCAAATGTCATTTGTGTGCCAGAAAATGTGAAACTTTACTGCGACTTTAAAGTGAACAATGTTAGCTTCTTCACAATAATGGACACGTTCAACGTCACTCTTTTGCGTCATAACCCACGAAAACATGCATAGCAGTGCACTATTATTCCACACACACAAGTCACACAATAGTCACTCCGTTGTTCGATTCCTTACCGGCAGTCGTCCGGTAGATGATCTGACCGGCTTGGCTTCGGGTCCATGGGGGGTCGAGTACAGGCTGTGGGCTCTTTGTTCCACCGTGGTTGTGTTGGAGCAGATCTGGCTGAAGTAGCCCACCGGTACCGTGCTCAAGGGCGGACTAGACAAGCCGGTGCTGAAGAAGTCAGCTTTAGCAGGGAGGCTAGCCAGAACCTTCATCTTGGGCTGGCTGGCCGGCCGAACCGACGCCGGGGAGACGCCTTTGGGCAGCCGCATCATTTTTAAATCCGTCAACAATCGTGCTGGATTTAAAGACTAAAACGGTTCTAGAGGGCTAAGAGAACCACACAAACTAAATGCATGAGTGAAACATGCAACAACCCTCAAGTGGTGACGTCAGTAAAACAGGCTGCTTTAAAACAAAAAGTCTACACGAAGTCGTCCTAAAGTGACAAAAACATGTCTGAAAGTGTACAAACTTGCACAAAAAGAGGACCTACAGCACACAGAGTTCAGCTTCCGGCTTTTTTATGTGAACAGTCCGACCCAGTCCGCCCAGGCAGCTCCACCAGTCAATCTCCATTCAACAAGAACAACAACTCAGCTTTTTTTAGCGCCAAACTTCGTCGCGCGAAATTTAGATCTCCCGCGGTTGAAACTCGAATCTGATTGGCTGACGGCACGCTCGGCTTGTCAGGATTTACATAAAGCAGTTGAGTGGCCACGAAGGGGGTTGGTCTTCTTAAAGAGACAGTAGCCTTTTTTTTTTTTTTACATTGAGGACACATTGTTCTTAGAGACCGACAAAAAGTGTAAAAGTTTGAATAGGACGAGGGAGAGTGTGATTAAATGTAACTTTAATGTTGTTAAAAAAGTAACAAATTAGGAATGACAAGTGTTTATAGCCATTTGGGTAACGATTAGCCTGCCGTGCAATGAAATTGTAACAAAAAAAATATATAAATATGCATCAGAACATTTGTAGTCCCTTAACCAATTACATTAACAACTAAATTAAATATAACAATATTTGAAAATACATTAATAATGATTTTAAAGATGATACTATAAAGTGAAAAAATCTATTGTATGTATTTGGCATATATTATTTATACACAGAATGTTTCTATACAAATGAATAAATGACATGAATTTCTTTTCTATAAAATAATTCCACCATATATATGCATGTATGTGCATAAACTGTATATAATATAACATGTGAAATTCAGACTATATATTAAACTTTATTCATGTCAGTGTTCAAAATAGCATGTGTGAGAAGAAAAAAGGGTCATCACACACAAAGGCTATTGTGGACTACAGGCTAAGATAGTTTGTATATGATAATTGGATTCATCCAGTAACACTCTTGCTTATTGGCTCAGAAAACATACTGAAAGAAACCAGCCCCTCCCCCACACCAAGCCATATGACATGCCCCCCTTCCCGCTCCGCCATCTCCATTGGCTGGCTGGGACATCCCACTGAGGCCTTTTGTCATAGTTGGAAGCATATATCATGTGAAGCTAGCATTATTTGCCACCAATATTAACATTTGTGCAGTTTAGTCATGTAAAAATAAATAGATTTCTACTGTTCTTATATCCATACAAAAAGGAATTAAAAATGAGTTAAATGTTGGTTGAAATATAAACAATGAACAATAGCATTAGTATGAATATGACTATACCCGTTGATGCATCAATGCACTTGTATGTTGAAGTTATATTATTTTACCACAATATTACCCTCATGCAGATCTAATGTTTGGAACTGGTAAAAAGGTTTAGGTTATTGTTTACTTTTTTTAAGAACTGGCTTCCTTCTTTTGACCTTCAGTGATTACCGTACTGCAAGTTTGTAGCATCTCCGTCCCATAGTACCCCCTTGTGGTACAATTTGTTACATGCAGTGTCCCTTCTCATGTCCCTCGTATTACATTTTTGAAAGCATTTTAAAGCATTCATCATGTTCATTCTTTCATCATTCATTCATGTATTCCAATAATAATTCAAAAAAATTATCCTTATTCTGATTACTAATGCCAAAAAAACTGTTATTATTAGACATATTGTATTTTGCATTAAAAATATGAATCAATCAGTTACAAAAGTAACTGGTATTATCATTTTTAAAATTGAGATAGGCTATGAATTATTATTAATTATTACTATTATAACTATTATTATTGTTGCAAATTTCCCCACTGAGGGACGAATAAAGGCATATCTTATCTTATTAGCATGAGATGTAACACTGCCACCTTGTGGCATAATTTCGTGCGTTCACAGAAATTTCATATATTTCATGTATCATATATTTAAACCAATTTTCAAGTGTTTTTTGCATACAAAAAACAACCCAAGAAATACAGAATTGTATTATTAAACCAATTCTTCAAATATATTGCATACAGTATACGGACAGAATCAACCTAATTTGGCATGCTAACCGCTTGGTTCGTTATATCCCGGATGTCCTAATATGGTTTGTACAATCGCACAGTCGCTTATTTACCACTAGATGGCAGTAAAGATTGAAGTTGATATCCGCTTTTTAGCACTCATGATCGAACTATACAGTATATACAGTCATGGAAAAAAATATGCCTTGTACAACTAAAAGCACAGTTGTTTGGACAAATATAATGATGACAACAAACAACTTGTAAGACTAAATTTTTGTTGGCAAAACAATGTTATAGATGTTCATGTAAGAATATAAGTGATTTTGAAAAACTCTTGAAATCCATGGAGGTTTCTAGATATCATCTCTTGAATTAAACTGTCATGAGCTATTTATGTTATCATATACCTTTGGTTGTATCAGGCATTAAAGTGAACATATTTTTTCCATGCCATTTAATTGGAGGAAGTACCCGCCTTTTACCACTAGATGGCAATGTAAGTCCACTGTTTCTTTAGCTGTAGGTTTTGCATGGCTACGTTACATGGCATTTCAAACATGTTTTAGCCAGGTGAGGCCATCAGAATAATGAAAAAACATCTTATCCAGTCTACAAGCTGTATAGATTTTTGAGTAGTAATTCCAGCTACCGCCACAAGAGAGCGCTGTTTTCCCATTTTTGACGAACACTACATCTTACCTGGAAACATTCAGTAATGAGTGTTTTCAATGGCTTAATATGTCATATAGTACTGTGGAATATGCAAATAAAGCGTTTTGAGTTTGAAACCGTTACATTATTAGGTGCACCTGTCATCAACAAAGGAATACAATAGGAGTTAATTCATTAATGAATTAATGGAGAAAAATCTAGAGAGTAGTCCAATTCAACACCTCAAAAATGAACTTGATTCGGAAGTAACTCTGCTTCAATATCAAAAGCTAAATGTCCTAACATATCAAACTAATCGTGCACAGGAAACCCCCCTTAATTGATTTTCCACTCAAGTTAACGCAAAAAGAATACATCCTGTGGTAAGCGACATCACACCAAGCATGAAACCAAATCATTTTGTTGTTGAACGTTTTATTTCGTGACATAACCACACATACTTTACAATAAAGAGTTTATAAAACTCACTGAATAGTGTCTGTGGAAATAAAACAATCCCCACAGACATTTACAAGTAACTCTATTATAGAGTTTGGATTATCATAAAAAACCTATTTGGCAAAAAAGAAACAAAAAAACCCTCACATACACCCCTACCAAGTAGATATGTACACATTTTGAATGGCGGTGTAACAGCGGCCGATTCATGCGAGAGTGAATGCGTTTACAATTTGGAATGTAATGCAAAAAAAAAAAAAAACAATTCAATGTATCGGGATGTTTCCAAATTGAGGCTTTGGTGTGTTGTTGTGTCCATCCTGGAGCAAAAAAAAAAAAAAAGTCGGAAAAGAGTCAGCTCTTTCCATCTTTTCTCCTCCACTCTCCCACATACCTATCCCACCCTCTCTGCCCCTCTTGTCCTCTTGCCTGGAGTGAAGTGGAGACATGTGTTTCCCTGCACCTGCATGGAGAAAGAGAGGGGGGGGTTAGAAAAAGGAAGAAAAGTGAAGTCAGATCTCTCACCCCTGCCTCCCTCCCCTCCCTCTCTGTGGAGCGGAGCAGACAGAGTGGCGCCGAGCATGGAACTTTCATTAACCCCAGGCAGATAGCGATGAATCCGCTTACACATGGGCCCCGACTCGCCTAATTAGCCACTGCGGTGGATGGGTGGATGGTGTAGCTCCCATTTCCACGCACATCAATGCCTTCTAACATCAATGCCCTCAACTGTGGCGTCTTAGGTCTCATTTTCAAGTCATTTCACACCAAATATGTCAATTCTCTGCTCCTCTACACCAGCACATAAGACACGTTTCATCGGCTCACTATTGACTGCTTTATTTACTTTCTATTAGAGGCTAAAACTACTGGATCATTTCATCATCTCTGCACTTCCTGTTGCTCAGTGAACCTCAGTGGTGGTTATTTTTTGAAATAAGTCATCCATCATGCCGTGACTATGCTGATGTTCTTGTGTCTCTATTCAAAATCTCATTGGGAACTACCTTCAATTTAAGCAACTGTTAAACTGGTGAATGCCATTCAAAATGTCATTCGCCTTTTCTTCGATTTAAGGTTCCATTCGGTTGACCTTATGTCGATGATCTTGCGCCTCAGTTCAAGATGCTAAGACTTCAATTTAAGTAACAGTTAAAAAAGATTATGTGTCACTGTTCAAAATCTTAGTGGCAACTGTAAAAGAAACCGACATGGCTGACTCTCTTGTCCGGAACAATGAAAAGCGGAGTTGACCTTTGCCCCCACCGTGTGATTCAAAAGGGTGTTTAATTGGTGAAGGAGTGGTACATACCATAATGATACATCCTAATGGCACAAACGTCCATCTTTGGAGAAAGTTCTGGTGAGGTCAGCAGCCTACAAGATCAGAGGATGAGCTTTTAACATGAAGTTTTTATGACATCACACAAGAGAATTGGAGTCAACCTTAGCAACAGTAGCAACAGTCAAAAGCCTGCTCACCTTTATCGACAAAAGCATTTGTGGCTCTTCCGCCTCCAGGGCGATCTGTAGATCGAAGATGTAGTCGATGACGTGCTGCAGGATCTCCACCTGGCTCACCGTCTTGTTTTGAGGGATGCTGGGGACGAGCGCCTTGAGGCGGGAGTAGCAGTCGTTCATGTCGCACAGCGCACCGGATGGCTCGTCCACACACGCGTGTTTATTCCGGCTGATGGCCACGCTGTGCTCCGAGATGCAGCACACGGCCTTGTAGCAGCTCCTCACCGAGCGGACGGGACTGATGGCTTTCATGGCGGACCTTTAAGAAGCGAACTACAAGCGAAAACTAGCTTGACCTCCGCCTTGTTGAGTAGCACCTTCAACGCTGTCAAAAAGGGACGCTACAGTACACATTTATACAGCAGGAGCGCGGTCACGCCCCCTTACCCGCACTCGTCTTTGATTGGATGCTGCGGTGAGAGCCTGTTTCTCATTGGCTGCTAGTGGAAGAGGGCTGAAAAGAATGAGGAAACAGGACTGGGGTTGCCTCAAGGGATTGTCAATCAATTACATCGTCTTGGCTCGCGAAAAAACAAAATATCACATCATATTTAAAATCCTTACACGACTCATTAGTTACGGTTATGTAGTGTAGCAAAATCATATTTGGAGCATGTATACATTAACATATTATATTTTGGGGGAGTCATTTTTATTGGAATTTCGAACATATTCACAGGTAAATAATACTACATTTGTTTTGCAAGCTATTTTTTTTATACCTATCGGCACTAAAATATAGAATAATACTTTTGTAATATGGGTATTTGAAAAATAAAAAGATTAACCTAAAAACATAAAATATGTTTCAACACTGTCTACAACTTTTGCAATAACTTTTCTTCCATGCAAGCTCAGCAAAGTAAAAAAAAAATCTTGCAATCCCTTTTAGAAAATGAAATGATATGCCCCATGAGTATTATCTAGTTGAATAGTTAGGCAACAGTGTTGTTACTAGCGTAATGAAGGCAAAAGGTCATCTATCTTGCACATCTGTCTCTTGTAGAAAAAAAATAAAACAAAAGTGCAGTGAAACAATCGGAAAGTCCTCTGACAGGGAAGCACGTCCCGTTCTGCTCCTATATTTGTGTCTTATCCCCCCCCCCCCCCCCTTCTTTTTTTTCTCACAATCCTGTTTTGTAGAGGAATGCAGGCCCAAGCCAGCTGTGTGTCCTATCCCGGCCCAGCTGTGTTGATCTAACGCGCCAGTCCCAGACATGCTGGCGCCAGCCTCCTGACGTCATCCATTCACCCCGACGCGCACTCCCTCTCTTTGGCAGACGGCCCGCCCTTCCTCCCGCCCTCGGAGGCGCTCAGGTTCTGATTGGCTCACTCTGAGTGTCAATCAACCAAGCTAAATTCAAAACTGGTGCATAGATTCAAACACGGGTATTATTTGAGGATAAAAACGTTTAAAAAATAAATGTTATGATCCATAAAAAAGACGACTACTTATGTGTTGTGTCTTAGGGCAAAATCCAAACTATGATCCTAAATTGGGTACAAACAAGGGGTGGGGGGGAGATGGATATTCCCTCATATTTGCCGTCAGGGCTGTTGGGAAAACAACAGTTAAAATATTCCAAAGTTAGTCTTTTATGGATGTATTTGTGGGGGCGAAATAAAAGCGTTCTCTCAGCACTCATGCACGTCCACATGCACGCAGGATCAGGTGCTCGCCTGCAAAGAGCACGGACACAATCGCCTCTCTCTTTCAATGGATGGGAGAATTCCGAGCCTGGCGTCAGTGAGTCTGCTTCCCTCCTCCTCCTCCTCACCCCTCTCCTCCCTCCGCCTACTCCATGCAGCTGGACGCAGACAATCAAGGCATCAACAATCGCCATGCATAATTACACCAAGCTCCCCTCTTCTTTTTTCTCCACTCTATCCCCTCTTTTTCTCAGTTCAATTCCTATCCAATACATCTGTATGTCAATAAATGTCACACATGAAGCTTTAAAAAGGTTGGGATGACTTAGTAACTCTTGTTGTTGTGGAAGTATGAAGCAAAAGGTCATCTTACTCACCAACCTAAGTCTAATGTGGAGTCTTGCAGGGAAGGAGCTCCGGTGGTGATGTCATGTATGGACATGTACGCCTCACGGCCATATTAATCTGCGTGCACGTTTACGACCTAAACCTACCATGAGTGATGACATGGGATTCCCTGAAAACGTTATACAGTAACATTCATGTACATTCCGAGTGCTTTATTCAGCAAAACCATGTCAATTCATACACAGTGAAAAAGTGATTGGCATATTTATCATCTCTTCAAAACATCTTCAAACAAATACAAATATTAGTCAGTGACAACACAACTGAATTAAATGTTTTATTAATTGCCCCCTAAATCTAATAACTGGTTAGGGCACTCTTAGCAGCAACAACTGCAATCAAGTGTTTGTGATAACTTGCAATGAGTCTCTGTGGAGGAATTTTGTCCCACTCATCTTTGCAGAATTGTTGTCATTCAGCCACATTGGAGGCTTTGCCAGCATGAAGCGCCTTTTTAAGGTGATGCCACAGCATCTCAATAGGATTCAGGTCAGGACTTTGATTAGGTCACTCCAAAGTCTCCATTTTGTTTTTCTTCATCCATTCAGAGGTGGACTTGCTGGTGTGTTTTGGAGCTGGAGAACCCAAGTTGGTTTCAGCTTGAGGTCACCAACAGATAGCTGGACATTCTCCTTCAGCATGTTTTGGTAGACAGCAAAATTCATGGTTCAAGTCCTAAAGCAGCAAAACAGCCCCTGACCATCACACTACCACCACCGTATTTTACTGTATGATGTTTGTTGAAATGTGGCATTACTTTTACTCCAGATATAATGGCACACGCACCTTCCAAAAAGTTCAACTTATTTTCCCAAAGGTTTTGGGATCATCAAGATATATGCTGGCAAAATTGAGACAAGCCTTAATGTTCTTTTTGTTCAGCAGTAGTTTATCATCTTGGAACTATGCCATGCTTTTTCTTATGGTGGCGTCATGAACACTGACTTTAACTGAGGTAAGTGTGACCTGCAGTTCTTTGGATATTGTTGTGGGGTCTTTTGTGGCCTCTTGACTCATTTTTAAAATTTGTTCGATGATCTGAAACATTTAGTTGTGACAAGGGGGCAAAGAACCTTTCACACTATTATATATATAGCTGATATGGACCGGCCCACTGCAAAATTATTTAACTCAATACGTTCCATAGGTCAAAAAGTTTGTCCACCCCCGAGCCAAGCACACATGGATACAGTTAGCCCCAGGAAAATACACAATTTTTTTTCTTTTTCCCATGTTGATGTTCTTTATAAACACATAAAAGTATACTTTCTGGCTTCTAATAGAGAAGTAACAGAGGAGGGACACTCTGTGTATGTAAGGGTGTTCCACAATACCGGGAGTGGGTTTAACGCTTACCAACGTCACCGTCGTCACACCAGATCCCGTCACCAATGTCATCCAAGTCAGTGTTTCCCAACTTGATTCAACTGGATGGCCCCAGCTTGCTTTAACCAAACCCAGGTGTTTCAGCTCAATGGCCAACTGTAGTAGAAGCGGCCCGTTCCATTCAGGGTCAAACCAAACGACAAAACAAAAGTGTGACCAACAGCTGGCAGCCTCCATACTTGAGTCACACCACCCACAGCTTGTTTTGGCCCCTGGCACGGCAGTCGTGTTTTTTTTTTTTTTTTTTTACGGCCTTCTGCGGGCTGTCGTCCCACCTGCTGTACAGTTGCTTTGCCTCCATTTATGTCTCCTCCTGCGTGTCAAATATTCACATTCAAGGACAAGTGCAGGGTCACCTGACAACATGAGAGCATCGACGGCCTCGTTCCCACGTTGTTAAGAATTGCCAGCTTTCTTTGACAGGCCTGTGCTACGTAGCATGATTCTCTAATGTGGAGTTTACTTTGCAATCCTCGTAAATATGTCACATTTCTATTAATAACAGTAAGGATGGACAGTAAAGTCCAGAATCGCAGTTGTTACTGTTCCAATGCCATAAAACACAAAAACAGTTTAACACCACAGTAAAAACAACACAATTCCCAAAACATATAACCAATACAGTTCTCAGTTAAAAAACGTGTATAAATGGCCTATGAATCAGTTAGCATGTTAGCATGGCTGACAGAAGTAAAGGTACAGTATATCAACAGAGATAGGCTTGAAAATGATGCCATCATCATGTCAACAAATGGCCAAGACTCTAGCTTTTGATTTCCTTCCAGTTAAAACAATCTTCTGTAAATGGACCCTACATTAATTTGTATGTTAGCATCAATGACATTAGCACCAGTTTACATGTTGACAAAGCCAAGCCGGGGTCGTCCACATCTTCATAAATATTCCTAAATACTTTTAGTTAAAAACTTGGGTTAGCATGTATGACCAACGTGAATGCAACATCCACCAAGGTAGGTAACATTTTCTAGCTCACAAATGCAGTTGTTGCTTTAAAAAAATGTCTAAAACAATACAGTTCTCAGTTCAAAACTTGTGTAAACAGCCTATAGATCTGTTAGCATGTTAGCATGTTCAACCGTGGGGACGGTATAACAGCAGAGATGGCGTCCAACGCGACAAGTTATGTTTTCAGGTTTTAATAGGCTACTGTCTTGTCAACAAACGGTCAATAAAATAGTTTTAATTTCTTTCCATTTAATATGATCTTGTGTAAATGGATTCTGCATCAATTCATGTTAGCATGGATGACATGCTAACGTAGGTGGCTAGGTTTTCAGTCTCTAATATGTGGTTGTCACTTTTTCATCTTGAGAATAACGTTGGAATATTATGAAAAAAATAACATAATTTTAATAGCATAAAGATGCGACAAAAAATATGTGATTGTTTTATGTTGTAGTGATATTACAGAAAACAAACTATGTCGTAATTTTGGAAAAATTTGGTTACAGAGAAATTGTAATATTACAAGTATAAAGTCAAAATCTTATGGGAATAAAGTTATAATTACTGGAAGAAAATTTACAACAAAAAAGTTGAAATAGTTAGAAATAGTCAAAAATGATAAAAAATGGCATAATTTCACAAGAATAATGTCAAAATATGAACAGAAAAAGTTGTATTCTAATGACAAAAAAAATCACGATTTTACGAGAATAAATTGGTAACATTGCGAGGAAAAATAATGTTATTTTAGTAGCATAGAGTTGAAATATGCTTCATATGTGACCCTCGGTGGAAAATGAATGCATATCAAAAGATATTAGATACAGATATTTTCCAGCCCCTGAACAGTATTATCACACAAACAATCAGCAAATAAAACAACGCTGTCTACTGTAAACAGTAGAGTAATGCATGGAATAATGCAATCAATTCCCGTACCTTTGAAGGCATCACTGCCAAGCGGGATTGATCCATGGCTGCTTCTCGTTAGGGGGAGTGAGTTGACTGAACATGCACTGACGGAGCGTACGATTGGATGACCATTCATGGAAGCACGATGGGCCCTAATCTCTCCAATGCTCTGTTTTCGGAAGGGCGAATAAACAGCAGAATGAGCGTGTGCAGACATGACAGAGGCAAGCTGGCCTTCTTCATCTGCTAGTTGTCTCCATATGGCCAAGCAGAGGAGAGACTCATCCACATCCAGCTTGTGTGGTGTGTGACCACCTCCGCTAATTAGTTTTATGTCTGCAAATAATCTCCTTCAATGGTTTGTCTGCAGGAAGAACATGTGTGTTGACTTAACATCAGGAATTAATGAAGTGTTTGCCATCACATGTGACAGATCCCACTCAGCACTGTGGCTTGCATCAAAGGACAAAGTGTGCTATGGGTTAGCAACAACAGCAAGTGTAAAAAAATAAGTGAACAACTATAGAAATATGCTAAAACATAAAATAGTTAACTGTGATGAACAACCAGTAACTATTATAAAGTCTCATTCCGAGGGCTCAGATCTCCATTTTGTTTTCTTGTGCACACAACAAAATGATGTAAATTGAAATTCATTCATTTTCTATCACTTTTCCTCATGAGGATCACAGGGGGTGCTGGAGCCTATCCCAGCTGTCTTCGAGCGAGAGGCGGGGTACACCCTGGACTGGTCGCCAGCCAATCACAGGGCACATATAGACAAACAACCATTCACACTCACATTCATACCTATGGACAATTTGGAGTTGCCAATTAACCTAGCATGTTTTTGGAATGTGGGAGGAAACCGGAGTACCAGGAGAAAACCCACGCATGCACAGGGAGAAACAAACTGCAAACTCCACACAGAGATGGCCGAGGGTGGAATTTAACCCTGGTCTCCTAGCTGTGAGGCCTGCGTGCTAACCACTCGACCGCTGTGCAGTCTAAATTGAAAATACAGATATATATATAATAAATACAGTACCTAAAATAGAATAAAAACAGCCTTGTTCACAGTGACTCCTTTTAATTTTACAGTTAAACGCAAATGAGATTTTGAATGGAGACACAAGGTCATCATCACATGATGATAGATGATTCAATTCTATAACAGTGGCTTCAAATGGACAAAATAGAGATGATATGACAGTTTTGTTTTTTAAAGAGTTGGTTAAAATGAACAAAATGCGAATGGAGACGTAAGGTGCATCGTCATGCATATGTACACTTTATGACAGTTAAAATGGGCAAAATGCAGATGAGATTTGGAATGGCGATATACCGTAAGTGCATCAAAAAATGCATCAGAGAAAATAGTCTAAATATATTTACTGAGACCTATTTTTGTTTATTTAAGAACTGGTTAAAATGGAGATGTACTGTACGTGCATCAGAGACAAATGATAGAAAATAGTCTAGGATTTATTGTTCACAATGACTTCCTTTTTGTTTCTTTTTGTCAGTTAAAATGAAGAAAAGTCAAATGAGATTTTGGGTAGGGTCTATAACGGTTAAAATGGACAAATTGTTGGTGGCATTTTCAATAGATGATCTTTCAGTCTTGACAGTCTTGTTTCTTCAAGAGTTGGTTAAATCAACAAAATATGCAAAGGAGATTTTGAATGACATAATGGCATCAAATGTGAGTACATCAGCGGTCCTAAATTATTTTCTGACATGCCTCCATTGGGTGACAAGAATGGTTTGACTCCTCAACACCGACCCCCGATTTGAAACACTATTGAGAAACTGATATTTATTCATCTGTACCGTGTACAGACTGAAGTCATAACTGAAACCAGTGAAATACAACAGCCATCGGCCATCGGCCATCTCTGTGTGGAGTTTGCATGTTCTCCCCGTGCATGCGTGGGTTTTCTCCGGGTACTCCGGTTTCCTCCCACATTCCAAAAAAGGTTAATTGGCGACTCCAAATTGTCTATAGGTATGAATGTGAGTGTGAATGGTTGTTTGTCTATATGTGCCCTGTGATTGGCTGGCCACTAGTCCAGGGTGTACCCTGCCTCTCGGCCAAAGACAGCTGGGATAGGCTCCAGCAACCCTGCGACCCTCGTGAGGAAAAAGCGGTAGAAAATGAATGAATGAATGATACATGTTGGCATATTGTTGGCAAATTAGCTGCACAAATACACTAATACTAAAAGTATTAGTAATTAGTAAGTAATACTTCCTGCCTCTAATGCCCACCCAGACAGGTAAATTGTAGTTTTAGCATCTTTAATCTACAAAATTGATCAAAGTGGCACCCGGTCTTCTATTTTTTGCCCTCTTTGTAAAAAGCTGCACCGCATATGTCACATATGTTGGTACAGTTAGCCATGTTGACATACTTATGCTGTTATAATATGCTGTCTGTTTTTTTTTTTAGTGTCTCGTGAAAAATTTGCAGCATGTTGCTGATAAAAATCACCCCCACAGTTGCAATGCCAAACATTCACTGCAGGCTGAATGGTCTGGTGCTTAACCGCTGAGCTCATTGGCGAACGCACACAGAAAATCCCCTCAACAAAACACGAGCTCACAGAGCCAATTAGAGGGTGCAAACAAGCCGAGAGGAAGAGAGCAGTACTTGAAATCACTGCGAGAGATACTTGAGGAAGGAGAGTGATGCAGAGAGATGGTCACTGGGCCAAAAACTAAAAAAAGAGGATGAGGGATGCTGATGCTGCTGATGGGGTTCAGCTGGTCACTGAGACACAGATAGACAGCAGATCCCCGGTGGGTATGTCTGCACCTGTGAATGTGTGTGTGTGTGTTCAATAGACCCTTTCTAGGTCAAGAGGGTCTCTGAAATCTTGGATGCAGCAGTGACTTCCACATGTACACACCTCCTTGTCGTTGTGTTGAAGCCATGGGGGTTGAAGACATGATACGCAGCTGATTCCCCCCTCCTGCCTCCCATCTATACTTTCCCAATCTGGGTCAGCGGTGCCCCTTTTGGTCAACCCTGACGGAACCTTCCAGACGGAGGGAGTGGGAGAAAGGAGGTCTGGGATCCGAGTGACCTGATTAGAATCTACACATTGTTATGCTGCATGGCTAATCAAACACAACACACCCCTCTGACCTTGCTAGTGGACTTTTTGTGAGTGTTTCTATGATGCCCCACCGCTACAGTAATAGCGCCATGTGTGCCATATGAGTGGATAGTGGATATTTCCTGCTCACATTCTGCAGCTGCACTGTCATTTACTGAAAATACGCTCGTCTGCCGCCCAAAGCGAAGGGTCGCAGTTACTCAAGAAAGCTAAAAATACCGCTTCCTCCTAAAATCTTCCACAATCACTACAAAAAAAGGCCCAAGGAAGTGATGCATCATGATGAAAAAACAGGCTCCACTGAAAGAGAGTGGACAGCGCCACCAAGGCCCAACAATCCTAATAGGGAAATTGGTGGATTCTAGCTAAACCTGGATAAAGATCTAACAGAACAAAGAAGAAAACAATGTTGTCGAGTCTGAGATACTACACACTCGCCAGCTTTATCATGTAATGCAGGGACGCACTGAAAAGAATCCATGAAACAAGTCTAAATGATAAGATATCACACTCTGACTAATTTGGGTTGTCACCCATTCTACAAAGATGAGATGATTACACAACAAAAACATGCTTTTATATGCATATATATACTTTATTCCTTTCCATTCTTTTTGCTTTTTGCTTCTTTTTTACTGAAAAAAGGGGCAAACAAGGTATTTGTTAATGATTTTGGTAGAACGTACAACTACACAACATCATGCTGACAGCTGTTTCTAATATTTTGACTACATTTTATCTGAAAAGGACACACTTCCCAGTATGCTGAATATACACTTCTGTACCACAACCGCAATGATAAACATTTCTTTGGCTTATTAGATAAGACATTTAACACATACACATGGCACTTTTAGATACTCTATTTCAGGGGTCTCAAACTCAATTTACCTGGGGGCCACTGGAGCTAGGGTCTAGGTGAGACTGGGCCGCATCAGGTTTTCCAAAAAAAACAAAACAAACGCATTTATTAAAAACAGGAAAATGAATAAACTTTGCTTTGGTTCCGATTTTCTACAAGAAAAGCTCTGATAAAACATTCCACTGTTCTCAAATATCTTAATTTTTATTTTTCTACACAAAATAAGATGAAAAATAAATAAACAAATCAAGAATAAAGAAAATCAATCAATCAGTAATAAATAAATATAATAATAATAATAATAAAATGGCAAATAATAAAAACTTATAGTTGGTGGGTAGACAAATTATTTTTTTCAGATTAAAATGAACAAAGCATTATTAGAGCCCTGTAGACATGACAAAACACGACTATAGTCACATTTATACTTTTTTTATGTACAACATATTGTGCAACTGCAGGGTCTTGAGACACATGCTAACTCGCAAACTAGAGAGCTAGCGACCTAAACGGTAGCCTTCAAGTTATTTCCTTTAAACTTAAATAGCCAAAAACTTACCACTTCCACCCGGAGAGGGAGGATAACTATTACCAGTTATTTAACCTTTAACATGAACATTAATCAAACGTAATAATTTTTTCTGGGTACATGATACCATACAGCATCCATATCACACTTGCGTGGGCCGCACTAACATTAAACTTTCATATCAAGGCGGGGGCCTCAAACTAGTGTCCTGCGGGCCATGTGTTTGAGACCCCTGCTCTATTTGCATTTTTGGAAGTGCCAAATACCTTTTGAATTTGTAGATTATTTGGAGTCTTTCAGTGTTTGTATTATAGCAGTTCTAAGGTATCTACAAATACCTGATAGTGGTATGTTATGCAAGATGGCAGTTATCATTAATAACTGGTGGAAGGAGTAGTCATATAAATTATATGGCACATACTGTACAGTAGATGCTGAGTCAGCGTGTGCTGTGAGTATTAACTTTGTGGATTACTTTTGAGTCTTTCAATGTATTTTATACTATGGCAAGGTAAGGTGTCTGTTCTTGCGAGTGACAATACATGATAGTACTTTTTGATTAGATTGTTATGCTACTGTATACCGTGGTCTTTTGACTTTGTGGATTATTTTCAGTCTTTCAATATATCAGTATTGATGGATGTAAGTATTAACGTATCTGTTTTTGTGAGTTCAAATACCTGATAGTACTTCTAATTTGATTGGTATGCTATTAGGTACTGTGATCTTTCACTTTGAGGATTATTTTCAATCTTTCAATGTATCTGTATTATGTGAGTTTTAAAGTAAGTGCAAATATCTAATAGTACTTTGTAATAAATTACTATGCTTTTGCATACTGTGATCTTTTGACTTGGTGGATTATTTTCAGTCTTTCAATATACGTATCTGTATTATGGCAGTTTTAAAGTAAGTGCAAATATCTAATAGTACTTTGTAATTAAATTACTATGCTCTTGCATACTGTGATCTTTGACTTGGTGGATTATTTTCAGTCTTTCAATTTATCAGCATTACAGCAGTTTTAAGGTATCAGCATCCTTGCAAGTGCAAATACCTTGTAAATAGATTGCTATGGGTGTACTGTATGGAAATGGACAGATTACATCATAGTTGGTTTTAAACAAGTGAAAAAAAAGAAATAAACAAATAAATGATTAAGAAATGGACATCATGTTTAAAAAGAAGCAAAATCATGAGAGAGAGGGACATGAGGACATCTGGGTAAATGTTTGCCAATAATGAGTAGCATAAGGGGTAAAAGACCGCGGGGTCAGGCTGCAGGCAGATAAAGACCGTCACTTAAAAGGCCGCTGATAAGCTTCCGCAGTGAAGGACGCACTGCACAGGTCCACAATAAGGGATAGGCCCCGACAAAGACCAGTATTTGCCAGAGTCGTAGGAGTGTTAAATTGATCACTGCATTGTATTCACAGTGTGTTGAAGTATCAGCAATGAGACATCAGCCTTATCCAATCAGGGGAGAGGGCTTGAGTGGGCCCTTTGCCCAATGTGACAGACAGGCCGAGGCGCTCAGTTAAGTGTGTGTGTGTGTGTGTTGAATCACATCACAACAGGCCTGTAATGACTGTTTAACAACCCAGGCACCGCTCACCTGTGTCAACGTGTGGAGGGACTTAAGTGAGTTAATTATTGCCCTCCAGACGTCTACCAGAAACAGGCGGGAAGGGGGGCGGGGGGGGTGGCGGACAAACTGTAGATTAGATAAACAGCCTTTCTTCGATTTCTAGTATTTAAATATGACAGATAAAGCAAATATGTATCGTTGACGTTAACTGATTTCCACTCCATGATTTACTTACAATGTACCCCTGCTGGTTACAGCCTGTATTACTGCTAACTGTCTGACTTTATTAATTCGATTTGACTTTTTTTGGGGGGGTATTTATATAATGCAAAATGGCGGTTACTAGAACTAACTGGCAAGAGGCGCAATCCTTGCATGTGTTGATGTTCGAACCTTTGTGGATGACTTCAATCGTTCAGTTTTGTTTGGTTTATGCAAGTTGGTAGTTATCATTAATAACTGTATTAACTATCGGACACATTTGCCTACCATGAGCTTTCACTTGGAGGATTATTTTGCAAGACGATGATTACATCGAATACATTACATTATTTTGAGCTTTCCTATTTGTTTCCATTATACAAGGTGGCAGTTATCATTGATAACTGGAAGGAGGAGTGATCATATTAATTCTGATTTACTCTGGGCATATGGACTTTGGGTTCAAGAATTTCACCGATGTTCTATGGCAGGGGTGTCCAAGGCGTGGCCTGGAGGCTATTTGAGGTATGCGGCTGTTTTTTATTGCCCCCCAGCACATTCTAAAAATATAATTTAACAAGAAAACTGAAAAAAAACAAAACAAAAAAATAGCAAAAAAAAAAAGAAAAGAAAAATCAAGCGGTAACAAGCGGTAATTTTAAAAGAATGAGGTCTAGAAAAACGTCATGGTCTAAGGAAAAAGAAGTTAAAATTTTATAAGAATAAATCGTTATATTATGAGGGAAAATAATGTTATTTTAGCAGCATAAAGAAGAAATAAGTTGTTTACATTTTTTTTTAAGTAAGAAACAAATGAAAACCAACTAATGTTGTCATTATTGGAAAATTAGGTTGGGGAAAAGTTATAATATCATGGGAATAAAGTCACAACATTAGGAGAAAATTAACAAAGATTATTTCAGAAGACAGTTGAAATATAAAAAAACAGAAAAAATGGGGAACACAAGCAAAGACCAAAGTTGATACTAGTAATATTTTTCTTCTTTATATATATATGTATATTTTTTTTCTAAACATTTCTTAGCATAGCTACAGTATGTGTTATGAAAGTGGCCCTTGCATCCTTTCATTTTTCCCGATGTGGCCCTTGGTGGAAAAGGTTTGGACACCCCTAGCCTAGGGTGAGTGTGTCCGTAAGAGCAGATGTAAACTGACCAGATAGCTACTATCTAATCAGAACTGGGCATTACTACCCGCAGTGTAATTCCAGCCTTAGATAATGTCCATAAAAGGACTTTTTTCGGTTTCCAGATGTGTCCACCAACAACAACACAGTGATGTTAGGGTAACCTCCTGGTGACTTAACCGCAGCATCTGGCAAGCGTTAGGCCTCACCTGAACCGTTTATGCTGTAATTCGAGCGCTGCTCTTACAGATGTGGCTGCCAAGTCGTGTGTGTGTGTGTGTGTGTGTGTGGGCAATCATGTGTGTGAGCGCTCATTGGATTTGAGAGACAATTGCTCGGTTCAGGATGGGAACTAGAGGAGCCGGTGCAGGCACAGCAGGGGGCGGGACGGCGACAGTGTGCAGCACACGTGGTGGAGACGGGTCTATGAGTCCTTTTGTAAGCAGCGACCGATGAGTTAAAAAAAAAAAAGACAGAGACAAGACCCATAAGACAATAAGAGCACACTCCCTGCACAGCTGCCATTTTTTTTTTGCCGAGAAGCTATTTCCTGTCAAAAGTCTGACAAGGGAATAATGATGGCTTTGATTGGGCCCCCAGTTAACGGGAGGCACTTCCTGTTCCTTTGTATTGGTTTCATTGTGTGGCCGTGGGGTGGGAGGCTTGGGGCAGGGTTTTAGGGAAACAGCTGCTAGAGATGACACAGTCAAGAACATCCCTGAGACCCTCCCCTTGTCACTGACGCATACTGTATATATATATATATATATATATATATATATATATAATACATTTATGGTGCTACATTAGCCTGCTGACATCAATGGGCAGGAAAAGCAACATTTGACCTTTTTAACCACAGCTACATAAAATTATGTTGCTTGTTCATCAATTCATAGAGGAATTTTTTAAAGATTAAAGCGACTGGTCGAGGAGCCCAGACGCACAAAGAACATCTCTAACATCAGTTATGTCTGATAAGATAAGATATAAATATGAGGGAAATTCTTGCAACAATCCTGAAAGAGTTATGATATGTGAAGAATTTGTGAACGCAAAATAACTGTGATTTTAGTTTGTGTTTTGATGACAGATGTATAAGATGTCTCTGATGTTTCGATGGAGGTCTAACTCACCGTCAAATTTGTGGTTCTGCAGTTAATTGCAGTCACAGTTAATTGCTGCAAGAGCAGACAGTCAGACGTACTGTAATTTTGGTTGTGCGGCATCTTTGGAATGATTGTCATTGAACTTAACGAGCCGGAATGCACAAATGCATGGCCGTGCACTTTACTGTATCGACTCAGGGGTGTCTAAAGCTCGTTTTTATTGGCACTTTCTAAGAAATGCAATCATTTAAATGAATTCAAAAGCATTCAATATTTCAGGATGCTTTACTGTTGGTAGTGTTTGCTTTTTTCAGAACGGGGGATTCATCAGAGAAAATGGTTTTACCCCAGTCTTCAGGAGTCCGATACCTGTTACCTTTTGCAGAATATCCGTGCGTCCCTGATGTTTTTCCTGGAGAGGAGTGGTTTCTATGGTAATGGTAATGTTTTATTTCATTTGAACATGCATCAGATTACAATTGAGTGCATCCCATAATCAGTTCACAGTTCCACATGTCCAAAAGGAGTAGGAAGAAGCAAAGCTTATTAAATCCTACCCCTCCATCTGGTACTTTTACAATCAGTAACTGTTACATTTGTTCACTTCCTGCTTTCCATAATACAGTTTTTTTTATAATGTACCTCGTACCAAAGTACAAGATGATATGACCATCCAATGACATAATGGGTACCATAGTAAGTGTCAATATAGTGATATATATAGCACATCATGACTGGTTCAAGACTCTTCATCCTTGTATTTAGCAAACATCAACTGCTTGTATTGTTTCTTGAATTGGCTCATCGTTGTGCATTGTTTGAGGTCCTTACTCAATCCATTCCATAGTTTGATTCCACATACTGAAATGCTATGGCTAGCATAACGTAGTCCTAGCATAGAAGTGTTTCAAATGTACTTCTTCCCTGAGATCATATTTCTCCTCTCTTGTAGAGAAGTATTGGATGACATTTTTAGGTAATTCGTTATTTTTAGTCTTATGTATTATTTTAGCTGTTTGAAGATGAACTATATTAGCAAGTTGAAGTATTTGTATTTTAGAAATAAGGAGTTAGTATGTTCTCTGTAGGCGGCATTATGAATTATCCTTACTGACCTTTTTTGCAGTACATTTAGCGAGTGCAAAAAAGATCAGTAAGGATTTCTATGTGTCCTTCTTGACACTAGGCTATCTTCCGAAAGTCTTCGAGCAGATGCACTCACGCCTGCCTGCTACCATTCCCGAACAAGCGCCGCACTGGCGGTGCCCCGATTCCCCAGCTAAATGAACTTACGGAGACAGTCCATACGCTACTGGGCTTTCTTAGGCACCCTCAAGCCTTCTTCACAACAATTGAACCTCTTGTTATTAATGATCTGATAAATGGGTGATTCAGGTTGGCGTCCTACTAACATAAATATCCTTGCCTGTCAAGCCCTTTTTGTGCAAATCACCGATGACTGCATGTGTTTCCTTGCAGGTAACCATGGTTACCAGAGAAAAAAACAAAGATTTCAAGAACCATCCCTCTTTTTAAAGCTTCCAGTCTGTTATTCTCACTCAAACAGACCTTCGTTCAGCCTTTGTCTAAGACTCTCACTTATGTTAACCAAAAAATCATTAATGATGTCAGTAGCATGGCTGAAATGCTGTGGAAATGGTGTTGTGGTAAGACAAACATTCATCTTATCACTCTTGATAATAGGAGCATCGTAAAAACTGAGACTGCAGTGGAATAAGTGGAATTTTTTTCATCAAAATTTGCGTCTGGGCGGCACGGCGGGCGAGTGGTTATCGCGCAGACCTCACAGCTACGAGACCAGGGTTCAATTCCACCCTCGGCCATCTCTGTGTGGAGTTTGCATGTTCTCCCCGTGCATGCGTGGCTTTTCTCCGGGTACTCCGGTTTCTTCCCACATTCCAAAAACATGCTAGGTTAATTGGCGACTCCAAATTGTTCATAGGTATGAATGTGAGTGTGAATGGTTGTTTGTCTATATGTGCCCTGTGATTGGCTGGCGACCAGTCCAGGGTGTACCCCGCCTCTCGCTTGAAGACAGCTGGGATAGGTTCCAGCACCCCCGCGACCCTCGTGAGGAAAAGCGGTAGAAAATGAATGAATGAATGAAAATTTGCATCTCAAATAAAATAAAAAACTGTCAACCGTGATTATCGACTTTAATAATAACACGCTAGACCGGGACTTGATGAATTAGTCGCTGTTGTTCGCTCCATGCAGCTCTCAATGTGACGTAGGTATACTAAAGCCGAGGCTGGTGAATTCTTAACAAATGAAGAAGACAACATTTGTGCAAGGAGCTGCGGGAAATCAGCTGATGTGTAAAATATCACACATATCATTAAACAAAAAAACACATGACTGCTCTCCATCCTCATTTTGAAAACAAATGTTTCACTTGTCTTCAGTTGTTGCCCTGTGGCTGGGGTTAAAGGTCAGCAGGCATCTCAAAATCTCTCCTTGTGATCGATTCATCATTCTGAAGTAGAGTGCTCTGACGCCACTTTCCGTTCCGAAGGATCTTTCGAGCCTTCGCCTGGCCTTCAAAGGGCGCATTGATGAGCAGCAGAGATGCGATGGAGTGCCTGTGAGCGTGCGTCTTGTTTAGCAGCAGGGGTCACGACGTGAAATTAGGCTGCATGCCAGGCCCAATTGAACTCGGGGTCACGAGCGCGCATCGCTGATCATGCGTGCTGATTAGCATATCTTAACGCGCTGATAAGATCACGCGTGTGCGCTGAAGTAAAGTGAACAACAACAATCAGGAGGAAAGGAGGGAAGATACCTTATCATGTGTTTCACGGGAAAGTTTGGCACCATAAAAACTGTCATTGGACTAAACTTGGTTGCCATTAACAATATAGTTCAAATCCATTGGAAAGGATGATAAATAAATTCTGTGTCCACGATCCATCATCGCCTCTACAGGAAACATTTTATCTCTGAATGTCATACATGCGTAAACATGAGTTCACCAGAGTATAATAAAACAAAAATAAAGTAAAACAACTCACTCTTTAGGTAGAAGTAAGTTCCTGTTTCTGGTTCTATGGTCAGCATCCCGATTTTCCTTCTTCCTTCTGGAATCACAATGATGCACCAAAAAGCCAAAGAATACCAAAACACTTTCATCGGACTTCCGCTCAGAAATTCATTCATTCATTCATTTTATACCGCTTTTTCCTCACGAGGGTCGCGGGGGGTGCTATCCCAGCCGTCTTCAGGCGAGACCATGGACTGGTCGCCAGCCAATCACAGGGCACATATAGACAAACAACCATTCACACTCACATTCATACCTATGGACAATTTGGAGTCGCCAATTAACCTAGCATGTTTTTGGAATGTGGGAGGAAACCGGAGTACCCGGAGAAAACCCACGCATGCACGGGGAGAACATAGAGAGATGGCCGAGGGTGGAATTGAACCCAGGTCTCCTAGCTGTGAGGTCTGCGCGCTAACCACTCGACCGCCGTGCCGCCTTCCTCTCAGAAATCTAAATAAATAAATAAATAATAATAAATAGAAATAGAAAATAGAAATACCAGGCATTAAGAAGACATATTCAAATACCCTGGCCACTAGGTGTCACTGTTGCTTTAATGTTTGGTGAGACAAGCACTACACTTGATTGCTGGAATAACAAGCCTTTATTGCAGGCTTGAATTATCTTACAATAGGCACAACAATAATAACATAAACCATTATTTTGGGAAATATGAGTATAAAGGTGACTATAGGGTCTTCTTTCATGTCTAGAGGGCTTTGATCATGTTAAAAATGTATTTAGAAGGCCGTAAAAAAGTTTTCTATGCTCTGACTACCAAAACGTTGCATCACTGTCGGGTCTGGAACTAATTAATTGAGATAAATGAGGGATTACTGTAGTAGAATTTCTGGACTGGACTAAAAACTGCTTAACCAACTCTCCCTGTCCTTTCTGAGCTGTGTAGGGCAGCAAAATCTTCTGCATGAAACTGTTTTAAAATTGTGATTTAGGCACAATTATAAATTTCGGACAAACAACCAATCACCGCATCCTTTGTAGGACTAATAAACTAAAAGTTGTTTGAAACAAACTCGGACATAAATGAAAAAATATGGAGGAGGGGAGGCGATGAATGAGTAAAGAATCCATCAAATCAAAATAAATCGCCATGCATGGAATAAAGACAACAGATGGCAATTCATGTGATCGCTTCTCTGACGAGCAGAGGAATGATAAACGTCAGAATATAGAATCAGAGCAGTGGCGCCAACTCGTCGGGAATGGGAAGAGCCATCATGCCAACAACAATGCATCGTGATTGCTTGAGTACAATGGCAGCGTTTGTTTGTGATGCAGACTCGAGAATGCAATTTCATATTTTCTGTCAAAAAATCTTGACTCTGTGGCTGAATAGTCAAAAATGTTTGTTGTTGCTACACGAAAAAGAGCCAAGTCCACCTGATAGTCCATGCAGTGGACTATTCAAAGGTCACAGTAGGCAAACAGCTAAATCCACTTTTCTGTAATTAGAACACTTAACCAGCACATTGTTGAATTTACATTTAGTTTTATTTCACATGCTGTGACCTGATGCCCCCTATTTGTTACCTTTTTTTAAGTTAACATACACTGATTGGCTAGCAATGGCTTGTGCATGTAAAAGGCAGGGGGAGGAGCCATTGTGACAAATACTAAATCAGGGCTAAGCAGTTATATAAACACATTACACACACAAACATATATATATATATATATATATATATATATATATATATATGTATGTATATAAAGAAAAAGAATAGCATTTCAGCTTTGTGATAAAGGCAAAATGCCACTGAATTGACATTATTTTTCCTCATAATTATGCAATTTGGGCAGCACGGCGGTCGAGTGGTTAGCGCGCAGACCTCACAGCTATGAGACCAGGGTTCAATTCCACCCTCGGCCATCTCTGTGTGGAGTTTGCATGTTCTCCCCGTGCATGCGTGGGTTTTCTCCGGGTACTCCGGTTTCCTCCCACATTCCAAAAACATGCTAGGTTAATTGCCCACTCCAAATTGTCCATAGGTATGAATGTGAGTGTGAATGGTTGTTTGTCTATATGTGCCCTGTGATTGGGTGTACCCTGCCTCTCGCTTGAAGACAGCTGGGATAGGCTCCAGCACCCCCGCGACCCTTGTGAGGAAAAAGCGGTAGAAAATGAATGAATGAATGAATAATGCAATTTCAATCTCATACAGTTGTGACTTTTTTCTCTTAATATTTTGATATCTGCTGCTGTTTGTTGCTTGAAAATGTTCCAACTATTTCAACTTTCCTCTCATAAATCTTCTTCTCGTTATTATCAATTCATTCCCATGACATTTTGACTTTATTCTTGCATTATTATAACTTTTCCCTAACATAATTTTCCAAAACTTCATTCTTTATTTTGGAAAACATCTCCAAAAAGGGGGGTGCTGCAAAAAATGTTTGGGAACCACTGATGAGTATACTGTATTAAGCAAACAGACAAAGTACATACTTTCACCACCATTTTCACCACTAGTGCGCCTTCTAATCCTATGACCTCCGACCTAGACGACATGTTGATGAAGAGTCAGCATGTAGACACATTTTTGATCAGTCATTAACTGTGTGTGTGTGTGTCAGTTTGTGCGTGGTATGCTCCTTTGTGTTCCTCTTTCCTCTATCACTGTTCTCTGTAGTGTCACCCCTGACCTGGTCGTTTGACCTCCTCAGCTCTGACTCCTCCAGCTGGGACGCAGTGTGTGTGTGTGTGTGTGTGTGTGTGTGCACATCTGTGCTCTTGCTGCATCCTGGAAGATCAGTGTACACTTTGACTGACGAAACCCAGTCAACACATGTGTTTTTCTCCTGTTATCTTCGCTCTAATAATATTCAGTCATCACATGGTCTCTTTAACACACAGTAGAACCACTTAAGGTTGAAAACAATAGCATCTGGTAGGCTAGTGGCCGCATTGTAAAACATTCACTGACTGTCTAAGTATTGGTAGTGGTATCATGTTAACTGGCATACAAGTGTAAAAAATATAGTAACCATGATGTGGCCCGAGTTCGATTCTCTGTTTGGGTATCTCTGTGTGGAGTTTGCATGTTCTCCCCGTGCATGCGTGGGTTTTCTCCGGGTACTCCGGTTTCATCCCACATTCCAAAAACATGCTAGGTTAATTGGCGACTCCAAATTGTCCATAGGTATGAATGTGAGTGTGAATGGTTGTTTGTCTATATGTGCCCTGTGATTGGCTGGCGACCAGTCCAGAGTGTACCCTGCCTCTTGCTCAAAGGGTGCTGGGATAGGCTCTAGCATATCCCGTGACCCAACCATTCACACTCACATTCATACCTATAGAAACCGGAGTACCCGGAGAAAACCCACACAGAGATTCCCAATCTTCCCAATCTCCTGATCTCATGTGTGGCCTACATTATTATTCATTCATTCATTTTCTACCGCTTTTCCTCACAAGGGTCGCGGGGGGTTCTGGAGCCTATCCCAGCACAGAGCACATATAGACAAACAACCATTCACACTCACATTCATACCTATGGACAATTTGGGGTTGCCAATTAACCTAGCATGTTTTTTTTTGGAATGTGGGAGGAAACCGGAGAAAACCCACGCATGCACGAGGAGAACATGCAAACTGAGGTCTGCGCGCTAACCACTCAACTGCCGTGCCACCCGCCTACATTATTATTATACCTTTATTTACCCAGGCAAGCAATTTAAAAACAAATTCTTATTTACAAATGCAGCCTTAACAAAGAGCAAAAGCACTTTGATGGGAGTGCTGAAAATAAGAACAACGTTATATAAAATTAGAAATATCTATACAGTAAATATGTACAATACATACAATACAAAAGTATCAAACAATAACATTAAAGGCTTAATCAGCAAGTGCATGTATCAGATGTAATTAGTTGCAAGTTTTGTTTAAAGACAGAGAAAGATGTGAAAGCTGAATGTTTTAGAGCGTTTTGTAGGGTGTTTCAGTCATTAGCTGTAGCAAACCGGAAAGCGCTGCGTCCAAAGACGGTACATAGTAACCACTTTTGCACCGTGCGGCCCTATTTCATTTATTTATCCATCCACTTTTTATACCTCTTATCCTCATTAGGGCTGCAAGGGTATGTTGGAGTCTATCCCAGCCGTCTTTAGGCGAGAGGTGGGGTACACCCTGGACTGATCGCCAGCCAATCACAGGGCACATATAGACAAACAACCATTCACACTCACATTCATACCTATGGACAATTTGGAGTGGCCAATTAACCTAGCATGTTTTTGGAATGTGGGAGGAAACCGGAGTACCCGGAGAAAACCCACGCATGCATGGAGAGAACATGCAAACTCCACACAGAGATGGTCAAGGGTGGAATCGAACACGGGTCTCCTAAATGTGGGGCCTGCACAGTAACCACTTGTTCGCCGTGCAGCCTATTTCATTTAGAATATTATTTTATTTGATTGTATTCAGTATTTAACTCATTATTATTATTATTATTACTATTATTATACTTATGGGTGTACCTATCCCTTCTCAATTCTTTATTGCTCCCACTGCTTTTCCCCCTTCCCTATATACAGATTCCTTGCGCTCTCTGCAGGCAACTAGAGGAACTACACTCTAATGCAGGCTGCTCCAGTTGCCTTATGTCTGCTTATTAATATGCACTTCATATGTTATGTTTTTCTATGAAATACCCATAAGCAGCATCAGATATGGACCTTTAAACAGTGCAGTATTATGATAATCTGAGCGCACATTTTTCTCTCCGTTTGAACCCACCGGGTCCCCATGCCACTACAGCACACAGGGCCTCCTTTTGGTCCCCTCCCATCCCTCTCTCTTCCTCTCCTTCCTCTATCTCGCTCTCCCCCCTGCTAGGATCCCCACAGCTGCGCGGACCAGGTGCGTTCCGCCCCATACACACACACACACACACACACACTCGCTCACATACACACACCAACGGACGCAGCAGGAAATGCCTAATACCAGTTTTAGAATGATGCTACTATGCCAGTTTGTCGGGCGAGAAAAGCCGACATTGAGACCCGAGTGAAAGTGACACAGACGCACAAAGAAAACAACACGGAATACGATGAATTATTATGCTTTGAACGAAAATGGTGCGGAGCGGATGCCATATCAACAAATGTCCAGGACAGACCACTTCTCTCTCGCTAACGTAGAACCTGAGAACGTGTGTTGACATGTGAGCGTGACCTCATGTGTGGGTGGATGCACACATGTGTTCTTATCAAGAAGACGGAGAAAAAAAAAAGTACCAGTTATTTTGGTCTGTGGCTCACCGCAGCTCAGCCGTCTTTTCACAGTAATGCGACTCAAGTATGCGCAATAATCTACTTTCAAGATGCAGCGACTCTTTTTGCTCAAAGGCGCCCCCTACAGCTGTTAGGAAGCCAACCCGTTACATTCATTCATTTTCTACCGCTTATCCTCACGAAGGTCGAGGGGGGTTGCTGGAGCCTATCCCAGCTGTCTTCAAGCGAGAGGCGGGGTACACCCTGGACTGGTCGCCAGCCAATCACAGGGCACATATAGACAAACAACCATTCACACTCACATTCATACCTATGGACAATTTGGAGTCGCCAATTAACCTAGCATGTTTTTGGAATGTGGGAGGAAACCGGAGTACCCGGAGAAAAACCCACGCATGCACGGGGAGAACATGCAAACTCCACACAGAGATGGCCGAGGGTGGAATTGAACCCGGGTCTCCTAGCTGTGAGGTCTGCACGCTAACCACTTGACCGCCGTGCAGCCAACTGCAGTCATTTCATATTCAAATTCACCTGTATGACACGTTCCCAGAATTTGGGAATACCTTCAAAATATTTTTTTTCATGTTGTGAAAAAGAGTGCCACAAGCTACCCAGCATGTCTTGCAGCCGGAATATATGGGTGTTTTTTTTGGCAAGGGCATTGCACATAGATATTTGCTTGTGTGCCCACATAGTCCAGTAGATACTAGGTTACTTTGTAATTGAAGTTCACAAGAAGGTAGGACACAGGCTCCAACTCTAATGCTGTCCATGTTTCCATCGTCTTTGCTACTCAAAGAGAAAAGAGCTGCAGGGCTGACTCCACAGAGAATACTGATCAAATGCAGAGAAGCTAAATATTCTACCTGCAAGCACAAGTTGACGCAAATAGAAATGCACAAGCCGCTGACACCTTGAGTACGGCCACAATCTCACCTCAAACTTTTCCACCAACTGACTGTCAGGCCAGAGTTTCCACCGGATGTTTTGTGGGGTGAATTTCCCTTTTTGAGACCCTCAAAGTAGGCAGAAGAAACCTTCATCGACTCAGTGAGAGAACTTCTTTACTGGAAAAAACAACATTCTAACTACCGGGACTGTGTTTTCTTTTTAAAATAGTTTTGTTGCAATTTTGCTTATTTCCAGTACCTTACTGAAAAAAATGCAAAATCTGGGACACTTGTTGACATCCAATTGCTCATATTCAACTTTAGAGCCATATTTTGCTCGAAAATGATTCATTCAAATTGCATGACATCATACTGTCATCTTGTCAGTTTTCCAGTGGTACAAAATAAAGAAAACATACATTTTTCCATATTTGATGAATGTTTGTCTATATGTGCTCTGCGATTGGCTGGCGACCAGACCAGGGTGTACCCCGCCTCAGAGAAAGTGGATGGATCTTCTAAATATTTTTTTTTACATTATTAGAGCCACATAGACATGAAATAACACCCATATAGTCACTTTTATGCTTGTATTAACTAATCTAGTATATATTGTATAATCAGAGAATATAAGCCAGGGGTCTCAAACACGCGGACACTAGTTTGAGGCCCCCACCTTGATATGAAAGTTTAATGTTAGTGCGGCCTGTGCAAGTTTGATATGGATGCTGTATGGTATCATGTACCCAGAAAAAATTATTACGTTTGATTAATGTTCATGTTAAAGGTTAAATAACTGTTAATAGTTATCCTCCCTATCCGTGTGGAAGTGGTAAGTTTTTGGCTATTTAAGTGTAAAGGAAATAACTTGAAGGCTACCGTTTAGGTCGCTAGCTCTTTAGTTTGCGAGTTAGCATGTGTCTCATAGACCCTGCAGTTGTGCAATATGTTACTATATGTGACTATAGTCGTTTTTTGTCATGTCTACAGGGTTCTAATAATGCTTTGTTCATTTTAATCTGAAAAAAAATAATTTGTCTAACCACCAACTATATGTGGTTTCTTAAGTTTTTATTATTTGCCGTTTTATTATTATTATTATTATATTCATTTATTACTGATTGATTGATTTTCTTTATTCTTGATTTGTTTATTTATTTTTCATCTTATTTTGTGCAGAAAAATAAAAATTAAGATATTTGAGAACAGTTTTATCAGAGCTTTTATTGTAGAAAATGACTGAAAAAAAGCACTGAAAAAGTTTGTATATTTTTCTGTTTTTAATAAATGCGTTTTTTTTTTTTTTTTGGAAAACCTGATGTGGCCCAGCCTTGCCCAGACCCTAGCTCCAGTGGCCCCCAGGTAAATTGAGTTTGAGACCCCTGATAAAAGCCATTTAAGACCGTTCACAGTGAGAATCAATGAGGGACAGGAAGTGACGCTGGTGAGTTAAGTTTTAGCTTGTTGCAGTCTATGGCTACAACAGTAACCTGTGTTATCAGTGTGATGATGATGGTCATTATTGTTATTATTATTGCGGCGGTCATTATAATGATAATTATAATAATATATATTAATACATATTGTATATATATAAATCCTGAAATCCAATCCAGCTGTTCAAGTCTGGTTCTTCAGTGGTGGTGTCACCAAACAATTACTGACACCTAGTGACCAATGTAGAAAAGCAGTTCAGTGTTATCTTGCAATTTTGCATAGTTTTAAAAAGTGTATGATTGCACCTTGTGTTCTTCGTCCTTGTGATGTATTTGATCGATCTATCGGTGCTCTGTTGTTATGTGTCTGTTATTGTATTTAATACTGCCGAGGATGTTGTATACTGATTTTGGATTTTGAAGACGTGCAGCTCCACCTCGTCTCAGGATGTGTTTACATGCCTGTATGAGCATATTAGGAACCCACAGTTGAAATTAGCATACACTACATAATAATTGTAAACAACTAAAGTTGACGACTTTGCATATTTCGCTTATTGTGGGCTATATTAGGAACCTATCCCCCAGCGATAAACGAGCGACCACTGTATTTGTATTTTAGTTCATTTAGCCATTTGTATGATGAAAATGATTAATTTGGGCAAAAATTATGTATGATTTGCTTTTTTTCTCACTAATAATATGCTATAGTCAAACACAAAGTGAGGGATGACATCATCACAACACATTATTTGTCTTTTGAGGAATATTATCCTTGCCAATTTGTATAACTTTGGGGGCATTTGAATTTTAACATTTAATCATATTTAAAAAAAAATATGACTAATCCATGAAAAACCCAAACACTTGCATCAACATCACACATACTGACAATATGCTTTCAGTTTAAACGCACACACACACACACACACACACACACACACACACACACCCAGCAGCAGGAAGAGTGTGTGGGTGTTAAGGAGCAGCTGCTTGAAAATCATCTGACTCCGTTTCCTCCTGGTGCAGCCATCATCATCACCATCTTTTTCTTCCTTTCCTATCTGTCGTTCACTCTTTTTACTTCCTTTAACCACACCCCTCGCCCCGGTACAGGAACATCTCTCCTCAGTCATGAATGTATCAGGGTTAGGATCTGGTTAAAATAGAAAAGGCCTCTGTGCAAGATTGTGAAAACAGTCGGTTCATGTTGCAAACTGTGTGTGTCCTCTTTATGTATGTGTGTTTATCACAATAGCGACACCTGAGAAACCCAAGAGTTGTGCAACACTTTCCTGTCTTCTGCCTTCATCGAGAGGTCGCATTCTCGCTGACTGGCAGCTGTGGCAAGGCGTGGCTCACATGCGAGTAGATGCAGACGGACGCAGCAGATAAGACTGTTAAAGTAGCATTAGCTACTGCCGTAATTGCCAGAAACATAATAACGATTGCAAAAACGTAACACACATACTAAAAGAAAGACGAACATGCACAGCACCATCTGTTGGTTGTGGCGGTGCACTGCACCAATTTGCCCCTTGTGCAAAACATCCATGCCAGCTCATACCCTCCAAGTATAGACCCCCTCTGCTGATAAGTGGTATTAATTGCAACAAACAGCCTGTCTCTGCACTTAAGGCTGCATTTCCGACATGTCATGTGCCGCCAGTGTCAGCTAGCATGGCGGACACACACAGGCGACCAGGTGCAGAGCGTCACAGCATGGGAAGCGAGCCAATAAGCCAACTGTGGCCCCCACAACACGTGCTGCCCTCCATCACCACCTTTAACCCATTACTCTTCCAAATGGAGGATCACGTTTATGAGAAAGGGTGTCAAATTTGATGAATTCAAGTTTGTTTTGTCCTTCTCACGTAGCTAAAGTATCTAAATATTACACACAGCTGTCCGTCAGTATGATATTCCACAGTTCTACACGAGTGCAACTCCTACAATAAACTTATTAATGTCCATTATCATTATGGGAAAAATATTTTTGGTAGTGGCCCACTCGTACCACAGAAAAAGGCTGCAGGGGTCAGTCCAGGATGCAGGACAAGTAAGGCCAACTCACACCAGGGTTGGTTCACCCTCTTTCCCTCAGCTCACCCCTCAGACCGCAGATGCAGCGGCCCAGACAAGGCTGCGCTTCTCTGGGCAACACAGAGGCATTGCTGTGTGCTCCGGTTCCTGGAGCCCCGGTGCTCCGATAGAGGCCCATGCGCCCATGCAGGAACCAGAGGGGCGGAGGGAGGGGATGCAAACACATCTGGCATCTGTGAAAAAAAGCCTGCATGCTATGAGAGTTAACAGTAGAGCGCAGACCTCCGACCTCCTACAATACACACCAATTGCATTGAGGATGACAGTAAAAAGATGCTATTATATGCTATTGTTTACATTATTGTTACTATTACATTACAATTATGATATGCTGTGATAGAACTTATTCCACAATAAGTTTTATACCTCGTGTCCAAAGAGAGCTGGGATAGTCTCCAGCACCCCCGCGACCCTCGTGAGGATAAGCGGTAGAAAATGAATGAATTAATAAAAACTTTTACACATTTTGTCCAAATATTAATTATGTATTATAAATTTGTCTCCATTACAAAGACCTCCGTTTCAATCACTTTACACCAGGGGTCTCAAACACACGGCCCGCCGGCCAAATGTGGCCCACAGGACACTAGTTTGAGGCCCCCGCCTTGATATGAAAGTTAAATGTTAGTGCGGCCCGCGCAAGTTTGATATGGATGCTGTATGGTATCATGTACCCAGAAAAAATTATTACCTTTGATTATTGTTCATGTTAAAGGTTAAATAACTGTTAATAGTTATCCTCCCTATCCGTGTGGAAGTGGTAAGTTTTTGGCTATTTAAGTTTAAAGGAAATAACTTGAAGGCTACTGTTTAGGTCGCTAGCTCTCTAGTTTGCGAGTTAGCATGTGTCTCAAGACCCTGCAGTTGCGCAATATGTTGTAAATAAAAAGAGTATAAATGTGACTATAGTCGTGTTTTGTCATGTCTACAGGGCTCTAATAATGCTTTGTTCATTTTAATCTGAAAAAAATTATTTGTCTACCCACCAATATACCGATATTTATTTATTACTGATTGATTGATTTTCTTTATTCTTGATTTGTTTATTTATTTTTCATCTTATTTTGTGTAGAAAAATAAAAAGTAAGATATTTGAGAACAGTGGAATGTTTTATCAGAGCTTTTATTGTAGAAAATTGGAACCAAAGCAAAGTTTTTAAATTTTTTTTGTTTTTAATAAATGCATTTTTTTTTTGTTTTTTTGTTTGGAAAACCTGATGGGGCCCAGTCTCACCCAGACCCGAGCTCCAGTAGTCCCCAAGTAAATTGAGTTTGAGACCCCTGCTTTACACTGTAACCACAATAACATATTAGCATATCCTAATAAGTGTAACTAATGCTGTGGTTAAAGTTAAGGTCTATTAGGCTTCTCAGGCAAATGAGATGCGTATACGAGGACGCGGTGAGCAGTTTGTGTGCGTGGGTGCACGTCTCTGCAAGGTGTCACTTGCTGTGTTCTGCGTCTTTGCGTGGGTGCAGCCCTTCTTTGCATTAGGCGGCGGTACGAGGTGGTTGTGTTCCTTTACATCTCAGAGTAGGTTAAGGCCTGTGACGCATGCCGCTTGACGCTCGCTCTTCCACGCGACCTCGTCGCTCTCACAATGACTCAGTTTTTGAACCAGGTGGATGGGATGCTTTTTTTTTTTTTTAAAAAAAGGAAGTAGAGCTTATAGATTGTAGCGTAAGTGTGGCCTCCAGCTCTTTACATTATATAGAGTAGGTCAGTGAGAGGGACAAGGAAAGCTGGCTGGAGCGTTATGCTCTTTGTAGCCAGCTGTTGGCCCATTAAAGGCCCATCTGCACACAATAGGCTCAGTCTGAACACACATATACTACATACAAAGCCTGGTTCCTGCCTATGGATGCACGCATGTGTTTAAGAGTACCATGCGTTTACATCCCCCCACTGCACGCAACTGACAAAGAAAACAAGCAATAACTGGAACATCAACATTTTATTACTGGCACCAAGGAGCTTGTGTTTGTGTATAACCAATGGTATAGTTCCTCTCGCTAGTTAACTCATTCAATCACTGATGTTTTTCACAATTCAATTCTTCCTCGCTGTTGAGTGTGTTTATACATGCAAAAGATGCCTGCTGAGTCCTTATCAAATGCACTTCTGACAGTGACTTGTACTCGTGTGCAGTTGCATCATCATCTCTTTTTACCTCTGGCTCAAAAAAATGGAAAAGACGTAGAAATATGTCTTTGGGAGCAAGCTTTCGGGTTTTATAGTGATACAAAGTAATTTTAACGCCACACTGTAAGAACAAACAATTACGACAATATATAAATCCATCCATTTCCGATACCGCCTACCCTCACTAGGGTCGCGGGCATGCTATATATAACAGACGCATACAGCAGAGCACCGATAGATCGCTCCAATACATCACAAGGATGCAGAACACAATATGCATCCTCTATCCATCCATTTTCTATACTGCTTATCCTCATTAGGGTCACGGGGTATGCTGGAGCCTATCCCAGCTATCTTCGGCGAGAGGCTGGGTACACTCTAAACTGGTCGCCAGCCAATCACAGGGCACATATAGACAACAGACTTTGTAGACTTTTTTTCACATGAGCTACAGATCAAATTCATGTTGGTGACGCCGTTGTTGTTTTTTTGTCTCGCGCACACATGTCTATAGTTTACACACACATCTGTAAATAGTTCAAACACATGCAAACATCTGTAAATAGATGATTATTTAGTGGTATGTTCTAAATCTATGAATACATTTTATTATTTTGTCATCAAAATCTTTTTTCATGTGTTGTTTTTGTTGTTTCATTGAAGTAAACAACTTTTCAGATGTTTGAGGTCTCACTAAAACTAAAAAATATGGACGTCAGTCACTGTTCTGCTTCAATTTGCTTCTCTACAAAAAAAGCTCATTTTCTCTAGTGTTTGGTCCAAATCAGAAAACAAAGAATAGAGTCAAAAGTTTCTGTACATCAGGGGTCTCAAACTCAATTTACTTGGGGGCCACTGGAGCTAGGGTCTGGGCGAAACTAGGCCGTGTCAGGTTTTCCAAACCCCCCCCCAAAAAACGCATTTATTAAAAACAGAAAAATGAATAAACTTTGCTTTGGTTTCGATGTTCTACAATAAAAGCTCTGATAAAACATTCCACTGTTCACAAATATCTTACTTACTGCACAAAATAAAATGAAAAATAAATAAACAAATCAAGAATAAAGAAAATCAATCAATCAGTAATAAATAAATAAATAAATAAATATAATAATAACAATAAAACGCCAAATAATAAAAACTTAAGAAACCACATATAGTTGGTGGATAGACAAATTATTTTTTTCAGATTAAAATGAACAAAGCATTATTAGAGCCCTGTAGACATGACAAAACACGACTATAGTCACATTTATACTCTTTTTATTTACAACATGTTGCGCAACTGCAGGGTCTTGAGACACATGCTAACTCGCAAACTAGAGAGCTAGCGACCTAAACGGTAGCCTTCAAGTTATTTCCTTTAAACTTAAATAGCCAAAAACGTACCACTTCCACACGGATAGGGAGGATAACTATTAACAGTTATTTAACCTTTAACATGAACATTAATCAAAGGTAATAATTTTTTCTGGGTACATGATACCATACAGCATCCATATCAAACTTGCGCGGGCCGCACTAACATTAAACTTTCAAGGCGGGGGCCTCAAACTAGTGTCCTGCGGGCCACATTTGGCCTGCGGGCCGCGTGTTTGAGACCCCTGCTGTACATAGTTTCAATGTTTATGTAGTCCTAAAACTCTTCAAAGATCAGCATAAATGCCCGTAAATTGGCAGTATGGACCTCTCTTTTCTGAAAATGGCCGGCATTTTTGGAAAACTGCGTTTGAGTGAGGGCGTCATGTTTGAACTGCAATGTAGCGACTAGTACTGTGTATACTGTATATATTGGATCCCCGGACATTTGCAATTGAACATTCACATTAGCACATTTTTTATTAAATATATATGATAATACAGGTAAAATACACAGCATACATGTACCTTGGCTAAAAACTGTACTGTATACCATACTGGAGCAAATAGTAGTGGTTATTGTAAAGTTTGGAATTTTTCAGGAAAGTTGCATATGCAGTTGTGACACCTAGGGGACAGGAGTTGAACAGTGTTCTACATCTTTTGCTCACTAGGCTTGTGTTTTTCTTACATACATTGGTACTCTTGCCCGCTAAGCTTGGAGAAAGCAATTCACTTCTACCTGGCATAATCATTCGGCCTTGGCAGAGGTCTATTGAGTGACATTTTAGTTAAAGGGTTCATTAGGTGGAACAGCAAAAACAAGATAGTGTGCCAAATTAAATTAAAGGCAGGTGCATGGGAGCAGCTAGCTAGCTGTCCCAACCACACACACACTAGTCAATGCGGTTCCATCAAGCAAACCACAGTACACACACACACACACACACACTGATGCTGCAGCATGCAGACACATGCAAAAATATCTGTCCCAATACGAAAATAGGCCCTGAGAGCTTGCACCTGCACCTGTGCCCTGGTCCACACCTACACACAGGTGTCAGGATGTGACACACACACACACACACACACAGAGATAGTAGAAAAGGGAGGGGGAAATAAGAGAGTGGGTTGAAACAAAATGCGGTCGACCAAAAAGCTTATTTGTAGATATGATCTGTGTGTGATTTCCATGTTTAAATAGGCTGCCAGCTTGATTTCAGTTGAAAGACAATGTATGCTCATATGCTGTAGAATACCCTATCTAAAGTGTTTTCATGTAGTTTTAACAAAATGTGTCATTACAATCTATGATTCAGTGCGAGAACACGGAGTGAATGTTTATACCACAATGACTCATACGCGCTTGTTACTTTGAAATGGGGCAATAACAAATCTACAGGGAGATGGGATTCACCTGAATTTGACAAACACAAGGGGTCATTTCCAAAATTAGATTGATGTAAATGATAAAATAAATCTTTTGGATTTATGAGACAATATATAGATCAAAACATTTGTTTATTTATATGAGTTACCGCAAAAAACTCAGCTAAAACACTGACACTCAAGTACAATAATATATCCCTTTATTATTCCATAAGAAATGTCGCCACGCTGTGGAGGAATACGGTACTGCACCTTGACGTCATTGTTGACAGCTTCAACTCAACATGATTAACCGTGATTACGTTTTGATTAAAGCACTCACTACTGATTTTTTTGGGTTTAATAAAGAAGGCATTTGGTTGCCTAAGTAAGTTTAGAAATTGTGCATCGAAGCTAAAGTCTAAAAGACCATCAGAGGATCAGTGGGAATTAATTCCAGGCAGATTTAACCCCCCCCCCCACCCCCACTAATCAAGGGTATGCAGACCTTGTCTGCATACAGATTCTCCATATTTGGTATGCTACGGATACACACTGGTGAGATTACCGCTAATTGTAATGATTCAGGGTTGCTACAATTTCATCATCATTGAAATTCACTGCAATTAACCATTAAAGCAATCATCACTAATCATCCTTTCCAACTCCAATGGGACAGGCGATCCCAGTGCCTTTTAAGCCACAATAACCTTTGGGTACCTTCTTTAGGTACTGCTGGTGGTAGTCCTCGGCGTAGTAGAACTGCTGTCCCTCCAGAATTTCGGTGGTGATGGCACCGAGACCCTTTGCCTCAAGGACCTATTGACAACACACCAACATACAGTAAGTGGCACATAATATAGAATACTGGAAGAACTGGCGATAAGCATAAAACCTGAAAAAAAAGAGAAATAGTTTAGTACACGGGACAGACTAATATGGACGCAGAAGAATATGTAGTGTGTCACTTCAAAGTCGATCACATAAACTCATGAGTATGCGGTGGCAAATCCTACATATGTGCTGTGTGACATAGGGTTGCTAACACCAGTATTGAGGCGACAAGGGGCACACTTTGTCCAGTACTTTTTCCTCACGAGGGTCGCGGGGGTGCTGGAGCCTATCCCAGCTATCTTCGGGTGAGAGGCGGGGTACACCCTGGACTGGATGCCAGCCAATCACAGGGCACATATAGACAAACAACCATTCACACTCACATTCATACCTATGGACAATTTGGAGTCGCCAATTAACCTAGCATGTTTTTGGAATGTGGGAGGAAACCGGAGTACCCGGAGAAAACCCACGCATGCACGGGGAAAACATGCAAACTCCACACAGAGATGGCCGAGGGTGCAATTGAACCCTGGTCTCCTAGCTGTGAGGTCTGCGCGCTAACCACTCGACCGCCGTGCCGCCCCAATTTATTTATTTTATAAATAAAACACAAATATATGATGGATGATGGATACTCCATCCATCTGAGCTGACTTTGGGTGAGAGGCGGTGTACACCCTGGACTGGTGGCCAGCCAATCACAGGGCACATATAGACAAACAACCATTCACACTCACATTCATACCTATGGACACTTTAGGTCTCTAATTAACCTAATATTAATTAACCTAATATTTTTGAAATGTGGGAGGAAGCCAGAGTACCTGGAAAAAAAAAGCATGTACACACGGGGAGATCATGCAAACTCCACACAGAGATGGCCAACGGAGATTCATTTAATTTTGTTATCTTCAACTTATGAATAATCTCCCAAAATATACAGTTAATCCATATGATCGGTATCACACAATGTCACTCATGTATGATCGTATTGGATCAGCATCCCTGTTAACTTTTTTCATTTTAAGCATCAGAGCCAAAGCAAAGAAAATGCGTGAGGTGATATTAGACGATTTAGCCGATCAACATTGGTTAAAGGATCACAAAGGATCAACATGATAACTTTGACCATGTGCTTCTATGAAATGGACAGTAATACCAAAGCACTGTAAGGGTGTCACCGACAGGGGATGTTCATCCTTTCTGTTATAGCGAATGTCTTTTTGTCGTCCTGCGGGATACTGCTTCAAATGACTGATGAGTTTGGTCGTATTAAACATCCATGATTCTGTGCCACTGGTTCTGTGTACGTGACAGGTTTTCAGAAATTAATGGAAAATATACACGGCCAGCATCACTACTACTCCTTATTACTGTTAACATGTTAACACAAGCTGTTTCTGTGATCACATGGGCTCTAATCAGGTGCTGCTGGATAGTCTGGAATTGGTTAATTGTTTTGGAGGGACTGACAATATCTGCGATTTTAGATGCAGGCTGATATCATCCGATACTGTTTTTTTTTTTTTGCTGATACCGGCCTCGTTGAGGTGGCTCGGGTATCTAGTCCGGATAACTCCCGGACGCCTGCCTGGTGAGGTGTTCTGGGCATGCCTAGCTGGGAAAAGGCCCCTGGGGCAGACCTAGGACACGCTGGAGGGATTACTGAGACTGCTACCCCCGCGACCCGGACCCGGATAAGCGGAGGAAAATGGATAGATGGATGGATGGATGGCCTGGTATTCGATATCAATATCGTATTGTTACTGAAATACTAGTACAATGTGAGCAACGCAAATCATTGTCAATAACATGGCAAAAAAAAAAACAGTATCGCTCTACACACACCTTCCTGTTTCTTATTTATAGGCATCTTCCGGTGGTGAGTACTTCTACTTTATTGTCGTTTTATTAAACTGTGGTTTACCTATCATTTATACTGTACAGTTATCAAATGTTTGAGGTTATTGACATTTAGCTCCTATTGAGTGTTCCAATATCACTTTTATTATTTTTCAACCTACCATAACCAATAGAACAGCATCTTCTGCTGACACGAAGAAATCTAAAAAACTTCATTCTCAACTTCCCCAAAGCCGCATCGCCTGTTAAATGTTGTTTTTTTATCTGCAGGGTATTCCATGTGAACTTTCCATGTCTCGTTAAGGTACTTAAGAGTTGGTGCTGTGCGACTGAGTGACAATAAAAAGGCGTTTGGTTCTCTTTCTAGTGCTGCACTTTCCTCGCTGAGGGACGGCAGCATCAAACAGCATCGTCTCGCTTTGAGGACGCCTTATAAGACACGTTTCAAGCTTACACTTTCCTAAACACCTTGACAAAAAAAAGGGGGTGAGGCTTCAAATATGTTTAGAAGCGAGCAATTTCAGAGACATGTATGCTCACTAAACTCTGATAAATCCAGAACGTGTGATGTTCTGTCTTTTAACGATGCCATCCGGGCGTCAAAACAAGACAGACAACAAGTTGGTGGTGGTCAACAAGTGAGGACAAACATGTCTGATATTGATATTATTTCCAGAAATACCAATGCACTTGGAGTTCAAACAATCATCACGCATTACTTCACGCAAGACATGTAAATGACAAGATGCTGTATGCTAATTACTTCCAACAGTACCAATAATAAGACACTAAATGAGCAGGTGCCTTCAAAGGGGAAGTCATTTTACTTTATTTGAGTTTTATTTTACAGTTGTCTACTCTGAAGGGTAAGTATGTTAAAATTCATTCATTCATTCATTCATTTTCTACCGCTTTTCCTCACAAGGGGCTGGAGCCTATTCCAGCTGTCTTTGGGCGTGAGGCGGGGTACACCCTGGACTGGGTGCCAGCCAATCACAGGGCACATATAGACAAACAACCATTCACACTCACATTTATACCTATGGACAATTTGGCGTCGCCAATTAACCTAGTATGTTTTTGGAATGTGGGAGGAAACCGGACTACCCGGAGAAAACCCATGCATGCACGGGAATTGAACCCAGGTCTCCTAGCTGTGAGGTCTGCGCGCTAACCACTGGACCACCGTGCAGCTCAGTATGTTAAAATGAAACAGTTAATAAAAGGTAAAAATAAAAGGCTGCATTATGGTGACAGTTCAATCACTTTACCATCCATTTTCTATATTGCTCGTCTTCAGTAGGATCACACATAAGCTGGAGCCTATCCCAGCTGACTTCTTGGCAAGAGGCGGGGTACACCCTGGACTGGACACCTGCCAGTCATATACAGTATTTTTACATTTTAACCTGCACCATAGCTTGCTGCCACCAAAAACATGGTGCCGCAATCTTATGTAACTCTACATCATATATTTTTGTGTAAAAATAAAAATAATTGTCCATTCAGTATTTTATGAGGAGTGATGAAAATAATGTCAAACATCACAGTTAATGTTAGCGGAAGGATGTTCCCAAGCAACCGACTTAAGAAAAGTATTTAAACTTTACACATGTTTTACTCAAAATTAGAGCGAATGATCTATATCTATCATATGCATTACCTACAGTACGTTTGATGTTGTTAGTTATGTTGTTGTTGATAGTTTGATCGTGATTTGACCACGTTTAGCTCCTAACATTAGCTATAGTTACATGTACAGTTGTCCCTTCTTTATCTGCGTGTAATTGCTTCCAGACGGATTCATTTTCATTTCCACAAAGAGGATTCAATATTAATAAAACGGAATTGTGTCATAGTTAGAGCATCGTAAACGTTTTTTAATTTTTACCATTATTAGAGAACTGAAATGAAATACTGAATGAAATAACACCCCTACAGTCACCTTTAGGCTCCTATTATTTTTTGTATACACCACATTGTGCAATACTAATGCGCAGGTGACGGGATCATGGCAGGGACATAACAGAGGACCGCCGTTCTCAGCATATAGAAAGCTACCAAGCTAACTAATTACCCACTCATTTACATACTTTAACTCAATAAAGGATTTTAAACAGAGTGGGGAAGAAGGACAAGTTCAAAGCAAAAACAAATGACCACTTCCACACGGAATGAGAGGAACATGTCAGACATGCCATGACTGACTAAATGCAGTGTAAAGGTAATGTAAAAAGTGTTTTAAGACAAGACTTAAAGCTTTCAATATTTTCTTACATAAGGGAGGGGATTGTTCCACAGCTTGGGGTTGACTACGGAAAAGGCCCGGTCCCCTCTGGTCTTAAGTCTCATCTTGGGGACCACCAGCTGGAGCTAGCATTCTGACCTAAATGTGCGCACTGGGGTGTAAATTTGGACAAGGTCCAAGATGTAATGAGGGGCAAACCAATTCAGTGACTTAAAAACAAACAATAAAATATTAAAATCTTCTTATACTTTTTGATAAACAATTGTTATGGGGGCGGCACCGCGGTCAAGTGGTTAGCACGCAGACCTCACAGCTAGGAGACCAGGGTTCAATTCCACCCTACCGCATTTCTACAACATTCCAAAAACATGCTAGGTTAATTGGCCACTCCAAATTGTCCATAGGTATGAATGAGAGTGTGAATGGTTGTTTGTCTATATGTGCCCTGTGATTGGCTGGCGACCAGTCCAGGGTGTAGCCCGCCTCTGGCCTGAAGACAGCTGGGATAGGCTCCAGCACCCCCACAACCTTTGTGAGGAAAAAGCGGTAGAAATGAATGAATGGATGAATGAATTGTTACGGGGCTGCATAGCACGCGAGTGGTTGGCGGGCAGGCCTCACAGCAAGGAGACCAGGGTTCAATTCCAACCTTGGCCATCTCTGTGTGGAGTTTGCATGTTGTCCCTGCGCATGCGTGGGTTTTCTACGGGGACTCCGGCTTCCTCCCACGACTCCAAATTGTCCATAGGTATGAATGTGAGTGTGAATGGTTGTTTGTCTATATGTGCCCTGTGGTTGGCTGGCGCCTCTCGCTTGAAGACAGCTGAGATACGCGACCCTTGTGAGGATAAGCAGTAGAAAATGAATGTAATCGTTACCTCACCCTGACAATGGTTTGTTCTTTGGTCCATGCCCCACTTTACATTTTTTACAACAAATAAGACACAAGAACGCTGCTGTCTAGTTTTGTCCATGAGGGGGCAGTATAGTACTTCATATGCAGGCGCTGCAGAGGACTGGTTAATCAAAGCTGTGCACCCCGCAGAGCGGCTGAGGCAGCAGCTGACCTCAAAGTCCTCAGTGAGCTGCCGCTACAATGTGGAGGCTCTAATCCTCCTGCAGGAGCATCCACAAGCCAAATAGCGGTGCACGGAATATCAGAAAGAGAGACGTTCATTTAAACCTTTTTAAAATGCTGTGACACAGCAGCATGTGCTACACTTAAACAGCAGTGCGCTAGCAAAGCCAAGCCAGACCAAAGCACATACAGCTCTTGGCCTAATTAACCAGTGATCACCACGAAGCTACAGTGGTAGCAAACCCTTCGGGGCATGGGGGGGGGGCAGGTCCATGTGAGGGGAACAAAACGTCCGAGAGATGGTCCGCTACATTAACACCAACCACCCCCCCCCACTCCCCGCACCTCCCCCTCAACCAACCACAGCTTCCATCCCCTCCGCCCCGCTGCTCACCGCTCCCTCGCGCTCCATCCTACAGCAGTCACAACACGGCCGCCATTTTAGATCTATAAATCAGAATGCACAGCGTCACACCGCCGTGGCTAACCTTACGTGGCTCTGCTCGCTCGCTCGATGCAGCAGCGTAGGAGGGTAAAAAGATGGAGGAGGGATATATCCTGAGCGGAAGCGTGAACGACATGTTCTCAAGTCGGTTCTTTGTATGACGATGCATCAGTGATGTATGTGAACGCCACATTTGTGTGTGTGAATTCTTGTGACAACTTCTGACCTTAAAAGTGTGAAACTGGGCCTTTACACATAAACGCATGTTAGCATTCATGCTAATTTAAGCATATTGACATTGATATTTAATGCTGATTTTTATTTATATGCAATAAACGAAATATACTAACATCTACCCGTACCGTTGAATCAATTTGTGTCAATCGGGTTGGTGCACAACAAGTTTGTGTGTGTTCCCGAGCTCGCCCAGGCCCAGTCAGCCATTCCCCTTCATGCCTGTCGGAAACGTTTCCCTGTCAGCGACATGGCTGACATGGCTGATCGGGTGGGTGTATTTCGATCCCGTCTTCCCCCCTTGCTTGGACCACCGCTGCTTCGTGCAAGTCCTTCTTAGCTCTCCAGCCAAGCGAAAGAGAGGCTGAGGATCTCTCTGGCGATGGCGAGAGAGGCGCGCTGTGGGCCCCCGCAACACAAATAGGACGTGACACCCGGAGAAAGGGCGGAGGTGGCGGTGGAGGAAGAATGGAAATGTAAGCGAGTCCTATACCCCACTGTGTTGTCGGCTGGCTGCCGTTACCCCGCCTTTTTTCAGAAGGCCCGCAGCCAAGAGACGCACTTTGACATGGACTTTGTGACACCCGATGACTCATAGCAAAGACATTTGAAGACGGATATGACCTCAATTTGCTGATTTATGTAATAACGCCTCAGTCTGAGTCCAATGCGGAAAGCATGCTGCATTTTTGGAGGACAAATCATATTTTGTCATATGAGCTGACTTGTATTTTTTATTTTAGGTACTAAACATACTAGAAATGTCCATTAATATTAGCATTTTTATTAATATTTATTTACAAAAGCATTAAAATAAATAAACACATTAAAAAAGGTAAACACACCTTGGTACTCGACCACATTCACACTCGATGACCTCAGTAAAAGATGAGGGATGCGGAGAGAATAAAAAACGAGAGGAGCATCGATATTATTTTAATGCGATGGGTGGGTAGAAAAAGCCAAAAGTCACATGACTCGCTTTGGTAAAATTCTGTGATATGTCATAAAACATGCAATACTCTGTGTGTGATTTTTTTTTTTTCCTGTGCTCTGTTCCTGTTCCTCGCACTTAGGCATCCATTTTAGCAGGGCTGTAATCTTCAGCGGGGGCTCCTACATTTTGTGAGGTAGGAAGCCGCCGTGCTTCCATTTCGAGAAACATTAAAAAAACGATACTTAACTTCCAAGCGAGACTGTCTTCCCTATAAGAGGATTGGACGACGGGATACAAACTTTTTGGGGAAAAAGCTGTCAAAAGTCTGAATGTGACCTTTTCAGAAGAGGAGTCCGAGCTGACCTTGTGCGACTGGAAGTCTGCCGTTATGCACCATTTTCACCCCAAAAAACCTCGCCGCCATCTCCCAAGCCCCTAAAACCCTCATCTAAACCCCCAGTGTCTGCCCCCACTTCCATCTTTCATGCTTATTAAGTTGGGTTGCCTTATCAGAGGGCACACTCACCCCTTGGAGGCGTCACACACACACACACACACACGAGCGGGCACGTGTACACACAAATGATGAGGTAGGCTTGATAGAAGCTATTGTTTGTATACACACACACACACACACACACATGCGCCATGTTTCTTTCCCGACCCCAACCTGTCTTCATGCCACCACCCTGCCCTCCTCCAAATCAACCTTTCCCATCTCCTCTCTCCCAGGCCTGGAGGGAGATGGGGCGGGGGGGGTTTCGTGAAGACACGGGGTAAGGATGAGTAAGGGAGGGAGCTGGAAAAAAAAAAAAAAAAGAGGGTGAGATGGGGGAGGTAGGTGGGTGGGGGCTGGATGGGTGAGACATGGCGGGGGAAGAGATGCACTCCTCCTCTGCGCTCTGCTGCCACAGCGGCTTGGCTACAGAAGCCTTTGATGTTCTGCAAATTTCAAATTTCATTATAGAAGAACCCCCCCACTCGCCCACCCCGTCCTCAAACACCCCCCATCCCCCACTTTTGCGTTTAAACAAGCCCCCTCCCGCACACCCCCACCAACCTCAATGCTAAAGTTAAGAAACTGAAAGCCCTGCAGAAGAGACTTTTCATACGGGTTAATTATTCATCGGGCGGGGAGTGCATGAGCCAAATGTATGTATACATGTGTGTCTGGATTGTTTGATGCCAGCCTTATCGTTGGCCGTCTTACAATGTCTCACCCATTCACTCGCTCGACGTTTCGATTGCTTTTAATCGCCGCACGCTATTGGATGCCATTTTTGGAGTTCTTCAGGATTAGCGTCAATGCGACACGGCGACCATTTTGGTTCTGCGAGAATAAGATTCCCGATGGAGCGCCGTCGAAAACTGCGGTGCCACTGAAGTCGCTGACAGATCGGTGGTGTCAGCAGCGTCGGTGGTGGAAGATAGAGAGAGAGAGAAAGAGAGGGAGAGAGGAAGGCTGTCAGATGTTTGTAAATGTGTGTTTTGTGAGCGAGAACTAGGTTAGAGACTCAGACGTCAACTGGGGAGCTGACAAGACGATATGCCCCAATATGAAGGGCCTTTTGTTGCGCTGTGATACCATCCATATACACTCCATTAGAGCTACTTTGGTTGTGATATAGGGCGGCACGGTGGTCTAGTGGTTAGCGCGCAGACCTCACAGCGAGGAGACCAGGGTTCAATTCCACCCTTGGCCATCTCTGTGTGGAGTTTGCATGTTCTCCCCGTGCATGCGTGGGTTTTCTCCGGGTACTCCGGTTTCCTCCAACATTCCAAAAACATGCTAGGTTAATTGGCGACTGCAAATTGTCCATAGGTATGAATGTGAGTGTGAATGGTTGTTTGTCTATATGTGCCCTGTGATTGGCTGGCGACCACTCCAGGGTGCCTCTCGCCCAAAGACAGCGAGTTGTCCGCGACCCTCGTGAGGAAAAAGCGGTAGAAAATGAATGAATGAATGGTTGTGATATAAAGCAACAGTATGGCGTGTTCCAACACGGTTTTCAAGGTCAAACTGGCACAGTCCAACAACTCAAGGGTCACCTGAAAATCTTGCGCCAGTAAGACACCAAATCCAAAAGCAGAACACAAACTCGACAAGACCAAAATGTCTCATTATCAGCTGATTTTCTCCCGTATTAAGTATTCTTATGGGTACCTTCCACAGTTACTGTATGGGCTCATCTGTGCCTTTCACACAGAACCTAGTCAGTGACATGGAATCTTGCTATCGGAACATTAAATACGGCTGGTGTAATGTATAGAAGCGTCCAAGCGTCCTTTGACGTCAACAATTTCCAGGGTGGGAATAATGTCGGACCAGCCAGGACACAACATTGACATTGTTGACCATATTACAGCCTTTAAAGGCCAGCAGAAGTTCACATACTTTTTTTTTCCTGTTTCTTGTTTTCTGTTTTTTTGTGTATAAGCAGCACTGACACAAAGTAGGGGACACATCGACCTGGCAATTTTCTGCCTTTTAAGGTTCTATCAGAACTGTAACAGGCGGAAGAGCGCCGATGTGTACCAGTACTACATACAAATAACTATTAGGATATGACTTTCTTGTCCTGTGCAATTGTTGTTGTATTGTTGTCTGTGCATGTTATATATCACATCAGATCGGGGTGCTGATGTTGTCTAGTATGAAATTATCTGATTGTGGGATGTTGTGTGATGCTATTCTGTGCCTCGGACATGATAGGTAACAGGTAATATTCATCTACTTGACTTCTTTCAATGCATGACTTTGTAGTAAGGATGTCCGATATTGGCTTTTTTGTCGATAACCGAAATGAGATAAAACAAAAGGTTATTCATTTTGTTTTAGTAGTATGCCAGAACAAAACAGTCTGTAAAAGTGTATGTAATGTGATGTATGTGAGGATGGGTCACGGTCAGTTGATTAGGTTGGCTTAGGTGTCATGGAGTGGTAAGGTTGGGGGCGGGGGGGGGTCACCATCAGCTGATAGGCTGTAGGTCTTGTCTCTCCGATCTCATTACCCTCCTCTATTTATTCTCCTACAATCACCTGACACCACTCCGGTCTCAGCTGCCACCCCTCTCTCACCTCCAACCCCAGCCCAAGGCCAAGGTTGGGAGGTTGTCGTCATGGAAACACCACAGCCCCCCCGTAGCCTGTGACTGCTGACCCCTGAAGTTAAAAAGGACGGTCGTAATTTGCTCCCCTCTGCCCCAGCCCTTGATTGTGGCTGAATAGCTTTTAGAAAGATGGCGGGATCAACGGATAAGACGAACTGATGGACAGATGGATGGAGTGAACAAAAGGAGGGGACGACGTGTGCCAACTGGAGAGTTTTAGCAATGAGCTCCAATGACCTATGCGCCCTCTTGTGCTCTTTCAGCACGAGGGCTGCGGAGAACAACGCCTGAGAGGATGTAGATGTGATCAACTAAACACAGGTGGCTTTGCTTAACTAAACATCATCCAACTCTGAGAGGTCACCACTCCAGAGACGGCCACTCGATTGTTATTCAAACAAAATGGGCCGACTCTAGTCCATGCTTTAGTTTACCGGCGCTCAACGGCTACTAAAGCACACTTGAAAAATTCATTCAGTGGGAGCAGCAACAACCGGAATATTAAAAAGTTTTAAAAGTGTGACTCAATTCTTGCAGTTTATGCTTCAACTCGAGTGCCATCATCCCGTGCTTTAGTCAATAAAGCAACACATTTCATTGAAAACGACACTGATATGACTCCTTCCTGTTGCTAATAGACACCCTTTAAGATCAATTATCTCTGAATGTTATGGTTTACAAATTGGTGAGAGGTAATATTGGATATTATTCACAATGCTCAACATTCCACTGAGAAATTAAGCAAAACAAGCCAAGCATCTGGGGTCAAACACCCTTTAAATCAATAAGGTACAACGCCTGAACTGTTGAAAAGGATCGGTTGAAAACTGATCAGTCGAGCGTTGAAAACACATACTGATAGGATCTTTTTACCTCTGATAAATCATCCATCCTGGGACGGATATCATTTCAAATCAATATAGCTCTTTCTTTGACTCAGAACAATAATCTCTCAAAGCTTGAAAGAGATGATTGGTTAAAAATCAGAAACGGGAGAGCACATAAAAGGAACAAGTTGGCCTCTGACCTTGGGTAACGCCGTCATTACGCCGTTATGGGGGGAAAAAAAAGGACATTATTGTATATAACGTATGTGTACCTTCTGGTAGGCTACTTTGCTCTTCAATGCCAGTTCCAGTTGATCAGCGGTGGTTGCATAAATAACAGAACGGTACTGAGTCCCAATGTCGGCGTGCTGCTTCATACCTGCGTAAAAAACAAAACAAAACACATGCACACAATATGGAGTATAAGTACTCGCAATCATCACGCACACCATCGCATTTGCATGTAAAAGGTTTTCACAATTATGTCATCATCCCCAATCTTCAATTCATGGAGCCAAATGTATTTAGGCTATCACTTTCAGAAGGGTGCCGGTTGTGTCTGCAGTGTCTGCTGGTCTATGGGTTTGTGTAGGTGGGTGCGTTTTCATTTTCATTGTCATCTAAGCACTGTCAACATTTTCATCAGCTTTACATCAGTGTGTTTGGAGGACCACGGCAAAGTACATGCGGATAAGGAGCTGCCACAGCTTGTATGCTCTTCATCAGCAACGTTACTGAGCAGCTTTGGCATGCATGGAAGCCTACTCGGTTGCTTTTTCTTCACTTGTTATTCTCCTCTGTATCGTTTGTTTTTGCATCTGTCTCGCTCTACTGAAACCATATGCCATAGGATGGATGTTAATATGGTCGGCAATAGAAATTTTAATTCTGTCGCCCAATCACGATAATGCGCGTTGATGATGCAATCTAATCACTACACACAAAGGGTAACAAGCTGCAAAGAATCGTCAGTGTACAGTGGCTCCCTCACTCCATCGCAGTGTTATGAAAATTAATAAAAGACTGCTGTTTCGTGTTGACAAAAATAGTGAAAGACACGTTATGTGTAATATTCAGGCCACTAGGAGTAAGTAATCTTATGTACATTGATGAGAAACGACAGATGAGATTATCTTCACACTGCATGGATTCGGCCATAGTGAAAAGAAGTTCTCCCATTCTGTGTGGAAGTGGTAAATTGTTGGCTTCTTACTTTGTTCTTCTTCCCCACTCTGCTTGAAATATTTTAATTTTATTTTAGTTAAGTTAAGTTTTTTAGTTAAGTTTAGAATAAATACATTTTAAGCTAACCAGTTAGCTTGGTTAGAAGAATAATAGGAGTGAGGTTCTATGGTAAAATGGTAAAAAATGGTAAAATGGTAAAAAAAAAACAGTTAGAAAGTCTATGCTTGAACTATCAAAATATGTAATTTATTAATATTAAATCCTACTTTGTGGAAATTCTAATTCAAAGCCAACCGCAATAAACAAGGGATGACCGAAACAGGAGGAGCTGGTGAAAAAGACCAGTGCAAAATCCATAACTTGGAATTGGTTTGTATCTGCTGTCCAAACGTCAGCAGAAAACTATACCCTGCAAAGGCCGTTTTTTCCCACCTCAAAACAAAACACAATTTGTGTGTCATTTAAGCAAAATTATTAAACTGATTGGCTTCTGTCATGTACACAGCATCATGATACTTAGCCCACAATAATGATATCATCCCAATAGCAGGCCCACTCTAACAACAGTATTACACAACATAACCCACTATAACGTCTGCAGTGTGGTACTGAGCAGTGTGATGTTTAGTCATAGTCACAAGGCCTCTTTATGAAAAATGATCTTTCATTACAAACCAGGCACAAATTTACATCCACTGATCACATATTTCTGATGTAGAGAGAAGTTTCAAATCTCCCAGCTCGTCTACATCTGTTCATTACTTACATTCATGCAACGTTTTCACAAGGTCCAACTACTTTTGTTTGGATAGAAACACAAAATAATAATTCTGGAATTTGTCAAAATTTAAAAATGTCAAATTAAAAATCAACATACAGAACGTATGAAAAATGGGAAAAAAAATACGTCTGGCAGCAGACAAGCCCGCCAGTGACGTGTTCTATGTTTGACTCTGGCAGAAACATTGAGTGTCACTCTGTGCTACCAAGTTGGGTAGCGCAAAATTGGGAGGTCACGCACCCTGGTCTTGGTACAGTCCATTGCCTCTTCACTTTTATGCGGTCCATCTATTTGTGTTGTGTATCTCTGTACAGCTCTGATATAAAAAAGGCTGTGGTCTTACAACAATGCACAATGCATTGCACCATCACGTGCAAGTATCGCAAAATTTTGTCTTGGGGCATGATCCAAGATAGCGGGCGTTGACAAACCAGACAATATTTTTGATGCTAAACAAATGTGCGAATGAATGCTAAGGCAAATCAAAGATTTTGGATGTTAATGGAAAAACACGCTAAATGGGGCGTATATTAACCAAGGTATTTGAAAGATTAGGTTTACAACTATATCACACTATCAATCCACATAGTATAGCAGTATCATAATGCAGAATTCATAATAATAATAATGCCGAATTCCCTATCATTATTTCAGTATGTTGTTAGCATGGTGATACGCAGTACTATACTGGGCAAACTTGGCCAATGATGTGTTGCATCAATACATATAATGCTTTTTGCATTTAACAGATTATTATATTAAACTGACATTTTATTTCCATCCATCCATTTCACTCTGCCTATCTGGGTCGCAGGGGCAGCAGTCTCAGTCGGAAAGCCTAGCCTTCCTAGTCCCGAGCCACCTCCTCCAGCTCCACCGGGAGGACACCAAGGCGTTCCCAGGCCAGGTGTGTGACATAATCCCTCCAGCGTGTCATAGGTCTGCTCTGGGGCCTTCTCCCGCCTGGCCATGCCGAGAACACCTCACCAGGGAGGCGTCCGGGAGGCATTCAGACTACATGCCCGCCTCAACTGGCTCCTCTTGATGTGAAGGAGCCGCAGTTCTAGCTGGCTGAGCTCCTCACCCTATCTTTTAGGGTGACTCCAGCTACCCGATGGAGGAAACTCATTTCTCGTTCTTTCGGTCACAACCCAAAAGTTCATGACCATAGTTGAGGGTAGGAACATAGATCGACCAATAAATTGAGAGCTTTAGCTTCTGGCTCAGCTCTCTCTTCCCCACAGCGACTGCATTACTGCAGACATTGCGCTGATTTCTCTGTCGACTTGGTCCCATCTTCCCTTCCCTTCCCAAGACGCCAAGACACATTTTATTTACTGTCACAAAAGTACACACGTGATATAATAAGTGTAAATGATGGAAAATTTAATATAAAATATACTGAAAAAACAAAATGGAATTTTGAAAACGGATTTCGGGCTGCACGGTGAACGAGTGGTTAGCACACAGACCTCACAGCTAGGAGACCAGGGTTCAATTCCACCCTCGGCCATCTCTGTGTGGAGTTTGCATGTTCTCCCCGTGCATGCATGGGTTTTCTCCGGGTACTCCGGTTTCCTCCCACATTCCAAAAACATGCTAGGTTAATTGGCGACTCCAAATTGTCCATAGGTATGAATGTGAGTGTGAATGGTTGTTTGTCTATATGTGCCCTGTGATTGGCTGGCGATCAGTCCAGGGTGTACCCCGTCTCTCGCCCGAAGACAGCTGGGATAGGCTCCAGCACCCCCTTGTGAGGATAAGCGGTAGAAAATGAATGAATGAATGAATAAAACGGATTTCATAGGGCCCTAACTAAAGATCACACTATCATGTTTTTGACAGACATGCCTGTACGCCTAATGAATGTATTGACAACCTCCAGCCACAAGATGCAGACAGATTCCTGATGTGCTGATCTGCCTATCTTGAAGACTGCTACATCACAACCTGTCATTAATTCCATCCCTACTGCTGTAACTACTATAAACAGTCATTTAGTACTCAAAATGAGAGCACACATTGCTAGGACAGCCTTAGCTCTGATTAAACCTCCACGTTTGGGAGCTTGGAAGGCATTCAAAATATGTTAGGACTAAGACTAACTGAGACTGCTTTGCCTTTTAGGCCTTCTGGTCCCGTCAATAACAGGCTGCGATTCTTTCATCATCTATGGCAGGGGTCTCAAAATCAATTTACCTGGGGGCCACTAGAGCTAGGGTCTGGGCAAGGCTGGGCCGCATCAGGTTTCCCCCCCCAAAAAAACGCATTTATTAAAAACAGAAAAATATACAAACTTTTTCAGTGCTTTGGTTCCGATTTTCTACAATAAAAGCTCTGATAAAACATTCCACTGTTCTCAAATATCTTAATTTTTTTTTCTGCACAAAATAAGATGAAAAATAAATAAACAAATCAAGAATAAAGAAAATCAATCAATCAGTAATAAATAAATATAATAATAATAAAACAGCAAATAATAAAAACTTAAGAAACCACATATAGTTGGTGGGTAGACAAAATAAGATGAAAAATAAATAAATAAATCAAGAATAAAGAAAATCAATTAATCAGTAATAGATAAATAAATATAATAATAATAATAACAATAAACGGCATATAATAAAAACTTAAGAAACCACATATAGTTGGTGGGTAGACAAATTATTTTTTTCAGATTAAAATGAACAAAGCATTATTAGAGCCCTGTAGACATGACAAAACACGACTATAGTCACATTTATACTTTTTTTATTTACAACATATTGCGCAACTGCAGGGTCTTGAGACACATGCTAACTCGCAAACTAGAGAGCTAGCGACCTAAACGGTAGCCTTCAAGTTATTTCCTTTAAACTTAAATAGCCAAAAACTTACCACTTCCACACGGATAGGGAGGATAACTATTAACAGTTATTTAACCTTTAACATGAACATTAATCAAACGTAATAATTTTTTCTGGGTACATGATACCATACAGCATCCATATCAAACTTGCGCGGGCCGCACTAACATTAAACTTTCATATCAAGGCGGGGGCCTCAAACTAGTGTCCTGCGGGCCACATTTGGCCCGCGGGCCGCGTGTTTGAGACCCCTGATCTACGGTCTACTCCTTTGTGAATGCATCTCTACCATCCATCTCAATGGATCCAGTGGATCCATCCTGCCCCCACAGCACTGTTGAGAACAATGGTGACACTCCATGAGAGATTGCTTCACCATTGGCTGTCCATTACTCTGATTAGCCTAGAAGCTGAGGTCTTGGAGCAGCTTTCTGACCTATAATTTTCTGAAGCAGCCCTAACCGAAACTGGGTGTAACATGCACAAAAAAGTATTATTTATACCCCAAATCAATCTAATGCAATGCAAAAGCTGTACTGAAAACGTCAATTTGCAAATGCTAATTTTGTTGACACAGCTCTTGTATGGATATTGAACGGGTGCATGTGGACCTAATGTTGTGGCCGGTGAGTATTTGCCTCCACTATCAAACATAAGGCTGTTATGTTGGAATATTCATCACATCTTCAGAGATCTTTACAGCATCAACGCTGGAGATACTCCCCAATCCAAGTATTAGCTCCACCCACAGCTCCAGCATTGCTTTTGATTAGTCTCACTCCAGAAAACATTCCCAAAAGAGTTGAGTCCTCAAAGAGACAACGGCAACAAACACAAGCCCCCCCACCACATAAAAACTCTTGGTTCTCCCCTCTCGTCGCTCTCATGCGCTTTCTCCATTTTTAACAGCCCTCTTCGTTATTTTCTCCATCCGTCAAAGGCGGCAGTAATTATTAATGAGAGCCTCCCTGTTCCCTCTGCATTATGCATGAGAGCCTTGCTTCTTGAAAGCACAGGGTAATGGGGGGGTTGGACAGAAGGGGTAGGGGCTGCTGGGGTCACACGTGCCCATTCGCCGCCTCACGGGGTCGCCGACCTACACCCGTGAAAATATTAATTAACCCCCGCTAGCAGCGCTCAAAACGAGAGCGTTTCAAAAGTGGGCCCCCTTTTTAAACGCTTGACAGACAAATGGAACGGGGGGGACTCAGACAAAGTGGGAGGACGTCTCTCTTCTTCACGAGTATGCATACGCTGTTTGAACCTGCTGAGATTCGCAGCAGCGCCGTGAGATGGTTTTCATTGTTTATACTCATCCTTCACTCTCCCGTTCTGAGGCTTTTAATCTTGCTTACCCCCCCACCCCTCGCTCATTTCCTGCCAACACTTTAAAGCACATTTGAACTAAAAGAGAGTGGAGGGGGGGGATCAAGTGCAAGGCCGCCTTGTTGATGCATGTTGCACTCGCAATGTGTGCCTTTCTTTCACGGCTGCTGCTTTGACCCTCTTTCATTTGAAACCCCCCCAATGTCTTTTTTTATGTAACGACCCTTCATCCGTTAACAAGAGCTGGAGCTGGGATTAGCCTCATCTCGCCACGTACTGTCCCTCCGGCCTCTCTTTGCCTTTGGATTCTAGAGAGGGCCATCCAGCGTTCGCATGCATGCAAACAAGGGAAGACTAAAAATGAGGGGAAATTATAGACACAAAAAAAGAGCTGGCTTACATAACGGCTGCCAAGAGAAATTAAAGCCATGTTTTCACCTCTCATGGTTTGGTTTACAGTGGTAGGGGTGGGAACAGTTCATTGGGCTTGGGTTTTCACTGTGGTGTTAATACAAGCAAGCTGCATCGTCATTCTACATGTTGACATTCTCTGATTTGAATGCGTTTTTAAAAATGATAAAACTGTATTATAAGTACCGTACCATTGCTGCTGCTCTTTTACGGACACTTCAATGTAATAAAACAGTGCCCAAAAGACAAAAAAAATTTGTTTTGAATGATTGTCCTAGTGGAGGAGGACCAGGAACTCAGACCAAGCTTTCTGACACTGGTCAATGCATTTCAGAATGCCTTGAAAGGAGGAAGTAAGAAGCCACAAACGTACCACTTCCACATGGAATGAGAGGAAAATCATCTTTTCCACTCGATCATGCAGTGTGAAGGTAATGTTAAAACATCATGTCTCATCAATGTAACATTGTCCTAGTGGAGGAAGGCTAGTGGAGGATTTCTGACACTGGGCAATGCATTTCACTTCAGAATGCCTTGAATCTTCTACCCTGCGCAGATTAAAGACACCCCGCGTTGGATGCAACATAGCAAAGGAAAGAACACAACTAAGTCTCCATGGTTCACAGTCGGTACGGTATTCCTAGTTCTCGATGCTTCATTTTGTGACTTGCAAAAAAGCTCCAGATTTGTCTCCCAGAAGATTTGAAAACTGTCAAAGTGTATTTTGAAAAAAATGTGACCGGAGGTTTACTTTATTTCTTATTATCTATTATTAGCAGTGATTTTCAACAACTGTGAGAAATCGTCGGGTATGCCGTGAGGAATTATTCAATATCACTTTTTTAATTAACATGTATTAATAATTTTCTGCAAATATTATGTCATTGTCGCGTGTCATTGGTGTAAAGACTGGCAGAGCAATGTAATATTCGTCCGTGTGGCAACATGTAGCTGATTACCTCGTTCCTCTAATAGACTTAGTGATGCACGTGAGAGGTAGTGGTTGTGACAATGTTGGTTAAATTAGTATGCGGATCAAAAGGATCTGCTGTGGCGAGTCCGTAATCAGGAAAAAACTGAAACAAACAAATAATGTTGGTTATTGGTGTGCCGCAAAATTTTTCCAACGTAAAAAATGTGCTGTGGCTCAAAAAAGGTTGAAAAACACTGATCTAGAGAATGAAAGTGAATGAAATGAAAGAGAATGAAAAGTGACATACCGAGCTAACTAATTAGCCTCTCCACTTTACTTATTCTGAATTTAGAGCGTTTCAAATGGTGTGGGGAAGAAGGAGGAAGTAAGAAGCCACAAACGTACCACTTCCCCACGGAATGAGAGGAAAATATTTTTTTCCACTCGATCATGCAGTGTGAAGGTAATGTTAAACATCATGTCTCATCAATGTAACATTACTGACGCCTGGTGACCAGAATATTCCGTATAACTTGTCATTCAGTATTTGTTGACAAATAATAGTTCATAGTAAACCACAAAACTATGATCAGCTATTTAAGTTTGTGATGTAGTGAGGGGCGACTGTATACCCCTACCTCACGTTCCTGGCATTTCCCATTTACACAGGCATGATTGACGGGTTTGATACTTCCGAAGTCAGAATAAAGCCAGACGACTCGGTTATCTCTTTACATGTCCGTGGAATTTATACAGAACAGCGACTGGGAAAAGGCGGAAAAATCCTGAATTTTAGCGACATTTAGAGGCATCACCTGTTTAACATCCATGACCCAGGAAGTCAGTGAATTCCACAAAATGTAATTTGTTAATTTGTTGGTTAACAGTTCTTCCATGGGAGGCGTCAGTGACTACCTTTTCAATTCAAGCATCAGAGGGAGCCCTGGTGGGAAATAGCAAGCTCAATGTCAAATTCTGTATTCTAAAGCAGTCACCATCGGGCCTAGCAAGGTATCAATCGTTTTTTCAGTCAGACCAACTATCATTACTTGCACTATGGTGGAACACAAATAAAACACTGTAGGTAGAAATGGACGATGAGTACAGCCTCCCTTCTGTTATGTTTTTTTTTTTTTTTTTTTAATGTGGTGCGTTCGTGCTAGTAGGTTGTGCTGTGCCCTGCGGTCCTGCTACGTGTGCGTGCCAGCACAGCCCTCTCTCCTTCCTCTTCTCTCTCAGCTGCTATTTTTGCCCTGGTCTTATGTAAGCTGCTGCTGATGCGCTGGAGACAGAGGCAGAGTTTGGGATGGTGAGAGCATCCCCCGGTGAATGCGCACATACACACATTTGCACGTGCATGCAAGCTCTTCATAAGGGCAGCCAATGTGTGACAACATACAGAGCAAAACAGTAAAGCGATCCTGGCGAAAGCATCTGTGAGCGACGAAATGTATGCAGTGAAATGGCGTCTGGCGAAGTCTATGTTCTCATCTTGATCACTTGTGTGTAATTTCCACTGCAGAGCATCGCTCTCAAATATGACTTCATGGTTCTGGGCATGTTGTCAGAGCACACTGACCCAACCGCTGTTTATTTTTAGCTGTATTCAAATCGAACACATTATTTTTGCTCTGCTACAAACTTTAAAGCTTTACTCAAATGTAACACAATTACTAATGACAATGTATTACAAAGGATTACAATGACTAAGGCGACGGACTTTTTATTTTCTTTAAAGGCATAAAGACCATTCACGGACATTCTCTGCTTTGTTTCACTTTTACCTTCGATCACATTATTTTTAAGTGTCTTAATAATAAAAAAAACACCTATTCTCAAATAGATGTCTTTATAATAATGAAAGAGAAACACACACACACATGCCACACAATCTCCATAAATTAGGGGCTGTCAAGCGTGCACGGGGGCCGACACCTGGTAATGAGCACACCATTTGCGGGGTAGAGAGGCTACGAGTATGGGGGTTGCAGGGGTCAAGGTCGGAGGTCAAGGTCGTCTCCTATGGGGTTCAGTTTTTTATTCTTTTTTCAAAAAAGATGCCCCCAAATTGAGGGACTCGGGGTGACACGGGGTGACACGGGGGTACCCCCAAAAGGGAATTGGCGTGTGTCGCAGCCAGCTGGGGTGAAGATATTATCATCAGGGAATATTCAAGCTCATTTGGTAAGAGACCAACGACCATCATCATGACTTTGCAGATCGACTGATTTGGTTCTATTTTGGGATTATTAGGCCTTATTTGTGCTACAACAATACGAAGGTCTGTTTTGTTGTACTTTCAAAATAAATACATACAGGCAAGTCTAACAATTACTTAAATGAATCCTATAAAAGAACAGTTTTATAGACAGGTACCATGTGCGCTCATTGGTTGAGCATACAGTCGTCACTCGTTAATGGCGGTTAATTGGTTCCAGATTGACCGCAAAAAATTTATATCTGCAATTATCGGATTCATTATTAATACATTGAAAAATTGTCGTACTGAGAGCATAGAAAACCTGTTTATGACTTTCTAAATACGGTATTTAACACTATTGGAGCCCTGCAGACATTAAATAACATATGTGCCTATAGTCACCTTTACATTCCTATTATTTGTTCTTTATAACATATTGCGGGACACTTTTGCTGAACGGACTCGAGACAGCTGCTAGCCAGTGCTTGTTAGCGTGCAAGCTAACCAGATAGCTGCAAATTTATTTCCACTATTACCACTTCCACACGGAATGGGATAACTGTTTTTTTCACTCTATCATGTTGGACATATCATGGATGACTTCATGCAGTGTTAAGGTAAAATAATGTCTCAATGTTTACTGTCAGTGATGCCTCCAAGTGACCGGAATACAACATATTACTTGTATAGTCTCCAATTTGCTGCAATTCTCAGTTTTTTTGCTGCCCTCAGTCTCTTCTTCAATAAAATGAACAAGAACCAACAACTACATGCCGAGAATAAGGAGACCCTCATTCTTCACCATGGGGGTGTTTGTTAGCATGTCACGTGCCGACTGATGCAGTCAGTTATTTTATTCTTAAGAGGTTCTGACATTTTGAATGAATATAGGCTGGATTTGCAAAAGGACAGTCTTTTTTAAACTGTTATCTTTGGTCCTTAAATTAGGCTAAAATGCAAAAGTAAATTTTTTTTTTTCATCATTACAGACAAATGAGCAAGGATATTTGAAGGACCCCTTAAGGGTTAAACACTGAAAGGCACTTATGTGTGAAAATGGTGCACATGCATGAGTACGTCACAGTCAAGACAATGGCGAAACACAGCCTTGTGATTGCATGTATAATGAGCTTGATAACTCAAAATGTGTTTTTGCTTTACATTACTTCCATAACTCCAATTTTCAAGCAGAGGGCAGGGACCATGCTTTTGGAAAAAAACAGTTGGCTGACATGCATATTACAGAATTTTCATTGGAAAGCCTGTACAAGAAGCAAAAATTCCTGTTTTGACGTGATACATGAGTAAGGGACGGTACATGTGTTCATAATCTGATTTTTAGGTTTGATCAATAGGGGTACCGATATCCAACAGTTAAAAATGAGGGACAGTATAACCGGTCTGGAACCAAATACAGTACAGCCCAGCCTTTGACTAGAGCGCTCTTTTTTGGCTTGCACATTCCTTAGATTGCTATATTTGTGTTTATTATACAATAATTGTATTTTTGGAATATTGCCGACCAGTATTGTGCAGTTATTTATGTTTTGTTTTTAAAATCATTATAGCTGTTTAAACCAAAGTTCCATGTTTTGCATTTGTTCCCTTACTTCAATAAAAATGAGCCACAACATGACCTTAAAACAAAAGCGCGTACTGAACCGTGATGAAGGCGTACCGTTAGTCCCTACTTGTAGCGGCAGACACGATCAAACATGTTGCGATAGACTTGAACGACCTCCAGAATAGTCTTGCTGATCATTCACTGATGCAGAATCAGCAACTCATATCATAAATAGTACATGGCCTCAAAAAATAAAAGAAAGGATGGAAGGAGGAAAGGAAACAAAGAGAAGGAGGGGGAAGGCCTGGGCTGTTAAGATGAACAGCGGCGGGGTGGAGGAGGGGAGCTGAGGAAGAGCAGGGATGATGTGGGGGTTGGGGGGGAGGCTGAGGATGAGGAGCTAGGAGGAGAGAGTGACTAAGAGATAAAAGAGGAGCGAGAGTGTTTATGTGGTGAGCGGATGGCCTCGGGGAGCAAGTCGACTCACTGCGCTGCTCTGCGGATGTGCTGACGGGCTGAGGGGCCTGCATGTTCGCTCAGTCGCTCGTTCGCCTGCTTTTAGGGCCCGCCGTAACGAGGACGGGGTACAGGTGAGATGTGCGAGGCGAAGGTTTGTGAGCGAGGTGAACTGGAACAAAATGTGGCAAAGGGGGGGAGGAAAAGAACCGGGATAACCAACAGAAAGGGGGGGGGGACGTTCAAAGAGGAGAATTGGAACATGTTTGCATGAGTTGGGGAATAAAAAGCTGATTGTGGGGCTTAACAGAGGGATGAGATTTTGGCAGGTTAATGGAGCAGCGAGAAAAGACGCTCCTTGAGGGAAACATGGGGGATAAAAATCAAGGCCTTCATATAGGCAGCCTGGTTGGGTGCATGAACAATTAAAATAAAGCAGTTCATGCGTGGGAGTAAGTCGAGAGCCTGTATATATAAGCTTGTCATCAAACCCAGGCTTGCACTTTGACACGCCGATGTCACTTTGACTGTACAGCGTTTGTCGCCGTGCGCTCATGTGTGAGCTTGCATTATTGAAGAGTTGTCATAACTCAAGACATAAGGAGCCGTGCGTCTTGAATTTGGGGATGTGATGTGGGTTGGGTGGGGGTTTGGGGGGGTGTGGGGGTGAGGGGGGTCGTCTTTATGCAACATCCCAGAGAAGCCGGCAGACTATAGCATTGCTGAATATGGAAAGAGGGCACACAGCAAAGGCTGCCGGGAGTTTCTGATTGGCTGCTAATGTTGCTATCCAGGCCGGGATTGGCGGAGCCGACGCAGCCCCGACATCACGTTGTCGGGACTAAACCCTTTTGAACTGAGGCAAAGCGGAGAGGCGAGGATCCCAAAACACATGCGTTATAAAAATGAGTGCATGAACTCTAAACATGCACACATATGTGACAGCTGTGTCGACAAAAAGTGTGCATGCAATAGTGTATGTGTGTGTGTGTGTGTGTCTGTGTTGATATCCCGAAACTTCCTGCATTACTCCGAGAGCATCTCTATAAGGTGGACGGAATAAATTGGAGCTTAAGTACGCGTGAAGGCACAGCCAGCGGGCCACATCACGCCACATTTGTCAAATCACAGAGAGAATTTCTGCTACATGTGAACCCAGAATCGGCGAGGTAGGAGGGGAGGTGTGACGGTTGAGACAGCAGGAAGTCACGCTCAGGAAGTAAAACTCAATATAAAAAAGAAAAATATAAGAAAATATATTTTGGAACTGTTCTTAACTGTGGCGTAGACAAACTGCACAGGCTGTAAATAAAACATGAGAAGTCTGTGAGTCAGGGGGGAATCGCATGACTACGCTTTTGGACCCATAGCGAGGAAACGCACACAACCTACAGTAAATACACCATAACACTATCCCGGCTTCTCTTGACCTTCTAGACCTCTTTAATTTCTCTCTTTCTTGACATCTCTCATTTCTTGATATGAGCTTGCCGACATTTATTCTGCATCTGGGTCACACTGAATATGTAAACGCAATCATGACGGATGCAAAACATGACGGCATCAACTCAAGTAATGTCAGTGGGTACATGCTGTGTGTATGTGTGCGGCAGTGACGAGCAAAGGCCTATAAATCTTTGATTCACCTCTTTCCAACTTGTCATACCACCCCCCCCCCCCCCCCCTTCGCCCTTCCATTCCATATGAGTGAGCAGAGTAGCTCTTTGCCCGTCCCCTCGCTCTCTCTCATGCCCTGCTCCCTCCATGCGCACGCTCCTCCAGCGCCCTCCTGGTGCATTAATGTTCTTACATCACCTCCTCCAGTGAGCAGGCGAAACAAGAGAACCTCACAAAAAGAGATGGAGAAGACAGGCAGCGGGGGGAAAAGAGGTGTGCCATTAATGGTCTTGTCCACATAAAACACTTGAACCGCCTGCATCAAATAGAGTCCGGCCAAAACGTTTGCCTCTAAAGTTGAACAAACGCTACCAAATTGTCATCTACAAAGTAACGATGACCACAGAATAGAAAATGGAACAACACAGGTTTGTGTCATGGTTGCCCTCTAGAGTATAGAGTTTAGTCTCCCTTCCCAGGCAGACTTCTAAATTCCAGCGAACATCGACAGTGCTACTTGCTGCAAGATTTTTTGTCACAAGATTAAAATGTGATTTCTTGTTCAAAAAATAATAAATCAATAATAATAATGATAATAATAATTATAATATTACAATGATAATAACAGGGGAAAACAATACAGTGGCATGCACATGATTATATCTTGCAAAAAGGGGTAGGCATTTATAAGCTTTTGCTTCAGCCTACTCCTTTTGGGCTTGGGATCAGATAGTTGAATACAAATGAAAAAAATAATGGAAAGTTATATTTTGATTGATGTAAGAAATGCACTGTAATGCTTCATATATTTGCCCAAATAAAGGAAAAAAAAATTAATCACACAATAATTGAATATGAACTCGATAGTTCTGTTTTACTCATCACTCAGCCTCTGAACAGTCAGGAAGAGGCGTTCCCTCTGTGCATTGTTTTCAGCACCTTACCACGTTTGTTCAATAGAACAACAGCATGAACGGAGTGAGACCCTTTGTCAGTCATACAATCTCTTTGTCTTGGTGAGTGGATGTGGGGCTGCTAGCATGCACACACAGTGCAAAAGAATGTAGCCTTGTGAGAAGCAATGCAAGGTAACATAGTAGAAATTAAGTTAGTAGATTGCAAAAAAAAATGTATTTTTATGCAGGTTAATTCAGAATTGTGAAAAATGTATAACATACTGTACAATGTGTTTTTTTGCCACTACTTGTAACATCTACACAACCAGAATTGGTGGTGTTCTTGTATTTTTTGTTTCACAAAATGTCATTTGAAGAGAGTTGCTTACAGTCCCCTTAACTGTTGAGCATATATATATATATATATATATATACGTACATTAGGTAGTTTTACCCTACTGATCTCTTAGTATGATGGCCACTATAAGTATAATGACCAACTAAAAAAATAGTTTTACAGGTTTTTACTCAATATGGTACCCAAAAAGTACATGAATAGATCACAATTTCAACAATAAAACTATAAGTGTCAAACATCACACCTCATAGAGTATGTGAACTTAAAATCTGACAGCTAGTTTACTGTCATTCATAAGGGCAAAAAAGAAATGTAGTTTGATATAATCATGAGTATCTATATCAGTTATTTAATTTCCTCATGTGGTGTACGGCAGTCACTGTCCACCTGAATATGAAAAACACATGGTATAAAAATAAAGCTTTAAAAAAAAAAAAAGATTGCAATATAGCGTCATATTTTCTTAATTACAATTTTCTTCAAAGTAATGTTAAAATCTTGTGTCGTTCTTATAGTCTTGCGTCTTGTCTCGTGAACTGACTCATGACACCCCTCCTAACTATCACTATAGATTTTTTTTTTTTGCATTTTAGGATTGAAGGTTAAACATCGTCAATATTGCCGTAATTCAACCATTGTGGATTACCAGGACGACTGAGAAGCTACACAGACGTGGTTTTAGGGGGACTTCATCCACCATACTGGCATGTGTCTGTATGGATGGATGGAGCTGAGACACACTAACACTGTCTGGCATTGACTTACACCCATGAGACATCCCTCCCCACCACAACGTACACGTGTGCACGTCTGGGCAGCATCCTTCTGCTCTAATACACCCTTTGCCCCTTCGGGATTCTTCTTGTGTGATAGGCGACGTTTTTGTGTGGAGTTTTGTGTGTGCGAGTGAGCGACGCATCGACTACCTTGTGTCGGATCATGGTTCTCCCAAAAGTGCTTCAGCAGCACCTCCAGGCTGATGTCTTCAGGAGAGAAGACAACCCTCACAACCTCGGTGTGTCCAGTAAGGCCTGCAGGAAGGAACACAAATGTGATTTGGTTGATCAAATCACATTCACACTTATTTTCAACTGCCAGGACCATTAGGACTTTTTGTGGGATTCTACAATTGCTTACACCAAAAAAAGTGTTTAAACAGCAGGAGAAAAACAATAAAACATAAAAAGATGATGGTGTATATAAAATTCATTCATTCATTCATTTTCTACCGCTTTTTCCTCACGAGGGTCGCGGGGGTGCTGGAGCCTATCCCAGCTGTCTTCGGGCGAGAGGCGGGGTACACCCTGGACTGATCGCCAGCCAATCACAGGGCACAAACAACCATTCACACTCACATTCATGCCTAAACAATTAACCTAGCATGTTTTTGGAATGTGGGAGGAAACCGGAGTACCCGGAGAAAACCCACGTATGCACGGGGAGAACATGCAAACTCCACACAGAGATGCCCGAGGGTGGAATTGAACCCTGGTCTCCTAGCTGTGAGGTCTGCGTGCTAACCGCTGCCCTGCCACTTCCATATTAAACTGTATTACCATTCATAGTAATGATGGCTGCCCTGTTCTTGTGCAACAGCTTTTCTCCAAACGAGAAATCTCGGCACGTTTTAATCTCTCTGCCAATCTCTACTCCTTCCACTCTAATGATTCCAGAAAAAAAAAAAAAAACACTTTGCAGTTGCAAAAGTATGCAAAATATGCATACAACCATCATGACACCTGAATGGTGACAGTAGATGTTGTTGTTTTCAAGGACCCTTCAACTAACAGGGTGAAAAGCCATGTGGATGGCAATGGCCTTTTGCACCATCACATCACCCTTTTTAATTTAATTGTACTCGTGTTGCTAGAGGCTACTTTATTCCCCCAATGACGGCACTGAACACTTTGTTTACACTTTCCTTGATTAGTGTCCTCTCTAAATGGACAAGTAGTGTGACAGTATTGCACTTTCATCAAACAAGCAAACAAAACCTTCCCAACAAACCCTTTGGAACGTCTGTTTATGGGCATATTGCTAAAGAAATAAAACTGCAATTACAGGAAGTAGGCCTTCTACATTCCTGTATGGCGGATAGCATGTTTCCGCCACAAACTTTTCTTTTTGCCACCAGATCGACACAGCATCTTCCAACAACGTCCGGTTGTTTTGATCCGCTGTGTGTGATCGCTGCATTCACACCTGTCCAAATAGACTTCACCGAGGGGGTAAATGAACCGTTCAATTCAGCCCAACTGTACAAGGCAGGTGCGAAAACGCCTTGAGGGAGTGCGTCAGGATGGATGCCGTTGTGACTTTGACAAAGTACGCTGTCCTCTCACCCCCTGCAGTCAAAACTTTCTCTACCTTTAAAGTGAGGAAAGAAATCTTTGCTTCTTAGTGCTTTTTGTCGGAACGCTGTAGGGCTGTGAGCGGGAACGTGTCCTCAATCTTAATGTACATGTGCTCAGTTATTCTTAATGTGTGTGATTCATCACTGTTTATCCTGACTGGTGATGGACAAGGTACTTCCAAAAAGTAAGACATGTACAACCACATTGAAAGAAAGTTAGCATATACAGTAATAATTAATTGGTTCCAGACCCAAATGTGATAAGCGAGTATCCGTAAAATAGGATTCCTTATTTATAAATGGGATATCTATGTAGTTAAAGCATAGAAAACCTGTCTACAACCTTCTAAATTTGTTCAACATTATTAGAGCCTTGTACACGTGAAGTAACACCCCTACAGTCTTCTTTGCACATCTATGCACCATTTATGACATAAAACCCGTGCTCATGTGGGGAACTAGAGGAGATGAGTGGGCAGAAAGGAAGTGATGTCAGGGGTTCAGAGTTGTATGCTGTGAGATCATTCAAACCTGCAACTGTGGGGGGGTGGGGGGGCAAGTGAGAGGCTTTCATTTCAATGCAGACCTACCAATGTGTCTAAATTTATAGTACTCAACATGCAATTTGGCTCTTGAATATGCTTGTATGCTCTCCGTTTTGCCTAGTCTGTACAGATAATTGAAAACATTTAAGCAAAAACATTTCTGTCCCTTGTGGGTGGGGGGGGGGCATGACAAAAAAAAAGTACAAAGCACTGCATTACTGTAACATTAATGACACCTTGTGACCAGTGTAGAACGTAAAAGTTACATGTGTTTGCTACACTGATCCCTCTTGCTACATCGTATTCTCTGGCAGACCATGTGCGTGCTTATGAGGTGTGTTAAGAAGCTAAGTTAAGATGCCATTGACATTAATGACACTTTGTGACCAGTGTAGAATGTAGAAGTTGCATTTGTTTGCAACACTGATCCTTCTTGCTACATCTTATTATCTAATGAGCAAAGGCGAACAGATAGCGCCAAATCTATTTGTTCATTCATTCATTCATTTTCTACCGCTTATCCTCATGAGAGTCGCGGGGGTGCTGGAGCCTATCCCAGCTCTCTTCGGGCGAGAGGTGGGGTACACCCTGGACTGGTCGTCAGCCAATCACAGGGCACATATAGACAAACAACCATTCACACTCACATTCATATAATTTGGAGTCGCCAATTAACCTAGCATGTTTTTGGAATGTGGGAGGAAACCGGAGTACCCGGAGAAAACCCACGCATGCACGGGGAGAACATGCAAACCAAATCTATTTGTGATGGTTCAAATTTATTTGAGGTATTTATTTGTTCGAATACTTACTGGGTGTAATACTGCCATGGAAATGAATAATATCTTACATTATAGTAATTTGTACAACTCTTTAACCTATTACGTCAGACCATCCAAGTCTTGAGTCTGCCCTTTTATGTGGCCTCACTAGCCGTTCCATCATTCTCTTCTGTCTGTTTTTCTTTGACCATCCTGACCCTGTTGTGTTGACAGCTCTTTGGTCCGGTGCAGTCGCACTGTTCTTCCCCGTCACGGCCACTGGAGCAACACCAGCACCTTCTCTACTGACAGACAGGCCACCATCCTTTCCTTCAAATGTTCTTCCCCTGTCAAAAAAGTTTATTTCCGCCCTCCCTCTTCCTTCTCTATGATACAGCTCTCAATCTGTTTTTTTCCTGTCATCCTATAGCTGAAGCGCATTCCCTTGAAGGGTTTCTACAATCAGAATGTCTGCCAACAAAAGCGCCTCTGGCGTCCTTTTCCACGTCCAATCCTGCTGTGTCCGCCATCGGGACTCTGTGCTTGTTCTCTGTGTGCCCACGGCGAGGGAGGAGTTCATAATTAAAGCACGCGAGAAGTGTGCAAGAGTCAAACAGAGCCAGACATCTTCATTTGAATTATATATCAATGCCCTACATGAATCTATTAGAATCTTGATGAGGAAAATGGGAACACACACACACAGACCGACAGGTAACCAGGATGTTTGACGGCTCTGAGATTTATGCCTTTACCTCCGCTATGCCAAATCAGTCTCAGGGAAAGCATCTCGTTGATGGCGCTTCATACATGGTAAACTCTGCTGAGAGATGCCGCAGCACACCACAGAACAGTACAGCATAGCAAAGCATCGCATAGAACAGAACGGAGCCCAATCCTTACAAGTAGGTCATGGGTGGGTGGGGATGGTAGAGGGGGATTGGTGGGAGGGGGGAATGCAGCCCATCTGGAGCAGTGCATTCGGTGTAGAAGTTGCCTGCAGATGAAGGGAAGGCGGAGGGGAAGATGTGAGCGCTATAATGAGTCTGACTGTGGTCCTTTTGCCTTTTTAATTTTCTCTCTTTTATGGTGTCAAAATGCAGCGGGGTGTCTTGACAGTCCACTCCTCAAAGGGAATTGGACCTAATATTCATCTGTGGCAAAAGCGAGGGGGCGGAGTTTATTACCTGAGCAGACCTCGTGGTAGGTGGGATTGGGGGTAAAGCCACCGGCGAAGCCCACCTGTGTGGAGAAGACCCCCGGAAGCTTCCAAAAAAGTTTCTCAGCTCCCCAGAAGCAACCCATACCTGCATGTAAAAAAAAACATCAGTGCTGCTTATGGCATCATTTTATTATAACTGATAACTGAGTGTAAAAAATGACGAAATGGGATTAGATCATCTTACCAAACATGATGATCCCCATGCCCTCTGGAAAAGGGTGCACGGTGGTATTGCCATTGACTGCGTGTCTGTCTGTGCATGAAAAAAGGGAAAAGTTAGGATGAACTATTAAATTATTATACAACAGTATGCATACAAAAAGGCCTATAAAATGTGTTAAAAGGCCTATGAATGTCTGTAAGGGTGTCAGGACACACTAAGATCATGAGATGAGGAAATAGACGATATTGGGTTCAATATTTTAACATGGCCTTTTTAAATTTCATTCATTCATTCATTTTCTACCGCTTTTCCTCACGAGGGTCGCGGGGGGTGCTGGAGCCTATCCCAGCTGTCTTTGGGCTAGAGGCGGGGTACACCCTGGACTGGTCGCCAGCCAATCACAGGGCACATATAGACAAACAACCATTCACACTCACATTCATACCTATGGACAATTTGGGCTAGCATGTTTTTGGAATGTGGGAGGAAACCGGAGTACCCGGAGAAAACCCACGCATGCACGGGGAGAACATGCAAACTCCACACAGAGATGGCCGAGGGTGGATTTGAACCCTGGTCTCCTAGCTGTAAGGTCTGCGCGCTAACCACTCGACCCCTATTTAAATTTAATATGTCAAAAAACAATATGCAGGTACATTTTGAACATTGCATGTATGATCTAAGGCATGAGGCTTTTAACTGTTGAACTTTCTTTCCACAAATTGAAACAAAAATTACAAAAAATTTGGGGTCACTGATCAGTATCAACTGATTTCCGTCAAAAATCATGTGATCGGCATCTGCCAATCACAAAATCCAATCGCCTGTGGCTAGTACAATGACAGACTGCAGCGATCGTACGAGCAGGGGTGCAGCCAGGAATTCTGGGTCCCATGAAAAAAACCCACATTGACATATCCTCAGTCTCTAAAATGTAAATATTGTAAAATCCCCTTCCTCATCTATGAAAGCAGACCTGTCTTTATATCAGACTAGAGCTGTCCTATGTAGTCGGACTAGTGTTTGCCCCACATAGTCATTGAGCATGGACTAAAGCCTGCTCGGATGAAAGGCAAAATGTCTTCTAAGACAACCTGAACAGTCCTGTTGTGATTGAGTCAATGCCCTGAGAATACAATGACCTGGATAAGTGAGAATATTCACAGACAAAACAAGATATTCACACACACAGTTGCTTTGACTCTGTCATCTCAGTGATCAACATTCTTGATTATTTCAAGAATGAATTTCATTCATTATCTTTTTTGATGCGGACCAAACCACTAACTGTTTGTGTTTACTTCGTATTGATTTGGTCTGGTTTGGTTACTCAATTACTTGATTAATTGAAATGTTTCAGATTAACTGACTACAAAAATAATCATTAGTTGCAGCCCTTGTATCAAGTAAATTTATGAAATAAATTTTTGTAATTTTTTTATTTTAATTTTTTTTTTTAGTTTATTTTCATTATGCTGAATATGTCGCCTACTATGTGCTCTCACACTCCTTAGAAAAGATTATTTTAAATGAAGTTATTCAAAATTGTATCTTTTAAGACAGGAATAACAATCTTTGAAACGTGAATATTTTCCTCATACTTTTCCAAAGCTAGACATTTATAAAATCAAATTCCATATGTTTCCATACTTGCGTAGGAACCCTGGAGATAGTGTTAGTACAAAGTGCTGAGAGGTGGCAAGGGGCTGGCGCTTAACTGCCAACGGGTGCTGCGCGGCATTAGTGCGCTAAAAAGGAAGTCAGTGTGTGCAAACTAGGCATGCATGTAGTGTCTGCGCAGCCCGCAGATGTGCGGGGGGGCGGGGATTAGTGTTAGCTAAGAAGACTGAGGTGACTTAGCGAGCAAATCTCCGCTAAGCAAGGCTGGTTTGTACTGCAACCACTAATATTAGTCTACAGATAAATAGGGCCACTGGGTGCACTGTGAGCTTCGTCACACGGCAATAATGGATAGTCGCTCCTGAGGTCAAGGCGAGATATGCTGAGAGAGCTGCTTAGGCGATACGATGTCTGACAAAGACCTGAATGCAAACAAAGTCTAATCTGAGTGATAAGAGTTCATTTCCTACATGGTGTTATCCTGCAACAGCAGGCCAAAGACCTGTAGTTACCTGCAGTAAATTTTTGATGAAGCGATTACTCTTAGAATCTATTTGTCCTGCCTCGTTCGTAAAGAACACTGTTTGAATAACAGAGCAACAACCAGTCTGTCTAGTTGAGGCAGAAATGACTCGCTAGCCCTTTTCACACAGCCCACTAAATACAGACATTTTGCGGACATTCTGTTCTGTGTGAACAGCACCTACGCGGAATGGGAGATAAAATCACCCTGGGAATATTCCACTTTTCTGCACCTTTGTGTTAAGAACAATTGTCAGTGTCAGACATGTATTATATACAGTACAGTACATATGTGATGTTCTGTTGTGTGAAAGCATACACAATTGCAGCAGTATTCCGCATCACTGGGTTCTGTGTAAAAGGCAAAGGTACTTCTGTGACTGCATGATGCCTGTGTAAAAGAGACTTTTGTTGCAATAGGAAGACTGCTATGTTACATACACATCCACTGTATTAAAATCCTAATGTTTCTTTTGGAAACTATCTGCAAAATTATACATTTAAGGGTTTAGAACAGGGGTCTCAAACTCAATTTACTTGGGGGCCACTGGAGCTCGGGTCTGGGTGAGACTGGGCCGCATCAGGTTTTCCAAAAAAAAAAAACGCATTTATTAAAAACAACAAAATTTAAAAAACTTTGCTTTGGTTCCAATTTTCTACAAGAAAAGCTCTGATAAAACATTCCACTGTTCTCAAATATCTTACTTTTTATTTTTCTACACAAAATAAGATGAAAAATAAATACACAAATCAAGAATAAAGAAAATCAATCAGTAATAAATAAATAAATATAATAAAAATCATAAAACGGCAAATAATAAAAACTAAAAAAAACACATATAGTTGGTGGGTAGACAAATTATTTTTTTCAGATTAAAATTAACAAAGCATTATTAGAGCCCTGTAGACATGACAAAACACGACTATAGTCACATTTATACTCTTTTTATTTACAACATATTGCGCAACTGCAGGGTTTTGAGACACATGCTAACTCGCAAACTAGAGAGCTAGCGACCTAAACGGTAGCCTTCAAGTTATTTCCTTTAAACTTAAATAGCCAAAAACTTACCACTTCCACACGGATAGGGAGGATAACTATTAACAGTTATTTAACCTTTAACATGAACATTAATCAAACGTAATAATTTTTTCTGGGTACATGATACCATACAGCATCCATATCAACTTGTGCGGGCCGCACTAACATTAAACTTTCATATCAAGGCAGGGGCCTCAAACTAGTGTCCTGCGGGCCACATTTGGCCCACGGGCCGCGTGTTTGAGACCCCTGGTTTAGAATGACACCAAATTTATTTTCTTGTGTGTAGTAACAGATTGCAGTGGCATAAACTCCTAAATTGTCACTTGCAGCCCTCAGGCAGTCCTGTTCTGTCTTTGTGCAGTAGTGCCAAGCCATGTTAAAGAGCTCTGTCAGCCGAAACCAAGATGTACATCTGTGAGTGTACTTTCTCAGTTAAACAAACAACAAAAAAAAGGATAACGTATAGGTGGAAGGAAAACAAAAGCAGTCTTCCTCCACCTCCTACTATATGAACATTTCTGACCAAAGTGATAAATAAAAAAGTACTGAATATGGCGAATCAGTGAGTGTGAGGAGAATGAGTGAGACAAGTGTGGTGGAGGAGGAGGAGTGGGAGGAGGAGAGAGCGGCCTGCCAAAGCAGCAACATGACTAAATGGCCAAGAAGATGCAAAAGATGAGAGAAGCTTTCAGCTCTCCATGACTTCAGGCAGTATATAAGACGACGATGCAATCCATCCAAGATAGACAAATAACTACTTGACACTGTTTAGGTTGCTTATTGTTTCATGGTTGAAAACTGAGAAACAGAGTAAACTATTATTTTAATAACATGCATATATGAAATTGCTTCGATGTGTTGAAAACCATGGGTTGTCTTGCCAAAAGTCGAGCATAGACAGCGGTGATAGTGGCATAGATAGTGCCTCGTTAGCACTGAGCAGTGGCCGAGATGTTGTCGACATTGTCGTTCTGGTTGACATATTACTAACGGCGAGGGTCACCAAATGTGGAGGAATTGAGGATAAGTGGTTTGAACTGTTTACTCTCCACTGAACAACAAGCAACAACAAACATTAAACATTTCAGTTGCTCACAACAATCACTTAACCTGGCAACAGAAGTTTGCGGAAAAGTGTGACCTGCACATTTACATAACATTATGAAGGTTTTTTTCTTATTTATGTTGCGAGCCGTTTGATTGCATTTATTTTAATTCTGCTTGAGTTGCAGGATTAGCTACAGTAGGCTGCACTGAAAACTGCATTTTAGTTATTTATATAAAGAATTCAGTTCTTTTTACTGTTGGCGTGTTCCATTATATGGTTACAAATTATTTTTATTCTATTTTCAATAAATATATTTCATTCATTCATTCATTTTCTACCGCTTTTCCTCACGAGGGAGCCTATCCCAGCTGTCTTCGGGCAAGAGGTGGGGTACACCCTGGACTGGTGGCCAGCCAATCACAGGGCACATATAGACAAACAACCATTCACACTCACATTCATACCTATAGGACAATTTGTTTTTGGAATGTGGGAGGAAACCGGAGTACCCGGAGAAAACCCACGCGTGCATGGGGAGAACATGCAAACTCCACACAGAGATGGCCGAGGGTGGAATTGAACCCTCTCCTAGCTGTGAGGTCTGCGCGCTAACCACTAGACTGCCGTGCCGCCCTAAATATATTTCAAAATAACACATTTTTGAGCTGGAATGATGATATTGTGAAACAGTGATATTTTTGCCCGAGGTTATCATACTGTCAGAATTTCATATGGGCCCATGCTTACATTACAGTATCTTCCATTGGTTTTGCCGGTCAATTTAACCTTTTGATAATGTTGTTTGTATGCAAAACTGTTTAAAAATAATCATGAAATGACCTTGTGATACACTGCCTGGAATTTCACTCTAATACTGTAGGAGGCAGTAATGATAACGGTCACACACCTCAAGCTTTTTCCAACATGCACTGCAGGATGACTGCCCCAGTAGGCCCTAATGCAAGTGAACTGTAAATACCAGGATCTGCACCAAAATGTAACGTGTTTCCTCCTGCCAAAATTGTACACAATTTTGTAGTTCCTGCAAAACCCAACTAAATAACAAACCCTCCCACTGACTCAACAAACTTTCATCAAAATAGCTGATTGGCTTGGATTTATTTGTTATTGGTAGGAGTAACAAATACACACAAACACCGGACTCCAAAGTCAAACTGTGCTCACCATCTTCACTTTATACTTTCCCATCATGCCTCGTGCTCTTCTTCCCAACACATTCTAATCACTCTCATACTGACCTCTCAACCCCCCCACCCTCATGGAGGAGCTGGCAAAAGTCCAGGCTGTGCCAGGGTGCCGCCTTTTCACAAGCCTCCCTCCTTTCTCCAGTTCTCACTCACACCCCTAAATGCTTAAAGAAGTAGCCCACCTTACAGCCACAACGGCTGGCGAGTTTCCCTAACTTGGAGAAGATATGGGTAAAATTCCTTTCATACCGTTTTGTTTTGACGATACAGCGGAACACTTGGGTCACCTAGATTGTTGCCATTACACTGATGTTTGTGTGTGGGTTGATCGGAATCAAAATATCAAATCGGGTGGTCATGGTAAAGTGGTCATCAAGAGTCCAGGGCAAAACAAACAACAATATATTTTACAGTGTTTATAACAAAGTTCTGTTTGACTGGTTTTAGTGGGCATTTGGTTTTTATTAGCCTCCGGTTCAACCCGTGGCCCCCGTGGTTCTCACCAAAATTTGGAGTCCAAGCGGCGCAGCATGGGAGAGGTGCTATCGCGGATGCCAAAACCTGTGACGGTAAGGTCGATTTCCAGACTGCTCGATTTGTTCCCTTCCAAAAAAAAAAAAAAGTCCATTCCCTCTCTGCTCTTCCTCTTCCCTCCCTCTTGCTACTCCTCTTCCCAGCTTCACATAGGTTGGCAACGAGCTAGGCACGAGTCGTCGGAGGAGGCTGAAGCTTTATACTGGTGCCAACTACCCTCTGCTGTATGGGAGGATGGGAAGGGGCGAGGATGAGTGTTTGGGGGAGTAACACAGGGGAGGGGAGGTAAGGCTGTTGGGGGAGGTGGTCCAAGAATGATAACAGCCAAATGAACAACACAATGTGGCCGTGTGGCTACAAAACCCAACTCCCTATGTTATGTCTCATTTATCAAACTCCGTTTTCCTGACTGAGAAGACCTTTTGGGTCCCCCAAATTGGATGTTGTGAGTAGAATAATCTGTTCTATAGCCAAACAACCAAATCAACAACTACCAATGGCTCAGTTGCCGTCTATGTTAATCCGAAAAATAATCAGAAGGGGTAAGATTGGGAAGCACATCCGCAAGGTCTGCAAGAAATATGAGGCCTACTGAAAATAGATCCAGGCTTGTTCCAAATTGTTTTCCATTGCCTGTACTTCACCTTGCTGTTTTGAACCATAATCTATCAAAGCCAACCTCCTAAGACTTTTAATATTTGGGCTAGACACCTTGAATTGTAATTCCTCACGTTCCTTATGAAGACATTTTGAACAATACTGTGTGTCCAACTTAATAGGATCAGTATAACAGGAACTCTATTATAGAGTGTATGGTAACAACCTGATAGCGTGGATCTCAACACAAGACAGATCTGCCAGACAGACAATCACTCAGGTCCAAAATCAGTTGAATGGGCAAAAATCCCCACAGACACTCAAAAAACGGAAAGTCATCCATATGGGACCAACTCCAAATATTCTTAATTGTTTCACTTCATGTCTGTGAACCGACATGGCACTTTTGTCTAGATAGTGTTGCTGCAACTTGGTTTTAGGGTGACAATGTGGGTCTTCTTCCAGGCACATGGCAAACTGATGACACACCCAAATAAATTAGACGTACTGTGCATAAAATTGTTGGAATGGATTATTTTGTCATTTTCATTATTTCCAGAATGGTCCCAAAAAAACATTCCCGACATGTGTAAATCCACATTTCTGCTTCTTAGATCGTCACTGAGTTTCTTATATTTTCCCATTATTCCATTCCAATAAGTGCTATCAAATTTTTTTTATGATGCTGAAGAGGAACTGCACTTGAATTTTGCCAATTATTCACAATCCTTGTCTGAAACATAAAAACACATTTCTTTTCCCTTTTCTGTGCATTATAACATGAGAAAACGAGTTAATATAAGCGAGCACACAATGCTGTCATTGGGACATATATTTCAACTATGAAAACATTGCATCGTTTGATATACATGCTGTGATCATGCATTAACATGTACACTGATGATAACCTGTAATAGTTACCGTATTTTGATTATTTAAAACATGACTGAAACTTCTGTCCTCTGCGCATTGTTACCAGCCCTGAAAGAAGTTTGGGATGTCCCAAAACGCCCGATTTCACATCACCTTTGTGATGTCACAGAGGGGCGGACGTCCTTATATGGTTCATAGTTAGGAAGCACTTTGGGCCTGTGACCAATCACAGCGGAGTGGGCATGCCCGGTGGGCCGTGGGTGGAATAAATTCAAACAGACCGTTTTGGCAGGAAGCACATATCAAAGGAAATACAGCTGGAATAGGTGCAGATTCTTCTAAATCTAAAACATTTTCTGTGCGGGTTATTGTGTGTAGCTGCTCTATAGGAGACCACAGTACAATCAATACAAAGGGTTGGACATGAGCATAATAGGTCCCCTCTAATGCTTGATCACAGCATGTATATCAAACAAACGCAATGTTGTTAGAGGTTTTTTTTAGAGGGCTTCATAGTCAAAATAGGTGTATCCCAATGACAGCATTGTAAGCAGCATATATTAACTCGTTTCTTGTGTTATAATGCACAGAAAAGGGAAAGAAATGTGTTCATGTTTCACATAAAGATTGTGAATGATGGACAAAATTCAAAAAAAAAGTGCAGTTCCCCTTTAAAGAGAAATCAGCTGCAGTCAATCACAATTACTAGTAAGAAGTTCACAGGGCTAGGCATTGTCAAGAGACACAGTAGAACCTTCAGCAACATTTACTAAAAGATTGAAGTGAGTGTATGTGTACATTTGAGACTGCATATATTATTTGTACTGTTTTTGAAAATGATTGAAGATTGTACACTCCTTACATCCTGGAAAGGAATCAAGTTCAAATTAATCATTATGGGCCATAATGAATATGGCATTCATGTCCGTGCATGTAAATATATGCCCGACGTTATTCATATCCATATCCAGAAACCTTGTTTAAGGTTAGATTTGAAGACCGCTATTTGCCCTTGAGCAAATCTCTTGTTTATTTATATATTGTTTATACACAATTTGCATGTTTAATTCGGTGCCTTGCATACATTTCACTACCCTTCGAAAGCATCCAAAAAAAAGAGAACCGGAATGAAAAATAAAATTTATATATATATATATCTATATAATTGTGGAAATGCACTTTCACCATGAAGCTGCTGTTAAGAGTTATGGCGGTGAAGCATGGAACAGAGATTGCAGAGATTGATGCTAGACCTCCCCCATCCTGTTTGGAAGAAATATTGGCAGTCTATCCCACACTGCCTGACAATAATAGCTGGTGTGCCCCTACCATGTAGCAATCTGCCACTGGATCATTCTCACCAAGGTCAGCGGGTACATTAAAAAGACAGGAGTGAAACTGGGAGGGAGGACGTCGGAACATGGAGCATCTTTTAAAGCCAAGATAGAAGTGATGTTCATTATTGAAAGAGGTGGGGATGCCATTATTGACTGCAAATATGCTGTTCCATACCACAACTCCGACTAAGGACACACTCAAACAAACCTAAGCCACTCCCCCCCCTGCCGTGGAACAGATTTGTGCCATGCGGCGTCTCCGAGCTGCTTGGACAGACGGCGCAGGAACCTACGACGGGGTGGAGCCTTCATGCGCATAATGCCCAGATGGGCCTCTGGACGCTACAACAATGTGTTCCCCCAGTGCACTCACATGTTCGTCATGTGATGTATTTTGTCAGGAAGACGAGGGCAGGTAATGGCGGGGAAGCACTCGATTCAAACTGAATCAATCAATAAATCAATAATCAATAATTGAAAAAACAAGATGAAACCACATATTTGTATACTTGCACTCAGCAAAAAAGGTTACAAGAAATAGGGCAACAACATTAGTATGCCATATTTGTGTATTTTAACCACTGGGTCGAGACCTGGCACTGGGCTGTGGGCAGAGACAAGCGATAAAAAACACATTTGTTAAAAACTACCTTACATGAAATTTTATCTAAATGCAAATAAATATTGGAAATTTGGTGCATTAATATATCTAAAAAATAAAATACAGTTTAAATCCCATAGTTTTTGCCTGAATATGTTGTATATGTTGTCGTGAGCGTCGACCCATCCCACTTTTTACCACACAAACCAAATAATGGTGCATAATATTCTCACTGAAAAACAAACTCCATACTCATACTGTTGGATGGTTGGGTCTGAATTAATTTTGAGATTGTAATTTAATCTATAATGTTGTACCCCATCCTACACACACACCACCAAAAAAGGTCCTGTCATGCTCATTTGAAGCTTTGTGAACCTTGGTTAGCATCATTCATTCTAGAAGGTTCGTCTCTAACCGAAATGGATGCTATCCAAAAGTCGTTCGCTGGACTAACATTGCTAGCCTTTTTTGGCACGTTATATAGGCCTCCAAACCAATCCTTATGTTATGTTATCTTATCTTTAACTTGTGCAGACTGAGTAATGCACAATGTGTATTTGGTCCACATTTGCACATAGACATGCGCAAGGAATCGTGACAACATAACAACCCATCACTATCTCAAAAACACAAGCACTAACTCAACAATAAATCTGCAAGGTATAATTACACCCCCCCCACAACAAGTAGAAATATGCATAAACTTTGTCATGATGACATTTTGACATGAGCCTTGATAAATAGATAAGTAATCATCCTAGATATATTTTATTCCACTCTGATGTTGGCATCCTGGATTGAATTACAGCATCACTTTTTTGTCCACTCAGGATGGCTATGGTTTAATTCTGCATATTCATTTCATACCTAATTGAAGGGGAAAGTTTATCTGTTATAAGTAGTACATTTTGTAACATTGTCTTACTTTTATTATGAGTAAGAGGAACAAGTTTGGTTAGTGTGATTTGGGTGGCATGTGCATGTATGGGTGTGTTTGCTGTGATTTTCAAGTGTCTTTGAATGCAGCGGCAACTACCAGGCATTATGTGATGCACCTAAATGTAGCATTCGTAGAAAAAAATAGCTGATAGTAGTTTGCTAGTTTTTATGCTGCTTGTTGACTATGAAGTGTCCGTTATCTGACCGGAATCTTTCCATGGTGTCCCAACAAAAGAACCACTACCCCCTCATTCAGAACCAAATATGTATTATACACATTTGTCAAATCTACCGCTCACTCTCAAAGATGTATTTACATATTAAAAATATAATAAACAGAAGTGACCCAATCATTACTTTGAGCTAACACTGTAATCAAAAAACATGATTGTGTCACTTGCCCACATTTTGTTTTCTTTCTGACGATATATTATTTTTAAATAATGGCCCTATTTCCAAAATTGATCTCTCTTTACATAAAATTTCATGTAGTTCTCGTTGTAGTTGGATATCAAATAATTTACCACAAAGAGAGTTCCCGTACTTACTATACGCAGATCAAAACCTTTAATCTGCGATTAAAAGTGATTAATTACAAGTTAGCAGCAGAAAAGGGACAATTAATCGCAATGGAATATTTTAATAATATAATATGTGAGGACTGTTAAAGCGAATGTGGTAATTAAGTTAACAAAATTCAATATTTTTGACACAAAATTTTACGTGTGCACATCCTGTTTAACCCTCAGCCACAGTGTGGCGGTTAATGTTGGGAACAAATATTGGGAACAAATGTTGGGAACAAATGAAGATCAAAAAGGGTGTTTGAAGGGTATTTACTTAGTAGTTTCATAGCCCTGTCAGGTGGCTCTTTTAGCAAGACCAAAGTTATTTGTATCTGCTGTATCTGCTGGAGCATGTGCTATTTTTTATTGTCATCTATACAGTAGTACCTTGGAAGTGAGAAGGTGGAGCACTGCTGGTATTTTTGAAATTGTCATTTATACAGTGATATCAAATAAGTGTTTTTTGTTGTTGTTGTATATACGTATATATTTTTTAACTTATAAGCTGTCTCACGGCTGCAAGCTAAAATCTGGGTTATGAGCTGCTTGTTACCAGCAGGCGTAGCCGAAGACAGCTTTGGGGCTTGTGTCACCTTAGTATGCAGAGACAAAGGCACACACACAGCGCTCAATGAGATGGCAGTAAAAGGGAATTTATTAGTGTTATCATTATTTATAAGCAATTCATTAACGTTTGTGATTGAACGGAGGACAGAATAAAAATTGCATGTTGTGTCATACTTTCACGCTGTTGAAGTCAGACCAAGAAAAGTGTGATAGTGTGTGTGTGTGTGTGTGTGTCTCCGTAAAAGAGTGTTTTGAAGTGAGGTAGAAGCTATAGCATGACTGCACTACAGCTGTAAGTTGTCAATATTTATTTTTCCAACACCCTGTTTTCATTTTATTTGCTGGTGGGTGTTTTTGCAAACCTTTATTTGTAATGTTAGTCACAATTAGATTTGGTGAGATTATTTGCTTGAAGAGAATGATATTTCAGTGACGGACACTTTACCTTATCAACGTCTACTTGTACATTGTTTTGTTTTTTTATACACCCAGGTCCGTTTTGTGTTGCACTGTTTAGAAAAACACAATGTTTAAGAAACAAAAATGTACATAAAGCAAACCTACTTCCCAGTCGCATGTTGATAGTTCTATTAAAAACTTGAAATAGACATAGTATATATTTTATTGACTGACACCCCTTAATAAAATAATAGTAAATTCAATGTTTTAAAGTGGTAACCAACAAACAGATGATAGATGCAACCTTGAAAACTGTTGTGCATTATGTTGTGCACCAACTTGTATTCTGACACTTAGTTTAAAAACTTTTCATTTTTTCGGCTGTGTTGCAACTGCACCACACCTGAACACTTTGGTGACAAACTTTGACATGATGCTAATTACCTGCGACGGACATTTTTTCCTCTCGTCCCGCGAGGGCGCGCTCCCTACTCGGCATCTGAGTCTTATCTGACATTATCTCCTCTGCCTGTGTGGTCCACGCAGGCCACCAGAAACACAGTTTGTTCAGAGAGATTAAGAAAGAAAAAAAATGACTTGAGTGTGAAGCAGCAATCCAGCACAGTGAGGGTGAGGAGGAGGAGATGAGGGTGGAGGATTGAAGGGGGTAGGGCGTCCGGTGGTAACGCCATGGATATGAATATTCATTATGCGTGGGCTACCTCGTGCCCCGCATAATAACTAGTCAAGGGGTTAATATGACTCTGGCACAAAAAGCCTATGCCACACCGTGTGCGGGAATGAAATTAAATTTAAATAAATATCCGCATCGTTCGGCATGCAAATGAGCATGCCATTTGTCGGTGCTCGTTTACGGCAGAAAGGACGCTTCTCATGTTGAAATAGTTATGGCTGAGTAGGTAAGCCTTTTGTGGTTTTGGATGCGTTAATCCAAAAAGGGAACAGCTTGCTGAATGCACTCAAAAAACAAAACAAATAACCAACAACAGAATTCTCGATAATAAAATACATTCACTGTGCAACTGTATGATGAGTATGATGAGCAACGATTTAAATCTACGAGAACAGGGGTGCCCATACTGCCTCCTGGGGCCATTTGCGGCCAGCGATGGTATTTTTTATTGGCCAGTGGCACATTCCAGCAAAACCAATAAAAAACAATGCAAAATTCGAACTATTTTATGAGAATAATGTCAAAATATTATGCGAATAAATTCACTAAGCGATGAACTACGAGAAAAAATGTACAGGAAGAAAGTTGAAATAGTTGGGCAGTTCACACCAGAAGTGGAAAAAACAGCAGATATTTTACAAGAATAAAGTTAAAAAAAAATGAGAAAAATGAACAGTCAAAATTTGAAAAAATTCAAAAAGCGACAAAATGGAAAAATCAGCAATAATTTTTAGATTAATGAGAAAAAGTCATATTCTAATAAGAAAACAAAGACACCATTTTACAAAATAAACTCATTATTATGAAGAAAAATAATGTAATTTTAGAAAATAGAATAGTGTGAAATATTGCGAAATATTATGAGAAGCAATTTTTTAAATTAACATTACTACTAAACATTAAAATGAAACACCACTAAAATTTTGTAGATGAAATTTGAACAATTTGGAAAAATACCAGAAAAAACAACATTAAAAATGGGCAAAGAGTGAAGTGCATACTAATAATACGCATTTCGACCTATATCACAAAGTGGTATTTATTTTTCTTAAAATATGCAATATACAGTACAGCTTCTTAGCATATCTATCCATCCATCCATCGATGTGTTGCTCTCCAAAACATCAAAGTGGCCCTTGCGTCCTTTAGTTTTTCACTATGTGGCCCTTGTTGGAAAAAGTTCAGAGATCTACTTTCTGTCTGTATGTTGCTTTGACATATCATGGTACAGCTAAAAGATATGCCTAAGGTATGCCTTTATTCGTCCCTCAGTGGGGAAATTTGTAGAAATTTGTAAAACTTGCTGCAGCTGCAGTTGACATCAGATTCTTCTTCTGAAAGACTGAATCAACAGCCATTTGGTTGCGGCCAAATAATGCATTCAGTAGCTTCACACTACCATTCATTAACCATCAACCGCACACAATCAGGGAAAATGTTTTTACCATTACCCCTATCACCAAACATGTGCTGTGAGATCCATAGGGGAAACCACCTTGCAGGAGGGGCGGCGGTGGTGTAATGTTACTGCTGCTGTCTTTTAAGGCAGAGGGCAAGGAATGGGTTTGATCCCAGCCCTGGACTTTTTTTTTTTAATCTGACTATTTTGTTTGTATATTTGTTTCCCATGCCCTGTCCGTGTATTGCTCCAAAAGATGCATAGAATAAACTCCAATTCAGTGGCGCAATTTATTTCATGGGGCCCAGAATACACTCATTTGAAGGGGGGGTCCCAAACAATAAAAGTCTGCTTAGGGCACCAATTTGGTCAGGGGTGGCCCAACCTAGAAGGGTACATATCGTTTTTGATCATTTGCTAAGAGAAAAACTAGACAAACAGAAGTGAGAAGTTGGAGCACTGCTGCTATTTTTGAAATAGTCATTTATACAGTGATATCTTGGCATATGAGTTCCGCAACTAATTTTTTTTTTTTTTTTTTAGATGGGAGCCATCGTTTTGGCTACGAGCTAAAATTGTGGTAACGAGATACTAGTTATCTGTAGGCATAGCCGAGGACAGCGATTTGGGGGCTTATGTCAATGTGACCGTGTCTGAGGATGAGAATGGATGTACAGTAAATTGCAGTGCACAAACTAGTCACCAGGACAGATTTTCAACACATCAGCAAAATATACGTACATTATAGCAATCTAGGTTATCTTATGTGTTGTGTGAAACAATATCAAATTAAAAGCACAAAATGAATACAGAGCCACCATTCATCAGTATGAGCCTGGAGTTCGTTTTTCAGAGAGATGCACGGCACAAATATGCACATTGCCACTCAATAATATCATCAAATCTTACCTTTTAGCATTACCACATAGTATGAGCATTAGGGACCACATATGTGGTGAAAGAAAAAGGGGAAAAATACCGTATAGCAATCAAAGTTTGAAGGTGCATTCGAGGAACGCCAAACAAATTCGGACAAGTCGCCCTTTGCATTAAACATGCAAAAAGTGTGGGCTTTTTAACGGTATATTACTTTTGGAATAATATAATGGTCCATATTTCCAAAATTGATAACCATTTACATAAAATCTCATGTATCTATTTACAAACATTTTATTATTTAATTATTTAATTCATTAATTATCATTGCACCTGAACATTTTTCACCGTTTAGACTGCCGTTTGTGCACTATATGTATCAAATCGCTATGTTCTTAAAATAGTTTTTTAATCCTATCAAGATATAGATACATATTATACCGTAAATAAAAACTTTTCTTTCTGCGATTAATTGTGTTTAATTACGAGTTAACTTTGGACAAATGTGATTATTCATAATTGAATATTAAAATGGAGTGAAAGCTCTAATTTATATGCGTATGAAACTGTTTTCTGTCAAACTATAATTGTAAAACTATGAAAACATGTTTTGTGTTAGCATTTTTGGCTATTGAGATTAATTGGATTTACATTGTTTGTCATGGGACAAATTGATTTGTTTGGCCTCCATTTCGGTTAAAGTCAGACCTTTTGGAACAAATTAATGACACTAACCAAGGTTTTCGACACTTTGTTTGATTGTTAGCTAGCAGGCTACCCGGTTGTTCATGGTACATGACATAAAAACGAGACTATGCATCTTTTTTTTTTTCCCCATTCTGAGGTGGATGGCTTCCAGGGAGACTCAAAACCACGAATAGAGAATATCAGTTATGTAGATTTTGTGAACCCCTGCTAACTGTGGCGGCGATCACACAACACGACTTTGAATCACTATTACATGACATCATCACAGATGCCAACATTTAGCACAGAAGGCGGCTTATAGATCCCAAAAGATACATAAAACCAAATTGCAAGTCCGTATAAGATAACAAGTGACAGTTGAAAATGAAAGGAGCAGGGCTGAATGATTACACTGCTGTAAGCTAAGGTTATAAGGCGCAGCCTGACAAAGTGATGTGATGGTAATAAGGATGATTATTTATGTGTGGGCGCCTAATGCGTCCTCCTCTTACATGCTCTACAAGTGACAAAGAATTCAGGATGTTGTTCGTCTGTGTAACGCCAGCCAGAATAACATCACACCCTGCCGCAACTCCCTCTTTTCCTCTTTGCTTGCTCTCTTATCTGCCGGGGAAATGAAGCTCAATCACCTGCGGAGGAGCTAAGGGCGGTGAGGGGGACATGGAGTGGGGGGGGGGTTGACTTTGCAATGCAAATGCCAGGTAATTACCGCAACGCGAGGGGAGTGCAAGCATACATATGAAAATAGAGCCGAAAGAAAAAAAAAAAAGAGCTGGAAATCGAGAAAGAGATGAACCAAATGCCGGGTTCACATGCCTGTTGATGCGGGATGATTGTCAGAAGAATGAGGAAGGAGGAGGAAGAGAGAGATCGGGATGCAAAACCTGGCGACGTCTGGATGTGATTGTCTGCAGCATCAACGTGTGCAACCTGCCGGAGAAAACAATTAACAAGACCTCTCCTGTGATGCTCTTGACTCCAAACAACATTTGTGGTGACTTTCGCTCCCAATAAAATTGTTAGTACATAAGTAAAACCTAATCTTTATTGGACTAGAAAGGTACCGTATAAGTTAGTTCAATAGAAAATAATTTCCTTGCAATTCAAGCAGCTGTTTGTCTTTTGGATGGCATTTAAATAAATACCTTCAGAAAAACGGATGATAATACAAATGTTGGACTGCGACGAACTTTGGACATGATCTGAAGAAAACTGGACTTTGTTCTGTGCAAAAAAAGCAGCCTAGAGCATAAAACATTGAGCATACAGTAAGCATAAAATCCTTCCTCTTCCTATTTTGCATACGTAAAATGTAACACAGCCCTGTGATTGGCTGGCGACCAGTCCAGGGTGTACCCCGCCTCACGCCCGAAGACAGCTGGGATAGGCTCCAGCACCCCCCGTGACCGTCGTGAGGAAAAGCGGTAGAAAATGAATGAATAATGTAACACACGCATGCGGCTTTACGTCAGCTAATGATAGAGATATGGATGCATTCAGCAAATTACGTTAGCTATCATTGACTGTATGGCCAATGGATGGCTGGATGGATGGACTTCACAATGGTGGTCACTGCTCTGAGCGTCTGAGATTGGCTGGCGACTGGTCCAAGCTGTACCCTGCCTCTCGCCCAAAGTCAGCTGGGATAGGCTCCAGCCTAGACCCTAATTAGGCTAAGCGGCACAGAAAAAGGAAGGTTGGATTCTCTGAGTGTTAGTGTATGTGAACTACGGACATGTACATAAACACCGGTCTGTAGTGAGTAAATTACATAAATGTCAATTATTTTATTAAAAAAAATAATCATGACAATTTTATGCAGTTTAATTTGCTAATTCATTCATTAATTTTCTACCCCTTATCCTCACGAGAGTCGTGGGGGGTGCTGGAGCTTATCCCAGCGGTCTTCGGGCGAGAGGCAGGGTACACCCTGGACTGGTCGCCAGCCAATCACAGGGCACATATAGACAAACAACCATTCACACTCACATTCATACCTATGGACAATTTGGAGTCGCCAATTAACCTAGCATGTTTTTGGAATGTGGGAGGAAACCGGAGTACCCGGAGAAAATCCACGCATGCACGGGAAGAACATGCAAACTCCACACAGAGATGGTCGAGGGTGGGATTGAACTCGGGTCGCCTAGCTGTGAGGTCTGCGCGCTAACCACTCCACCGCCGTGCAGCCCAGTTTAAGTTGTATTTCTGAAAAATATTGTCTTTTTTGTGCATTTCTTTGAAAACACTTCTGTTAACATATCGTCAGTGGTGGCGATCTTACTTTTTTTTTGTTTCAAAAACAGTAAATTGGAGCACGTTGCAGACAGTCTGTTCAACTGAATACATTTTGGTTCAATTTTAATATGTTTTGTAATTATTATTTTAATTATATGTATGTATTTATTTTTTAAATTTTATTTTACTATATACATAGACCGTGTCAACCTTCAGTCTGCTGTGTGTAAATGATCTGTGTCGTAATGACTGCGCTGCATGTCACAATGCACGCCTGACAAAAGACTTTTGGACTCTCTTCCATGTTCCCCTGATCTAAATACGATTGAGAACATTTGGGTATGGATGGAAAGGGAAGTTTCCGAAAATGGATATCAGTTCCAGACAGTGGGTGCCCTCGGTGAAGCCATGTTCATCACCTGGAGCAACATTCTCACTAGCCCTTTTGGAAACACTGGTATGAAGCATGCCCAAATCCATTTTAGAGGTGATTAACAAGAATGATGTAGCTACTCATTACTGGGTCTTTTTTTTTGAAGATTTTATTTCTATTATAAGGGGGCTTTCAAGGTTGTTTAGCTATGGTTGTAATCTTTAGATCCGCTGATGATCTATTTCAGTTTCATGGATGTTTGCAATCAATTGCTTACTCGATTTTTCTCTTACTCCCATTTCTTTTTTTGTGCATTTTGAAACTCTACTTAGAACCTCCTTATGATTAAACAGTGCACTTGCATTTTTCAACTGGTGTTGAAAATTTGATCGGAAGTGTACACTTTTTTCCCCCCCATCAGTTGAATATTGAGTGTGTTTACACAAAACAAGGCACAAATATGTATGATTACTGGGGATGTCTGATATTTTTTATTGTCCAACTCTCCAATTCCGATATCAGCTAATACTGATACTGATATGTGTGTGATATGAATGAACACATGTATTGTATATAATAAAATATCATTTTTCATTCATTCATTCATTTTCTACCGCTTTTCCTCACGAGGGTCGCGGGAGCCTATCCCAGCTGTCTTCGGGCGTGAGGCGGGGTACACCCTGGACTGGTCGCCAGCCAATCACAGGGCACATATAGACAAACAACCATTCACACTCACATTCATACCTATGGACAATTTGGAGTGGCCAATTAACCTAGCATGTTTTTGGAATGTGGGAGGAAACCGGAGTACCCGGAGAAAACCCACGCATGCACAGGGAGAACATGCAAACTCCACACAGAGATGGCCGAGAGTGGAATTGAACCCTGGTCTCCTAGCTGTGAGGTCTGCGCGCTAACCACTAGTCCGCCGTGCCACCCTATCATTTTTCATGAGAGGGAAAAAAAATCTGATGCCGATATCAACCAATATTGCTTTTTCATGCTGATATCGGCCTGATAATTATCGGTACCAATAATTTTATGATTACATATGATAATTATTTGTATGGTTTTATGTTTTGGGTTTTTTTTGGGATTAGTTTCCCTGAAAATTCACAGACATCTTTAGAATTGCATGGCAAGCAGGATAAAATGTTTTGCTTAACATTTACGGTCCATAGGTTGCCTACCCCAAGTTAGGAAATATGGTCCCTTGCCCTATAAAAGGTTAATTATGACAGTTGCATGCTTAAGTGCTTGTGCTTGGGTGCTCTAGTGCTCATATTGCATGTGTGTACTGTATATACTGTATGTATGAGCATGTGTGCATCATTATACTCATGCTCTCTAATGGGTACTTGTGTATGTGTATTCATGTGTGTGTTGCGCTGCAGGATTTACGCAATATGCCAGCTTGCAGCTGTTTTAATGGGAGCGAGCGAGAGCAAAGAGATGTGCAGATGTGCTTAAGTATCACGCAGATTAACAACTGACCTGGAAAAAAAAAAAAAAAAAAAAACAGTGTGGTGAACTGTGAACGCGGCATGCCAGCCGCCATGTTGTTGGGAAGCTTACTCTGTGCTCGACAAGAGGATGTTGTTGTTTGTTTGATTGCGAGCAACAGTGTGACTCACAACTCTCGGCGTCTGATTAACATCTGAGCACAGTGCGAGCGTTTTGGCTGGATTCAGTGTAATTGTGGCTATGCTCGAGTCTCACTTTAGCCTAATTAGAATAATAAATCACGCCACCTCGCCGCTTCAAAAGGGCCCTCCATGGTGTCGCCCAAGCAGGTGGGACTGTGGGATGGTGTGAAAAACAAAAGGGGTTTGATTGCTCTGCCGCAGCCGACACGGTGGCTTAAAAGCAACACGGCGCTTCCCTGAGGATTTATATTCAAGTGTTTCAATTGATAAAGCGGCAAAGGGAAAGCCGCTGTAATAAATTTGGATTCATATTTCGGCCCATGCTTGACTTCACTCCACATAAATGGACTCTTTCATTGGGAAAATTTGTTGGAAGACACGGCAGTAACTTACTTTACCTTAAACATCCCATGCGATCCCATTTTACAACCCTTTAGTGTGTCAGAGGTTCCACAATAGTGTATTAGCTAGCCTTGATGCTGGAATTTAGACAGGTTTAAAGTGGTTTACTTGGAACTTAGCCCTACTTGGAACACAGCGTTTTGTGTGTCATAGTGTTAATGAGCAGTGTTTGTTTACAACAGTGTCCGACAATGTGTGTGTTTCTAAGAAGCTCTCTTGTGCATGTTATCCACATTTTAAATGAGGGGTCTCAAACACACGGCCAATGGGCCAAATGTGGCCCGCAGGACACTAGTTGCGGTCGCGCAAGTTTGATATGGATGCTGTATGGTATCATGTACCCAGAAAAATTATTATGTTTCATTAATGTTCATGTTAAAGGTTAAATAACTGTTAATAGTTATCCTCCCTATCCGTGTGGAAGTGGTAAGTTTTGGGGTTTTTAAGTTTAAAGGAAATAACTTGGAGGCTACCGTTTAGGTCGCTAGCTCTCTAGTTTGCGAGTTAGCATGTGTCTCAAGACCCTGCAGTTGCGCAATATGTTGTAAATAAAAAGAGTATAAATGTGACTATAGTCGTGTTTTGTCATGTCTACAGGGCTCTAATAATGCTTTGTTCATTTTAATCTGAAAAAAATTATTTGTCTACCCACCAACTATAATGTGGTTTCTTAAGTTTTTATTATTTGCCGTTTTATTATTATTATGATATTTATTTATTACTGATTGATTGATTTTCTTTATTCTTGATTTGTTCATTTATTTTTTATCTTATTTTGTGCAGAAAAATAAAAATTAAGATATTTGAGAACAGTGGAATGTTTTATCACAGCTTTTATTGTAGAAAATCGAAACCAAAGCACTGAAAAAGTTTGTATATGTTTTTAATAAATGTGGGGTTTTTTGGGGAAAACCTGATGCGGCCCAGTCTCACCCAGACCCTAGCTCCAGTGGCCCCCAAGTAAATTGAGTTTGAGACCCCTGTTTTAAATACACACCATAACTCTGCACTTGTCCAACATACAACAAGGTAGCATCAAAAAGTGGAAAGATACACACCTACAGTGCTAACATTTTATTCCAGCAACATCATGCTAGGTTAGTTCCCATGTCTGTAGCTTAGAAAGAGATTGTTGGCAGAGCTTGAGGCTTTATTTTATGTGTAGAGCAGCCAATTTCCGAATTGACACTTGACTCTAACATAGTTTGGATTTTTTGACATGAAGTTGTATGACATCCCCATCAGCAGTGTATTGCATCAACAGTGACTTATTCCGTGAGACGAGTTCTGGTCGGTTTTCTGTATGGAGTTGTTCCGGCAAGGTGGTGATGGTGGTCACTTAAGTAAAACAATTTGCTTCTCAAAATAATGCTCAAAAGAGTATTACACTAGCATCACAAAAGCCATTTTCGACAAAAAAGTTAGACATCACAATCGCTTGACAGTATTTTCACATTTTTTTGTTTCACAGTGTTTACATGGGCAGATGACAACTGATGCGACGCAAGAGCGTAATAGTGACAGTTAGAGTGGTATTGTCACAAAAGAAAATATCTACAAAAATGATGTGGGCTTGTAATTATCTGGGCTGTAACAACAAAAATGTGTCTGAATCGCTCTATATATTCCATCGTTTTCCTGTCACAGACATTGCTATCAGACAACTTTGGCTTCTTGCCATATTTGCTATTAAGTGCGAACCATAGAGACCAGCTTTATGTGTTTAGTACACACTTCAGTGAAGTTGATTACAATTCTACATGCCCAGGACAGGGGAACAATCATGTTTTTAAGAGTTCTGATGTTCCAACAATCCCAGGTAAGAAGTAGCTATAGCTACCTTCTGAACCGCAGATGCAGCAGACTCCCTCTTCTGTGCCTTTGGCATCTCCGAGAGTAGACAAAATGCCGGCACTTGTCCGTCAGCTTGACACCACTGCTCAAATCAGTGTGCACAAAGCTCGTTTCAAGAGTGGTGCAAACGCTCGCTCATCACAGTCCATGCGAGCTGTGCGTGCTGATTGGACAGCTGAACTGGGGAAATGGCGAGACTGACGTGCACCCACCACGTGCCTGTTCACAGAGTCAGAAGTGACTGGAGAGGGTATGCGTGTCACAGGTCATCCGGAGCCCAACACATTGAAAGTTCTTCCTGCACTAAAAGTGCTGCATAGTGAATGCATGCTTCCAAATCCACACTGAGGTGGTACTCATCCACAAATTTTGCCCCAAATGCCGCACCAATCTAAAGCTTTTCAAAGCCCCACCCCAGTGAGACATTTTTTAGGCATGTTTTGTAGGGTGCGAAACTTGAATCACTCTCACAAAGACAGCAAGTCCCACACACGGCACACATGCTTGTTCTGAATGCTGTATGATATCAATACTATGCTTTTCCGCTGATATAGGTCAATACCGATTGGTAGCCGATCAATCGGAGCACCCCAATAGGTATGTATAGGTATAGTCTACTCAAATCTACAGCTATATAGTAGATTCAGCCTACCTCCTCTCTTGCACAGTATTTTATTCCTATTCATACAGATATATTTGTGCTAAAAACAGCATAGAAACAACAAGAACTTACAATGTCTGCGCTCATTGGGATGGCTGTGTCTTCCAGCACAAGGTTTGTTCTCCAGTCCTCAAGTAAAAAATCTTTCATCATCTTGTTGAGTATTTGTAGCAAAATTGAGAGCTAGGTATCTGCTCTTCTGTTTGTGACTTACATCAAGACTATCGGATAGCAAGGCGTTGTGTTATCCACCAGATATAGTTTTTCGTGTTAGCTGCTACAGTAGCAATATCGCTGTAGCTTGGTTAATATACAAGTCAGATGTGTAAATGCGACAATGTTGGCGTTTTTCTGAAGTTTTTTTTTTTTTTTTTTGGTTAGGGCATTTGCGTCAAAATAGGTAAAAGTGCGTTACCATGGTGACAAGAGCTAGCTCACACCAACTTGTTGTCTCTTGTTAGAAATCACAGAAAACTGAAATAAATGTGTTCATGTATAATATAAGGATTGCAAATTTACACAAATTTAATTTTTCTTTAAGTTACCCCACCAACTAGACGGAACTATGTTCCTCGACACCAAAAACCGAGCAGAGCTCAACCCACAAGACGGAGCGGAGGGAAACTCACAGCTGATACACTACACTGCTGATGGGCATGTCACACAACTTTAGGTAAAAAAATCTGAAACACAGTATAACTTAAATGTAACCATTCATTCATTCCCTTTCTGTGTTGCTTGTCCTTACTAGGGTCGCAAGGGGAGCCAATCCCAGCTAACTTTGGGTGCAAGCCTTCATCCTGGACTGGTTGCCAGCCAGTCGCGGGGCACATATGGACAAACAACCGTTGACGCTCACTTTAATACCTATGGAAAATTCAGAGTCACCAATTAACCCAACATGCATATTTTTGGAACGTGGAAGGACGGCGTACTACCCGGAGAAACAGATAACAGAGATATGTACCCAGATCTTCCAGATTCCAGACGTGTCGCCAACATGCTAACAACTAGGCCAATATTAAAATATTAAAAACAGTTCTCAGAAGACCTTTTTCACTGAAGCTCTTGTATTGGATCTTTTCAAGAGAGGTAGAGGCAAGTCACATAATGCCGGTCCACTTCCTGTGGCCCTGGCAAAGGACCGGCGGTAAGACCAGCTAGACTAAGCCACTCTTGGCCTACATACGAGCCTAAACAGCAGATTACGGAACCGTCCTTCTAATCCCATGCAACGAGGCATTTGCCACTGTCGCCATGCTAACAGGCAGTCAATCAGGTTGCAGCAACCATCACTCTAGCTCCGCCCCCACAATCCCTGACATCTCTGTATATTTTTGGACATACTTCTGTGAGAAATAGAGATTAAAATGCTTCACACTACCAGCACCACCCCTCTAGTACGGAACCACCTGGCATGGCCTAGCTTCCTCTGCAGCTCACCTAAACCACCAGGCCTGAGATTAGGGTTAATCTGGACCTTGTGTCATCCCGTATCCATCCACCGGCACCCCCCCACACCACACACACACGGCTCCCTCCTTCTTTACCAAAGAGGCTTTGGTTTCAAATCCCTTATTCTGACCCTCCTCCATCCTCCCATCCTCTATCCCTCCATCCTTACGGTGTCTTTTCCGCCAACTTTTCCTCTCGCACCGCATCGTCAGCCAATCCTGCTAGAACGTGTCCCCGAGCTATGTTGCTAAAGATGCCGTTCATTGTTTCCCCAGCTTTGAATAAAAAATGTAAAAAAAAATTTTTTGCACATGCGCACCACTGGAATGAAAAGTGGGTTGCATGCATTTGCAGAATGCATTTAATGGCAACATTGTTTGTTTTTTTTTAATCCGACAGCGCTTTTAAGTGAATTGGAGTCATCCCAGTTACCCATTTAACCAGCTGTGTGCCCCCCTGCAAGGTCCTCACCCACCAGCCTTGGGGTCAAAATGAAGGCCTACAATGGTGCTGTCAGCAAAGATGTGTCGACGAGAGACAAGCGAGGAGAATGTTATTGTTCCGGCGCATCCTTTTTATCATTCTGTTTTGTATCAGGACATGAATGGCATCTTTTCCCTCAAGCAAAATCTCTTCAGGAATAATAAAAATGATAATAATAATAAAACGCTGGTGGGACGAAGATTTAGCAAAAGATGTAGGCCAGAAATAGTCTGTGAGAAGGGGGGGGGGGTGGTGTATAAAAAAAACCCTCAAGCGTTCATAAGATGATGCTTTAATGACAAACACACATTTTTTGATGATTTTCAAGAATTTTTTTCTTGTAGGAAATAATACAAAAAACACAAATGCACAATTTTTTTTTATTTACGACAAAATCTATCTTTGCAGTAACAATTAAATGCATACGCCATTTTTGTTGCGGTCGTGTGCCGTGATATTTTTTAAAAATATGTGTGTTGGCTCAAAAGTCAAACACTTGTATAGGCAATGTTTAAGTGTAAAAATAAGTTAACCACTCTAAAATCATTTCTTGTTCATAGCGGATAATTCCTTCCAGACCCAACAGCGATAAATTTATTGCGGTTATATATGTAGGATTCAATGTTAATAAATGTTATACTTTTGTACTTATAGGACACCTGTTTATGACTTTCTAAATAAGTTTTTTAACATTATTGAGTCTGGCACACATGAAATAACACACCTATAGTCACATTTACACTTCTGTTATTTCTTATATGCTGCAGGAGCTAGCAAGCTAACCCGTTAGACTCAAATTAATTTCTTAAGAAGCAAAAAAAATAGCACTTCCACACATAATGGGAGAAGTACCATTTTTCTCTATCACGTAGAGCATGCCAAGGCTGACTTGATGCAGTGTTAAGGTAATGTAATGTAAGGTACTGTCTCAATGTTTTGTGTTATTATTGTTGCCTAGTGACCACAATACCACATATAATTTGTATTTCAGTATGTTTTGACTAATATACTATAGTGTAACATGAAACAGCAATCATTTAATAATTTGTGAAAAAAACTCACATAGTGAGGGAGCAATAATTTAACCGTGATATTGTGACGGACGACCATAATACTTCAAAAAATCTAGCAATGGGAAGTGCTGGTCTCTGCCCAATACAATATACCATTATTCCTGAATTATATAGTCCATACAGTCTATAAGCCACAGGTGTTCATGTTGTAACATGGGATATTTAGTTAACATGCATGTTCTTGGAATTTGGGAAGAAACCGGAGTACCCATGCACATACAGGGAGAAACTCCACACAGAGATGCCCAATTTGAACCCAGATCATCACGATCTCCTGACTGTGTGGCCAACATACTAAATACTAAAAACCCTCAACAGCTAAAACAACAAAATACTCGCTTTGGCACACTCACTCAACTTGAATGGCGAATCTGAGGGAGTAATACAAGTCACATGTTTAGTTTTCCAAACTGTTGCACAAGTGTAAAAATAAGAAAAAGTTTCAAAGTATGCCACGGTATGAAAAAGTCATATTTCAAAACTACTAAAATTGTTTGTACCGTTCCTGCAATATGAGAGAAAGTGGTGGTGCATACATCTGGTGTCTGAACTAGACATTGTTGAAACCATAGGCCTAATATAGGCGGGCATAGATAGCACCGGCGTTAGCTGGCAGGTTAGCTGGTACGGCTGTGCTGTTGTCGCAGTTATTTTTTGTAAGCAATCTAGCCCACTTCCACATCCCCTCTGTCTAGACATATTTAGACTCATCCACTGGGCTACAGCCAAATCCGCACACGACGAGCATCGGCCCCTTTCACACAGAGGACCCAACATGAATCCATCTTTGCCTTTTATGTAGAATCCCCTCTAACTGCAAATGTGTGTGCTTTTCCACAGCGACTACCAGCATATGGTACGTATGTATGATGTTTCAAATACATACCCTACATGCATGCACCGTCCCACCTCTGTTACGGCTCTGATGCTAACTCAGGCGGCGGGAAAATGTTGATGATTTAATAGTGAAAATATGAAATTGCACCGACTACACATAGGATGCAAAGGGACGTTCCGAAATACAAACATCCACTTCCTTAAGGGCCATTGAGATTATCACATTAGGAAAGTGATAAGACAGGCCAAGAGGAGAAGAATAGGGTGAAAAAAGTGAAAAAATAAAAAGAGTCACAGTGTATGTGAGTGCACAAGGTCCATAGAGAACACCACACACACACACACACACACACACACACACACACACACACACACAGACAAATTGATGGAGCAAATGGATGTAAATGAATTGCTGTCATGTGGATTGAGATCCCAATAAATCAAGGTCAGCGCGGTCTCACCATGTCAAGAAACACAAATACACACACAAACTGAGATCCAACACAAAATCTGTACCCAAAAATCAACATAATAATGTTGTCAGAGAAGTACAATGTTTTTTTAATGTGGTTGTCCTTTGCAGTGCATCACATTGAGAGCTGTTCCTAATAGTATGACGACCTTCGTTAGTAACATATGAAAAACTCAGTATGATTACACTCAAATTCCTGACTAACATGCCATGCCAAATAATGCACCATTGCAGACTACACGATACCCGCTCAATTTATTTCTAGTGGACCGCTGAACTTAACCGACTTGCAGAAATGCATCGTTGTTTGATGAATTAGTGGCGCTTATTAGTGGGGGGGGGGGAATTTAGAAATTAGCGCAGTGGTTTCTGCTTAACTAGGCTGCAAAATTGATTTGCCTCGTTCTGGGAACATAATTTTTCATCTCAAAATATGTCAGCCATGTAGTTTTATGATGGATCATACATGCATTTTGTCATTTTGTTATATTGGCTTTTTTTTTGTTTTGTCAATTCCTGTTTTTTATGTTTACTAAGCAAATACAGTTTGATTTTGATAGGAAAAAATAAGCAAAATTTTAGAAAATACTCCACCTCACTGCATTAAACAGTACTTAGGCCACCGTCACACGTTTACATAATTACATAATTATTTATTTGCCTTTTATTAGCTGTTATATGCTAAAGTGGCAAATAGCATTCAGTTTAAACCTCACGTCAAGTGTGCTTGTTCTATTTTTTGTTCTATTACAGCAAAACCACAGCATTGTACACCAGTAGTACTGCGTGTCCCAATCAAATACTACATATAAGGATACCTTATATTATTATTTTTATTTGTTCTTTCATATTGTACACCCCCACAGGAAATCATTCAAACAATAATACGTGAACATGAGAGGAACGGTGCAAAAACGGGAAGTAGGTCACATAGCAATTTATTTGACAAAAAGGGAAGGGAAGGGGGGTGATGGGGGGAGGGGGAAGTGGGGCATGGCGTGTGTGTGTGTGTGTGCAGAGGCTGTGTTTTTTGGGAGTGTGTCGGATTTTTGTGTATGTTTTGAGACTCTGAAAGGTTATTAAAGTGGCGGTCAGTATATTGTACATGTGAGTCAGCCTTAAAGTGATATTGTGTTCACCGGGCTTGATCAGCTGTTATCATCTAAGCTAACCTACCCCCCCACCCCGACCCACATCACCGCATCCCACCCCAGTAAACACACACGTTTGCCGTCTGCAGAGTCAATACCAAAAATACCATGTAACAGACTCTAGTTATTCCCTATGCAAACACCCTGAGTGCTTCCTGATCACGTTTATCATGTAGGCCACGTCCCTCCTCACGCCACATCTTACATAGCTTAGCTTCCATATCGCATCTGTGCAGGTTAGCCCACCTTCAGATACAGTAGGTGTATTTTATTTATAAAAGAGCTGCCTTGGGGACTCTGGGAATGTGTATATTGTAAGTGGAATAAACACAAACGTAAATCCATTGGACTCTTGGTAAATGATAAAATGTCCTACTTAAGATGGATACTATTCAGATTTGTTAGAATAAAAAAACAGCAGCTGCACATATTTACATTGATTTATATATTGATTAAATGTAGTCACTGATGTGCACGCAGGGAATTAACAATTAATTTTATTTTTTAATTAATTAACATATTGAATAATGTTTAATCACCGCATTGGAAATATATATTTTTAATTTAAAAAATAATTTTATTTAATAAGTTACATTTTCATCGGCACCATTCTTTGCTGATTGGTTAGAAGAAATCACATGGGTACTCCAGACTTGAAGCAGTATTTTAACTCAAAATTGGTTCCCTATCCTATTAAAAAATGGCATCAAAAATGAGTAAGTATACCTCTGCAAGTCTTTTTTCACTCACTACTACTACATGAGTAATTGTTAAACATATTGTAATTGTTTCATTATTGAATATGTATCCCTTCATTTTATTTTAGCCAGTTAACATATTTATTATGAATAATAATATACAAAATACACGTAACACCACCAGTATAATGTATTTGTATTACAAAGGTTTCATCCTCATCGCTTTCTTTTTGAATTGGCTGGGAGAAATCACATGTCATACAGTGCAATTTCAATCCAAATCTGATTCCTTCCTACAAAGATACAAGATATACCTGTGCAATATTAAAATGAAAATACTCACACATTCCCATAATAATCATCTACCATTTCAAGTCAATTCAAGTAGTGGTATGGGAGCGGATACACTGATGTGGCCCTATTTTTAATGTCGTGAGAGTATTTAGTGCACAATCGAGACAATCTGTGCAGACCGAGGATGTGCAAAGCCACATTAACACATGAGAGAGGCTCTGGAGCACCAGTCTTCTCTAATGACTCCATAATCCGACCCAAATGCTGCCTGCTTGCTAATCTCTTCCATCGGATTAGCAAAGTGGGGACGAACCCGCACTCTACTTTGTCTCGGGATGGTTCTTTCCTCGTCGCCTTCTTCTTCCCTGCCTGCCTGGGAAAGCTTGCATGGTGAACCTCATGTGTTCTCATACAGTGAACCTTGCATGTTCTCAGCAGGAGACATTTTGTTTTGTGTTACTCTTAGGAAAAGGCTGCAGGATATCAAAAAGCATGAGCGCGTACATGCATAAGTGCATACAGTACATGAATGCAATTCATTGTCATGTTCTAGCTTTTCCCCCACGTCTCACGATAATGCACCGTGAGAACAATGGTTCCTCCTGGCCAATCAGCAAAGGAGTTAATAAATAAAATAGACCTATAAGTATGACTTGTATACCATAATTATAGATTTTTAAAATGAAGTTGTGAAAGTAAAATTAAAAGAAAACTCATACAATGTACAATAATTCTGTTTTTGTACTATTATTGCAGAGAGTGCTTAATATAAAAAGGAGGGATCAGGAACCTGTGGCCCATGGGCCATATACAGCACGCAACATTTCATCCAGCTCACCATGCAATTGTAGAAAACAAACTATTAAAAACAGACAAATGCTCCTGATATATAAGCATTTGATCAACTATATCAGATCTTGTTTTAAAATATATTATAATAGGAAGGCCATGTAAGGGTCGCCACACCTCAACTAAACAAATTGCATGTTATAAATAACATATTACATATACACATTATATATAAAGCAAATGTGGGGAAAAAAAGGGGAATTATTTCACCGTCTTAATTCATCGAATGGATCACTCCCTCCTTACAAATACAAGCACGAGTCGGCACTTTTTCACACTATTTTACATTGTGTGCGTATGTGTATTCGGTGTGGCGAGATCTAAGCTAATTTTATTGGTCACACATCCACCACGTACCGTTTCTATGTGTTCGCTATAGAAAAGTGGCATTTTGTCCCGTCTTTGAGGGCCTAAAAATGTCGCTTTGATTTTACAGCAGCGCTTGCATGCGCCTAACCCCTCTGTGTGTGTGTGTGTGTGTGTGTATATCTCTGTCCTATGCACTGTCGCTCAAACTGCAGGGCAACAACGTTGGACACTCTGCCTTTTCTAAATCGTAACACTTCATGCGACTCATACATGCATGCAATTGTAGCAGCAAACTAGACGTATAGTGTATTTGTTCTTGCACGATACCAAAATAAAGAGTGTGTGTTTATTCTCGGCTGTGCAAAATATGCAGATGCACCATTTAAACACATAGTGTGTTATTGTGACATTAAACAATCACGACATGAGGACACAATCATGTCCTCTAAATGGCCTCTTCAGGGTCATATCAGGTGTGGGATAGATGACCATTCCAAGCCAATATTCCTATCGTAAACATAGAATAGTGAGCTCTGTTTGCGCTAGCATGACAACAGATGGATGCATTATGATAATACAGCAGGGAGGGGTGTGCAACCCATTGCACATGGGCCATATACAGGTCATGGCTGCTCATATCAAGATTAAAAAAAAAAAAAAAGAACAGAAAAATCCTCATAATATATAATTTTTGTTGACTGAATTTATAATAAAAGTGAAATGTCCTGTCAGCAAAAAGGTTGCTCACTCCCGCTGTACACATTAGGGAAGTGAAGCATGAGATGGAGCAGACTAAAAGAAAAAAAACAAAACAAGGGGTGACTCGACGTTGTTAGCGGACCTGCATGTGTGTGTGTGTGTGTGTGTGTGTAAAGAGGAGCCTCGGAAGGAGGGGAAGGGAGGGGGTTTGTTACTGCGGCTGTCCATTTCCCGCGATCAGCTGATGGCCGGGAATGATGGAGCGCTGGCGGGGTCAGGGGTCAAAGCCTTGCATTGTCAGCCCGTGCCGCCTCCCACCCACCTCCACTTCTCCCCGACCCATCTCCCTTGGGGGTTTCCAACCCTTGGCTACCCCCGTCCCCCAGAAGACTCCTGCAACATTTTTACATTTATTAACAACAGAATGGCGACCATTGCATTCGCATGCAAACAACATGCATGCTTTTTCTGCATGAAATGTCCCCGTCTACCTATCTATCTATAAATATATATTTATATGTGTGTGTGTGCGTGCATAGGGGACAAGACAAGTGCACCCCTCACCCAAAAGCATCCTACCCCACCCCCACCCCAGTTTTTCCTGTGTAATCCCTGCCAGCTGGCCCTGTTGGCTAATCCCTCTGCACTGATCAGATAGGCCACGCATCTCGTACGGGACAGGGGCAGATAGGGGCGGGACGCACCAATGTATGTGTGCGTGGATGAAGTGGGGGGTGGTGTCGACCAGAAAGCATAAATTGACGCTCTTGCCTTCGCCTCGGCGCAGTGTGTCTGTGCGCGAGCTAGTCGCCTCTTCTTCCTCCTCCTTCTCCATCCCTTTATATTCTCCTCTTCCCTTGGATGCTCATACATATATACCGTCTTGGCTTATATATGTATCATTTTGGGCTTTTTTCCCTCCACTTGAATGGATTTCCCCCCCCATTTTTATACCACCCACTACCTTGTTGTGTTCCCCCCCCCCCGACTGCATGCCTGCCTGCCTCCCATCCCTTGTTGTCTGCATCCCTGATCCTGGGCGCCTATCCCGCAAAAAAAAACAGAAGCGAGGACCCTTCAAAAACGAGGATGGAACCAGGACCCGAAAGAGGAAATACTGCGGCTCCTAGGCTGTTGCGTTCTGGGATATGACAACATTGTTATTTTTGTAGGTAAATAGAACATAATTGTGATGACGGTTTAGTAGGGGGAAAAAAAAAGTTTTAAAAAGCATCAGAAGTTTCCAGGATGCTGCTATTGTTTGCTTATCAATCAAATGAGATAACGGGGGTGTTGCTATTTATTTATTTAGAGCCTGTTAGCTGCAGCGAGGTGATGGAGAGTGGGAGGAAAGAATGGAGGGAGGGAGGGAGGGGATGAGGAAGATAACGACACGGCTTTACCAACTGTAACGATGCGACGCTTAAATCTGTTAAGCGGCGGAGGCACAGCGAGGGCTGAAGGATGAGCAGCTCGTAAATGTCGTCTGTTTGGTGTGCAGGAATGGAAGCATGTAGCCAGGCTGCTGCTGATGCTGCAACAAAAAAAAAGGTAGCGTCGTTCTATTCTCTCGCTACATCTAATAGTGTAGATGCTGCTTGCATGTCTCCTCTGTGTGCATCGCTGTGCGTGTAAACTCTACACTGTAGTGTTTATAGTCGCACGAAAAAACAAAGCACGTTGCAGTGGGATTAGCATGCACTGCATAGCAGCCTATGGAGGGCGACAGCACAGGTGAGGAAAAAACGGAAAATGTTAAGGACGTGGAAGATAGCGCCTGGGTTTGAGCTCTTTGTGTTCACAGTGGACCTTGATTTAATTTCAATACAATTAAGGCACGCGGTGAATGCCAAGAGAGAAGCCACAGTCTTCGCTCACCTGACGGAACAAACCAGCCATGTATGGCCGCCACAGGACGGAACAAAGGGCGATGATGTGAAGGTTAACAGGCGATGACATAAAGTACAGGCACAAGAACGCCTCCGGCCAGGTCTGTATGACGATGACAGGAGACGTCTAAACAGTCAACAGCTAACAGAACCATAGGCAGCTTAGCTTACCGTAGTCGACTCGTTGGACAAGTGGACAGAGGGATCGCACCAAAGGGGGATGCCATGTGGTGACAGCGGGCCACTTCAAACATCAATGCCAGTTTCCGCTTGAACGTTCTCGACGTTGGTCTGTAAAAACAAAAAAACAAGGTCAGAACGCAAGAACGTCCACGAGCGGACCTAAGAATGCATGTCGGTTTATGTTTGGTGAAAATGCAGTAATAGAAAGCATGTATCGCCATCTTTTGTGTTTGTTGTTTTCAACCATGTTTTCTTTTCTTTTTTTAAATCAAAAAATTTTGCGATACATGTTTGTTGGATATTTTCAAAATATTAGTGAAAATTGCACAAAAAAAATTGAAGTAAAAAATGCGAACATGGCAAGTGTGTTTTGTTGTAAAATACAGCATCTGTAACTAATTTCAAATATGTGTTTATATAGAAATATGATTGGGCATTTTTTTGTGTGACCCCCAACTTCATAGATTTTTTGTGGTTGTTTTTTGTAAAAAAAAAAAAAATAAAAAATTTAAAAAATCAATAAAGAAATCATTTCATGCACCCAATTTCTGTTTTTTTTTTGTCTGTTAGTAAACCAACCAAAGACACTATCAACATTAGGAATATGCATTGACTTTTATTAAAAAAGAAATTTTACTGTCAAGTCGACAAAAAAAGAAGACAGCTTTCTGTTGGCTAAAAATACTCACAAGGTTTGTAGATAATAACATATACATATATATAATACTGTATATACATACATTTTTGGGGTCAATTTCAACATTTTGTCATTGGACTGGGGAAAAAATATCCATGAATAAATCATTTCATGTACCAAATTGCAGTTTTCAAGTGCAAAAAAAAAAAGAAATGAACACTAGAAAGCTTTTTGTCGGCTTCACATACACACACATACGCTTTTTATGGGAATTTTAACGTCACAGTCCAATTTCGTTGATATACTTTCATGCAGTAATTTTTGGTTTACGAAATGCGAAAACCCAAAAACCAATGAACGTATTTTTGCACTTCTACAAAGTAGCGCTGCATTGACACGAAAGGGAAATAAAGATATTATATATATTTATACATATATAAGTACAGTGGCTCATGTAACACTAAAAATGGCGGTTTAAAACCATGGAAGTGCAGGGGCTATGGGCAATACATGGACCACCAGACCATCAGATCTGAGCAACCAAAATGTCAGAGGAACTGTTATAAAAAGCCAAAAGCAATGAAGCCAGAAATGCACGCAAAATGAAACGCATTTGTTCAATGGTACATTCATATATTAAGCATGAAAAAGCTATCCTGCAACATTTGTGGGGTTGCATAACTAGCCCAATTCGCCACCAGAAGCAAGCTGTTGAGGACTTTTAGTGTAAAGTCAATGCCGGCAAGACTTTGTAGTGCATTATAAAAACCGTAACAGAGCACTCCAGCACCATTCATGTTTGGATTTTGCCTGATTGCCTTTGAGCATTACACAATGAGGGGCGCGCGTGCAGACACACGCCGCGCACGAGGTCATCAACCGCTTTCAGGCCTCCATCACGCTTGTTGTCTACGCATTATGCATGTTGGCTCAACTCTCTGTAGAATTGGGACAGCGGGAAGAAATAAAAGGAGAGGAGGATGGGGGTTGGTTAATAAGATGCTGGCGTTAGAGAGCAGGTGACGCCATATGTATATATGCACACCCCACCACCAACACAGTACATCATTATGACATATTATTTTGCTAAACAGCACCACTGTTTAATGATATTATACGATGAAATAACACGCCACCTCCTGGTCTCTCCGATATACAGTACACCACATTTCAAATGGTGTGATAAGAACATAGAATATCTCAACATTCTTCAGCAAAAATAAAGCCTACATTTGCTTACTTTGACTCTTTATTATCACTATTATCATTTTTCAGTTCAGATCTGGCTTACGCCAGCACACACAAAAGTGAAATAAATCTAATTTACACATGTAAATAGAGGTCGACGGAGGCGACATGGTGAAGCGTCACTAATGGAAGAAGAGATGGATGCCTTATGATAATGAAGGCACAATGAAGCACAAGCATGACCTTGCAGCGCGACAGGAATCCACACACACACACACACACACACACACACACACACACTGTTTTAGCTGGAACAATGCCAGGCAAAATATTTGGGAGATGCTTCCAATATTTAACACCTCTCAAGCAGCCAAATATTAGGGACAGCTATCAATGTGATGCAAAGCAAACGACCAGCATTTAGAGTGCGATACTGAGAACGTGTATTGGAACCCATTGGATGCATATTTAGAATAATCCATATGCCGACATTATGAATAGCATATAATGTATTTGCAATGCAAACCCAAATATATACAGACATATTTGCTCTTCAATCATGTAGGTCATGTTATATGTAAATCCAACAAAAGCAAATACAACTTATAAACATTAATCTAAAAACAAAAAATATACATAAAACAAATAAAAATATGAACAAAATTGTAAAAAAATATTAAATCATGCAACATAAGAAAATTGTCTAAAATAATAAACATATTCAATTAGAATGAATAAAATAACAGATCTGGAAAATGTGCAAATATAAAATAAAAAAACTATTGAAAAATTAAATATATATATAAACATAACTACAACAAATTAATATAGCATAGTCTAAAAAAATTAAAAATAAGAATCATCAAATAAGTTAAAAACTATTAAACAAAATATAAATTGCATTAATAAAATCTATACTTTATTAAAATAAATAAAATATAAACTATGACAAACAAATCTAATACAATATATAAATAGTAAATATATTTTTAAAAATATGGAAATAAAAATATAATACATAAGTATATGCAATGTAATGGTTTGTACATGGAAAATATGTAAAATATGAAACCTAAAAAAATCTAATCTAATATCAACCACTATAAAATTTTAATAAAAATTTTAAAAAATACAAATATCATAATATTAAAGTATGGTAACATTAACTGTAGAGCAAACATGCTCACTAATAAAATAAATGTAAAAAATGCATTGGCATTACTTTTGGAAATGTATATGAAAGCTTTGTCACAATTTCTCTTCTTCAGGCTGCAGGTTACTTAATTCATTAATGTTATGTCTACACCCCCCCCCCCCCCATACACCCAGTTTCCATCCATCCAGCTGCCCATCATTCATTCTCCACCCATCCACTTTCTCCCTAACGGTGTCATCACCTCCCCGTTTCTTCTGTCGTCCACGCCATCCCCCTCTCTAGTCTTGTTTCTCTAGCTTTTCTTTTTTTATGTTCTTTTCTGAGCTTCATTTGCATCCAGGAGGAGCTAAAAAGGAGTCCCTGGAGACACCCAGATAAGAGTCATGGGAGAGACCCTCCAGGCTGCGTGCCTTTTCCACGCACACGCGACACGTGCCGTCGCCCCCTCCCTCTCTACTCCAAACACACACACACACACACACACAGACACACACACTTACTGTCACCGTGAGTCCTCAACCAACCTCTGCGTGTAAAAGTATAAACACCATCACTAAAACTTACCTAAAGCGTAAAAAATACACAGTGGAAAATCAACGTGAACCAGGAAGTACGTGTGACACGTGCCAAGAACATGCTTATCGTCTTAAAGGGGCACCCCCCTTTAAAAAACGCCACATTTGACTATCCTCTATTAATTCAATCAGTTTAAAGTAAGTGATTTTTACAATAACTTGAGTTTAAACATTATTAGCATACCTCAGTGTCGTGATTTGTTGTCTAAAATGTAAAAAATGTAAAATCTAAAACTCTGTCAACCCGGAAATACGGTGGCCTCTCAGGGTCAAACTGCTCAATTTTTTTTTTAAAGAATATAAGATATATTTTTAAACGTGCATCATATATGTTTTTGGAACGACTGTAACGTATATTAAAATATTTTGGACCAATATATTTAAAAATAATTTTTTTTTACAAATGCTTTTTAATACGTGACTACGTATTACCTTGTGCATTGGGCCACATAACCTGGTGTGCGTTTACAATACAGGGAAACAATATTATGACCGCACATATTGGCAAAAAGTACCAAATAAGACACTTCATTCCACCCAACTATCCGGCCACTATTTTTTAGCAGTAATTGCAAATGGGGTTATTGTATTTGCTTTTAGTGTAAGATTTAGTGTAACTGCAGCTGTAATCTAATCATACACAATGGCTACTAAAGATGCTAAAGGGTTGTTTGAGAGGTTCCCTGGTACAGATCGCCCTCTGGTGGCCACACCGTTAACTGCAATGGTTCGAATGAAATAAAATGGCGGCTATTAGTATTCGTCTGGCCTAGCTGCAAACAATGCAGCAATGCCAGAAAATAGCCAGTTATATATTTTGTCATCTGCATGTAGAGTCCATAAATTCCAAAAATCCATAAATTAGTATTAAAAAACACATCTAGAGCTAGCCACCTGAGCAAATGCAAATGAATTGTATTTTATGTTCTTGTGGAAAAACCCAAGAGACGAGCCTTTGTGGAGCATCTTTATTATGCCACAAGTAAAAGCCAGTAGTTCTGAAAGAGGACTTTGCATGTTTTTTTTGCTGTTTAAACTTCCCAAAATGACATTCTGGAAAAGAAACCTCAATAGTATTATAAACTAATTTGGCTTGAGCAGTCAGAAATGTGGGAAAATGGGCCCACATTAGGGCCAAGTTAGTTGATTAGAGAAGACATGGAGGGTTAAAAGTGGTGGAAATGATGGCAAAGAGGTGGCTGAAATATTAACGTTAAGACACATTCTTCATTTAAGGGTGGGAGGTTTACAAATTTGTGTGGAAGTGAAACAAGGGGAATGCACACCAGTTCTGCTTAATATACCACATTTATTTGGAACTTTTGAACCGATTAATAGAAAGAGCGGGGGGCAAGGCCACTCGCATCACTGTCGTTAGAAAAGGTCGAAAGAAAAAAAACAAAATGAAAGCAGCCCATTGCAACAATGAATAATTAACGTGTCCAAGGTAAAGGAACAAGATGGGGGAAAACGAACTCCAATGAAGACTAGTTAGACGGGCCCCATAAAAATGATACCGACAGCAAGGCTCAACTTAATTCTGCTTTCTTACTCTTGAACCCATTTCTCTTTTTTGCTTCTTCTTACTCTTCCTGAGATCCTCCGCATGTGCCCACACGAACCATCCAACACATGCAAAACCAAAATAGAGGGCTCGTCTAGATAGAGAGAGCGAGAGAAGACAAAAAACAAACAAAAAACATGGCTGATATTTAAGAACATGGTTCTGGAAAATGTGTCTTTTAATAAAGAGCCGCTGTGTCCAGGTTGTCCTCAGAAGGCATGGTGCACAGAGACAATGGGAGCGACGGCCCATTTCTGACATCAGAACACCGTTAACATGAACATCTATGTGAGCGTTTGTGTGACAATTATTACAGACTTGCTCTTTGATTAAAAAAAAAAAAAAACAGACCAGGATGATCCTTTTGCTTAAAAAATGAGGGGGAAGCATACGCAGTGGAATAGGGTGGGGCAAAAAAAAAGCTCACCTAAGGATGCTATGCATTAAGTTGTAGTCCTAGGAATAATTGTTTCTTTTTTTATTACTACAAGTTCGAAGTCTTCAAAGTCAAAAGAAATCAAGGAAGTCTTCATTTGTGTTTTTTTTCTCTTCTCTTGTCCTTGGTTAATTCTTCACCCCATTTTTGAATTTCTTAGATGCAGATGTATTGATGCAAATGCATTGGGGAGAGGGGGGAGTAAGGAGAGGGAGGTGGGGGGCCTTTGCAGTCTTTTGACAAAAGCACCAACTGTTACTTGATTCGTCCTTGGCGGTCCTACAAGGCAAAGGAAAGTACAACATTAAAATATTATTTATACAATCAAGAAAGAATCTTTTACCCAACATGATATAAAGTGGAGAAATTGTAAGCCACCCTTTCCTAGTGTGATGATTTTTTGTCAGCACAAAAACGACTAAAACTACCAACATACGGTATATGCTGGGATGGATGGCGTATTTGTCAGTCTACAAGAAAACTGTAGCTTCATCAATTTGGTTGTGTTTTAAATGTATTGCATCTGTACATACAGTCATGGAAAAACTGTTTCTTGTTATTGTTTCTTCATTTGAATGCCTGACATACCAAATGGCACATTTTATTGGACAAGTATGACAAAAGTAGTTCATAGGGGTTCAATTTAACAGCCAATTCCCCTGCATACCCTGCAACTTCCACTGTTTTCTCAGTTGTAGCCAAAACCACTGAAGTTCTCACAACAGCAATGGCATTGTATTGTCAAAAAACATACCACATTATAATTTTTGTCACCAATATATTTACCCAAGCAAAAGTGTTGCACAACACATCCTGTTTACTTGTGTATTTTAACAAAATAAGGCTAACAAAACAAATTCATTGCTATGAGGGAAAAGGGAGAAATGGCATTGGACGCCAGCCAATTTTGGTCACTGTACACTTTTTTTGGGGTAAAAAATCCGGTCTGCAGTGCAACTGTCAAAATGTGAAAAATAAAATACTAAAAAGGCACGCATATTATTTAGTAGTCTGTACAGCCATTTTCTAAACATTCATTGTTATTGGTGTCTATCTCATGTGCAGTTAATGCAAGTTTGTATTGTTTCATGGGTATTGCTTTTTTTTTCAACAAAATAAAATTGAAACGTTGAGTGTGTGTACTGTCAGTTACTTAATACCAAAATCATTGTCTGCCAGAATCAGCTTTTTTAGGCTTTTTAAAGATGGGCTGGAAAATTTTAATCTGTACACCCTGAGAAAATTCGTAGTATGTCTTCAATACAATGACAAGGCTGTCGCACAAACAGTAATCTAACAGTCTAAAAAAAAAGGGAGGGGGGGGCAGAATCCAGGTGAATACTGCCATCCTTTTATTTTGAAGCTTATTATGCACACAACAGGAAGTCACTGTGCATGTCTGAATGCTCATAAACAGACCCATTTTGTCATAGAAATGGGCCTTTTAGGTCATTTGATCATCATAATCATCATGAGCAGGAGTAGAGGCTTCAGCAAAAACAACACTGTGGACCAGGACTTGAGGGGGTCATAAACAGGCGCGACTTGAATAAAAGGGAAAAAAAACACAACCTCCCATTCGAAACGTGTCTTAGTTAATGAAACAAACCATGTTATGTTGATTACAGTTGTTAAAATGAGGGGTAAAATAAAGTGTGCACAGTTAAGAGTTGAATGACTGACAATTTACGCCGTCCTCACACTGCCTACAGTGCAGCTCCAATCCTGAACCAGCCTTGATTGCCACCAAGTGCCAATCTCATTGGCTCCGGTAGACACATCGGCGAGCCGCACTCCGGCTGCGGACACCCACAGCTCGACTAGAGAGTGCTCTGGTGTTTGTTAGACCACAAACAGATGATTTCTGTTGTGCTATATGGCCACTGTAGGCAGGGTTGCCCCGCATGGACCTAATGTGAGCCTACAACTGGAATTTCAATCTTGCGGAATGCTTCCGGCGGTCACACCGGATTCAGTGTGAGCCCAGGGTTAGGGCAAAATCCTTAGCAGCATGGCATTGAAATGTGTACAGTGAACTTCACTGACATGAGAATGGTGTATATTACCTGCAGCCTGTAATGACTCCTGTTGCTGGGATATGGCTCGCTGCCTTGGACCTCCACCTGCCACAAACAAACACCGAGTGAAAACTGAGGACATTACAACAGCACAACGCTCCGCACAAGTTGATTTTGCAGTCATCTCTGGAGCAGGTTTACATTTTACCAATTGTACAATACGAATCCTAGTTGTCAGATTATAGCTATTATATTATTAATTTTAGCTATCAAAACACACCATATAAAACTTTCCATCTGCCAGCCATTTGTTTAAACATCAAACGGCATATGATAATGCCACATCAGTTATGATGGATTGCACTAAGTGGCTGCAACCAGCAGAGCAGAGGTATAAGTTGACTGAAGTAGTTCGTTATAAAAGAGCGCCGCCCGTTATTGGAAGTAGACACACATCAATGCCACGACAACTCTTGTGGGCAGCATTATTCTAAAAAAAATATATCAAAATAATGAAATTGAAATACCTACTCGGTCACAAGACTCTGAAACACTCTCCCACTACAAAGCCGTTGCAACTTTAAACTCCTGTTCAAAACTGCTTACACCTCTCCTGACCTTGGTTTAGTTTGCCTTTCCCCTTTGTATTACCATTTTTATCCCTGCATTATTTTTAATGTACTGTATGCGTACTGTTTTGTGGCTATTTGTGCATGTAAAGGTGACCATGGGTGTGTCAAAGGCACCAACAAATAAAATTTCTTATTATTGTATTGATGGCATTAGATGTGCTTGCTCACCATTTTATTTCTAGGTTAGTGTATTTGGTCCAGGACACTTGTTCAGCATTCAACAAAGCAAAATCACAGCGCTTGTCTGGTTTGTGCTATCCTAGCAATCACTGAAAAGAAGCCTTTAAAGCATACACAACTTCATTTTGTGTAACTTCAGTGAGACTACTTTAGAAGAATACATTGAAGACCGGCAGAGTAACGTGTAATGTTATTGACGTTTACTCTCCATCATACCTCCAAAAGGCAGTGAGGCAGACTCATCAGGTGGCAGCACATAAAAGTGAAAGTGGAATTGAAATTGGGCATTTTGAGACACTCGACATTGGCTGCACACCCAGTCCTCGCTGCTGAAATGTGGCGCTCATCATGAAGGATAAAAATGGGATCTTTGAACATGTAAAAGGACCTGCTCCTATGGAATTAGCAGAAACAGTATAACCAGCATAGTGGTCTCCTTCCCATTTAGTCTGTCTCTCACTCCTTGTAACACCCCCCACCCCCCAGTGTGCAAGACAACCACTGGGATAAAGTACGGCTTCATTTAATGTATTTTGCTGTCATCCATGTGTTCTGTGTACAGTGGGAGTGATTTAGCTGTAAGATCTGACCAATATGTGACGTACAAATGTAACCTGAGGACTAACTGTAAGTTTAAGAATACACCAGTAAAAAGGAATACAGAATGTTCCTTAGACCCATTGGTGAGCAGAAAAATGGGCAGCTTTTTTAAGGCTCCATTATCAACTTTGTGAAGTGCAGTGTGAGGCCATTCTGCTTTTTATTCACAGCCTGTTACCATTTCAAGCGAAGGTAATACACAAGAGTAATAACATTACAGGTGAAAAGACATGGCGGGGAGGTAGTCATTTGGAATATTGGGGGGTTACCGCAAGTGTTTGTCGGGACCTAAGCGGTTTCGTCAAACATGTGCTGGTATTTAAAAATGTAGAAAAACAACTACTCAGCAGAGCACCCAATTGATTCAGACATATGGTTCCATTTGTTGATAGCGGGTGTAGGATCATATACAAAACAGGTTGTGCATAGGGTTTTCTCCAAGTCACTGCTTCTCAATTAAGGGCATAAAGCAGGGGTGTCAAACTCATGCCACGGAGGGCTGAGACACAAAAGGTTTTCTTTCCAGCTGGTCACTAAAACAGGTGATTTTCATGATTAACCCTACTTTGGTTTGAGGGAAGGAGCTGTCATTTAAATCACCTGCTGGAGAAACTGGTTGGAAAGAAAAGGGCCAAGTAATGTCTTGGCCCTCCATGGCATGAGTTTGACACCCCTGGCTTAAAGTAAAAAAAAAAATCCTGAGTCTGAACTTTTTTCCCCGCAAAAAAACGAACAAAAAAAGTTTTATATATATATTATCCACTGAACATTTTTTTGCACAGATCCACAAGCGGTTGAGCAATTGTGAAAGATAAATCATGTTCAGCGATGAAAGACTAAACATGTTTCTACAAACCACATACACGAACAGTCTAAACCAAAAAGTACTAAAATATCATTGTGAACATGAACACCACCACACTTAACCCCCCACTAACTTAAATATACCACCCAAAAGTGCATACAATTCTACACAAGTTCCCAAGCCTGCCTTACTTAACCGTGTAGAGCCAATCTGAACGTTACACTGTCAACAGCCTTAACGTTAGCGGGCTAAAGGCAACAGAGAATGCCCAACTGCGGAAGTAAATATCAACTAAATGCAGAGCAACAGAATCATCTCCCGGTCAAATTCCGCTATTACTGATAGTTGAAAACTACAAGCATATGAAACCCATTTGAGGTGAAAGGTAGTACGTTTACACAGCAAAATACGGATGCAACCAAGTTCAGCCTCGTCCTCGTCTCACGAAGAAACACAGCTTTATAATATGTTTTAATTGTTCCCGAATACAAACATTTCAAATGTATTTGTTTGAATTAATTATTCATAAAAAATTATTTGTGCCGTTCCGAATACCATATTCAGGTTCGGCTCCACCCCTATAGCATACATTAGCTTCTTGGAGCACAGCATAATCATAGGATTGGACAGTAGCGATTTGGAGGGGAAGGGCTTGGCAAAAGCTGCATTCAGAGCCCTAACGCATGGCTACAATGACTTTTGCGTTTGTCTGCGTCCCGCAGATTCTTTTTTTTTCATTGATTATATTGCAACGCCAGAGATCCGGCACAGTGGCAGAATACTTTGAGCCCTGTCGATTATTTTCTGTCATGCCCTGCCCCAAGGAACAGAAATGTTTTTGCACACCTCACTGACAGTTACCCGCCCCACTATTTGAGAAGCACTGCTCTAAGCTATTAGAAGTGCTAGGGATCAATGATATAAACTAATAATAATACATTTTATTTAAAGTAGCGGTGGTCTGTTCCCGGGTAAATGCAGAGTGACTTGTACACATTCCTTGTTGACTATAATAGACAAATCACTTTTCCTCTCAGATGAGGATCTGATCTAACATTACCTTTTTCACACACTCCTCCTCCTCCTGCCGCTTCTCGTAGTGAGAAAAGTCGTCAAAGATGGAGGTGGTGTGTTTATATCCAGCGATGATCTTCAGCACCTGCCGGGCCTTGTCCAGAGGCACCTCCTGTGTGTCCCGAGAGTTGGTCACTGGCTTATTTTCGTTGTTCTCCAGTCGGATGTGTCTCAGCTGACTGTTGGGAACGTCTTTTACAAAGATCCAGCGCACGTCAAAACGCCCCTTCCACTTGTCCTGCGACCACACGCCTGCTGATGTGTTGTAGTCCACGGGCGAGCGCATCTCCGCCACACCACAGAAGTGTCCGCTTCCGTTAACGCTGAACAGGAGGTAGAGTGGCCCCTTGGCGCACAGCGAGCGGTAGGCGCCGTCCAGCCTCTTGTTGCCATGCTCCGTGCTGCACCAAATGTTGTACTTGATGGAGCGGTGGATATCGTCCTCTGAGTAGCTCTTGATGATGAACACCCGGCCCTGCTTGGGGTTCCAGTCAAAGTCCTTGGGATTGTAGTTGTTGACCATCCGCAACTTCTCTAAGACTGGGTGAGGCTCGGAGGGGACTCCAGGAACCATGCCCACCCCAGAGGAGGAGGGCGGTGACTGACCTGTACCAGTCCCACCTGCATCCCCGAATCCATTCGCCCGGTTCCGTGGAGGCACCCAACGAGTGGGTTGAGGAGCCTGCTGCTGCTGACTTGGGGGTGGTGGGGGGCCCTGGGAAAGAGGCTGCTGGGGCATTTGAGCTATACCAGGCTGCCCACCAGGTGGGACTTGATGCTGCCCCAGCTGGGAAACGGGGGCTACCAGCTGTCCGTTGCTAAGGGGCATCTGCGGGTTCCCTGCCGCCATAGCTCCAGGTTGGGGGGAAGCCTGATTGGGTGGTTGCCCATTGCTGGGAATTGGGGGTACCTGCTGTGGTGTGACAGCTTTGGGCACAGTACCCTTGTTGTCCCAAGTGCCAATGTCCATGTTGTGTTTAATGGGCGGAGGCGGCAAATTGGCCCCGACCATGCCCCCCTTGGTTTTCAGCTTGGGTTGAGGCTTGGCTGGCTTGCTGGCAATATCTGCCCAGGAGGCAGGCTTGGCGGGGGCAATCGAAACGGGGGGCATATTTGGGGGTCCTACAGATGACACGGGGCCGAGAGGACCCCCTCCAGGTAAGCCAGAACCAACCACCTTAGGAGCCATGTCCCCGTTACCACCAGGAGTGGCACCCCCAATCTTTAACCCGGCCATGCCCTGGTCCAGGCTGTTCATACCAGGAGCCTTGTTTAGGGGTTCATTGGCAGCAGGCGCAAAAGGGGACTGTCCATCAATCATGGCTCCTCCGAGTGAGCTGGGAGCGTAGGCGTAGCTGCTGCTGTAGCCAGAGCTCTGTGGCGTCCCTGACTGTCCCTGAGAGCTGCTATTTCCCCACGCCGAGAAGTCAATGCCGCTCGGGAAGAAGTTGAAGCCATGCTGGCCCAGGAAGGGGTTGTTCCCCAAAGGGCCTGGCTGGCCGAACATGGCATCCGGGAGGTAGTGGGGCTCTCCGTTGCTTAGCTGTCCATAGGAGGCCAGGTAAGGCATAGGAGGGTCCCCGCCTGTGGACCATGCTGCCTCGTTGAGGGAGTAGGAAAATCCTATGGAGGGGCTGTAGTAGCTGGGCATGTAGGAGTCCGACATGGCCGTATAGGCATTGCTCTGGATGGAGGAAATGTGTTTTAATCACATGAACACAAGGTCAAACATGTTCCCAGTTTTCTCAAACAGAGCATTGGGCCTTGAGAGCAAGGGAAGTAATAGCGTTTACCTGTCTGGCCTGAGTATTCAGATAAGGCTCGAACTCATCGTCATTCAAAGAATCCTTTTGGGTCACAGCTCCGTTTTGCACTGCAGAGGAAGAAAATTAATGTACAAAAACGCAAGTGGCCAAGCTCAGACTGATGGGCATTTACAGAAGAACACAGAATTAGCCCACATAGTTACAGTTTGTCATGCAATTAATCACACTGGAGGGTGCACTGCATGGCTATTCAACTGGTGGCCCATGGGCCAAATCCAACACAGTTCAGAACTCTGGGAGGATATCCTGGACTCATGTTATGCATATAATCTTATATTTTTCCCAGTAGGTTTTTAAAAACAGCAGCACGCTCCTGTCATATGGCATACAGCACATCAAGATTTACGTCAACATTTATCTTACCGTTTTCTGCTTTCCACACAATTGGTGGTAATTAATGAGAGATAGGGGGCTCTTATTGCAGCTGGAAGTAATCCATGCCATACAAGTCATTTTTATTGCAAATGTTGATTCAAAATCAGAGAAGGCATGAAAAAAGAAGGAGTGGAGGTGGGCCGAATGTCCACTAAACGAGCCGTATACACACAGTAAAGTGTGATTTCAAGCTGACCAATTACAGCCTTTATAGTCTACAAGCTTTTGTCTTTGGAGGTTTATTGAGACGACAAGTGCCATTTGTGGTAAAAATTTGAAATTATGACAGAGTCATGCATTGACACTTAAAATAAAAATCCTAGCGAGAGTGCGTGGCTTTCAAAAATTTTGATTAGCCAGGTGTATGCTGAGCATCAAATTATGTAAGACTGTATATTAAAGAGCATCGGGCAGTGTTGTTATATTAGATTCCATCCCAGTCGATACCATCATAGTTGGCATGCTGCAAGGATTATGAATACGAGAGAAAACCATAAATGCATATTACAGGTGAGTTTTGTTTATTGTTGCAAGGTTGGTAACCGAGAGTAAGGGCCATACAGAAGACGTGTCATTTGGGGTTAACCTAGCAACCACTAGCTAGCAGTGTATTTCATGAGCGCCAAGGCTGCCTCCTACATGACGAACTTTGCTAACGCTAGCCCAGCATACTACTTTGGCACCTGTAGCTAATGCTACAATAAATGTTTTATCACTTGTAATTTGGAGAGAATACAAAAAAGCAAAACATGACGTATGCTAGCTAAAGGAAAATGACTCATATGTGCATCATGTAGCCAACTTTTGCTAGCCGAGGAAGCCTCCGCTTCCCTCCACAACGTGTAGTCAGCAGTCAATAGGTTCACTCAAGCACCATGCATCTTAAATGCGTTAAGAAATACTATTTAATAACATTGTAAGCTCCTAGGTGTTTGTGCAGTAATTCAGGCAGGTATTTTCCCACACACGCGAGGTGTTTTCAAAGCTTCGCGCACGTTGTAGAGCTTTCAAGTGGGGTTGGTGCCTCGCTTACCTTTATTTCCTTGGCCTTTCGGTCTCTGGATTGGGTCCAGGTGATTCATGAAGGTTTGATTTATGAGAAGAGAGGAAGGGGAAAAATAGATGAAGAGATGGTAGCTGTTGGAGCAGTCAGTTCCCTTTAGCAGGTGGTCAGGGCCTACTTGCACTACTTAGCCACAGCCGCTGCTCTTGTGCGCTATGCTAACCCTCGCTAGCCGCCGCCGCGCGATGCTCTGACAAATATGGCCTCTCGGTAAATGTTCACAAAATACCTCTCTTTACCTGTTCGAGAAGGCTGCTTGCTGACATGTCTTTCCCCCGGCAGACTGCGTAAAGCTATTTACAGCTAAATGAAACGCGGCAGGATGGTAAATTGGTGTAGCGAGTGGAGGATTTCAGTCAAGCGCCCCTATCTGCCTACAGAGCCTGGTTGTCTACACAATGGCGGGCTGCACTCTGCTTGACAGACTTCTCAACATGGCTGGGCGGCCTCGTCAGCCCTCCATCACATTTATTAACAACGAATTAGCGCCCCCCAGCGGTGCGGCGGAATTGGCAAATGAGCACTATACTGTATGCAAGTAGCCCTCACAAAAAGCAATGCTTTTTGTCACATTTGGTGTTAATAAAATACTATGTTTATTTTGCTTACATTGAAATTTATTATAATAATTTTGGTTGCATGTTGTTATTTACTCAAGCCCTGTTATATTATTACACTCCCCTTGTATTTGACCTCATACAATAAATACATATATTAGTGATGGAAAGTTTCCTTTAAAATCAGAAAATATTCAAAGAATTACTGTATGAAAAAACTCCACTAAAAACATTCATTTGAACATTCTTTCACATTCTTGGTTCCACACATGCATTTCTGCATTTGGATGCATTTTTTGCATCAACCATCTTCCATTCTATGAATCTATGTCACAATCAGTTCAGATCATGTCTCATGATGTGATGCATGTGCAGTCAAAGAAGAGTAAATTTCATACATGATGTCATATAAGGTTTTGGGTTGTTGTCTTAAGGCTCACTTTAATAGTAGATTTTGTGACTTGCTTGCAGACTGTATAAAGTAGTGTGTGAATGTATAATACTCTTACCAGAAACCTAATGAGGTATACCTGCACAATCAAAAGTGATACAATACAATATAGGTTCCCAACGTGTGGTATGTGTCCCCCCAGGAGTACACCAACTAAAATAGTGAATAAAAATGAAAAACAAGTCAGAATTTTACCTCACCGCACAGGGAGAATGGAGCAGAAAGGAGACACACCATGAAATTGTTCGTTGCTGTTTGCTTTATATGAACAAATAAATAAGTTTGATTATTATATTGTGTTTAATCTTGAAGATTTCATTTATATTGCCGTTCCTATCCCCGCACAGCGCATCACTGTGACTAGGGATTCCCCCCGACAATGAGGCTTTATCGTTGGTTGCATGTATTGTAATATACGTACTTCAGATACTGCTTTATTGTGATGGTTGAGCTTTCCTCTTCAACTGAATTAATATGCAGACTTAAACCATATAGGATTACTTATCTTTTTACCAGTACTTGTGCAAAACATACATTCTGACACAGAATTACTACAAAATTAATGAAACAATTTTGTTCAATATTATACTCTTATGCTCATTTTTCAACCCTTTGTATTGAGTTGTGGTCTACTATAGAGCAGCTACACACAATAACGCCCACAGATAACTTTTACAGAATCTGCAACTATGAGTTGATTTGTGCTTCCTGCCAAAATGGTCTGTTCATTTATTTCATCTACAGCCCGCCTCTGGGCATGCCCAGTCCACCTTCATTGGTCACACGCCGCAAAGTGCTTCCTAACTATGAACCAGATAAGGAAGGGGCAGATTTTACCACGCTTTTTGAAACCCAGCATTTTGAACCATCCCAAACTTCTTTCAGAGCTGACTTGCAAATCTGAAACTTTGGCATCGTTTAACATGAGAATACAACATTCTAAGTACATTTATAGGTCAGAAAAGTGGGAAAAGCATAATAGGTCCCCTTTAAGTGTCCAGGAGTAGGGGGTACATGGCTTCAAGTCAAATGTCTGAAGGGGTGCATGACTGTAAAAACTTTGGGAACTACAGCAATTGCAAGAAACACAGATTTAAGTCCTCTTTGCACAAAGCCAACCCAAGACATAAGCGAACTGCTTAGGACTTGTGAAGCAATATAACCTTGTAATTGCACAAGTCGACCACAAGGTGGACTACTGCTACAGATATTGTCATGATGATGAGACGGAGGTCATTGGAAACCCTCCATTCAGTTCTTAAAAGCATTATTGACAATGTGTATCCAGGCAACATGCTACTATTTTAGACACTAATTAGCAACTGCAGTCTGAATAACTGCAGTCCCATTAAACTTAACCTACAATGAAAACATTACTGATGAGATAAATCCTTTTACATGTTAATTTACATGTTAACGAATTACAGAAAAAAACAGCAATTGAATATGATTTTGTGTGTTTCTTTGAACAATCAAAAATGTACATTTCTTTATAAGCGTAATTCATGAAACTACAGTATGAGACATTTCTGGATTTCAGGATTTGTCCAAGTCGATGAATATAAAAATAATTACCTGAAAAGCCCTCTAAAATATTGAAAAATATAAGACAAAATATTTATGTACAAAAATCTGAAAAATAATAATGTCTTCTGACAGCAAAAATATGAAAATACAACATGACTATAGTTGAGTATGAGTTAATGTACCGTACATTAAAGCCAACCACCATTAAGTGTATAACATCACATAACGCTACATACATAATCAGTCATTCCAATGACAATATATCCAATTATAGATCACAGTGTTTGCCAAAAATGTATGAATGCATTTTTGTATTAATGCTGTTCATCCCCACAGTCTGTAACATTTCTTTAACCCCCTCCACAGCTACTGTATGAACCGACTCTCAAGGCCAAAGGTCGGTCAGATGGCATGTGACTAAATTGCACCTAAGAACACATGACACAGGGGCCAGGAATAACTACCCTCGGAGTCACACAAACACACACTTGCACACATTAAAAGAAACCCTGTAGAGGGTGAACAAGGGTGCAGGTTTGAAAATAATCAACAGGGTGGCATGTGGTCTGTATGATTATTTTTATTTTACAACAACATATTAAGTGAAGCGGGACTCGCTCTGACCTGGAAGCAGCAACGAGACATTTTGACTTGTGAACATGTATGCATGTATCATATTCAGCCTTTCAACTCTCAATCACTTTGGAGTGCTTGACTTCAGCTGCCGGGTGCGGAACAGGACAGGTGGCGTGGCCCGAGAAGAAACGCTGGCCCTCCACCGGCCAATAAAAATAACTGCTGGGCTCCATGATGTCACCCGTGAGCAAATCATAACCTCAAAGAAGCCAAAGGGTTGAGCGATACGGCAAACAAATGTTGCAGTTGTAAGATGCAGTCAGCCATCTAATTTGTCATTTTTTTCAGTGGTTTAAGGGGCACATGTGCTTGAGCCTTATGATGTCTGCCTAGCAACAAGTGGCCATGCAAAACGTGGGATGGAAATTGGGTTGGGTACAGTGTTTTCCTGGTACTTAAGCTACCTGAGTAGTGTAGTAGTTAACTTGACTGACATCTATGTCAAGAGAGTTGGTTCAATTCCCACTTAGTGACTTTTTTTGTCTCTGTATGTTTTAGTTCAGGGTGTATCCCACTTCTCAAACCAGTTATAGGCTCCAGCTCCTTGCAACCCCAAACTTGACAAGGGGTACAGAATATTAAAAAAATGGCAACTATACTGATGCCCCAACATTTTTCATACAAAACCTGCCAAATTGGAGATCAGTCCAAACAGGAAATCGCACTTCTCTGACCAAAGTTAGAAGGGATAGACGCCCTACACGCAAATAGCTTTAAAAAACTGAGAAATAACTGGATAGTCATTTTTTACATAACTGTCTGATTGGAAAAAATCAGTGCAGGGGGTATCCTGCTTCTTGTACCTAAGTTATCTGGGACAGGCTTGACCCTGAACTGGATAAGCCATATCAAAACTGAAAGGCTCGTAGTCTACCTGAGTTATTTGTGCCCTACCATTATTTCATATAAACCCTGCACAACTGGAGATCAATCCAAGGAGGTATCCCACTTCTGTCACCAAAACTAGCGGGAACAGGTGGTATATAAAGTTAATGGATGGTGTACCTAACTTGTTGGTGCGACACCATGTCCAACTCAAAATCAGTCCAGGGTGTATCAAAGTCAGCAACTGGGTAATAGCTTTAGAAATTGGATACATGGCTGGATAGTTTAAGTTGTTGGTGTAACACGTTTTTTTTGTCCCAACTAGAAATCAGTGCAGGGATATCAAGCCTATTGTGCCTAAGTTGACAGAAACAGGTGCTAGGTTGACTCTGAACAAGATAAGCCAAATAAATAATGGATGACTCGTCGACCTGAGTTGTTTGCGCCCACCATTTTTTCCATATAAATTGCCAAACTGGAGACCAGTCCAAGGGGGTATCTCGCTTCTGTCACCAAAGTTAACCGGAATAGGTGGTATAAAAATGGATGAATGGATGGATGGTCTTCCTAATTTGTTGGAGCCTTACCATTTCTATTTAAAAACACAGCTGTCCAACTGGTGACCAGTACATGGAGTCTCCCACTTCTCTCACCATAATGAGCAGGGTCAGGCTGCAAAAACTCCTGCAACACTAATGATGGTAGAAAGCTTATTATAAGATACACAAAATCTTCTGGTGGAAATCTGATCCAGTATCCCTAACATTGGTCTGTTTTGCCATGCCTCCTCATCAGCACCAGCCATGAAAAGGCAAGACAGACTGCTTCTCGGCCATGCCAGTCACCAATAACACTTCCACCCTGAGCACAGTTGCCAGAGAGCGTGTGCAAACTAAAGCCGGAGTCTGATCTCACTCCCATAACTGGCATTCTGAGGCCACAACACCATGCTGCCCATGTGGAACCTGATCTGTCGTAAATCTTCCCTCTTTGACCATGTGACATGCCGAATTTGTGATTTCATCCTCCCTCATCCCGTCCCCCCGGCACATGGAGCACAAATGTCAGGCAGGAGGGCGACAATTCCGCATGTCTCGATTGCTCTTTCTGTGAACGCGCTCCATGTGTTTGAATGTTTTCCCTCTCGGCCGCGTATCCATGATATCCTCATGTGCATTTGTGTGAATTTGTGATTGCATGCGCACATAACTAGAGTGACCCAGCTCCGGTTTGGCGGCGGGACACTTTCAATAAGAGGATGTCTGGAATGTAGCACTTGTCAGCCTCCCCGAGGATGCTGTTAATTCACATTCTGTCCGTTAGTCTTTGTAAACTGGAAGCATATTTAACTTTGACTGGGTATTTTTCAATAATAAACCATGTCCAAAGTCTAGCAGGGGTGGGGGGTTCACTGACACATGCATTCTAAAAATCGAATTAATGAGAGAGAAAAGTAGCCACATATTGTTTTTGTCTATTTAGACCACACAGACACACATAATAAAGATGGTGTGTTTTCAGAGTGTCAGTGAATGCACATTGCTGTTATATAGTGTGAGAATGAGGAAGTGTCGTTCCCAGATTGAGAGCACTAGAGACGTGTTTGTGAGTTGCAGATACAGTACACACACTGTATGGTAATAGCATTGTACTGCTGTTGAATTATTATTGTTTTGCATGTTTGTCACACTTAAAGGTGACCTATTATGCTCATTTTCAGCCCTTTGTATTGATATGTGGGCTCCTATAGAGCAGCTACATCCTTTATAACTTGCACAGAAAGCTTTGGAGATCTTCCAGAATCTACACCTATTCCCGCTATATTTCCTTGGTTTTCCAAAACGGTCTTTTGCATGTTTGTCACACTTAAAAGGGACCTATTATGCTCATTTTCAGCCCTTTGTACTGATATGTGGGCTCCTATAAAGCAGCTACATCCTTTATAACTTGCACAGAAAGCTTTGGAGATCTTCCAGGATCTACACCTATTCCCGCCACATTTACTTGGTTTTCCAAAACGGTCTTTTGCATGTTTGTCACACTTAAAGGGGACCTATTATGCTCATTTTCAGCCCTTTGTACTGATATGTGGGCTCCTATAAAGCAGCTACATCCTTTATAACTTGTACAGAAAGCTTTGGAGATCTTCCAGGATCTTCACCTATTCCCGCTATATTTCATTGGTTTTCCAAAACGGTCTTTTGCATGTTTGTCACACTTAAAGGGGACCTATTATGCTCATTTTCAGCCCTTTGTACTGATATGTGGGCCCCTATAGAGCAGCTACATCCTTTATAACTTGCACAGAAAGCTTTGGAGATCTTCCAGGATCTTCTCCTATTCCCGCTATATTTCATTGGTTTTCCAAAACGGTCTGTTGTAATTTATTCCACCCACGGCCCACCTCCGGGCAAACCCAAATCCGCTGTGATTGGTCTCACTCAGCTTGTACAGCTAACAGCTTGTACAGTTTGTGCCCAGGCATGCCCATCATAGGAAGCCCAGCTCACTGTGACGTCACAGTGAGCCAGTGAGCTCTCTGAAACAGAGAGCGTTCAGAGCCATCCCAAACTTCTTTCAGGGCTTACTTCCAAATGCGCAAACCGACATGGTCCTGTTTAAAAAAGTGATTTCCCCCTCGCAAAAGAAAGAAAGTCATTGAGATCAACCAGTGTGGAAAATGTTAAACAGTTATAAAGCCATTTCCAAAGCTTTAGGACTCCAGCAAACAACAGGGAGAGACATTATCCACAAATGTAAAAAAACATGGAACAGTGGCGAACCTTTCCAGGAATGGCCGGCTAAACAAAATGACCTCAAGAGTGTAGTGACGACTCATCCTAAAGGTCACCAAAGACCCCACAACAACATCCAAAAAAGAACTTCAGACCTCACTTGCTTCAGTTAAGGTCAGTGTTCATGACTCCACCATGAGAAAAAAGTTCCAAGACCAAAACCACTGCTGAAAAAAACAAACATTATGGCTCGTCTCGATTTTGCTAGAAAATATCTTGGTCTGACAAGACAAAAGTTTAAATTTTTGGAAGGCGTGTGTCCGAATATATCAGGTATAAACATCACGCCACATTTCAAAAAATGAATATCACACCTACAGTAAAATATGGTGGTGGTGGTGAGATGGTCTGGGGCTGTTTTGCTGCCTCAGGACCTGGAAGACTTGCTGTGATAAATGAAACCATGAAATCTGCTGTCCACCAAAACTTCCTAAAGGAGAATATCTGGCCATCTGTTGGTGACCTCAATCTGAAACTATCTTGGGTTCTGCAGTAGGACAATGATCCAAAACACACCAGCAAGTCCACCTCCGAATGGCTGAAGAAAAACAAAATGACTGACCTGAATCCTATTGAGATGCTGTGGCGTGACCTTGAAAAGGGCCTCCAATGTGGCTGAATGACAACAATTCTGCAAAGATGAGTGGGCCAAAGGTTCCTCCACAGCGCTGTAAGAGACTCAACTGCTGTTGTTGCTGCTAAGGGTGGCCCAACCAGTTATTAGGTTTAAGGGGCAATCACTTTTTCACACGGGGGCATGTAGGTTTGGATTTTTTTTCCTCCTGTGATTATAAAAAGTTGCATTTAAAAACAGCATTTTGTGTTCAGTTGTGTGTCAATGACTAAAATGTTCATTTGTTTGATGATCTTAAACATTTAAGTGTGACACATATGCAAAAAAAAAAAAAAATCAGGCGCAGGGTAAACACTTTTTCACACCACTGTATATACAGTTTGTTACGGGAGCCAGTGACTTCCCAAGATCCCGATTGTCAGTGTGAACAATGAGGGAGTTGTCTTGGGAAGAAAATAACTGCACAGTTGCACATCACCGAGGATTTATCACTAACATTTGTGTAGAACCATGAGGGGACCTGTCCATATGTGGTGGCCGTGTGTGTATGTGTGTGTGTGTTTCCGATGACACTCAGGAGATGATTTTGAACAGCTGAGATCAGTTTGTGAGGAACCGAGCAATGGGGCAGCTGTACATCTCTGTCTTGGACATATATACACACACACACACACACAAACAGCGGTGGAATCCCAAGGTCCGACCCCCTTGAGACATAAGCCACACTGAGACCTTAATAAAGGCCTTGTTGTTTCAGGAGGTATAGCTGTTGGTTTCATGTTCATGTTCTCTACAAACCCATCTTTCCAGTTGCAGATTACATTGATCTTATTTTTATGCTTGGATTCTTCTCTATTTATTCTTATGAAGCATGCATGTGTTCAGCTTTGTATTTTACACACTGCGGTATGTCTAGTATAAACTATTAATGGTGGCGTGGCAATGAGAATAGCGGTCTAAATAAAACCGGGTTGCCATTAGTGTGTCAGCTGGCGTGCGACTTCTAAACCAATGGGATTGTTCGCTTGGTCAGATTTGTTTTAAGAGGGGGCGGAGCCGAGATGTCCAACAGGGTCACTGGGAGTGATGTAACTTTGTGTTTATTTTAAGCATATAGGTGTAAATGTAGACACACACACACACACACACACCAAGATTCTCGAACATAGTGTTCTTCACATGCAAAAACTTTTAACATGTACTTTTCTGGATCACTGACAATTGTACCAGATGACATAATTACCTCCACCAAGGCGGGAGGTATCACTTTGGTTGCTGTATGTTGTTTGTTTCCGTAGTTAGCAACCCAATTTAAACCTAACATCCACCTGCAGCATGCTAACAAATGGACACACAGCAAATGCAAATATGTCACTTCAAGATTTTTTTCTCCTAGCTGTGTGGCATGCATGCTAACCACTCGTCCACCGTGCAGTCTCCTTGGAAATCAGTGTAAAATCTAATCCATTGTTAGTCGTAAAAGTGTTTTTTTTTCACATTCAAGTCACAATGAAACCATCACCATTTGTCTCCAGAATAAAAAAATCATAGATTGTCATCCTAATCTAATCCATCGAATCTGAATGTCCCTGTTCATATGTCCGGAGAATTTGAGTTTTGAGTTCGGATAGAGCTACCTTCTGCCTCAGTATCAATAAATGGTCCAACCCATTCATCTTATAGTCATCAAAATCCTGTAAGGATCTGACAAACACTGGTTTTGCCAGAGCTTCAAGGGCTCGTGCAAGTTTTGGGGTCTTTTTCCAACAAGCATCGCATGAACAAAAACCCAGAAGAGCCTGGGGTGTCTCATAGGTGGAAAGAGTGACCATCTAGACACGAGGGCCGTTGTTAACAAGGGATAGGCCAGGAAGTGGGAGCGAGAGACACAGTGAGTAATACACTCATTGCCATTAATACTATTAGTGGCGTCTCCACTGCCTTCCGTCAGCTGCAGCTGTTGATCACGTTGGAGCAACACTGAGCGTTTTAGCATTGCATCACTCCCCCTGACTTCAGTGCAATGCCCTGACTTACCCTGCACTTATATGGCGCCTGTTTTGCACATCATGCTAAGGCACGGTGCATTTGGTGGCGTATGAGCCGCTCTTGCATGCTCTTGTCTGTGAGCACGTTTCACTTCCTTAGCAATGGCGACAATCCGCCCACGAGCTATTCATACAATGCGTGTCACAGGCATAGCGAGATGTTGGTCATGTTCTCCAATGCAGGGAACGCCGCCGAGGGACGATGTAACTTCCCAAGGAGCTTGTCCACTGGCATACATCAGAGACATTCCACCTCATCTGACACTCGTACATGGAATTCTGCAAATTTTCCGCACTGTTCTCCAAGGCATTCTGAAGTGCCTGTCAAAAAGACTGGCGTGTCCAAACAGCGGGCATCTGTAAAGTCTTAAAACAAGAGAGATAGGCTGCTATTTATTAATGCGGTCCTAAACAACATATCACTTTTAATGTTAATTCTGTATGTGAACAAATGTTGATATTGGTATATAAAAACATATTTGTCAATGGTTGTTTGCGTTATTAAAAAAAACAGTTTACACTGCTGATAATTTGTCATAGATTTGTGCAGGGTCCCTTTCTCTTCCATGTTGGTATGAGCAGTGTATGCAACCTATAGTTGACACCTACGTGTCATTCTGGGAACACACTAAATACTTCAGATGACTCAAAGGTTTACTTGGCAACCGATGGCTGTTTTAAGGGCATGGATACACTTTCAGCTTGGACCGAGCGCAAAGTCTTCACGGTACACAAAAAGAAATAAAAGGCTCGTTCCGTGTAATCGTTGTCTTATACGATAATGACAAATAGACCGCCCTGGTATTCATCACAAGCTTTGACATAGCCACCATGACAAAATGATTTGGATTCGTTCCCAGAAATGAATTAGGTGTAACAACCCCACACTGATTTTAGCTCACACATGATTACAATACAATGGTACCTTGGCTTTCGTTATTAATTCGGTCCAACGAAAACTGACATATGTGAAAAACCAAGCAATTTTTTCCTCACAAGAAATGTAACATCATTTTTACCTTATTGTGGTCTGTTTTTGGCATACGGCGAGACACAGGGGAGGAGAGCTACGCCAATTGTTTGCAATCTCTGTTTTGTCAACCCTTACAGGATTCCATAGTATAGTGCAAAACAAAAATGTTCAAAGTGCGGCCCCAGAGCCATTTGTGGCCTGCTGTGCATTCTAAAAATACAATCAAACAAGAAGAAAATCCGAAAAATTTGCAGTCATTTTACAAGAATAAAGTTGAATTATGGGCTGCGCGATGGATGAGTGGTTAGCCTGCAGGCCACACAGCTAGGAGACCCAAGTTCAATTCCACCCTCGGTCATCTCTGTGTGGAGTTTGCATGTTCTCCCCGTTCCAAAAACATGCTAGGTTAATTGGCGACTCCAAATTGTCAATAGGTATGAATGTGAGTGTGAATGGTTGTTTGTCTATATGTGCCCTGTGATTGGCTGGCGACCAGTCCAGGGTGTACCCTGCCTCTCGCCCGAAGACAGCTGGGATAGGCTCCAGCACCCCCACGATCCTCGTGAGGATAAGCGGTAGAAAATGAATGAATGAAAGTTGAATTATGATACATAATAAAATCATAATATTGCAAGAAAAGAAGTAATTTTCCTAGAACAAAGTCTGAGTATTATTATTAGTACTATCATTACTTTTATGAGTGGAATGGGCGAGACATTACTTAAGTTACCATCGAGTGCCTGAAAAAAGACTATTTGCATGAAATAAGTGTGTGGAAATTATTAGTAAAATTCATTCATTCATTTTCAACCGCTTATCCTCACAAAGGTCGCGAGGATGCTAAGCCTATCCCAGCTGTCTTCGGGCGAGAGGCGGGGTACACCCTGGACTGGTCGCCAGCCAATCACAGATCACATATAGACAAACTATTAGTAAAATAATTAGAATAATTAAAAAGAAACGTTCATTCAACTTGAGAAACAACTGGTAGTAGTTTAGTGGATATTGGATACTGCATATTTGTCACAACTTAATTTTAAAAAAAGAAGACATGGGTGTGAAATAAAAAAAATGAGGAAAGAATTTATTGCAAATAGCAATTAAACTGAAACAGGCTGTTCATCAGCCAATACAAAGTTTAATACTATAGCTATATAAGCCACTGAAAGACCCCATATAATATAAATAAAATGTTCCTAAAAGAACTCAATAATAAGTATCTGCAGCATTCTTGTTCATCACCTCTAAAATGGGCGTGGCCATGATTGATGCCAGTGTTTCCAGGAGGCTAGTGGGAATGTTGGTCCATGTGGTGAAGATGGCTTCACACGGGACATTCACTGTCTGGAACTGGTGTCCATTTTTGTCAACTTCACTTACCATCCATACCCTCAAGTTTACACCATATACATCACATATAAGTCCATTGTCTGTGATTGGGGTCGAGTGGTTAGCACGCAGACCTCACAGCTAGGAGACCAGGGTTCAAGTCCACCCTTCACCCTCGGCCATCTCTGTGTGGAGTTTGCATGTTAATTGGCGTCTCCAAATTGTCCATAGGTATGAATGTGAGTGTGAATGGTTGTTTGTCTATATGTGCCCTGTGATTGGCTGGCGACCAGTCCAGGGTGTACCCCGCCTCTCGCCCGAAGACAGCTGGGATAGGCTCCAGCACCCCCGCGACCCTCGTGAGGAAAAGCAGCAGAAAATGAATGAATGAATGTCTGTGATTGGCTGGTGACCAGTCCAGGGTGTACCTGCCTCCGGCCCGAAGCCAGCTGGGATAGGCTCCAGCATACTCCTGCAACCTAATGAGGATAAGCCCTATAGAAAATGCATGGATAATCCCATTGTGTTGTTTATAGTGTAATATTCGAACAACTGTATTCATATCATTTATTGCAACTCTATAATAAAAAATGACATTATTAATTACAGTAATACCTTTATTTTGTACTACATATGCTACTCTTACTTCTACCTGACTTCGGTTGAATGGCATGCATGCACTTAAACGGGCTACCTAATATTAAATAATTCAAAACACGTTCATTTAACTTGAGCTATACAGTACGTTGTATTATTTTTGTTTTTAATTATAGCACCAGGTTAGCAAGTGAAAACATTTTAATAGCCTGTATGGTAAGCCCATTGTGATATATTTTTACATAACAACCAGTCATGCAGCACAATTTTAATATGTACATGCAAGCAAATGTGTGGAAAAAAAGTGGGAGGAGTCAACACTAAAGATGTACAGGGCAGTCCTACTTACCCTCCACATCTCATTGCCGCAGCTGTTGTGGTGCTCACACACACACACACACACACGCACACACACAGTTGCGCACACACTTGTGCGGCATAAGTGCGCTCCTTCTTCAGCGTCCATTCTGGCTGCTTCACTCCTCTGCTCCACTACTGTCTATTGAGTTAGTTGTTGTTAGGAGTAGCATTACACCATCTGTACACACACACACATAAAAAGAACACACATAAAGTGTAATGTTGGTGCTTCATCGCTGGGGAAAGTCTGATTCAGCAGAAGAGTGAAGAAGCGCTCATTTACCATGAGCTGTTTGGATGTTATGTACCCAGCCTATGGACATTACTCGTCTTACTCTGCCAGCGCTCCTGCTTTCATCAACAGTCTACAGGTAGGCTCTCATCATATAGCTGATATTAATGCATGTCATTTCTTATCATACTGTATGATATTTACTCTCCTGCATTGTAAGTTGAGGAAAAACCTGTTTAATTCATTAATGTGCACTTGCAAATGTCAATGGTAAAAGAAACTATGGATTTAATAGTAATGTAATCATTTAATAAGCCATACAATAACCCAAAGCACTGAAATGTGCATATAAAGAAGAACATATTTTGTTGTTGCTTTAACAATATATCTACGGTATATATTTATACCTTTTAGCTACCTAGCTATATATTATGGCCTCTATACTTATATACTATATACAGTATGTATGAACGGGGGCAATATACACTGTTTATTTTATATCATGCATAAACATATACACTATATGCACTATATATATACATATATATATATGCACACACACACACACACGCACACACACACATATATAGTAAAGAGAGAGAGAGCTATCTACATATAGCCTATATATACTGTACAGTTTGAAGATAAGATAAGATATGCCTTTATTCGTCCCTTATTGGGGAAATTTGCATAATGTCTCACTATTTACAGTGCATATACTGTAGATACTTAGCTAGCTATCAATGTAGAGTACAGTCATCTACTTTTATCTACATATACCATAGTACCATAATAGTTGGCAAACGCATTTTCATTGAGGGCCAGGACCTCATGATATTATTACACAATTGCCCATTCAGTTGCTTATTATGTTTTTACTAACACATAGATGGATAATTTCTTTTGGAATGAAAAGTGAAGTTAGAAAGTTTTTGCAAATAAAAAAAAAATGCTTGGGATATCGTGTTGCATGATCAAATGATATACAATTTTAGAAGTATTGAAAGAAGTAAACTGAAAAGAGCAAATACATTTAGAAGGAAAAAGATGAAATGTGATATTGACACAGATTATTCCCAGGCATAATGTGGTGGCCAACATCTGGCTCTGGGGAGTTTGACACATGTGACATATACAGTACTGTAAAATGTTATATATATTTGTTGAGTTATCGACATATAGCTTCATATACCTCTCGATATATCCAAATATAATGTATACTCTACAAGAAAACTAAAAAACAAAAAAAGTTGTAATCCAATGAGAAAAAGTTGTCATTTTATCGAGATGAAAAATTTAGTTTCATGAAGTTGAAATAATAAAGAAAATATACATTCTTCTTTTAAAGTCGTAATGTTATGAGAAACTGAATAAATAAAGTTGTTATTTGGGGAAAATGTCAAAATATTATATGAAGAAAACTTTGAGAAAATGATGGAAAACAGCAAAACTGAAAAAAACAGCTGAATGTGACAAGTAAAAAGTCTAAATATTAAGAGAAAAAAGTTGCAATTTTACAAGATTAAACTTGCCATATTATGAGGAATAATAATGTAATTTTAGTTGTTATTTTTTTATGTTGGAATATTATGAGACACCCCCCCCCAAAAAAACTAAAAAAATTAATTTTTGGTAAGTAATTTCAATATCAAAATAAAGTTAATATCAAAAGAAAGTTTAAATATTTGAAAAAAGGTAAAAAAAAAAAAAAAGCAAAATGGGGGGAAAAGCAAAGTTGATAGTAATAATAGGCTTTTTTTCTTGAAAAATATAGTATTCACATTCTTGGCATATCTACTTTGTAAGTGACCGTTGCATTAATGTTGTTTTCGTTCCACGTTTTGGTCTTGGATTTCTGCCATCCAGGCCATTTTTGCCATTTTCTTTCTTATGGTGGTCATGAACACTGACCTAAATTGAGGCAAGTGAGTCCTGCAGTTCTTTGGATGTTGTTGTGGGACCTTTTGTGACCTCTCGGATGATCGTTGTTGCGCTCTGGGGTTAATTTGGTTGGCCGGCCACTCCTAGGAAGATTCACCATTGTTCCCTATTTTCACCAGGTGTAGATAATGGCTCTCACTGTGGTTTGTTGGAGTCCCAAAGCTTTAGAAATTGCTTTATAAGCTTTTCCACACGATAGATCTCAATTCATCTCGGTTATGTCACATAACCGAAGTGAAAAAACACAATTTTTCACACAATGTAGGTTTGGATTATCTTTCTCTCTTAATGAAAATTTGCATTTAAAAACAGCCTTTTATGTTCAGTTGTGTTATCATTGACTATTCTTTAAATTCGTTTGATGATCTGAAACATTTAAGTGTGACAAATATAACGATTTATGTACCTATAATAAGGTATATAATATAATATTAATAATAATATATATTAATAATATAATATTAGCATATGCTGCATGTAGTATATCTTCACACACTTAAGAGTCAATGTACATGGTGAAAATGTTTGGTTAGTATCTAACTACAATATACAGTACATCTCATGATAACCTCCCCCCACTTGACAGGCTCCCACCAGTATAACCAGCACCTCACCTCTGTGTCGGGACTTTATGGACACTCCAAGGGGTCCAGAAGGGATGTCCGGGGGCCAGGGCACCGTTGCCGGATCCACAACGTCATCCTCTTCATCGGCTTCCTCCTCCTCTTCCTCCTCGTCTTCATCCTCCTACACATCGGCAGCTCCACGGCCAGACGAGGGTGGTCCCAAGGACAAGCAGGAGGGCCCCGAGGCCGAGTACCTGACATCCCGCTGCGTCCTCTTCACCTACTACCAGGGGGACATCAGCACTGTGGTAGACGAGCACTTCTCTAGGGCACTCAGCTCCTACATGGATGGTGAAAGCAAGCGGCGGGCTTCGGAGCAGCAAGCTGCAGGTACCACAGGTAAATATCACAGGCATTTGCTCAAGTATACACAGTAACATTCATTCATTCATTCATTTCTTACCGCTTTTCCTCACGAGGGTCGTGGGGGGTGCTGGAGCCTATCCCACCTGTCTTTGGGCGAGAGGCGGGGTACACCCTGGACTGGTCGCCAGCCAATCACAGGGCACATATAGACAAACAACCATTCACACTCACATTCATACCTATGGACAATTTGGAGTCGCTAATTAACCTAGCATGTTTTTGGAATGTGGGAGGAAACCGGAGTACCCGGAGAAAACCCACGCATGCACGGGGAGAACATGCAAACTCCACACAGAGATGGCCGAGGGTGGAGTTGAACCCTGGTCTCCTAGCTGTGAGGTCTACACAGTGACATGTAGATATTTTTTGATACAGCTCTTCACATTACACTACACGAGAGTCTTTAGACCAGGGGTCTCAAACACGCGGCCCGCTGGCCAAATGTGGCCCGCAGGACACTAGTTTGAGGCCCCCGCCTTGATATGAAAGTTTAATGTTAGTGCGGCCCGCGCAAGTTTGATATGGATGCTGTATGGTATCATGTACCCAGAAAAAATGATTACGTTTGATTAATGTTCATGTTAAAGGTTAAATAACTGTTAATAGTTATCCTCCCTATCCATGTGGAAGTGGTAAGTTTTTGGCTATTTAAGTTTAAAGGAAATAACTTGAAGGCTACCGTTTAGGTCGCTAGCTCTCTAGTTTGCGAGTTAGCGTGTGTCTCAAGACCCTGCAGTTGCGCAATATGTTGTAAATAAAAAGAGTATAAATGTGACTATAGTCGTGTTTTGTCATGTCTACAGGGCTCTAATAATGCTTTTTTAATTTTAATCTGAAAACAAATAATTTGTCTACCCACCAACTATATGTGGTTTCTTAAGTTTTTATTATTTGCCGTTTTATTATTATTATTATATTTTTTTATTTATTACTGATTGATTTTCTTTATTCTTGATTTTAAATTTATTTTTCATTTTATTTTGTGTAGAAAAATAAAAAGTAACATATTTGAGAACAGTGGAAATTTTTTAATTTTTTTTGTTTTTAATAAATGCTTCTTTTTTTTTTTTTTTTGGAAAACCTGATGCAGCCCAGTCTCACCCAGACCCGAGCTCCAGTGGCCCCCAAGTAAATTGAGTTTGAGACCCCTGCCTTAGACTATGTGAGTAGTCATAGCAGTAAAACTAAGAAGCACAGCTCAGAAAAGGTTAGGGTAAGTAGCTATGTCACAACATTCATTCATTTACGTGCGTACAGGTGACAGAGTTGCCTGTGGGGCATCTTTTGGGCCACACAGAGCATCAAACAGGTGGGGTGACATGGCAGCTTTTTGCAACGGTTGTCTCTAGAAAGAGGCCAGGGCGTATGAGGTCGAAGGTCACTAGGGCCAGCCCGCAGGACTTCATTGACTTTGGGTCGAAAGGTGCATTTCAGAAATGTTTGTAATTTGAACACTGCTTAACCTCTGACTGGCTCCAAAGTATTTAAACAATTTTGATCCCGTCGGGAATAATCTGATCCGGTGTCAAACTGTGGCCATCATAAAACGCTGTCATAAAGTATAAAAAGAATCTAAATGAAGGATTAAACAGCTGACTTTGCGATTCTTTTCTATTTTCCTTTGTAGTTGTTTGATTTATTGTCACTTGAGCCAAATTATACTCTCACAGCCAGGACAGGAGCAAGTGTATTACTGGATTTGTTGCTATGCTCCCATGATGACACAATAGATGTTCTATGGTTACCATCACACTTTTGTGGCGGCATCACAAAACAACACAACATGGTTTGTGATGAAATACCCAAACCCTTGAACTTTGACATCCCATTTCAAGCATCCTAAAACCGGCTAAAACAGGGGTCTCAAACACGCGGCCCGTGGGCCAAATGTGGCCCGCAGGACACTTGTTTGAGGCCCCCACCTTGATATGAAAGTTTAATGTTAGTGCACAAGAAAATTTTTTTACGTTTGATTAATGTTCATGTTAAGTGTTAAATAACTGTTAATAGTTATCCTCTCTATCTGTGTGGAAGTGGTAAGTTTTTGGCTATTTAAGTTTAAAGGAAATAACTTGAAGGCTACCGTTTAGGTCGCTAGCTCTCTAGTTTGCGAGTTAGCATGTGTCTGAAGACCCTGCAGTTGCGCAATATGTTGTAAATAAATGTGAGTATAGTCATGTTTTGTCATGTCTAAAGGGCTCTAATAATGTTTTGTTCATTTTAATCTGAAAAAATAATTTGTCTACCCACCAACTATATGTGGTTTCTTAAGTTTTTATTATTTGCCGTTTTATTATTATTATTGTATTTATTTATTACTGATTGATTGATTTTCTTTATTCTTGATTAGTTTATTTATTTTTCATCATATTTTGTGTAGAAAAATAAAAAGTAAGATATTTGAGAACAGTGGAATGTTTTATCAGAGCTTTTCTTGTAGAAAATTGGAACCAAAGCGAAGTTTTAAATTTTTTTTTGCTTTTAATATATGCGTTTTTTTTTTTTTTGGAAAACCTGATGCAGCCCAGTCTCACCTAGACCCGAGCTCCAGTGGCCCCCAAGTAAATTGAGTTTGAGACCCCTGGTCTAAAATGATGGTAAAATATTGAACCTTGCATAATCGGTGCGGTGTTAAAAAGCTACTCGCTGGTCATTTTAACGTTGTAGTCTTACCTGCATTCTTTGTGACCTGACTATTGCACGTCTTCATTTCAAGCGCAACGCACGTCCTGCCTCACAACAGATGCTATGTTTGTACATGGCTGTAAGCGCACAGCCTCGCTTCCTGGCGTATCCTCCTTCAAAGATGTCGCCCCCCTACAATGGTCCGCCGTCAGATTTATACACACCATGTGATCGGACACTACCCGCCGCCATGGTGTCTTTTTTCAGCGGAATATCTAAATATAAAAGTCTGCTCCTGAAAACATATAATGGCCTGCTGACATTCTGTCAAGGGCGAGGAGGTGGAGGATGGCAGAGGGTTGGTGGGGGGGTGGTGTGCAGAGAAAACAACAGGTGGGGGTGCAGGAGACAGAGAAGCGGGGCCGCCGGAGCTTGCACAGGCTCAGTGTTGAGTGTGTTTTGGGGCTTTCACAAGGGCTAGGTTGACATGGGAGTGAGAGATGTCACCACAGAGAGTGATTTAAGGCTGTAGGTCACAGCGTCTGCCTTATATAGCATTCAGGGATATAGGGTCTCTCTCTTTACCTCCCTCTCTCCCGCTCCGTTACATGTGGTTGTGTTTATTTTTGTGTCTTGTTGGAGCTAGCACTGTGTGACGGTATGATCCAATGGGGAAGATATCTGGGCAAGAGGGCTTTGCGGTCATGTAACTGCCATCTACTATTTAACATGCACTTGCTCCTCTTTTTACGCCCCCGTTCAGCTCAGCAGCCGATGCATGGGGATCAAACGGGTTCTAGGATTCAACCATAGACTCTACAATACGAGAATTTGGCGGTATTGCATAAAACAAGTCGGAAAGCAATGTTGTTCCACTCCAGTACTGTAGGTGGTGGTATTGTGCATAGCACATGTGATCCAGCCTACCCCCTCGACCCTAATGAGGATAAGCGGCATAGAAGATGGATGGAGGGGTGGAATATTTTCAAAGTTATGGCATACAAAACTTGTTTACAATCTTCTAAATGACTTTTAAGTACTGTGTACTTGCAACAGCAGGTATCATGGTCTACAAGCAACAAATACTTTAGCCGATGCTTTGCTTCATTATGTTTGGGATGGCAGGAGGGTGCATGGTTGGTGAGAGGGGTAGCGTGAATGTATAAAAAAAAAAGAATGCAGGCATTCTTGCATGTAGTTAGTATCCATGGGAGAGTCCTTGACAAAATACACTGCTAATTAGCAGATTAGACACACAAATACTTTATATTTGAGGCCCCCGCCTTGACATGACAGTTTAATGTTAGTGCGGCCCGCGCAAGTTTGATATGGATGCTGTATGGTATCATGTACCCAGAAAAAATTATTACGTTTTATTAATGTTCATGTTAAAGGTTAAATAACTGTTAATAGTTATCCTCCCTATCTGTGTGGAAGTGGTAAGTTTTTGGCTTTTTAAGTTTAAAGGAAATAACTTGGAGGCTACCGTTTAGGTCGCTAGCTCTCTAGTTTGCGAGTTAGCATGTGTCTCAAGACCCTGCAGTTGCGCAATATGTTGTAAATGTGACTATAGTCGTGTTTTGTCATGTCTACAGGGCTCTAATAATGCTTTGTTCATTTTAATCTGAAAAAAATAATTTGTCTACCCACCAACTATATGTGGTTTCTTAAGTTTTTATTATTTGCCGTTTTATTATTATTATTATATTTATTTATTACTGATTGATTTTCTTTATTCTTGATTTGTTTATTTATTTTTTATCTTATTTTGTGCAGACAAATAAAAAGTAAGATATTTGAGAACAGTGGAATGTTTTATCAGAGCTTTTATTGTAGAAAATCGGAACCAAAGCACTGAAAAAGATTGTAAATTTTTCTGTTTTTAATAAATGCGTTTTTTTTGGGGGGGGAAACCTGATGCGGCCCAGTCTCACCCAGACCCTAGCTCCAGTGGCCCCCAAGTAAATTGAGTTTGAGACCCCTGCTTTATATCTATGTATGTAATTATAGCGAAATATAATAGCGGTTGAGGCTATTATATAGCGGTTGAATGCTGTTCAAAATACCGCTGTGAGTGACAATGATGGTTGCGTGTGTTCGAGAGATGAGGAAGAGTGGCTCAGACATTTTGATGAGCTGGTATCGTAAAAAACAAGGACCTGACAAATTCTGAGTCTGCTGGTGTCATAAATTAGATGAGTAAATTTTACTCCCACCCCCTTCCAAACCAAGAGATGATCTCCTAACAACTTAGACAAAGCGAGGTTTTCTTCCTGACGCTCCCACTCACTGGTGACCTGGAGAGATGCAGTCCTGACACAGTAACCCGCTTGTTCCTAAGTTAGCAAGCCGGCGTTATGATCAATGAAGCAGGCTACAGTATAAAGAATGTAGATAAGTAAATAAGTAAAGAGAGCCATTGTATGGTGATGTTAACCAGTATCCCACTGTCCACCCTCCCACAGAAGCCCCCTCACCAAGTAGCCGACGAAGCTTCCCTCCATCCTTCTGGGACAGTAACTACGCCTCGCCTCAAAGCCGTTCCCACTGCGAAACAGGAGCAGCTTCGTATACCATGGATCCTTACGCGTCAGGACTTCACCCAGGACTGCCGCACCCGCACGCCCACCCTCACTCACACGCTCACCCTCACGCCCATCCTCCTCACCCGGCAGAGAGCTGGGGATACCCCCAGGCCCAGGCTTACGGGCCCCCCAGGCCTCTACATGAACTGTACTCCCCTTCAGCTTTGGAGCCACACTACGGGCCCCTGCTCATGCCCACCGTGCGGGCGCCTCACCTGCCGACCTTGCCCAGCCATTATGAAGTAAGCAAGCTGGAGCCCACGGCTTCCTGGCCAGGTCTGCTCCCACCAGGGGACGTCGGACAGACGCTGGCCCTCAACATGGATGCAGGTAATCACACAATGGGTCCTCTACTAGCCTACTTTAGGGGTCATCTCTCACATGAACGTGAAGCTCTACTGTTGAACACCATGTCGTTCTTTTGTATGAACACCAATATAGAATAGCATCGAATTTCCACCTTTTCGGAGATGTAACAGGCGCAGTGTGGGGTAAAAGTACTCCCCGATGCTCCACAGAGGCATGGAGTATTTTGTTGTGTTGAAAAGCAATTGTTGCAGTCCAGTGATTGTTTTTATACGTCACACCGGATGCTCATCGCGTAGCTACTTATCCGACTGTGGGTTGTGGAAATATCTCAGAATTCATGCTATTGTGAAAAAGCCAAAGGAGTATAAATATCTAGTCACATGATGCAGCATTCCGATTATAGAGGTTTTGATGCTTTCTAGGAACAACCTCAGTTTTCGTTGTTGAAAATTCGTCCTTGGTTTTAGTACATTTACTTGGTTTACATTCTGTATCCTTCTGTACTGCATCCTTAGGCAAAATTAAGTTTTTTAATGTGACTGGGTGGCACAGTGGTCTAGTGGTTAGCGCGCAGACCTCACAGCTAGGAGACCAGGGTTCAATTCCACCCTCGGCCATCTCTGTGTGGAGTTTGCATGTTCTCCCCATGCATGCATGGGTTTTCTCCGGGTACTCCGGTTTCCTCCCACATTCCAAAAACATGCTAGGTTAATTGGCGACTCCAAATTGTCCATAGGTATGAATGTGAGTGTGAATGGTTGTTTGTCTGTATGTGCCCTGTGATTGGCTGGCGACCAGTCCAGGGTGTAACCCGCCTCTCGCCCAAAGACAGCTGGGATAGGCTCCAGCACCCCCGCGACACTTGTGAGGAAAAAGCGGTAGAAAATGAATGAATGAATGAATGAATGAGTGTGACTGCTTAATCACCTGTCAACGGGCCAAAGAAAATTGCAAGTGCCAGCAATTTGATAAAGGTGAAAAACACCATTGAATTCTATCTCACTAGAATGCATAGGATGTGAGCAGCAACAATAACGTCCATCCATTTGTCATTTATTATTATTTCACATTGTTTTCAGCATGTAAAACTATAATTATTCTTTGTAAAATGTAATTTTTATTCATATTTTTGAATGTCTGGAATGTATGAATTGGATTTACATTACAGTAATCCCATGCCACTTTGAATTCCTCCTTGTTTTGTGGTTGAATAAGGCGGATTATTAGCCCCAAATATTCATATCTAAGCAACGGATGCTTACCTAAATTAAGCATTTAATTAACTAAAATAGAAATAATGCGCATATAAGACGCATTCAACACATTTACACATTTACATTTATATTTACAACACATTTACAGCAACACACATGAGCAGAATAATATGAACACAATAATGATGCGTATAAGGGTAATTGATGAAACAATATCACCGCAGGAAATACTGCACAGAACAGGAAGTGAAAAACAAACCCTCCCAATGCTGACTGTGAATCTATATTATATTTTATTCATGTCTGAAGCAGCTTATTTTCTCTTAGTATAGCTATGATATCGGGCAATACGAGTGCAATGGTGACTATAGGGGTGTTATTTCATGTATGGAGGGCTCTAATTATGATAGCAGTCAGCACCACCATTCAATATTCATTCATTCATTCATTCATTTTCTACCGCTTTTTCCTCACGAGGGTCGCGGGGGTGCTGGAGCCTATCCCAGTTGTCTCCGGACAAGAGGCGGGGTACACCCTGGACTGGTCGCCAGCCAATCACAGGGCACATATAGACAAACAACCATTCACACTCACATTCATACCTGTGGACAATTTGGAGTCGCCAATTAACCTAGCATGTTTTTGGAATGTGGGAGGAAACCGGAGTCCATTCAATATTCATTCATTCATTTTCTACCGTTTTTCCTCACGAGGGTTGCGGGGGGTGCTGGAGCCTATCCCAGTTGTCTCCGGACAAGAGGCGGGGTACACCCTGGACTGGTCGCCAGCCAATCACAGGGCACATACAGTGAAGAAAATAAGTATTTGAACACCCTGCTATTTTGCTATTTCTCCCACTTAGAAATCATGGAGGGGTCTGAAATTTTCATCGTAGGTGCATGTCCACTGTGAGAGAGATAAACTAAAAAGAAAAATCCAGAAATCACAATGCATGATTTTTTAACAATTTATTTGTGTGATACAGCTGCAAATAAGTATTTGAACACCTGTGTATCATCTAGAATTCTGACCCTGAAAGACCTGTTAGTCTGCCCATTAGAAGTCCACCTGCACTCCATGTATCATCCTGAATCAGATGCACCTGTTTGAGGTCGTTAGCTGCATAAAGACACCTGTCCACCCCATACAATCAGTAAGACTTTAACTTGTAACATGGCGAAGACCAAAGAGCTGTCCAAAGACACCAGAGACAAAATTGTACACCTCCACAAGGCTGGAAAGGGCTACGGAGCAATTACCAAGCAGCTTGGTGAAAAAAGGTCCACTGTTGGAGCTATCATTAGAAAATGGAAGAAGCTAAACATGACGGTCAATCTCAATCGGAGTGGAGCCCCATGCAAGATATCACCTCGTGGGGTCTCAATGATTCTAAGAAAGGTGAGGAATCAGCCCAGAACTACATGACAGGACTTGGTCAATGACCTGAAAAGAGCTGGGACCACCGTTTCCAAGGTTACTGTAGGTAATACACTAAGACGTCATGATGTGAAATCATGCATGGCACGAAAGGTTCCCCTGCTTAAACCAGCACATGTCAAGGCCCGTCTTAAGTTTGCATATGACCATTTGGATGATACAGAGGAGTCATGGGAGAAAGTTTTATGGTCAGATGAGACCAAAATAGAACTTTTTGGTCATAATTCCAATAAGCGTGTTTGGAGGAAGAAGAATGAAGAGTACAATCCGAAGAACACCATCCCTACTGTGAAGCATGGGGGTGGTAGCATCATGCTTTGGGGGTGTTTTTCTGCACATGGGACAGGACGAGTGCACTGCATTAAAGAGAGGATGACTGGGGCCGTGTATTGTGAGATTTTGGGGAACAACCTCCTTCCCTCTGTCAGAGCATTGAAGATGGGTCGTGGCTGGGTCTTCCAACACGACAACGACCCGAAGCACACAGCCAGGAAAACCAAGGAGTGGCTCCGTAAGAAGCATATCAAGGTTCTAGCATGGCCCAGCCAGTCTCCAGACCTGAACCCAATCGAAAATCTTTGGAGGGAGCTCAAACTCCGTGTTTCTCAGCGACAGCCCAGAAACCTGACTGATCTAGAGAAGATCTGTGTGGAGGAGTGGGCCAAGATCCCTCCTGCAGTGTGTGCAAACCTGGTGAAAAACTACAGGAAACGTTTGACCTCTGTAATAGCAAACAAAGGCTACTGTACCAAATATTAACATTCATTTTCTCAGGTGTTCAAATACTTATTAGCAGCTGTATCACACAAATAAATTGTTAAAAAATCATGCATTGTGATTTCTGGATTTTTCTTTTTAGTTTATCTCTCTCACAGTGGACATGCACCTACGATGAAAATTTCAGACCCCTCCATGATTTCTAAGTGGGAGAAATAGCAAAATAGCAGGGTGTTCAAATACTTATTTTCTTCACTGTATAGACAAACAACCATTCACACTCACATTCATACCTATGGACAATTTGGAGTCGCCAATTAACCTAGCAAGTTTTTGGAATGTGGGAGGAAACCGGAGTACCCGGAGAAAACCCACACATGCACGAGGAGAACATGCAAACTCCACCGTTCAATATATCGCTGTTAATTGGTTCCATTAAATGAATTGCCGCAAAGTCGGATTCCACATTTATTAATAGCATATTTTCTAGTTAGAGCATAGAAAACTGTTTAAGGCACTAGTAGAGCCCTCTGGGCATACAATGACACCATACATTTGTACTTTTATGACATAAAAATAGTAAACCTAAAACAGAAAATAAGGCATATTAGACAAAAATAAGACACAACATAGACATGCACTTTAGTATTGGGAAAATTCCCAATGCCTTTTATTTCTGGACATTGTACTACCTGCAGTGGCTACTGTCCGATCAATGTAACATCACCAGTGCAGAATACTACATATCACGTCTTTGAATGCACCTTCAAAATGTCTTACATTTGTATTTTTGTCCATTTAGTAGCCATTGTTATGCTTAAAATGGTTAATTTAGACCAAGAACATGTAAAATTTGGTTAAATGTTCACTTTTTTTTTAAAAAAAGAGGCCCAAGTCAGCCATGAAATTGTAACTTATTAATGAATTTATTCTGGAAAACAGTGATAGTGAAACCGCACAATTTGAACTGAAAATTGGTAAGGGATGGATGTACAAATTAATGTGATGAATGTGCAAATTAATAACAATGCTCTTTGGACACCCCTGATTTAGAAGGTCTCATCTATCTGCAAAGAGAGGAATATAGAAATAAAATATAATATATAGAAGCGGTATAGAAAATGGATGGATGGAAAATATATAAAAATATTAAATATATAAAAATATTGCACAAAAATGGAAAAGCAATTTTGATCCTAAATACATGTAATTTTTAATGTAATTTTTATGTAATCTTTTAAAAAAGAAATGTACAAATTTGGAGAGCACAGGTCACGAGTGTCAGTCTTTGTAACGCATTGAGACACGCATACATTTGCGGCCTTTGTTGAACACCCTCAACCACCCACCATTGTGGACACCAGCACAAACACCTTCTAATCATCACATTAGCCTTCTTCAACAAAATGTTCGGCCCCAAGCAGGCTCCATGACAACGTGCGCTCCGTTGTTGTCCGACATGCTCCTAATCATCGCTCTCTCTATTCTGTCAGGCCTCCAGCAGCACAAGAAAGGCAAAGAGCTGTACTGGTTCTAACAAGGCCCTCAGTCACATTGACCAGCCATTTACCACAGCCAATTAGTCCTTGGACCCGCTCCGCTATTGAAGACGCGTGTCCCCTTTATCCCAATCCCCCTCCCCAGCACCAGCAGCAGCAGCATACATCTGCATCCATACACCCCGCACCCCCTCCTCTTGGCTTCACACTTGACAGGATACAGCTCCAGGTGGATGTGAGTGCACCATGGAGATAACACATAATCTGGACCGGCTAGCCATGCCCCTCTCCCCGGGCAGACCCATGTTGGACCTGGAAAGACTTTTGCTGATGAAGGGATGGACCTAGGGGGAGTCACTCCAATGTGCCTGGTTATCTGCATTTCATGTCTTTTGTTTGCTATACTGTGGCTGTCATCATCCACCAATAAGTATGGACTTTGTGACTATATTCATTTGCTCTCTGGAATAAAGTGTTTCTATTTATTGGTGTTCCTTCTTTTGAATGGTTTGGTTTATAGGCCAGTGCTTCTGCAATGATTGTGGATGCTTTTATTGTGTTTTTCCAAAAAGAAAAAAGAAAAAAAAAAAGACGAGCCTAATTGGAAAAATAATAATTTTTAATTGTATTTTTTTGCTCATTCTTGTCAGTTGTGTTCTTTGCATTTTAGGCTTATAGTTATCCATCTTTAAAGCTATTTTGTATCACGACTTACTTTTTGTGTGTGACATTTTTGTTTCTTGATTTATTTTGTTGTCTGGAAAGATTGTGATATCAATAAATATTTTTTTGAGGGTAAAATTCCAGACTTCCTCAAAAGGTATTAAATATGAAGATGCGCACCTCACAAAAAACAAATGACAAACTTTGTCACTTTCTCATGTTAGTCTTAGTCTTAAACTTTTGACTGGTACTTTATGTCGGGCCAGTCTTCCAAGGACCACGCTAATTTATTTTTAATATAATTCATTCATTTTCTACCGCTTTTTCCTCACGAGGGTCGCAGCGGTGCTGGAGCCTATCCTAGCTGTCTTCCGGCGAGAGGCGGGGTACACCCTGGACTGGTGGCCAGCCAATCACAGGGCACATATAGACAAACAACCATTCACACTCACATTCATACCTATGGACAATTTGGATTCGCCAATTAAACTAGCATGTTTTTGGAATGTGGGAGGAAACCGGAGTACCCGGAAAAAAACAACGAACATGTAAACTCCACACAGAGATGGCTGAGGGTGGAATTGAACCCTGGTCTCCTAGCTGTGAAGTCTGCGTGCTAACCACTCAACTGCCGTGCCGCCCACTTTTAATATAATAATAATCCAATATATATATATATATATATCTAATATACATATTTATTTACTAATTAACGTTTTAAAGGGGACTTATGCTAATTTTTCGGTCCTTTTTTTGAGTTGTGGACTCCCATAGAGCAGCTACTCACAATAACCCACACAGAAAGCTTTCTACATCTGCACCTATTCCAGCTATATTTCCTTGATTTTCCAAAACAGTTTGTTTTATTTATTCAACCCACGGCCCACCTCCGGCCACGCCCACTCCACTGTGATTGGTCACACTCTTCTTAACCGAACATGTTTTTGGAACGTGGGAGGAAGCCGGAGTACACGCATGCACGGGGAGAGCATGCAAACTCCACACAGAGATGGGTGGAATCGAACTCGGGTCTCCTAGCTGAGCGCTAACCGCTCATACACCGTGCAGCCTTGAAAATGCTTAATTTGTGAGGGGGTGGGGGTTAAGTTAGCTTAAATATGCCCCCCAACCCTAATGAGGATTAGAAAATAAACAAATAAATTATCTGTTTCATGGTTGAACAGTCTATTATTTTAGTTTATTATTTGGTTAATCCTACTGTAAATTCAGCATTTTCAATAAAAAAAAATTGGCAAAATGATTGAAAATACAAAGTGGGACTTGCATCCCGGTGTACATGTTACCACATGACTGAGCTTCACACTTTGGGGGGAAATTTCTTGGCCGTTGCCAGCACATAGAGGAAGTAGAGTATCAGAAGTCGTACTTATGAAGCAAGTACTCCAATTGCAAGAGGGGCGTACTGGCTTTCTAGGCACCTAAGGCTATCGTCACCAGGAGAAAAGACGCCTGCCATGGCCGGTAAGGTGCTTTCATGTCGGCTACGCTATGCGTGTAGCTGCCATGCGTCTATGGAGGTTGGGAGAACCTGAGTGTACAGCAAGAGGAGTACGTTGCCCGTTATGGGAGGAGCCGCTACCGTGGCCAGGTAATATACACAATGTACTTGCAACACACGCAAGGGTCACACACTCTTCCTCTGTTTTGCTAAAGGTTTTTTCCTTTGTGCACGCACAAAATAATTTGCATGCCAATTTTCTTCCAACGGGTTTTGTGTGCTGTCTCTGCGGTTTTGAAAATCCATGCAGGCCGTGTGCGTGTTTCCTGCGTTTTCCCTCATTTTTACACACAACCATTACATATGTCAGGATGTAACTCCCCCTTAAGGCATTGGAAAGAGATGACCGAGTGTAATACCTGTAAAAATAATAATGGGGCCTTGGAAGTAATGTGTGAGACTAAAATTGACTGTTAGTTGAGTGCTAGCAGCAGGTTAGTTAGTTTAGAGAGGGGCCGGCAGCAGCTCCTGTGTGAATGTTCACTGCATGTGTTCTCTGTTTGTTGATTAAGTGATTGAAGTGCATCGTGAGTCTTTCCTTAACCACAAACAGCAGCAGTAGCGTCGTATTTAACAATGGTCTCGAGGTGTCAGTGATGTTAATGTTGATAAGGCCGGGAAGTGCACTGTCAATGCTAACATGTAAGTCTGTCTATTTTGTATTATTATGTCTACTAATATCTGGAAACACAAGTATAAAGGTGGGCGGCACGGCGGTCGAGTGGTTAGCTCGCAGACCTCACAGCTAGGAGACCAGGGTTCAATTCCACCCTCGGCCATCTCTGTGTGGAGTTTGCATGTTCTCCCCGTGCATGCGTGGGTTTTCTTCGGGTACTCCGGTTTCCTCCCACATTCCAAAAACATGCTAGGTTAATTGGCCACTCCAAATTGTCCATAGGTATGAATGTGAGTGTGAATGGTTGTTTGTCTATATTTGCCCTGTGATTGGCTGGCGACCAGTCCAGGGTGTACCCCGCCTCTCGCCCGAAGACAGCTGGGATAGGCTCCAGCACCCCTGCGACCCTTGTGAGGAAAAAGCGGTAGAAAATGAATGAATGAATGAAGTATAAAGGTGACTATAGGGGTGTTATTTAATGTATATGGGGCTCTACTAATGGTAAAAAGTGTATTTAGAAAGTCAGAAATAGGTTTTCTCTGCTCTGTATGAAATATTCCATTTATTAATACTGAATCCTACTTCATGAAAATTCACTTATCATAGTCGGGCCTGGAACCAATTAACTGTGCTAAACAAAGGACGACTGTAGTTTGTTCGAATATTGTACAAAAACCAAATAAATGGAAACTTGCTGTACTCACTGTGCCACAATTTCAAAACTGCAACAAAATTGAAACAATTAATCGTAAAGATAAAGATTCTGTCAATATGGAACCAATCTTAACAGCAAACTTGTCCAATTGCTATTTGAGGATCGGCACGGTGAGCTCTCGAGACAGAAGCGGCATCCCCATCCGATCAAGGACGCAGTGCGCCTTGTCTCATTTAAAAGGCCTGCCATTTGAATTCCTGCTGGCATTCGCACTTTGTCACCTATAAAGTGGGAACGAGTGCCGAATGCCAGCTATGTGCAACCGGAGAAGACGCCAAGCATCCCAGCTATGCGACCAATGTTGTTGTGTTATTGATCCGATAATCAGATTATCCACCAAGGTATGCCAGCCTGGGCCACTATCACAATTTAGCGGCTGTTATGTGTGAATCCTTGCCCCCCTCCACCCCCACACCGTGCATTTGGGAGCAGCCAACTATGTGATTGGCTCTAAGCTGGGGAAATGTGTACAGTAATGAAATTAAAAGAGGCCAAGCATCTTTAGTGCCTTTTCACACTTGACACTTGGCCTCATGATCGCATTGGATCCACCAGGATGTACTTGACTGGTAGTATGTGGCCACAGCTATTATCACATTAAAAGCTTAAATATCAATAAACACAAGGTGGCATCAATAACAGCTATTTTCATTTCATAAAAGCCAGTGGAAACTTAAGAGATACGCATTTGCACATTAAAAGTGATTGTGTAAGACAACATAACATATGGTGGGCTTTGTAATGAATTATGTGAAGGGAATGTTATTTACATGTGAATAAGCTGTACTGCAATAAGAAACAAGTTAAATGCTGCCCTCTGCTGCTGCATTTGCAACACTGCAATATAATACTATTTTATTACATTACGTAAATAGCTATGCATGTTTAAGTAAATAGTGTAATGATATTAATACAGAAAAAAAATCATAATAAAGCAGGTAAATTATGCATGGTTGTAATTCCTTTTTATTATAATTGTTTGTAATTTGTAATTCCTTCTGATACCGTTTTGTGATTATGAATTGTATATAATAAGATAGATATGCCTTTATTCGTCCCTCAGTGGGGAAATTTGCATTGCACAGCAGCAAGAGTACAGAATCAGTTAAGCAGTACAAAAATACACAATATATATAAAAAAATAAACAATATAAACAACCCAAGTATTAACAAATCAACAGTTTGCGACTTTCATTGAGTGCCAATTAGTCGTCCATCAAGGATATTTAGTCAAATGCCCATCCGTAAAACACTCAAGTTCATTTCATAAAATGTATTCAAATTAAACTCTCACCGTACACCCCTGTGATAAAAATTGTAAGAATTCCCAGGATAACTTAACCATGTAACCTTGTACTGCGTTTAAGCCAGGGGTCTCAAACTCAATTTACCTGGGGGCCACTGGAGCTAGGGTCTGGGTGAGGCTGGGCCTTTTTTTTCCAAAAAAAAAAAATAAATAAAAAACTTAAGAAACCACATATAGTTGGTGGGTAGACAAATAATTTGTTATCAGATTAAAATGAACAAAGCATTATTAGAGCCCTGTAGACATGACAAAACACGACTATAGTCACATTTATACTCTTTTTATTTACAACATATTGCACAACTGCAGGGTCTTGAGACACATGCTAACTCGCAAACTAGAGAGCTAGCGACCTAAACGGTAGCCTTCAAGTTATTTCCTTTAAACTTAAATAGCCAAAAACTTACCACTTCCACACGGATAGGGAGGATAACTATTAACATGGTTATTTAACCTTTAACATGAACATTAATCAAACGTAATATTTTTTTCTGGGTACATGATACCATACAGCATCCATATCAAACTTGCGCGGGCCGCACTAACATTAAACTTTCCTATCAAGGCGGGGGCCTCAAACTAGTGTCATGCGTGCCACATTTGGCCCGCGGGCCGCATGTTTGAGACCACTGGTTTAAGCCATTTCGAATAAAATAGGGAATTCTATCCGTGGTTCGACAGATGTCTTGCAACCTGCCCCCGTGCATCAGTGTGCAGCGCTTCTGTCTCGCCAAGATTAAATCCAAAAATCTTAGTAAAAGAAAATGCCATTACACAACCATTATAACGGTAACTACTGTAATTACCCAAGTGTACTTCCAAAAAAAAGCTGGTGAGCGTCAAACTCATTCCAACCACAGTCATATGAAAGTCACAAAATGACTCAACATCCTTTTTTTCTAAACTACAGTAAATGCATACTGAAATTATTATTATAATTCACATTCTCGTATGAGCCAACTGCATTATTTCATCATTGGTTGTGTCAAATAGATTATGTCTGTGAAGTGAAGGCCCCTACTTTCCTTTACTGACACTTCTGGCGCCATTGCATAATTGTTGTTTTTTGAAAGTTAATGTTTCATTTTCAGAATTACGACCCACTTCACATGATTGTCATGTGCATGTGTGATGAAACAAACCAAACATTCAATCCAGTTTTTTCTCTGTCCCATGGGTTGGGGATTGAAGAATACTTCAATATCCCTGCCTTTTTTACAGAACACATACTATAATACATACATACATACATACTATAATTTTTTTTGTAGTTTGCACAAAAAAAACATTCTATTTTAATTGGCCAGTCAGAAAACTGATTTACTGGTTCTATAAAGAGTTTACAGTATGACATTGCAAAGTTCATACGCACATCAATTCCACAGTAAAACATAACAGTATATTGTAGACGGCAATCTATGCGACGGCTGCAGGTATTGAATATTTTGTAATTGGGAATTCTACTGAAAATCTTTTCAATTAATCCTGTAATCAGATGAAACATATTATTGCTTGCTTAAAGAAAATAGAACATTTCGCTTAACTCATTCATTTCCAGCCATTTTTCTAAAGACAAGCCCTTCAGTAGCATCTTAGCGATTTCAAGGGACACCGAATATTGTGTTCTATAGATATATAAACATGGAACCTACCAAATAATTAGACTCCTGTCTTTCACCAGAACATAAGTTTTCATCTACCTTTTTCCGTTCTTTAGTAATAAGCAGTTTCAGGAAAATGTCAGTACCCAATAATAAAAAGGGTACACAACTAAATTAATTATTGGAGGGCTATGTAACCACAAAACATCAACAGAATGTTAGAATAACAAGAATAAAAAGGAAAGAGGGCCTGCACAGTGGCCGAGTGGTTAGCGTGCAGACCTCACAGCTAGGAGACCAGGGTTCAATTCCACCCTCGGCCATCTCTGTGTGGAATTTGCATGTTCTCTCCGGGTACTACGGTTTCCTCCCACATTCCAAAAACATGCTAGGTTAATTGGCGACTCCAAATTGTCCATAGGTATGAATGTGAGTGTGAATGGTTGTTTGTCTATATGTGCCCTGTGATTGGCTGGCAACCAGTCCAAGGTGTACCCTGCCTCTCGCCCGAAGACAGCTGGGATAGGCTCCAGCACCCCGGCGACCCTCATGAGGAAAAAGCGGTAGAAAATGAATGAATGAATGAATAAATCTATTTGTATCTATATATATACGTATGTAATCTATTTGTATGAAATAATCTGGGACGGGTGTGCCAGATTGAGTCAACTCTGCATAGATGATGAGAATTACTAAACTGTCCAAAAGCCTTGACAGAGAGCGAGCGACAGTTCAGTGACATCTGTAAAAAAATGTTTTTTACGATGTTTTCACAACAGGAAAGACTTGGGACACGTCAACAAACTGACAAGTTAACAAGGAATACAAACCATTCTGAGGTGTGGAGTGATACATCGCCTCAACAATCAAACATTTTGCTGACAAGTTTCCCAAAATGAATTGCATCATATAAACGAGTCATGATGCATCATTTCCTCATTTCAATGATTGACACCGACTCTCTTTATGGGCGGGTGACATTCACCTGACTGGACGCGCTGCAAGTCATATATGAAGTTGGCTATATAAGAAAAAAGCTGAGAATAAGCCCTGTATCGCTCACAGGTGATTTACCTCTCAGCCTTCAAAACACCAACACTGATACAGGTAAGCAACGACAGAACACACACACACACACACACACATACACACACAAAAAAGGCCCACATTCGCACTTTGTTGTGAGCCATGTTGACGAGGAGCGTGGACAACATCATGATTTAAACTTAACAGTATTACCGCTAAAGAGGTGTTTTTTAATGGTCAAGTTGAATTTATTTTAAGTTACATTGGAATACACCAGTGCACTAGTGGATGCACGGCGGTCTCACAGCTAGGACACCCAAGTTCAATCCCACCCTCGACCATCTCTGTGTGGAGTTTGCATGTTCTCCCCGTGCATGCGTGGGTTTTCTCCAGGTACTCCGGTTTCCTCCCACATTCCAAAAACATGCTAGGTTAATTGGCGACTCCAAATTGTCCATAGGTATGAATGTGAGTGTGAATGGTTGTTTGTCTATATGTGCCCTGTGATTGGCTGGCGACCAGTTCAGGCTGCCTGAAGACAGCTGGGATAGGCTCCAGCACCCCCTGCGACCCTCGTGATGGTAAGCGGTAGAAACTGAATAAAATATTTTGTCAGCACAGAAGGACTGCGTTTACTTCGCCCCCCCTCATGACTAAATACGCCCCTGCTAAGCAGTAAAAAAGTAGTTTTTTAACAGACCAAGAAAAAAAACTTATTTCCCGTTAGCTTCTATCCCTTTCCCTTCTGTCCTTCAACCACCATTTTCTCATTGGCCACTTTTCCCTTTCAACTCCCACAAACTGCTGTACTTCCAGTAGGTCTGGGTGATTGTTTTCTATCACCTGATGACTCTTTACTCGCCAGACGTGACTTGTCCTTTTATACGCAACCATGCATTTGCATTTCTACCTTGTTACCTTCCCCTTTTTCTCTGACTTTCCTCCTCGCCCGAAGACAGCTGGGATAGGCTCCAGCACCCCGTGACCCTGGTGAGGATAACCAGTAGAAAATGAATGAATGAATGAATGGAATACACCACATAGTACAATTCAATTCGTCATGTCCAAGGAGTAGGAAGAAGCAAATCGTATTTAATCCTACTCCCATCAGTTTCCTATTGATTGTAATACATTTGTTCACTTCCTATATTCTGAATGTATTCATTGCCAGTTTCAAATAGTTCCAGCATTTTTCCTTGTATTCCATTCACATCAAAACCAGCAAAGCGGAATGTTTTTCATGGCTGTACAATGGTTACAAATGGCCCCCAAACTTCAGTGCAACAGCTTGAAAAGAAAAGAAAAATATGTTTAACCTAGTAAGATAGTAATCCAATTTATGGTTCAAAACCTTATAAAACATTATCCCTCAACGTGGCCCCATGACCTGCTTTGAAAATATGTTTTGTGGCAAAATATGACATTTTTTTTGTTTGTACTGTAGAGTCTTGCATGAAGAATTACCATGTGTTAATATAAGGTACTTGTCTGTTATACCAGAAACATTTGATTGATTGTCAAGATTTTCTATTAAATTCTAGTGACAACATGTTCAGGATGTGAATTACATTAAAGAGGAATTCTTCTGGCAATCTCTTTGAGCTCTTTTCATGTGTTTCTGTGAGACAGGATGAAGCTGCTGCTTGTTGCTGCTGCTCTTCTGGCTGTCACCAGCTGTGCTAGCATCTCTCTGGAGGACCTGGAGTTCCATGCATGGAAACTCAAGTTTGGTGAGGCCGTAACTTCCATGTCCTGAACAAAAAAAGTCCACCCGTTCTCTTCTGGTTTATCCGAGATCGGGTCGTGGGGGCAGCGGCCTCAGCAGGGAAGCCCAGACTTTCCTCTCCCCTGAGCCACTTTGTCCAGTTTAAGTACCTCAGGGTCTTGTTCACGAGTGAACAAGGCGGATTAGTGTGCAGTGTTGCAGACTCTTCCTCGGTCTGTTCTAGGGAAGAGGTAGCTTCGGTCAATCCGGTCAATCTACGTTCTTACCCTCATTTGTGATCGTGAGCTTTGGGTAGTGACCAAAAGGACTTAACAACAAAAATCACATTGGAGGAAATCATTGCAGACTCCGAGGGAGGCATTGTAACCCCTAACCGTAGGTCTAACAGACGTTTGAAGTCATTGACAGAAAAGCCTCGAAAAATAAACCCTATAAATCCTGAATACTATAGACCAAGGGTTCTTAACCTTTTTGACGTCGAGGCCTGATTTTTTTCAGTGCAGAGTGGGCCCATTAAGTATGAACACTGTAGATTTAATTGACCTCATTAATTTGTTTTCAGGCGGCACGGTGGCCGAGTGGTTAGCGAGACAAGGGTTCAATTCCACCCTCGGCCATCTCTGTGTGGAGTTTGCATGTTCTCCCTGTGCATGAGTGGGTTTTCTCCGGGTACTCCGATTTCCTCCCACATTCAAAAACAAAAACATGCTAGGTTAATTAGCGACTCCAAATTGTCCATAGGTATGAATGTGAGTGTGAATGGTTGTTTGTCTATATGTGCCCTGTGGTTGGCTGGCCACCAGTTAAGGGTGTACCCTGCCTCTCGCCTGAAGACAGCTGGGATAGGCTCCAGCACCCCCCGCGACCCTCGTGAGGAAAAGCGGTAAAAAATAAATGAATGAATGAGTATTCAGGTGTAATGTTTATAACATGCTAAGGTTGTTTTGGAGTTTCTATGGCCAACTGTAGATTTTGAAGAATATCCATGATCTTAGTGTCTACAGTCATATTTATGTTTAAACCTTTTTGTGGTTGGCAGGAAAGTCCTACAGTTCATTATTGGAGGAGTCTCAGCGCAAGCAAATCTGGCTGAGCAATCGTCGACTGGTGCTGGTGCACAACATCATGGCCGATCAGGGCATCCGGTCCTACCGCCTTGGCATGACCTTCTTTGCTGATATGGAAAACGAGGAGTACAAGCGTCTAATTTCCCAGGGATGCCTGCTCAACTTTAACACTTCCCTCCCTCGTGGTGGCTCCACGTTCCTGCCCCAGCCAGAAGGAGCTGACATACCCCAAACTGTGGATTGGAGGGATAAGGGCTACGTCACGGACATCAAGGATCAAAAGCAGTGCGGTTCCTGCTGGGCCTTCAGCACGGTATGTACCTGCAATACTGCCACCTGCTGCATCACTACCACAATGAATAGCTCAGTTGTTACATCTTGCTCCTCATTCCAGACCGGGTCTTTAGAAGGTCAAACATTCAAGAAAACTGGCAAACTGGTGTCTCTAAGCGAGCAGCAGTTGGTCGACTGCTCTGGTGATTTTGGCAACATGGGTTGCATGGGAGGTCTCATGGACAATGCCTTCAGATACATCAAGAAAAACGGGGGAATAGACACAGAAGCGTCTTATCCCTACGAGGCTGATGTAAGTCTCATCTCAGAGCGATGTGTTTAACGAAAACACTACACAGTACTACGAGTATCTTCTATCGACTTTTTTTTTGTCTCTCCTACAGGACGGAAAATGTCGCTTCAATCCAGCCAATATCGGCGCCACATGCACGGGTTACGTCGATGTGAAAAAAGGCGATGAGCACGCCCTGCAGCAGGCCGTGGCCACTGTTGGACCTGTGTCTGTTGCTATTGATGCTTCACATCAATCCTTCCAGCTCTATGACTCAGGTGCCTGACATTAATTAGTGTTATGAAATATGAAGACAGGAGTTTTGCAATCTATCTTTGTGTCTTTATGTGCATCGACAGGAGTGTACGACGAACCCGATTGCAGCAGCTCCCAGCTGGACCATGGTGTGCTGGCTGTAGGTTACGGCACTGACAATGGAAAGGACTACTGGATGGTCAAGAACAGGTACAGTATACAGCAGGGGTCTCAAACTCAATTTACCTGGGGGCCACTGGAGCTAGGGTCTGGGCAAGGCTGGGCCGCATCAGGTTTTCCAAAAAAAAATATACAAACTTTTTCAGTGCTTTGGTTCTGATTTTCTACAATAAAAGCTACAGGGTGTTACAATAAAAACATTCCACTATTCTCAAATATCTTAATTTTTATTTTTCTGCACAAAATAAGATGAAAAATAAATAAACAAATCAAGAATAAAGAAAATCAATCAATCAGTAATAAATATAATAATAATAATAATAATAATAATAATAATAATAATAATAATAATAATAATAATAATAATAATAATAATAATAATAATAATAATAATAATAATAATAATAATAATAATAATAAAAAAACGACAAATTATTCTTTTTTCAGATTAAAATGAACAAAGCATTATTAGAGCCCTGTAGACATGACAAAACACGACTATAGTCACATTTATACTCTTTTTATTTACAACATATTGCGCAACTGCAGGGTCTTGAGACACATGCTAACTCGCAAACTAGAGAGCTAGCGACCTAAACGGTAGCCTTCAAGTTATTTCCTTTAAACTTAAATAGCCAAAAACTTACCACTTCCACACGGATAGGGAGGATAACTATTAACAGTTATTTAACCTTTAACATGAACATTAATCAATCGTAATAATTTTTTCTGGGTACATGATACCATACAGCATCCATATCAAACTTGCGCGGGCCGCACTGACATTAAACTTTCATATCAAGGCGGGGGCCTCAAACTAGTGTCCTGCGGGCCACATTTGGCCCGCGGGCCGCGTGTTTGAGACCCCTGGTATACAGTATCCATGATGTGGTTTCATATTTATGGGCTTCTTCAACAATATTTTTTCACATAGTTTCGCTGTTATCACATATTTTCATGTTATTATATGTTTGTTTTGTAGGTGACTAAAAAATAAAAATAACCCACAATAACGGTCTGAAAATGTTATCATGGCTCATTAATAATCTGTATATGGTTTTACGCTACGGGCAAATTTGACATTTATTACACTCAGTATGTTTACATGCACTAAGAGTCGCTTGTAGCTGTTTGCACTAATGTGCGTCTGTGTTCAAGTGGATGTAACTTTATCTACCATTCGAATTATCGGTCATGTGACATATATCTACTGTTAGATATAACGTACAGTACATATCAATGGAGTAAGCCGAACTTTGTGAAGTGAAAAAGTAGCCATCCCACTGCAGCAACCTATATGTGATGTGTGCAAACTGCGAGCCATTCAGGTCAAGATGGTTGTATACAATTCAATAGAGGACAACAGTTGTGCCTGGCAGGAAATCGCTTTGTGTAAGCACTTCAACTGAGACATAATTGATGGCACATCACAATGTAGCTCATAGAATTCTTTCTCAGGCACATTTGCTGCCAGGATGTGGTTGCCAGGTCTTCTGAGAGAAACAAGTGAATAGCTGTTTGAAAACAAGCCCAATAACAACAAGCGACATGGGAATTTGCAAGCATCTTTACAAAATACAAGGCCAAAATCTGGCAATGCTGGCCGAGATGCTTTGTTTATACATAACCCTTGTGAGCTGTTATGTATATGTTATATGTTTATTGGAAATAGATCATGTTGACTTGTAACTGGGACTAGGTCATTTAAAAGCAGGTTGACAAAGTGTGAGCACCCCTGACATACTATAAATAATGATGTGTTTTCTAGCTGGGGTGTCCAGTGGGGCCACAAGGGTTATATCATGATGAGCAGGAACAAACACAACCAGTGTGGAATCGCTACTGCAGCCAGCTACCCCTTAGTGTGAACAGGTATGGACGAAACACAGTTGGTACATTCCTTTCACTCCTCATTGGTTGCACTTTTTCATTAACCATTTCTTTGTTTGCTGAATTTGCAGGACCAGAATTGGGTGACAAATCATCAAGATTTGAAGTTGCATTGTTTTAGTTCAGATTTATTTTCTTAAGTAAGATTGTAAGAGCATGTAATAAAATAAATGAACAAAAAAAAACCAAACTGGTATTAGGTCTATGGTGCATAAATCATCTATTAGAATGTAGAATGATTCTATCAAAAATAGCTGTAATCTCCCCTTAGAATAACAACATGGTTGAATTTCCTGTAAATTGTCTCAAAGGTGAAAATAATAAAAGATTTAATATGTGTGACTAAAGTAACTGCCACATTTCATCATATAAATACATAGACCAGGGGTCTCAAACTCAATTTACCTGGGGGCCACTGGAGCTAGGGTCTGGGCAAGGCTGGGCCGCATCAGGTTTTCCAAAAAAACAAAAACGCATTTATTAAAAACAGAAAAATATACAAACTTTTTCAGTGCTTTGGTTCCGATTTTCTACAATAAAAGCTCTGATAAAACATTCCAATGTTCTCAAATATCTTAATTTTCATTTTTCTGCACAAAATAAGATGAAAAATAAATAAACAAATCAAGAATACAGAAAATAAGTCAATCAGTAATAAATAAATATAATAATAATAATAATAATAATAATAATAATAATAATAATAATAATAATAATAATAATAATAATAATAATAATAATAATAATAATAATAATAATAATAATAATAATAATAATAATAATTGAGACACATGCTAACTCGAGAGCTAGCGACCTAAACGGTAGCCTTCAGGTTATTTCCTTTAAACCTAAATAGCCAAAAACTCACCACTTCCACACGGATAGGGAGGATTAACAGTTATTTAACCTTTAACATGAACATTCATCAAACGTAATATTTTTTTCTGGGTACATGATACCATACAGCATCCATATCAAACTTGCGCAGGCCGCACTAACTTTCATATCAAGGCGGGGGCCTCAAACGAGTGTCCTGCAGGCCACATTTGGCCCACGGGCCGCGTGTTTGAGACCCCTGACATAGACTGAAAACAATCCACAAAGTCAAAACCCACAGCACTGTCGCATGTTGAATAAAGTCATTTTTAAAACCCTTGCACAATAAAAATAAACACAGTGCGACTCAGAATAAGACTGGAAATAGTACACAAAAAACAGCTGCAAAAAGTCTTATTTTTTTCATAGTTTGGTTGGCCCTGCGACTTATGTATATATTGCTTTTATTTCACTTTGACCACAAGAGGACGCCGTAAGCTAGTGTGCAAGTATCTTCTACTCCCATCACTGAAACTTTGGCATCGTTTAACAAGAAAATACAACATTCTTACTACATTTATAGGTCAGAAAAGTTTAAAATGCATAATAGGTCCCATTTAAGGTTTCAAAAAACAATATGCCTTTATTTATAAACCACTTTTTACCATGCCAAATACAGCCATGGAAGATAAAGGAATATGATATATTTATATATAATGAAGACTGAGCAGCTGCCCTGCACTGGTACTAAATTAGACTCATATATATTAATAATGCCATTAAATGTGTATCAAGTGATCTCATTTCTGTTTTTTTGTTTTTACGAGTAATCCAACTAAACAGCATCCCTAGAAGTGTCATTATTCTGACTGTACACGGTGCGCTGCGTCACTCATCTGTGCTCTATAAAGTCTCCACAAATAAAACTGCAAAAGCTTGAAAAGGATCCAGCTCATTTGTCACGGGCAATCAAACTTAAGTGTCTTTGATTTTACTGCGTGGCCATCAAACTAGAGTGCACATCAGCCCATGCTGAGAACAGTACTAACACACGATGTTGTACTTCTCAAAGGCTGAGAGGAGAGACGATAATTACTTCTGCCAAGGAGATGAAATGCAATTGCACTTCACAATTACACAAAAACTTACCAATTTTAATTTTGTCAAAAAGGTATGTCGGAAGTCAAGAACCCATCAAATCAGACGCAGATTTGGGATACATTTTTCACTTAATTAATTAATGTTAAGAAATGAATGCTTCACCTCAAATAAATGACTCCTTTCTTCCCCATCAGAAAACAAAACAAAAAATGGAGGATGACTAAGTGACAGTAAAACTATAACAACAAATAATAAAAAAGAAAAAAATATTTTACAAAAAATGCAACGGCACAAATAAAGGTCTCTTTGGGCCTAATGCCACATTTCATGTAACTCACCATTTAGTATAATAATGTATAGCGGTCATAATGTATTACATTTTAATGTAAAAAAAACCAAAAACAAACTTAAAACATGATTATATATTAGTGTTAAAATGCACATGTAAAAAGAGTACATGTTTGTCACACTTAAATATTTCAGATCATCAAGCAAATTTGAATATTAGTCAATGACAACACAACTGGACATAAAATGCAGTTTTAGAATTAAACTTTTTATTATTAAGGGATAAAAAAAATCCAAACCTACATGGCCCTGTGTGAAAAAGTGATTGGCCTCTCTGTTAAAACATAATTTAAAATTCATCAGTGTGGGAAATGTTATAAAGCCATTTATAAAGCTTTGGGACTCCAGCAAACCACAGTGAGAGCCATCATTCACACATTGCGAAAGCATGGAAGAGTGGTGCGGCTGTTTTGCTGCTTCAGGAAGTGGAAAACTTGCTTTAATAAATAGAACCATGAATTCTACTGTCTACCAAAAAATCCTGAAGCAGAATGTCCGGCCTCAAACTTGGGTCCCACAACAGCAAGTCCACCTCTGAATAGCTAAAGAAAAACCAAATGAAGACTTTGGAGTGGCCTAGTCAAAGTCCTGAGATGAATCCTATTGAGAAGCTGTGACATCACTGAATGACAACAATAAAATAAAAAATAAAAAAAATAAAAAAATAAAATTATTAACAAATATATTAAATTATATTAGGAAAGCAGGAAGTGAACAAATATATTAGATACTGATTGTAAAAGTACCAGATGGAGGGGTAGGATTTAATAAGCTTTGCTTCTTCCTACTCCTTTTGGACATGTGGAACTGTGAACTGATTATGGGATGCACTCAATTGTAATCTGATGCATGTTCAAATGAAATAAAACCATTACCATTACCATTACCATTACCATTACCATTACCATTACCATTCTGCAAAGATGAGTGGGCCAAAATTCCTCCCAAGCGCTGTAAGAGATTCCCTGCAAGTTATCGCAAACACTTGATTGCAGTTGTTGCTACTGAGGGTGGCCCAACCAGTTATTAGCTTTAGAGGGGTAATCACTTTTCCACACAGGGCCATGTAGGTTTGGATTTTTTGTATCCGTTAATGATACAAAGTTTGTACTCAAAACTGCATTTAGTGTTCGGTTGTGTCGTCAATGACTAATATTTACATTTGTTTGATGATATTAAATATGCAAAAAAAAAACAATAAATCAGGGAGGAGGCAAACCCTTGTCCCAACCACTGTATATAGGCCCCTTCTCTCACAAATGGCAAATAAACTGGGCTACTATTTACATTAATACATGAACAACTGGTTGGTAATTGTGTGACCCGTCCATACATAATGGATTTATCTTATTGACCAAGTTTGGTCCTTTTGCAGGAGCTACGCTGATCCCAATTAGGATTATTTGGCCTTGGCGAATATCCATGCTCTCTTAAGCTTCACTGTCATTTTCTCATTTTCTTCGCCCCATGAGGTGTCTGACATCATTTATAATCACACACAATAATGTAATTACTGAAATCACCTCAAGTGCACATCACATCAAATGTCACATTAGGTATGCTGCTGATATGATTGGAATGGAAAGTAGAGCGCCACAGAGGCAGAAGAAAAGGAATTTCAGCAACTTGTTTGCCAAAATGGGACTTTGACACCTCAGTGTGTCATCCCTGCCTCCCTTTGCAAACACAACACACCCAGTTAAGGTAGTTTAAAGAGAGATTGAACGTGGTTTGTCAGTCGAGTGTGGCTTAAAAGCAGAAAATGTCATCATCAGTGTATGTGACAGCATTCAAGCAGCCAATTAGACATGAAGATCCGTGACCGTTATCAGCGGCGTCATGTTTATGTCTCTACAAGAGGAGAGTAGTCTAGACTAGTCTCTACAAGAGGACAGAAAAGTGGGCGCCCACCAGGTGATGCCAAAGAATTGGTGTTGCTAAATCCCTATCCTCGAACATCACAAGCCAACATGCTCTCCCAAAAGCTCATTTAGTGCAAATCAATTTCAATCAGTCTGAACCTTCTAAAAAGGAAGCCAATTAGGTCGTTAGATGCCACTCCTTGATTTCCAGCATCGGCATTTGGAACTTCCAATTGGTACCCTGCAGAGAGGGACTTGTGTAAACAACATTCCCCTTCATTGGAGGACGAGCAGCATAGAAAATGAATAAATGGCACTGCAATGCAGCATGTGTACACAAGATGGAGCCACCAGGGAGGCTGACATCATTACAGCACCCCAATGAATATATTGCTCAGACACAGTTCATTAAGGGAACACTTTAAAATAATTATTTTTGTTTCAGTTGAAGCACCTTTTATACCTTTTGAGTGTTAAGTTGATGTGTGATGAGTTTAGTGTTCAAAGTAAGATGACACCGGGAGTAAGACTGTTATGTTGTTATCCTGTTATATACTGTATAATGACCTCTTGTGTTTACCAATGGACTGGCAAACTTGTTGTGAGTGTCAAAGATTAGAATACTTGGGGAATTCAACCTGTTCAACTTTGTTATTATTGGTCACATGATGAATGCTGGATTGCATCAATGAATGCATTCTGGTAATTAATAACACTCATCATTCATTCATTTTCTACTGCTTTTTCCTCACAAGGGTCGCGGGGGTGCTGGAGCCTATCCCAGCTGTCTATGGGTGAGAGGCGGGGTACACCCTGGACTGGTGGCCAGCCAATCACAGGGCACATATAGACAAACAACCATTCACACTCACATTCATACCTATGGACAATTTGGAGTGGCCAATTAACCTAGCATGTTTTTGGAGTGTGGGAGGAAACCGGAGTACCTGAATAAAATGCATGGGGGAGTACATGCAAACTCCACACAGAGATGGCCAAGGGTGGAATTGAACCCTGGTCTCCTAGCTGTGAGGTCTGCGCGCTAACCACTCCATCGCCGTGCAGCCCATCCCTAATATCATCTAGTCACCAATTAACCTAGCATGTTTTTGGAATGTGGGAGGAAACCGGAGTACCCGGAGAAAACCCACGCATGCATGTGGAGAACATGCAAACTCCACACAGAGATGGCCGAGGGTGGAATTGAACCCTAGTCTCCTAACTGTGAGGTCTATGCACCACTCAAACACCGTGCCGCCCCACTCATAATTCATTCATTCATTCATTCATTTTCTCCCGCTTTTTCCTCACGAGGGTCGCGGGGGTGCTGGAGCCTATCCCAGCTGTCTATGGGTGAGAGGCGGGGTACACCCTGGACTGGTGGCCAGCCAATCACAGGGCACATATAGACAAACAACCATTCACACTCACATTCATACCTATGGACAATTTGGAGTCGCCAATTAACCTAGCATGCAAACTCCACACAGAGATGGCTGAGGGTGGAATTGACCCCTGGTCTCCTAGCTGTGAAGTCTGCGCACTAACCACTCATCCACCGTGCCGCCCCACTCATAATTCATCTATGATAAATGACATTTTATTAATCTAATAATAAATGATATTAATAATAGCAATGATAATAATATTATGTACTACCACATATACCTTTCAATTCCATTACATCAGTGCTTCCTCACAGTGACCTTGCACTTAGTGCAGTGTACCATGACCTCCACTAGGTGTCAGCACTAGACTGCTAATAAGCATCCCAGCATGGTTTCCATCACTGAAAGTGCTTCTTCAGAGTCATACGTATTACTTTGATTATTAAGCTTCACCGGAGTACACTCGCTTGGATGACAAATACAACAAACAAACACACAAAAAAAGCAATGCTGCTTTATTGTTACAAACCAGCAAGGCCAGCGCGCCATTGTTAAGAAGACATACATCAACACAATGCAAGAGAGCGTCACACACTATTTGAGCAGAATGGCTTGGAGGAAGTGTCACTCATCACAGTGAACAACCAGGCATTGTATTTCCACACCATTTTCTCTGTTCCACAATATGCCTTTTGATGAGTATTTGTGTAGCCCCTAGAGGTATACTTTTTTTTTCCAAATCAAGGAAATTCAACTGGCCAAATGTGGCTAGTTTAAAACTTGGGAAACGACTAAGATCCGTTCTTGTCATATGTAATATCCTACAGTCTTTTAATTTGCTTAATCACCCATGAAAGCAGACATTGCATCAGACTAGTGTTTGTCTCACCTGGTCAATGAAGTGATGAAACCTCCTGGGATGAGAAGCAAAATGTCTTCCAGTCCAGCTACCATCGATTCAATGCCCTGAGAATACAATGAGCTGGATGAGAACAACATTCGTAGACGTATTTTTTTTGTGTTTTATTCACATAATCAGCTTTGACTTTAGAAATCAATGATGGAGATGTATGCCTCTTTTGTGATATGTTGCAGACCAAAAAGTATTGATAATATATTGTTAATATTAATAATAGGAGACCAGGGTTCAATTCCACCGACGGCCATCTCTGTGTGGAGTTTGCATGTTCTCCCCGTGCATGCGTGGGTTTTCTCCGGGTACTCCGGTTTCCTCCCACATTCCAAAAACATGCTGACTCCAAATTGTCCATGGGTATGAATGTGAGTGTGAATGGTTGTTTGTCTATATGTGCCCTGTGATTGGCTGGCGACCAGTCCAGGGTGTACCCTACCTCTTGCCTGAAGACAGCTAGGATAGACTCCAGCACCCCCCTGCGACCCTTGTGAGGATAAGCGGTAGAAAATGAATGAATGATTTGGGGCCTGACTGATTACGGTCAATTACGGTGTCTAATCCGCACCAGCTACAATTTTGAGGAAAAACCACATTTGTACATACTGTGTATAAACCATACCTGTCCACATTATAAAATGGCATATTGTGGCGTGCACTAGTCCGTAAGGACCTGGCAGGGCTTTGACAGGAGTCAATTATGAGCTATGAAAAAAATCACAACAAACTTGTCAATCCACTAGAAATTAGTCATTACTCAATCACACAACACCAGCAACTTAACACTCAAAAGGTATACCTCAGAAATATATAAACATTTGAAAGTTATACTATATCACATTTCATGGGAGGACGAGCAGCATAGAAAATGAATAAATGGCACTGCAATGCAGCATGTGTACACCAGATGGAGCCCACAGGGAGGCTGATATCATTACAGCACCCCAATGAATATATTGCTCAGACACAGTTCATTATGGGAACACTTTAAAACAATTATTTTTGTTTCAGTTGAAGCACATGTTTGTATCATTCTCAGGTATACCTTTTGAGTGTTAAGTTGGTGTGTGATGAGTTTAGCGTTCATAGTAAGATGACACCGGGAGTCAGACTATTATGTTGTTATACTGTTATATACTGATTAATAACTTGTGTTTTCCAATGGATTGGCAAGCTTGTTGTGAGTGCCAAAGGTTAGAATTTAACTATAAATTAGCGGCACTGTAGGACAAAATGCATGACTCAAAGTTCAAGACAAAATAATTTACAATACTTGATTATTTGAAACAACAATCTTCAAATTCAGCTATTGTAGCTCATACGAAGGCTTGCCATCCAACTTGTCAGTCACCCCAAGTGTTTTCTGGGTAAAGCGCAAACACAAAAGTACGCAAAAGCGCTACATTTGAGTCTGGATCTTGTAACATTCTGTTTTGATAAATTTAGTTTACTTTATTTGAGTGCATTAGACAAAAAAAACAGTTAAGAGTCTTGCACTGACATTATATACAAATGAATTACTTGTATAGCCAAAATGCAATGGCTATGACCTTAGAAACCTCCGCTGTTCTTTCTCGTTTTCTCTGCTTTTGCCTTTTCTTTTCAAGACTAACAAGTAAAGTCCTGCTGCGGAATCAATAGTCTTATCTATCAATTCCGTCCCTCCTAGCTTGATCTCTCCTTTGCAGAGTATCTTGGACAGAATGTACACCCAACTGCGGTTTGAGAAAGTGAAAAAAAAAGCAAGAAAAAAAGACAAATCAGCTCTGGAAAAGGCCAATTACACCCTGACAAAGCACTTTGCATGTCATTGTGTTCAGGATTCACGCTTGATTGACTGAATGGGTTCTAAAGCGGGCTGGCGAACAACATGCAGGAGAAAGGAAGACTCCCCTGATGGATTGATTCAACGGCGCACCAAACAAACAAAGACACTCACACATGAAAGTACAAAAACATTCTCTGGCAGGCTGTTAGCGGTGCAAAGGTGTGCAATCACATTAACATGCAGGCACAGAATGGAGAAATACCGGCATACTGATTTTCCACACTAAATATAAACTGTGTGTGCAGAGTGGGTGTACATTGAAGAGGGGCTATAACGCAAACTGCATATTGTATCTGCAGATCCTTGCTAAGTGAAAGCCGCACTCCTACTTCCATCCCTTTATAGTATCACTTGAGAGATAGAGGTGCATATAAAAACAGATGGATTGGTAAAAAGCCTCGGCGGGGACGACAACCACAACGACGACGACGTGTTATGTTAATGACAGGCCTCTACAAGAGATGTTAGTTTTATTGCTGTGATGTGTTGTGTGCTGGGCTTTGACTCTGCAGAGATGCACATCTTCAAAACATTCTTTTTTTTTTTTTTAAACGTTCTGTCTTGTCTATGAAAGCCACAAGCTAATGAAAAGGATGGATTCTCTGTGTGATGGTTGCAACACAAGTGAGCAAAATATACACAGAAAACTAGAACAGCACTTGCCGCATGCAGTGGAAAAGACCCGAAGCAGTATTGCTATATTGGAGAAAACTGTAGTGACTAATTAAGACATTACAGTAGAGGGAAAATACAATATGTGTAGGGTAACAATTCAATTTTTGGTGCCTGAAGGAATATAGTAGTCAAATATTTCCATGCTACCACATAATGCAGTACACTGGATAGAATGAATATATAGATTTTTTTTTACCCGCATATTTCTGCTAGTAACTTTGAGCATCACCAAATTTGCTAGTAAGTCAAATATAACAAGCGTAAATAGAATTTTTCTGTGATAGAGGGTTCAGAAAACACCAAACCTTTACACCTGTGGTTAGTGGCGGTATGCGTACCCTTATGGGTACATCAATTGCCATAGAGCAGGGGTCTCAAACACGTGGCCCGTGGGCCAAATGTGGCCCGCAGGACACTAGTTTGAGGCCCCCGCCTTGATATGAAAGTTTAATGTTAGTGCGGCCCGCGCAAGTTTGATATGGATGCTGTATGGTATCATGTACCCAGAAAAAATTATTACGTTTGATTAATGTTCATGTTAAAGGTTAAATAACTGTTAATAGTTATCCTCCCTATCCGTGTGGAAGTGGTAAGCTTTTGGCTATTTAAGTTTAAAGGAAATAACTTGAAGGCTACCGTTTAGGTCGCTAGCTCTCTAGTTTGCGAGTTAGCATGTGTCTCAAGACCCTGCAGTTGCGCAATATGTTGTAAATAAAAAGAGTATAAATGTGACTATAGTCGTGTTTTGTCATGTCTACAGGGCTCTAATAATGCTTTGTTCATTTTAATCTGAAAAATATAATTTGTCTACCCACCAACTATATGTGGTTTCTTAAGTTTTTATTATTTGCTGTTTTATTATTATTATTTTTTTTATTTATTACTGATTGATTGATTTTCTTTATTCTTGATTTGTTTATTTATTTTTCATCTTATTTTGTGTAGAAAAATAACAAATAACAAAACAAAATAACAAAAATAACAGTGGAAGGTTTTATCAGAGCTTTTCTTGTAGAAACCAAAGCGAAGTTAAAATGTTTTTTTTTTTTTAATGAATGGGTTTTTTTTGTTTTTTTTTTTTGAAAACCTGATGCGGCCCAGTCTCACCCAGACCCGAGCTCCAGTAGCCCCCAAGTAAATTGAGTTTGAGACCCCTGCCATAGAGGGTACGTGAATAAAAATGAAAAACAATTATGAGTGCGCCTGAACACCTCAAAGAGCGAGGAGACCGCAGCAGGAAAAAGACAAGTTGTTCCTTGCTCTGTGTGCATCATATCAACAAATAAGTCTGAATGATTAGATGATCAGTAAGAGTGTTTCATCTCGAAGATTTCATTTATATTTGTGTTCCGATTCATCGCTGCACGGTCTGAGTGGTGAAAACCTGTCACTGTGAGTGGAGATTCACTCAAAAATTAAGCTTTATTATTGGTTGTTTGTATTTCAGATACTATTAAAGGGATAGTTTGGATGTTTTGACATGAAGTTGTATGACACCCCATATAAGCAGGGAAGTCCGTCAACAACGACTCACTCCCCACTTTTTGTCCAGGAGTGTCCAAAAGTTTGGACACCCCTGTATTATAGGATACAACTGGAAATGGTCAGGCTAACGTCTCACGCACCATTCAGTCAAGCATAAAACCTCAATGTTTATGCTAAGTTAAGAGTCGGGGGGAAGTAACATGACGGTAGCAAGAGGTACTAAGGAGCAGGAAACATCATATCAGGAGGAAGTACCAATGAGGACAGGACGGGTTGCCTTAGAAAACCAAGCCAAGAGAAAATTTAAGTCGACAAAAGTTTCCAGCCAATCAGCATGCAGAACACAATGAGCAGGTTCTCCCTTTGCCAATCGGGGCTGCATCTGGAAACTCATGAGTATACAATACTTTGTACTGAAGTAGTAAATACAATAACACACATACAACAGAGCACCGACAGATCACTCTAACACACCACAAGGACACAGAACACAATACAGGTTCATACACAGTAAAATACAAAACACACACACACACAAAAATGCAAATTGCACTTTAAAATTATACAAAAAAAAACGCGCTGTAGCAAAGGAACGCTGTATTGCAATTAATATCAAGTGGAAGCAAAGTTGTTATGTGTCATGTGTGAATGATGCACCTGGCAATGAACTGGACAAATTAATTGATATTAATAAAAAGGGTCAATTCAATTTGAGGAAATACGGGTAAATGGCAATTCCCAATAAATAAGCAAAATATATCAATATTAAAGAGAACAAGTGGTTTCACATTCCCACATTCCAAAAACATGCTAGGTTAATTGGCGACTCCAAATTGTCCATCGGTATGAATGTGAGTGTGAATGGTTGTTTGTCTATATGTGCCCTGTGATTGGCTGGCGACCAGTCCAGGGTGTACCGAAGACAGCTGGGATAGGCTCCAGCTCCCCCGCGACCCTCGTGAGGATAAGTGATAGAAAATGAATGAATGAATGAAATATTTTGTCAGCACAGTACGCGGATGTGGAGGGCTGCGTTTACTTCAGCCCCCCACATAACTAAATACACCCCTGCTAAGCAGTAAAAAAGTATTTTTTTAACAGACCAAGAAAAGAAACCTTATTTCCTTCCTTTTAACCTTCCATGCCTTTCCCTTCTGTCCTTCAACCACCATTTTCTCATTGGCCACTTTTCCCTTTCAACTCCCACAAACTGCTGTACTTACAGTAGGTCTGGGTGATTGTTTTCTATCACCTGATGACTCTTTACTCGCCAGACGTGACTTGTCCTTTTATACGCAACCATGCGTTTGCATTTCTACTTGTTTTTTTTCGGACTTTCCTCCTCCGTTTTTTTTCTTCTCCTTTGTCCATCAATAGCACAAGCTAATAAGGCAATTAAAGCCTAATTAAAGGAGCCTTCAGATGCAGAGGGAAGGTCTCGGCCAACTTCATGAAGGGATGGTAGCGCTGTGTTTATTTGCATCTTGCTCTCTTTCGGTCTCTAAGGAGCGACAACAAAGAAGTTAAATAAAATCATGAAAGGCTTGAGAGTTAATTCCTCATTCTTTCATGCGCCAAGGTTAGGATAACAGGCTATTTAGTTCAAGTGTGTTTATCCAAGCAGCCCACTCATTGTTGTCCAAAATCAAAGGACTTGGTGCATGGTGTCGATGAGGTTACTGCGGCTTGCCGCCCGGAATCAAAGTTGCGGATTACAGGAAGAAGACGACTGTGTGGTCATCGGTGTTCTATTTAGGATGTGGGCAGCAGGTCGTCGAGATTTGTCAATGAATCCGTGCATGTTTTTGTCCAGCATGTGTACAAGGGGCATTTGTAGTCTGAAACAAAATCTTTACCCCTGATTTAGAAGGCACTTACAATGCATTAGCCTCGTGGTAATTACTAGAAACTCAATTAGGAGAAGTCGCCCAAGACCACAACCAAACTGAAGGGCTTAAGCTGCAACGCTGGTAAATGGATTGGGAGTTAATTTAGTGAGCCAGAGGGTGAAACAGCCATTGGTGACGCTTGGGGCTGCAGGAACGCCGACGCTCTGTGTGCTACGCTTCTGTTCTATCCGATGCCCCCGCTTTGCTTTTCAAGTGTTTCAATTAGATTTATGTGGAAGCGATCCAGTAATATTAACAAGCATTCATTCGTGTCTTTTTATGTATGCGATTTATCAGTGAAACAAGCGTCGGTGGAGGGATTGTGTTTATGGATATTATTTTGTACGCTCCTGAACGCGCCCCGAGGCACATTTTCTGACAGCCAGCAACCACCGTCTGTATCCTGATGCATTCGGTTTCTAGTTGCTGCTGTAATGTTGGCGTCAGTATGGCAGAAAAACGCTGACAGCAACATTTGTGTACGCATTTAACTACTCTGGACCCTCACAAATCACTTCCGCAAGAAAATGTAAAAAAATAATAGAATGAATCCAAACCTGCAGCATTCATGGTTACTACAATCTGAAAAAAACTAGCTCTAATATGACAAAAGGAAATGTATATCTTATCTTATTGCATGTTATCACCATAAATATCACCAAACAAATTTAACCATTACTCACTGACAGCACAACTGAACATGAAATACAAGTTTAAAATAAATTGTCTTAATAATTTTTGGTAGACAGAAAAATTTGTGGGAAAAAAATCAGGAATGGTAGACTTTTTCATACAACTGCAGATTTTTTGTGCTTGCTCAAAAACACATTATAATAGGACCATCTGTGTAACTCCTCTTGTAAACTCACCTCAGATTCACCTGAGAGTAAGTGATCAGTGTTATATTCTCGTGTTAAACCATGCCAAAGTTTCAGATAATGAGGTTTGCGCACTTGGCTCAAAAAACGTTCCTTTGTGACGTCACAGAGGGGCGGACTTCCTTATATATAAATACTGTGCCCTCCCCAAAGCTCTGCTTCCCCAGCAAAATAAATACATTTTAATCTGTCAATGTTATTTCACACTGGACTGCAGCTGGACTAGCCGGCAAACTTGCTTAAGCACCTTTCCAACGTTACTTGGTCATGTGGATGAGTCAGAAGGGCAAGCAGTAAGTAACAATTTATCAGTGTCCGAACTGTGTTTATTTTGTGTGAGTCATGGAGCAAAAGCAATTGTCTGTGTAGCATTATAGAGTGTGCATACAGGGAGCAGGGTTGCTAATAGCTCTGTGGGACATTGGTGGAATACATTTAAACGGTTTCGCTGGAACAACAAAATGTAAAGAATAGGTGCAGATTCTGGAAGAACTAGAAGATTTTCTGTGCTGGTTATCATGTGTAGCAGCTCAAAAGGAGTACACAACTCAATATAAAGGGACAAAAAATGAGCATAATAGGTCCCCTTTAATGCTTGACAAATATTATCAGCAAAACGGAGTTTACGTTTGCGATTATATATATATATATATATGTGTATATATGCAGCACGGCGGTCAAGTGGTTAGCGCGCAGACCTCGCAGCTAGGAGACCAGGGTTCAATTCCACCCTCGGCCATCTCTGTGTGGAGTTTGCATGTTCTCCCCGTGCATGCGTGGGTTTTCTCCGGGTACTCCGGTTTCCTCCCACATTCCAAAAACATGCTAGGTTAATTGGCGACTCCAAATTGTCCATAGGTATGAATGTGAGTGTGAATGGTTGTTTGTCTATATGTGCCCTGTGATTGGCTGGCCACCAGTCCAGGGTGTACCCCGCCTCTCGCCCAAAGACAGCTGGGATAGATTCCAGCACCCCCGCGACCCTCGTGAGGATAAGCGGTAGAAAATGAATGAATTAATGAACTATTTTGTCAGCACAGTACACGGATGTGGAAGACTGCGTTTACTTCAGCCCCCCACATGACTAAATACGCCCCTGCTAAGCAGTAAAAAAAGTAGTTTTTTAACAGACCAAGAAAAGAAACCTTATTTCCTGTTACCCTCCATCCCTTTCCCTTCAGTCCTTCAACCACCATTTTCTCATTGCCCACTTTTCCCTTTCAACTCCCGCAAACTGCTGTACTTACAGTACATATATATATATATCTTGTTTTTTTCATACCACTTTATTCCTCTGTCCTAGAGTGTGCATTACAATTTCATGCAAATGTGCCAATTATGCAAATCAGTCCAATACGTACCCAACCCACCACCACTAATAGATTACAGTCCTGTGGGAAACACGTTTGCATGTGTGAGGTCTCCAATGTTAACTTTAGCTTACGGTTAATTCTTAGCAGCAGTTACGGCACTTTTAGTCATTTTTGAAGTTCAAATATATGCATGTGTGTGGGCGAGCATGGTGAGAGCGATGCCGGGGGTGCCAGATGGCGACGGAGCGAGCTGTTCCTGACATGGCACAGAGAAGAGAGGGTCTTTTTTCATCCCAAAATCATATAGAACTAGGAAGAGGACATTTGAATATTTAGTAATTGTTCAATCGTATGTTAATAAGAAATAGGAAGACATCACTCTGAATATTCTGAACTCCTCTTTCCATGCCAGTGTTGTATTGGTCAGAATAAAGCTAAACCCATGATTGTATTTATTTATGTTTAGCAACACAACCACACGTGGAGATCGGCAGATGTGCGGCTGTAGTACACGTGCACGCCAGGTGAAGCAAGGAAGCGTACGCTGAAGTTTAAAGACATCTGGCTGAGGCAGTGTAGCACATATTCATGGTGATGTTGTCAAACGTCTGCGTAAAACAAGTTAAGTGCTAACACGGCCAGCTGAGAGGTAGCAGATGCGGTACAAACTGTTACCTTCAAGAAATGACTTGCTCATAAATCTACACATTGACTTCTTGAGACATTCCCATTAAGCATGAAAACCAGCCACAAAGCGCTAATCAATCTTTCATGCTTGTATATAAACAATACTTTTTTATTTTTTTTGCATGCACCCCAGTGTGATAAGTAGTCCCTAAGAATTGCCTCATTATTTTACAATCATTCCTACATCACCTGGCATTTATGTGTCCGCTCAAATCCTGCTGAATAGGTATTAGCTTGTTCCTCATTACTTCATAATTGCAGACTTTTTTGTGTGCCCCTTGACAGGAAACAGAAAAATGCTGAGTTAAGCGTGGATTAAGTGTCACTTGGTGAATGCAAGTCCAATATCCCTCTGTCCCGCTGCTCTTTTTTAGCTCTCTATCAAGGGCCTGAGGGAAATATGCAGCTGTTTAGCAGCTAAATGCTACGCTAGGTTGACCGGAGTTGCTAACGTTGTTGTTTAGCGCTTTTTTTACGAGGCTTGGACTTTATTATATTTCATACGAGCATAGGCACTATTTTGCTTGACTTATTTTTACACCTCCAATTATTGTATTATTTTGCATCAGGGTAAGAAACCTGTTGATCTTCCATCATACATGTAGCGATATCTAGCCATCTTCTTACACTTATCTGAGGTTGGAACGCAGGGGGAGCAGCCTAAGCTGAAGCCCACACTGTTGCTACTCTTCCCCTGTTCACATGCCAGTTGAGAGATATAGTTTGGCCAAGGTGTCCTGGGTCTTCCCCAAGGCCTCCTACCGGTCAGACATGCCCTGAAATCCTATACACCAAGAGTCTGGGAGTCACCCTGACCAGATGTCAGATCCACCTCATCTGGCTCCTCTCGATGCGAAGCAGCAATGGTGTTTTGTCCGGATGAGTGCCTCTCACCGAGACCAGCCACCCCGTGGAGGAAACTCATTTTGGCTACTTGCACCCACGATCGTTTCCTTTCGATCACTACGCAAAGGTCATGACCATTGTTGAGGGTAAAAATGCAGATCACCCGGTACACAGAGCTTTGGCTTTCGACTTTCCGTCCTCACCAGAAAGGACCACTGCAGAGTCCGAATCACTGTAGACGCTGCACCAATCAGCCTGTCGATCTCACGTTCCGTTCATTCCAAGACTCAGAGGTACTTGAACTCCTCCACTTTGGACAGGATTTCATCCCTCTGGAAACCTGACCTTTTTTTCCTGACAAGAACCATGGACTCGAACCAGGAAGTGCTGAGTCTCATCCCAGCCACTTAACATTCAGCTGTGAACTGATTCAAGGAGAGTTGAAACTCACAGCCTGATGAAGCCAGCAGAGACCCAATCCAGCAGCCAGCAAACCGGACCCCCCACCAAATTGGTCCACCAATTCTGTTCATAAATATCATAAACAAAATCGGTCACAATCGGTCCACTCCTTGGTGGAGTCCAACCCTCACTGGAAACAAGTCCGACTTATTCCCAGCAATGTGGACCGAACTCTGACACTGGTCATACAGGGAGTGAACTGCCTGAATTAGGCGGCATGGTCCCGAACACTACGAGAATACCCCCTCAACAAATTCCCCAAGAAACATAGTTGAATGCCTTCTCCAAGTCTACAAAACAAATATAGAGTGGCTGGACAAACTCTGCCGAGTGTAGAGTTGAGCCCCACACAGTTCTAGACTAGGACAAACACCAAAGTGGGTGAAGGTCATAGGAGAACATATTATAGGAGAACAGCCGGTTAATCCACCAAAGCTATGTCAGACCAAAAACAGTCCATGGGCCAGCAAAGTCTTCTCCGCTGGCCCAACCACGACCATAGGCAAGGTCCTAGCTAATCAGACTTCTGTCTCAAAACCAGCTTGCAGGGCACCAGTTCGGATTGGTTAATCAGAGCAAAAAGGCCTATAAAAGCCTGTACGGTGCATCGCGAAGCAAGGTTTTTGATACTGGCTCTCAATTATTTCTGGCCCAAACACCAAATGCACGGCCCAGCACTGAATGATAGATAATAATAAAACAAAAACACATCCACAATGTCAATAAATCAATGTGCGCCACTTAAACCCAGCATTTCAATCATAAAACAAACATAATGTAAACGAAACCCATACAGAGCTGATGAGTTAGCCTAAATGGCATTCTAATTCTGGCATGCTAATAGCATTAGCTTGGCCAGTACCTCATTTGCACAGCTAATGTTCAATTACTGTTGAATACACATAATAAAGGCAACCGTCTGTCAATATAATAGCTACTCGCCTCTTAAAAAATACATTTTCTGGAAGTCTATACTGCTGACGAGAGATGCATGAGTCATCACTGACTCGTTTCTGCATTTGCTTAGACAATAGAAAGTGTTTGAATGAAGGAAGGTTCCTGTGACCCTGATCAGAGACCCCCAGCGACCCCCATGTCCTGGAGGTGCCTGGATGCGCCAACAGCAACCCTGCAGATGTTCATGATAATCATGCAAGAATGTGTCAAGATAAGAACTCAAAAAACAATAAAAGTAATTACTCTCGCATATACACACACATATAGACATACAAATACAGCCTGTGCAACTGCCTTCACCCCCCCCCCCTTAGAGTTGCACGACCATGTAGTTGGGACCCCCAAAGGAGAATAAAAAGAGAGGAGTGTGAACTTGTCACTGGGTATGTTGTTTCACTCTCCTCGCTGCGAGTAACTTTGAGTGTTGTTTGTCTCTTCTGTATTTAAGTGTTTTTACAAGTGTCACAGGAGTTAGAACCTGATAGTTACCTACATTAAATTCAATTTGAATAAATGTTTTACTCCGTGTAAATACAACAGATGTGTTCCTTGCCTGAAATCGACTTTTCGCTTCCTGCTGGAAATACACCACGACTCGACATAATGAACAATTCACTCACTTTTTCGGGTGCAACTTGTTTGTTTGTGCACATGCGCTTCAAGTGATTGAGTATCCGATTCACCCAAATGAGTGACTCTTAAGAAATCAAGCCAGTACAAGGAATCAAATGAACCATTGTGTAGTGGTTAGCGTTCTGGTCTTAGGAGCGGATGCCTCAGGTTTGAATCTCCACTAGTAAGCATCATTAGCATTCAGAATTTAAAGGGCTGAAGCAAAAAATCAGTATGCGGATCAAAAAGATCCGCTGTGGTGACTCAGTCCGTATCATGAAACAGCTGAAAGAAGAAAAAACAAAAAATCTATACATGCAAATATCGATATCAAGGATTGAATCGTTACTAGCGCAATAATACCACTGCGTGTGTGTTTTGTTGTTCATGTATGTTCCTAAAATATTTGCCCTGTTTTTTATTCTGATCATAATCATGATTAAAAAAATCATAAAATCATTCAAATATATTGAAAAACTTCAAGTACAGTAATGTACTTGTTCAAGTACAACAAGTACCAAATGTCTAACATGGCTAATTGTCTATTATTAGGTCTACTATATTGGGTAATACAAGTGTAAAAGTGACTATAGGGATGTTAATATTATTTCTATATTTATATTATTTGCAATATCGCCTACCCCTCCTGTAGACACAACACACCCTCTGAACTTCCTCCTCATCCATATTAGCTGTCTACAAAAGTGCCTGGTCAAAATGCTAGCAGCAAAATGGAAAGAAAGAACTGGATATAACATTGCTTTGCTGAAAGTGAAACTATAAAAGTATGTGACTAGTAAAAAAAAATTACAGCATTTTAATGTTACTAGAACTGACCCCGTTTAATATAATAGTGTTGCTCTGTTGGGTCCCTTGGGTTCTAATTATGCATATATATCTATATAAGTATATATAGATATATGTGCGCATAAAGGTCATACATGAGTCGTAATGAGGAGCTTTGTTCTGCTCTCTGGTGCTTGCTAATTGAGCAAAATGCATATGACGAAGGATAGCTGACGAAAGTGCAGCAGCATTTTCAATATTAAGATTATTCTTATTGTTTTAACCTCCAATGAGTCGTAGTCATCCAGCATTCGCCTGCCTGCCGTGTACCGAGAAGGCCAATCAAGCGCTTACACAAAGAAAGGGTGGAATTATCATATTCACAGGCACAAAATGGCCCCCTTAATTGCAGCTGCATTGAGCCTGTGTTCTTCACACCTCCTCGTCACCCTTTTACATCCACCTCCTTCCATCACCAGCCTTTTTTCTGTTATTCTTTCGCATTTTACTTGATTCCTCCTCCAATCACTCAGTCATCAGCAGGCTATTGTGCGGGCCGAGGTGGGGGTGCAGGAGCTTGTCAGGCTGAAATGACGCTGCCATCATCATCATCATCAGCAACATCAGCATCAGCGTGCCAGGACTCGGCTGCTGCAGTACACAATGACAATATCAGGCTGACACACTCGGCTTGTCACTCTTTCTTTTTGTCACAATTTGTGCTGCCGTTCAGTTATTACCTTTCTGTCAAGTCTTGATGACTTTTGTGTAAAAATGATCCATCTTTTCAATTGTTCACATGTCATCATTTTATACAGTTTCTTAATGTCAACTGCTTTTATTAGCATTTTTTTTTTAAATGCGTCACCTATCTTGAGGCAGAGAAGTCTTATTTGGTACATTCAACTTGAGTCACTATAAGGCTAGATTATTCTCCCAGCCAATTAACAAAGACAAGGAATTATAACAAGGATATTATAAATAAATAGACTTTTTTATGGTCTTGGGCACTATTTGCATTTTTAGTGCTTTTGATAACACTATTAAATTGTTGAAAGCAAAACAATGCTAAAATATATATATTTTACATAAAAAAAATATATCTTATTTTTACTATTATAGTCAATTAATTTGTTACGTAAAATATATTTTCACAGCGCTAATGAGTAAAATATAAACATTTCAGTACGAGAAGAAACATTTTAAAAACTTAACAAATTAGATTCGAAGACTCAATACATTTATTTCCTTTACAAAAATAATTTAATTAAATATATTTTTATAATAATTATAATAATATTATAATTATAATTAATTATATAATATTATAATATTATTCCATCCATCCATTTTCCATGCCGCTTATCCTTGTATGTACGTTCAGTTATTATTATTATTGTACTTTCTTGATATGTGTTTTTTTAGACTTTTTAATAAGCATACTTTGTTACTACTATTGATATGTCGCTATTTTTGATCCTGCAAAGTCAAAATGGCAAAAAAAATTGTATTTTATAGTACTTTTCAATAAATATTTGTTAGAAATTTTAGTTGATGATCTATCAACTGTACTATAATATAGGGTTCTACAATCTAAGGCACAGGTGCCACTGTTGGCACACAGTGGCCTAGCCAGTGGTGCACAAACTCAGTTTTCCAGGCCTTTGGTGATTTTAATAGAATAATTACTTCATTACTTAACTTAATGATTGTGCAGTATTTCCTTCAGTGAAATCTTAGCACACACAGTAGGTTTTTTGTTTTTTTTTTAGACATTTCCTCTATTTCCTAGTGGCTTTGATCCCATAGTGAATAGTCGTTAACCCCTTTGTCACATGCTCTATCCACTCTAAGCTGGCATCTACACCAACAATGTCAAACGCCACTGTATGCTGTCACCGTTGTTGTGCGCCTGTCGTCCTTCGCCGTTACTCGCGGTTTGTCTTGCCGGCGTTGCTGAAGTAGCGACAGTATTCATATTCCAGTAAAGATGTGATGGCGACAGCATCAGTCAGTCACGCTGAACGGGAAGCTGTGAGCACAAGGAGGAGGTGGGGGCGGGGACGGCGTTGGGGGGGTGTTCTTGGGTAGGCACATTTCAGAATGTAAAAGATTCCCAGGTGGCTTACACCAGTTGTGCGTCTGAGATAAGCCGAGGTCGTGACTGCTGTTAGGTGGAATTTCCATACGGTCGGAATACTCGATGGCATGTGCCGAGAGGAATAGCAGGTGGCTTAAACCTTTTCAACGTCTGCCTTCAGCTTCGCCCTTTTTTTCTGCACAACAAAGAAAATCTGCTTGAATTGATGGATGGATGGTGTTAATAGAATTAGTCTTTCATATACTGATGGATAGAATACAATACAGCTAATTATGCTGCTTTTAATTAACTAAGTGAAGAGACTTTTTTTTTAATGGTAATCCACCATTCAAAAGGAATTCTTCAGTGGATAAGTGTACTATTTGCCTTGCTCTTAACGGCTTGCTCTAATTTCCAAATATTTCACTCACAACAAATGTAAAGAAAATTCACTTGCTCTATTTTCTTTTCTGTGTGCCCATAATTCCCATTCATAAAGTGTGTGCATGCTTTCTTTTGTTTGTTTTTTTTTGTTTTTATTATATGCATCGGACCAATAAAAATGACCACAATTTGGACACACACACAAAAAAAACAAAACACATGAACAGAAACATCAGCAGTAATTTTCTGACAATAAGGTCAAAATATTGAGAAAAAAAGCTGCAATCCAACAAAAAAGTCAGATTTTAATACCAGCGTCATATTAGAAGTAAATTAGTATTTAAATAATATGAGATTAATAATAAAGATGATTTTTATTAAGTTGCAATATACTGTTATACTAGTTTACAAAAACAAACAAAACAAAAAATAGAAGTTGTAATTGTTGGAAAATTAGGCTGTAGAAAAAGTTATTATGTTATGTTATAATACGAATCTCAAAATATTATGGGAACATTATTGGGGTACATCTTGGACTAGGACAATAACAAATAATAACAAAAGAATAATAATAATAATTATCAACTTTGTATTTATAATAACAAGTACTACTGTCGTGGCCGTACTTCACACAGTTCTGAATCCCTGATGTCGCAGCCTTTTCAGATTTATTCATTGAAACACACGAGCATAAGTCTTATTTATTTCTTAAATTGATTATTTTCTCAGATAATACAGTATATTCTACATTTGGTAATATGAGTGTAAAGGTGACTATAGGGGTGTTATTTCATGTCTAGAGGGCTCTAATAATATTAAAATCTTTATACAGCACAGTGCTTCTCAATTATTTTCTGTCATGCTTCCCCCTCAGGGACAGGAAATTTTCTGCGCCTCCGCCGATTTGAAATATTAGAGAAACTGAAAATATTTATTCATGTATACGTACTGTACAACCTGAACTTAAAAATGAAACCAAAATACAACATACCAGCATATTCAAGAGTCAAATTGAATGTTGAGTACTATAAATTTGTACATGTTGGTAGGTCTGCATTGAAATGAAAGCCCAAAGAAAGCATACCCACGACCCTTGTGAGGATAAGCGGTATAGAAAATATAAATAATGAATCCGAGTTTGCATCGTCTTGTCTGGAATCAATGAATGGTGATAAATAGGGGATGAATGGAATTTCTCAGTGTATTCTTCTTTCTCTTTGAGCTTTTCCCTTCAGGGGTCGCCACAGCAAATCAATCTCCTCCATCCAACCATGTCTTCTGCATCTGTCTCTCTCACACCAACTACCCCATGTCCTCCTTCACTACATCCATAAACCTCCTCTTTGGTCTTCCTCTACGCCTCCTACCTGGCAGCTCTAAACGCAGCATCCTTCTACCAATATATTCACTATCTCTCCTCTGGACATGTCCCAACCATCTCAGTCTGGCCTCTCTGACTTTATCTCCAAGGCCTCTAACATGTAATGTCCCTCTGATGTACTCATTCCTGATCCTATCCATCCTGGTCACTCCCAGTGAGAACCTCAGCATCCTAATCTCTGTTAACTCAAGTTCTTCTTCCTGACCAAACAACATGGCTGGTCTCACCACAGTTTTAGCAAACTGTATCTAAATGTGTTGGTTTTCAAAATATCAAAATGGCTTTTGTATCCTTTCATCTTCCAACATGCGGATCTCATTGGAATAAGTTTGACACAAAATCAACAGCGTCTCTGCTATTTGCTACCAAAGACACAATGAACCACAATCACCTCAACTTCAACATAGTTCAAATATTCCATTTAATAAAGTTTTGCCAGAATAAACTTTTGGCAGGAAATGTTAATGAATAAATTGAGTGTACCAACATCAATTATTATATGACATTGTTACCTCAATCTTCCATTTTTCTAATCACTTGGATGAGGTCTTTGGCACCCGAGGCGGAAGTTATTTAGATACACGATGATTTGTCGGCTTATGTAGAGACGTGCCTACATGCTGTATAATTTGCGTCAGCGCTGACATGACTGGCGCGCCCTATTTGTGTTTTAAATTATTTTTTGAAAAAGTTGACAGCCTATGCCTTCATTCGCCTTTTGTTCAAGTCAGCGCTGAGGGAAATCCTGCGCCAATTAAACGCAACCTGTCACATTTTACTAATGTCATTAGCTGACGCGCAAAGTGGATTTCTACAGCATGCTGACTGAGTCCTAAATATGTTCCTCTTTTTGCCTCATAAAGAATAAGCGATTCCACATGCCTGTGCTCTGCCCTTGTTCCCTCTGACAGTTTAATAGTGTGATAAATTCAGTTAGGAAGATTTGAGTTGCAACGTCATTTTAAAACAGCCAGAGGATATTTACGGCACGCTGCGGTAGCATGACTCAGCTTATTATGTATTGTGGATAGATGCAGTGGAAAACAACAACAAACGTGCCATATAGCTCAGGCGAAACTCTAATTTAATAGCGCCAGGGTGCACTTCATACATCTTGCAGATAAATCTCAACGGTGTTAACTGTGTTCAAATTGGAAGGTCTGCACAAATAGCCTCTTAATTAATAATGCTTGACAGGGCTTCTGGTTGCAAGCTAAAGGCTCATTAGAACGCACTAACTAGTCCCTGGTAGCGGAGATGTTGGTCTCTAATAAAGAATGGACTAATTGGCTGATTACATTCACAGACAAAGCGCACAAGCGCCTTTTTACGCGGACCTCATTTAAAAAGGCCACGGTTTTAGAATACGGGTCGTGAGATTGCGGTCACGCTAAAGGAGGCTTCATGTGAAGGAGAAGACCACATGATGAAAAAAAGACTCTTAGTGCGGCAATTTAGTAGGATTTCATACAAAAAGTGACCTGGCTTGTGTTCACCCCGCTCTTCAGCATTCTCGGCCTATGGCGTCACTTTTTGAGGACGGTCGGCACGGCGGTCGAGTGGTTAGCGCGCAGACCTTACAGCTAGTAAACCAGGGTTCAATTCCACCCTCGGCCATCTCTGTGTGGAGTTTGCATGGGTTTTCTCCGGGTACTCCGGTTTCCTCCCACATTCCAAAAACATGCTAGGTTAATTGGCAACTCCAAATTGTCCATAGGTATGAATGTGAGTGTGAATGGTTGTTTGTCTATATGTGCCCTGTGATTGGCTGGCCAGACCAATCCGCTTCTCACCCAAAGACAGCTGGGATAGGCTCCAGCACCCCCGCGACCCTCGTGAGGAAAAGCGGTGTAAAATGAATGAATGAATTAATACAATTTCAGGTCTTTTTTTTCCAGTCAGGGTTCACCACAGTGAGTCAATTGCATTTTTTTTTTTCGGACGCAACCCTCACATTTATCCAGGATTGGGACCGGTGGTGGACTTTTTAAGGCGGGAATCAAACCTATGCAAACACATCTCCACAAAAGACTGCAGCATGTGCCATTACACCAGAAGGGAAATGCAACTCATTACTACATTGGCCCAGGTCAGAAATATATAGAGCAGGGGTCTCAAACTTGCGGCCCGCGAGACGCTACTTTGAGGCCCCCACCTTGATACCAAAGTTTCATGTTGAAATGACAGCTTAAAGCTGTGTGCACACCGGACACAATTAACATGATTTTGCCCCGCCCATACTGTTACCCTACCCTGCTACCCCGCCCTGTTTTGCTTTGGATTAGCAATGAAGCTAAAGGCTTATGACGCTGGGTACAAATAAATGCAGGAAATGATTTGGAATAAAAGGGAAAATACACGTCAAGATAAAGCATCTCATCAAACACGTTAAAGTTACGACGTTGCTCCCAGATGGAACTGAGTACGATGCTAACTTGCTAATTAGGTCAAATTATTAAGTTTCATTAATGTTCATGTTAAAGGTTAAATAACTGTTAATACTGTACTTATGAATCTGAAAAAAATAATTTCTCTACCAACTGTATGTGTTTTCTTATGTTTTTCTTATTTGCTGTTTTATTATTATTTTACTTATTTATTACTGATTGATTGATTTATTATCTTTATTCTTAATTTGTTCATTTTTTTAAATCTTATTTTGTGTTTAGAAAAATAAAAATGAAGATATTTGAGAACAGTGGAATGTTTTATCAGATATTTTGGTGTGGAAAACCAGAACCAAAGTACTGAAAAAGTGTAGGGTATAGCAGAAGCAAAAGCATTGAAGATAGTTTTTTTTATTGATTTTTTTTCCAGTTTTTAAAAAATGCGAAAAAAAATTTTTTTGAAAACCTGATGCAGCCCGGCTTCACCCAGAACCAAGCTCCGGTGGCCCCCAGGTAAATTAAGTTTGAGATCCCTGATATAGAGAGAGGAGCACCTGTATGCATTTTACAATGAAAGTGCAAGCAAAACCAAAGCTACGTGTGGGACGCTTTTGGCAAAATTTGATACTCTGCTCCAACTTCTGTAGTCCCAGTTGTGAGCTAAATAAAGGAAAAATGAAAGCTGGGACAAAGAGTTTGCAGGAAAACAAAAGAAGAACGCGAGAAAAAACAAAGTAGTGTAACTGACCCGAAAGAAAGTCTTTGACAAGGACCCGTGCGGCTGGCAGCAGAGGTGCAGGACTCTGACACCGGAACCGAGCGCACGGTCATCCATCACTGTGGCAACCCAGCCTGTCAGTGCTGCGAGCTTGGGGGACGTAGCGGCAGTGCCTGGGCAGATGGGAAGGGAGGATGAGACCCAGAATCCTCCTTTAGCGGGTCTGAGACATGAAGACAGGATGGACGCCAGGATGAGTACACTCACACACACACACACACACACACACACACACACACACATGGACATTAAAGTCAAAATAGGGGTTAAAATGTGTGGCAACCCCTTGACCTCTTATGTCTCGGTGTCCGGTCCACAGACACAGACTGTCTGGAGGAAGAAGATGCAGCACATCCATCATCACAGCCCTCCTGTCGCTGCTGAAAAACAATGTTTGGCTGCAGCCGTACACCGTGTGTGTGTGTGTGTGTTCAAATCCGTGGACTTCCCGTGTCCTCAGCCATGGTTATAAGGTGTCAGATTTAACTCTTTCTGATATTACATATTGATTTTATTATAAGACCCTATTTGTTCTCATATTCTGGGCTCTAGTGAGTTTTACTGTACATGCAAATTAGAAGTTGGTGCCAAACTAGGTTTTTCTTCCTGTTACTCACATACATCCAAACCCTGCAGTAAGTGCATGTGTGTTGCTATAAATGTGACCCCCAAGACAATGGTTCTGAACTGGTTTGGCTGGGGGACTCACCATTACCCTTCAATGACAAGCAACGACCTACTTTGCAGATTTTTTAAATGTAAATTTCTTAATAAATCACAAAAAAATCGAAAAAGTCTGATTTTGTAGTACTTCCCATTTTGCCATGTTCTGTGTTCTCCTGCTTTGGGTTTATTAGCCACACCTGTTTTCCGATCTTAGTTACACTTCTATTTAGTTACGGTGCAGGTTTTTTGTATGTGTTACTGCTCTTGTTGGTATTCTGTTGCTGCACAATAACAGAAATTAATAAATATACATTTTTACCTACAATCAGGTTTCATCTATAGCATTCTGGGGTCGCCGCCACAATGCCAAAGCCCAGACGTGACATTCATTCATTTTCTACCGCTTTTTCCTCAGGAGGGTCGCGGGGGGTGCTGGAGCCTATCCCAGCTGTCTTCGGGCGAGAGGCGGGGTACACCCTGGACTGGTCGCCAGCCAATCAAAGGGCACATATAGACAAACAACCATTCACACTCACATTCATACCTATGGACAATTTGGAGTCGCCAATTAACCTAGCATGTTTTTGGAATGTGGGAGGAAACCGGACTACCCGGAGAAAACCCACGCATGCACGGGGAGAACATGCAAACTCCACACAGAGATGGCCAAGGGTGAAATTGAACCCTGGTCTCCTAGCTGTGAGGTCTGCACGCTAACCACTAGACCGCCGTGCCGCCCCCAGACGTGACAGAAAATGCTTAATTTAAACCAAAAATATGTAACATTTGCCTAAAATGCATATGTTTTCACTAATAACAGGTCATATTCAACTACAAAGCAGCACAATTTATTGATTGATATATTTTTGCATCAGAAAATAATTCCAGATCATTCAATAATCTTGACCTTGTTGATGGTCGTAGTTGTTTAAATGTTTGGTGTGGTTTTGTTGTGACGCTGAGAATGATACAAATAATAAAAAAATATTACTATCTTCATTTGTGTCCCAGAATTGACTTTCGATTTGGAAAAAATCCCATTAAATGCAAATTTATCAGGGATTAGTATGAGGACTTGTTAGAGGATTAACATAGATAAACAGCTCGAAACTAGAGTAAATAACCAGGCTGCTAAATATCATCCTATCTGTGATTGGACATCTTTATGAAAAGCTGCTGTAGTTAAGGTCAAGTCCCTCAGGTGAATTTCTGTGTTTTTATTTTTTTTTTTGTAGTTGTTATGAATAATTACATTTGTTTAATACAGAATAAACAAGCCACGCAGCACAGCATTCCTTTCCACCAATTACTTTCTCTGTCAGATGTGTTCCAGTTTGTGTCACAGTGGTGCTAGCGGACCACTTCATTTCATTTCGATACAGTAAGTCACTGCGTTTGCACTGGATGGGAGATTAAAATGTAACTGAGTTTATCGTCTCTGCGGGGAAAGGCAATCATCCCAGTGTCTGGTATGGTCGCGTAAAATGTGATATTATTGATATTGCCTTGCTGTGTCACTTTGCACTCAAGTAATCCTCTGAGATGATGACTGATACTCCAGGTGGTGCTCCTGTCAAGGACCACGACTAAACCCGGTCCTCCAGGGCCTGTTGGACCATAGACACGGAGGACAGTAGTATAAAGAAACATGTTGTTATGGCTGGGAAGACACAATGAAATGACATGATATGCACATACAGGGGAACCTTGGTTAGCGTCATTAATTCGGACCAGAAGACCCGACTTTAACCAAAATGGATGTTAACCAAGAAATCACATTAAGCCGTTCCAGACAGCCAAAAATATTAACAAAACAAGTTTTCAAGTCTTTTTAACTACCAAAAATCTCCATTTGGGCAGAGGATCGTCCCGTGTCTTCATCAATACTCCTGCTTGGGGCAGGTGACATTTTTTGGGTCTATTGACTCTTTGGTTTCATAACCCTCAGAATCTTTGAAGAACTTTCAAATGACTGTCTTTTGACCTCAGCAGCAATGATGCAATGTGAAAAACCCTTGCTGATGCAGCTCAACAATCTGACCATGTTCAAAGAGAGAAAGCTTTTTTGCCTTTGCCATGGAGGAATCATGGCAGTGAATACCAGGCAGAAAATAACAATGATTTGACATTTTTGCCAAGATTTTTGCCTTCTAAAGACTGTGATCTCAAACATTCGAAACAACCCGTTTCCCTTTGCTGCATTTTGTATCTCTACTTGAATCTTTGCTTACAGCCTCCTTAACATCCAACAGTGGAAAATGTTAATAATTTAATTATTAACATACTTCTAATTGTTAACATACTTCCATAAACGTCCATAACCACAATTTTGTTGTTATTGTCATGTCATGCCATGAGAGGCAACAGTCAGAGGGACATCCATCCATCCATTTTCTATGCTGCTTATTTTCACAAGGGTCATGGACATGCTGGAGCCTATCCCAGCTGACTTCGAATGAGACCCTAGACTGGTGGCCAGCCAATCACAGGGCACATATAGACAAACAACCATTCACACTCACATTCATACCTATGGACAATTTGGAGTCGCCAATTAACCTAGCATGTTTTTGGAATGTGGGAGGAAACCGGAGTACCCGGAGAAAACCCACGCATGCACGGGGAGAACATACTAACGCCACACAGAGATGGCCGAGGGTGGAATCGAACTCGGGTCTCCTAGCTGTGTGACGTGCGCGCTAACCACTCCGCCGTGCAGCCCTATAGCACATTTACAATCCACCTAATACCTATGGACAATTTGGAGTCGCTAATTAACCTAGCATGCACGCACGAGGAGAACATGCTAACCACTCTTTGACCGTTCGACCAGTCAGAGGGATGTATAATACATAAATTGCTATCCTGCAAAAAGCTCAAATTGTGCCTTGTTCCAAATTAAAAAAAAAACTAACTCTGGCAAAATGGCTTTACTTGTTTCTTTGGATTGAAAATAACTCACAACATTCGTGGATGTTACGCTTTTCATTGTACACTTCACAGTATTTTACCCTCCAAGTTGCCTTTTGTACAACAGTGTGGCATTTTACTTACTCGTTTACTTAATCCCCACTTCAGTAAATAATGAAAATGAATTGCATGACAAAGAACACAATTGCTTTGATTGATTGGACACACTTGCTGCTAATTGCTACCATGAACAATGAACACTATACCACGGAGTACTGGCGTTAGCACATACATAGTTAGGTAGTTGCTGAATAAAATATCCTGTATTGCTACTATTAGTATGTCACTCACATCCTGCTGATACACGCCTAATTAGCCTCAAGCTCAGAATGGGCACAGTTCCAATTAGTGGTCGATGTGCCCTTTTCAGCACACAACAGTCATTCTGGTGTGAGTGTTGCCGTGTGTGTGTGTGTGTGGGTGTGTGGTGGCAGCTAGTGACAAAGCATCAGCTGAGGCTGATTTTTTTTTCTTCTTTCTTTTTTGTTGCTCAGGAGCAGTCGTGTCAGGCTCGCACATTTACAAGTGGACAACAAATAATGACTGTCTCAAGTACAGCATGCGGCTTGAAGATATTATGACAAAAACAAGATAGCTGCCAGTTTTTACTATTTCATTTTGCTGCTCGGGACAATGGCCATGCAAAGATAAGGAATTTTTAAAACATATAATTAAACTAATGAAATCCAAACTAGCTACATTTAAGGCCAGTGAAATCTTTTAATAATAAAACATAAAAAGTTAATGCATTATAATACTGAGGGAAAACTAACTTGCCTAAGTAGGCAGGTGTCAAGCAGAAGGGGTTGGAGTTGCAGATTCACGGCCAGCAAGAGAAAAATATGTTCATCTGTCAAGGGCACACCGGGCTGCTTTGTGAGCATGAGCGAAGCCGGACTATCCGCCAAACTGTTGTTGAAGTACTACGCATTTCCGATGTTTGTTGGTCGTGTTGAACAGTCAGAGAAGCAAGCCGTAAGTCAGAATTAATGACTGTTCTGTGTTTATTTTGTGTAAATAAGTGGACAAAATGAGCTCGGCTGCTGTCCGGAAGTCCTCGGGAGCTAAGTAAATTAAACAGACCGGCGGGAAAAGCAGAAAATGTAGGGTATGCACAAGGAGGTGCAGAATCTGGAAGATCTCAAAAATCTTCTGTGTGGGTTATTGTGTGTAGCTGCTCTATAGGAGTCCATAACTCAATACAAAGGGCAGATGATTGAAATGAGCATAATAGGTCCCCTTTAAACAAAGGTATGCTGAAAAATACTGTGTATTCCAGAATTATACTAAAAGACCTGTTTCGGGGACCACAAAATGGGTCAGCAATATAAAACTGGAGGTTGATCAAGCCTTGGCAGTTGGTGCAACTAACTCAAAGTTCTGGCGTACTTAGTACCTCCTCTGCCTGCATAGAAACAGTGTTCGGAACACACTGCGGTACTGTATCCTCGTGAACATCGGTTCAACAGTATTGTACTGGAGAAAGTAATTTGTTGTTACAAAAATTCTCTTGTCGTTTTTATGCTTTTTTTGAATTTGACTTCCGTTTTTATTATGTAGGGTACCACCCGCTGCTGTATTTATTTAAAATATTCAGGATTAAAGATTGTTAATGCACAAGATAATCATCGCATGTATTTGTTCATATAGCGCACATGCACAGCGCAATGAACAACTTCATGCTCTGTGCTACATGCTGTAGACTCACTCAATTGTGAGGGTGAGGATCCCATTGTTTTAATTTTTATTCACCATTTTTATTACATCTTTGTAATCGTTTTAATTGACTTTTTTCACAAAAAGGTGGAAGACCGAATGGAGATGGACGGACTGTTTAAAAAAATAGACTAAATCCTAGGGAGGAGAGGGTGTATGTGGAATGTCAGCCCCCCAAAAAGGCAGGATTTTATGTCCATTGTTTGACATGTTGAGAGATTTAAAACTTTAAAGCAAGAGTGTCCTCAGCAGAGAAATATCAGTGTCAAAGCCTTCAAGTGACACATCTGTCATCTGGATGAAAGCGTTGACGTGCTGTAACAATCGTCTTCTACAAGGATGTTGGAATATTGCATCACCTCGGTGGCAAAGTTAGCTCAGAATCAAGATTGTCTCACATCTGCAGTGAAAAACTGTTTCAATTTTTTTTAGTTTTTAGACATTTCTTGCACTTCTGTGACTTACCTGTCAATTAGCTATTAATTGTGTTTCTTGTCATGTTCTGTCCCCTACCAATAACGTTTTCAAAAACCGCCCCTCTATTATTGTGTTAAATTATGCCGTAGAGGTTTGCGATACTCAACATGCCTGTGGAGCATGTATTTCAATGGGAAAGATCATATAAGATAAGATAACATGAACTTTGTTCGAAATTAAATGTTTTAAAACCTCACCAAATGTGCTCTCTTCTATTGTGGAGTTGCATCATCACCTCTTGGTGCCTCTTAAAAGATGCATAAATACGTCTTTGGTGGCGAATGATTTCATATGTGAGTGCTAGAGGTGTAACTTGATAGGTATTTACAGAAGAATATGGAGTTCCCACAGGCCGAGTGGTTAGCGTGCAGGACTCACAGCTAGGAGACCCGAGTTCAATTCCACCCTCGGCCATCTCTGTGTGGAGTTTGCATGTTCTCACCCGTGTATGTGTGGGTTTTCTCCGGGTTTTCTCCTCCCACATTCCAAAAACATGCTAGGTTAATTGGCGACTCCAAATTGTCCATAGGTATGAATGTGAGTGTGAATGGTTGTTTGTCTATATGTGCCCTGTGATTGGCTGGCGACCAGTCCAGGGTGTACCCTGCCTCTCGCCCGAAGTCAGCCTCACCAATCCTGGTGAGGATAAGCGGTAGAAAATGAATGAATGAATGAATGAATGGAGTTCCCACATACCCTGTGGAACTGCCTCGCCGTGTAGTCACACATCCACTGCCCTGCCTTTGGCTAGCTTGTGTTTTTCTCTCTTACTTTACCAAAAACGAATCAAACTGTGACCTTAAAATTGAGGCCAATATCGATCCGGTAGCAGCGTGGAGTGTTAGAAAAAACTTGATCAAGTGGTATTACTCAAACCGAGAATAATAGCCAGTACAGTACGTGTGAGAAAAAAACATTTACATGGGGTATACTTTCATCAACAATAGTTATAATGGAACGAGGCTCCACGTGCACAACGAAGCTTTTCAACCCACCATTACCTCCCACCACCAGGAAGTAGCTATTTTCTCTTCCAGCCTATAACTTTGTGTGCCATTCCATGGGAATTCTCACACTTTTCAATTGTGTCAAACAGCGGTGGATGTTTCAGGAAGCTGCTGTGTTACAAAACTCCTGGCTCAAATAATGGTAATGGTAATGGTAATGGTAATGGTAATGGTAATGGTAATGGTAATGGTAATGTAATGGTTTTATTTAATTTGAACATGCATCAGATTACAATTGAATGCATCACGTAATCAGTTCACAGTTCCACATGTCCAAAAGGAGTAGGAAGAAGCAAAGCTTATTAAATCCTACCCCTCCATCTGGTACTTTTACAATCAGTAACTGTTACATTTGTTCACTTCCTGCTTTCTATAATACAGTTTGGGTTTTTTTGTTTTGTTTGTTTTTTTAATAATGCACCTCGTACCGAAGTACGAGGTGATATGAGCATCCAATGCCATAATGGGTACCATAGTAAGTGTCAATATAGTGATATATATAGCACATCATGACTGGTTCAAGACTCTTCATCCTTGTATTTAGCAAACATCAACTGCTTGTATTGTTTCTTGAATTGGCTCATTCTTGAATTTGCGGTCCTTACTCAACATACTATGCGACAATGTTGGTCGTATTCAACGTCACCGGTTCTGTGCCATCACCAGAAACTGGTTTTGCAACTTCAATGTATTTTTCGGATTTTAACGCAAAACACAGCCACACGGCTGACATCACTAATACTGTAGATTTTAGATGCCGATATAATCCAATACTGGTTTTTAGGCTGATATCACGGACACCGCTAGTGATTATGACGCACCGTTACAGCCCAACTGATTTAGATTTATGTTGGCAGTTGGACACTACTAATTGACCGTTTTCTGGGGGGAGATCAAACCCTGAAAGGGGAAAAAAAAAAATCCACTGATGTCACTATGACACAAAACCAGAAAGAGATTTTTGAGGTTTGTTTTTGCTCCTCTTTTCTTTTTCCTAGGTGGGTCAGCTCATTCATCTTAAGGCCTGCTGAGACGTCAGAGCAGCGCCTGGCTCAATCGATCAGCTGGTCAACTGCCCTGTGTGTGTGTGTGTGTGTGTGTGTGTGTGTGTGTGTCGGAGATCTGACTCAGGGATTTTCTTAACAGAACAGCATCGGACTTTTGCCTCTCACGTATCACTTTTCTGTCTTTTCCTCATTTATTTTACCCATTCTTCTAATTCCATCACCATCATCATCATCATCATCATCATCATCCTATAATCCCTTGCAAATGTTAACTGGCTGATATTTCAAACCTGCATCACCTCTCTTTTATTCTGCAATCCTCCTTCTTTGGTTGACAGCAATACGTGACGATTTAGCTTTTCATGTTTCTCTGGTGATGGCTAATTAAGCTGCTTGTCACACGAGGAGGTCAGTATTATATTGGGGACGTGGGATGGGGGGGGGGGCACAAATCACCATAATAGGTCACCCTTGAAGTTTAAAAGAAATAAATTCAAGGCTAACTGATTTGCTCGCTAGCTAGCGGTCGTCTCGAGTCAATACAGCAAGCACTGTTACTGTATGAAACCAATATGTCGTCCTTTCAGAACCACTACGAAAGGACGACAGACAGATAAAGGGAGCGAAAAGGGATCAGTATAAACGTGTTTGTAAAAGAGATTTATCAGGATTCTTTTTCTGAATTTATTTCAGCCATGCACACTTAATCTATCTCATATATACACTTACAATACAATCCACTTACAATATTTATATATATATACTTACATATATATACACACACACATACATAAAAGGACACACACAAAAGGAGCAGGAAGAAGCAAAGCTTATTAAATCCTACCCCTTCTCCACGTCAGAGCAGTTACCAATTTAATAAGTGATTTTTTCCACACATATTAATAATCACAGAATCTTACATAAGACAAAACAACAAAAGAAGAGTGGGAACATCGGACACCCCGGCAAAACCCCAGGACATTGCCGTAGCACACCACCAACCCCGCCAGCCAACCCACCCACCCAGCCCCGGCCCCTGAGTGCACCCACACACCCCGCTGCCCTCCAATAAGAAGCCATTTTGGATGGACCTACAAGTATGTGATCCCTGGGCGGGCCTACATTTGGATAGATTTTTGTTCTGTCGTTCAACAGACCGCTTCATCGTGCCATCAACATGTGGTCAACGTGACACCCGATGTCCAACCATCAATGTACTTCATTATTGTACCACACGGAATGCTCCCAGAAGAAGCACCCACCAAGCCCGGTCCCCCCAAGCGCCATCTACGGCTGTTGAGGCCCCAACCCAGCCAGAGAGCAGCAAGAGACCCGAGACGCACACCCCCAGTAGCCCAGGGAAGGCCAGACAAGACAAGGCAGGGTCCACCTGACAAGGCCACAGCACACCCCCGCCCATCCCAGAATTTCACTTTCCCGACATCACCCACCCCTCATGTTGTCTGCCTATAAATTATATTATAATATAATATGTAATATAAATTATATTACCATGAAGTAAACCCTAATATATATAAAACAAAACAAACCACAGCTAATCAGAACAGTGCAAAAATATGTTCTTCCATAAGCTTAAGGGACAACATGTCAACTAAAAAAAGTCATTTTAAAGCGCAATAGCGTGAGCGTGTCCACATTTGCATGCACATGAGGGTGTCGGCGCTTGGTAGCAGCTGCTTCCCAACGCCGCTCATTGATAAGAGATGAATGACAGTAATTAGAGCAGCAGAGGTAGCTAATAGCAAGGGTGAGCACAGCGTATATACTGTACAGAAATTTGATTCTGCATTAGAAAGTGACTCAATTACATTCAAGCTTGACGTGTCCACCATACATACTGGAAAAGAATTATTACACAATGTTGCAATTAATTGGTCTGAAGGTCAAAAAAGAATGTACAGTGGTGTGGAAAAAGTATGTGAGGCATATTTAAGAGAAATGAAGAGGGATCTGGAGCTGAATCTAATGTAATCTAATCAATGGTCAATTATTGGTAATGGAAATCGGAGCATAGAAAACCTATTTATGACCTATCTAAATATGTTTTTTTTCAATTATTAGAGCCACCTAGATGTGAAATAACACCATTAACGTCACCTTTACATTCGTATTACTCACGTCGAGGGTTTAAGGGTTTGGTTTTAGTTTGCAGTGGGTTATGGCGTTTTTTTAGTTTTTTTTTAGTACCTGTCGTGGGTGTTTGTATGTCAAATTTCAGCAACATTACTGACACCTACTGACCTGTGTAGACTACTACATATCATTCACAGCGGTGAATGCGTCTGAATGGCGTCAAATGTTTGTTTGTATTTTACTTCATTTATTCAAACCGCCAATTGGTGAGGGATTACTGTACAGTATAAAACAATAAAAAAAGAGGGTGTGTGTTTATTATTGGGTGTTTAGATTATCTTTGTTAGTTAAAATAATAAACAAAAATAATCATACATGCAGTGTAGCCCTTTTAAACAGCTAAAAATCCCCCCAATTTAACTCATACTTGTTATGTATATTACATATTTTGAGTTGAAGTAGTTCAAAAACAACTGATTCACTTAAGTAGAAAAACATAATATTTTTTTCATCAACTCATTCAATACTGAAAATGGATGTCTACATTTTTATAATCCCCAACGCACGATCCCAACAACATTTTTTTTTTGGGCAAGAGTCAAAAACAGGTGATGACGCAACTCTCCACTGATGCATTTCTCTTCAAAGCAGTTTTAAGCCATAAAAACAGCCGTAATCACACATGACAGGAAGAAAGTCAGAGAGTGTGGAGGAGTGTAACGTGCAGAAGGTATTGTTGGGAAATTTTGACACGTGCACACACATACTGTAGTTCAGTTCCAAATGTTGATTCATTCATTCATTTTCTACCGCTTATCCTCACGAGGGTGCTGGAGCCTATCCCAGCTGTCTTCAAGCGAGAGGTGGGGTACACCCTGGACTGGTTGCCAGCCAATCACAGGGCACATATAGACAAACAACCATTCACACTCACATTCATACCTATGGACAATTTGGAGTCGCCAATTAACCTAGCATGTTTTTGGAATGTGGGAGGAAACCGGAGTACCCGGAGAAAACCCACGCATGCACGGGGAGAACATGCAAACTCCACACAGAGATGCCCGAGTGTGGAATCAAACTCGAACCCGGGTCTCCTAGCTGTGTGGCCTGAGCGCTAAACACTCCGCTGCCCTGCAGACCCAGTTCCAAATGTGAAAATGGTAAATAATTCATGGAGAATATTTGTAAATAAATTGTTATTTTGATGTAAAACACCCCTTTTTGTGTTGTTTATGCTGTGATATAGTTGTTTAGATATTTGAGCAAAATAGGAAAGGGAAAGTTTGAACTTTATTTTTCCACAAAAAAAAGGTTTCCTACCTTTTCTAGTCAGGAACTGATATTTACTTGAAACTTATGTATGTTTTATTGAAAGACAGGAATAATCTCTCTTTTGGTAGACGTCCATCCTTATATAGATAGAGAACACATTATTCTCTGCGCCATGAAAGATCAGTGAAAATTGTCTAACATGGCCCGTACTGAAAGGGTTGTCTTTAGAAAAATGTCTGGGATTGAACAAGTTACGGGTAAATACATTTTAAGGATCACATCAAAATGTACATCAGTGTACAAATATCAAACCTCCACAGCTGTGGTGGCATGTGAAATCCTCAGTTAATAAAAAAAAAAAAAAAAGAAGTATCCACACTCAAATCCCCAAACAGCGTCCGTCGAACTGCAAAAAAAGGCTTAGAACATCCAAACACATTACACGCTCCATTAAGTGGTCGACCAGGACTGTGGGGACAGTTTTGTATGTCGGCTATGAATCACATCATTTCCATAGCTGCGGAAATCAGACATGAAAGAATCATTACACTCGGCAAAGAACGTCAGGGGCCATTAGCACATGTGATGCTCTCAAATCAGTCAGTGTCAAACTAACTTTAAAGCCCGTCTAATTCAGCGGAGAAAGAGGGGGTTTGATTCAATGAAGATCAAGCTGTGATTATTTCCTTTTCAAAAAAGAAACAACAGAATGAGGCTAAAGTGATGAGAGAGATTAGATGCGGGGGGGAGATCAAATAGATAGTGATAGGGAAGCCTAGTATATAGATTTCAGTGTGTATGCGTGCATGTTATACAGTAGAATAAGAAGGAGGAGGAGAGCACATACAGATTGTAAGACACTTAGAAATAAACATGAGATGAACAGAAGGACATTTAAACCTTTACAAATAATTGATCATCTTTTTTCCTTGTCATTTGTAAGTTTACAATGTGTCCACGGTTATTTTGAATGGTGCATATAAATAACATGTATTATGAATGAATGAATAGCTAGATGAAGCAGCTTCAGGCTGAACTGAAGCATGTCAACATGAATGTCGACATATCCTAGAAAGGGGTTCAAATATATTCAACGACCTGAGCCATGTCACCGTGCATAGAATGAGGAGAATGTTACATGTAATGCTACATGTGATATGAATTTCAGCCAATAGGGGATGAAATTATGGGAAAAATTTTGATTTTTTAAAGATTTTTTTATATATAAATTGCAGACTGAATGTGGAAATGTATACAATAGTTGTGGGTCATCGCTGCTTCACTCTATTGTATTTTTAAAAAAAAGTAATAATTAGGAATGCTAAATGATAAAAAAGTAATCAGATTAATCAGTTACTTTTAATTAATCATGATTAATCACCATTTGGGGCGGCATGGCGGTCAAGTTGGCGCTCAAGTCGAGTGGTTAGCGCACAGACCTCACAGCTAGGAGGACCAGGGTTCAATTCCACACTTGGCCATCTCTGTGTGGAGTTTGCATGTTCTCCCCGTGCATGCGTGGGTTTTCTCCGGGTACTCCGGTTTCCTCCCACATTCCAAAAACATGCTAGGTTAATTGGCCACTCCAAATTGTCCATAGGTATGAATGTGAGTGTGAATGGTTGTTTGTCTATATGTGCCCTGTGATTGGCTGGCGATCAGTCCAGGGTGTACCCCGCCTCTCGCCCAAAGGCAGCTGGGATAGGCTCCAGCACCCCCGCAACCCTCGTGAGGAAAAGCGGTAGAAAATGAATGAATGAATGAATGAATGTTGAAATGTATACAGTAGTTGTGGGTCAAACATCGCTGCTTCACTCTACTGTGTTTAAAAAAAGTATTAATTAGGAATGCTAATTTATAAAAAAATTAATCAGATTAATCAGTTACTTCTAATTAATTAATCATGATTATGTATATAGTATTAGAGTATATGCCCATTTTTACTGTATTTTACAGAAAGAAAGATACTGTAAATGACAGGATAATAATATATTTGTACGTATTAACAGCTCCAAATGAACTGTAAATTGAAATCAAGCTAAAAGTACCACGTAACTTAAGTTGAATTCACATGTTTTTCATGTATTTTCTGGGGTTTCTGAGCATATGAAAATGCAGCAAATTGTACTTCCGCATTCAGACTTACAAGGTGAGTGATAAGAATATCCAATTATTGTTTTTCTGTTTATTTAGACCGCACATAAACGCATAATAAAGTCATTGTTGTGATGTTCGGAGTGTCCCTGAATGCATCTTGTGGGAGGCTAGTGACAATGAACAGACTGGAGACGTGTTTGTCTACTGTATGGTGTCGGAATTGCACTGCTGTTGATGTCTTAAGGTCAGAGTAAAGTTATCAAAGAGCGTTATCAAAGAAAGTGTGACTCTGTGGGGAGCTACAAAGTGCCACCATCTGTCGGCATGATGGAAAGATGGTGATGTGTATGCATTAATTGATGCGGATGCATTAATGCTGAAAAAATTATGCAATTAATCCATGGTTGACTATGGCCCATTATTAGTAAAAAAAAATATTGAAAGTCATAATGTATATAGCAGACTGGCTATGAGGCATCAGTAATGACACCTGAATACTGCAGCCACGTCATGTACTTCAAGTTCCCCTCTCATTCTGTGTGGAAGTGGTATGGTTTTGGCTTCTTACTTTGTCCTTCTTCCCCACTAACTAACTAATTAGCTTGCGAGTTAGCATGCTAACCTTTAGCATGCTAGAACAATTACAACAAGCTCTGACTGACTTATGTTAAAGTGAACTATTGTGGCAGCCTCTGTGGGTTATGCACAAACAGCTCTGGAAAACATGGTAGCTAATATGTAATGCAGATATCCTCAATGTTTTATAATCATTAAACAAATATTCAATGAATTATGGACAATTAGTCACTAAGCCCCACCCATGCCCTGCAATGACTTTTTGCTTACTCGTTGTGTCAAAAGTTGGAGTTTAATAAACACCCATGTGGTGCATTTGTCAGAAAAGTAATAGCTCCGGCAACATCATTAGGGTGCATGTTTTGATACATTTTCACCCTTTTGTGTGCGGCAGTTCAGGACTAGCTTACACACAAATATACAGTCGGGAAATATTTTAATCTTTTATCATTAATATCATGATGAGTGTCTTGAGAAATGTCGGTACCGTCAAATTGGGTAACATTACGTGAGATTATTTCAAAAGCAGAGAACTTATCCAGCTTGTGATTAACACAAAATTGCCTTCATGTTCTTCAGTTTGTGCTATAACATCCATTTTTTTCCATATAATTACAGCGTTGAGGGGTTATGAGCCAGAAGATATTCCATTTCCCTGTTGCATCACTGTGTATATTGCTGCAGAGCGTGTCTCATGCGCATTGCAAATTATATTTAAAATATTCATAATATTGCACAGTCATTTACTGTCTGGTTTTGTGGCTCATTTTGTCAGCTATTCCTGTTGGCAAGACCTAAGATGATATGATAAGCACATATACTGTATATCTTCTGTCACTCGTCCCCTTTTGTGATATTATTATTAATAGATAAGCTCCAGTACTTTGATACATACTCATATTAATGGTGCTGGATGTGAGTGATGAAGACTAAAGGGTTATGTTTTGTCTGGAATTGTTTGTTTTGGCCATACTGTACATATAAAACGATACCATGGTGTTTCTAATGTGTTCCACCACAAGTACATTTGGACCGCCACAGATACATATGTGGTTAACTTTAAAAAAAAATTATATATATGTATATATATATATTGTAAATTCGGCAAGTGCCCAAGTAAAACCGATGTTTTGCAATCTTTGCATGATGGGCCAACTGTCACAAAAACAACTCTTGGTGCTGATTGCCTCTCGTTGTGTCGCTCATTTGAAGCCCATCCAGCAGCAGATGCACGCTAACACCTTTCTTGAGATAACTGATTTAAGGTGCTTGTGCAGCCTTGGCAGAGGTAGGCAGCCACTGAGTGCTTTCCAGATTAGAAATGTGCGGCAGGTGATGAGGCAGAAGACAGCGTTCGCCCATCAAATCAGTCTGAGAGCTGTGGAAATCAGTGGATGTGTCCCGTGGTGCAGATCACGACTGCAAATTAGACTGGCTCAACAAACCGCCCGGTGGAGATTCAACAATGCGAAAAAGGAGAAATGTTCTATTTAAATCACATATACAGATTGTCACTGAATCTTGATGCATCTTATTATTTTCACCGGCTCCTCTAACCCCTCTTGCACTGTTCTTTAAATGCTGACATCACCCCCTTTTCACAGTCCAACATGGACTGGGAAAGTAATATTGATGTACTTTATCACATGCTACTATATAGAAAGCGCCCCCTATGGGTTGTAATCAAAAAGCTTTGAATAGTAATGGGTGGATGAGTGATATCAATGTATTGATAAAGTATCCATACTAATAATTAGATTTGGCCAAGTAAAGTGTCAAGTCTCAAGCTATGAAAACAGCTAAAAAGAGGCAAAGAAGAATGCAGAAGAACGCCTATAACACCTTCGGGAAAAAAAATCTAAAAAGCACCAACAAAGCTCCATTTACATAATGTGACATGCATAAGAATAAAGCTAAATACAATACAGCAATCATTTTGCCACTTTGCGGTTCCAATTTTGCACATTTTATCACTTTATCATGATTTATTAATTAATCATGCAGTTTCGGAATTGAAGACGAATCCTAAAAATATGCTTACTTAAATGTTTTGCCTAAATTAAACATTATCAAGCATATGATATGATAAAGTCAAAATATTGAGAAAGAAGTGGAATTTTAACATGCAAAAAAATATGACAATAAACTTAACTTTCCTTATGAGGAAAAATACTGTTATTTTTAGTAGCATTAATTTTAAATGTTAAATACTTTATTTAAAAAATGTCATAACATTGTGAGAAAAGAAAATCATTTAGAGAAAACTTGGTTGGGGAAAATGTTATGATATCATGGAGATAAAGACATAATTAAGAAATTGCAAATAATATTTAGATTACAAAAATTTAAAGTAATTTCTTACTAAGTTTGTGGCCCTCAATGGAAAAAATTGGTACAATCCTGTTCAAATTTTTTCATGAATATGTATTTTTTTATGCTCTTCAGCTCCTAAATCGATGGACATAAAAGGGTGTTTCCTGGTGCCACTGGTATTAAACCCCACATGTCAGGATTGACTTGAAATTTCTCCCACAGCTTAACAAGCTCCTCTACAAAACGAACAAAGCTACAGCGGCATTGTTATGAACATCATGTGCCCCGCCCCACTTTTACTCATGTTTTAACTGTATTAACCAATGAATGTTGTATTTTGGTGTGTCTTCTATTCGGTTTACTTGCTTTATTCTACTTCATTCTTCTGTAAAGTGTCTTTGAGTATTTTGAAAAGCGCTATACAAATAAAATGTATTATTATTATTATTATTATTATTATTATTATTATTATTGTTGTTGTTGTTGTTGTTGTTATTATTGTTATCATTGTAATTATTATTATTATCCCAAAGAACTACTTTCCTGGCATAGTGACACCTCACCACACCACATCGACTAGCTACGAGCTGGCTGGTGACTAGCGTCAGCACACGCTCACAAAACTGCACTCACAATGCCTCAGGCCACTACCGAAATGTAACGCTACATATCGGAGCTGCTACCACTGCTGCTGTGTTTTTGTTTTTGAGGTTTGCGCATTTGGCAGCAGTTATAGAGCCCCGTTTCCAACCCACTGTACTTGCATCTGTAGGCAAAATTTGGGGATGAGTACCGTTTCAGTGCAAAATTGGGAGCATGCAGACACTATGTACTTTCGTACTTTCGTTATGTGATGGTCAACGAGTATGATGTGTCACGGGGTCATCGCCAACATTCTTTGTGGCACTGATAAGAGAAAAATAACAACAAATCGGCATTAAGTTGAAATATTACAGACAAAAAGTTATATAGAAATATTTCAGAACATTGCCCCCCCTGAGAGTTCACTGTCACTCCCACCCCTCCCCAGAGGGACCCACCCTACTATTTGAAAAGCACTGGAATACACAAATGAGTACATGTGTAATTATCAGAGGGTATGCCTTGCTTTTTAAAAGCAAACAGTTGAGGCAGCGGGAGAGTGGTTAACTCGCAGACCTCACATCTAGGAGACCAGGGTTCAATTCCACCCTCGGCCATCTCTGTGAGGAGTTTGCATGCTCCCCCCGTGCATGCGTGGGTTTTCTCCGGGTACTCCGGTTTCCTCCCACATTCCAAAAACATGCTAGGTTAATTGGCGACTCCAAATTGTCCATAGGTATGAATGTGAGTGTGAATGGTTGTTTGTCTATATGTGCCCTGTGATTGGCTGGCGACCAGTCCAGGGTGTACCCCGCCTCTCACCCAAAGACAGCCGAGATAGGCTCCAGCCCCCCCCGCAACCCTTGTGAGGAAAAGCGGTAGAAAAAGGAATGAATGAATGCGTTTTGTGTGCGGATAAAATCTGGATCTTCTGTTTTGCTGTTTTGCAGAATATCTCTGTGAAATAGCCACTCTGGTTTTTTGGAGTAATTAAACCAGACACTTGCGCCTCTGAAATTGCCTGTCTGAAGAAGGCCATTGTGGTTTGCCGACAAGCAGCAAGCCGGCTCCTCCGACGTAATAACATAAGAAGCAAGCCAATAGAGCCGCGCTCCTGCCAATCACGGTCACAGTCAATCAAACGTAATTGGCTTTCTGCAATAAGACGTTGCAGCTTTTCAGGTGGACATCATTTCGGCATGTGTTATTGTTGGGAGGAACACAAAGGCTCTTGGCTCTCGTCTAGAGGAGGAGAAGGAAAATTTAAGTCAGAATGTTTAACCTTTCCAAGCGCCTGAATTCTGCCGACTCTCTGGAGCGGATCACACCTCCACTCTACCTTCTGTTTATTCCTGTTGTGTTCATGTGACTGTGTGAAAAAAAAAATGTACTTTTTGTCTTTGACAGTAACTCCACAACAGCTGTCAGAGACATTCAGCAGCAAAAACCAAAATGTCGTCTACAGTTAAGGGAAAAACGAAACATATTTGGTTTTAGGTACTTGACTCGGGTATGGACAACTTAGAAAACAGAAAGCTGGGTTGATTGAAGGTTTGGGAACAGAATATTCAGTCATTTTCTACTGCTTATCCTCACGAGGGTCGCGGGCGTGCTGGAGCCTATCCCAGCTGACTTCAGGCGAGAGGCGGGGTACACCCTGGACTGGTCTCCAGCCAATCACAGGGCACATATAGACAAACAACCATTCACACTCACATTCATACCTATGGACAATTTGGAGTCACCAATTAACCTAGCATGTTTTTGGAATGTGGGAGGAAACCGGAGTACCCGGAGAAAACCCATGCATGCACAGGGAGAACATGCAAACTCCACGCAGAGATGGCCGAGGGTAGAATTGAACTCAGGTCTCCTAGCTGGGAGGTCTGCGTGCTAACCACTCAACCGCCGTGCAGCCCGGGAACAGAATATTTCCTAGAAAACGTCCAAAGACTGGAAAAGCAATGATTTTAAAACAGGGATTTGAATATTAATGTCAATTTACTCTTTTGCTCACATTGACAACAAAACATTATCAAAAACATTATCTTTATCTACAAATGCTAACACAAAACTACAACACAGCAATCACTTTGCCACTTGGCGGCTCCAATTTTGAACATTTTATCACTTTATCATGATTTATTTATTTTTTCATTATTATTCTTATTTATTATTACACGGGAGTCAGGGAACGACATTTCGTTGGCAATTTCACTGCTGTGTTATTGTGCAATGACAATAAAGAAAGTCTATGTCTATGAATTAATCATGCCGTTTCGTAATTGAAGACGGCATATTAATCCAAAAATATGCATATTTAAATGTTTTGCATAAATTAAACATTATCAAGCATATGATATGATAAAGTCAAAATATTGACAAAGAAGTGGAATTTTAACATGCAAAAAAAAATATGACAATAAACTTAACATTTTATGAGGAAAAATACTGTTATTTTCGTAGCATTGAGTTTAAATGTTAAATACTTTATTTAAAAAAGAAAAGAAAATCATTGTGAGAAAACTTGGTTGGGGAAAATGTTATGATATGATGGAGATAAAGACATAATTAAGAAATTACAAACATTATTTAGATTCCAAAAATTTTAAGTAAATTCTTACTAAATATGTTTCAGTTTGTGGCCCTTGATAGAAAAACTTGGTACAATCCTGTTCAAATTTTTTCATGAATATGTATTTTTTTTATGCAACTCTTCGGTGGACATAAAAGGGTGTTTCCTGGTGCCACTGGTATTAAACCCCACATGTCAGGATTGACTTGAAATTTCTCCCACAGCTTAACAAGCTCCTCTACAAAACATCCACTACACCTTGGGTATTTTAGCTGAATGGACACAAAATGTGGTACACATTTATACGACACTGACAAGAACAGGAATAAAATGTGAGCAAGAATGGTTGAAAAACATGGCCGCCGTCAAGCAAAATGTCTTTCCAGGGACGCAGATTGGGACTTAGCAGCCATTAACCAATGAGCTGTCTTCATTTTTGTATTAGACTTTAAACTGAGCATTACGGTTATTTCCAAATCCAAAAGTTTGGCTCCTTTATATGTGAAAAAACTTTTGGAGCAGTTACAGGAATTTGATGCAGGCTTGTTATCATGACAGCAGAAAAGGGAAAAAAAAAAAGATGAAACACCACACAGAGACGTCAGGGCACAGCAGGAAACAACGAGATGAAGAGGAATATGGCGCGACAAAGACATCAAAAGTCAACATGGCTCCATTATATATGGGAAAATAACATGCTTCACAGTCACCGGGACAGAGAACATATTTGTTGAAATGCATTACTACGAATTGCTGGAAATGTTTGAGTCCAATTTCCTATTACAGCTCATTTTGATTTGCCACAGTGCTCCTATCAGGGTTTTAATGCCGATTCTGATGCTGAAATCGTCCGATACTGATCAGTTGCCGATCGAAGTAGTCCTAGTATGGATTGATGTGTGTTTCCGCCGTAAAGTGCGTAGGCATTAGTTGCCTCTGCTACAGAAACATAAAGACATGATAGCAAAATGTAGCAGCAACTGCCCCACCACCTTCCTTTATCCCACTTGAGGACACCACACAAAAAACACACAGAAAACATACTTGGCCATGGCTCAGGTCACGGGGGCAGACATCTCAGTACGGAAACCAGTTCCATTAGTGTGAAACTGAGACGTTCCCAGTCCAGCTGCAAGACATAATCCTGCCAGAATGTCCAGATAATTGGATCCAGACCCAAATGTGATAAGGGAATTTCCACAAAGTAGGATTCAATATTAATAAACTGAATATTTTCATAGTTTGATCATAGAAAACATGTTTATGACATTATTGGAGCCCTACAGACACATAATAACATCCCTATAGTCGCTTTTACACTCCTATTGTGCAAACTACGGAATCACTTTAGGGACAAAAGACCACTGCGACATAGCATAGCAAGCTACTAACTATAGCCTCTCCAATTTCCACACAGATCTCAGCTATGACATGTGTGTGTGTTACAGTGGGAAAAGTAAATATAACATCATGTATCATAACATTATTAATGCCTAGGGACCAGAATACTACATATAACTTGTATTTAATGTTTTTCTGTAAAATTTGCGCCAAATTTACATTTTTTTCAGTTTTTAAATTTAAATTATATTTTCAGAATGTGCTGCGGGCCAATAAAAAAAAAAACCCAAAAAACGTGTAGGCCACACTTTGCTGATTTAGACAACAATGGCGATGTGGACTCATTTTCAGTGGCTAGTAAGTTTATACTGATTTAACCCTCCCTGTTTATTGCATCAAGGCTTTTTGACTTTGTCAGGAAACTCTATTTCAACAATATAAAACCAAAAAAAATATTTTTTACTACATTTTAAAATGGTCTGGTTGAAATTATGACCACTGTATTGTTAGGGTCGGTTTTGACCCGGTTATAATACTATGACTATAAAGCAATATTTTGAGCCACAACTGAAATCATAAGTGTACAATTAGCCAACACAATGACAACCAGCTCCTCTTCTCATCATGGAAGCTTCAGGGGATTCTCATTTTGACCACTTTTCCAGTGTACCAGCAGAAAAACAAGGTCCAGACATGTGAGGTGAATTCACTCATTTGATTGGCTGATTTCACATTTACAATTTGGATCATGGAAAGAATGGCAAGAAGTACAGTGAACCAAGATCTGGACCTGTTCTGCTTTTTGATTAATTCAGTTTATACTAAAGTTCTGTTGTTGAAAACAATAACTTTTTCTACATTTTCTTGACATTAATATATATGGGTCAAAATTGACCCAAACACCGCAGATCAGGGGTCTCAAACTCAATTTACCTTGGGGCCACTGGAGCTAGGGTCTGGGCAAGGCTGGGCCGCATCAGGTTTTCCAAAAAAAAAACAACGCATTTATTAAAAACAGAAAAATATACAAACTTTTTCAGTGCTTTGGTTCCAATTTTCTACAATAAAAGCTCTGATAAAACATTCCACATTCCACACGACTATAGTCACATTTATACTTTTTTTATTTACATATTGCGCAACTGCAGGGTCTTGAGACACATGCTAACTCGCAAACTGGAGAGCTAGCAACCTAAACCGTAGCCTCCAAGTTATTTCCTTTAAACTTAAAAAAGCCAAAAACTTACCACTTCCACAAGGATAGGGAGGATAACTATTAACAGTTATTTAACCTTTAACATGAACATTAATCAAACGTAATAATATTTTCTGGGTACATGATACCATACAGCATCCATATCAAACTTGCGTGGGCCGCACTAACATTAAACTTTCATATCAAGGTGGGGGCCTCAAACTAGTGTCCTGCGGGCCACATTTGGCCCACGGGCCGCGTGTTTGAGACCCCTGCCGTAGATGTTTCTTTAGTGATTAATACTAAAATGAGGAAATAAATAAAACTAATTAATTTAAGAGATATGTTCTATAGCCCTCAGTAATAGCCAGGTAACAAAAGAACCTTCAATTTATTAATATGATTCTTTTGAGGTTCATTTGACCATTTTTGGAAATTAAAATGGAGGGGTATAGTGACAAAAAAGGCCTACATGCCCACACCAAAAGTATTAAAACCAACATTTTCATGGATGAGGAAGCCTAAGAAGGTAACCACGAGAACCAAATTTGATGGTAACTTATTGTTTTTAGTGTATTTTATAGCTGATTTAATACATGGGTCAAAACCGACCCTTTAACATAAGAGGTGATACTAGAAAGCTAACACAAGAGGAAGGTTATATTAGTTACATACACTATTTCATTTCTATAGTATTCTCCATTGAGAATACACAGTGTCACTGCAAGTGTGCCAGATTGAGTCCAGCCGTCCAGGCTGCTGACCAGCTGGTCCTCCACTGTAGGGAGGCCACTCCGTCCCCCACTGTTGGTCCACTAATCCCCCTTCCACCACTTCCAGTCACAGATCTGACCTCGCCATCCCACACCGGCTATGACAGTCACCTGCCATGTAACGAGAGAGACTGAGTGTTTCAGTGCAGAGATATTTCTTGGGGGGGGGGTAAAGGCAGGGTGTTGCAGAAGGTTTGGCAGATCAGTCGCAGTCGGGAGTTGCCGATGTGATTTGTGACAGCGTGATACTCCCTAACATGATTTCCCCTCCACCGGCATCCTGCTGTGTCAACACTAAGCTCCTACAGGTTCCAATTCAGTATCTTGATATTTTGTTCTTTACCTTTGCTCCACATCCTGCGACTTGCTCACACGTTTCTTCACGCACAACTCCTTCTGTCAGCTTGCTTTGTTATTTTTGTCTCGGTAATAAGCTTGTCTACCTGCCTCGTTCTTTCGAAATCAGCTATGGTTTGTTTCAAGCCGCAGCCTCAATTTGCAATCTATTCCACCGAGATCATGCCTCAAAGTATAGACTGTAAGTACGAGTGCAGAAAAAGAGGAGTAGAAGAAATGAAACAGAAGAGAAATGAGTCTGGGAAAAGGAATCCTAATAATATGAAGTGCTTTAGGAAGTGTCAACCCATAGTGAGAGATTTTTAATCTTTTGATAAAAAGCATACATACCGAGACAGGCTAATATCTCTTGTAGTAAATCGATTCAACGTCTTTGGGAAAGCCGGAGAATTGTGGCGCACTTGCAGAACAAATGTAGACAAACAAAATTGCTTTTTATGGAACAATCATACATTGGCTCACTAAAAGCGGCACTCAGAGGTGCTGACACACAAAAACTGCCTTACTATTGTATTCAGTTCAAATCTCAAAAACTACTGAATGTATATTATACAGTTGGAATAATATTGCTCCCTTACTACAACACGTTTAAAAAATAATAATTACTAAAAATAACTAATAATAAAAGTTAAGAAAAAAATTACTGATTATAGCTTATTATTGGTAAAAAAATGTATATGGAAAAATAAGTTATATGACTTATCAGTAATGTTATGAGATATGACGTTACGTTATATGACCTTTCACACTGCATGGAAACTGGCTACTTAGCCAGCAGAGCCAAGCCGACATGCCATGGCTGAGATCGAGTGGAAAAAAAAGGTTATCCTCTCATTCCATGTGGAAGTGGTACGTTTTTGGCTTCTATGCCCTTCTTCCCCACATGGTTTGAAACACTTTCTGAAATTTAGAATAAATAAATTGGACATCTGCCCTGTGATTGGCTGGCAACCAGTCCAGGGTGTACCCCGCCTCTCGCCCGAAGACAGCTGGGATAGGCTCCAGCACCCCCGCGATCCTCGTGAGAAAAAAGCAGTAGAAAATGAATGAATGAATGAATAAATTGGACATCTGCCCTGTGATTGGCTGGCGACCAGTCCAGGGTGTACCCCGCCTCTCGCCCAAAGACAGTTGGGATAGGCTCCAGCACCCCCCGCAACCCTTGTGAGGAAAAAGCGGTAGAAAATGAATGAATGAAATTGGACATCTATCAATGTGGAAAGGTTATGAAGCCATTTCTAAAGCTTGGGGACTCCAGAAAACCATAGGGAGAGCCATTATCCACAAAAGGCAAAAACATGGAACTGTGGTGCACCTTTCCAGGAGTGGCCGGCCAACCAAAATGACCCTAAGAGCACAGCAAAGACTCATTCATGAAGTCACAAAAGACCCCACAACAGCATCCAAATAACTGCAGGCCGCACTTGCCTCAGTTACTGTCAGTGTTCATTATTCCACCATAAGAACACTGGGCAAAAATGGCCTGGATGGCAGAGTTCCAAAACAAATACCACTGCTGAACAAAAAGAACATTAAGTCCCATCTCATTTTTGCCAGAAAACATCTTGATCCTGACATCTTTGCCAAAATACTGAGACAAAAGCAGAACTTTTTAGAAGGTGTGTGTCCCATTCCATCTGGTGTAAAAGTAACATTGAATTTTGAACATCATACTATCAGTAAAATATGGTGGTGGTAGTGTGATGGTCTGGTTGCTTTTTGGTCTACCAAGCAAAACATGTCCAGCCATCTAGTTGTGACTTCAAGCTGAAACCAACTTGGGTTCTCCAGCAGGACAATGATCCAAAACACACCAGCAAGTCCACCTCTGATTGGCTGAAGAAAAACCAAATGAAGACTTTGAAGTGGCCTAGTCAAAGTCCTGACCTGAATCCTATTGCGATGCTGTGGTATCACCTGAAAAAGGCGCTTCAGGGTTGCCAATGTGGCAACATTGATTGACAACAATTCTACAAAGATATGAATAAAGTTATCGCAAATACTTGATTGCAGTTGTTGCTGCTATAAGGGTGGCTCAAAAAGTTATTATGTGTACATGACTTTTGTACCTTTTGACTTTTGACCTTTGTACATGAACTTTTTCACATAGGTCCATGTAGGTTTACACCTCCATTATTAAGAACAAGTTTCTGCATTTTGTGTTCAGTTTTGTTATAATTTATTAATATTTACTTTTGTTTGATGATCTGCAATATTTAAATGTGAAAATCATGCAAAAAAAAAAAGAAATCAGGAAAGGGGGGATACACTTTTTCACACCACTGTATGTGGTAATAATTGCTGTCTTAACCACCACTGGCAAGCAATGATCATGTTGGCAAATCCCCTATTTAGCAGCTAAATATAACGGAGTCATGTCAGTGCCCATTAAGAGCAGAGGGTGGCAACTTGTTAGCCATGGGTTAATGTGGCTTGAAGCAAGGTTGAATGCAACTGGAGGCCAAGTGCTGACTGACCAGTCATGTTTAACCAACTGTGAATGACGAGCCATCAGCAGAAGGCCCCAAGACTGGCAGATGTGTGTACTAATTTAGGATGGTAATGATGCACACACACACACACACACACAGTCAAAAGTCCCAATTTGAGTGCTCATTTGCTAGACTGTTTCTTCAGGGTAAAAACATGTTTTAGTATAGAAATGCAAGTTTGATTTGCTTGCATTAAAGTGTCAAAATAATAGTTTCAAAATTAGAATTGACTTCTTTGCTTGTCTTTTCATATTTGGAAGGACCGAGGAGAAGGTTTGGACAGTATTCGTGTCCTTAGACTCTCCTCATTAGAGAGCGTCTGAATGATACACCCACAACCACAAGTCCTTGATAAGAAAGTGCCAGAAGAATTTTGATGTTTTTCAATCGATGGTATCGTTCAAGAAGCTGCATCCAAATTTTCGCTGTAGCCGTGACATCATCTTTCATTCAAAACCTCTCTATGCTGACTTCTATTTAGCACCAGAATTCTGATATTTTTGGATGGAAAGTATTACTTGAGAGGCGACATCAAGCTTAATGACTCATTAAAGTGTATCATTATCTCCAGATTGACACCTCCTTATTTCAACTTAGTGTCTATATCTGATTTTTGTGATGATTGGCTCTTTAGAGGGTGGCACGGCAGTCTAGTGGTTAGCGTGCAGACCTCACAGCTAGGAGACCAGGGTTCAATTCCACCCTCGGCCATCTCTGTGTGGGTTTTCTCCGGGTACTCCGGTTTCCTCCCACATTTCAAAAACATGCTAGGTTAATTGGCCACTCCAAATTGTATGAACACCATAATAATGTTCTGGGGGTTCATTACATCAACGGCACAACAGCCACTGCAGGACGTACTGTACAGAACAGGAAGTAAAAACAAAGAAGGGACTCTCTTTTCCATTATAATGTTTACTTACATTCATAGGTATGAATTCATAGGTATGAATGTGAGTGTGAATGGTTGTGCCCTGTGATTGGCTGGCGACCAGTCCAGGGTGTACCTCGCCTCTCGCCCAAAGACAGCTGGGATAGGCTCCAGCATTCCCCTGCGACCCTCGTGATGATAAGCGGTAGAAAATGAATGAATGAATGATTGGCTCTTTAGAATAGGAGTGTCACCATGAAGTCTGGGCCCCCATGAAAAAAAAAAAACACCTTGGGTCCCTCCCTCACCACATCTCGAAAACCTGAACTGACCCAACTAAAGCTTTACATAAGTCTACATAAGTCCAGTGCAAATTATAATAAAACAAACTTTTTTTTTGAATTTCTGGCTTTTTGTAATTCCCACAGACTGACATTGAACACAGTTGCTCACCTTCTTCACTGTGACAGGGAGGGTTAGGACTGCTGCTAACTCATCATTTATTCAATCTGTTGCTGATAATGTATTCTAAACATTAATTTGCGCTGATTCAAGGTTGGTGAAAAAGGAGTGTGATGTAGGCTAACACAACATGCTAACTGATTGTGGACATTAAGCCAACAAGTTCATTTCCACGATAAACAGACTGATAGGATATACAAGGTGGTCAGTTAATATGGGATATTGGTCAATGTAGATATTTAACTTCTACTACTACTGCTACTACTTAGGCCTCTGTTATCCTAACTTTCCCCCCGTTATGGCCCCTCTGGCTTTGACTACTACCGTATTTTCTGGACTATAGGTCACACTTTTTTTCATAGGTTGGCTGTTCCTGCGACTTATACTCCAGAGCGACTTATAAATGAAATAAAAACTGTTTATGTTATATAAACACTGGACACCTTTTCTGTTCATGTTTATTTTTTGTGTAGCTGAATAACCATTGTGTTAGCATATCTTACATCTATTCAGCCTGTTCTCTTCTTTTATTGTTTTATTGTATTTTGTAAAGTAAATTACCTGCAAAAAGTGCGACTTATACTCCAGTGCCACTTACGTATGTTTTTTTCTACCTAATTATGCATTTTTGGCCTTGTGCAACTTATACTCCAGAGCGACTTATAGTCCAGAAAATATGGTATTCTGTGCTGTAATTTGCATTTGGCTGACAGCATTACATAAGAATCAAAAAATAACTCATAAAAGAGGTCTCTGCTTCACACATAAGCAACAGTGCAAAGTAAGTTCTTGAACTTGTCACCTGGTCTTAACATTTTGATCAGGAGTGTATGCCAACTAAATGAGTGATGAATATCAAGGTTGGATGGCAAAAACTGCAAAAATGAACAATGAATGGATATGGACTGACACAAAAATGCATATACCATAAGAATTACTTTATTCCTTATTATTACCTCTTTTATGACTACTTTCCATATTTTACGAGTCATTTCATGGACGTCACACAGACACTCTGGCACTCTTCACCTTCACCAAGCTGGAGAGCCTTAGAATGAGAGGATGCACAACCATGAACGCACACATGCACCTTCACCCGATGTCCATTTTTATTTCATAACGCCAGAAAAAAGCACTTGGAAATGGCTACTAGTACCTTCCATATTAAATGAATGCTTTGCCTATACAGTGTTTTCCATACACACTTATTCCTGATGCAGCCTGTTCACCCTTGCTCACAAACAACATTAAAATTACATCAGGAGTCCGTGTAGCTACCATAGCACGCAATCACACAGCTGACTTGTCGCACATTGTAAAGCATCTGTTTATCAATATAGTGAGATATTATATGCACAATGACGTGTACATTATCATATCGTAATCATATTGAGTTTTTTGTAGTCATCAGCTGCATGAAACAAAACTACGGCTTCAAAGATTAGATTCTTAGTTGATTAATCTGAAGCTTGCTTCAATTAATTGAGGAATCAGTGAGACAGACCAAATCATCCATCCATGCATTTTCAATACAGCTTATTGTTATAGAAGCAGTGTATCGGAGGCGGGGTACACCCTGGACTGGTTGCCAGCCAATCACAGGGCACATATAGACAAACAACCATTCACACTCACATTCATACCTATGGACAATTTGGAGTCACCAATTAACCTAGCATGTTTTTGGAATGTGGGAGGAAACCGGAGTACCCGGAGAAAACCCACACATGCACGGGGAGAACATGCAAACTCCACACAGAGATGGCCGAGGGTGGAACTGAACCCTTGTCTCCTAGCTGTGAGGTCTGCGCGCTAACCACTCGATCGCCGTGCAGCCCTCCATTAATCATTGATTAATAAATTAATTCTTGCATCTCTAGACAATAATAATGGTGTATGCTGCATTTCCCTCTTGATTTTGATTTACCATAGATTTTTTTTGATTGACAGTGGGCGCCTTGTTTGGGTAAAATAATGTTTTTCCGCCAACATTTAGCCACACTGCCAAAGTATATCTTATATCATAATATCTGATATTAATCCACATTTCGAAGAGCTATGATTCCAAATGTTCTCTTGATGGACCATGTAAGTCCAGCCTTAATGGACATTCAAGCTCATCATCTATTATCTCCTGAGACAATAAAAGCCTGTGTCTGAACCGGCTTCATCTATAATTCACTTTCACCTTAAACAACACCAAAGCAGAACTCTTACAAGTCATTTCATGGACGTCACACAGACACTCTTGCACTCTTCACCCTCAAGCTGGAGAGCCTATGAACGAGAGGCTGCTCAACCATGAATGCACACATGCACCGTCACCCGTAAAGAATTCCATTTTAATTCTTAACACAACAACAACAAAACCTTACACTAAATTGGAAATGACAAAAAAAAAAAAACAATCAGGTTTTGCCACCAGCACAGTTAAATTGAGTAAAGTTGAACTTCGTAGGAATATATAAATGACATTTTGGAAGGAATTGCGGGGGGTTATAGGAAACCTTTGTAGGTAAAAAGAAATAGGTTAAAGAAATGTAATTTTTCATTCGGCTCAAATGCAAAAGGTCATCCGACGTGGTGTAGAATTAATGTGCCGCCATCGCTGATTGGTTTTTCATTCAGTCATTAAAAAAACCCACCATGCTCCAAGGCACAAAGCTAAGATTAAGAACCATTTCCTCTACCCTCAGTCTGGTCGCCGGTCCTATTTTTTCACGCTTGAGGCGCACTCCATTCTGTTTCATTATTTAGTTTCTAATTAAAGCACCTGTAGTTATGCCTGGACAGGCTTCCATGTCCACTGTACTTCATATCTCCTTGTGGTTTCAGTCCAATTAATCAGCCTGCTTATCTGTCTTTGCTCTGAAGATGGATGCTCTTCCTGTGTTCCTGCTTCTAGATGGAAAACAGAGGCCTAAGCATACATGGTAGACTACCAGTTGGTAATACAGGTATATCAATGGTCGGCTGTCTGGGCCAGCAAAGCCTTCTCTGCTGGCCTAAGTACTATCAGAAGCACTGAGCTTAATTTATAACATAAATTCTGGGTCATCCGGGAGAAACTCAAATGTACAACTGCTGCATTTGGAGGCGCTGGATGATGTTTTTGAGGCATATTTATATTTACAGTGATATTTCCTAATTATTTATTTCATGATCAAATTAAATATATCATGGCAATTATTTAACTATCATAAATATCATGAAATAATTAGTTAAATTAATTAAATATATAAATATAAATATAAATATAAATATAAATATAAATATAAATATAAATATAAATATAAATATAAATATAAATATAAATATAAATATAAATATAAATATAAATATAAATATAAATATAATAACATATTTATATTTACAGTGATATTTCCTAATTATTTATTTCATGATCAAATTAAATATATCATGGCAATTATTTAACATTATCATATCATATTTGTCATAAATATCATTAAATAATTAGTAAATAGTGTCACTATAATTAAATTAAACATTCCATTTAAAAAAATGAAAATAAAACATATATAATACATATATTATAACATATTTATATTTACAGTGATATTTCCCAATTATTTATTTCATGATCAAATGAAATATATCATGGCAATTATTTAACTATCATAAATATCATGAAATAATTAGTAAGTAATGTCACTATAATTAAATTAAACATTTCATAACTGAAGGAATGTATAATGAATTCCCATCAATAGGGGGCAATAATGAAACAGCCCATTCAGTTTGAATGGGTAAAAAGTTTCAGAAAAGATTGAATTATCTCATTCCAACTAATGCGTTACAAACGGCACGTTTTTGGCTTTTTCTTTACGGCTATTAGAAAATTACTATTTCGGAAAGTGTAAAACCGAGCTTGAACTCACTGAAACAAAAGTTCGATTGATCTGAATTTACAAATCTGTTGATACAAACAATGAAAAGCCCAAAGACGATTGGCTTATTGGCATTTGCTTGAACCAACCAACCAAATGTTGGGCACAGTTCCATACAAAGGAACACTGATCAATGAATCATGTTTGGATCGTGCCTAGTGTTAAATGCTGACAATGTATTCATTGATTAGCTTGTTTCTGCAGGCATCAATGATTTGTGTCTAACCTTTAGACCGTATGACAGTTTGTATGACCCAAGGCTATAATACATGCATATTTATATACTGTATCTAGGCTAAGATTGTATACTGATTATATTGTGTTTGTGGGCACTTGATATCCTCCAAATGTTAGTATTGCTTGGGCAAAATGAAAAATGTGTCACAAACATTAAAGGAAATCTGTGGCATGTTCCTCCAACATAAATCAAAGCAAATAACAATCTGCTGATGTAAGAAAACACGGTTTACAGATGACTCCATGGTGGTGTTTTTGTTATGCCGTCTTGCCATTTAATGTGCTATCGTATCGCCTTACTAATGAACTTAAACATGACAAAACTTGATAACCTGCTCTAAAATGATGCCACCGCCGAGAGGTGAAAAGGCAATGCGTTGTCCAAGAGTCTCGCTGATGATGGCACTAACTGCCAAACAAAGCCGACTGGAGAAAGTGCTGATGCAGGTCATGGTGAGACACAGAAAACACACAAAATACTTCCAGTGGACTACAAATGAATCCAGTTTGAGGCTTGATTTTCACTTCTATTCAAAGTTTCATGGTATGTTGTGGTATGTTGTGTTATTGTGGTTTGTCTGCAAAGACTATGACACAAGCAAGTATGTTGCTGATCTTGTCAGGTCCGTTCCAAAGCAAAAATAATCATAAAGTTCTTTGAGTTGCCCTGAAGGAGTTAGGTTGGCAAATTTGAATCGTGAATAAAAGTGATTGGTGTTTGCATGTCCATCTGCATGTTATCAAGCCACTTTCACTCCCCGTGCACAGATTATTTGTGTTTTGTGCGTTTTGGAGGAATTACCGTTGTTGAAGTAAAGTTTCAGATGTTTCACGTTTAAACACAAAGCCCAAAAATAAAAATAAAAATATATAACCTATATAAATAATAACTAAAACATGAGATAATTAATTAAAATGCAACAGAATGAGTAAATATATAAATCGTATTATTCAGTAATTATTCATTCATTTTTTACCGCTTATTTTCACGAGGGTCGCGGGGGTTGCTGGAGCCTATCCCAGCTGTCTTTGGCCGAGAGGCGGGGTACACCCTGGACTGGTCGCCAGCCAATCACAGGGCACATATAGACAAACAACCATTCACACTCACATTCATACCGATGGACAATTTGGAGTCGCCAATTAACCTAGCATGTTTTTGGAATGTGGGAGGAAACCGGAGTACCCGGAGAAAACCCACGCATGCACGGGGAGAACATGCAAACTCCACACAGAGATGGCCGAGGGTGGAATTGAACCCTAGTCTGCGCGCTAACCACTAGACCACCGTGCCACCCTGACTGTAATTAACAATTTAATAATTAATACAAAAAATTAAGAAATAATCATTCATCATTATTTCCCAATTTAATAATGAACTTCATTGTTTCCCAATTGAATGAAATCATAAATCAATCTATTAATTCATGTATAATTTAAAACCATTGTCATATTCGAATGCATTATTTAAAATTGAATTTATATTGTGGGCTTCACTGATTATATAAAATATGCATATTTTACTTATTTTCAAATTATTTCATTGATTATTTCTAAATTTTATATCCTTTCGACCATTAAAATATGACACAAAATGAAATAATTCACAATTTGTCTGACTATAATTAACATTTCAGAATTAAAGACATTGCTTTACAACTAAGTCAACTGATAAACTGTTTGATGATTTAATTGATTATTTTAATCAATTCTTCACAGTTGCATTTGTCACTTTTTAATGAATTAGTTGACATTCAATCATTATGTTGGGCTGTATTTTCATTTTTGCACAAGAAGTCCTCTATGATTATTTAGTATTTGCTGTGTAGTACTACCAAACCACCTGCAGGGGAGTGTGATGAGTCAGATTAGCAGACAAGCCGTAATGCAAAGCAGAAAGAAGAAAATGGAGGGATTCAGGACCTCCTTCCACTGATGTGTTAGCCGATCAATGGCAAGCAGTGTTATTTGGGGTTTTGTTTGTGTCATCCTCTTGTCGCAGCCCCCTGATGATTCCGTTCCGCCATGCATTCATTATCCCCATACCGCTTCCTTCCTCCGCCTGTGTACCCCTCTGACCTCCTTCTATTCTCCCTCTTGGCTCCCATTTGCTTTCTGCTGGTGTGAAACAGGAAGCGCGCGGCGCTGCGATGACGGTCGACGTGATGCCAGCACACACACTCTGTGAAAAAAAGGGTGCCTGCGGGGATCTGTATGGCCTCTCAGATGGCGAGAAAAGAGAGATGTGGACCCTCCAAACACAACGGCCCTCTCTATTCAGAATGGCCGAGGATCTGCCAGCAATGGCCACCTGCCCGTTAACACACACACATACACACATGCTTCGACTCTATTGCTTCTTTTTATTGGGCGTCACAAACAGGCACAGTGCGGCCCTGGCACCACGTGGAGACGCTTGGAGCAGCTGAGGCCTCACATGCACTTTCACCATATTTCTTCTCAACCAATCCAATGGAGAAACCAATTCAATGCAATTGATTTATCAAAGTTTTCCAACCCAATGGGTTCAATCTTTTATGCGTCTGTGTCTCTTGTGATTAAGAATGCATTTCCTCCCGATTTGAGAGAAAAAAAAAAACTTCATCCACAACATTGCATGCAAAAAAAAAACATCTGGCAACTTGCCAAAGCAACATGTGGCACGAGTTGTCCTGTGGTGTGCATGGCTGCACTTTTGGGGGGCAATGTTACCCATCATCCACAATCCTTACGTGAGACAGGAACACACGTCTTTCTCTTTTTACGACTTACTCTTCCTGACCTTGGATTTTTTTTTTTTTAGTATTATCTGACTGTCCCCCCTATTATTTTTATTGTATGTTTTAGTGTGATTATTTTATTGCATGAGAGTTGACCTTGGGTGTTTTGAAATAGCATGTATTATTAGAATTTTCTGTGTATTCTAAAGATCTAAAAGCTAGGGCTGCCAAAAGATTAAAGCAGTTAATCAGATTAATCACAGTAATTCATAATAATTAATCACCATTAGCAACTGTGTCTGAAATATGCCAATTTTTACTGTATTTATTTAACAGAAAAATCAATGACGGACAGGATATACAGTATATTTGTGTGTATTAACAGCTACCAAACATACCACCAATATAAAAAAAATTGTCTAACACTAGTCTCTTTAATAGTAACAGATCATTTGAATTTCAGTGTATTTTTCAGCAGATTTTAATGTAGCAAATTGTAAATCCAAGCAAATTGTCCATAGGAATGAATGTGAGTGTGAATGGTTGTTTGTCTATATGTGCCCTGTGATTGGCTGGCGACCAGTCCAGAGTGTACCCCGCCTCTCGCCTGAAGACAGTTGGGATAGGCTCCACCACCCACGCAACCCTCGTGAGGATAAGCGATAGAAAATAAAGGACTGAATGAATTGAGTAAGTGATACAAATATCCATTTCATGTTTTTCTTTATATATGCAAAATAAGGCAAAAGCGGTAGTCTATCAGAACGTATTGTTTATGAAAGCCTGTCTGCACATTCCAATATATTCTTTTGAATATGTCCAGAGTTTTGACATTTTAAAACTTTTATTTGCAAAAATATCTCTCTTGGAAGTGAAAAAAATGCATGCATTTAAAAAAATTAATGCATGGTAGCAGAAATGGACTTTTGCATTACAGTTTCTTGGAAAATACTAGGCGGATAATTATAAGCAGCTGGCGGCAAACCTTCTGAAGTCCTAAAAAGTCCTTGGCTGCAATATGTCACTGAAGATACAATTTTTGCATTCCCATCTTGATTTCCTACCATTGAACTGTGGAGAAGTAAGTGATGAGTACGGGGAACGATTCCGCCAGGACATTGCAGCTATGGAGAAAAGATATCAGGGAAAGTGGAATCCATAATAATAATAATAATAATAGTAATGGATTCTATTAGCTGTGGTAGAATCATGGTTAAATTCCAAATTGTACTCCTGTTTAAAGGTTTAATTTCTGTTAAAGGTTTTTTTTTATTATAAATAAATACCCGACAGACGCAAATATGCTAACCAACTCTGCCGAGCAGCTGCATTTGCCACAAAGTGCATCTCAATTTGCATTAGCTTTAAAATGTCAAGTTGTTTGTACGTCTGAAAGCGCCCAAACCATTTGCTTAATTCGCCGTGTGCTCTTTAGACGCGTCGCCAGCATGCGATGCCGCAGCAGCTGATGACTTTGAAAAAGCCAGGCAGCTGTGTGTGCGGTTACGTCAAGAAACATGAAGCGTATCTCTTTATATCCATTGATGTCACTCTGTCTGATGCCTCCTGTGTGTTTTTGTGTACGAGATCGATTTGATGTTTGTCGCAGTTTTGCCGGGTCCAAAAAGGCACAACTGTGAAGATTGATAGGGGTTATCGTTTTGAGAACACATAATTCATCAGGACTTGACAAATCCATATCTGACAAAAACACTGCCACCGCTACGAGCGGTGACACTAACTCTGGATGTGTGTGTTTCAATTTTGATGAAATCTGCCACAAGTGTGTGTGTGTGTGTGTGTATAGCAGACAGGCTGGCGCTGGGGTCTCTCCATTTGGACGCCAAAGCGGATTGACACAGCGGGATTGGAGAATATTTATCTACAACACAGCTGAGGAAAATAGTTTGTCCCCAGTGACATTTCCATCGATTGAAACATGTATCCTGCCCCCCCCCCCATTCTGTCCCCTGCCTTCTCTCAATCCTCTCAACTGAAAAATGACTAATCTCAGGACTTTTGTTCTCCGTCTGGGTCAAGATGCCACGTCCACACAGCGTCTTACACTCAGGATGTGTTCTTTCATTTCCAACCAAGCCATTTCTTTGTTTAGTTGGCCTGGACTGACTCCCATAGGTTTCAATTTCAGTATGTTCTTTACTTAATAGTATTTTGATTGCATAGTATAATATACCGCAGGTAGTATTTAATCATCTGTGCAGCTCTAATGAAGCAAATTTAGACCCCATTCACTGGAGTTTGATTTGACTTCTTAATTCACCATGGGTGGGCGGGCTGCACGCTGGAATAGTGGTTAGCATGTTGAATCTGCCTTTAGACAGCTCTGTATGGAGATAGCATGTCCCTGTGCATGTGTGGGGTTTCTTTGTTTATTCTCCGGTTTCCTCCCACATTCCAAAAACATGCTAGGTTAATTAGTGACTCCAAATTGTCCATAGGTATGAATGTGAGTGTGAATGGTTGTTTGTCTATATGTGCCCTGTGATTGGCTGGCCACCAGTCCAGGGTGTACTCTGCCTCTCGCCCGAAGTCAGCTGGGATAGACTCCAGCAGTCCCGCGACCCTCGTGAGGAAAAAGCGGTAAAAAATGAATGAATGAATGAATGTATTATTAGAATTTTCTGTGTATTCTAAAGATATAAAAGCTAGGGCTGTCAAAAGATTAAAACAGTTAATCAGATTAATCACAGTAATTCATAATGATTAATCACCATTAGCAACTGTGTCTGAAATATGCCAATTTTTACTGTATATATAAAATGAATGAATGAATTTTCTGTTCCAAAACCTTCAATCAACCCAGCTTTCTGTTTTCTAAGTCGTCCATACCAAAACAGAAATGGGGGGGAAAAAGGCTGTAATTTTCCAAAAGTAAATCCAAAATATTAAGAAAAAAAAAATTTCTAATGTGAAAAAAGTTAAAATTTTGTAATATTAGTTCCATAGATGTGATATATTGCATAAAAATAGGTTATTCGTAATTAGTCGTAATACTAACAGAAAAAAGAAACAAAACTCAATTAAGTTTTGGAAAAATGGGTTGTGAAAAAGTTATATTATTGGAATAAGGTGAAAAATATTATGAGAATAAAGTCATAATAATATTAAAAACATGGATGAAGATTATTTATGATTAAGTTTAAATATTTTAATTTTTTCCATGAAAATCTGAAGAAAAAAAAAACTGAATTGTCATTGTAGGCACACAGGCGGCACGGCGGTCGAGTGGTTAGCGCTCAGACCTCACAGCTAGGAGACCAGGGTTCAATTCCACCCTCTGCCATCTTTGTGTAGAGTTTGCATGTTCTCCCCGTGCATGCGTGGGTTTTCTCCGGGTACTCCGGTTTCCTCCCACATTCCAAAAACATTAATTGGCGACTCCAAATTGTCCATAGGTATGAATGTGAGTGTGAATGGTTGTTTGTCTATATGTGCCCTGTGATTGGCTGGCCACCAGTCCAGGGTGTACGTTGCCTCTCGCCCGAAGACAGCGGGGATAGGCTCCAGCATCCCCGCGACCCTCGTGAAGAAAAGCGGTAGAAAATGAATGAATGAATGATGACTTGGATCGTGAATTTGTATAATAAATATATAATAAATTCAATAACGCAATTGACAGTCATTGTAGGCACACAATGTCATCTCTATGTTCTATTTAAGTTCCCCCTAAGACACATCTGTTTGTTCATGCAAGACTCCCCAAGAGGGGAGTTACAATCTCTCTGGACTGGAAGGTAAATTTCAAACAGATGTGGACGGGGTCGGGTGAGCCCAAATGTTTGAATCCACTAGAAAAATGGTAATGGTTCAATTTGTTTTGTTTAAAGTCATTATAGAAAGTCACATGTTAACACTTTCAACACATCTGAAAAAAACAACAACAATTGAACCGAATCATAATTGCTAAGCAGCGTAACTGTCGTTAGGCTCTTGTTACATAACTTACTCCATAACTTACTACTTTGGTTTATGTCGACAACCGCTAACGTGAATAAGCCAACTTAAACGGGTTGGACTGCAGTTGCTTGAATTAATTCTTCTGTAGCCCCACTTGGGTTTTGCAATTTCCATTTCTTTTCCTTTTCAATCACTTAAAGGCCTTTTCTTATGCTTCCTCACTCGCCCAAAAATCTAATGTTTCTCCAGCGACTCACAGAGACGTGTCGTAGATAATTGGCGCAGGGATGCTATTTAAATAAACACCATTTCTATGTCAAACAGAGGCGAGAGAGTTCAGTGTTGTTGTTTTTTTTTTTTTTTTTTGCGCTGCCACCGAGGGATTCTCATCCCCGCTGCAGGCCCATCTGTTTTACCAAACAAGTGACCCACACACCACAGCTGCCCTGTCACATTCGTGTTATTTCAAGGTTTAGCGCCGCCGCCAGCTGCTTGATCAAGACCAAGGTAAATATACTGTAATCTTCATTATTTACTCTTTATTGATCTGTTTGGCTCCCTAGTCATCATAGAGGTGGGAGGGGTCATGTGATTTGAAGCACGCTTGAAACTCATCGACATTCATAGTACAGATTTTTTTCCAGCTTTACTCGTGTTGGATTAAAAAAAAAGGAAAGATTTTAGTGTTTCATGAATCAAGTGACATGCACCAATAGAGTTGGCACAATGCAGTTATACTCATAGGTTATTTAACAGAGCATTATAACAATATTAATGTGTGATTCAACAATTTCAACATAATTAGTACATCATATAAGAGTGTTTATATAGATCTTAACAGGGTGTGTTACTGTAACTAGATTTCCCAAGTGTTCAGTGTCTCAAAATAAATACAGTACATTAATTAACTATTGACTATTTGGCCAAGTACCGTCTGTATTTTCTGGACTATAAGTCACACAAGGCCAAAAATGCATAATTAGGTAGAAAAAAACATATATAAGTCGCACTGGAGAATAAGTCGCATTTTTTGTGGGTAATTTGCACTGGAATACAAGTCTAATTTTTTGCAGGTAATTTATTTTACAAACTATTTGACCAAAACAAACATTACGTCCTCTTGGAAGGCAAGTTCTAACAATAAAAGAATAGAGAACAGGCTGAATAGATGTAAGATATGCTAACACAATGGTTATTCAGCTACACCAAAAATAAACATGAACAGAAAAGGTGTCCAGTGTTTATGTAACATAAACAATTTTTTCATTTATAAGTCGCTCTGGAGTATAAGTCGCAGGAACAGCCAACCAATGAAAAAAAGTGCGACTTATAGTCTGAAAAATATGGTATTCTCCTTGTTGGGCGCATTCCTGTTTCCACTTTCCATGGTGAGTTTCATGTAGAACGTAGTTAGGTTTCAGCAAAATAGCAGTTCTCAACAAAAAGTATCAAATAAAAAAAAAGCTTAATTTCAAGCATAACTTTCACTTTGACACAAATGTAGCCATATACTGTATATTTAAACAACACAAGAAATTGTTGTTTACTATAAGTTGCTCCGGAGTATAAGTTGCACAAGGCTAAAAATGCATAATTAAGTCGAAAAAAAAACATACATAAGTTGCACTTTTTGTGGGTAATTTATTTTACAAACTACTTGACCAAAACAGACATTACGTCCTCTTGGAAGTAAAGTTCTAACAATAAAAGAATAAAGAACAGGCTGAATAATGTAAGATATGCTAACACAATGGTTATTCAGCTACACAAAAAATAAACATGAACAAAAAAGTTGTTTATGTAACATGAACAATTTTTTCATTTATAAGTCGCTCTGGAGAATAAGTCGCAGGAACAGCCAACCTATGAAAAAAAAGTTTTCACATTCCATGGTGAGTTTCATGCAGAACGTAGGTAGGTTTCAGCAAAATAGCAGTTCTCAACAAAAAGGTGCAAGATATGCTAACACAATAAAAAAAATAAACATGAACAGAAAAGGTGTTTATGTAACATAAACAATTTTTTCATTTATAAGTCGCTCTGGAGTATAAGTCGCAGGAACAGCCAACCTATGAAAAAAGGTGTGACTTATAGTCCGAAAAATGCGGTAATCTATGAAGTTAATAATACAAGGCTACAATACAAGTAGCCCATATGAAATAATGCAGTATTAGCCAGCAGTTGAATAAAATGAACAACTGTTTAAGTGAGTTCATGCAAAGTACTGTAAACTCATATCAGCCATTATTCTGTTTATTCGGGACACCACATCAGCACAAGATGTTGGTATATATACTTGCATAATACAAGCTTTGTCAATGTCAAGAAATAATGATGAGATATATCTTTGGAGAAACTGTCACCGATCAGTCTGGCAAAACAACTATTTAAGCAGAATGAAGGGATGGATGGGGAGTGAACTCTCTTTCACTTACGTACTCTCTTTAATATATTTTTAATACATTTTGTAAAGGAAAAATGTCAGTTCCAATTCCAGACCAACAATTTCCATATCCTCCCAAGCATATACAAGCGTTCTTAAAGTATACAGTATATAGGGATACTTGTCCCTTGAGGCCATCTATAAGTGCCAAAGGTGAGAAATCTCCCTCAGAGGCTGTCATGTAACCCAGTCTGGTCCGCCCCCTGTGCACACCTGGGGCTCAAACCACAGTCCACCAAATGAAAGCCAAGAGCGCTAGGCGTCAAGCTAAAAGCCTGAGCTGTCAACCGTGACTCTGAAGGTCTTCAGGAGGGAAGTTCACCAACATACTTTTGCACAGCTGCCCTTGCTGGTAGCCATTACACTCAATTGGTTGCTTTTGAAGTTTTGTGTTTTCATGACGCCGTAAAGACAAAAACTACTTCCTCATGCACGATACTGCCTCAGACACACCCCTTCCATCCATTTTATCCCACTTAACCCGTGTCTGGGTTGCGGGGACAGCAGTCTAAGTAAGGAGGTCCAGACTTCCCAGTCTCGGGCCACCTCTCCCAGTTCCACCACATGGAGGAGTGTTTTGAGAACATGGGCCACTATTGCCTTTCCAATGTTATTTGGTTGTGTAGAAAAGTCAAAACAGCAAGCAGTAAGTAACAATTTTAGTGTCCCAATTGGGTTTTATTATGTGTAAGTACAAACAAACAAAAACATGGAGCAAAAGCGCTTGTCTGTGTAGCATTATAACGTGTGCATACAGGGACCGGGGTCGCTAAGAGCAGTTTCCCACCCAAATCAGTGGAGTTTTTTTAAACACTAGTTGTCCTGAAAAAGACATTAGACGTTACCAATGCTGAAAAGCTCAATACAAAGGGACAAAAAAATGATCATAATAATAGGTAACCTTTAAGTAAAAAGACATTATGAAAATATAGTATAATTCAGTCATTCATTTTCTACCGCTTTTTCCTCACGAGGGTCACGGGGGTGCTGGAGCCTATCCCAGCTGTCTTTGGGCGAGAGGTGGGGTACACCCTGGACTGGTCACCAGCCAATCACAGGGCACATATAGACAAACAAACATTCACACTCACATTCATACCTATGGACAATTTGGAGTCGAACAGTCTGCGCGCTAACCACTAGACCACTAAACCACTAGCCCAATATAGTATAATATAACATGAGAAACAACACAAAAAAGTTGTGCAAACAACTTTTGTGCAAACAACAAGCAGAAACAGTTATAATGTTATGAAAATATTATGGGAATAAAAGGCAAAATTCTGAGATGACAAACGTTGAAAAGTAAAGTTGAAATACAGTAAAGTCTCGTTATATCGATATCGGTTATAACGAATTACTACTTATTACGATACTATTTTCATTTCCCGGCAAATTTCTAGTCTTTTATGATATAATTAGTTCAGTTAGTACGATACCCGGTTATTATGATAATCCGGTTACTACGATGCCCTTTTCATCTCCCGCCAGCCAATTTGGTCTGCTTATATCGATACAAAAGCAGCTTAAATCAATCTTTGCTTAAGGATTTCAATACCAAAAAAGAACACGGCGAACGGCTGCTTCCAGTCAACTTCATTTTTCACACTTCCACCACCAGAGCGCAGCAAAACACATGGCCAAACACATGCCTGCAACAGAAGAACCAACTGACATAGCATACACACCTATTCCATGTCTTTTCGGATCGGATATATGGATAGTCCGGTTATATCGGTATTTTTTGCGACTCCCGAGAATATCGATATAACAAGACTTTACTGTAGTTGGAAAATGTAGAACCCCCCCACCACCCCCACAAGAGCAGCAAATTGAAAAAAACAGCTGTAATTTTATAACAATAAATCATAATATTAAAAGGGGGAAACATTCTAATAAGAAAACACCTATTTTACCAAAATAAACTTATACCAAAATAATAACTTATAAGCTAACTTAAAATAACGTAATATTATGAGGAATAAATATGCCATTTTAGTAAAATATAGTTGAAATACTCAAGGATGTTTTTTTTTAAGTTATAATATTATGAAAAACAAAGAAAACAAAAAAGTTGTGAAAAACAGGTTGTGGAAAAAAAAATATTATGGGAATAAAATTAAAATCTGGCGGCACGGCGGTCTAGTGGTTAGCGCGCAGACCTCACAGCTAGGAGACCAGGGTTCAATTCCCACCCTCGGCCATCTCTGTGTGGAGTTTGCATGTTCTCCCCGCATGTGTGGGTTTTCTCCGGGTACTCCGGTTTCCTCCCACATTCCAAAAACATGCTAGGTTAATTGGCCACTCCAAATTGTCCATAGGTATGAGTGTGAATGGTTGTTTGTCTATATGTGCCCTGTGATTGGCTGGCGACCAGTCCAGGGTGTACACTGCTTCTTGCCCGAAGACAGCTGGGATAGGCTCCAGCACCCCGCGCGACCCTCGTGAGGAAAAGCGGTAGAAAATGAATGAATGAATGAATGAAATTAAAATCTAAATATTATGGAAATAAAGTTGTAATAAGAAAAAGGTGAAGAAGAAAGTTGAAATATTTGGAGAAACAGCAAAAATATGAAAAAAAAGAGACTGAACTTCATACAAATATGCTTTTTCACAAAGCTGAGATGCTATTTTGTAGCAATATTTTGTATATTGTATAACTTCTTCACATATCTACATGTGTTAGTTTACAAAATATCAAAGTGGTACTTGTATTCTTTCATTTTTTCAGTATGTGGCCCTTGCTAGAAAAACGTCTGGACACCCCCCGATGGGGGTTTTAACATACGAGTGTAATGTTAGCACTGTCGCTCACATAGCTTTGCGAGTGTCCGTGTCCTGCTGCCCCACTCCTTGTATGTGATACATGGAATTTATGATGTTGGAGTTAAAAATTGGGGTATTAATATTTAGTATCACGTCATAGCCAAAAATATCAACTCTCTATAATGTATATAATGCTCTCATTTACTGTCACGTCAATATTTTGCCCTCAGATGAATCCCAAGAAAATGACCTTATTATGGGAAAAGAAATCCACGCAGGAATCAGGCCTTAGAATAAAAATGACAAACCATTTTCCATGTGTGCCTTTGCTTTTCCTTTTTACTCCCAAATGATGGCCTTTATTGTCTTTCGCAGACCATTTCCCTTCTGCCTCTAAGTCATTTCAGCACTAAACCACCTTCAATGTGCCGTTTCCACTCCCATAATCAGTGACGGATGCAGACTGTAAGGTGAATACTCCTGCCCTGGGGATGGCTGTCGTCTGCGTATTTAAGCTGTTTTTTTATGTTTTATTGACAGCTTAGCTGTGGCGCTGAGACGACTCTGAAAAGAAGCGTCTGTGGTGGTTATCTGTGGAACATGAGAGGGCATGAATATAGATTTTTATCCTTTCCACCTTTTCTTTTGTTTGTTTCCTATTTATTTTGCCCGAGTTCACCTTCTCTTTCTCCGTCTGTCCTTGCAATAATGACAGCCATTCATATTGGATTTCTCTATTCTGTGAAGACGATGAGGGCAGAGTATGGAGAATAAAAACAACAACAAAAAAAGATATCGGCGGTCTGCAGCTGAAAACGGGAAAGAATCGAAGTGTTTTGTCTTCAGATTGATTCCAAAGACAAGGATAGAAGAGGAAACAGGAGCTCAAATCTTGACCAAAAAGGTGGAAATACATGGAAAAAAAACCAAAAGAAGCCACTCAAAAACAGGACACCTTCTATACTAAAGGATGGAGATCTATAAATGAGTCTGTGTACGTTCAATAGTAAAGAAGTCAACAAGGCAAAGTTGGATTTTGACTCATTCCTGAAATGTTTATTTCAAAACATCCTAAAGTGACGCCCTGGGGGGTGTTTTATATGGCACCCCCTCCATTGGTGAGAAAGAAGAAAGAAACCAAATGGCATTGTTTTTACCGCTGTCTTTCATTAGCATGGTTAACTAAATAAAATACAAACAAACATGAAATATTATACATTGTGATATCGGGTGTATAAGACGCTATAAGCCTCACATGTCTACATCATAAAATGGCGTATTGTAGTAACGTCTTTATTTGACAGAAGCCAGTCATATGCTAAGAAAAAACTCACAACGACTTTGTCAAAGCATTGAAATTTGCAGGTCTTTACTCAATAAAACAGATTGACCCAGGGTATTATTATCTTACAAAGAACACAATATCACCACACAGCAACTTAACACTCATAAGGTAGGCAGGGACTGTGCAATGCAAGTACCAATACAAGTTCATCATGAATTTTGTCCCAGAAAATCATTTCATTGGATATACTACTAGCTGCTGCCACCAGAGGGATCCAGAGGAGCTCAGAGGGAGGCTCCTCCCACTTCCTCTCCTCCGGCAGCCATGTCCAATGAAATGATTTGCTGAAACGAAATGCGTCAATTGTTATTTTAAACTCGTATTTGTACTTGACCTCCTGTGATTTCCCATGAGTTGACAAGCTCATTGCGAGTTCCCTTCTTCTTTAATTGAACTCCACAAAATGGCAGTATACGCATTTAGCATTTAGCATTTAGCATCCAGCAGCTTCATCTACCGCCACATGCGCTTTAAAACATTGGATATGTTGTTGCAAGTGCTGCGTGTATTTGTTAAAAAATAAGCATGTGGTCAAAGAGAGGTATGCTTTCCTTTTCACTTTTTCATGCACCCCACATCATTATTGAAGTGGAGTACTTTTTTTCATTCATTCATTCATTTTCTACCGCTTATCCTCACGAGGGTCGCGGGGGGTGTTGGAGCCTATTCCAGCAGTCTTCAGGCGAGAGGCGGGGTACACCCTGGACTGGTCGCCAGCCAATCACAGGGCACATATAGACAAACAACCATTCACACTCACATTCATACCTGTGGACAATTTGGAGTCGCCAATTAACCTAGCATGTTTTTGGAATGTGGGAGGAAACCGGAGTACCCAGAGAAAACCCACGCATGCACGGGGAGATGGCCGAGGTTGGGATTGAACTTGGGTCTCCTAGCTGTGAAGTCTGCGCGCTAACCACTCGTCCGCCGTGCCGCCGCGTACTTTTTTTTATACAGCATAATTTTCCAATTATCGCCTGCTTCCAACTAGCGCCGCGTCCTCTCTGCTGGTACATGAAGAGTGAGTGAGGTTGGCAGGCAGTTAAGAGAGTGAATTTCGACTTCGGTGCAAGAAGGCGGTATCGAACGAGAAATGTGAGTCATAGCACAATGGAAAGAATACATGCCGACTGAAATCCTAAAAATGTAAAAGAGGATCATCCCAAAGTTGGAGTATGTAGTGTACATGTGGTGAAAAAGGCAAAACATTTTTTATGTCTTTTTGTGGTAATTAAAGCAGGATGGAGCCATATCAAGTAAAGCTGCTTATATTTAATACAGTCGGCCATGCAGACAGAGGGGACGACACCAGCGAGCGGCGGGTGGGTCGGGAGGGGTTGACGACACGACATGCAGCCTTTGCACAATAATCCTCACACACATACACACAAACAAACACCACTATCATGTCCACATGAGAGGCATCATGGGAGGGATGGAAAGAGCGTGAGGGAATGGATGGAGGGAGGTTGTCACACTCAAGCATTCAGCTAAGTTAAAAAGCATTTCATTGTGCATGTGTGTGTATGTGTGTGAGGAAGACAGGGTGTGTGGCAAAGGGGGGGGGTTGTTGGCGTCAGACGGCAAGAGGGATTTGGTTCATGGCAGATAGACTTCACTGGCCAACACCATTATGCACGAGCTCTGTGGTGTGCAGATCAGCTACTGTAAGAAAGCCCACTTAAATCCACTGGCATGTGACACACACACACACACACACACACACAGTCCAACACAGTGATCTACTTAAAAATATCTCTCAGTATGACGTAGTGTAGTTCTGAAATTGTACTGTAAAACCTGGCCTTTTCCCACCATTTTGTCGCTGTTCTGTATCAGTGGAATGGACACGGAATGAAGCGATGCCTTCAGTGGTAGAGTTGTAACAGAAACGTCACCTACGTATGGAGGGTATTTTCCACAATTCCGGGATGGGAGTGTGAAGTTTAACACCCAGGATTCACTTCTCCCACCTTGAACGTAATTGTTGATGTTGAGCATTTCTGCCATCATCTCATTAGCAGGATGTCGCAACGATATACCTCCCTTTTTACACAGAAATGTTTGTTGTTCAGGGCTCTACATTAAAAACAAAAACATTCCATGGGGAATCCTTAAGGTGAGAACGACTTGCCCAAACTTGCCCCATGAAAAATGAAAAGACTGCCATAATGATATCATCTAATTTTTGTGGCATCACATGAGAATCTCAAATAAAGATGAAATGATTATCATTTCCTGTGGTTGTTTTCCTACATAGATCATGACGTTGCATGGAAATCTGGATTGTCAAGAGACTTGTAGGCACTTTGCCTTGATAAATAAAAGTACATTCATGATTGAATGAACATTGTGCTTAAAAAAAAATTGTGTAGATGTACGAATCTTAACATGGCATGCCATACTACCTTACACCTGGTAGTCGTAGTAAGCAGTGATATTTATAAGTTGTGCACCACAATGAAACATTATTGAATAGACACATTTGTGTACTAGTAAAGTGTTTTTAATCCAGAAAAAAAAGCTCAATGGTCAAACAATAATTTTTGAAGCAAAGGTGAGAAAAATCCACAGAGAAATGGAAGCGCTAGATTTTGTAGCTTGTGCAAAATCAGCACTTGGTATTGGATCTAATGGGTGGTGTTTCATTGTGACCACTTCAAATTGTCACAGCAATGTGATTCACTCACCTGTGCCATCATTTGATTTGCTGCTGCTAATAAAATATTTGTTTAGGAGTATCATCAGTTCATCACTTTTTGGTGTTTTCCTTCAGAAGTTGTTGAAGAATTAGACCATGTTGGCAGGGACGCCATGATAGATGTTTTTGTAGTCAAACCATCGCTGATTGGTTGATCGTGAACAAGAACGGGTGTGGGTAAAACACGGACTGTGGACTACGGACCGCGGTCTAAATAAACGATTCTGATTGGTCCATTTCAAGATTTGCAAGGATTGGTTTGCAAATTACCACCGGAATTACGCAGTCCGTGTTTTACCAAGAACCGCTTTTTAAAAAAAAGTTTTTTAAAGTTCTTTTTAAAGCAGTATGGCATGCCAACGTGCACTTGCCCGACGGGAATATCACTGATTGGATTTACTTGCATCGTTATTGTCGAGCCCTGTTGTTGTTGTTTTTTTTTAACATGTTTTCACTACTAATGTTTGTGATAGTTGTCCTGATAGTTGTACATCATACTATTTAGTGTTAGTATGTTTTTCAATCTTTCTGAACCAATATGTTGCTTCTGGAGCATGCAAATGGACTACATTGTTTACGTATAATGAGGTGTAATATTTTAGCAGAGTTTGTTCAAAGTACATGTTTTGGATGCAGCAAATGTGTTCAGTGCACAATGAGGTGTTACTTCCGTTCCACTGTTTTGTATTATTTATATAATAGGCTTTGTCACAAAATAATGATGTGCAAACGGGCTGAAATTGACATCAGACCGTATTTTATACACAACTTGAGCAAAAAAAGAATTCAACACTCTTTCCTCTGTTTAGTCTCTATGTTTGCAGTATATTTTCTCGGGATGAAAACAAAAGGCATCAAAGAGACAAGTGTTTTTACACACAATTTGTACACTTACACATTCAGTTCATTTGAAGCTGTTAATACATGTTATACCTGTTTATACTGTATATCGTCCTGTCATTGATCTTTCTACTCATTAAATACAGTATTTCAGACATAGTTGCGCGAGGTGATAATCATGATTAATTAATCTGATTAATTAATCTGGATAAGTAATCCGGTTAATTACTCTGATTAATTAATATGGATAAGTAATCCGATTAAGTAATCTGATTAATTAATCTGGAGAAGTAATCCAATTAATTATTCTGATTAATAAATCTGATTAATTGATCTGATTAATTAATCTGTTAAAGTGATCTGATTAATTAATCTGGTTAATTAATCTGATTAAAATGTACTATTTTCACATGGTTATGGCTTCAAATCACTATAGTCTGTGCATCATGACGCTCCCAGTCACTGGTACTGATTTCAGGAGAATCATCCATTTGCAGCATCTATGTGTGTGCACTCGATATGGCCCCGATATTCAAAGTGCTTATCTACCTTTAAAAAGGTACACAGATCTCTTTGACACTCTTGCCACATTTACATGCGATGATGACGCAGCATCAGTACCAACTGGGGCTTCAACATCTTGCCCAAGGACATGGTCACAGGAGGAAGGATCGACCCAGCAATCTTCTGTTTGGGAAACAACCACTTTAACACCCTTCTTTACAAAATGTCACCACCTAATGGCCTGGCATGGGCCTTCCGGTAATATTTACAAGTCTTGTTTGATACCGCTATTTTAAATAGAAATGAATAAATAACTACTGTAACAAATGATGCAGTCATTCACTGTCAACAGAAGCAGTAGTATGCGGCTGGCATGACAATACAGGCAGCCTAATCTAACCCGGAATGATTCAGCCTACGGGGCGTGCCAGCATTCAGCATTGTTGCCATGACGAGATGACTCTAATAAGCCGTCCTTTCATTGAAGGCAACCAGAAATATAACACTGAAGGAATGTGGGACATGTGTAATACAATGGAAACAGGAGGAGGATGTACATATTTGCAGAGGTGGACTCAGCGATGACCTTCTCCAACTTTTTGGTGGGGTAAAAAAAAACCTTTCAATGTGATATTCCTTCCTGTTTGATGCATGAGAGGTGTTAGACTTCACAGAGAGGGGTGTCTGATACCCCAAGGATCAATAACAACCTTGCCTGGTCAATTCATTAGAGCCAGGCAGTGATAAATGAAGTTGTCCCAGCCATCGGAAGTCAGGAATTAACACTTAAAAAGGAGACAAGAACAGGACAAGGATTCGGGGAAGGCTGGAGCTGATCTGGGTGAGGAAGTTGTGACGATGAAGAGGGTGATGATGACACATTATCTGTAAACACCGCTGACCGTTTAACCGAGTGACAGCGTGGACAACACACTTACAAATGCTCTAGTTTACTTACCTAAATCACAAAGACGAATAGGCCGGCTTTCACTAAATGGCCGACATCGGTCCAGATACGAACGGCCTTTGTACAAGTAAAGGATAATTCATTCATTCATTTTCTACCGCTTTTTCCTCACGAGGGTTGCGGGGGTGCTGGAGCCTATCCCAGCTGTCTTTTGGGCGAGAGGCGGGGTACACCCTGGACTGGTGGCCAGCCAATCACAGGGCACATATAGACAAACAACCATTCACGCTCACATTCATACCTATGGACAATTTGGAGTCACCAATTAACCTAGCATGTTTTTGGAATGTGGGAGGAAACCGGAGTACCCGGAGAAAACCCACGCATGCACGGGGAGAACATGCAAACTCCACACAGAGATGGCCGAGGGTGGAATCAAACTTGGGTCTCCTGGCTGTGTGTTTCATGGTATGTTGTGGTATGTTGTGTTATTGTGGTTTGTCTGCAAAGACTATGACACAAAGTTTCAGATGTTTCACGTTTGAACACAAAGCCCAAAAATAAAAATAAAAATATATAACCTATATAAATAATAACTAAAACATGAGATAATTAATTAAAATGCAACAGAATGAGTAAATATATAAATTGTATTATTCAGTAATTATTCATTCATTTTCTACTTCTTATTTTCACGAGGGTCGCAGGGGTTGCTGGAGCCTATCCCAGCTGTCTTTGGCCAAGAGGCGGGGTACACCCTGGACTGGTCGCCAGCCAATCACAGGGCACATATAGACAAACAACCATTCACACTCACATTCATACCTATGGACAATTTGGAGTCACCAATTAACCTAGCATGTTTTTGGAATGTGGGAGGAAACCGGAGTACCCGGAGAAAACCCACGCATGCACGGGGAGAACATGCAAACTCCACACAGAGATGGCCGAGGGTGGAATCGAACTTGGGTCTCCTGGCTGTGTGGCCTGTGCGCTAACCACTAGACTACCGTGCAGCCCTATTATCATTATTATTACTATTAGTTATATAAATATTATATATTTCACTGCTATTATTATTATTGATTATTATTATTATACTGTTCAATAATGTTATCAATTATTAATATTATTATATTTGTTCAATAATAATAATGCAGCACGTAAAGGATAATAATTATATATATTCAATAGACGAAGTGATCTTTTTATGTATGATACAACCTTCCTTGTAGCTGCTCATAGAAATGATTGACACCACCCTGTTAATCATACTGCGTGTGTGTGAAAATACCTAATTATGCATGTCTAATTTCTCAAGGCAAAAAAAAAAAATTCTCGCATTGCATCACTGCGAATGAAACCAATGTTTCACTTCCATACTTGTCAGATTGCAGGAAATGTGACAACCGAGGAAGAAAGATCCAGGGAAGGATGCCAGTGTGTGTTTGTTGCTTCTGCTCGTCACATTAGCGGCGTATTGTCTTACATGTGTGCATCGTTAGCTTAGCTGAATGGTGCCATCAGCTCACGTAGCTCATGTGGACTCGGGGCCTGTTGTTGCCAGCGTCCCGCCTAATTGAACGTGTATTGACGGGAATTCGAATGAATGAGTCAAAGAGACATGGTCCTGGGAGAAAAGAGGCACGTGACTGGATTAACATCTACCTGTCACCCAGGCGGCATAAGCGCAATCAGGATGAAGGAGCTAAATAGCAGCAATCGGGGGAGACGCGTCCGCGCCTCTTTCTGTGCCAAGAAGAGCTGTGCACTGCAATTATGCAAGCGTCAGCCTCGGCGACAGCATCGTAATTTTCAACCTGATTTGTGTTGGCGGAAAGCTGCAAAAGAAGCCTATAATTTGGATGCCTTCAGCTTTATGCTAATTGGTTAGCACTGACGATTGCACCTTTGTGCTGTCGTAAAACTAGCCTGCGTTAACGTCACTGTGCAACGCAACAGTACTCCCCCTACAGGTGTAAATTGTGGTGTAAGATGGATTCCAACCAGGCACCTTCTGGACGTGAGACAACAAGTGAACATTTGAATATGGTATTCTTAATAATTCATCAATTTCAGCATATTGAGCGTATTTCAGCGTATTGAGGAGCGTATACCTCAACCAAGGTGGATTCATATGAATACACAAAGTATCTCACTGCTTAAAACTATTTCATTAGCATTGTCACACAATATTATGTATTATTAATATTATTATATTGTTCAATAATGTTATTAATTATTAATATTATTGTATTTGTTCAACAATGTTAATAATAATAATAATTAATAATATAAATAATAAGAATTATTATTATTAATAGTTATTATTAGCATTGTAATAATAATATTTATATAATAATATAAACATATATTATATTAATATTATTAATATTAATTATTATTATTAAATAATAAATAAAATAAATTGAATAATAATAAATATTATTATTATTCTATTTTATTATTAACATTATTGAACAAATATAAAATTAATAATAATAATAATAATAGCAGTGAAATATATAATATGTATATAACTAATAGTAATAATAATGATGATAGGGCTGCATGGCAGTCTATTGGTTAGGGCACAGGCCACACAGCCAGTTGACCCAAGTTCGATTCCACCCTCGGCCATCTCTGTGTGGAGTTTGCATGTTCCCCCCCGTGCATGCGTGGGTTTTCTCCGGGTACTCCGGTTTCCTCCCACATTCCAAAAACATGCTAGGTTAATTGGCCACTCCAAATTGTCCATAGGTATGAATGTGAGTGTGAATGGTTGTTTGTCTATATGTGCCCTGTGATTGGCTGGCACAACCAGTCCAGGGTGTACCCCGCCTCTCGCCTGAAGGCAGCTGGGATAGGCTCCAGCAACCCCCACGACCCTTGTGAGGATAAGCGTGTTGAATACAATCCCTTTAAATATAGGATTTTTGAGAAGCTTGAGCTGAAAAAAATGTCTGCAATTTGGGTCATGGGTTGTCACTAAGGGTGACGGTGGGTCCCGCAGCCAAACCAGTTGAGAACTCCTACTCTAGATTACTTCAGTGCATTTTAAAATCTAAAAAATGTATCATGAATGAAATAAAGTCGACTCCCTGGTAAAATAAACCGTTCATTAAACTGATTTCTTTGATAGCGCTGACGCCAGGTAAATATGATGACACAATCCACCATGGTGGCATGTGGGATAAAGTATTCCCTTTCATTGAGACCCCTGGGGGCGGCTCCCATCATAAGATAATCGCTATTGCTCAAATAGGACTATTTCTGCTCACGCGGATGGAGGAGCTCCTCAGACGACAGCGGCACAATGAGACAGGATGGAGCTCTAAGTGCTGCCAGAATGCTTTAAATAATAAAGGCTCAAGGGGCCTCATGAATACAGTATTATGGAGATGTGAATGGAGGCTTTTCCCCTTTCGGCTTTTTGCCCCCCCCCCAAAAAAAAAACAAAAAAAATAAAACACTCAGAGGAAATAAGAGGAATGGGGGCAATATGAATACACAAAACTTTGGATTTGAGGCCAGCTTTGCGATGTAAGGGATGTAAATGCTTTTATTGTAAAACAGAATTGAACTGGGTGATTATAAATTAAATATTTAGTATGTTTAGCTTACAAACTCAATTTGTGTAACCAAACGCCTGTAGAGTCTGAAGACTTAACTAGCGACCACCAAGGATAATTTGTCTGACGTCATTGCATTGCATTGCAAGGTTTTCTTTATTTACATATCATAAAAACGCAAATGTTTTTCACATCACATTTATAAATCTGATTGTCTTCTGTAAGGCAAACACTGACATAGTTTATATTGTACAATGTCATGTGAATTACTAATCTATAGGAAACTCATACAAACAATAATAGAAATATAGTAGCATGAGTAAACAAACCTTGCGCTTTGATTATGTGCATTATTTTGAGTCTATGTATTTTTACTTGCAAGATGGCATTAGCTATCATTAACTCATTCAATACCGAAGACCTAGTTATACGTTTTTATAAACCCCAACAATGCATTTATAAATTTTTTTACATTTTTTGCACAAGAGGGGAACGGAGGATCCATCCATCCATTTCCTATGCTGCAAATCTTTGAGTAGACTCATGGCATTGCTCAAATACATAAAGTTGATAGAGAAAAGTGAATATTTACAAGTGAAAGGACTGACCGTGTTCATTCTTTCACAATCCAGTGCCAAACTACTGTGTCTCATGTGCTCTGAAACCGTAACGCCCAATATGAAAAAATCTACGAGAGTCAAAGCAGAATAATTTACAGCACAGCAATGTGAAAACTGAGTCTTAAATATAAGGACTGTAGACTGGAGAGTTGTGGAGTGCTTCCGAGATCTGAGAGATCTTAGCAAAAAGGTAAACAATGTACTGTTGGACCTTATTTTACAATGTACTTTTCTGTTATTATTCAGTTATTATTTTCATTTTTCAGAGAAAACGCTGCAGTTTTATTTAACTTAAAAATAAGCCTATTGCATTCATTCATTGTTTGTACAGTCAGTTTTATATTTGTTGTGCAAAATGTGGTCTTATTTTCTTTTCAATTGAATTTACAGTGGGTTGTAAAAATATTCATACCCATGAGCAACACTCAATTTCTCGGCACAGAAGAAAGAAATGTTTTTTTTTTCTGTTTGCATGAACGGACACACCACAAACATGACAATCCACCGCTGTTTATGTTCATAAGCACATTGCATCAGTCTGTATTACAGACCAGACACTGAAGTTGTCATATTTAGTCGAAAATGATTGCACACCAAAAACTGTTGCATCACAGTGTCACAAGCCTACCTGTGACTCATATAGACTTCATTACACCCCAACAGTCACCTGTCCACTAGTGGTGTGAATCTCCGCACTGAGGACGATTCGATACAATACTTTAATGATACATGGAGCAGTCAGAAAACTTCAGAAGGAAAGTTCTAGAGGAGCATATAGAGATGGACAAAGCAATGCAGCCATTGCGGGTTCGGTCAATATGCCAAAGAGTACTGTTGCGTCACTGGTCCAGAAGTGGAAGCATCCGAAGCGAACCTCCGAAGAACAAAGTGTCCATCGAAGATCACGGCCAAGTGGAAAACTGCTCAGGAAACTGCTCAGCAAACCTCTCAGTGACTCTTGAAGACCTGAAGGAGTCTCTCCAGGTTACTGGGACTAAGGATGGCCGTTTTGCAAAGAAGAAGCCACACCTGAAGAAACAACATCTAAAGGCTCGTTTGCATTAATGCGGGAAAGAGCGATCTGTTCAGATCAAACGAAAACTGAACTTTTTGGCCTGAACACCAGAACGTATGTTTGGTGTAAAGCCAACACAGCTGATGATCCGCCCCATACCATCCCTACCTTGAAACGTGGAGGTGGGAACATTGTTACGCACATGAATAGTGAGTAACATTGACATCCTGGAGAAGAACCTCTTCAAGTCTCCAGAAAGCCTGAAGCTTGGAAGGAGGTTTATCTTTCAGCAGGATAATGATCCAAAATATACAACTCAAGTGACACAAGATTGTCTTCAAGATTTCCAAAGTCAGAGTCTGGATCTCAACCCAATAGAACACTTGTGGTGGGATCTGAAGAAGATCACCAAGGAACCGCAGGGCTCGACAATAATGATGTACCGATGGCCCGGGGCAAGTTAAAACAAAATTGGGGCAAGTAAATCCAATCAGTGATATTCCCGTTGGGCAAGTACACTTTAGCATGCCATACTGCCAAGAGTTTTTTTTAAAGCGGTTCTTGTTGGGTATTGGTAAAACACGAAAACACGGACTGCGTAATTCCGGTGGTAATTTGCAAACCAATACTTGCAAATCTTGAAATGGACCAATCAGAATCGTTTATTTAAAAAAAAAAAAAGGAAAGCAGGAAGTGAACAAATGTAACAGTTACTGATTGTAAAAGTACCTGATGGAGGGGTAGGATTTAATAAGCTTTGCTTCTTCCTACTCCTTTTGGACATGTGGAACTGGGAACTGATTATGGGATGCACTCAATTGTAATCTGATGCATGTTCAAATGAAATTAAACCATTACCATAAAAAAATAATATTGAAAAAATTACAAAAAAAAAAAGAATCGTTTATTTAGACCGTGGTCCACAGTCCGCTTTTAACCCACACCCGTTCTTGTTCGCGATCAACCAATCAGGGATCGTTTGACTGAAAACATCTATCATGGCGTCCCTGCCAACATGGTCTAATTCTTCAACAACTTGTGAAGGAAACAGCAAAAAGTGATGAACCAGTGCCTCCTAAACAAGTATTTTATTAGCGGCAGCAAATCAAATGATGACACAGGTGAGTGAATCACATTGCTGTGACAATTTGAAGTGGTCACAATGAAACACCACCGATTAGATCCAATACCAAGTGCTGATTTTGCACAAGCTACAAAATCTAGCGCTTCCATTTCTCTGTGGATTTTTCTCACCTTTGCTTCAAAAATTATTGTTTGACCATTGAGAATTTTTTTCTGGATTAAAAACACTTTACTAGTACACAAATGTGTCTATTCAATAATGTTTCATTGTGGTGCACAACTTACAAAATTTTGCCACAAAAATGAGATGATATCATTATGGCAGTCTTTTCATTTTACATGGGGCAAGTTCGGGCAAGTAGTTCTCACCTTAAGGATTCCACATGGGCAAGTCATTTTTGTTTTTAATATAGAGCCCTGGAACCTGAAACAGCAATACATTGTCATGTGCGTGGGTTTTCTCCGGGTTCTCCGGTTTCCTCCCACATTCCAAAAACATGCTAGGTTAATTGGCGACTCCAAATTGTCCATAGGTATGAATGTGAGTGTGAATGGTTGTTACCCCGCCTCTTGCCCAAAGTCAGCTGGGATAGGCTAACCAGAACCCCCCCCCACACACACACACACTATTTGCGATGCACTGGTGATGTGCAGGGTCTCATTATGCAGTATTTGATATTCATATGAGCTGGTCTGTTTGACGCAATTGTAAGGCAAAATAAGGTTAAAAATAAAAAAATAAATGCATAAACGGACCCAACTCAATTTTAATTGAAGACCCCTAATCTACAGTATATGAGACGGACATTGATTTTATTCAAGTGACATTTCAGCTTTGCTCTAGTATATATATATATATATATATATACTGTACGGTATAATGCTCGAGCAGCGTCCTGCGTGTCCGAGCTGTCAGGAAGCTGTCATGTCGTAGTCTTCTCCACTTTTCCGTGTGTAGAATTCATGAGCTTCAAAGAGGAATAAATAAAAGTGTAAATGTGCACGTTTGTGTGTTCATGAACATGAACATCCATCGCCACAAGCTGATGCTTATACCTCCGTGGTGCTCACGTGTGTGATTAGGTCTACCTTAAGCAAAGATTATGAGGCCTATTAGGTAAACATTCCTTGTCTAATCAGCCTTCAAGTCGACTTATTTCATTGAGCTCTCGCCACGTCTCTGCGCTCCATCAATGTTTCTCTGTCAATCAACAGGCCTCTCAAGGACTTGAGGGAGCGCTAACATTTTCAAGACTTTTTTTTACATCAAACCAAATAAAATTAGACAAATATTCTTACAGTGTGAGATCTTCCAAAGATATCATAGCTGTATATTTCATTGTGGATTGAGAGTGTGACAAGGTGGCAATGCAAAACTCAAACTCTGCAATTAAAGAATAATAGGTAGTAGGAGGGCTGCATGGTGATAGAGTGGTTAGCACACAGGCCACACAGCTTCAATTCCACCCTCGGCCATCTCTGTGTGGAGTTTGCATCGTCATCATCATCATCATAATCATCATCATCATTATTATTATTATTATTATTATTATTATTATTATTATTATTATTATTATTATTATTATTATTATTATTATTATTATTATTATTATTATTATTATTATTATTATTATTATTATTATTATTATTATTATTATTATTATTATTATTATTATTATTATTATTATTGTTATTATTATTATTATTATTATATTATTAAATAAAATACATTTAAATAAATAAATTAGTAATAATAATTTTTATTCTGTTATTATTATTATTATTAACATTATTGAACAAATATAATAATGTTAATAAATGATAACATTATTGAACAATATAATAATATTAATAATAAATAATAATAGCAGTGAAATATATAATATTTATATAACTAATAGTAATAATAATGATGATAGGGCTGCACAGCAGTCTAGTGGTTAGCGCACAGGCCACACAGCCAGGAGACCCAAGTTCGATTCCACCCTCGGTCATCTCTCCCCATGCATGCGTGGGTTTTCTCCAGGTACTCCGGTTTCCTCCCACATTCCAAAAACATGCTAGGTTAATTGGCGACTCCAAATTGTCCATAGGTATGAATGTGAGTGTGAATGGTTGTTTGTCTGTATGTGCCCTGTGATTGGCTGGCCACCAGTCCAGGGTGTAACCAGCCTCTCGCCCGAAGTCAGCTGGGATAGGCTCCAACATACCCCCAAGACCCTAGTGAGGATAAGCGGTAGCGATCTTATCCAACGCGTCATTAACGTGTTAACTTTGACAGCCTTGAACTTTGACAGCGTCCTTCCTCTCCTCCTCCACGCTTGACCTCCCTCCCAGCTTCCCCAGTTCAACAATTGCTCGGTTGATAAGTAGCAGCATTCTCCTCCTTCTTCTCATTTACTGTGCACCGTGGCGCCTCTCCAAATTAGCATGTTTATTTATAGCCATCAATATTTAATTGAGTTTACTCTAATCTTCCGTTAGCGGCTTCACAAGTCTCGGCTCGGCTGTTGAAATATTAAAATTAATTGGAGTGGAGATACTGTAAAGAGGCTCGACTTAATTGTTCTGGGAGAGGCAGGTAGTAGCGTCTCAAGTGCGGACGCTCTCGAGCGCACACGTGCATGCACACGCACACGGCATCTTGTGTTTTTTTTTTTTTTTTTAAGATTCCTTACTGAATGTAACACCTATTTTGAACCCCGCACTAAGAAAACATCTACGTATGATGAATAAACTGTGGTAAATGGAAAAGAAAAAAACTTACATCTTTCAAGTACTTAATACATTTATGAACCATAAATAAATAAAATATTAAATAACATTAATTAGACTAAAATTATACATTATACATGTTATTAAATATATAAATAGTCGTCCTTGGCCAGTTTGCGCTGCCTATTTTGAAACTTCACTCTAACACTGTTTTTCTAAAATATACTATACTACTGTATTAACTCTCTAGGCGCCATTTTTTTTTTTTGTATTTTGATGTTACCATTTCAAAAGGTTGTAGCTTGAAAATAGTTAGAGATAAAGGCATACTGTAAATAAGAAAAATCATCAGTATGACCCAAAATTTGTGATGACGTCTCCACAACATCATCTCATCAAAATGTCTGACCCACTTGTGATACGCTTCCTCATCTCTCCAGCACCCCCAGCCATCATCATCGTCACTTACATTGTGAAGTCGTGAACATCTATCGTGAACATAGAAATATATAAAGTATCTAAGCCTGGGAATATTGTATTCTCAGGTCTGATCTATCAATTAGCAGTGCATTGTTTTGTCTCTCCAATTGATATTTTAATTCATTTTCTACCGCTTTTCCCTCACGAGAGTCACAGGGGGTGCTGGAGCCTATCCCAGCTGTCTTTGGGCGAGAGGCGGGGTACACCCTGGACTGGTCGCCAGCCAATCACAGGGCACATATAGACAAACAACCATTCACACTCACATTCATACCTATGGACAATTTGGAGTCGCCAATTAACCTAGCATGTTTTTGGAATGTGGGAGGAAACCGGAGTACCCGGAGAAAACCCACGCATGCACGGGGAGAACATGCAAACTCCACACAGAGATGGCCGAGGGTGGAATTGAACCCTGGTCTCCTAACCACTAGACCACCGTGCCGCCCCCAATTGATACAATACACTCATATGTGACTTTTACTCATCTGTATACACCAGTCATTATTTGCACTATGACCCATTTATCATTGCACTAAAATTAATATATCTGCAATATGTCTGCTCCTGCATATGCTCCTGTGCAATATTATGTGTATATTTTGGATATCTTGTATATATCTTGTTAAATTGTCTTTTTTTACTCTACGTTTTGTATACTTTTTTTCTAACTTGACTACTGCACTGAAAGGAGAAGCTCTCCAATCTCGTTGTACATCTTGTATAATGACAATAAAGGCCATTCCATTCCATTCCATGTGACAGGCTAAACCACAATCCCTGCATCCACACCCTCCCGTTCCCCCCACCATTACCAGCGTTTGAAAAGCCACCATGCCCCCTCCTAAACCCCAAACATTCATTCATTCATTCATTCATTCATTCATTCATTTTCTACCGCTTTTCCTCACAAGGGTCGCGGGGGTGCTGGAGCCTATCCCAGCTGTCTTTGGGCGAGAGGCGGGGTACACCCTGGACTGGTCGCCAGCCAATCACAGGGCGCATATAGACAAACAACCATTCACATTCATACCTTGGAGTCGCCAATTAACCTAGCATGTTTTTGGAATGTGGGAGGAGAAAACCCACGCATGCACGGGGAGAACATGCAAACTCCACACAGAGATGGCAGAGGGTGGAATTGAACCCTGGTCTCCTAGCTGTGAGGTCTGTGCGCTAACCACTAGACCGCCGTGCCTCCACCCCAAACATTGTTAATTAAAATTAGATGTCGCTTGTTGATTGTAACGGCGGATTCGCTGCCGCTAGTACATGTTAGCTGAACTTATACTAACTCCTACTCTTTGCATAAAACCACGCCCACAAAACGCAGTTTAAATTTACACACGTCCGCAATCTCCTGGTAAAAAGGCTAATATATTAATTAATAATACGTAGATATGTATATACAAATTTATGAATCCTGTTTCCTGTTTCATAGATTTTGAGGTGGAGTGAGGGAGCGGTGTTCGAACCGAGGGGCGACTGTACACACACAACCCGCTAAAGACTACACTGCAGAGACCGCGTGCCCTTTCACAGATGCTGCAATGAAATAATGACTTTTTCACATCGTGGCAATTGCTTCCAACACAACATGGCGGAAAAAAACTCAGCATTCCAGTCAGGATACGTTGAACCTCTGAAGATGGGAAATTGTCGGGTTGAATTAGTCCCACCATTCTGTTCACAAAGCAAAAAAACATTAAAATGGCAGCTTTTAAGGTCAGCGTGAAAGGAGGCTAGTCTGTCAAAAATCGCATATAGACACTAAATGGGAATTGCATCATAAATCCGACCATAGAAACCTCATTTAGCTCATTTAACTGCTTGTGTGTGTGTATTCATGTGCATGTCTGTGCTTGTCATTTGACACATTATAGCGTGCGTATGCATGTGTGTGTGTGTAGACTTATTTTGCATTGAACAGCGATGTTGACTCACGTCTAATCATTTCCCTGCTGCACTTGGACTAAAACGACACATTTAAATACGAAAAGATTCATCAGCACAGTCGTTCTCGTCCCCCGTTAATGGCCTATCTAACTCGTGACCGACTCATAAAACAAAGCGCGAGTCAAAAAGGAAAAAAAAAAAAAAGATCTTCTTGCTAAAGTAGCGAGGTTCACTCCTTCAAGGCAGACAGTGGCTGGGTGAAGGTTAACATCAAGAAGACAGATAGCAACATAATAACCACCGTCAAGGCAACAACACAACATTAAGTGGAGCCGCAGCTGCAAAGGACTCCGACTGTAGGACGTCTGCGACCATTAAGCACATTAACAAAGAGGAGCGTTTGTGAATGACACAGCGGCACTGCTAATCTGAAATTTTGACACGACGGGTGGTATCACTTAGCATCCTCACTGTAGCTGGGGGGGGAGTACACATAAAGTGACCTTGCTCTATAAAAGGGTCTTTAACGAAGAAACAATACCAAAACAATAGATTTCAAATGATAATAATCCGGGCGGCACGGTGGACGAGTGGTTAGCGCGCAGACCTCACAGCTAGGAGACCAGGGTTCAATTCCACCCTCGAGTTTGCATGTTCTCCCCGTGCATGCATGGGTTTTCTCCGGGTACTCCGGTTTCCTCCCACATTCCAAAAACATGCTAGGTTAATTGGCGACTCCAAATTGTCCATAGGTATGAATGTGAGTGTGAATGGTTGTTTGTCTATACAGTGAAGAAAATAAGTATTTGAACACCCTGCTATTTTGCTATTTCTCCCACTTAGAAATCATGGAGGGGTCTGAAATTTTCATCGTAGGTGCATGTCCACTGTGAGAGAGATAAACTAAAAAGAAAAATCCAGAAATCACAATGCATGATTTTTTAACAATTTATTTGTGTGATACAGCTGCTAATAAGTATTTGAACACCTGAGAAAATGAATGTTAATATTTGGTACAGTAGCCTTTGTTTGCTATTACAGAGGTCAAACGTTTCCTGTAGTTTTTCACCAGGTTTGCACACACTGCAGGAGGGATCTTGGCCCACTCCTCCACACAGATCTTCTCTAGATCAGTCAGGTTTCTGGGCTGTCGCTGAGAAACACGGAGTTTGAGCTCCCTCCAAAGATTTTCGATTGGGTTCAGGTCTGGAGACTGGCTGGGCCATGCTAGAACCTTGATATGCTTCTTACGGAGCCACTCCTTGGTTTTCCTGGCTGTGTGCTTCGGGTCGTTGTCGTGTTGGAAGACCCAGCCACGACCCATCTTCAACGCTCTGACAGAGGGAAGGAGGTTGTTCCCCAAAATCTCACAATACACGGCCCCAGTCATCCTCTCTTTAATGCAGTGCACTCGTCCTGTCCCATGTGCAGAAAAACACCCCCAAAGCATGATGCTACCACCCCCATGCTTCACAGTAGGGATGGTGTTCTTCGGATTGTACTCTTCATTCTTCTTCCTCCAAACACGCTTATTGGAATTATGACCAAAAAGTTCTATTTTGGTCTCATCTGACCATAAAACTTTCTCCCATGACTCCTCTGTATCATCCAAATGGTCATATGCAAACTTAAGACGGGCCTTGACATGTGCTGGTTTAAGCAGGGGAACCTTTCGTGCCATGCATGATTTCACATCATGACGTCTTAGTGTATTACCTACAGTAACCTTGGAAACGGTGGTCCCAGCTCTTTTCAGGTCATTGACCAAGTCCTGTCGTGTAGTTCTGGGCTGATTCCTCACCTTTCTTAGAATCATTGAGACCCCACGAGGTGATATCTTGCATGGGGCTCCACTCCGATTGAGATTGACCGTCATGTTTAGCTTCTTCCATTTTCTAATGATAGCTCCAACAGTGGACCTTTTTTCACCAAGCTGCTTGGTAATTGCTCCGTAGCCCTTTCCAGCCTTGTGGAGGTGTACAATTTTGTCTCTGGTGTCTTTGGACAGCTCTTTGGTCTTCGCCATGTTACAAGTTAAAGTCTTACTGATTGTATGGGGTGGACAGGTGTCTTTATGCAGCTAACGACCTCAAACAGGTGCATCTGATTCAGGATGATACATGGAGTGCAGGTGGACTTCTAATGGGCAGACTAACAGGTCTTTCAGGGTCAGAATTCTAGATGATACACAGGTGTTCAAATACTTATTTGCAGCTGTATCACACAAATAAATTGTTAAAAAATCATGCATTGTGATTTCTGGATTTTTCTTTTTAGTTTATCTCTCTCACAGTGGACATGCACCTACGATGAAAATTTCAGACCCCTCCATGATTTCTAAGTGGGAGAAATAGCAAAATAGCAGGGTGTTCAAATACTTATTTTCTTCACTGTATGTGCCCTGTGATTGGCGAGTGACCGTCCAGGGTGTATCCCGCCTCTCGCCCGAAGACAGCTGGGATAGGCTCCAGCACCCCCGCGACCCTCATGAGGAAAAAGCGGTAGAAAATGAATGAATGAATGATAATAATCCCAAGTGGTCAACTATCAATTCAATCTTTATTTCGACTTTTCATCTACAGTAACGTCTCGTTATATCGATATTGTCGGGAGTCGGAAAAAATATCGATATAACTGATCCTGCGCCAAACTGCATTAAAAGTGGGCAATAATGCAGGTCATGCTCAACCCGCCCCACATAGTAGCTGGCCAAACACATGCCTGCAACAGAAGAACCAACTGCGTTCGTGGTTTCTCTCGTGTGTATAGATTCTATATAGATTCTAGAAACCACGAACGCCAGCATGTACATATGAAAAACAGTGATTATTGCAAGCGATAAAAAGATATCTGAATAAAACACAATTAAATACATGTATTTGTACGCTTGTGTCTTCGTTGGAATAGGTGTGTATGCTATGTCAGTTGGTTCTTCTGTTGCAGGCATGTGTTTGGCCAGCTATGTGGGGCGGGTTGAGCATGACCTGTGAACCAGGAAGTGCGGGAATCGGTGTGTGTGCTGCGCTCTGGTGGTGGAAGTGTGAAAAATAAAGTTGACTGGAAGCAGCCGTTCGCCGTGTTCTTTTTTGGTATTGAAATCCTTAAGCAAAGATTGATTTAAGCTGCTTTTGTATCGATATAAGCAGACCAAATTGGCTGGCGGGAGATGAAAGGGCATCGTACTAACCGGATTATCATAATAACCGGGTATCGTACTAACGGAACTAATTATATCATAAAAGACTAGAAATTTGCCGGGAAATGAAAATAGTATCGTAATAAGCAGTAATTAGTTATAACCGATATCGATATAACGAGACTTTACTGTATGTAGTAATGTATTATTACATATTGTAAGGGTTCTGGGCATGCCTACAAAGCCTGCTCTGTACTGCCCCCTTCACAAGGACTATTAGCACCCATCACAAGTGTGTCCGAAAATCTGATGTGCATGTCCATCATGACAAGAAATAATCAAATAACCTATGCTATTGAAATACTCTTGTGTCACGCGCCTGTCAGTCGTGGGTTGTGTACCTGTGATACATAATCCTTGACTTTTCAGGTGTGGAAATTAAATTTTATTGTGAATACCTTGGGTAAAAGTAATCCGCACAAATTCTACTCTGCTGGATATGTGAATACTTAGGAGAATAACAATAAAAAACGACTGCTTTTGATCAACCAACAGTGTATTTTAGAGCAAATCCTGTATAATAAAGAGACATTAATGCTTACTTTTGGATCAGTCGTGATGATTGTATTAATGCTAAGTATTAAACTCAAAGGCTTGCAAAAATGAAGCTAACATGTTGGTGTGACGGTTTTTTGGTAATACTATACTGTGGAATGTGAGTGGGTAGAAGAATACAGGTTGAGATTTACAAGCAAAGATGGTGCGGAGGATGTGCATGTGTTCAATGTTTTCTTTTTTTTTAATTAGAAGACACACTGCTGCAGAAGTTTATTCGTCTTCATATCAGGGGTCTCAAACACGCGGCCCGCGGGCCAAATGTGGCCCGCAGGACACTAGTTTGAGGCCCCCGCCTTGATATGACAGTTTAATATTAGTGTGCCCCGCGCAAGTTTGATATGGATGCTGTATGGTATCATGTACCCAGAAAAAATTATTACGTTTGATTAATGTTCATTTTAAAGGTTAAATAACTGTTAATAGTTATCCTCCCTATCCGTGTGGAAGTGGTAAGTTTTTGGCTATTTAAGTTGAAAGGAAATAACTTGAAGGCTACCGTTTAGGTTGCTAGCTTTCTAGTTTGCGAGTTAGCATGTGTCTCAAGACCCTGCAGTTGCGCAATATGTTGTAAATAAAAAGAGTATAAATGTGACTATAGTCGTGTTTTGTCATGTCTACAGGGCTCTAATAATGCTTTGTTCATTTTAATCTGAAAAGAAATTGTCTACCCACCAACTATATGTGGTTTCTTAAGTTTTTATTATTTGCCGTTTTCTTATTATTATTATATTTATTTATTACTGATTGATTGATTTTCTTTATTCTTGATTTGTTTATTTATTTTTCATCTTATTTTGTGCAGAAAAATAAAAATTAAGATATTTGAGAACAGTGGAATGTTTTATCAGAGCTTTTCTTGTAGAAAATCGGAACCAAAGCACTAAAAAAGTTTGTATATTTTTCTGTTTTTAATAAATGCTCCAGTGGCCCCCAGGTAAATTGAGTTTGAGACCCCTGTTTTATATCATTTACTTTAACATGCCTTGTTCAGCATAATCCCTGTCCAAACTAGAGGTAATGAATCTTCTCTTTTACCGTCCGTTCTCACTGACGGACCGGAAAAGTGACAAAAGGATTTAGATGAAAATGGGCCTATTTTAATGGGGCTTGAGCTAATACCACGTTAGCTAAATGTTGTCCAAGGCTTGTGAGGTAACATTTCTATTTAATGCCCTTATCTTTGTGTCTGGTTGTACTGCTAAAGGTCTTAATAAATAAACAAATGGTGCTAATTCAGACCCGGAGGCGAGGTAGGCAGTGACTGGTGAGCGTGAAGCAAAGCTGTAGTGATCATACAAGAAGTGGACAGGCAGATAAAAAAAAAAAGCATAGTAGATGTAAGGCGTGATAAGAGCTGACATGGACAAGTCCTCTGTGGCCTCCCTGGTGAATACAAGACACAACTGTGCTGCCGCTAACAATTACCCCGGCGCCAAAATGCTTTTTTTTCCCCAAAAGGGAGCATTAGAAGCTAAGGTTTGCAGTCATGCATCATTAAAATACCATCTGATAAAGACATGGCATTAACGTTCCTTGACAGGTGTTCTTCAAAACATCTCAGGAATCAAAATAATGAGCTAAAAATAGCACCCCACTCACTGTTTTTTTTTTATACCAAATTCCTTGCATGTACCAAAACACAACCATGGTATCAGACTCGACACCTTCAAGTTCTCATGGTTCTCAGTCGGAAAAGGGTGGATTGCATCCTCCAGGATGGGAGTGAGTATCTCAGGGTCTTGGGTATCTGCTCCGGAAGTCGTGATAAAAAGGTAGCAGAGCCAGAAGGCAAAGCTCCCAATTTACCCATCGATCTACGTTATCGTCCTCATCTATGGTCACAAGCTTTGGGTCGTGACCGAAAGAACGAGGTCATGGACACAGCAGAAGAAATGAGTTTCTGTTTCTGTTTAGAGCTCAGAGTAAAGCCGCTGTCTTTCACTTTGGGAGGAACCAGTTGAGGTGGCTGGGGGATCTCGTCTGGATGCCTCCTGGACGGTTCCCTGGAGAGGTGTTGTGAGCATGCTCAGCCGGTCACTAGGAGGCCGCAAGGTGAATCTAGGACATTATGTCACATAGCTGGCCTGGGAATGCCATGATACCCACCTAGTGGAACTGGAGGCCGGCGACCATGAAGTCTCGTACTGAGGCGGGGGCCTCAAACTAGTGTCCTGCGGGCCACATTTGGCCCGCGGGCCGCGTGTTTGAGACCCCTGATGTAAAATAAAAATCATTTTTTGTGTTATGTTGTGGCATCATTCTTTAGATTCATTCATTCATTTTCTACCGCTTTTTCCTCACGAGGGTCGCGGGGGGTGCTGGAGCCTATCCCAGCTGTCTTCGGGCGAGAGGCGGGGTACACCCGGGACCGGTCGCCAGCCAATCACAGGGCATTCTTTAGATATTCTGGCTAAATATATATGGCTACATTTGTGTCAAAGTGAAAGTTATGCTTCAAATGTATCTTTTCACACAAAGCCTGATTTGGCCCAATGAAAAATGAGCCATGGGGTAAAATTGGCTTACACCAACAAACACACAGTTATGTGAAATCACATCATCTATTTGGATAAATTCTCTGGATACATTTGCAAATGAATGAACATGGCATCTCAGAGCACCTTTCCACGCATTTCTTGGTCGCAGTTCCATTAAACAAGAATGAGAGATCAGGGGCTATCAAAGAACAAAATCCAGTGTGATGCTCCCGCTAATAAAGCAACAGCAAACGCTCTTAATTACTGCACAATCACTTCTCACTCGGCTGCCACTATTGATGAGCTGGCCGGCTCGGTGCCGCGTTACAGCCGGCCTTTGAAATTGATGTGGCTGTCAGCTTCAATTACAGCTCTAATGTCTTGGATCAGCCAAAAGGCTGGGGGTCCAGGTGCAGCAGGTCATCAGGAGGAAGTATGTGTTACGTTGTGGTTTGTGAAGGTTAAACAACAAAAAGATGACCACGACCTACGACCCACGACATGGACCAAAAATTTATATCCCGATATATTTAGGTTGAATATCAATATAGAATATATATTCATTCATTTTCTAACACTTATCCTGACGAGGGTCGCAAGGGTGCTGGAGCCTATCCCAGCCGTCTTTGGGCGAGAGGTGGGGCACACTCTGGACTGGTCGCCAGCCAATCACAGGGCACATATAGACAAACAACCATTCACACTCACATTCATACCTATGGACAATTTGGAGTCGCCAATTAACCTAGCATGTTTTTGGAATGTGGGAGGAAACCGGAGTACCCGGAGAAAACCCACGCATGCACGGGGAGAACATGCAAACTCCACACAGAGATGGCCAAGGGTGGGATTGAACTCGAGTCTCCTAGCTGTGAGGTCTGTGCACTAACCACTAGACCACCATGCAGCCCTACAATATATATTCATGAATTTTCTAGCGCTTATCCTCACTAGGGTCGCGGGGGTGCTGGAGCCTATCCGAGCCAATCACAGGGCACATAACGGCAAATAATAAAAACTTAAGAAACCACATATAGTTGGTGGGAAGACAAATTATTTTTTTCAGATTAAAATGAACAAAGCATGATTAGAGCCGGCGGCACGGCGGTCTAGTGGTTAGCGCGCGGTGTTTAGTGGTTAGACCAGGGTTCAATTCCCACCCTCGGCCATCTCTGTGTGGAGTTTGCATGTTCTCCCCGTGCATGCGTGGGTTTTCTCCAGGTACTCCGGTTTCCAAAAACATGCTAGGTTAATTGGCGACTCCAAATTGTCCATAGGTATGAATGTGAGTGTGAATGGTTGTTTGTCTATATGTGCCCTGTGATTGGCTGGCGACCAGTCCAGAGTGTGCCACATTTCCTTGGTGGGTAGACAATTTCTTTTCAGATTAAAATGAACAAAGCATTATTAGAGCCCTGTAGACATGACAAAACACGACTATAGTCACATTTATACTCTTTTTATTTACAACATATTGCGCAACTGCAGGGTCTTGAGACACATGCTAACTCGCAAACTAGAGAGCTAGCGACCTAAACGGTAGCCTCCAAGTTATTTCCTTTAAACTTAAATAGCCAAAAACTTACCACTTCCACACGGATAGGGAGGATAACTATTAACAGTTATTTAACCTTTAACATGAACATTAATCAAACGTAATAATTTTTTCTGGGTACATGATACCATACAGCATCCATATCAAACTTGCGCGGGATGCACTAACATTAAACTTTCATATCAAGGCGGGGGCCTCAATCTAGTGTCCTGTGGGCCACATTTGGCCCGCGGGTCACATGTTTGAGACCCTTGTTTTAAATAATGAAAATACAGTAAGATAATGTAACTATTAAATGTTATCATGAATGTCGTACGTGTGATCACAGCATGTATATTAAACAATAAAATGTTGTTAGAGGCTTTTATTGCCGATTTTTTTAGAAGGCTTCACATTCGAAATTGGTGTATCCCAATGACAGCATAGTTAGCTGGCTGAAATTAATTCCCCTTTTCAATTATATTTGTATTTTAGTTCATTTACACCACTTTTTTGCTTGGATTGCTTAATTAAGGCCAAGAATGTGTAACATTTGCTAACCCTTGACTAATAATAGGCCTTAGTCAGCTACAAAATAGCATTCATTTATGAATTCATTTTTGAAAAGCCATAAGAGAGTGAGAGAGCAATGTTGGAAATGTGTCAGAGTGAGGGACCACTCTATTATTACGATACAAAATAAATGTCTGTCTTATTTATCTGTGTCCACCACATGACACGCAAACAGGGAGTACACATGCTGGGAAAATAGCGTTATTTGTCACTCTGGGCACACACATTGTAGAAGCATGCTAATGTGACATCCACTCACACCTTGATGCAGATGACACTAGTGTGCCCGAGTGTGTGTGTGTGTGTTTGTGTGTACAGCAGGCAGGAAGTTCATTACCACTTTAGTACTCAACATGAGCCCATGTGGCAGAAAATGTCTCACTGGGGCCAGCAAAGCATATTGCGATTTAAATTTGAAGGGATTGGGGATGGGGGCGCCTCAAATGGACAACCACAGACATAAACACATGACAGCAATGCCTCGATTATTAAAAAAAACAGTGCACAACACAGCAGCGACAGAACCAATGTTGGAATAGCGTAAGCTCAGCTAGCATAAGCAACACGGATGAGTTCATTGTAAACAACAGTACAGAAAGTGTAACACACCTCAATAAGCAACAGCTGAGTCGTGCATGCAGAGATAGATCAAGCTGCTGTATGACCGCTCAGCTCAGGCAGCTACTGTCACATTGTAGTGCGGTGTAGCTCATAAGTACATATAGTCATTCCGTGCCATTTTGCGATTTGAATTTCAAGGCTTCACGCTATCATTCATTCATTCATTTTCTACCGCTTATCCTCACGAGGGTCGCGCCAATCACAGGGCACATATAGACAAACAACCATTCACACTCACATTCATACCTATGGACAATTTGGAGTCGCCAATTAACCTAGCATGTTTTTGGAATGTGGGAGGAAACTGGAGTACCCGGAGAACACCCACGCATGCACGGGGAGAACATGCAAACTCCACACAGAGATGGCTGAGGGTGGAATTGAACTCAGACCTGCGTGCTGACGTGCAGCCCCATTAGTAATATATACTTATGTATATATGTACAGTATTTCAGACTAAATTAAGCATTTTCAAACATAAAAAAATGGCTAAAATATGTGATGTGTACTATTCTACATTACTAAGTCACTAAGTGTCAATAGTGTGGTATTGATGAGACAATAGCCACCCTAGGAAGTACTGTACACAAATTGCAAGTAAAAATGGAACAACGAGACGGAACTCTCCCAATGTTAACTTATCTGAGTCTATATTATGTCTTATTATATTGTATTATACTTGCATTACTATATGAGTAAAACAAGTGTAAAGGTGACTGTAGGGGTGTTATTTCATGTCCAGAGGGCTTTAGTTGAGGTAAACCATATTTAGAAAGTCGTAAACAGGCTTAACATGCGACAAAAATAACTACAAAAAATATTTAGCCTATCCCAGCTGTCTTCGGGCGAGAGGCGGGGTACACCCTGGACTGGTTGCCAGCCAATCACAGGGCACATATAGACAAACAACCATTCACACTCACATTCATACCTATGGACAATTTGGAGTGGCCAATTAACCTAGCATGTTTTTGGAATGTGGGAGGAAACCGGAGTACCCGGAGAAAACCCGCGTATGCACGGGGAGAACAGGCAAACTCCACACAGAGATGGCAGAGGGTGGAATTGAACCCTGATCTCCTAGCTGTGAGGTCTGCGTGCTAACCGGGAATTATTATATTACTGGAAAAAAGCACTTAGTCATATTAGCAGCGTTCTTTTATTATCTTCAGAAACAGTAAGTGCTAACCAAAAAACACTAATTTGTCACAAAAATAATTTACTAAGACCTTCAGTGGTTTAATGTTTAAACAAATATGAATTTCTCCTAAAATTTCTGGAAAGTGAGCGAGAATCCAGATGGAAAACTTTTTCCTTAAAATCCATTTGGCTTTGATTATGCACAGACACACACACACACACACACACACACAAGACATAGAATTATAATAGAGCAAAATGAGCTTCTCTATTTTTCTTATGTGGATCATTCAAAAAGCCAAATAAAGTAAACTGTCCCTGCAATTAAAAAGGTCAGATGTCAAGACTCGGGTCACACAAAGACATGAAGACAAAATAGACACACACACACCATTTCACACAAGTATAGCGATAGAAAGAAACAGCTGCACTCTGATGAATGCCCTATATTCATTCCGCAGGAAGCGGCTTCATCTGTCACTACTGATGCAACCCTTCCACTCTTGCCTTTCAAAACACACACACACACACACACACACACACACTCCCAGCTGGGCTCAGCGACAAATGCTCCTTTGATGCATCTTCCTGGAGGCCGAAGCCGCCATCGGCATCTACTTCATCTCTTCTTTCCGTTCTCTAACCCCCCCTCATCCCCCTCAATGCATGCATCATATTAAAGTCAATTCCACCCCCCCCCCCCCTTGTGAGACATTACACCTCCCTTCAAAACACACAAGCCAATATTCAGAAACTTCGTGGGGTGCTGTTTTTAAATGACCTTATGCAAAAACACAAGTCAAAGATCCTCTATATGTCTGTAAAGAGCACTCTGCTGTTTTTAAGGACCTACTACAAAAATAGAAATCACAAATCTACACACAGGAATGCACCCTTAAGGATTTACCGCATAAAAGCTACTCAGTGATCCTCCAAATGGCAGGAGCACTGTTAAGGGCCTTCTGCATGAATGATCCTCAAAGATCCTCTATATGACAGGAGTGCTGTGCGGTTTTAAGGACCGACTGCAAAAATAGTCTCAAAGATCCTCTACATAGCAGCTGATGTTCTTAAGGACCTACCGGAAAAACACTAGTCAAAGATTCTGTATATGTAAGAAGCACTCAGCAGTATATAAGAACCAACTGCATCAACGCTACCCTCTAAATAGGAGCACTTCTGTTAACGACCTACTACAAAAACACTAGACAAAGATCCTTTATATGACAGGCGTGTCCTGCTGTTTTATGGCTCAACTGCATAAACGCTACTCAAAGATCCTCTATATGACAGGAGCACTGTTAAGGACCTTCTGCATGAATGATCCTCAAAGATCCTCTATATGACAGGAGTGCTGTGCTGTTTTAAGGACCGACTGCAAAAATAGTCTCAAAGATCCTTTACATAGCAGCTGATGTTCTTAAGGACCTACTGTAAAAACACTAGTCAAAGATTCTGTATATGTAAGAAGCACTCAGCAGTATATAAGAACCAACTGCATAAACGCTACCCTCTAAATAGGAGTACTTCTGTTAACGACCTACTGCAAAAACACTAGACAAAGATCCTTCCTATGACAGGCGTGTTCTGCTGTTTTATGGCTCAACTGCATAAACGCTACTCAAAGATCCTCTATATGACAGGAGTGTGGTGATGTTTTAAGTCAAAAATCCATATATGTATGTAAAAGAATGCACTCTGTTGTTTTTAAGGACCGAGTAGAAATTGAAACGTCACAGACTGCTTAACAGGAAATACGAATCAAAGATCATCTATAGGACAGGAGCAGGTTACTGTTTTAAAGCACCGACTGCAAGGCTCAATTACTATTTACTATTATTATTAACACATGTTTTTATACATTAGTTGCCGCCATCTTGAAACGGGGCACAGCCAACCTCCAACAAATTAAACACAGCATTACTTAACTAGTTTATTAAATACTGGTAATAAAAGCAAATGATTAGTTGGTTTGATGGTACTACCATTTCTTGTTTATTAGCAAGCTGACTACTTCCTGGTTCATGAAAGCTTGCGATATGATTGGACGGAGGGTGACAGGAGCAGGCTACTGTTTTAAAGCACAGACTGCAAGGCTCAATTACTATTTATTATTATTATTAACACGTGTTTTTAACCTTTAACCTTCATTTTGCAGGTGTATCCATATAGTGTGTTTGAGTGGGTGCATGACACGTACCTTTTACATGCATGGACACAAATCCGGCAAAACACTTCAGAGAAAGTCTTTGAACAAGAGTTGAAGCTGCTCTCGTTGCTCCTCTTTCGTCTGTTTTCACTTCCTGTTGATGTCCAGATTCCTTTATCCACGACGTTTGTCCACATTTATGGCATATTTCCATTGTTTTCTCCTTATAAGTGTGAATGCAATTGCTGATGGTGATGTAGCTGCATGGAGTGCTCATATTAGTTGCCGCCATCTTGAAACGGGGCACAGCCAACCTCCAACAAATTAAACACAGCATTACTTAACTAGTTTATTAAATGCTGGTAATAAAAGTAAATGATTAATTGGTTTGATGTCTCTTCTAAAATGGAAGCGGACCGTGCTACTAATTAGGTGATGTAAAGGAAGGGTACTACCATAGTTTGTTTATTAGCAAGCTGACGACTTCCTGGTTCATGAAAACTTGAGATATGATTGGACAGAGGGTGACAGGAGCAGGCTACTGTTTTAAAGCACCGACTGCAAGACTCAATAACTATTTACTATTATTATTAACACGTGTTTTTATACACTTTATTAAGCAAATGATTAGTTGGTTTGATGTCTCATGTAAAATGGAGGCGGACCGTGCTACTAATTAGGTGATGTAAAGGAAGGGTACTACGTAGCTTGTTTATTAGCAAGCTGACTACTTCCTGGTTCATGAAAGCTTGAGATATGATTGGACGGAGGGTGACAGGAGCAGGCTACTGTTTTAAAGCACAGACTGCAAGGCTCAATTACTATTTACTATTATTATTAACACATATTTTTATACACTTTATTAAGCAAATGATTAGTTGGTTTGATGTCTCATGTAAAATGGAGGCGGACTGTGCTACTAATTAGGTGTTGTAAAGGAAGGGTACTACTAGCTTATTTATTAGCAAGCTGACTACTTCCTGGTTCATGAAAGCGTGAGATATGATTGGACGGAGGGTGCCATTTTGATTTTTAGGTCACCACTCTCCACTCCTTAATTTCAACAGGTCATCCGTACATTATTACACAATCTTAAAAGCTTCTAAGACATACAAAAAAGACAATACTAGAATTTCTAAAACTGTTGTTTTTTATTGTAAGCAATTCATAAATGAATCTGTATCAAATAGAACATAGTGTTCATGTCCAAGTCATGTTTTCATTAGTGACTATCCTGTACTCTACACTGTTTGTATTAAGTACAAAATTCATTGTCCAGTAAAAAACAATCATCTTCCAATTTTTTCTGTTTTTTAAAACCAAAAAAACCAAAAATATATAATCTGTATTAAATATATGGTGTTAAATGTCATTTAGTTTCCATGAATTTAAAAGAATATTTAAAAAATGCCAACTATGCCCCTTATATAAATAGAGAATGTTGCTGTTGAGACGCATGTACAGTACATATACATTTTTTATTTAGTCGTTTTAATGCCCCATCTCTTGGTGAAGTCACTATTATATATATATTTTATATATATTATATTTATATATAATATATATTTATATTATATATATGCCACAAGAAACAACTAGATGTGGTTCAGGACTGACTGTAGTGAAAGTCAACATTAAAAAAAAAAAAAACACCACAAAAAACCCCACAATGATACAAAAAGAAAATGCCACTCTTCACTTTTCTTCTCAGTGACTCTGCCAGCTGTGAACTTTAACATTCACTTTCTGCCGTTTCTGGGGAAAATAAAAATAACTTACCTTTGGAAGCCAAAAAGGTCCCCGTAAATCCAAAGCGACGATGTCAGGGATAAAAAGTAAGCAGTAGAGTAGAAGGGAAGTCACACTTGTATACATGATTCTTTATTGCACACATTTCTTTTCCCTTTTTTTTTTGGTGTGAGCAACAAAACTGTCATTTACATGTTTGACACCAAAAATTCCCAGTCTAACCCCTCTTTAAAAAAAACAACACAAAACTACTACACATCACACACATTGTAGTGCATCACTATTCAAAACTATAAGGAACATTCTAGTATTTTAAAAGAAAAGAAAATCCAGTGGGGCTAAAATATTTTTGAAACTTTTGGTGGCATTTTTTTCCACACGAGTGCGACAAACCTGCCATTTAACTCATGTAAGGAATGTTTGTTAGCCAGAGACAAGGCAAGATGGATAGGTGGGAAACGTTAGTAGGTCCAACAAAAGAAAGTCAAATACACTGAATGCCCTGAGACGCGTCTTTTTCAGCGGTCTAATCGAACGTGTGTCACATTTATTTGTGTTTTTCTGCTCAACAAAACGAGAGAAAGTGGGAGACAAAAGTGGCACTTGAGTGATTTACCATAAAAAGAAGGCACTATTTTTTTATAGGCAGCATTTGGGGCATCTTATTATTGTGCTTTTCCCACATTTGGAACTGGACGGGCTCCGACCGCATTTCCTTAAATAGTAGCCGGCTGGTGTTTATTTGAAGTAAGGTATCCATATGTACGCATGCACCAGTGGACCTTGACTAAAAAAGGGAAAATCACATGTATTTTCTCATTTTGCTTATCTTAATGTACTAAAACCTACAATACAGTAATCGCTTGTCACTTTGCTCAACCTATTAGTAAAAAAAAAAAGGTAAATCAGAAAATTTTACGTATTTTTTGCCTAAATAAATTTTTTTCAACCATAATGGCTAAATGAACTAAAATACACAATAAGACGCATTCAAATATTCTCCAATGATATGCAGTATCCTACCCTGGTCACTAGGTGTCACTAGACACACATGCACCAGACTAAGGTTTGATTTCTCCACAATACAATAATCCCTAATAAAGCATAGGCGACTGTTGCAGCCAATAGCCCACGCCAAGCCAAAACTCAACTCTGAACTCATGAAGTCACTTCCTGTTCACCGCTCATTTAGCAGTGGAAGACACTTTTAGCAAGACAATTGCCTCTTTTCTCTAATTGTGTCTACTAGTATATTCAATTAAAGTGACTATAGGGGTGTTATTTCATGTCTAGAGGGCTTTGACGTGAAAAATATATATATATATATATTTTGAAGGTCATAAACAGGTTTTCTAAGCTCTAACAAAATATTAAATAAGGAACAATCGGGTCTGGAAGTGATTAACGGCAACAAGTGAGGGATTACTGTATATTTCTTCAAATAAGCAATTTGCCAACAGAACAAGACAATTTGACTCAATTGTCTAAAGGGTTAACTCAATACGGGAATAAAGTCAGAACTACAAGAACTAATTTTACTCTCGCAACTATGTCTTTATTCACAACTTATTGTCCAAAAATGTAAATTTTATTCATTCTTAATATTAGAACTTTTGGGAAAATACTTTTTTTTTTCTTAGTATTTGTAGTTTAATTCAACTATTTTGTCCACATAATTAGAACTTTTTCTGTTTTCTCTTATTATTCTGACTTTATTCTTGTAAAATTACTGCAGATTTTTCAGTTTTTTTTTTGTGGATGCCGCATCCTGCAATCAACCCAGAAATGCAGTTTATTAAAGCAAAGGCCACTATTTGAGGGGAAAAACCCCAAAACAAAACACTATAGCAGGTTTGTGCTGACTCTAGTATGTAATCCAGTCATGACAGGACTTCTTAATAATTCACTTAATTCATATGAACGTTGATGTTAAACATGTTTAATCTCATTGTGCGCTCGAGGAGAATCACGAAGGGCCGAGTTGCCCAGAGGAAAAAAAAAAAGAGCAGTGTAGGCGCAATAATAAGGATTAATGACGTTAATCTTTTCCAATGTGTGTCAGCGACAACACCTCGAGTACAGGAGGGAGGAATAAAAGCAGTAGAATGACACTGGCAGTGTTTGAGACAATAGTAAATGAATACAAAACTCAAGAATAAATAGCTGGAATCCATATTGGGAAGGAATAATGCAATTGTTTTGATCCCTAAGTAGTTCATATACTGGCGTGTGGTTGTAGAGTGTTTGATGATGCAGGTTCCCTCAGGGTTTGGTATTAGCGCTGTTATCAATAACACCAATGCTGCACCAGCTGGAGATGAATACAACGTTGCTATCTCTACATGACAAAACTCCCTCGCTGGCGTTTAAATGCACTCACCCCCCCACGATGACGACATGCCCTGCTCCTGAAATGCATCCTTTTCAGGTGATGTGTTTTGGCATCGAGTCAACTCCGAGAAATGAATTTTTTTTTTTCTGCTAGTAATCATCCTGTCGCATCCCAGGGTGCGAGACACAGAAGGACAGGACATGGAGAAAAAACAAAAAACAACAAAAAAAAGAGAAAGAACGGTCTCCAGAAGAGACCAGCAGCGGTGTTTGGGGGCGAGCCAGGGCAAAAGTATGAAGAGTGGCAGCAGAGTTCACGTTTTCAGCACAGAGGTGAGAAATGCGTGAGCAGGAGTGAGGGACGCGCATCAACTCGTGCACTTTCCAGTTAGATCGTGTTTGTCATGTTGCTGGTGATGTTTCTTCTCATGGGAATTTAGTAGGATTTTCGTACGCATCGAAAAACGCCAGCCATTTTGAATTTATAACCAAGTAACATTGGACTTGCACAACATAATAAACATGGTAACAATAAGGTTTGAGGCATATTTCCATGTAAAATGTATTTATTTTTAGTTCAGAATTATTATATAAGTAATAATAAGTAATAAGTAACTGTTAATAGTGAACGCACAATACAAAGTTCGACTGTCTACCGCCTTTTTCAATAGCCAAAAATTTTTTTCTGGTGTTTTCTTCCAATTTGGGATGCTAACTCAACTTTAAGACAATATTTTAGATCAAACTTTGAAAGAAAGTAAAAAAAAAGGGTACTTGTTTACTGATTAAAGTTTTGATACAATGGAGCCAAGATGGAGTGCACTACTGGCCTGCAACCAGCAGAGGCGCTCTTGAGTCCATCTCAACTACTTTGCTGTCATTGTGTCAATTATGAAAGTTAGTAGAAAAGCACAAAATCAACAAATAGGTAGCTAACCTTCCCGTTAATAGCGTTTTTGCTAAATTATTTTTTTTGTCATTCACATTTTTTCTGGATTATTTAACAATGTAGAAAATACTTTCTGTTAAGACAAAAAAAAAACAACAATTCTTGAGCATGCAGGATTTTTGTTGAGCTTTTTTTAGTCCAAATTAGGCAATTATACTGTTCACAGTCACGGTCAATATCGAACCTTCAATACAAAAAATTTAAGTGAACTCTACCGTCGACAAACTGCCCCGTCATCATTACCATTGTATTTGGAGTATCACGTATATACAAACTACAGAAAAAGGGTGGTAAAATGTTGAAAATGATTTTTGCCCATCATTCACAATCCTTATGTGAAACATGAACACATATTTCTTTCAATTTTCTGTGGATTCTAATGAGAAAACAAGTCCGTTTGATATACAAGCTGTGCTCATGCATTAACAAGTACACTGATAACATGTAGTACTTACAGTATCTTGCTGTATTTTAATGATTTAAAACATTACCATAACGAGAAGCGTTGACTTCACATGGCCCGTATAGCTAATGACTAATGCAACTTCTGTCAACAAGAGCAGCATAGACAGAAAGAACGACAACACTTACTATGTCGGCTCTCATTGGGATGGCTGTGTGTTCCAGTCCTCAGGTAGTATTCCTAGTCAAATTGAGAACTGTGTATTCACTTTTCCATCTGTTCCATCTGTGAGTGACGCAGAGACGGGCGGTTAAGCGAGGCGTTGTGTTTTTCGGCCAGATAGTGTTTCGTGTTGGCTGCTACAATAACAATATCGATGTACCGTAATATACAAGTCAATTATATCCATGGAGTCAATGGTGTAATTTTATTTTTTTTGTTAGGGATTTAGCGTCAAAATATGTACCTCCAAGACGTCCATTGTTAGCTAGCTCAAACTAACTTGTTTTCTCGCTAGAACGCACAAAAAAGAAATATGTGATCATGTTTCACATGAGGATTGTGAATGATGGGCAAAATTCACAATATGTGCAGTTTTCCTTTAAGACAATAGTTTCGGTCAAATTCTTTAAAAAACAAAACAAAAAAGTAGCGTGCTTTTGCGTGGAGTTTTTTGTCGTTTATTCAGTTTTTAACCAATTGAACCAAAATGGAGTGCAGTACTGGACTGCAACCAGCAGAGGCACTGTTGATTTGAAGGACATTGAAGGACTGTAATCAGAGGATATTTACATTTTTTAACAAAAAAGATTAATCTAATCGTAAAATAGTTGTAAGAATTAATTGTATAATCGATTAATCATCAATGAAATGTTGCAAATCTAGTTTGTGAAGCCCATTGTTTGTTTGGGAGTAAGTGTTGGGTGAGAAATAGCCTCTTTGTTTTGTTTTTCTGGTACGATTTTTCTACTCCAACTTCCATGAGAAGACATTCTCGGTGTGCGCGTTTGTAGTGTGAGTGTCCATGAGTCACCAGTTTTTAATTCTGTTAGTCCGTGAACCAGACCTAGTCGATACATTCATGAAATTGGTTAAAAACACAAGACAAAAATATCAGCGAGTTAGTAAAATTCTTACTAAGAATGTTTTATTAAAATAAATGCCAAGAGGTTAATAAGAAAAAAAATAACAGCATACACCATGAAAACTAAATGGCAAGCATGTAAAAATACTTATGACAAGGAAAAAAAAAAAAACTAATCAAGTAGCTAATGAGTTAAACAAGCTGGGCATTAAAACAAAATATAATTTTAACAGGGGAGGGGGGGAAGGCAACATTCCCCACCAGAGACACTTTAAAAAGTGAAGGAGGGGGCAAAGGGGGAGGAGAAGGAAGGGTTTGGGGGACAGGGGGAGTCATAAAAAAGCACTCAGAAACATGATTAATATACATATAAAATGAGATTAGAAAAATACATTATAAACCTGTAACAATGGCTGTTAATTACATTATCATACATGTGTAATAGGCAGGCCAAGAGAAGAGAATATGGTCGGTAACGTCTTTCAACTTTTCCACCTGATGGACAGCCAAACACAATGACACCGTAGCGTGTAACATCACGGAGGGACTTCTCGTAATACTGTCAAACGCTGAATAGCCGTCTCCGCTTTTAATATTGCATTTCAATTTTTTCTAAATAATATCAGAAGAATAACACTGGAAGAAAAGATAATTTCATTGACCTTTTGGTGTGTTTTACGGCTTGATGAGAAAGCCATGAACGAAAAAGCTAATAATAGATAATAAATGTGAATTTAGTGACGTTGTTTCAAATGTCGTTGAAACAAACACTGTGGATGTATTTTTCTCAGCTCACGATCGACTTAATGTGTCCTACTGCATTGCTACAGTTAGCTCCGTTTCTTCTAGGAAGTTAAGTCACGCGCACACGCAAAAAAGAAAACAATGGTGTGATTCTTAAAAAAATCAGGAGCCTGCTCGTACAGCAGAGTAAAGGGCCGTCAAGTTAAAAAGAAAACCAAAAAAGTAATCCGAGGAAGACAAAAAAATCAAAAAACAACATGGCACATAGTTAGCTGGTTAGCTAAGTCTGGTTGCATAGAGTAACGACGATGGCGGCGGCGGCAGAGGCGGCAAAAAAAATCAAACAAAAAATCACGAGCCGCTCTGCTCTGCTGCGCCATCTTGGGTGGGTGCTGGGATATATTTTTTTTTTATCTTTTTCGCTTACTGAACACAACTGGACTACTCAGAAAAACAGAAACCACTCTCGATAAGGCACTTTTTTTAGTTTTTTTTCCTTTAAAAACCCTTCCTTTCCAGTCAATACCAGGCCAACAGCATTTGCACGTCCTCACCCATTTTTTGTCTTTTTTTTTTCCCAGATTTTGTATCTGCAAGTAAAGTATCAAAAGCTAAAATTGCCAAAAATAGAATTCATTTTTTTCTCTCTACACCAGCACCCTGTAAAATTATCAATGTTTTTGTTCGCATCTGTATTTATATATGCAACGGCGTATCTACATTTGTATATGTATATATGTATATATACACACACTGTATATATATGCATATATGTGTATATATATACACACACGTGTATATAAGACGTATGTATAAAGCAATTTAAACAGGCAGGCATGGCTTTCACATCCTATTTTTTTTCTTGAGAGAGTTCAACAAAACTTGTGGAAGGGCTGGGGGTTTGGGGGTGTGACACATTGTGGATGCACTTTCAGGTTGGCGCATTCCGATGTGAATAAATCGGCCAAATATAATCATTAAAAACGCCACAAAAAACTGGCGACACGGCGTAGGAAAACATAAAAGCGAGTGCCCCTCAATTCTAGTAATTATGGCAATCTCGTAGTCATTTTTTTTTCCCTGCTCCTCAGGAATAACAAAAAGAAAATGCTAACTGACTGGTTGCCTCATCCAGTTGAAGGCAGGCACCGCAAATCCACACCTTTGCAAACTTTTAAAACCACACCCTCTGCTAGACAGATGCATATTTGCAGAATCATAATAATCATCATAATAATTCATAGGAAACCCTTTGGCTAAATACGCACACTTAATACTTGTTTTGTTTTTTTTGTCTTTTTGATCATCACAGCTTAAGCGAACTCATTTTGTTGTTCTAAATGCATCAGGCACTGTAAAATGGATGTAGTGTGAATGGCGGAGGCCGAGGGGAGGGATGCCCCAAAGCCTCATAACACCCTACTTTCATCATAGTATTTCAAATAAAAACACAAAAGAAAGCACACCCACGCAAACATAAACCCTTCATCCCAAATTATAACCATTCCATCTTAGCTTTAGCAGGCTGCCTCTTTAGCGTGAGAGAAAAAAAAACACCCACCCGCCCGCACAACACATGTGAACAGAAAATTAAGCGCAGATCCCCCAAAAATAAAAACAGATTATAAAAGAAGAAGAAAAAAAAAACAAAGCGTATTGTTTGCAATCATAACAGCCATGCATTTGTTTCACCAATCAGACAGAAAGCTGTTTGGGGGCAAGGCTAAAAAAGGGCGGCACACCCAGAATGTGTCAGCTAACACACTGCTAACATGTTGACAGAAAATCCAAGTTAAGAGAGTGAGTGTTCTCTTTCCTTCTGTTTCTTTTTCTTTCAGTTTCTTTTTTTTTTTTTTTTTGAGGGGCATTGTGTTGCCATTCTTAGACCCACAATTGGTGATTCACGCCCCCACGGGTACGGGTGGGTTCTGGTTGGCATCTTATTGCTATTAAACTTCAGTGCACATTTATGATTAACACCACAAACATCCCACCCGCTGTGTGACTCGTGAAGAAAAAGAAAGAGAAAGAATGGGAACTGAACTCAATGAACAGAAGGAAAGGGGAGGGGGTGGTCGGGGGGTGTGTGGGGAGGGTGAAAACCAAAAAACCAAATGAAAAAATAATGGAGTATTACACAACTTTTTGTCATGTTTGTGTGAAGATTTTGTTAGGGTAGGCGCCTCCCTCTTATTTCTTTCTCTCTCTCTCTCTCTCTGTCACTTGCGTCCGAGAGGCTAGCGAAAGGCAAATTACCAGTTAACTGATCAGCAGGCAGGCTTGGGGCGGCTCGTCATTGGGTGAAGAGTTCAGAGGTCAGAAGGTCATGTGTTAGTTGCCGGTGGCGGCTATAGGTGGTTAGAAACAAAAACAAAAACAAACAGAAAACAAAGATAGAAAGGATATTAGTGTCAGCAAGAAGAGACTGGAATGACATCATTTGAACAATAAAAAAAATGAATGCAAACAATCTCATGTGGCCCCGCCCCCCTTTCTCCTTGCATGGTAAAACCAAGCACCCCGCCCACCCGTGTTTAGGCAGCGGCGGTTGTTTTGTATTTAGCGCACAATGCCCCGCAAAACCAAAACACAGAAGCAAAGAGGTGGACAGACAAACATAAAATAACAACATTCTAGTGTTTTAGTGTTTCTTTGCTTTTGTGCCAGTTAGTGCAGTGATAACTAAAACTACGACACTAGTGTTAAATGTGCAATAAACATGAATCGACTTTGTACGATTCTTCCTCTTTATTTAGCAGTATACTTTTTATAGAATATAAATATAATACACAGGAACCATAAATACATTTTGATATAAAAATGCTTTCAATATATAGTATGTATAAAATGACAGTACCTCGTGTACAAGTGAATTAATATCGAGGGAATGCAAGCTACCTAAAAGCTGTGTGACTTTATATCCCGTAAAAAAATAGGAAAGATCCAAAAGAAACTTTTCCAAAGTGAAATGGTGCCCGGTAGCAGCAAGCAAGGCTACTTTTCTTTTCGCTCTCTCGGACGCGCGGGGCGGCTAATCTCCCATCAGAGGAATGTCTAATATAGTTGTACACGTAGAGCACTGCCTGCAAAGTACTACCTGTACTGGGCTTCACAGCTGCGTTAACCAGGAAAACAAAGCTGCTAATATCACTTTTTGCCTGAGCTTTGAAATACTATACACAGTGTACATATCCTTACTTGAAGGGCTCCTTTGCAATAAACACATAAGACCTTTTTAATATGGAACAACAGTGTGGCAAATTGACTGTATTTCCTCATATAAATACCCGTGGGCGTTTGGTTATTCAACTACACCAAGGCATATGTTTAAACAGATGCAGTTTTACAATAATAATATCAGAAAATATATTATATGCAGGTATTGTAGTATTTTTTTTTCCCGAAAAATCTATTTTTTTTGGCCTAAATTTAACATTTATGTTCATATGTAGTATTCAGGGGCGGCACGGCAGTCTAGTGGTTAGCGCGCAGACCTCACAGCTAGGAGACCAGGGTTCAATTCCACCCTTGGTCATCTCTGTGTGGAGTTTGCATGTTCTCCCTGTGCATGCGTGGGTTTTCTCTGGGTACTCTGGTTTCCTCCCATATTCCAATGTGAGTGTGAATGGTTGTTTGTCTATATGTGCCCTGTGATTGGCTGGTGACCAGTCCAGGGTGTACCCTGCCTCTTGCCCGAAGACAGCTGGCATAGGCTCCAGCACCCCCGCGACCCTCGTGAGGGGAAAAAGCGGTAGAAAATGAATGAATGAATGAATGTAGTATTCAACACTGGTCACTAGGTGCCAGTAATGTTAGCCATTAGCCAAGGCAGTAAGTTCAGGAAGTAAATCAACAAGGAACACTCTCAATGCTAACAGTATGTCTTCTTTTCCGATATTCCGTCTACTATATTGGGTAATATGAGTGGAAAGATTACTATAGGGGTGTTATTTCATGTCTAGAGGGCTCTAATAATGTTAATGTGAAGAGGTTTTCTATTCTGTAAGTATGGAAATATTCACTGATCACAGTTGGGTGTGGGACCAATTAACCTCAATAAACGAGGGATAACTGTACTTTATATGAATGTTGCGATCACGATTCTCTACATTCGCAATTTGCCCTGGGCAGTGAGGCACTCCGGGGGAGGAGGAGATGAAGGAGGAAGTGCCGTCGTACTAACAACAGTGCACCATAGGTCCTTGAGTAAAATGGCAGTGTATGTTTGTGATGCACATGCATCAAAATCATATTTACCTTTTTTTTCCTTTTACTGTGAGTCCTGAGAGAGTAAATCATTACATAATGTAATCTGAGACCTCAAACCCCAACTCGGAGGATTAGTATTTTCTTTTAATTAAATAAAAGTAGTTATAGGGGGGAAAATGCAAGGCCGAGTGGGTGTAGCCAATATGAAGGCACCAAGCGATGTAGTGCAAGACGTTTAAAACTGCGTGGCCAACCGGCTTACAAGCATCCACCTGCTTTGACAGGTGCTGCTGTTTTTATTAGTTAAGGAGGCGGTATTTATTTGAGGCGAGGAAATACAGTATTTGTCACACGTACCCATGTTAAAAACATCTATTTTTGTTGTTGCAAATGAGCTCTTTCTAAGTTAAAGACTGAATGTAAACAAAATGTGCATGCCACAACGCACCATTTAGCGGGTGTGTGGACATATCGTAAAGATACTGTATATATGGGGTCAGGAGGAGTGCAGGGGGGGAACACATACACATATAATAAGGACAACACAATAGAAATTCCCAACTAAGGCATCGAGGCATCACAATCATTGAAATGCATCAATTGAGAGCAGAGTGTAGCTAAGAGACTAAACTGACCTCTGTCAGCGGTCACAATCCTTTGGTAAGGATGGACCCGCGTGTCATGCCGTCTCACTTTAGTAGCCATTGCACCTAGATTGTAACAGGTCCACAAGGTTAGAAACCATTCACTTTGAGCAGTCATATATTACAGTAGCAACATTCACATTTTCTTTAACCGTTATCATAATAATGCTGGGATAATACAACAATACACTGAATTGCAACGTAATACAGGTTATAGTACATATATGCACATCACGTAGCTTGTATTAACACAGAAAAAATACAGTAGAAAACAAAATACATCCTTTTTTTTCAGGATTTCTGCATCATATTCAAATATGCATAAGTTAAGTCATTAAATTCCACAGTGCTCAGTGTTCAATGGGGGACTCTTTTTGAGGGGGGCGGAAGGGTAGGTGAAGGGTAATGGCTTCCAGGCAGCCTGGGAAAAATAATGGAATTCTTCCCGTGGGTTCCAGAGAGGGGCTTTACAGAAATTTGTCTCCTTATTTTGAAAAGTTGGGGGAGGGGATCCAATACAGCTCTGATGGTAATTGAATAGCGGCAGACGCCACCTGCCTCTCGACACCTTCTTTTTCATTTATCGTTCGCCATTTCTCTCAAGCCAATCAGCACTTCCTTTGGGTGGAGTGTGTGTGTGTGTGTGTGTGTGTGTCGTCCGAGCTGATGTTTCTGCACAAGTACAGTGGAACCTCACAAGTTTTGACTGTTTTTGTGAAAACATATCCATGTGGAACATCTAATTGTCTAACCCTGCTTGAAGTCAGGTTTATGTCAGCATATCACGCAAGATGACTCCACATCTGGAGAATCTGGGTGTGGTTTTGCTCTTTCTTTGTTTTTTATTTTTTGCAAAAACCCAAGGCTGGTCTTTATTGCCAACATTTAACCAAATTCACATTCACACATTTTCCTAATGATGCAGTTGCCGGAACAGGCAGCTCTGCAGTTAGATCAAGAGCTGTAACAGGGGCGGGATATTAACCGTGTAAAGTGATGCCCGGACTGGAGTGTGAAACTTAACATCCAACACTCACTTCTCCCTCCCTGTTGTGTTGAAAGCAACCGTCACTGATTGCAATGTGCCGTGTCATCACTTAGCACGAATAAATGCCGAATTTACGGTACTGTTTCAGCTGTAATGTTCCAATTTTGCAGGACCTCTGTATGAAAGGGGCTACAGTCTGCAATGTCCTGGGTCTGGAGGTAGTATATGAGCTGTAACAGAGGTGTGACGACCCCGTGTTTAAGGGAAAGCCATGATATTGGCACTGCAGTGTCTGTGAAAGAGACAATTATTTGAGGGTGAAAAAAGATGATACTTAAAAGTTGTCTGTATGGTCGGTTTTGTTTTTATGTCAACAACTTGACCCTAGAACTGATTATTTCCATTTTTTTGGATGACAAATGTTCCAATACAAACAAACGGGAGGTTGAGCAGCATGCTGGAATGGATTATGTTCAGCCACAGAGGTTCCACTGTATGACAAAATGTAGCGTGTGCAGGAATTAAACACGCAAAGTCAGGGGATGTGTAAAGAAATTCACTGTGGCAATTTCACAGGGAGTTTTTGGCAAACTGCTTTGCAACCACCTACACGGCTCAAAAGCACCAGATGGCCTTACATTTCCCTGCTGTCAATGAAGCCAATGGCGGCTAGATAAAGTGGCGCGGGCAGCCCGAGCTGAGCGCATGGAAATGTGTGAGAATGGCAGTGAGCGTGTTCCGCAGGGCCCTGTGTTGCTGAAGGCACAGATCGATAGAGTGAGTAAATAAAATGCACTAAGCCGGTGTAACCCCGCGAGTTAAAGAGAGAGAAGCCAGCCGGCTGCCCCCGTCTGTGCTGCACATGACTCCCAGAGGCGAGCTCAACATGCACATGCACAGTCTGATGCTAAAACACGACATCACAAGTGTGTCAAATTAAAGCACAAAGCCTCTGTGTGTGCATAATGTCAGCCAGGTCTTGCTTTTGGTAGCCGTTATCAGAATTGCCTTCAATGGATGCTTGGTTGTCTCTTTGGTAGCAGATGCTGTCAACTAAAAGCACCATTGAGAATTAATGTAATATATAGAGCCTCGTAGTGAACTGGACTACTGGCACAGAATGGAGGGGAAGATCAGGTATTAGCACAAAGCCCAGGTTCACGACGGGTGAAGCTGAGACAACAAAGGAAGGGGGAAGGAGAAAAAAAAAAATAAAGCACGACTGGAGGAATTTAATGAACATCCCCTGTGGGAGTGACAGAGGGACTATCTACAGGCATCAAGGCCTGCCTGCAGCCCAGAAAAATGATTTCAGAAGCTGCAGAAATCCAAAGGGATCTACTGCCAGACTGAATATGCCTCCAGGCCAGTGCATGAAAGGGTTAGAGAGCGGGCTGCGTGTATGCAAGCTTGTTTCTGTCGGGGTGCCTCATTTCAGACTCGGCTAAGTCCGCCTGTATGGGTGAGGCGAGTGTGTACCTGGAAGCGTATTTTAACTGTAAAGTAACCTTAGTCAATAAAGGCTAGTCACTGCCCCCATTTTTGACAGTTTATCAAAAATATCCGCAGAGCTGGTCTTCGCGTTTAATATGAACTTCGCCGCTTCAGCCACCCTGACAGTTTGTTTAGTTCCTCAGGTGGACACAACATATTTACCCTTCAACAAGTCTTGACTGTGGCTCATCGTAGCTGTGTCCAGAACCCCGATGCCGGGGTAAAACAAGCCCTCAGGTCCAGGCTGGCTAAAGCTGGCCGCCGTACCTGCCGCACTCATGCTCCCCCAGGCCCGCTTACCTAGAACCCCACTGTGCTCGATGGGGTACTCCAGCAGGGAAGTGGGTGCCAGGGCATAGGGGTACTCATAAGGGGTGGTGTAGATGAGCCCGCCGTCCGGCGTGGGCGGCACCAGAGTGGGGGTGCCGTTGGGCAGCATGGCAGCCATCTGTGTGGGCCGGATGAGGTTCATGATGGGGGCCCCGGCAGGAGTCGGGGGTCGTAGGGCCTGGGGCGGCAACACCTGACCTGTGGGCGTCGCTATGAGGCGGGGTCCCTGAGCGGCTGCTGCCGCCGCTGCAAGAGAGAATGCAAGGGTGGCTGCCATAAGCAAGAGAGCGGAGGACAGAGGTAGAAAGAAGACAGAGGACAAGAGATAAAACGTAGCGGTGTTGATCATTATCACAGATGAACAGTGAAGGGTGAAAATACAAAAGGAGGAAAAGAAGAAAGGTGGCAGGGGAGAGAGAAGGGGAGGGGCAAAAGGGAAAATTAGTCCATGCAATGATCATGGTGGTGGACCACATAAAAGCCAACATAGCAAAAACAAAAACAACCCCTCACACCAAAACAATCATCCCAATACAAAGCATACAAAAATCACCTTGCAGCTCATTCATCTACTGGAAATAAAAGCATGGCAGACATCAACAACACATCAACCCAAAGTGAACTGCGGACTGTACACATGACACAGGAATAGGCCAATAAAAGTTGAGCTTTTCAGTAAAACACACAATATATTGCATGGAACGTTCACCCTTTGCACAGCTCATTTTAAGTCGCCATATTCTTTAGGGATGCACTGATTCTGTAAGTATCGTCGCAGAACGGCAAATCGGGGGTGTCCAAACGTTTTCCAACATGGATTGCATAGAGACATTTTGAAGGTCATTGCTACTTTTTATGTTTAATTAATTCCAAAACCTACCTAGTGTGTCAAAATGTGCTTGAGTCAATACCCTTTAAAAAAAAAAACAGTCTACATCTCAAGTTATAGAAGTTTTCTTGTAAAAGGCCCTAATAATCCTTTGTAATGTATAACATACATAATACAGTCGTCTCTCGATTATAGCGGTTAATGGTTTCCAGACCCAACCACAATATAGCATTCTGCGACATAGCATTCAATGTTATGTAATGGAATAGAGCATTTAACATGATTACAGACATGAAATAACACCCGTATAGTCACCTTTATACTCCACAATTATTTATTGTTTACACCACGCTGCAAAAGTCTTATGCTGCACGGAGATGGGCAGCTACCAAGCTAGCAACCTGACCGGTTAGCCACATTTTTTTTCTTCAAAATTTAATAAGCCAAAAAATTGCCACTTCCACACAGAATGGGTGGAGTAAAAAAAAACAATATAGTGAGGGAATGATAATCAAAATTCAATTTTGCTAAGTATTACTGTACATATATTGTTTTTATTAAAAAAGAAAAAAAACAGGCTCTGTGTCACACTTTGGACACCCCTGATTAAGCTAAACAAACTTACTAATTATCAAGGCAACAAGCCAAATAAAAAATGGCAAGTCAGAATTTGTAGAGCAGTCTTTCGACAAAATGAACAAGTGCATCCCTAATAAAATGCGTTTTCCCGCTTTAGCACATGCTACATTAATTGGCACAAGCTTCCCCACAGGTAAAGTCAATCAGATACAGTTTATAGTCGTGAGCTGGTGTTACTATTGGGGATGGGCATAATTATTTAATCATTTAATAATTGTGTCTAGAAGCAATTGAGGTGAAATGGGAGTGCAGTACTGGTTTACAACCATCAGAGGCCCTGTTGATTGTACGGTTATTGTTATAACTTTGTTCTAAAAAGGTCCAACGAAAACCGAAATGTACATAAACCAAAGCATTTTTTCCCATGAAGCACCCAAAATATTTGCAGAAAGGGTATGTTATAGAGAGCAATTTTTAACATGTAGACGATTGAGTAATGACAGAACTTATTGTTGATATTGACTTAAAGTAGATCCTGGTGAGTGTTTCTCATCTACATCACATTTCTGGCACGGGTAACTTTCTTTGGCCCCGTGGCAGATTATTTAGCCAGTCAGTAACCCTTTGGGGCACTTGATTTTGTGTAAAAGATACAACACAGGGCTAATGAATACCTTTGTTATGTGCAATATTGACGAAAACCAAGGCAAAACTTCATCAGAAATTTTAGACAGAACACAAATCATAAAAATTAGCTACAACCATGCAATGGCAAAAAAAACCAAACTGATAGTTTATTACAAAAATATAGTCAAATACCCATCCCTAGTTACTATAGTTTGACCATTTCTGCAAATATTTGAGTAGATTCAACAGTAAATCTATTTGATGCCAAACACAATCAAAGCGCAAGCTTTGGTTATTAGCATGGCCATGTGATCTACGGATGCTTCTTCCTTGAGCAGATGGGTGAACTAGTTTGCCGACATGCAGAGTTGAAGCACAGTGAGCTCCAGCGGTGTGCTGAAAAGTTAAGATTCTGCCAAGAGCAAGTTGAGACCGAGCATCCTTATCTGGATTGCAAGGTGGAACGGGAGGGGGGAGAAAAAAAGATGGCTGTGGAAAGGTGAAGGGGTGGATAAAAGGGAAAGGAACATGTAGGTCCTCCTACTCGTGGTGGTGGAGTAGGTAAACACAAACTATTTGGTCAGCTTGAGAGAGGTGTCTGCTAGTGGCCACATATGAAGAGGAGGATATGTACACAGTCCACCTGGCTAAACTCTGATTTTGTGGAGGTAAACAGTTGGTTAATGAGAAAATCAGCTCAATAAATTATTTTAATTAATGAAATGGGGTGCATTTAATGTGACGAGCTGTGTACATTAGCGCCGTTAATCGTAGTTCACTTACGAGCTTTGACGTTGTTGTCTCGGTATGTCCCATTGAGAATGGCTAACTCCATCAGCTGGATCTTCTTCAAATTGTCTTCACCCTCCGCCTTGGGGGGAAACAAAAAACACATGTCAATATATTTATCCAAAATACAACACTAACAATGGGTATTGTGTGGAAGTGATTGTTGATTCAGTCTCAATTATATCCGCCAGTTAACATCACTCTGCTTACTAGCTTTTAAAACAGGAGCTCAGAACATTCAGAGACTTCTCCAATCTCATTCGTAATAAAATACAACATTGCTGTAATCGATGAATTTACAGTTAAACTGAACGTCCATCCCTATAACACATTTTCACACAAGCGGAAGCCACATTGCAGGCAAGGCAAAAACAATCACCATGACAACCATGTTGCAAAACTACTGTACATGTGTGGGTGTTGAAATGGCAGGTCAACAAAAACACTTGCTCAGACGTCTCTTCAAAAGCAATAATAGTCCCAAATTTAGAGTTGGGACCGAGGTCAGCTTTGATTGGATCCTATGTTGATGTTATGGCGACACATGATGATGTTTTGTGTGCAACCATATTTGTAATTTGGGCGAGATGAACTGATGAAGTTAAGACAGTGGTTCTCAATTATAGTCTGTCTTGGCCCCCTAGAGGACAGAAATTATACTTTATTTATATACTGTATGTATCTGTACAAACCACTGTATGAGTTGCTGGTACTCACATAATTGCTGCATAATGTTATGAGTATAGCCCCCCTGCCTCTCATTTCACCCCACTATCTCAGAAACACGGGGTTAACCTATTAGGTGTTGCCTTTGCTTCGTGCTTTCGCTTTGTTAAAAAGGCAAAAGGAGACATCAAAGTGTGACAATGCATATTCATAATCCATATCAGAATAATAATTACAGTCATTTTCTTGGCTCCCTCGTGCGCAATCAAATGCGCAATAAGCAAAGCCCGGCTAGCGTTAGTCCCCGTCACTTAATGTTTGTATAAACAAATACAAAAGCGGCAGCCACTTTCATTACTGCTAAATTGGGGGGGCTGGAATTATTCACAAAAAGCAATTAAGATAGTACACCCCCTTTCTTCCCTTTGACTAAAACGCCCTCCCCACTCATAGCCTTCTGCACCCAAACTCCATCCACCCCGAAGCTACTGAACACTCAATAACCGTGTTGACACAGACGGCTTTTCCCAGGTAGTATATCTCAATTCAAGCAGGGGTCAGGGTGGATTACTCTTGGAAATGGAGGGAGAAAAGACGCTTCGATGACCCTGAGGGTGATCTATTGACCTTTGGCAATGTGTCATCTTTGAAGGTAGCTGGTAAAAATGGAAGTTATAGGCTAATAACAGAGTGAAAAGGGTAGAGGCAATATTTTTGCACCATGGGCAAAAGAGGCCCTCTTCATTTGCATGTAAACACCACATGGCGTCACAGTTGCACGTTAGCAAATAAACGGTGAAGCGACAACTGCAGTTAATTCTCTGACAGCGTTCTGCTCGACTGAGGCGACGATAAGGAAAGACGGGGACACAGGGAATAAAGGAGGGTGAAGAGTTACAAAGCCAACCCCCTGAGAGACTCCTCTTGAATACAGCTACACATACTGGGGAAAAAAAAGAAGTGCAAGGTTAAGGAAAAGGAAAAAGTGACAGGTCTGGTCTCCGCTGACTAAATACAAGGCAGTCGGACGGGGTTTTAGTGGAGCAGAGCTTCCAATTAACAAGGCAAGAAAGTTCTCTTTACTGACCACTTGTTACCTCACTAGTCTCATTTCCTGAAGCATATATAACTTTTTTTTTAAAGCTACACTTTTCCACCTTTAAAGATGAAGAAATGTCAGGAAGTGGTGTGTGGCAGTGGTACTGCAATTAGTATTGATGCAGCATATATAATTCATTTAATAATGATTGAATGCATAAAAAATTTGAGGAAAGAAGACTGGCAGCGCATTCATCAAATACAATCATGTTTTTGGGTCAAGAATTGGAATCCTACATAAACGAGTTGAGACGTTTGCATATACTTTGTGGCTGCGTCCATGCTCACAACCCCAAATATGTACAATCAGGCATTCATTTGTAGCATTTATGAAGTGGGTGGAAAAAGATAGATAGTTTTTGCTCATAGTAAAGTATTGCTACCCTGTCCGTGCCCATGAATATTGTCATTCATCCAGGTCGTTGTATTCTCATGGCAGTCTATCGATCGCAACTGGACTGCTCAGGTTGTCTTAGAAGAGCAGGCTTCATCAGTTCATGCTCAAAGACTCAGTAGTACACACAAAATTATGACTTTTTTTTGTCATTTGATGAGTTTATTCTTGTAAAATTAGTGCCAGGTTTTCCATTTTTGCTGTTGCTGATTTGTATATGTATACACATACTTTTTTAATTTTTATTTCAGTAACAATTACCACTCTGGCTTTAAGCCAATGGTTCTCAATCATTTTCTGCCATGCACCCCAATTCTAAATTCTATTGGGACCCTGTCATATTTATGATCTGTACAAGTTGTTGGCACCAGCAAACAAAATGCTAAGCTTGAAGACATTAATCTTAGTACCCCCCTCAATGCCCCACCATTAGTAATATAAGGACTGCTGTATGGTGATATTACCATTAGCATTATATTGCAATAACATTGTGATACTCTAAGAGGTAGAGTATATTCCTGCAGACTGTTTCTAGTTATCGGCATGCTCCTTCGAGGACAAAAGGTGGCGTTTTACATGCATTGTTGACAGCATGGAGCGCACTGCAGTAAATTAACAAGGATCAGGTCATTGGCTGACAGTGCGTACCACCTCAAAAAAAAAATCACTGCTAATTAGATCCTGCATCCCTTGAAAAAAAAAAAACATAGTGACCACATTAATTAACAACCCGAAACAGTCAAACGACATTTAATCAAAATGTACATTATCTTTCCACAAGCTTGACAGTAAAAACAAGTATTCTTTGGTGTGGAGTGGTTAGGAATCAGGAATCAGATCATGCTGCCATATGGATGTTGGGATATGGACTACTCATGTGCGGTATTTTGATGGATTTTTGAAGTTGCTGGGGTTAAACAGGCACAGATGAAAAAAGGTGGCCACCATTTTTGCTCTGCATTACAAACAGTAGGGTCCCATTAAAACTAGGGAAACTCTTAATAGATGACGCCTCTTGTGTGTGCCGCTTCATGTACACCCAGAGGAATGCTGCTGATTGAACTCCATCTTCACACAAATGCAGTTTGCTCGCTAAATCCCCCAAACACCACATTTCTTTTTCTTTTCCACTCACAGAGGCTAATTTTAGTGGTATTCTAGTGGTATTCCGTGAAAGCTCAGGAAGTACACCTGCCAGCCTACGTGTTCCAGTTTGCTCGAGACAGGAAAGATGACAGCTCGGCAATGTCTGCAGACAGCCGCGGTATGATGTGGAGGAAGGGATAAAAAGCCCCAAGATAATACTGGCGGGACCGCTGGGAGTGGAGTTGTCTTAAATCACGTCCACCCGATGTGCTGTTGAACGCTTCCGACCGCAGATGCGGCTTGGATCAATGTTTGATGAACGCCATCGGGGAGCGCAGTTTAACACTTTAATCGTGCCACAATTAAGACAGTCCTCGGTAAGAATTCACCAGCTATAAAACATTCACAAAAACAGTGTGCGTGTGTGTAATGATCTGGGAATTGGAATACGATAGAGAGAGAGAGAGCGAGAGGGGGAAGGCATAGCTGCTAGATTACAGAATGAGACCGACGTGAAGAGGAAGTTTCCTTTAGTATTCTTAACATGCACACATGTATGCATGTAGAACCAACCAGCCCCCACCCCCACTCCTGTCCATCAGTGGGAGGAAGAAAAAAAAAAAAGTGCCACTCAATAATGCTGCTCTATCCACCAGAATCAGATTCAATCAATGAGGCCTATTTGTGAGATCAGCAGAGCGGTAAAAGCTATCAGGGAGGAGCAAGACAGAAGGAGGAGGAGGAGGAAAGCCAAGGTAGACAGCAGTATGATGAGATAAAGTAGGTTAGCCGTGTCCCACTGCCTTCATGACAACCTTGCAATGAGGTCGCTCCATGTATGCTAAATTGTCGTTGTGACTACCCCCTGATTGTCGGGACCCACGCTTTCAAACCATATGCTGATGAATTAAAACAACCAAGCTGGCAAATTTATCAGTGCTATCCAATGCCAATCGTGAATATCATATTTCATAGAAATACAATACTGTAGCTAAATATTCATTCATTCATTCATTTTCTACCGCACTTTTCCTCACGAGGGTCGCGGGGGTACTGGAGCCTAACCCAGCTGTCTTTGGGCGAGAGGCGGGGTCGCCAGCCAATCACAGGGCACATATAGACAAACAACCATTCACACTCACATTCATACCTATGGACAATGTGGAGTTGCCAATTAACCTAGCATGTTTTTGGAATGTGGGAGTACCCTGAGAAAACCCACGCATGCACGGGGAGAACATGCAAACTCCACACAGAGATGGCCGACGGTGGAATTGAATCCTGGCCTCCTAGCTGTGAGGTCTGCGCGCTAACCACTAGATCGCCGTGCCGCCCTAGCTAAATATTAGCTACAGCTAAAGCTATATCTAAATATTTCATAAAAACACACCACAAATCTAGCTTTTTATCTGTATGTATAAAGTTTTGAAAGGCTGAAACCGGTGGTTGTCAATTATCTTCTGTCAAGATTTTGTTCCACAGCCCCTCTTGAAATCATTCAAATATAATTGAAAACCTGATAATTCATCTGTACAAACCACTGCATGAGTTGCTGGTAGCACTATTTTGCATACAACCACCCCATACCACCATCAACTTTATAAAATGAGCTGAGATCTGCTCTACATGATGAGACCATGGGTCCCAGCGGGGCGCTTGCTCATGAAACAGAAAACAGCCATGGTATATTGTGGCACAGCTTGGAGAGGTGTAAAAAAGAAACAACAGGAGGAGAGAGGAGTGGAACAAGAAGGCAACAGAAAGTCTAAATGATTGTCTTTGACTTGGAGGAGACAATGCAGGAAGAGAGGCATACCTGGAGAGTCGGAGACAAGAATAGACAGACAGGGTAGTGAAAACCAATTTGTCGGCTCCCTCGTGGGCCGACACTGGCTAAGGCTTGCTTTCCATCATTGGCCTCACTGCCAGTCATTGCAAATCCGCACACACACTATCACGCTTGACCGCGTGCACGTAATCTTGGGCCTTAGCAGGGACGGGGGTCGGACTCTCTGCAAACTACCACAATTACCTCAGAGGTAAACACAGCCTGCTCCGAGTACCTCCTGGGATACTGAGTGAGGTGGAATGCGGGAATGAAAAGGGAGGGACAGTCAATTGCCTGAAGGAGGGAGGAGTAGATGACTTCATGTTCTGTTGATGGGTGGAACTGGTAGCAGCGGCAGCAGCTGTTTTTACTCCCCTCATCCCATCCCACCCCACCCTCCCAGTTTCCCATTTCAGTTTGGTCTCGTCCCAAACTCAACATCTGGAGGAAAATGATTACTCCCACCATGCTGCCAAGATGACTAATCAACTATTCCGCACTCTACAGGAAAGTGGCATGCTAAAGGGGATGAAGAAATGAGCACTTGTAATAGGCCTCAAAACATCCTGGCACTAAATAAACAAAAGACGACAAGAGTAATCAATTTTAGCCAGCTGAAGAAAACTCACGGGCTGCCATGGGGTAGAAACAGAAACAGGAACTAGATCCCCATTTTTTTTTTAAATATATATAAAACAGAAAATTAATTAAACCTCGGTCCTAATCTACTATAGCAGTGGAATACATTTGAAATAAGTACCATTTAACAATTTACACATATGTTATAATTCAGATACCTTGATTACAAAAAATAGTAGAGGATTTTTTTCATGTTTCGAAGAATCGCTTACATCACCAACGTGCCTATGTCACCCACGCAGAGGACGAAAAAGGAAGCAGGTGTTTAAAGATGCGGGAAGATTGAAGCGGTTAGAAAAGTGGCAAGACAACGAAAGAGAAGTGAAAGTAAATGTAAAAAAACAACGGAAAATTTGGCTAAACATTGGTTGACAAACATGGTTGTTTGTCTATATGTGCCCTGTGATTGGCTGGCGACCAGTCCAGGGTATACCCTGCCTCTCGCCCCAAGACAGTTGGGATAGGCTTCAGCACCCCCCGCGACCCTCATGAGGAAAAAGCGGTAGAAAATGAATGAATCCTACTTTGCGGAAATTCACTTATCGCAGTCGGGTATGAAACTATTTAAAGACGATAAACAAGGGATGACTGTATTAGTTCTCAATTAACCGGTGACACTCACACACATGGATGGATGCAAGGTGGAGACCAACAGCTTGGGGATTAGTGTCTTGTTCAAGGACATTCTGACGCACAATTAACACACAGATTACCAGGCAAAATCCTGACTCACAACATGACACACACACACACACACTCTTGCTATCGTACAAAAATTCCCCTTGAAAGAGTGTGCAACTCGTGCACTTCCCTCTGTAATGTTCGCCGCCTTTTTCACGTTTATTTTGACGAGGGAGTCAAATTCCCAAAAGCCGAGCAACGCAATCTCTAGTAACACTTCCCAATGTTCCTGCAAAGCCCCTTCATTTCTCCCCCCCTTGCACCTTTTGCTCGCTTCCTCAGTCCGAGACAGCTCTGTTAGCGATGTGAGCCATTAGTCATGCTAAACCACCGACACCCTGGCTCATTAGCATAGAAGTCAACCTGACTCCAGTCAGATTATTACAAACACATCACGGCTGCTCCTCCCCATTACAGTCAATCAAACGCCTTAGTGAAATACACTTTCGTAAGTGGCATATTACAAATTCAGGAATAAGTTTCTCTTTGCACAACAAAGCCTGCAGTGGATAAATGTTTTAAAAGTATGTCTGATGCAAAAGTGTTAATCTGATTGCCGCCTACTCTTGTAGTAGTAATACTTGTGTAGTAATATAACAAAAAGAAAATTGCATCTATATGAGAGCTAAAAATATATTCCCCTTTAAAAATATTCCCAGTAGTAAAAAGCAAAAGCTGAAATTCTTAGTGATGGCGTTCATCCTCAAAGCAGGCTAGCATTTCATGTAGCATAACAGCATTAAGAGTGGATTAAAGACCACATAAATAACCTTGAAAAATATATATACAGATTTAACAGAACGATTATTCGAGCTTGTGCATCAGCTTTGACAGATGATGCTGCAGACTAAGAGCAGGCAGGATGAAGTTGTTTGAAACCATGTTGTACAACACAACAAGCAGCTGTCCCTTGTCTCTTGTTCTCTGTTGACCCCTTCCAGCCCTTTACGCCAAATCTGTAGCCTCAGTCATGCACTTTTCTCTCCCTGCTTTCCCTTTCCTCCATTCCCATTTATCCCTTATTCGACCAGGCTGCCAGACGGTGTATTGTTCTGTCACTCGCGATCCTTTAATGCCCTCCAATCGAGCGGGGAATATCTTGAGGGGATTTGGCCAGGGATGATTTGGGGAGCTTTAAATACTGCCAGAGGATTTGCATCAGATTCAGAGATCCTGACTCAGAGATGATCACCGGAGCTTTTCCATAGAACATAAATCAAAGTGCCACTGGCGAGATGTGGGACTCGAATCCGGAACCTGTCTGGTCCTCAGTGAATTAAGTTTGAACTCCAGTTTTGGGAGACTTGCCAGAGAATCTTATGTGGTACGTGACATGGTCCTGACCGACTTAAAACTAACCGCACCCTTAGATTGAACAAACCATTGAGGATTTTAGAACTCTCTACACCAGGGGTGTCAAACTCAATTTACCTGGGGGCCATTGGAGCTAGGGTCTGGGTGAGACTGGGCCGCATCAGGTTTTCCAAAAAAAAAAACACATTTATGAAAAACGGAAAAATATACAAAGTGCTTTTCAGTGCTTTGGTTCCGATTTTCTACAATAAAAGCTCTGATAAAACGTTCCACTGTTCTCAAATATCTTCATTTTTATTTTTCTGCACAAAATATGAAAAATAAATAAAATCAAGAATAAAAAAAAATCAATCAGTAATATATATATATATATATATATATATATATATATATATATATATATATATAATAAAACTGCAAATAATAAAAACTTAAGAAACCACATATAGTTGGTGGGTAGACAAATTATTTTTTTCAGATTAAAATGAACAAAGCATTATTAGAGCCCTGTAGACATGACAAAACACGACTATAGTCACATTTATACTCTTTTTATTTACAACATATTGCGCAACTGCAGGGTCTTGAGACACATGCTAACTCGCAAACTAGAGAGCTAGCGACCTAAACGGTAGCCTTCAAGTTATTTCCTTTAAACTTAAATAGCCAAAAACTTACCACTTCCACACGGATAGGGAGGATAACTATTAACAGTTATTTAACCTTTAACATGAATATTAATCAAACGTAATAATTATTTCTGGGTACATGATACCATACAGCATCCATATCAAACTTGCGCGGGCCGCACTAACATTAAACTTTCATATGAAGGCAGGGGCCTCACACTAGTGTCCTGCGGGCCGCGTGTTTGAGACCCATGCTGACCTCTTTAAAACTTTTGAGTCCTCCTGAATATTTGAATGAGGATATTTCCTAACTAGCAAAATCAAGGTCAGTTAAAAAGCAGTACTACAATTTTACCTTAAATATTTGCGCTAAACTCAAACAACTACCTCAGCTTTAGTCGTGCAAATATGCACCTCAATTATTGCGGAGGTGCCCAAACTTTTTCCTGAGGGCCGCATACATACCCGTGACTGTCTTTTGCTTTTTTGTGTTTAATTTGATTTGCCACAAGCGAATAAACGGGTCATGGACCGCACTTTGGACACCGCCTGACTTATTGCTTTGCTTGGACATCATGCACAAAACAGAAATATTGCAGTTTTCCACTGAACAATGATCCACCATGGGAAAACTACTTAATACAATAAATGCAGAGCAATGCACTGCAAAAAAAAAAAAAACATCAAACAAAACCTGAACTAAGGAGATCAGTCTTGAGTTGGCTGAACTGAATTAGACCAGCAGATTTTGTGCCAGCCAATGCTGAGCTCGACCCAATCCCATAAACACACATAAAAGTGTACTTGCATGTGTGTTCACACTGTGTAGGAGTTTGGCCTTGTTAAACCCTCCAGGCAAGTTCAGACAAAACATACTTTGGATGAACATTTGGGTTAATGAGACAAGGCGCCTTTGGAGATGCATGGTGACTTCTGTGACTGCCACTTCCACAAGCACATGCACATCACAAACACACTTCAGTATGCTTGCTTAACTCTTGGTAAAAGGGATTAGCAGGACCTTCAAAGTGAAGCAGAGAGATTGGCCGGGGGCATGCAGGGTCCCTTCTCATGACCACAGGAGGACCATGACAGATTAAAAAACAGCCTGCTGCTCTCAACATAGTCTTGTTACCAGCTTCTTCTAACTGGGTTTTGTATAAGGCCACTAGAGGAAGCCTCTGAAAAACAACCAGGTGGATTAGGAATGGTGTTACAATGATGGAAGGTACCTTTGCGGTTAGGGAATCTGAGAATGAGTGTGTGAATTGGAAATTAAAAAGGACAGAGTGGTAAGTGAAGGCAATTTGGTGACTGGTGCTGAGGGACTGTGTACATTGAGAACATTGTCACTCAAGGAATGATGGTGAAAATCTAAGAAAGACACATTAATAATTCAGAGAAAGATCGATCGTGGAGAAATATGAAGTCCTTTCAGCACTTAAGATCTTGTCTGACTTAAGATACGTTCTGATTGAAACAAGTAAAGTGGCATTTGGAAAATCCAATTTTCTTCTTCTGTTATTTAGCTTATTTTATGGCGTATAGTGGATCCTTAGTGTCATTAAATTGTTTCAGAAGGTACCACTCGAATCACAATATACGCTAACTGAATTAATGTTTTTTAAGTATATATATATATATATATTTATTTCCTTTTTATATTTGGTGGGTGCAGCTTATATGTTCACTTCAGAATTTACGGTCCCTTCATGTTTTGCAAAGAGTTCTTTCTTGATTTCAATAGTGTTTCCCACCTTCTTTGTCAAAAAGCTGGCAGGTTTTGGGTGCAAACCAAGATCAAAGAAGTTACCATATACGGTTCCTTGCCCATTTAGGGTATGGAAAAGGGACAGGTCAAACTGCACAAGGTGACATCAACAGAGGTACTGTAGTTAGAGTGACTGTGATCAACTTATCATGGTTAGTTTTTATGTTTGGGCCAAGAGTGTCGGGCCCCAATTGCAATTTCCGACTTCTGAATGAAGAAGGAAGTTTGATACTCTCTGGCTCACTCCTGATTGATCACAGCCCATGATGTCACTTCCTGTGACATTGTCTGATCTTGGCTGATTGGCATGAGAAAGTCACATGACTCTGTTGTCTTGCTGAGACATGGGGAAACCCTGTTTTTTAAGTTACCATATATGGTTACTTGCCCTATAAAGGGTTAATAACAGGACAAGACACAACATATTGTACGCTTAGCAGGAGACACTGAAAAACACGCTAGCTGGGCTGTACACTAACTGAGGATCCACTGTATATAAACGTTGCTAAAGATCAGCAACATATGTATTGTTTACTTTGATTTCAGGTTTGCCCGGGGTACACATCATTTGCAAGCTTGCAACCGGTGCCTGCAGTAAATATGGTGGACCTTCCATACATGTACAACCCTAAGTAGAGTGTTATTACAAATTAAATTAGACTGCAATTGGAAAAGGCCGTCAGGCAAAGGCAGGTTTCATCTCTATGGGAGTACTGTTTCTTTATGGTCGGCGCCACCTGTCTGCCCCTCAGGAGGTCCCCGTAAAGCTCAATACGAAGAGGGATGGGCAGATGGAGTGTGGTAGGGAAGGAATAGCAGGAAGGATTCCTTCAGCCAAGACCAGATCAAATCCCTCCTGTTCGATAGTGGGCTGACAACAAGGTATTGGCGTCCATGCAAATAACAGTTTGTTTTTGTGGGAGGGGAAACAACTTCTCCAATCTATGAAAAACATGTTTGTAGTGTAGAAAAAAAATATTAGTTGGGCAAATTGCCCGGGTATATCAAGAGTAGACCAAGTACTTTTGGCAAATAATGATTTAAAGTGTACTCTTGGGACCTGATTATGGTTTTCAGATATTGGTAGAAATATTGAATGATTACCAAAGCATTGGCAAGCTTACCTTTGGAATGATTATTAACCAACCCGTATGGTAGAAAGACTAATACGCGTATTCTACTGTCTGTGTATTAGAGTCGATGTTACACGCAAATGACAAAAACTACAATAAAAGTCACAAACATATGCAGGAATTAGTGGTAATGCATAAATAATCCAAGGAAGCAATCCTTTTTGTTTAGTCTGTAGTGCTGATGGACATCAGGATGAGATGCAAATATAACCATTACTAAGTTACAATTCCATTTTTGTATATATATATATATATATATATATATATATATATATATATATATATTAAAAAAAAAGACTTGAAATTCTGAAGCGATTTATCTGCACGGCGTAACAATTTAATCTGTCAGCAAGCAAAATATGCTGCACTGTGAAATTGTCTCCAGGGTAACATGTTTACAATTATATTTGAGGATTTACTCTGTTTCTTTACAGAGAAAATGATATGCCTCATTTATCATATATATATATATATATATATATATATATATATATATCTCCAAAGTGGAGGTCATCTAGACTTCAATATAGATGACCTTCACTTTGGAGGCAGGCTAAATGAGTGTCATGATGTGAGGATGGATGAGGGTAAAAGATGACGCTGGGGTAAAAAGATCACATTGCCTCCAAGGAGAGCTCACTCATTGCTACCACTCGAGACTAAACAGGTGCAAAAACAATTACACACAAGGACGTCATCCTCAGGAAGAGAGCATGAAGGGAGAAACTATCTTGACAAAAGGGTCGCCGAGTCAAGAAGGCAAATTAAAACCGTGATTAACATTCATGTGGGAGATACCGGGGTGTGTACTTGCAGGTGGTGCACGCAAGCATGTACAAGACTGTTGGCATCCTAGGAGGTGCAAATCACCTCAGGTTAATACGATCCAGTCCTACTCTTATTAGCCTGATGAGGGTAGGAATAGTCTAGAGGGAAATAAAATGGGGGAAAAAACACCTACCTATATCCTATCCTGCCAAAATGTCCTTTAAGTCTTCTTGACTGTCGTCACTATTGGGCAGTGGGATTTGATTAAGTAATGCTGCTGTGATTTGTCATTTATTGCATTTACATTTGTAGAAACATACTGCCAAATCCACGCTGCTCGGCTTTCATTAAATCTCAGCCTGTTGGGTTATAGGTAACGAGCTGGAAGGCCTTTCCCAAGGATTTCCAATCATCATTAATCATCACAGACCCATCAATTTTGACATTTTAGATCAATTACACTACAGTGTATACCTGTAGCAAAAAACAGTGTTTTCAAATTGAGGTGGAATGTATTAAAACAGCCAAGGAAATCCTTCAGCTTCAATGGGAGATGATGATGCCCCCCCCCTTACGGATAAGGCACAATGAATATCACGCATGAGGTACATTAAGAGTAAATAAAAGAGAATGACAGTGATGGGTTAGACCTAGGAAAATAAACCTCATTAACTGGGGAGGCACACATGGATGGATGCAGCCAGATGGTGTTTTGTACTAATTTGTCATACACCACTGACAAGTGAGAAGGAGACAACCAGAGTTGAACCAGAATAAAGACAAAAAATGTGATTATTGAATAAAAATATTCAGTGTCGACTTCATTCTGTATTATTTCCACTCGGAGATCATGCCTGTGGTGCTCAGAAGTGCTGCAGTGATAGCACGGGCAAGCATTTCTATCATGGAAACTGGAAACTTGTATTTTTGATTCTTGACATGTTAAATCTTTTAAGATTTTGCGACTTGATAGCTGTAATCCGTTTTCAACACACGGGGGGGAAAAAAAGACTTGAAATTCTGAAGCGATTTATCTGCACGGCGTAACAATTTAATCTGTCAGCAAGCAAAATATGCTGCACTGTGAAATTGTCTCCAGGGTAACATGTTTACAATTATATTTGAGGATTTACTCTGTTTCTTTACAGAGAAAATGATATGCCTCATTTATCATACTGGCAATATTACAAGGCAACAAAATCCACGAGCCAATGGCACATATTGATTTACTTTGTGTATGTTTCTAATATTAGTATAAAGGATTTGTAATACAAAATATAGTTGTTTGAGACATCATACCATGCATAAACTTAGCACACCAAAAACAAGACCCCAGCTTAGAGAGAATCAAATGCGTTTTGCTTTTTGTGGCCTTGTTACAATATTTTATAAGAACATTAGAAGCGAAGAAAAGCATATACCAGAATGCAACTGTTACCAAAGTTAAGTGCGCTAGCGGAAGGCAGTGAAATACTGTCGATGCTACTATCACATTTCACGTTTTGATAGAAGTCTTATCTAGCAGTCGTGTTTTGATCTGACAAAACGTGAGTAACTTTGACCAAATGTAGAACCAGTAGAGCTTCTGCTTGGACATTAAGTGCAAAAACACTGGGAAGGCATAAACCACTTAATGTGTTAAGGGGAAAAAAATACTAAGTCACACTGAATTATGTCACATTTAGCGATATTTATGATCAAACCTTTGTCATAATAGTAGATCATAGAAAATATTTTGATTTTGTACAGGAAATGTTTTATGTAACATTTTTAATAGTCATACAAATGTAAAAATTACCACAGAGCGTATGAGGAACAGCAAAACGCTTACGAAAGTCTGTGTTAAGTAAGTTAATTTGGGTTAACTATGAAAGTTTACTTTACTTAATTTGGAGCTTTAAGGTAAGCTTTTGGGACACTGAGTGATGTTTTTCATCTACCAATCCAAAGAAATCAGCCGTGAACTTTCAAGCTTCCACTGTATTGAACTGTTATAGACTTTTATGGTGAAATTCAGCAAGTAAACCAAAACATTTCAGTTATTTTTTCCCCCCCTCACCTGATTTTTCAACCCATGGAAAGGCCCCAAGCTAACATTAGATCAAATATAGCTTTAATGCCTCACTTTTCAGATGTATGCCCTGTTGTTTTATAGTGAAGTATCTGAGTAGGGGTTACCCAAAGTGCAGCATGTCTCGGTTGTGGGCTCTGTAGAAGGTTGCTAAACCAAAGACTCAAGTGATGAGCAGAGCATTTAATGTAAGACAGTGTGTGTTTGTGCGTGCATGTGGATACAGGTTTCGGGGGCATACCAATGCAAGAACGTGCACTCGGGGTGTGTGCTAGGGCAGGATCAGCCGACTAAATCCACACTTGAAAGAGAGAAGCTCTATCGCATTCACCCACCCATCTCAGCCTCCCCCTGTGAAGCTCATCCTTTCGCCGATGGAGCCCCTATTCCCAGTTAGTGGGGGGGCAGGGGGTTCAAAAGTTCATAGGAACGAGAAAGAAAAGAGGGCAAGGTGGAGGCCTCCTGTAGAGACAGTAGATCGACATGTCTGTCAAGATGGTTATGGAACAGGCCAGGTTGACAAGAAACGCCATTATAATGGATCCTGGTTAAATTGCCATCATAAAACCGGCACTGATTAACATTACTAACTGTCATGCAAATATAAAGACAAGTTAACCATTTTATAATAGCATTAAATAAAACTAAAATAAAGAAAAAATATAGTACAATATTCACTCGTTTATCACAGTTTATTGGTTGCAAGCCTGACCGTTATCAGTGAACATCAAAGTTGGATGGTCCTATTTTATATCTATAAACAAAATATTTTTGTGAACATTAGATTAGTGGTATCTCATCACGAGAGCACACACTGCAGTAATCTTTACTTCTGTAACAGAAACGTGTGACGACGTATGTCACTTTACGAATGCTTTGTGTTCACCTTTTTTGGTAATGTAAAGACTACTTTTTTTTATTATTATTTAATTCTTAAAAATAATTTACACCAAAAATCCCAATTGGGCATCATGCCCTGCAGTGGAACATAGCATTGGTCCTCTTCAATGGAACATAAAGCTTATTCACTGAAAGGGAATAAAAGCATGACCTCATTTTGTTTCCTGTGTAATTTTGTAAAGGGGATTTTCTTTTTTTTTTTTTTTTTTTTTTAACACCGCCAGATGTGGGGAAGATGCCCTTCATTAGTACAATGCCTGTGCACCAAAGCCGCACTTAAATCCAATTTAGTTCAGCATGATAAAGGGCATTTATGCCAGCTAGCTCGATTGCCCACCCACCCACTGCTGGCATGTGACAAAAAAAAAAAAAATGCGGTAGCCCTTGGGGGTTTTATGTGGAGATAAAATACAGATACTGACATTTTAAATGGCCTAAGAGTAGCTTGTGGTACCTGTTGCAATACCTAAAGTTTGGACCCTAATCAAACAGGTGTAATATTTGGAAGACTTAAGGTAAAACAACAACAATATGTAATATGTAAGAAACACTACAAAATAGGCGAGAATTAATTAGTAATTTTTTTAGTGTGTGTGTTTAAATTGAGGGAGGGGCCTACCTTTTTTGAGTATGGCAAAAACAACATTTGATCCCCTTAACCGTCCAACCGCTTCAGGTAAATCAACTCGTGCACATCTTAAATGCACTTGTAAAGCTGCAAAATGCAAGGGGGGGCATTTTCTAGAACAATGCCGGCTATTTCAGTGCCACTCCATCCAGATGAGTGTTGGCTTTTGAGAGCAGTCATTGACTTAAAAGGACGCCAATGGGGGGACTCTTGTTCTGTTGTGTGCGTGTGTTCGTGGTGACTCATACAGCATCGCTCCTTGGTACACTGTCATTGCCGATGATGGCTTCATTCTTGAGTGTGCATGTGTGTGTGTGTGTGTATGGAAGGGAAGGGGGCATATTTGATTGTGTGTATGTGTGTGTGTGTGTGTGTGAGAGAGAGAGACAGTGTTCAAGTGTGTCAACATCCTCTGTGTGCATACAGGCTGTGGGAACAAAACAAGTGCCTAAAGAAATAACAGGCAGACAAGCAAGAGGGGGGGGGGGGGAGGACATGAAGTGATTTCCACACTGTCAGCTGGGCGAAGGTGAGGGTATAAACGACCATTCCCGGGCAGGAAAGTCAGGCTTTTATTCTTCTACTGTAGCAACAAGCAGTCTTCCAATCCAACTTGTCCTGCCTGGGTTTCGATCAATAGGACTGTGCCAAGTAATTATAAATGTGCGTCAATTAAACTAATTCAAACAAATACAATTATCTGACCCATGTTGAGATCTCAAGTGCCGTTACAAGCATGCAAAACTTGGAAGAGATTAGCCAATTCTTTTATTTTGACTGCCACAAATCCATTGATTGGATATGGGGTAGATATCTGCCCAAAAACGATATCTGCCTGCATCTAAAATACCCGATATTCTGTTATGTATAAATGGACAATTAATTGATTTTTAACAATTTGTTGGTCTGTTTAATAATTGTTTAAGAGTTTAGAAATGTCAGACAAAATGAACCTCATTAGACTAATTGATTTTTAGTTCAGCAAACTCCATGCTCAATGTCCAAATCTGGCATTAGCAGAGGCTTACAAAGGGTCCTACACATGGCTTGAATGCCACATTACATCACCCGACAACAACATTCTAGTCCTGGCACTAGCCAAGACCACAACGCTCTACGTGTTGCCACCTGATGGGTCATGTGGGCCTTCAGCTGCCCCATCCACCTGGTCACCGCAGTCAACATGGAGAATGCTTGCCGCTAGCCAGACTGCTATCAGCAAGTGGCATGAGGAAATCGGGACGGGGGTGAGGGAAGCGGAGATGGAATGTGGCAGCCACAGTGGGCGAGCGCCGCTAGCTGTTTCTTTCCCACTCGGCCGAGGTTAGCGCCAACCTGTTCCTGTGCTCGTAAACAGGATGCTAACAGTGACATGTGAGCGGCGTGCCATATGCTATCCTGTTGTTCAGACCGACATAGAGGGGTCAAGTCAGCACTATGTCACCTTGACCACCTTTTTGTTTCCATCATTGGTGGCGGGGTACTCACAGCTGGCACGAGGAGCTTCTTCACTTCCTCCACGGCTCTCCTCATCTTAATCTCGGCTCTGGTCTGCGTGTCCTCCACTGTGATCAGGACATGGAGCTCTTCGTTTAGGTGCTCCCAGTTTGGCTTCCCTCTGTTCTGCTCCTCCTAGAAACAAAGAGGTAGACACTGAGTGAACGTGACAGCAGCCGGTGTGTTGTGGAGCACACCACAGCGGTAATGCAGCAGGACCGCATCAGAGGAAGACGTCGTCCTGTGAATAGAGGAGGGATGACAGGAACGGCCCTTTAGTCAGCCATTTAGCTTTTTGCTTTGAAATGACACCCTTCTTTAGTAGAACACTCACTTAACTGAGACAAAAAGCTTTGCCCTGCGGCAATTAATACCCGTGAAAAATGAACGGGTCGAGATCTGAGACATGGGTGACAATGTTTTTTGTGTTTTTTTAAGTTTTCTAATATAACTAGTAAGAACGGCATCAACATTCATGACTTGCAGTTGACATTGCGCATAGGCCTGTTTTTTTTTAAATGAACAACGGTATCCAAATAACAATAGGTGCAATAGAGAAAGTGAAATAGCAGTGCCAAAACACTTCTGGAGCGGCAAAATGTACAGCAAGCAGTAACCAAAATAGGTTCAAAAGCAAATATAAACCTGTGGTCGTGTATTTTCTACACAACAAAGTGTACTGCAATATTCAGATTGGTAATTCATTCATTCATTTTGTACCGCTTATCCTCACGAGGGTCGCGGGGGTGCTGGAGACTATCCCAGCTGTCTTTGGGAGAGGTGGTGTACACCCTGCACTAGTCGCCAGCCAATCACAGGGCACATATAGACAAACAACCATTCACACTCACATTTATACCTCTGGACAATTTGGAGTCGCTAATTAACCTAGCATGTTTTTGGAATGTGGGAGGAAACCGGAGTCCTTGGAGAAAACCCACGCATGCACAGGGAGAACATGCAAACTCGACTCAAACTCCGCCGTGCAGCCACTGATTGGTAATGGTCTTGTACATGCTTAAAGCTACAATGGAAGCTCAGTACGCACAGAGCGTGGGGGTGTCCAAACGTGTACTTCTTTCTTATTAAATTATATTTTAAGAATGAGCTGCGGGCCGCAATGACTGCAGGCTGCAGCTGTTTGTGAAGTGGGCATTTAAACGAGAATCGTAATGTTAGTCCCGGTTCCAATCGAAGGTCAAGACTCGATGCCCAACCTTAGTAATGGAGCATTTTAGGATGCCCACTGACTTCGTACACTACACATCCGTCCTTCATAATAAGAGCGCCGTACATTATGCTTAATAGGGTGTCATAAAAATAGCTTACATTAACAAAACGACTGCAGTTGCATCTGCAACCACAAGCATGGATATGATCGAAAAATACTGTCCAAAATTGTTCAATGATGTATTGCATCAATCACCAGGATTTGAAAAATTGGCCCAGTTAGAGTATGCTTTGGTTTCACTTCATTCAACAAAGCAGTCTGAAGAAGCATAACTAATTTAGTCCAACTCCTTGCAAGCCAAAGAACACTCAATGACTGCATGGAGACACAATTGATCAAATACTAAGAAAATATTCCAGAAAAGTATCATAAACGGCTTTTAAACTGCCTGTAAAAGATGACATCCTGTTCTGTCACTTCTTCACCTTTGGGGTTAGTATTACAGATCTAACAGATGCAGGACACTGAATGGTGGGACGGGGATGTTAAGTTTAGTAACAAAGACTTCCTTCCCCCGCCCTATTGTGTTCAAATCAATGGTCACCGTTAGAAAAACTAAACTAAACTTTCCCAGTGATCCCAGAACAACTTTAGCCTATGTCAACCATTTTTCCCCATTGTGCAGCTGTCCAACTACCCACAACGCATTGCGGCAGTGTCCCCCTGCAGGAGGTCCACCTGACATGATTCCAACTGAGACGTCAAGCACCGAGGAAGAGAAGCTTGGAGCAGAGTGCCACCCACCTTCTTCCTACTCCAAAGAGAGCTGTTGCCATGGCACTGCTCTTTAAAACACACACATAAAGTTCAACATTCCACTCTCGTTTTCACCTTTTCCGCATGGGTGGGGGGTTGGGTACTTTCATGCCATTATTTCACCATGGCTGTTTGCTTGTAGACCAGTCAGAGTACACAGACTGAAAGGAAACTCAGCATTTTCTAGACAGGACAGAGACAGGCTGGTTTATATATAAAAGCAAAAGTGCGTATATGTCTACTCTTCTTCCAATTATGTCTTTGCCCCAAAAGCTTCCAAAAATCTTGAGTGCCTGCAAGTGGAAACGCTGGGCTGACTCTAATATGGGCAGCATAGTAGGCCAACCAAGCTTGCCATTACACACACATGGCTGGGTGCTGTCCTGACAGACAGTGATCTTTAAAGACAATGTCCATAATTTTAGTCACACTGCTGTATAGGGCTGGGCGATTACGACCAAAATTAATATCCCAATATATTTCGGTAGAATATCGCTATCATAATCAGGAAAAAAAAGCCCAAAGAAACAAAGAAAAAAAAAAAAATATATATATATAATTTTTTTTTTTATAAAAACTGACTTTAGACAAAAGTCTAAACCAAATATGTGTACAAAGTTGTATTAAAATGTAAACAATGCAGTGGAAACTTTACATTTGAATTTCTTCATGAATTTAGACAAATGTTTATTTTATTTAAAACAAGTTTAAACCAAGGTCCAGCATGTTTTATGACTGGAATGGATGATTTTTTTTGGAAATACGATTAAATCGTAGGCAGGGCTTAGAGCTATGATGTTCTCCAACTGTGGTATGAGTACTATTGGTAGTACTACCTGAGCTCCATCAAGTGGTACACAGGAACATGCGTTTTTTTTGTATTAAAAATACATTTTTCCTGGCTGCACGGTGGTCTAGTGGTTAGCGCGCAGGCCTCACAGCTTGGAGACCAGAGTTCAATTCCACCCTCGGTCATCTCTCTGTGGAGTTTGCATGTTCTCCTCGTGCATGCGTGGGTTTTCTCCGGGTATTCCAGTTTCCTCCCACGTTCCAAAAACATGCTAGGTTAATTGGCGACTCCAATAGAAGTATAGTCCATAGGTATGAATGTGAGTGTGAATGGTTGTTTGTCTATATGTGCCCTGTGATTGGCTGGCAACCAGTCCAGGGTGTGACCCGCGGATCACCCGAAGACAGGTGGGATAGGCTCCAGCCCCCCGCGACCATCGTGAGGATAAGCGGTAGAAAATGAATGAACTTTAATATTTATTTTTGCAAGAAAAAACAAAATGAAAAACTGTAAAATTCAAATCAGTTTGATATCAATGCTGTGCAGTGTGTTGAGGCATTCTTACAGTTTGCTTGCAAGTGTTCTGTAATATGTACATCAACATGGAATTCACACAGGTGAAGGCAAGTTCCTACATTGGACTGTAGACTATGCAGCCAGAACAATGGCATGTTGCACTGAATGGAAGGATGCAGTGATTCAACTCTGAACAGTACTCGTCTCTTTTGAGCCAAGGAGTTGCTCTAAATTGAGGCTAAATGTCAACAGACTAAACAGGTGCAGTGTATAGAGCCGCAGGGTACATGGAAGGACACAACAAACTAGGAGGGGAGGTAGAGGATAAAAAAAAAAAATCTTCCAAACAGTCTCTTGCAAACCCTTTCCCTTTGTATAAAGTCATTTACATTGCTTTGTGCATGAAAGAAATAAATTTAACCAACAATAAAGAAATTTCAAGAGGAAGCAAATTACAGTCCACTACTGTGCATAGCCTGCAGTGGTGCTACTAACTTTCCCAGACTGAAGTCCCTTGCAAACCCAGTTACTCCCGGACAAACCCCTCAAATGACAGTATATTGTATAGTGCGTCCAAAAGTGCGCTCAACCTGTTGCATTACTTGCTACCACCAGCAGAGACGCAACTCATTTGCTGTCTAAAGTCCCAAAGGGGTCCAGAAATGACATGTCAGCTTAGGTAGAAATCCTAGGTGCAATAAGTAAATTGCAATTCAATGATTGCTTCATTGTTAATATTGCACATAACATGAAGACAATTTACAGAGTAAATACATTCAAATGCTATTCTAAATGTATTTCCTTGCATAGTATTAAAGAAATGTTAGCTAGCTAGCCGCATTTACCTTCCTGCTGTTTGTGCACTTCAAAAAAACACCACCTAGCATGCCGGCTTCTAAGATTCCATGACAACAAACAAAAGCCGTCAATACGAGAAACGGAGAGAGAGAGAAAGAGAGAAGCAGGACTTGTGTTGATAGTGAAAGTGAGCGCTCTCTAAGGGATTGCTGCGCAAACCGTCCTGTCGGAACAAATGTGTCACAAAGAGAAAGGTTGCGAGAGGCATTTGATCAGTGTTAAGTGCAATCTTGGGACGGGTTATTATCCTTTAATATGTCCTGTCTCCTCCTATTTAAGGCGGAATAGACACACTGGCACGCAGATGGGTTTAGCTGTTTTACCACAAAACTAACCTCCTGATCACTTCATTAAGCCAGAGAGACCCCTTTGGTGGAATGCATTTTCGCAGGGTGGCAATGTCATACACACTTGAAGAAAATGTTAAAACCAGTTGAAAAATTGATGGAAGTGTTTGAAGAGCAAAAATTTCTTCAAAATTGCCTGTTTGGTATTTGCGCGAATTTGAAAGGTGGAAGAATGTTCTATTTTCATCACGGTCGTGGTGGCTTCCAGCGTTATTGGACTTTCAAGGAGACCCCAGTCGAGATGTTTTCACACTGTACATGATCTGGGGTGCTAGTTCCTTCAATGGAACAATGGAGCTACAGGTTGTGCAGGGGCGACAAATGGCATCCCTCATGATTGATGACTGTGTGGTAATGGCCATCACTATTTTGGACCATCCTGCATGTTCTCCTGATCGAAAGGATGGATGGCAAGGGAAGTTTACCAATATAGACTTCAGTTCCAGACAGTGGATGCCCTACGTGAAGCCACCGAAGCGATCACCACCTGCGGCAGCATTGCCCATTACCACTAGCCTCCTGGAAACACCAAACCGATTTTACAGGTGATTAATAAGAATGGTGCAGCTACTCATTACTGATCCCTTTTTGGAATATTTTAGTAGGGATTGAGGCTTTTTTGAGTTATGGTCTTAAAGTTTTGATCTGGTGATAAACAGCCAAACTATTCCACTTTAATAGTTGTTTGCAATAAAATATGATGATTTTTTTTGTGTCACTCCCATTTCTTATCACATTTTTAAGCTCTACTGAGAACCGCACATTGCAAAATGTAAATTCTTGCAATTTTTCAATTGATCTTAAAAATGATTCAGGAGTGGGTTTTCACTTCCTGTAAGTCCTTGTACTTTGCTCCACATTTGCGTGGAAGAAATATGTGCTTTAATAATGCATCGTAACCTTGTACAGTACATCTAGAATACATTTAATTTACCTTCAACTCTGACAAATTTGATCATATAATGGTAATTATTTGTTTCAAAAATGCTTAACATGTTACATTGAGAACAGTAATTACATCACGTGTTAACACAGTTCAACATGTCCGAAAAGCAGTAGGAGGAAGCAGATCTCATTTAATCCCATCCCTTCTACATACGTACCTCAGCCTCAAAAACAAAAACAGATTGGCTACCAGAAGATCGTCCATTCCCATTCAAATTCAACATACTTTAATCTGAAGCAACCCCCCCCCAACAAAAGAGTAATGGCACCATCCCGACTCATGCGCATAACCACATTTCGCCCTTCACCTTCATCCTTCCTCCCCATTTTCTACTCGAGCTGCTTTTTCCTTCCACTCGCCATTGTTCTCTACTTGCCAAGTGATTCACTGTGCCTTTCTCTCGCTCTCTCTCTCTTGTGGCCGTGCAAGCTTCAGTGCGCCCGTTCGCCGCTGCCGTCAGCCAGCGCGGCCCAGGAGCAACCAGCTGAATTATTGAGAGCATAAAAACGCTGCCGCTAATGGATCCTGAATAAACACGCCGGCTCAAGCTGCTGCCGTGGCTTCCTCCGCCCGCCACAGGGCATGAAGCAGGAGAATACGGGCCGGTTGAAGATGCAAACATAGGGGGTGATGGGGGAGGTGGGTAGTGGTTAAGACAGGGACACAATTATGCAACACGAGGGTTAGTGGAAATATATGGGAGCACTGTCAACTAACCTGAAAGGGGGTCTTGTGTTTTAAAAAGACTGGCAGATAGCTATTCCAATCGAGGGACAACATAGCCAGGCCTGCACCACTTTAGTCTAGATCTTTGTTTCTCAGACAGTGGTGTTCCAAAACCCCTGATCAGGGGTGTCCAAACGTCTTCCAGCAAGGGTCACATAGTGAAAAATGATTGAATGCAAGGACCACTTGGATATCTCAGCTTTTGTGATATGTGAAAAAACCTATTAGTATGATGTACGCTCCGTGTAAAATTACGTTATTTTTCCAATATTTAAAGGGGACCTATTATGCTTTTTCCACTTTTCTGACCTATAAATGTAGTTAGAATGCGGTATTCTCGTGTTTAAGTTTCAGATAATGAGGTTTGCACATTTGGAAGTGAGCCCTGAAAGAAGTTTGGGATGGCTCAAAATGCTCGGTTTCAACAGGCGTGGTAAAACTGCTCCTTTGTGATGTCACAGAAGAGTGAACTTCCTTATATGGTTCGTAGTTAGGCATCACTTTGGGCGTGTGACCAATGACAGTGGAGTGTGTATGCTAAATTGATGCTAATAAAAATGACACAATTTTTCCAAATTTTATTACATTATTAAAATTAAGTTAAAATTTTTAAAAGTTTTAAAAAAATTTGAATTCAAAAGTTTCATGAAAGTTTAACAAAAGTTCTTTTGAACAATGGGGAAAATTAAGTTTCTTACTGTGAAGGTGTCTTTCCTTGCCTCCGTCACCAAAGTGTTTGCCCATGTTCCTTTTCTTTAGAAAATAATGAAATATTCTCTACAGTGCTTCAATCCTAAAATTAGTATAAGACCTCCTTGGTTTGCCAGCAAGCACAACCTCTGTGACACTTTTGGTTCAGCCGATATAACTTGTTTGTCAGTTCCGCTGCAGACACCAGATGCTGTATCAAAATACAGTGAAAGTTTTGACTAATAATAAGCTGTAGTGAATGAAATCCCTGATGAGTGAGGGAGCGATGTTGGAAACCACTACAGATTGAGGGACGATTGTTTTACTTCCCCCCCACAGGCCCAACTTGTGGATCTAATTGTGAAGAGAGAGCGGAGTGTCCTTATTCTCTTCTCGTCTAATGAACACACTCCATGGGAAATGGGGGAGGAGAGACAGAAATTAAAATAAGAATGGGAGGTTTCCATTAAAAAAAGAACAAAAAAAAAATGTTGGCCCTGCAGCAAACAGGCAGCTTCTAAGATTATGACTCAGCCGAAAATGTGCTCGTCTGCGAGCACGAACTGTTTGTGTAACAATGCACTGTGTGGACTTTGTGTGGATGTGTGTGTCTGAGGGGAGAGAGAGAGAGAGAGAGAGAGAGAGAGAGAGAGAGAGAGAGAGGGAAAGAGACAGCGAGAGAGAGACGGTGTGCAGATGAGTTGTATTCCCACAATGAAAGGGATAAAATAAATTTCCTCTGACTTATGTAAATGTAATACAATAAAGCATCACTGGAGGACAGCTGGGATGTGCAGACGAGAAAGAAAGAGAAAGATAAGATGAAGAAGTAGTCTGAAATGGACGTGTGGGATCATGGTGTGTTATTTACTAATCCCAAGGGTAAGATTTTTCAACATTGTCACAACCACAGACATCCACCCATCTAATAAAATGATATGATGACGTAGCATGTGTGCAGTGTTTAATGCCTCTATTGGACTGACGGCCAAGCCCTCTTTAGTTGCCGGGTGTCTGGGTAAAATAAAAGTACACAACCGGGTCAAAAAGCACTGACATTAACAGCAGTGACTAGTGTCCTCCTAATGTAGACCCTCCTAATGTAGACCCTCCTAATGTAGACCCTCCTAATGCTTAGTTGCTGGGGCCATTTCATTGGGTCCACTTTGAGTTCTCAAACAATATGCGAATCTGACCTCACAAATCACTGTGTTGCCTGTCCATTCTTGTGTATGTGATGAAGATACTTGCATCGCCACCGCTATCTTGTGTCTGTTTGTTCCACAGCGGAACAAGATGCGAGCGTCTTTGTGACATACACGAGAATGGACAGGCGACACTGCGCGGAGATAAGGTGGATGCAGAGCGATTTATGAGGTCTGAGTGGCCCAGCAACTGAGCATGGTGACTCATCCTCATCCGTTCAGAACTGGACAAACGGGACCAAGTCTGGTGGTAAGTCACTTTTGATGTACTACACTGTTGATGGGGATACCATAAAACTTGTGTTAAAAAATCTGGACTATTCTGTGAAGCATAAATGCGAGGCAGAGAGTAGATGAAGAACACATGTAGACTAAAGTCATTCAATCTCAGCTTCACGACGCTTTACAACAGGGGTCTCAAACACGCGGCCCGCGGGCCAAATGTTGCCCGCAGGACACTACTTTGAGGCCCCCGCCTTGATATGAAAGTTTAATGTTAGTGCGGCCCACGCAAGTTTGATATGGATGCTGTATGGTATCATGTACCCAGAAAAAAATAATTAATGTTCATGTTAAAGGTTAAATAACTGTTAATAGTTATCCTCCCTATCCGTGTGGAAGTGGTAAGTTTTTGGCTATTTAACTTTAAAGGAAATAACTTGAAGGCTACCGTTTAGGTCGCTAGCTCTCTAGTTTGCGAGTTAGCATGTGTCTCAAGACCCTGCAGTTGCACAATATGTTGTAAATAAAAAGAGTATAAATGTGACTAGAGTCGTGTTTTGTTATGTCTACAGGGCTCTAAAAATGCTTTGTTCATTTTAATCTGAAAAAAATAATTTGTCTACCCACCAACTATATGTGGTTTCTTAAGTTTTTATTATTTGCAGTTATATTATTATTATTATTATTATTATATTGATTGATTTTCTTTATTCTTGATTTGTTTATTTATTTTTCATCTTATTTTGTGCAGAAAAATAAAAATTAAGATATTTGAGAACAGTGGAATGTTTTATCAGAGCTTTTATTGTGGAAAATCGGAACCAAAGCACTGAAAAAGTTTGTATATTTTTCTGTTTTTAATAAATGCGTTTTGTTTTTTGTTTTATTTTTTAAACGTGATGCAGCCCAGTCTCACCCAGACCCGAGCTCCAGTGGCCCCCAAGTAAATTGACCCCTGCTTTACAATAATCTAAGAACATTCTAGAAATGTTTCTGTAGTCCAAAACAATTGGACATGTGCATATACATAAAAGAGGACAATGTCAAACTCCTGCATTAAAATTGTGATTTCTAGGTTATACTTCCAATACTTGGCTAATGGCTAAAAATGTAGCCATAAAATGCTTTGCGAATGTCTACTTGTGGAATAATGAAGGCGGGGGAAAAAGCAGTATGTCCACCACTGGGATGTCAGCACACAAGCATTAGCCTTTTATGCCTCCAACCTCAGCTCAGTGACTCCAGAAATAGAGGCTGCCCCTGGCCTTGGCCGTCTGCCTTACTACTGCCTTCTGTACTTTCCACTGCACAGCCTTTTGCACACAGATCACATGTCAGCATCCAGTCATCAAGTGACACACACTTGTGTTGCATCGATGGGGCATGCGAGAGCAGTTTTAAATCACTGTGCCGTACCTATAAAGGTATCTTGCCCATAAACGTCCATCCAGAGCAATAATTCATGTAACATCAGAGTGTTATTTCATTTGCACACACCGGTGAGTCGGATGAGCCGAGGGAGCGCGCTTTGAAAAAATAATGAGGGGTAAAATACACTGGTATGTGCTTACCTTCTTTTTGTCTCTCATGGAGCTCTTGCCTCGCACCATGATTTTACAGCCCGTCTCTGCTTCCAACTGTTTGGCCGTGAGTCCCCGAGGGCCCAGGATTCTACCCACAAAGTTATACTGCGAATAGAAAGAGAAGGAGCAAAATGTTATGAACACACATACTTCAATGGGGGCTGAATCTGCTGAAAACTGTTATTATATGTCACCTTTGTAAGTACTAACAAAAAGACAAGAAACAAGCCAAATCGAATGCACTACTTAGTAGCCACCAGCAGGGGCACCGTTGATTCAGTCTAGACTAATGGACTCTAGATACGGGGAGGCAACATCACCTCTCGTTCATTCACTGTCAATGGAACCTGCGCGACACGGAAATTATCGCAAGTCTTTGTCCTACCAAGCGTCATAAGAAATGTGTACGTGTTAAATTTCATGCTTGTGCGTGTCATCGCGGATTGCAAAGCGATCCCAGAAAATGTAAAAAATGTCCATCGCTTTTCATCGCTGTCGCTCCCATCAAGAACGAAGCAGTGGGACAGGACGCTATCTGTTCTCGAGCGCAGGTAAAATATAATACTCGCCATATCAAATTTCCCAGACCTGTTTCTATGAAAGAATGTAGAAAAAAAAAAGAAAAATATAACTTCACCAAAAAACTAAAAACAGCAAAAACGGAAAAAGTCAGTAGATATTTTACAAGGTTTAAGTCAATATATTAACAGGAAAAAGTCATATTCTAACACGGAAAAAACTAGAAAAAATGTAATTTTGGTATATAGCATTGCATTGTTTCTAGTTTTTCCCGTGTTAGAATATGACTTTTTCCTGTTAATATATTGACTTGAACCTTGTAAAATATCTACTGACTTTTTCCGTTTTTGCTGTTTTTAGTTTTTTGGTGAAGTTATATTTTTACGATATGGCAGCCTTCAGTATGAACCACAGCTTCCCAGTGCCGGCAGCAATCATGCAGCCCAAGAGCATGACGCTACCACTGCCATGCCTGACTTTAAACAACACCATTATCTTGCTACTCACCAGATATTTAGACAATAATGGCTGTGTGTTTAATCATTTTCATTGGATTTCAAATCTATACTGCTATACAAGCTGCACGTCTATAGCATTGTATGTACCTTTATATGCAAATTTAAACCAATGTAGTACAACCACAAATTCACGAAAAGCTGCCAAAGCCTTCTCTGAAGGAAGCGGGATTGCAGCTCCACAGAAGTTCAGAGGTTAGGCGAGGTTGTGCGCAAATGAAATGTCTTATCAATGCCTACTTTTGTTTTGTGAATTGCTTTGTGAATTTGTACTAAAAGGAAAAAGGGATAAACGGAGGTAATCCCCTCCACTTGGAACTGCCTTCCAATGGGATGAAGGGAAAACGTGTTGAAATAATCCAACAGCTTCCAAAATTAAAAAAGAGAAAGGGTAGCTCGACAGGGAGATGCGCAGTGATGCGTTAAAAGATAAGATAGAGGCGGCGCTGGTGTTTTAAACTATGCATTCAGCCGGCACGACGGCTGGGAGATGTCTGACAGTGTTCAAATGTGATATGATTACTTTTCTCGTGCACAATGGCAGAGGGGAAGAAGTGTAAAAAGTTTGCCTTGACAAAGCCGCTGTTCCTCTCTCAAGCTGCGACGGTGAGCCTTGACACCGCAACATTAAATTCTTAAAACACAGTCACATCTGCTTATGCACTCCACTGCACTGGTGCCCCTGCAACAGCCCAAGTCACATTTAATGAAATGAAGATTTACTCATTTAAAACACGTAAACAGATACACACACTCACAAGGACAAGGGGGCGGGGGCTGTCATTTTGAATGTGTCTGGCTGGAAAGACACGCCCTATGCTGCCATGAAGACGGACATGAATCCCTATCTTTCAATCATGCGGATGACTGCTGCAATAGGCTATTTATTTATGAGGGTGGGATTGCTTGCAGCAGGGTGCATGGGGGACACGTCCACTGAGGTCAGCCAATAATGCACAATGGCACCCTCTGCAGTCTTTTGAAAAAAACACACATGCACGAAACGCTATCTTAACATAACTAGCTTCCAGTACGACGTATTATGGTGATTATCTGACATGCAAATAAATACTGTACAAATGACTGCTATTGCAGAGGATGTTTTGTGATAAAATACATTAAGAACACAGTTGGACTCACAGTTTATTAATAAGATGACAAGACGTATGCTGTATTGTACGTTAACTGGGAAATGTGCAAAAAACAAGGGTATAACGTTCAACATTAACTGAAAAACATGCTAACCAGGGCGGATGCTAACCGAGGTTCCACTTTATCACCATAACATTTGACTGCACCTAAACTAATGATAACAGACACAAAAAAACATACATTTAACATACATAACGGGGCTATTAATCTGTTCCAAAAAGGTTGGACAAAAATATACATTTTTGGATATCTATTCCAAATATATCAACAAAAAATTAATTTTATAAAAAAGTGTTAGCACGCAGGCCATGCAGCTAGGAGACCCGTTTGCATGTTCTCCCCTTGCATGTGTGGGTTTTTTCCGGGTACTCCGGTTTCCTCCCACATTCCATAAACATGCTAGGTTAATTGGCAACTCCAAATTGTCCATAGGTATGAATGTGAGTGTGAATGGTTGTTTGTCTATATGTGCCCTGTGATTGGCTGGCGACCAGTCCAGGGTGTACCCCGCCTCTCCCCCGAAGACAGCTGGGATAAGCTCCAGCATGCCCGCAACCCTTGTGATGATAAGCGGTAGAAAATGAATGAATGAATGAATGAATATAGTTTATTCTGCCAAGCAGAGACACAATAAACCCTCATCTTTCCTACTGTATATGCTTATGGTTCCATAAACTGGAAATGGTCTGTCACATTCAAGTGGCAAATCCTCAAATCATACAGAAAGAGCAATTAAATATTTTACTACGCTGCTTCTCCCGCTGCCGACGACACCAGCTCCTCTCAAAGGACACGGATATGTTGATGACAATTGCACTTGACAGAGAGCCCGTCTATGTCATTAACATATTCATGACAGAGGAAAGGCAGGGACAAATAAAGAGTGAAAAGGTTAAGGAGTGGATGACATGGGAGCAGGAGGTTAAAAGACAACCAATATCTTGCAGGGACAAAGAGTGTCCAGAAAACATTTGTCTTGCTTTAGCAACTACTCTACGGGCGTCGACCAGTGTGTCACATGTTTTCATGGAAACACATACTTGGTTGAGACCAGACAGGAGGGAAAAAAAACGCTCACATGATGATTCAGACTTTTGACAGCAACTTTAAAACACTGCCTCATTGCGTTAAATCTTGTCTGTCCAAATAATAAAACATAAATGGCAATCTGCCATTGATGGAGGTTTTAAATGTGAGGGTTTTCTTTAAAGCTGCTCTCCATTCCATTGAAAAAAGTTATCAGTTCTCCTTGCGTCCAAAAGAAAAAAGGACGGACGCAGCTTCCCCTCTACAGCATCGCTGTTATTCTACTTCTCATGTCACACCACAGTATTTATATTCTTTTGAACCCACTAAGAACAGTGAATATGATACTACATCAACTCACATATTTGCTTCTCTATACAGTAAACACAGAAGGCAATTATTGCTTCATTGTGTTTTGTTGAGGTTTGCCAATGTGTTTGTATCATAGGAACTGACTATTACTATGCATTATGGCGGAAGTTGTATGTAGGTAGTATCAAAGATGTGATGTACACTATCTGGGATACTAGCACTGTAAAAAGACTCTAAAACACTATGCAAGTGTTGAAGCAAAGGGCTGTCTTAGCGCTGTACACCAACAAAGGATGGGGTGTTGATTGGCAAATATTAAAAACTAAACACATCCTGATTACAAAGAGAAAGTAGGAGCAGTTACATATACATATATACATATATAGTACAATACATATATAGTAGTCCCTTCTTTATCATGGTTGATTAGACCACTCGACCATGATAAGTGACTTTCCGCAAAGTATGATTCCTTATTTAGAATTTGGAGCATAGAAAACATGTCCACAACCTTCTAAACACAGTTTTTAAGATGATAAGAGCCCTCTAGACATTAACTAGCACCCCTCTAGTCCCCTTTACGTAGTATACATAACAGTAAATGCCATTTAACACTTGCTATAAATGATGATGGCTAATTGATGTCAGGGGTTCTGGTTTGAGTTCAGTTTCAGATCAGCGCGGGTTATGGATATGGATATAACAGTAGCCCATTTACATCATTTAGCTTGTTTTTTTAAATGCTAATTTCCCTGTGGGAATCCCAAAGTGCTTAATTTAGGCAAAAAAAAAAAAAATACATACAAATTACAAGCTGCAGGTAAACAAGTTGTGTGGTTTAGGCTATAGTTATCTGATTAACTGTTAATGACACACCTATTTAGCCTGTTCTTCATTTTATTGTTCTTACAATAACTCTCCTTTCAAGATAATATATCTGTTCTTGGTCTATGATTTTATAAAAATATGTACATTTTGCCCCAAAAAAACGCAACTTGCAGACCAGTGCATTGTATATATATATATATATATATATATATATATATATATATATATATATATATATATATATATATATATAGATATATATATATATGTGTATATGTATATGTATATGTATATGTATATTTTTCTTCTTCATTTTCCATTTTTGGCTAGTTCGACTTATATTCAGGTGCAAATGATAATATTGTCTCTATTTGTGCAAAATTGTGCTTCTGCTCCTCTGCTCATCACCAGCATGTTCCACCCTAGTGGACTCTTCCTGGACCAACTCTTCCCCCTCTGCACCTTGTTAGTGCCCGTTTTTGACAACACACAATTGCAGAAAAAGCGCCTTGCTGTGTGAGACAAACACACAAGCATGCAAAGCCCCCTTCAGGACACGGGCTTACAATGACATTAAAAGGAACTTTTTTTTCCCCCGTTTTAGCCCCAGTTATCGCTACACCACAGGCGGGTTATGTTGTGTGTGTGTGTTTGTGTATGAAACAACCATGTGAGCGTGAACTCTTGCAGACACCCAAAGCACCCGGAGCCGATTGTCATATATATATGTGTGTGTGTGTGTGTGTCGAGGTGATGCACTGTGAAACAATAGCAGCTCCGCTAAACAATGTCCGAAGAAGCTGAACAATTGTCGCTTTGACAGCGTGTGTTTTTGCGGCGGTGTGGAGACAGGAAATGAGATCATGCTGAGGGGCTCTGGATGTGTGCGTGCAGGGTTTACCGGGGGAGCGGCTGAGAATACCAATTACTTATTAGCTGGCTGCGGTGGGCTTATGGAAATGAGGATTGGTTCATCAGTGTTATCAAAGCAAGGTAGAATCCACAGTTAGCCCAGACAATGGCATCTCTGCTTTCTAAAGCCTGTTGTCGATGGCAATCATTTATCGAAAGAAAACCTATTTTGGACAGCGTTGCTTCGGTTTGTCTTCCTGCTCTTTTCATAGCTTGAGCAGGTATGCCTTTGGGTCATGCACAGCACAAAAGCTTACACACCCCCTGCTGGCAGCCTCCCTCTGTTCCGCCATTCATCTTTAGGAGGCTGATAGTTTGAAACCCCTGTTGCACAGCAATTTGGCACATTTCCATATGGTCAAAAGAATTGAAATAAGAATTGGCAAATGTCAAAATCGCATCAGCGCAACCTATATGAGGAGGGTCTGAGGGCGCAAGAACCGGGCGATTGAGGGAAGGTAAATTTTGTTTTGATTCCAACGGTGACATTTTCGCCTGAAAGCCCCCGTAGACTTCAAAGCTCTCTTTTTAGCACATCCAGCATTTAGCACCTAATCCGTGGCCTCCTTTGATAATTCTGTTTGGATTTGTTGTGGGGTTTGCAGGCAGAGTGGAAATAGCGGGAAAGGAAAAATGGAAAGCGGTAAAAAAAAAAAAAAAAAAAAAATTTCACTTGAGTTCAGACTTTGCCAAACTTCAGCATAACAACCGAGGACAAACACTCGAATGACAGCTTTTCCAAAGTCATGTCTGCAGTGGTAATATGTGACCAAAGCACCACTTAAAGTCAATCATGGATAAGCTGATCAGACAGTAAGGAATAAGAGCCTGAATGCACAATACAAGAAGAGCAAAGCAATTATCCATCTATTTTCTATGCCGCTTATCCTCACTAGGGTCATGGGTGCAAAGCAATTAATTCATGACAAATTAAGTGATACTTTTTACTAGAGAGCAAACTGTCTTGTCTTTTTACAGGTCAAATACTGATTGTTAGGCGGCCCGTAACATATTTGGAGCCAATATTCATTTGCAGCACAAGTCAAAAAACGGTTGACAAAAATGTTTCATATTAGGCTGAAATTTTTTTACAATTAAAGTATGTGGGATACTGACAAAAATTTCATACCACTAATGTTGACTGTTGACGCTGCACAGCCACACTAGAACTTTGGCATTCAGCTTAGAAATGATCGCCTTTGTGCCTTCATTCATATTTTATATTCATGTCTGCCTATTTTATTTATCTGCTTATTTATTTGTTGTTAATATATTTGGAATAGATTTCCATACATTTAAATTTTTGACCTTTTGGAACAACAAAAATTTATGATGTAGGGAATTAATTCCATGCCTGATGCATGAAGAAAAGCTATATGAAACACTGTACACCAGGGGTCTCAAACTCAATTTACTTGGGGGCCACTAGAGCTCAGGTCTGGGTGAGACTGGGCCGCATCAGGTTTTTCCAAAAAAAAAAGAAAACGCATTTATTAAAAACAAAAAAAATTGAAAAATTTCGCTTTGGTTCCAATTTTCTACAAAAAAAAGCTCTGATAAAACATTTCACTGTTCTCAAATATCTTACTTTTTATTTTTCTACACAAAATAAGATTAAAAATAAATAAACAAATCAAGAGTAAAGAAAATCAATCAGTAATAAATAAATAAAATATAATAATAATAATACGGTTAATAAGAAACCACATATAGTTGGTGGGTAGACAAATTATTTTTTCAGATTAAAATTAAAGCATTATTAGAGCCCTGAAGACATGACAAAACACGACTATAGTCACATTTATACTCTTTAGCAGGGTCTTGAGACACATGCTAACTCGCAAACTAGAGAGCGAGCGACCTAAACGGTAGCCTTCAAGTTATTTCCTTTAAACTTGAATAGCCAAAAACTTACCACTGTTAATAGTTATCCACCACGGATAGGGAGGATAACTATTAACAGTTATTTAACCTTTAACATGAACATTAATCAAACGTAATAATTTCTTCTGGGTACATGATACCATACAGCATCCATATCAAACTTGCGCGGGCCGCACTAACATTAAACTTTCATATCAAGGCGGGGGCCTCAAACTAGTGTCCTGCGGGCCACATTTGGCCCGCGGGCCGTGTGTTTGAGACCCCTGCTGTACACCATAAAATCCCATTTGCAGCCTCTCTGGCACTATGCAAAGGTGTTAGGTGGTACATTTGGTAATGACTTAAGGGGCAGGTAGAAGGATATCAGGTGCCGGTAAGATATGAGATGACACCCTCATGGGAAGCTGGCTTAATGACTCCCCGATTTGGCCAAGTAATTTTACTACGGCAAAAGTGCAGGAGGACACCCACACCCCTCCCTCCCTCCCTCCCTACGCATGCAGTACTACAGAATCAAATACTCATGAGGCACTCAAGCTCATTTTCCACACTCTAAAAGCTCACAGATGTACACTCAGAGAGCATAACGTCACTACATTGCTTAAGGGGAACAACTACAAACCCATCAACTGATTTGGACCAGGGAAAGTGAACTCTACAGCAGTTGTGAAAACAGAAATAGCTTAAAACTAGGGTGAAATAGTGGTAAAATGATCAGTCAATATGCCTGGACACAAGTGCTCTGAACCCCTACGACCTGCCTGCACTTAAACTGGCAATTTCATGGCTGGCCAATACAAAGACAAACGGAATAAATGGCAGACATATTTAAAAGACACGTCAGATGCCTGAAGGTCAATGGAAATGACGGGCCAAGCTCTCGTCCGACTTGCCTGCCTGCCTGCCTGCCTGTGTGTGTGTGTACTCTGTGAGAAGCGGCGCCACAGATAGCATTTAATTGAAGGTGGACGCTATCAGATAGCCTGTGACTTAGCTGTCAGTCAAGATGCGGTCGCCACGGTGACGCTCGGCACGGCTGACGACATCAGGAAAACACCGCTGGCTTTTAAGCAGGGAAAGAGAGACACGGGAGTAGACGCCAATTGGACATGATGTCCAGTATAATGAAGAAACAGAGCGGGAGATGTGCAGGTGGGAAATACTATGTGCTCATTATACTGTGCATGTGCAAGAACAGTAAGTACATGGTACAGTATGAAGAAAAAAAAAAATTCACTGCATAAGAATGCAAAGTAAAGATTTTAGCATATATCGCAATATCTTTTCATGATACGATGAAATAAAACAACATAAAATGTAGCTACAAAGCTTAAGCCATATAATGTAACACACTTGCCTCAAATTGTAAAGCACATGCATCTATCGGTAACTTTTCTAATGGGATGTCAGCCTCTGGACACATTGCTACTAAATCTTCATCCAACTGTAATGGCCGAGCTTGTGATTAAGGAAGATGTAGTCACCCATGCAATTCCAACTGCAGATGGAAGATATTTATTATGACATTCTTGTTTCGTTTACACAGACATAGGGCAAACGACGTTCTCATTGTGAAGGATGGTTGACGGAAAATACAACGCAATGTCATCAACTTGGGTTGTTTACGTTTTATAATTTCTACAGGTATAAGCCATTTTCTTATCATTAGAAGAATCTATACCGGTACATAAAATATATCGCCCAACCCCGATGCCAAGTAAAACTAAGCACTGTCCTAATACTGAAAAAAGAAAGAATGCAAGGGACACTTAAATTTTTGTAAAGCATATGCTAAGAAGTTATATTTATTGTAAGAAAAAGACAGCATCACAGCTTTGTGATACAAGTGAAAAGTAATCTTGGTTTTTTCGTGCCATTTTTGCAGGGTTTTTTTTTTCTCTAAATGTTCTTTTCATAATAGTATGACTTTCAGAATAATAATTTTGACTTTATTCTCATATTATACCTTCCCCCAATCTAATTATCCAAAAAGTATTGGTCAATTCCAATTTGTTTTAAATAACATTTTATATTCTAACTCTATGCTACAGTACTGACTCATAGAAAATGACAACTTTTCTTGTTAGAATACGACCTTTGACTTTGATCTTATAAAGTTAAGTTTTTCCCCATTTCTGCTGTTTTAATTTTCCATCATTTGTCCACTCTCTTTTTGTAAATTTGCTTTTCATGTTATGATTTTATTCCCATAACATTTGGAGCTCATTTCCATTTTCCTCAGCCTATTTTTCAAATTACAGTTTTAATTAGTCTCGTTTCTCATATTAGTATTTTTGCTAAAATACTTTCACTCAGTGACTACATATGTAGTCAGTGACTACATAAAACTACATTATTTTTCCATCATTAATCTACAAAAATAAACTCGCAAATTGATTTTTGTAAAATTTGCTACTTTTTTATGCCAGTTTTTTTATTTTAATTTTGACAAGTCAAAACATTACAGCTGTTTTTTTTCCAAACATTAGTCCTTTCTTCTTGTAAATCTTAAAATATATTAAATATAAATATATTATAACTGCCCCCAACCAAATTTACCAAAAATTGCCACTTTGCTGTTTTGTTTGTTTCTCATAATATACAATGTATTGTTTCTTTGTGTCAATCTTATATTTCATTTTATAACGCAAGTCCATTCTTGCCGTTCTTTTTCTTACAACATTCTATTTTTAGAATGTGCCATTGGACATCCCTGCCCTAACATGAGCCAAGTGAGTCGAAGCCAAAAAGTGCTGCTCCCCCCCTCCCCAAACAGACCTTTATGAGGGGAAATCTGGGGAATCAGTTGGAAATTTGAGCAGTGGAAAATATTCCCCAATCATCATTACCGTCCCCTTTTCCTTTAGCTCTGGGCAGATGGTGATAAGAATTTTCTCGGCTGCTCTCACCTTCATCATTCCTGGCGTCTCAATTTTCACCCTGATGCTACATCATCCACCCATTTGCTGCAGGAAAATGAATCCCCTATAAGACTCCAAAAAGCAACCTGGACTTTCATCAATGGAAAATATTGAAAAGAACACAACTGGTACATATTTCATACTAAAGATGGAAATCTAAAGCTAAAATGCTGCACAAATCAAACTACATGATAATGTACAATGATTCTTTGCTAAAGGACAACTAAAACTCGGACCATATCAAAATGACGAATACAATTGTAGAACAGATTCAAGCAATATGCCAATATGAGCCAGTTCTAGAAAATATTGGCAAAATACTAGGGGCTCGTGACACCCCTAGAGGTTCTCGAGGGGTCTAATGTTAGAAATCTGACATTGGCCCCATTGTATATACGTATGTGCCCTGCCATTGGCTGGCGACCAGTCCAGGGTGTACCCCGCCCCTACCCCAAAGACAGCTGGGATAGGCTCCAGCATGGCCGCAATCCTTGTGAGGATAAGCAGTACAGAAAATGGATGGATGGGAAAAAAACATTTCCTGGCATAAACTAGCTAAATGAAATAGCTAAAATAGCAGATGCAGAACATGTATTGTAATTATGAATGTGATACTCTACATCAGCCACTAGATGTCAGTAATTGTTCAGTGAGACAGGCACTAAACTTGTCACTAAGTTTCTCTAGGGAACACTTTTAATGTGACGCTGCTATTCATGTCGTCAATGGTATATTTATTCATATTTTGTCTACTTTACTGGGTAATACGAGTGTATAGCCATCCAGAAAAAAAAGCGCCACGTGACCATAGCGATTAAGCGTTAAGTCATGGCTAGAGGGCTCCAAATTAAAACATATTTAGAAGATCATAAACAGGTTTCATATGTCATAAGCACAAAAATATTCCATTGATTAAATCTGAATCCTACTTCGCTGAAACATTAACCAATTAACTGTGATTTTCCTGATAAGAAAATGATAAGTTGGTAACATAAGACAGAGTTTGAACAGATGGAGAAGGGGTAGAACTAAAGGCTGAATTGTGAAGGTATATTTAAAAACAAGCTACTGTACACTCACCCCATGTACTGTAGCTAAGGTTCACGTGAATCACAAAGCACACAGCGAGGCACAGAGGAGGCATGAATAGCAAATAATTCCATTAAGACCAGCAGCTGATTTCCCTTGGTTCCAATCACTATGTCTATTTATAACAAAGCTATCTGGCATTTTTTTGTCTTGTAATGACCCAATGTGGCAGAAAGGGGTGGGGTGGGGTTGGAGGAGGTGTCTTAGTGACATGTGCAAACTAAAATAGAGATTTTTTGCATCACCGTGTCGCGCCCATTTGTCTGTCCTTTGAATGAATGTGTGCGTCTGCTAAGGTCGTCACTGAATCATGTCAGCCACAAGGGGGAAGCCTAATTAATTTAGTAGCTTTCCTGGCAGCTTGTAAACACAATGCTGACTTTACCGCCCTGCTCAGTGCAGTGCAGCAAAGCACGGCGGGCAAAGGGGGGGGCAGGGAGGAATACAACGGTTCATTTAAGGACATTTAATAGTTGCGTGTGTAAGCTCAAATATATGATGATTATTGCAGGTAATTAGGTAGTCAGACGACCTTGAGGCAGCGGAACCGCTAAATTGTTGAGGTAATTTTGGGGGGATATACGCTCATCCCTGGGTGTGCCTTCAATATAGCAACCATCCAAAGGATTACCTCCACAGGTGTTTTTTTTAATGTATGATGGCAAATAATAGAAAAAATGTGATGCGCTATGGCCTGGCTGCACATTACAATATGGTTAAAAAGATATAAAATGAACATAATAACAATAGAAAGACAAAAAGTGGAATGTTATGTTGATTACAGTGAAGATACTTGAGTGTGAAAAGGTGACTTGATTTATTTTATAATATGAAACACTACATCAGGGGTCTCAAACACGTGGCCCGCAGGACACTAGTTTGAGGCCCCCACCTTGATATGAAAGTTTAATGTTAGTGCGGCCCGCGCAAGTTTGATATGGATGCTGTATGGTATCATGTACCCAGAAAAAATTATTACGTTTCATTAATGTTCATGTTAAAGGTTAAATAACTGTTAATAGTTATCCTCCCTATCCGTGTGGAAGTGGTAAGTTTTTGGCTATTTAAGTTTAAAGGAAATAACTTGAAGGCTACCGTTTAGGTCGCTAGCTCTCTAGTCTTCTAGTTAGCATGTGTCTCAAGACCCCGCAGTTGCGCAATATGTTGTAAATAAAAAGTATAAATGTGACTATAGTCGTGTTTTGTCATGTCTACAGGGCTCTAATAATGCATTGTTAATTTTAATCTGAAAAAAATAATTTGTCTACCCACCAACTATATTTGGTTTCTTAAGTTTTTATTATTTGCCGTTTTATTGTTATTATATTTATTCATTACTGATTGATTTTCTTTATTTTTTATTTGTTTATTTATTTTTCATCTTATTTTGTGTAGAAAAATAAAAAGTAAGATATTTGACAAGAGTGGAATGTTTTATCAGAGCTTTTCTTGTAGAAAATTGGAACCAAAGCAAAGTTTTTTAACATTTTTTGTTTTTAATAAATGTGTTTTTGTTTTTGTTTTTTTTGAAAACCTGATGCGGCCCAGTCTCACCCAGACCAGAGCTTCAGTGGCCGCCAAGTAAATTGAGTTTGAGACCCCTGCACTACATAGTCGGAGGTTAACTTCTTTTTACACTTGCATGGCACTGCATGAAGCCGAAGTGCCCTGTATCAAATGATCAGTATATACGTATATTTGATGTCAATATACCTGTGAATATTCTCTTTCATCCAGGTCATTATATTTGCAACTGGACTGTTCATGTTGTCTTATACATTTCGTCTCTCATGCGAGCAGGCTTCATCAGTTCATGCTCAAAGACTAGATAGGACAGCCCTAATGTAAAAACTCCAAATACAGATCCAGTCTATTGATCTTCTAAAGGAGGAGGCACGTCCAGACAGGAATGGTTTCTCTCTTTTGTGATGTCAAATGATGGTCGTTAGGATACAATGGGGTGGGGCCTCTGCCCCCTAACAATGGTCCTTTGGGTGGCATCACCTTCATTAGCATTCCATTCAGATGTAATCATGGTAATGAACGGATGGTTTCAAAGAGGAGTGTGGAAAACTATCTAAGTTAAGGTTGAGGAGCCATCTCTGAACAAGGGGGCAGAGGTCCACACCACCACCTTTTCTCCCACATTTAATCATTTAGCCTCAAACAAATAAACAAAGCACAGCCACCTTGGTTTAGTCTGAATAGTGTTTGTCCCACATCGTTTCTGAGTGTGAACTGATGAAGCCTGTGTGGATGAGAGGTGAAATGTCTTCTAAATTATGCCTTCACTTCCTCAAACGCCACCAGTCATCAAAGGCTGAGCGGTTATTTTAGTTTAATTATAGAATCGGCTTATTTTTATGATAGGTAAGAATGTTGAAAACATTGCCAATTGTAATCGATCCCTCACACCCTCCGGTCACATTTATTAAAAGCTAAAATAATCCACACCAATCCCAAGTATGAATTCTTAAGGGAAAATGCAACACATGCACTTGAACGTGTCCTATAATGCACCTTCACGTTCATTTATTCATTTCCTGGCGCAAGCTGCTGAGAAATTTCTAAGAGAATTGTGATCCAACCCATTGACCGTATGCCCAAATATTAACATAAAAGACGGAGGGTACAGACGCCATCTTCCCTTTCTGACCTAGCTGTCTTGAAAACTATCTGTGGTGCTTTGCTACTTACGTCTGGGTACTCTTTGACAGGCACAAACAGTTTTTCCTGCAGGTAGACCACGGGTCCCGCAGGCTCTGGCAGCTCTAGGGGGTGTCTGTCCACAAGGCCATTTACTGTGTCACTGTACATGTGTTTGCGCACCCTGTTGATCTCTGGAAAAAAAAGCACACACAAAAAAAGAAAGCTTAGTCAATGGACAAAAAAAAAAGAAAATTGTTATGGTTCCAGGCAAAGGATTAAGGTGGAATATCACAGCGTTTTGCAACAACAGAAAGTTAGGCTTCGTTTTGACAGGTAGCAATTATTCACAAGTGCACAAAATAGCAGCTGGACACAACAGAGACACAGCCATTAAGTGATACATAATGACAGGGTAAAAGGCCACACGGTACAATAGTCTGCAGGGGGTGGGGTGAGCCGGGTGGCCGTGTATTCAGTTTGTAATGTAGCGGGAATCGATTGCTAAATGACACACATTTTGGTCATGGAGGCTCACTTCACACTTCCAACAGTGAAGCAATGAGCTGAAGCATCAGTATAATATGATCTGTTGTGCACAGACTGAATTAGAACATTAAAAACGGCATTAAGGGCAGTTGGGAGAGCTCCATATTAAAACACCAGCAGGGGAACTTGACACTCGGCAATAGTAGATACTAATTTGAAGCACTCGCCCGGCCTCCAAGTCTTAACCTTGCACTGAAACTCATTTGGAAGGTGGGTCATACTTATATAAGTTTCCCCATGAGGAAAGAGATTGGTCTTAGGTGTATATATTACATTACATAGCATTTGATTCATTTGCTGGGGAATTCCTGTTGCTGTTGAAAAACCGAGAATAACAGATGTGTGATTGATGAGTTCATGGACATCTGGCCTGCAGTTTTGGTGGACAACACCTTTGAGACCATCAAATTCTTCCCTCCCATATTAGCTCATCAGTCAGGTACACGCATACTCTTCGTCCTCCAAAATAACAGCTATTGTAATGCAATTGTTTGCGATCGTCTGCTGTGTGCAAGCTCACACATTTATGCTGCTTTTCCCGATTCTGTGTAAAAAATTACACAGATTACAATTTTTAATTGAGGGACTGCTATTTAATCCGCCATGGGGCCAAGAAAAGTAGAGAGTGCTGGAACTTCAATAAAGAAGGTTAATACCATCTCAGCATCATCTGACAGAAGAACAGTTTCAGTGGCAGATTACTATCACTGTCCCGCTTCACTAAAACACTGAGCAGACCTATTCAACACCATGCGGCTTTTCAACATAACATATTACATTATTATTACCGTATTTTCCGGACTATAGGTCACACTTTTTTTCATAGGTTGGCTGTTCCTGCGACTTATACTCCAGAGTGATTTATAAATGAAAAAAATATTTATGTTACATAAACACTGGACACCATTTCTGTTTATTTTTTGTGCTAGCATATCTTACACCTATTCAGCCTGTTCTCTATTCTTTTATTGTTAGAACTTGCCTTCCAAGATGACGTAATGTCCGTTTTGGTTAAGCAGTTTGTAAAATAAATTACCCGCAAAAAATGCGACTTATACTCCAGTGCGACTTACTATGTATGTTTTTTTCAACCTAATTATGCATTTTTGGCGTTGTGCAACCTTATACTCGGAACGACTTACAGTCCAGAAAATACGGTCTATTATGGCACGATAAATTTGCCGTGATCTGTTCCGTATTGATTTATGTACTTAATTATTTCTATTTTACTTTCTTATTTTTCCTCATCCCATGTCTGGCCTTGGTTGTTTTTATTTGTGATGTCAACATTTTACACAGAAACAGAATTTGGAACCTCAAATAGATTACTCTACTACCAAAGGGATTGTGAAACAACAAAGGAAGAGCCTTTTGTTAACATGCAAGGGGTATTTTTTCCCCGACATTTTCCTTAATTTCTTAGTGAATGATTCATGAGTCTCAAGGACGGAAACTGGGTATATGCAGGAGGTGGGTATCTGTCCAAATTACAATCATAAAAAAAACATGGGCTGTTATATGATGTACGTCCTTGTAGAACAGATTTACGACAAGTCTTCTATAAAACAACCAACTGCATAGTGGCAAAATGACAAAGCCATTTTCAGTGGTGGTTATATGATCGATTGATGCTGCACACACGCTTGGACAGCTGTTCACTTTGCACTGCCTTTTTGCAAAGAGAATCTTAAACCCCGACAATCTCAAATATTTGGAAGCAGTCGATACGACAGCAGCACCGCTCGTCACTCATGGACGCATAAAGAATAACAAAAAAAACATCTGTAAAACGGATCACTCAAATAGATTTATATGAAGCCTTAAAAAAAGTGTAACAACAACCCCCCCTTTCCTCTGTCCCTCTGCCTCCTAATTCTATTTCCTCATGCCGAAATGCCACATTAACATAAGGGGCCGTGCTAGGCTATCAGTGGAGACGTGTAGCATTTGACAACCTCTAATTTCAATGCGGGGAGTCCTTTCTGAAGCGCTGCACTCACCGAAAAATTACCCCACACCTTGCGAAACTGACAAAATCATTTGTCTAGCTGTCCGCCGTGACAGAAAAGGGTGATTGTGTAAGAAAGATGGCGGAGGGGTGCTGAAAGTCTGCTATGTTTGGAAAAGATATATAAAAAGAAGTGAGGGGAAAAGGGAATATTAGCAGGCAAGGCCAAGCTAGGCAATTTTCTTAAAACATTTTGCAGGAGCTAGCCAGATGTTAGCACATGCTTCCTCCGCTTGGACCATCTCTCAGCTGTGTGCCAGTGTGTCACATCTTGCAACCTGACTCAGCAATCCACATATAAACTGCTATCCTGTCTATTTGCCTAATGGGGGGGGGGGGGGCACAACACACTCACAGTCTAATTGTCCGCTTTTCACAGACAAAAGCAGGCAGAGAGAGATAGAGGGAGAGAGAGAGCGAGTGTGTGGGGAAAATCGCCCTTGAAAGTGGCTGAAGGGTAGCGAGAAAGAAGAAAAGGACTGCTGAGCAAGCAGCTGTATTCACACTTTTTTTTGTTCCAGCTAAAACTGCTCATTTTATCCTTATCTTTTTGTTTCTCTAAATGACTGCCTATCTGCAGCAGTGAAAAAAAAAAGCGAGACCATACCAATAGAGACCATTAATCGTTGAATATTGTCAAAAAAGCATATTGGATGCACTCTGAAAAGTGCTATTTCTACTGTTGTCTACTACTGTGATTATGAAGGTTGTGTGTTTATGTACAGATTCTGATGCCAAAAAATGTGATCTCACAAGCACACACACATAACTGAGGATAAAAAAAAAACAGTCCAGGAGAGGTTGAAATGAGGACGGAAAAGGGGAGGGCCGGGTAGGAAAACTTTTACTTTTTTTTTTATGCACCAGTCGCTCTGATCTAATGAAAAGTAAACAGCACATCGAAATAAACTTGGCGGGTGGGTTAGCGGCAAGATCAAAGATGGAGCAAGCCATAGGAGACAAGTGGAAACAAAAAAAGTAGAATCCAAGAAGGTAATTTCTAATTAAAATCTACTGCGGTTGAGTATTAATACCAACGTACTAATTTGGGGGTAGTATGCATTATGGTGCTGTCTGGAGAAGCATGTCAATCCATTTTATGGTGACTTTTAACATCATATCATTCTTGCATATACAGCTGTCCCTCGTTTATCACGGTTGATTGGTTCCAGATCCGGCTGCAATAAGTGAATTTCCACAAAGTAGGATTCAATTCAATATTCATTCAATCACAGCCATTTTTCAAAAAGGCATCCCTCTCGGTACCGGCCATTTACAATGACTTTGACAGATTTTTCAAGGCACACGGTGTATTGTATTCTTGGGATATATAGATATAGATAGATACACACATACACACACACACACAAACCAAAAGTAGGGTTGGGCGATATGCACCTTAGCATATATCACAATATTTTTATACACTTGTCTCAAATTGTAAAGCACATTTATTGATTGGCAACAATCTGGCTAACTTTTATAATGAGATGTCAGCCTCTGCACACATTACGACTAAATCTTCAACCAACTGCAATGCCTGTGCTTGTGATGAAGGAAGATGTAGGCACCCATGCAATTCCAACTCCATATGGAAGATATTCTTTATGACACCCCTGCGCAAACGGCTCTCTTATTTTGAAGGACAGTCAGAAAAGTATGTTCTGTGTGTGGAGAATTTGTATTTACGGCGAAGATGAGCACTTTGACACAAATTTTGCCATATACTGTATATTTAGCCAAGAAGTCTAAACAACGATGCCACAACATAAGAACTGGTAGTTTTACAGTATATAGTTTTTTCTTCTAAATACCATGAACTATTTATAATTTTCACATTTTTACACAAAATAGTAAAAGCCATTTGTGAGCAAATGAGTTAATAACTCAAACGTTTTCATAGTTGAGAGCATAGAAAACCCATTAATGACCTAAATATGTTTAACATTATTAGAGTCCTGTGGACATGAAATAACACCCTTATGACAGCATCGCTCCCCATAGAGTCTTTATAAATCTAACTTTTTTTTTATAATGCATTTCAAGCAAAAGAATACACTAACACAAAACATACAGCAGAACACATACAAAAACAGCACAATCAAGTCCACAACGGTCTTTGAGCAATAAATAAATAATACATTACACATATTTATAGCTGGAATTGGAGTGGGAAGAAGTAAAACATTAAATATCTCAAAAGTACTTCAATGAAAACCAAAAGCTGTTTCCTTCCTTTTTTTCTTCCAACAATACCTCAAGCATTTACTAATATTTACACATGTGAAAGGATTTTCAATACCAACTATGGTAATACAAGTACCACAAAGGTAGGCAACATTGGACTTACAATAAGTACCAGCTATGGTAAAATTAACACCATGCAACTTTATTTGGACATCAATACATCAACAGGAGTGCAATTCCAACACCATGAGCTCCAATTCCATGGCGGTGCAGGGTGGCGGAGCGTTGTGCGAAATCAGAGCCCCATATGTGTATCTCCAACTCCAAACAAACACGACATAAGTGATGTGCTGTATGTTCAGAGACCTCAAATATGTACACTCAAATGCTGATTCCTGGTTGATACGTTACATTAGGTGCGGTAAACGGCACAATGGTAAGTGATGAGCTAAAAAAAAAATTCACTCACAGACACGTCTAGGTGTGCCGGAGCCGAGCGAAACAAAACACAGGCGACAAACAAGCCTTTTCACTTAGAAGTTGTGCACTTTAGCCATCACAAAGTCTGACTATGAAAAAAGGATTTAGATGTTTAATGCATCGCTGCCCTTTATTCGCAGCACGGACGACTTTATTCGAGACGACACTCCACTTGAACAGTTTAGGGGTTTGACGGGCCGAGTATGTGAAAGACGGAAGTTTCTTTTCTTAATGCAAAGAGCAGATATATGTGTGTGTGTGTGTGTGTGTGTGTGTGTGTTGGGGGGGGGGCTGAGCCATGAAAACATATGCATTTCTGGGGCTTATCATCCATTCACAGCTGCCTACTCTCTCCATCCATCCACTTCTTTATAAGGATTTTTCCCCCTTCCCTCCTCCTATGCCTGTGTCTTATTTTTACTTCCTAATCTTTGATTTAACAGTAGACCAGACGCAAGCCTTTGATCTTCATGCACAAACTATTTCAGGGCTCTTAATGAGTGTGATGTACTATCAGCGTAGTGAAGAACAGCATATGTATTGCAGTTTTTACAAGGAACATCCACATTAGGTTTGAAAGTTCATGTCCCAGGAGTTCTGCCTTCGGGAAAAAAAAAGTTTGCATTCAACAACTTTGATGGAAACATCCAGTTTTTTGGGACACTAGGTGGTCAAAGACAAAAAGTAGACAATACTGATTAGAGGTCCCAATACAGGGAAAACACTATCAAACGCCCCTGTCAAAATACAGATTTGATCATGAGGAATAACTTTTTTCCTTTGGCTTTTTAAGGCATTTTAGGAACAATTATTGCCAATAAGCAAGAAGCAACAACAAAGCGCCCTCAGCTAGGGATGTTACAAAGAATATTAGAGTAAAAAATTCACAATTACCACGATTCCTGTGTCAATATGCACATTTCAAATCAAACATGCGTTAAATGTTTTTTTTTCTGTATTTTTTCTTGCTCGGTTCCGGTCGCTGCAAATGCGCATAACAAAAACATCAAGTAATGGCAAATAAAATTTCATGGTACAGGGAAGTTGTAGCCAACACCTTTCCTGACACAAAGCAAATCTGTTTAGCATGTAAGGGCATTTAGATCAATAATACTATCTGCCCCAATGGCTGGACGGGACAAAAAAGAAAATGTTTTTTTTTTGTTTTTAACATCAGTTACCGATTTTCACCCTGTGACCCTTTTAAAAGTTATACACTTTGGTCCTGAAACGGTCCCAGTCAAAAGTACTTTGTGTACTATTGACGACTTCTAAAAAGTTACAATAAAAGTAAAACTGAACAATAAATTGAGAATCCAAAAATTAATTATTTTTTTACATAGTCTGCATGTAGTCTGGAAATTACAGTGCATCTATTGTCCCTTTCAGACTACCTGGAATAATGTCATTTTCCCAACTTTTTCTATCCCGAAGAGGGAGAGAGTTCCTGAATCCATACTATGTGGCATGGATCGAAGTACCATCCCACCTACATATGGAAAGGTCTAAACAGTTCTAGACAGAAATGACAGTGTAGTTTGCTGGCAGCCACGGGTAGAGATTTATGATGTGTGTGTCAGGGATTCTCCAAAGGCACACTGGGTGAAAAGCTCTGGCGTCAGGTCTTTAAGTACATAGGCCACTAAATAAAAGACTGGTGTAACAAGGTTTTGGCGATGTGCTCCTCTGGGAGCAAGGTGAAGAAAGTAATAACGTGGGTGGGCACACCGCAAACAAGACAAAGAAGAACGACTTTCATCCGAAGCCTCCCTTGGTAATGGATGCTTTAGGAACGTAATGCCAATAAAAATCACAGAGGCAGCTTAATGTTTGTCAAAGTCTATAATGCAGAATTTGCATTAAGTGTATAAAAGCGGGTGTGTACATGCATATTGCAGCCAACTCGCCTCAGAAAACACCACGTTACGCTATGTGATCATCAATAATGAGGCTGAAAACTCACACTGACAACACGCACACACAAAACAACTTTTTTTTTTTAGTTCAGCTGCAGTTCAATGCATGCACAGGAATGTGTGCCCTGATACCAACTTAACTAAATGTAATATATATAAAAACAAACACCCAGCTTAACATTAAAACACCCACATAGGCCGGCTAATGAGCTGTTGTGTTTGAAGACAGAACTCCCCAGAGACGAGGAGGTAGAAGGCAGAGAAGTGCCTGAGAGAAGTATCTCTTAAACAAATATCGCAGGAAAAGGGCAGGAAATTTAGAGTCACACCTCATTGTAGTTATTTATTTCTTTTAAAAATTGCCTCACTCCAAGTCCAGACCTCATTGGAAGTCCAGTGACATAGAAAATGAAGGAAAAAAACGACTGTAGAGATGAGAAGCAGGTTTTTGGTATGACCAAGTGCTGGCATCCATGCACAGGTAACAAAACATTCAATGTCACGTTGGCTCTGGGGTCATTTTCATTTTTTCAGTCCAAATCAAGTATTAAAAAGGGGTTAAGAAAGAGAGAGGCGTTCAGTTTCAGACACCGCTGGGCAAAATACTAATTCATTGGAGTGATGGAGTGGAGGCATATGACGGCGCCGCAGCAGCCGCACAGGAGATGAGAGTGAAGGGCTACATTGTGGATATTTTCCGGGACATGACAATGCATTGAAAGCAGCGGGGAGGATGCGAGGAACGCTGGAGTGGTTGCGTGCTAGAAAAGGAGAGACTACAGGAGAGGAAAAAAAAATCTAAATGAGCGCGGGAGGAGAGATTTCTTCCTAATTTCCCAATAATAGTTTCACCAGGCTGGGAGATGTTTATTTATACTGTATGTTTATTTTATAACCAGACATATCTCGCCCTTTTTCCGAGTCCCCGAAATTGAGTCTAGGGAGGAGACCTCCTACAGATGAGGATTTCTCTTCCACCTATCCAGAACAGGGAATCATAGGGAGAAAATTAGATTTTGTTTTCCAAAGTGGTGTAGTTTGTTTGGTGTGGTATGAACGCAAGTGTGGAACAAACCAACCATCTATCACAAAAAATCCAAAACAAACTTAGCGTAATTATATTTAGATCCAAACCAACTGGCAAATTAACCTATCAGCTTTGATTCTAATACACGAGTAGCGACCACAGTTTCGACAGTTATATCTGATTTCAACAGAGTTGCAAAAATATACTGGTGTCAACTAATTTACCATGTTTCCTTCTTGCAATATAAGTAACATAACACTGTAAAGGTTTTTTTAGAACATCTTAATATTTGTAACAGAACGCAGCAGAGTTTAGCTGAGTATTAGCAGTAGTGGAGCAAAGATGCTGGTTATGGTTTCACAACGAGATTCAATTATGGTCGGGTGTGGAAACACTGAACCGCGATAAATGAGAGATTACCGCAATTACATTTTTAAAACGGTACAACTGCCGTCTTCTCTGAAAATGTCCGGCAGTGAATGCGTTAATATTCCCAGTCCTACGATTCCTGCCTTTTTTGTCCCCTTAATATGAAAAGAAATCAAACCGGGGTGGAAACAGACCCAGAAATCAGCGTGAAATCACCATTCATCAAGCTTGTATTGACTAAGCTGTAAACATGTTGCCATCTTGCTCACCTCTGATTGGACAGCAGAGAGCATAGCAAAGCAGTATAGAGCGTGGGTGTGGTGGCATCCCAGAGGAGCAATCTGCAAAGCCATTAATCATAGGTCGTAGTAAATGCTAAACTTCGGAAGCTGTCATTGTGTGAATGCACGCAGGAGGGGAGAGATGGTGAAAAAAAGACACCCAGAGTCTTTTGACCGTTTGGTGGTGACGCTGTGACTACTGTATGTGCTCCAGGAGTGTGTCACGGCTTGTCGCTGTGTGGATTAGATAAACCATGCAGACAGACAGACAGGGAGAGACACTGCATGTTGGAAGACAAACACAACATTCGGAAATATGCTACAAATAGTGCTGGCCGAAAGAGCATTTCAGGAAAGTGGAAACTAAACACTACCTCTCCGCACTGGAAAATAGTAAGCGTTTGTACATTTATAAAAATAACATTACTGGGCTCAGCAGCAAAACAAGTTCCTTACCATTAAGACCTCATTATACTAAAATTAGCATTGGGGATAGTCATATTTGATGATGTGAGACTGCTCTATGGGGGGTTGTGTTGTGGCAATAGGGAGAGTGTGTGGGAAAAGCAGGCAGTTCAATGAGCCATTGGAGTGCTAGTTTTGTGCAAATGTAATGGTGTCCTTCCATATCCTGAGCTGGGTAGACATGTTTTACTATTAAAAGGATGATTAAAAAAAAAACAAAACACATTGATTATTCTCCATGTGGGAATGGGTCCACCGGTTTGAGCCACTGGACTTTGCAGGAGGATGCGAACCTTATTTGGGCTAGAATGCACAGAAAAGGCAAAAAATGTGTTCATGTTTCACATAAGGATTGTGAATGACGGACACAAAATTTTAAAAGTGCAGTTCCCCTTTAAGAGTGCTTAGAATGCTAAAAAGTCAGATGGATGCAACATACATATACCAGGGGTTCTCAACCTTGGACCCACATTTTCCAATGGCCATTAAGTGAAGACCCACTTTTATTTGTAATTTTTATTAATTTGAATTATTAAATAAGTCAATTTATAATACCAGGAAGATATTTTACTTGGAACTGGGCAACGTACATATACATGTAGGAAGTAATATTGCTCAATTTTACTTCAAAAGCAGTCACATCACTTGTATATTACACATTTTTACGTCATTCGTGGCTTGCTGTCCACTCAGAATGGAGCTGTGACCCACTTTTGGGTCCCGATCCATCAGTTGACGACCACTGGTATGTACAATTCACCTTCATGTTATTGTCTGTGTGTTGTAATCATGCCGGTGGCTAATTTATTTTTACACTTGTATGCCAGTCAAGTTACAAAGTGACTTAAAATTGCCTGAATATAGTTAATGAAAATGATTTGAAGCATTTCTATTTCAGAGAAGTGTTTCAAAACTCAAATGTGAACTCAACCAGTGTCCCAAAAAATATTTCAGGTTCCCCACTACTTGCTTCATAATTATCCTGTATTTGTAGTTGTAACAAGTATTTCAGTGCAGCCCAAGCTGAGGCATTCAGCCAATGCAGCACACCTTTATCAGTGGCACAAATACGCAGCTCAGCTCAAACGGAAATGCACATAAAATGCAAAGTCAGGTCTCCCTCTCAAGTCTCAAGTAAAGATATTTTATTGCTGTGTTAGCCAGCGAAAAGAGAACCGCAGGTACTGTAAAAACCAATAGCCGCCACGGTTTTCATTTAACCATCACCCCATATGCGTATTAAATCGTGTACTGTTCCCTGCCGGTTAAACCATTAAAACAAACAAAAGTGTGGCCGTGCAAAAGTTGAGAAGTGCTAGTAAGTAATCCTACTTTATTTTTGCTTGAGTTAAATCCATTCCTGCTGCCTGCCGTGTTCTTTGTTGACGTACACACAAAGCAGCAAACAAAAAACAGCAGCCTCGGGTGTTTTCTTACAAAACCCCTGCTAAGACCACCACGGCACACAATAGCTATGTTAAATAAAGGATGCACGTGAGAAGGACCATGTGATGTGACAATGTATGATAAGGAAGGAGGAAGAATAACAGGATGTTGTTAAGAAGTGGATGGGAAGAGCAAGTGTTGGTCACATTTTCTGTAGACTACACCACCAAATGATGTTTCCTGACAAGTGGCCCCAACATAAAGACGGACACTTCCTTCCAGGAGTGCAACCTGATCCCAAACAGAGGCGAAAGGAACAAAACTAGCCAACACCAATTCATCAACATTTTGGAGGGAAAAATACCCAATAAAGAAGGTCGACACATAAAAAAAAAAATAAAGTTACAAAAAGGATCCAAGTTGCAACTGAGCTTGCACAATGCTCGGGACAACAATGTCCGGAAAGAGTCCAGCAGTCAGGAAATGAAAGAAGTAGGGGGGAGAGGAAGGAAAAGCTAAACTGTAGACACAGGTGGAGAAGATAACCTCAGCTCTGCTTCCTGTCCGCACCCAAACAGAGGAGACCACCGTCCTCACGATGCATGTGGGAAAAGGAGAGAATGTCAAACACAAAGCAGGGGCAAACTTGATGCTGTGTGATTTCTAGGTGGGGGCGATGCAGATTGCAAAGTAGTTGTGTTGCGAAACAAACAGGGGTGCGTCGCAGGACTGGGCTGCACGGTGTACTAGTGGTTAGCATGTTGGCCACAATCTGGAAGATCTGTAGAGCTGGGTTCAAATCTCAGTCAGGGCACCTCTGTGTGGAGTGTGCATGTTTTCACCTTGTGGGTTTCCGATGGGTACTCCAGTTTCCTCCCACGTTAAGTTAATTACAGACTTCAAATTGTCCATAGCTATGAATGTGAATGGTTGTTTGTCTATATGTGCCCTGTGATTGGCTGGCAACCAGTCCAGGGTGTACCCCGCCGCCTAAAAAAAGTCAGCTGGGATACCCCTACACCTCTAGTGAGAACAACATAGAAAATAGATGGGTGGGTGGACGTTCCGAGACCAAACTGGTAAAAATTTGAGGGTGTGAACACAGAATCGCAAATATGATTTTTTTTTTTACACAACAATGAGTGTTTGTAATTGCTAAACTAATAACTGCAAACAAAAATGGCAACGTCACCAGAATTGTCAACAATTAGTTCTAACCCCATACCTTAGTCTGGACTTGTGTCTCAAAATTTGGTAGAAATGTGTCTAGATTCGACCATAATATAAATCTCAAAAAGAAGTGTCGGTACACACCCGAGGTGTAGAGATTTACAGTACACAAGCATATTCTTCCATTCATCAGGTACTATCCTCAATGCTACAAAAACAAGCTAATTGTAATGCATTAACAAATCTTTCCACGCCTCAGTTGACTCTGTGTTTGAGGACAAGATTGTCGCGTCAGGGGCAGAAAAAAAAAGTGTTGAGAATGTGAGCAAACATGACAGAATGAGGAACAAGCACATTCCCCTCGCTACCCTCTCATTACGAGAGAATGAGGTCACTCGATTACTACACCAAAAGCTTTGATGACACCAGACAAAAGCAAACCAGGAGACGACTGTCTTCACCTTTTGAATTTCCCCTTGCAAGATTTGTTTGCTTGTGACAGACATGTCGGTTTTCTAGTGCAAAATTAAAAGTGAACACAGAGAAACAAAAGAAAAATTGTAGACAGTTGTTCCAGAATAGCAAGGTAACATGTCAACCGCCTGCCATAGACATGACATTTAAAAACGCTTTATACTAAAAAGGGATGCCAAAACATTCACGGACCTAATCTAATTTAAAAAAAAGAAGGATGCATCTTTCATCACACAGCCTGTTGAGGCTTGCAGATACCATCTTTAAGTTACAGTCTAACAGCTACTTGTTGTCCCTTGGCGTGCAAACACACTTCACAGCTTTCTGGGGACTTTGGACATTTGTGTGTGGCTGATTTTAGAAAAGAGGAGACTATGGTATCATGAAAACAAGGCAAAGTGGAGGCTGTGGGGTGTAATTATGCAGCATCAAAGCCAAATGTGTTGGTTTTCATCGAGGGATGCACATAGACACATTTTTTCCCCACTTCGGTTCCGATCCAGATACTTGAATTTGGATATCTGTCGATACTATTCCAATCCAGAGCTCCGTTTGCTTTAATATTATTATTATTGTCGAGTCTGCATTTCAGGAACTTGTCCATCAAGTACTCCACAAGAATACCAGAAAATGCAGCTGGAAGAATATTAGCAAACGCAGCTCCGCACACACACACAAAAGCACCGAGACGGACAATCACGGCTTCACAGACGTGTGTGATGTCCAGCTGCTTTGTGTGGCCTTGAACGCACCGGGTGCAGGTGGAGTGCTGTATTGTGTACGGCGCGCGTGAAGAGGACAGCTGCAGTGCATGCGTGAAGACAGCCATCTTCACTGATTCATTTTCAGTTACGTTTTCGGATATTGTTCAAGCTACAGTTTGTTCATTGATACTCTTGGCTACATTTGCTGATATTCTTCAAGCTACATATGCAAACAAAAACAAGCGGACAAGATGCGAGCCCAGACATGGCTCATCGACCGGAAAACCACCGCAGGTGGTATCGGAACCTAATTCTAGATCGGACTGGCCCCATTCCTATTTTGGTGTTGTATTTGCTCATCATGATTGGAACCCCAACCGACTGGAAATAGTACCTGTACTATTACTATGACATACTATAAAGGAAATTTACAGAATTACTTAGAGCAGTCACTTATGAAGGAGACATTAAAAAAAAAAAAAAAAAAAACTCCCTCGGAGGAAGTCCCTCTCTGAGGAGCTGCTCTTTCACAACATATTTGTTTACTCCTAGATGGTCTGGTGGATCTGTTTTGTCTACTAGATAGGGTCAAAAGTAATGTTTAAAAAGGCACATTGACAGGGCAGTAAGAAAAACATAAGAACCCCTGCTCCTCTGTCATTAAACACGGTGCACCGTCTCACAGCATTCGCACATCCGAGAGGGAAAATGTGCGCAAGACTGCCGTCGTCGATGCCGGCATGTTGTTCTCGAGCAACATTTAAGCCTTGGAGTGATTGTGTCAAGAGCCACTGAGCAATGCTAGGATCCCAGGCGAGCGCTGGGCTGATGCGAAGCGACAAGCCACGATTCAGGCCTTTAAACGTCACCACTGGTCCTTACATGAACGAGGCAAAGGGCGCCTCAAGGCGGAATATCTCGCACACAAGTGCAGGAAGGAGCTACAAAAAGAAAACATATGTACAAAAGAAAAGAAGAGGGCAAAGACGGAGGGGGAAATGCAGGTCACGGGTATGATAGGAAGAGTTGATGAACAGACAGATGAGATTTAGTCATTCCGATCAAACACAGAAAGAAAAAAAAAAAACAGGAAAATGAGTCAGCCTGCCGGGAACAGCAATTTTCTACTTTGGAAAACATGACAAAAATGAAACATGCCATGTGTGAAGCAGCATGCTACCTCCTACCAGCTAGTGGAATGCATGTGCAGGTTTTAGAGAGATAAAGGTGATGAAATGCATGGCGATGGAGGCGGAGCATAAATAAGAACACACTCCAGGAACAGGGAAGACAAGCCCATCGCTTGACACAAGCACCTTAAGGTGTCGACAGCACTTTGACAGCTTGCACCAGCACACACCTGTCCTGGCTGTAGCTACGCATCATCACCGCCCAGCTGCATGCACTTTATCCAAGGAGACAGACAGCAAAGAAATAAATTAAGTGTTATCGACTGTCCATCCCATTTTCTTAAAAAAAAACATTCCTATTTTATCTGACAGGATAGCTTAAATCTCCAGCTTGCCCTGACATGCCCTCAAAGGAAATATTTACAGCAGACACACTAGAGCAGATATAATCTTTTTCAGGGCAAACCTGCCAAAAATCTGCTTTTCCATCAAGGACCCCACATTAGGAGACATGAAATAGTGATGGTTCAACTCATTATCAGACAGACAGCACTTGTGTGCAGCAGGGACGGCCACAGCAGTGTGTGTCTAGCCCAATAACAACACAAAACAGCCATTGTGTGTGATTGTGTCCATCATTGGTAGAGGCAAGGAAGGGTGGGGGGTGGCGTGTGGAGCTGAGCAAGGGGGTCAATAACCTTCCCTATAGCTAACAAGATGACCTCATTCACATCACATGGGAGGAATTCTGTCCCCACAACCAGCACTACTGTTCTTTATCATACTTACTATCATCCCTTCCCCTGACACGCCTTTCTCCTTTCAGTGGGAACAATCCATCAAGTGAGCAGCAGACTTTGGGGTTTTCATGCCAATCTTTGCACGACACAAATGGTAGTAAATGAGCTCTCTGTTCCACAAGTAGAAAACGTCCCTTTGTTTTTAATTTGCCACAGTAATCTCGCTCCCAACAACTGCACTGATAGGACAGGCACAGTGCATCTTAACGACAAACAGCGAGACTCAACAACACACAACAGAACTGGGCTTGTGTTGAACTGATAACACGTCAAAACGGATTGAAAAGCGATGTGTTTCGTTTTAGTCATGGGTGGCTTCACCACAGTCAAAACAGTAGGGAGGAACATAGTACTGTAGTGGCGCACCAGGGCAACACTACTACAATGTCCAATGCGTAACAGACCCTGTGCTTTGCTTTGTGTCGCTGAAGCAGAGAAGCCCCTGCTGTGGCAACTTAAACATTGCTGACTAAGTACCACGGGGGGGGGCACAGTCGATTAATGACCTGTATGAACAGAGTGCATGATATCCAAGCAAAATTGCAATATGTGTGGTGATGGTGGTGCAAAGGTTTAAAATTGGCACAAGCTGGGGAGAGCAGAAAACTCCCCAAAATATGCACCAGAAAATCACTTATTAAAGAATAAGGGAGGCCTCAGCTACAGTATATTCTATTCTCTGAGGAGGGGCTCACTGTACCCTGAACTGGGGGGGGGTTAGCCCAAACCCCTTTTGGCACAAGCAATGGTACAGTTTTGTACTTGTTCACACAAAACCGCAAGACTGTGAGAATTTAAGAGGAGTCAGTTGCTCGTCTTCTGCGCTATTTCCAAGGTGGCAGTCACGCTAGAAAGACTTTCACACACTATGTCAATTTCATTCAAAGCAACACTGGGGAAATCTAAACGGACAACATCGAGACACAGGCATCTGAGATACAAAGCCTGTTAAATGGAGACTGCCTGTGGTAGAATCACCGCAAAAAAAAAAAGATACAATTGCCATGACACAGTTTGAGTTAGAGCTGCACAACTATTGTTTGGAGATGACTCAAGAGACAATTGTAGTGGGAGTATGAGAGTTGTGGGTTAATCCAAGTATAGAAACTAAACACACATAAGGAAACCAGGGCGAGTTTTCATGAAAACAAAAGGGCAACATCATATAATATTGACCCAAGATTGTGATTGATGGCAAGATTGCACAGACAGCAGTATATACCGACTTGGAAAATAAAGTCCCGGTTAACGCAGAGAAGTGCATCGTTGAATGTGATGCGTTAGAAGTGCACGGAGGTCGCACAGATTTGAGACAAGCAGCTGACAGCGAGGTTACAGAGTGCCGGCGCTTCATACTCGGATGACAGAACTTCAGAGGCATCAAACCGACGCACTTTTTTGAAGCCCCTCGAGGAAGGTGATGGCAGCTCCGCCTGCTCTCGCCAGGCCTCACAGAAACAACACAGGCGGGTAGCGGACAGGTAAATTATTCACCTTTGATTTATCGTCCGGCTTAAAACGAGCGAGACGCCGAGGTAAAAGGCTTGGAACTGCAGGGAGGCCAAAGTACTAAAGGCTCTGGACCAGGATAAAGAGAGATTAACATTGAAAGTGTCTGGTAAATGAAATATTTAGGCAGACTTTAGAGTTGACATGCTGTGAAAACCGTCACGTATATTTCAGTATACCTGCAACGAGAGAGCAGAGCACAGCTGTGGAAAACAAACGTGGCGGAGGTTAAGTGCAGAGAAATTCCTGAGCTGGTTGCCAAAATGTGCTTCCTATTCCTCCAGTGAAAGGACACAGAGGAAATTAATGCAGCAGGGGTGGGCGGGCAAGGAGACAGAGTGAGCATTCAGTTCATTTTGCTGCCTAGTTCCTGGGATAAAAGGGGAGGAGACAGACGGTGCCAAATGTCGATTGCGTGATTCATGTTGTCGCTAACTGTTAAACACTTTCTCTTCTATTTATGAATCCAAATAAACAATGTCAGATGAAGACCGTTACACAAGTATATGAAGTTAAATAGGTGGTTCTTCACTTCCACTCCTCTATTCTACATTTATTGTTGTAGAGTACCAACCAACCAGAACAAATTCCTCGTATTGTGTGAACTATACCTGGTAATAAACCTGATTCTGACACATTTTTAAGTGAGTAAGCATATGGCACTTTCATAGTTTCGTATGTACCTCCGTATTGAGGTCACGGTTCATTTGTTTTTTTTTGTACACAAAAGGGAACAATGTGTCGATAAATGAAAAATTTAGGCAGACTGCTTCGTTCCTGGGATAAAAGTGGAGAAGACAGACGGTGCCAAATGTTGATATTATAGCATATGATGCATGTTGTCGTTAACTGTTACACACTTTTCTGTTTGTGAATCCTAAAGAAACAATGTTAGATGAAGATTCTAGAGATGATGACTTCCATTTCAAAATGTTGGAAGGTGGTAGTAGTAATTGTAGGAACCTGTTGTGGAGAGACAGGATGAGAGGTGGGTCATGATGGAATTTTAGTTTCAAAAAAAGCAATCAAAGCGACGGCTGTGCCTCTGTGGAAGAGGGCGGACGCAGAACAGGCGTCGCCTGTCACAGCTGGCTGTCTCCTCCCTGTCTCGAAAGAGGGAAAACAAACCACAAACCTTCTCCCGTCTCTTATTGTGTCATTTCCTGGAGGTGTTTTTACTCTCGACACAAATAAAAACGGAAGAGTATTCGTTGATCCGTGTTGCCATAACTTGAGAGGAGGGGGCGGATCTGTGGCTTGCGGTAAAGAAGTAAAAGACAAGCTATGTCGTTACATATACGCATGATTACCTAAAACTCCTTACTTAAAGCTGGGTTACGTTCAGGCAATGGCGTCTCTGATAGTGAGCCAAGCAGTCAGAGACAGTAGGAGGCCAAGCAGAGGTAGGCGCTGATAAGGAGGGCCCCAGCACTTGTGGGATTGAAGCCTGAGATAAGAGCCCCGGAGCTGATGTCGGATGACTTTATCACGCAGCACCCGCTGGGAGGTGCCGTTGCTGATGCTGGGGCCAAGGGTGGAAGGGGGGGGGCAGAGTTTAGGGTCAGAATGATGGGCCCAAAGCTCAACAGGGCCATGTGGCGGAGCTCTGGCACAAGGCCCCCTGAAGGAAAGGCAAATTTTTATCCTGCCTCCAGTACTAAATCCTTTGCTAAATTATATTTACACAAGGACACTGAAAGTGGTGACTATTGTGAAATAGTGTTTCTCACATTGGAGCAGTCCAAAAGTTAAAAGAATAGTTCAAAACCCACTTAGAAACTGGGAAGCTGACAAAAATGCATCTATTGTTGTACTTTATATTAAAAAGGGTAGCCTACGGATTTCTGAGGTGTATAAGATATATGTGTAAATATTTGTGTACATTTATTGTTTTATGAAACTATGGTAACGGTTTAATTGTATTTGCTCATGCGTCAGGTTACAATGGAATGATTAGCTGCAGCCCTACACATACATGTCATAGCGTGTACACACAGAAACGCGTTACATTCATGTTGTTGTTATGATAACTATCAATTAATGTATGATGTATAATGGGAGCAGCTAAACTTGGCCAAATCTCCATCATTAGCTGAAATACAACCTATGTACCACAGTATATATGGCAGGCGGGATATAATGTTTGCAGCTCAATTGAATGTTGGCGCCCTCTAGACAGCTGGTGAACCAGTTGCACACAGTCCCTTTAAACATTATCTCGACTTTTTCCATTTTAAGTCGAGGCTTGTGAAGTTACTTTTGGATCTCCTGGGATTTCCTGGAGACCACACTGGCGTTAGGGAAAGAGAGGCAGACCGAACGAGACCCTACAAAGCTTCCAGATTGTATTTTCTCAATGGCCGCGACGGCTCAGTAAAGCGTTGCGCGGAATGGCGCTCGTTAATTAAATCCCAGCTTATGAAGTGGTGCTTTGGGAGAGGATGTGAAGGTGGGAGCAGGGGGTTTGATGGGGGATAAAACAAGTTTCAGCTTGTGACGATGGACCGGCAAAACACCCCCAATTGACTCATTGTGTCAGCCTCTATCGGCACTCTAAGCAGCGCTGCGCTCTATCCTAATAGATACTGCATTGATTGTGTGTCAGAGGTTAGCGTGGTTCCTGTCCTGTGCCGAATACACAGAGTTAACCTAGAAATTGTGCTCACTCTACCCAGATGTAGACGGCGATAACAAGGAGCCAGATGACAAGGATGGGGAGAGGATAAAGAAAACAACTGCAGATGTACGGCATTGTATCAAACTCTCTAAACAACCATTCCCAAAGGAACAGCCTCCGACAAAAGCCTCCGTGGTGGACAGGGGACCGTTTGTCCTCCAATTGCTGACAGCTCCCTTGGGGAAAGTCAAGATCGTGGAGGAGGAAAAAAAACAAGCAGACACAAAAGTGCCGCTGTAAAAAAAGGGGGGGAACAAGTGGTACCATGCACCACGTTGCTCCGCAGCAGTGTGTTTTTGCAATGCAACAATGGCCTGTTAAATCTATTAAACAAACGCATCTCGAAACAAGCCCAGAGGGAGAGGTTGGCTTTGATTAAACAATTCAAAATCAATACCTGACTCTTTGAATCATCATAGGGGGGAAAAATTGACATTAACAAAACTTCCCGACATCGCTATGCATTCTATGGGCTATCATAACCTGTCTAGAGAAAAATAAAGCAACTTGATGCTGCTTGTTGGCTAGCAGGCCGTAAAGAGTAATATAAAAAAAACATAGCAGGTGTCACCTCAGGAAGACGAACAACTGCAACATAGTGTGTGTGTGTGTGTGTGGGGGGTGGGGGGGTGCGTTCCTGTCAATCTGCCACAATGACCTTGAGGCACTACATGCATGTCAGCAACAAAATGTGAGTGCATGGAGCATAGTGGGAGAAACACAAGGGTGGGGTTGGCTTTCCCCTCCCCGTCATAGGAACAGCTGTGAAGACATGCACTTAAAAACTGGGTGTTTGTGTGTGTGCGGGGGGGTGTCATGCAGCTGTCAGGCTAACATGCTTTCGGACAATCTTAGATTTGGTTGTAACTACTCGGGCAGTTGTCGTACAGAGACCAAGATTCAACTAAAATTGTTTCACCTTGGGTGGGGTTCACTGACATCATGTGTTGTGAAAACGTCGGGCCCCTGAATGTCGCACCAGGGCGGCAAGCCTAGTCAAAAGGGGGCAAGAAAAGCAAACAAACTCCCTAACAATCTCCAGACAGTCCGGCACTGAGGTGACTTATAGCACGCATATGTAACTTCTGGCACTGTGGTACTGTTTGGCCCGGTGCTGTGGAAACCCCCTAGTAAACTTTAGGCGGCCTGGGTGGGAGTGGAAGTAAGATATTTGGGAGTTATGTTTTGTTCTATTTTGCATCTGTTCCCCAAACACTGCAATATAGTACTAAAGTTCATGCTTTGATTGCAGAAAAACACACAAAAATGTATGATCACTATCATGCCAGATCTCCTGGGTCAAAATCTAATTTAGCAATTAGTGTGCAAGATCCAGAAGGCGCCAAGACTTTACTGGGACCAATAAAGGACTCTTTGTAACAAACTGGTTTTAAAAATACTTTAGGAAACGCAACTATGCATATAAAAATGTATCTAATTACAGCATTTGCTCCAAAGGCTTAGCCTATTTTCTCACAAGAACCACAGATGCTGTGATCTCATTGCCAATTATTTCAAGCTTGCCTTCCTGCCCTTTATCAGAATTCCAATACAACAACCCATCTGACTTTTTTTAAAGAACCGTGGTGGTTTGGATTCTGGGAAACTGTAAGGCACATCTGGACATTGTCAAGGAATATGACACTTCGGGGGAGGTCCACACTCAAGATTGTACATGGTAGGTCTTTTGTGACTACTTGGGGGACGGGTAGAGGTATGCCGTGTGGGCTGAGAAACAGTATGGGACAATGGGAACTAGAGGGACTGCGCATCACCACAGTGCAAAAAAAAAAAAACTACAGACATGTGTCCCTGTTTGTAACTACCATCAATATGTAAACACAGTGGTATGTCTGTGTACAACCACTGACATCACAATTAAAAATTAATCATTCATGGAGTTGCACTGAAAGGTCATGACTAAAAAAGGAATGACAGTATATGTGCTTAATGCTGTCATTCCGTCCAACCGGAGCAAAACACCAAATGTACAAAACAACCGTGTCATATAAATAATACTAACAATCTTACCCCCAAACAAACGTTCTCTTCTTTGAGCATTTCAATGTTGTTAAAATGCTAAAAAATCAATAATTGTGGACCCCGAGTGCAAGTTAGTGGACAGTTATGCCAACCAAACTCTAGTAACAGACTGATCACAGTTGAGATTGCAGTTATTCTTCAATCCTAGTAACATACTGATCATAGTTGAGATTGCAGTTATTCTTCAGTCCTATGAATGCTTCCACCAAACGTCATTTTAGTTGGTGAGCAACTTCTGTTGTCGACTGTTCCTTCAATGAGCTCAAATGTAATTTTAGCTCAACTTGAATTCTTTTTAAGACTTGATTTATCCACCTCATAAACTCAAGAACACACTGTAAAGGTATGTTTAAGCAGTGTAACACTTGCTTTCCTAATACTTTCAGGATGTTTCCGAGCGTGTCATTGAACCTATTGCAATACAACTTATGAGGAGTAAATGTGCAAGAAAGGCATTTTTTCAAGTTGGGCAACTCACTCCTCTTATGCGACTTGCTTATCATCCATCTGGAAGAGAGACTAGAAATCTGTGCAGACCGGTTTTACAGCAACATACTCCGGGCGCCTACGTAGTGTGGCAACACCGAAACTATATTATGTCAGTGAAGAAGATTTATTTAAATTATATTCAAAGTGTGCGAGAAGGTGAAATAGCTAACGTGTGTGCGGGGAGGAGGCGGGTAATTTGGATTACATGAAACTTGGTTACGATATGTTGATACCACCAACATTTAAAAGGACGAATAATCCCACTGATCTTGTGTAGATCACAGTTATCAAAGAGATTTTAGAACAGGGGAGAGAAGACCGGTGAGGGAGGAAATACAAGGACGTGTGAAGCAGAGGTTTGATTATTTTTAAGGAGAAGTTATAGAAGGCTTACCAAACTTCGGAGCGGTGGCCATTGTTTGGGCAACACACACACACACACAGGCAACATTCCTCCGCGGTATAAACTCGGCCACTGGGCAACAACTCTTACAAGAAACTCGACAAAGACACGATAAGCTTTTCGACTGTGTTAAAATGAACCGCATATGTTTGTTTTAATGTGTTTATTTGGGTGGGGGGGCGAAGTGACGAGGTAACGTCGCCGAGTCCAGCGGCACGCGCACACACACACCCTGTGTGGCTAGCTTCAACTGTAGCTAACGCTAAAACTACTGGAACATGTGGAAGCAAGGCCCGGGTGAATAACTTTTAAAATGCCTTCCAAATAGCTGAAAGTCCACCTTAAATACATCCCAACGTTATATGTTTTAACTACATTGATGAGAATGTGAAGTTTAAACGCTCGAGAGAAAGTTTTCGTCTAGTCACAAAGTCAACAACACAGCTAATCTCAGCCACATGACTCTCACATGCAAAGTCAACATTAGTGATAATTGTGGTGATTTTCATTAAATAAGATGTGTAAAATGTGTAGTTGTATGTTTCCATAAGGAACGCCGATATGTGGGATCGGTGCAAATGCCGGACATCGCCTTGGCTAACTACTACCACCACCAACACCACCACCGCCGCCGCTTACCTTCATCGAGAAGCCGCTCGAGGTGCGTGAAGATGCCGCAGAGATTGGGCAAACTGGTCATGAGCTTCTTCTCGTTCAACAATTGCATCAAGTAGTCCGGACTCGGCCTCGGTCGCTCCTTCACTTCGACCTCTCCAACCATCATCTTTGCGGCGAGAGCGGAACGCACACAAGCCCGAACACAGAATCCTTTTTTGCTGGGGAGAAAACAAATAAAGAAAAGGGAAGAGAAAAAAAAACTTGCAGCTCCAATCCCTCCTCCTCGTAAGAACAATAACGTGTAGTAGGATCCCCCTTTCCCGGAATCAAGCTGGATTTGTTCGTGTAGTTAGATCGCGAACTGGGAGCCAAAAAAAAAAAAAGAAACCGTTATTTCCTTTCCCGAGAGTGGCGCTTGGTACTCTCCTGCAGACAGTGTGCGCTCAGGGACGGTCGATTCCTACACTGTAGGCGCGAAGGACTCAATGTCCCGCCTTTCTAGTCAGCTATAGGCCAGTGTACCTTCATTGGACTAATGTTTCAACCAATCAGCGTTCACAGCCAATCCCCCGAGGGGCGTGTCTCAGCCTAGAGGCGAGAGTGACTGACAGAGGTGAGGGCCAATGGAGTACGGTCCCACCTCCATCAGGCTCTACACACAGAATTTATCCAAAAAAAAAAAACAGATAGCAGGGCTTATGCTGCAGATTAAAAATATTACAATTAAATAATACTGTGAATTTGCAGTATTTCTCTCATGCAGTATGTGTCTTTTGCACTTCAATTTAATTTACAGCATTTTATGGGGGAATTGGGTCCTTTGCTGTTTCTTCTTTGTTTTTAGTGTAATGTTCTAATGCCGGTCAGGTTTAGTAATATCTGTAGAATATACCAATAATCAGTAAGTCAATAACAAACGAGCTGTGGGGCACACTATGGACACCCCTAAAATAGCTAATATCTTATCTTTGTTATTTTAGCTAATCTTATCACTGAGTGCTAGGAAAGCTACAGTAATAAATAACCTCTTTCACACCAAGATCTTGCCCCAAAAAAAGAGTAGTAGATTCCACATTTACTGTATTTGCCTGTGTCTTTTATACAGTTACGTGGAATAATAAAATAAAATAAAAAAATGTCCTTACATACTAAATTTTGATTATCCTAAGAATATTTGTAAAACAAAAACAACCAACAAAGTAGAGGATACCCATATTTACTGTATTCACTTTTGCCATATATACAGAACCCAGCAAAAATAATTAAAAATAATAACTCGATGATGCAATGTCAGCAGACATTGCGTGTGCATTCTGGGCTATACAACTTTTACTAATTTGTGTTTATTTTTTTGTCATTCTATGTACATAAGTAAATACACAGTGTGTATTTTAATACAATGTATGTATTGACCCAAATGAGGATAAATGACATAGAAAATGGATGGATGGATGGTGTGCATTTCTGTGGGATTTCTTCAGTAGTCCACTTTGGACAGGTTTTGCGTAATGCCTTTTTGCACGAGGTCTGAAGGCTACTTCAGTAGACTTTGAGCAAAAGGTGGAGAAAACTGTGCCACTGCCTTTGCAGTCCAAAATCAAAATTATTTAAAAAAAGGCTGAGTTTACTGTCTTCTCTGTTCAACCATTGCGCCTAAATAGTTGATAAGTGGCAGTGATTAAATTACACTGACATCGATCTGATGTACTGTAATGTGTTTTTGTTTTTTTACAGTACCACTTAAAGTGCTTTGGTACCTCTGGACTTGATCTTAGGACCTCCTGATTATAAACAAAGTTGAGCTATACACCTGGAATTGATTCAGTAGAATGTGCACAGTCATAGGCTCTGTAATTCTATTGGTAATTCTAATAATTATCTATTACTAATATATAATGGGCCTTTTCTCATTCCATGGAGTATTGGTAGGCGGCTTGTAAGTATGTACTGACTGTATTTATTTACTGTATTCATTCACCCTAGAGTTACTATTTAGCTACTTTTTTGGACCTGTTGAGCAGTAGATTGTGTATATGTGATGTATTTCAATGTAACACGGTATGCATGTTGAAATACAGTAAATCAATTTTAACATCTTATGTTTGTATGGCGGTAAGCGCGGAGGCCTCACAGCTCGGAGACCCGAGTTCAATTCCACCGTCGGCCATCTCTGTGTGGAGCTTGCATGTTCTCCCCGTGCATGCGTGGGTTTTCTCGGGTACTCCGGTTTCCTCCCACATTCCAAAAACATGCTAAGTTAATTGGTGACTCCAAATTGTCCATAGGTATGAATGTGAGTGTGAATGGTTGTTTGTCTATATGTGCCCTGTGATTGGCTGGCGACCAGTCCAGGGTGTACCCCACCTCTCGCCCGAAGACAGCTGGGATAGGCTACAGCACCCCCGCGACCCTCATGAGGAAAAGCGGTAGAAAATGAATGTTTGTATGGCGGTTAGCGCGCAGGCCTCACAGCTAGGAGACCTGAGTTCAATTCCACCCTCGCCCATCTATGTATGGAGTTTGCATGTTCTCCCCATGCATGCGGGGATACAATACCTATTGTCCATAGGTATGAATGTGAGTGTGAATGGTTGTTTGTCTATACGTGCGCTGTGATTGGCTGGCGACCAGTCCAGGGTGTACCCCGCCTCTCGCCCGAAGACAGCTGGGATAGGCTCCAGCACCCCCGCGACCTTTGTGAGGATAAGCAGTAGAAAATGAATGAATGTTTGTATGGCAACTTGTTGCTAGACAGAATTTGCTTGCAGATGTTTCCCCTGTACCACATAACATGAATACTAGAAAGACAAAAATAAATTATCAAATTCATCTCCAACTTGGATTTCATGATTTTCAGCAATTGTTACACATGAGGGTGCTTTTGTCTTATAATGTAGTTTGTCCATGCAATGATCCCAAACGGATTGGGACCCATTTTTATTGGGTTTATTGAGTAGCAGGGTAAATACTAAGTAATAAATGAAGTATATGTGGGTAGCAAAAGTTTGGGAATCCTTGGTTTGGTGTGATGGATTGCTTTAAAAGGACATGCTGTGGCTGTGATTAACAGAACAGCCTGATGAGGCCCAATGAAAGCGTTGTGTGACATTGTGCGATGTGTGGACCCCGGCAGCCAAGTCCTTGATGGTAAAAATTCATTAACATGATTGCGAGACATCACGCCATTGCATTAACTTTTACTGAATGCAGAGATCCTATCAGTAGCACAAGGTCATTGACGCCGTCTTTGGCGAGCAACACCAATTTGACACTCTGATTATAGAATTTTTAAAGTCAATCTGTTTTTCCCCATTAATTTGGACAACTATTAATAGGTTAAGTCAGATTATTTTGACTTGAAAAAAGGTGAAATATGACTCAAAACATAACCTCAACATGTGCAGTCCATGTCCAACACAACGCCTATTGTTACACAAGACCTGTACATCTTGTTATCCGTCTTGGGACCGATTGATCAACGCTGCTGTAATCAATAGAACCTTTTCATCGTCCTGTCCTTGGGAGGACCTTTCTACATATCCTCTGAAGATTAACAACCCTGATCAATGGGACACACACACACACACAAACCAGCAACCTCCAGTGTCTCTCACCCGGCTCGGAAATAAAGCACAACTGGTCCAGTTTTGATTCAAGCAGCTGCTGACTGCAAAAAAAGGAAGTGGGGGAGGGACGAGTTGTTAAACCTGAGACTTCGTTCAATTTGTACTCTCGCTGCTCGCCCACTCGGGTCTTTGTAAAAGCAGCCTCCTCGCTGCCTCGATGAATGCTCCAACAGCTGCACTCTGACCTTCTCTGAACTTCAGCTTGTCGCCATTGTGTTGGTGACGGAACCCATAGAAGAGAAGGGCAGCGGTAAACTGATCAAACAAATGGAGATTGGAAGATGTGTTTGGATAAGTTTAATGTGAATTAGACTGACCGTACTGTAGTACGTCCATCATTCTACCACACCCTTTAGCCAGCGTCTACAAATAGCCTCAGTTGTTATTGCTATCAGAGTACACAGAATGAGAGCCAGGAACACTAGCTGTCGAGCTAAAATCCTGGACTTTGTGTCCAGCGCAGCTCGTCATGAGTCAGGCAGTGACATTTACCAATGCAGCTAGCCTCCATTACTCCTGCTAAGCTGACATCAACATACAATTTGAGAAACAAAAATATAATTTCCATTAAAAAAATCTTGTTGTGGAATTGTTAACTTTCTAAGCAGCGTTAAACGACAACAACATGACTACTGTTTAGCTACACAGCATTAGCATGTGCACACGGTGACTTCCTGTTCAGTGCAAAGTAAGATTCAAAATAAAAACATGGTAGTATTACCCTGGGTTTGATCAATTTGTTTTCCAGTTGAACAAATTTTCATGGCGTTTCCAGTTAACTCTAGTTTAAAAGTTTTGTTCAGTCATACTAACAAAATTTGTATTTTTTTTCTACCAAGTGTGTTTTACCAATGGGCATAACATATTGACTGTTAATACCAGTAACTGTAATTGCGATTAATCGTGTCTTGAAGCAATTGAGTCCAAATGGAGTGCATTCCTGGCCTGCAGCCAGCCTGCTCAATACAACACCAGCATTAAAACAAGAGTTCATAACAGTCAGAGATGGAAGAATTAAGGAAAAATACAATTAAATGAGTCACAGATTTTTTTCCCCCATGGAAATACAGTTATATATACTCTCGCTCTGTATTTTTCTTTACATCCACTATGAAACATATTAGAATTAGTTAGAATTTTATGTTAGTGTAACGCAGGGTTATTTTAGGGCTATCTGAATAAACGATGCAGAAGAATGGTTCTTGGGAGTCTGAACTGGTGTAAATGAGACACGGAAACACAGGTGCTTTGCAGTGAAATCATATATTGTAAACAGGGGGTGTAAGGTGAACAAAATGACAACCGTAAATTATCACAGCAATCTTGGTCAAGTAGCTGGTATAACAGATCGATGAGTCTCTGGGGTAATGGTGGCCTTAGGAACTCCACTCTTAGAGGAATGGTCCTCGATCCTTGAGTCCACTAGCCAAAGAGTCAAAAGGAAAGACAGTCCTACCCATTCGCTGCCAGTTCGGAAGGCTTCCTTTACTTGGTGTAGGACCAAAGCCGTCCTATGAAAAAAAAACCCTGACCTGTACAGGCCAGAAACAGGTATTAACATGTCAGTCAAACTTTACAAAAATTACCGGTAAATACTCCAAACACATACTTCCAATTCAAGATGGCCATACTTCATAATCTCAGTACTCTTCCCACTTTACTGGCTAGCAATGAGTTTAGCAGTAGTTTAGCATGTAGCGGCCGCAGACGTGGCCGATGAAATGGAAAAGCTTACCGCAAAAGTTGTTTTCTTTAGGTATTGATTTCAAAAAGAGGGTTGTGAGCAAGCCACTGATTGCCTGCACCTGCTGGCCTTTTAGTGCTTCCTTGCAGCACAGACAGCGAATCAGGATGGGACCTCACGTCAGCTGACCAAGTCATATGACTGCTCCTCATTAGGGTGGTTACATTAGCAAATGATTTCAACTACAAAGCTCCTCACATCACATCTTAGCAGTTGGGATTGGCATGGTATGATTTCATTTATTTTGTTTCTTGGGCGGGCCGCACGGCGATCGAGTGGTTAGCACACAGGCCTCACAGCTAGGGGACCCGAGTTCAATTCCACCCTCAGGCATCTCTGTGTGGAGTTTGCATGTTCTCCCTGTGAAAGCGTGGGTTTTCTCCGGGTACTCCGGTTTCCTCCCACATTCCAAAAACATGCTAGGTTAATTAGCGACTCCAAATTGTCCATAGGTATGAATGTGAGTGTGAATGGTTGTTTGTCTATATGTGCTCTGTGATAGGCGACCAGTCCAGGGTGTACCCCGCCTCTAGCCCAAAGACAGCTGGGATTGGCTCCAGCACTTCCCGCGACCCTCGTGAGGATAAGTAGTAGAAAACGAATGAATGAATGTTTCTTGGGCTTTAAAAAGCCAAAAGTTTGCATACATTTTCCGATATTAATACGCATGAGTTCAATTGTGTCCTGAAATGTTCCTATTAGCTTGCCAATACAAGGAAACAGGAACATTGCCCGTCTATGATGTCATCAACGGTTGATTCTGTAGTTCTTTGCTAACTAACGCAGTTACTCTACAAAAATCTGTGCTTTTCTTTTGATCACAGCCGCAAAATAACATAATATGCAGCCGAAGGAAGTTGCAAGTGCCAGCATTTTGATAAAAGTGAGAAATAACACAGCAGAACATGAATATGGTGTTGAAGTGGATCCCCCTGTCAGTGGATTTTAAGTTGTAATTCAGGTGAAATGTTAAATGCTCATTTATCCCTTTGATTCCTAATTTATTTGCATTTTAAAATGTTTCTTGCATGAGAAAAAAAACCTTCCTGTGACGGATTTACTGACTTTACATTATTTTATTTCGGAAAAACAGTGGTTGGGACCCAAACATTGGGGAGTTTACAGGTTATTTTGAAATAGCTTTTGTTAAGTCATATTCCTTCTTGGTATTTTTTTCATTCCACGGTTATCAATGAAATATCTGATTTAGTTGTCTTATTTAGTGTAATGTTGATATTTAATTTTAATTTATACACTATCTGTGGGCGGCACGGCGGTCGAGTGGTTAGCGCGCAGACCTCACAGCTAGGAGACCAGGGTTCAATTCCACCCACGGCCATCTCTGTGTGGAGTTTGCATGTTCTCCCCGTGCATGCGTGGGTTTTCTCCGGGTACTCCGGTTTCCTCCCACATTCCAAAAACATGCTAGGTTAATTGGTGACTCCAAATTGTCCATAGGTATGAATGTGAGTGTGAATGGTTGTTTGTCTATGAACACTATCTGTGCATGCAGATATGTTCTTTTTATTTCCTTGGCACTTTGGACATGTGTATTTGTCATTCAAAAGATGTTTTGTTTTAAAAAAAGTGCTTGGTTTGACTTAAATAAAAGTATAAAAAATGACATGATAGTATACAGCTTGTGCATTGTGAGTAAAACCTTCGAAGTCAAAACCCAATACAGTCAAGAAAGAAACCACAAACCACAATGCTCTACGCGTTTTGAGTTGTTGACTTTATTTTTTTTCTTCATTATAAAAGCAGGTGGAAAAAGTCACACACTCGTCTGGCATCAAATGGAGCCTGGCATTTATTCCCCGGCTTTGAAAATAGCTTTAGTTCTTATCTGTAATGGGGCGTATGCTAATTTGAACCTTGACATCTTTGCTCGTACTGCTCATCCATCTGCAGTGTTATGTCAACAGAGCGACACATACATAGTGGAGACGTGCAAACTCAAACCTGCATTGGTGTGCTGGCTTTTCTATTGTATTTGCCTTGCCCAGTTCTTTTTTACCCTTTTGGAAAGAAAAATATAGTATGAGCTTCACTCTCTATTACAGTAGACTGTGTTTGTGAGAGAGACAGCAGTGATATCAAACCCCAACTCCCCCATGGCTGCCCCTGCCTTTTGTGGTTTCGTCATTTTTAATAACACGCTTTCTGTTCGATAATTAATCCAATTAACAAAGATCCAGATAATTGCGGAACATGCGTTGAGGGTGTTAGCTCCCTCACAAGGAGCATTCGTCGGCTGCCGAGCTGACTGGTTGCGACAGAATGCCTCTGACTGAACTGTACGATGGCGCGTTGTGACGTGGTTCCAGAGGATGGCAATAAAAAAGCTCAGAGGTGCATTCATGGCCCAACTTTTATACAGTGACACAGGGTCCACATTTTACATTACAAGCTGATGAAACCTTTTATTATTCAGAGAGAAAAAGAATCCTATCTCTGTGTGGAGTTTGCATGTTCTCCCCGGGTTTTCTCCGGGTACTCCGGTTTCCTCCCACATTCCAAAAACATGCTAGGTTAATTAGCGACTCCAAATTGTCCATAGGTATGAATGTGAGTGTGAATGGTTGTTTGTCTATATGTGCCCTGTGATTAGCTGGGGACCAGTCCAGGGTGTACCCCGCCTCTCGCCCAAAGACAGGTGGGATAGGCTCCAGCACCCCCCGCGTCCCTCGTGAGGATAAGCGGGAGAAAATGAATGAATGAATGAATGAATGAATGAATGGTCACATTGGAGGCTTTTGCAGCATGAAGCACCCTTTTAGCATCTCAATAGGATTCAAGTCAGGACTTTGACTAGGCCACTCCAAAGTCATTTTGTTTTTCTTCATCCATTCAGAGGTGGACTTGCTGGTGTGTTTTGGATCATTGTCCTGCTGGAGAACCCATGTTGGTTTCAGATGGTCGGGACGTTCTCACAAAGTTGTTGTTGTCACAAAGTGGGGGGTAGGGTTAAAGGACAGCTGGAGCCTCTGGTGATAGAAAAACATCACCTCCAAACCTGCTCGTCGTCAATCAAACTGCAAGAAGTCACACGCTCTGTTTTAAAGTTTGGAGGCTGGGGGGGGGGGGGGGGGGGGGGGGGGCGTTGAACGCATCCCGACTGGCCTTCAAGACTAACTTAGTTTAAAAGCTTGCCATTTTGTTTTGTTTGTGCAACCGTTTTTGTGAGTGTATGCACACTCCCAAAGCGGTAACACAACAGAGTGTATGTGAGTGATAAGGATAAGGATGAGGAGCTCACAGGCGGGAAGGATGGAAGGAGTGTGACAGAGAGCAAAATAGAGAATACTCATTGATCACGCATGTTCACAGGAAGATTGACCCGGTGGTATGGTTTGCAATCGAAAAACACATACAAAAACACACACCTCAACCTGGACTACTCTACATAGTAGTGCACAATAGTTCATTCACTAGCTTGGATGGATTCGCTAGGATGGATAATGTTTGCAACTTTATTGATAACTCAAAACCCACCTCTTTAAATCTGTTTTTAATGTTTAACTTTTTATACCTGACTGCTGTGCCCCGCCCCGCTTTTACTCATGTTTTAACTGTGTATTAACCAATCAATGTTGTATTTTGGTGTGTCTTTTATTCTGTTTACTTGTTTTATTCAACTTCATTCTTTTGTAAAGTGTCTTTGAGTATCTTGAAAAGCGCTATATAAATAAAATGTTTTTTTTTTTTAATTATTATTATTATTATTATTATATCCAATGGCATATATGACCTTTGCATGTGTTTTTGTTTTGTTTTTGTGTTTGTTTTTGTGTTTTGTGTTAGTTGTTGCATTTATGCTTGATTATAAAACAGGTCGAGGGATGTTTACATGCTCTACATGCGAGTTGCTCTACCCGAGTTTTTCCCACAAAACACATGACATGTTACCAATGCTGATGCTAAAATGCTAAAGCTACTTACCATTGAGAGTCTTGAGGTAACCTCTTTTCTTGAGAAACTTCAGACTGTCCAGTCTCTAACTTCCAGATTGGATTCAGAATCCAACACATATGGCTGTATGTTAGAATCCAACATTTTAAAAAGATACATCACCGTTTATTATCAACTTGTATAACAACCGCAGCTAGTGGCACAAACTGGAAGTACTTTTAATTTAGCCGCAAATGTGACCAACCACAGTGAAGTATGCGTACCTTGAGGCGGGCCTTGGTGGAATAAATTAAAACAGACCGTTTTTGCGGGAACCACAAAATCCAAAGAAATATAGTGGTAAAATACATAGGTGCAGATTCTGGAACAACTAGAAAGCTTTATGTGTGTAGCTGCTCTATAAGAGACCACGACTCAATACAGAGGGACAAAAAATGAGCAAAATAGGACCCCTGTAAGAATTTAAATAATGAAATCTAATGTGGGGAATTTATTTACACCAAGCTACCCTCAGTAATCACATTACTGCCATATGATAATTATATGGGTGGTGTTGTGGGGCAGGGGACGGATTGGGGGGATAATTCAAATTAAATTTGCCTTTTTCTTCTATGTTTCTAGTAGTTCTAAGGGACAGAAAACACAGTAGGACACAGTTACAGCTACAATAAGACAAATAATTATTCCCTGTGGTATATATATTTATACTACTTACATAGTATTTCTCATGGAGATATGGAGATTAATAAAGTGTATAGCCCATTTTTTAAAAACCCAATATGCCCACCCCTGTCAAAGCAACAGACTAATAGAGAAAGCTACAGAATAAGAAAGAAAAGGGAAGGAAGTGATCAACGGAAGGACTGAATTGCTGACTGGACTTCTTGTCTGTGCAGCTGACTGCCCTTAAATCCAAACTCTGACCACAACGTCTTCTTTCATGAATGTGTCATTGTTGGACTCATGTCACCGTTCAATCGCCACCTGGCCTTTTACCTCAGCCAAGAACTTTTTCTTTTTATAGTTTCACTTAGAGATGACAAATATGACAAAAATGACTGAAGCAGTAGTGAGTGACAGGGAGTGCCTATGCTCTAAAACCTTGTGTGAACAAATGATGACCCTATTTTCCGCACCGTAAGGCGCACCTGATTATAAAACGCAGTCTCAATTGCGGGGTCTATTTCTGTACACATACACACGGCACAGCGTATTATGAAGCGCATTCTATAACGGTTGAAGTGCCAAAGAACGGGAGTGTTGAATGGAGCAAACTTTACTTTTTTCTTGTTCAACATGAACTCACGCTAGTAACGCTAGGATGATTACTGGATGTAGGAAACCCCGTAGCACTGCACAGTCTACAAAAAAAGGCAACAGAAGCAAAACAGTGAGTTTAGTTGACTTGTATACTTTGAATTTTATAATTTTGTATTCATTTTTTACTATTTAATAATAAACTCACCATCATTTTTGATTAATCTTCTCCCACAAAATACATCAAAGTCCTCATCTTCTGTATCTGAATTGAACAGCTGGGCAATTTCACCATCAAACATGCCGGGATCCCTCTCACCATTGTCGTAGTCAGTCTCATCATTCAGCAATCATGCCAGCTTTCGTTCTGCAGATACCTTAGCCCCAATTACCCACAATCCATTCGCTTATGCCTCCATGTTCGTCGTCTTTCATCTATCGCTCTCACGCCCCTTGCAACTTCACTTTAAAGGCCCTGTTTTCACCAACGTCCAGCGGTTGGAGTTCTTATGTTAATCCTCCTGGAATGATGGCAAGCTCCAAATTCATTTGCCTTAGTGGTTTTTCACAGTTGCGGAGGTGACAGCAAGGGTAATGGAAAAAGACATTCATGACCAAATGACTTGTATTTAGTTCATCAATTTCTCTGATGCTTCAAATACTGAAAGTGAGTTTTTATTGTGTTTTATTATTTTTTATTTTTTTAGGGACCAAGAAAAGTATTGAAAATATTTGATTTATTTTTATTATATTTTTGAGATTTTATATTTATATATAAAATTTATATTTATTTATTTATATTTATATATTTTTTTAAAATATTATTTTTTAATTTATCTATACCATTCCATCATTTTTCAGTGAACGATTGCGGCAAGGACCAAGAAAAGTATTTAATTTTTTTTTTTATTTTTATTATATTTTTAGAGATTTTATATTTATATATAAAATTTATATTTATTTATTTATATATTTTCTTACATTATTTTTTATTTTATCTATACCTTTCAATAATTTTTCAGTGAACGATCGCAGCAAGGACCAGGAAAAGTATTGAATTTTTTTATTTTTCTTTATGACATTTTTTGTGATTTTATATTTATATATACAATTTATATTTATTTATTTATATTTGTATTTTTCATATATTGTTTTATTTTATCTGTACCTTTCAATCATTTTTCAGCGATTACGGCAAGGACCAAGAAAAGTATTGACATTTTTTTATAAATTTTTATTACTATATTTTTTGAGATTTTATATTTATATATAAAACGTATATTTATTTATATTCATATATTTTTTTTATATTATTTTTTATTTTATCTATACCTTTCCATCATTTTTCAGTGAAGGATTGCGGCAAGGACCAAGAAAAGTATTGAAATTTTTTTATTTATTTTTATTATATTTTTTGAGATTTTATATTCATATATAAAATTTATAATTATTTATTTATATTTATATTTTATTTATAAATATTGATATTTTTTGAGAATAATCTTACAGTTGGAATTCCACATTTTCATCCATGTTTTGAAGGCATATGTCCTTGGCAGAGGTCTGCTCTCTGTGGAGTGCCATTCCAGTTGAGTTTGTTCTCTCTCCTGAACATACACACAAGTCAAATATTACATCCACGCTCTCTCTCCTCTGGTGTGATTATCTTCTCTCTCATTCTTTGTCTTTTCTCTACTTTTCTCAATCTCATTTTCCCCTGCGTCAACAAAACGCTATCAGCGTGTTTGGACAGCTTTTCTCTGCGGCGTTCCCCCATGCGATCCAAAAGCCTGCGCTGGCCAGTGACCATGATTCGGCGAAGAGAGGAGAGGAGGTAGGAGGGGTGGAATGGAGAAGGACAAACTTGAGCTTTCAGGAAGTCCATCCCCAAATGACTCACATGTGCTTCTCAAGGGGAGTCAGGGCAGTGGCAGCTGTCGTGCTAATAATAATCCCCACAGCTAAGTGAGGACCCGAGGGGGCCCCCGGCACCTTCTTGGGTTGACCCCCGGAGTCGGGTTACAACGGAGAGTGAGGATTAGGCCAGGTTGTGGATTAGAGGACGCTACGTATTTTACTCTAGAAAAGACCAATAGGTGTGCAGGATTTCCACGCACACTGTGGTTAAACATCCGGTTTGTAACTCGTGGAAGTCGCTCAGGAGGATTGGAAGCTTCTGGAAAACCATGCTAACTCGCACCAACACACATAGTTCCTCTTACATGGAGGTTTGCTATTTTTACCTCTGACAACATATATACAGTATGTTGGTTTGGTACAAGCATAACTCTGAACAGTTGGGAAGAGACTTTGGTTCGCAGCCAAGGACCAATGGATTGACTTTGGATATGGAGCACCATTATTTTGGCATCCACCAAGTCTGAAGGAAGATTGATTACATTTGGGGTTTTCACTTTTAATATGGTTCTAGGATTCTTCCATCCATCCATTTTCCTCCGCTTATCCGGGTCCGGGTCGCGGGGGCAGCAGTCTTAGTAGGGAAGCCCAGACTTCCCGGTCAACGGCCACCTCCTCCAGCTCCACCGGGAGGACACCAAGGCCTTCCCAGGCCAGCTGTGAGACATAGTCCCTCCAGCGTGTCCTAGGTCTGCCCCGGGGCCTTTTCCCGGCTGGGCATGCCCGGAACACCTCACCAGGGAGGCGTCCGGGAGGCATCCGGACTAGATGCCCGAGCCACCTCAACTGACTCCTCTCGATGTGAAGGAGAAGCGCAGACGTGGTCAGGGGGTTGAATGTGGGTGCCCTTCAACATTTGATTGGTGGATCAAACTTTGACTCGCCTGCGGTTGAGTTGAAGTGTATCAATGTCCCTCCTCACCTGCCCAATTTGGCTGAGCCACAGGCTTTGGTCTTTGGTCCACAGAGAGAACTGTGAGAACTCATAGTTCTAGAGTAGAACTCCACTGACATGTTGCTTCTTTTTTTTTTATAGTGAGCGTTCAATGTCACAGAAGCCATAATGTCCAGACATTGCCTCCAGTGTACTTCTACTTAAAGGGGCAGGCCATGTGATGGCTCAATTAGGTCACATCACAGGCGCTAATGGGCATTAAATGCTAAATTGTGTCCGTTTCGACCTCTTCTGGAAAGCCAGTGCCGCTCATTAGGTAAGGTGGCCGCCTGGAAAAGGGACATCGGAGGACGAGGTCTCCCGCATCAAGAGCATGAACATGCCTGCACGCACACGTGAATGTCAAACAGCACCTAACAGCATCACCAAGCCGTAATTGCTCATGCAAGTAACAGAGTGAAATGAGCAGCCAATGAGGTGAGTTTGCCTACCAGAGGCATCGGTGCATGATTGGTCCAAACCTGTAGACTGGAAAAAAAACATTTGACCTGATGCAAATGTTGCCTATTATTCCATACGTGTTGTCTAGCGGAAATGCACGCAAGTCCGATTAAAATACCGTGACCTCTTTTTTTTTTAGTCATAATGAGCAATTTATCATTTTTGGACTGCGGGTGGCCTATCATGCTCCAGGAAATAAACGCTTTCATATTCAGTGTGCATGATTTCTGCACTTAGTAGGCCTTAACATCATGCTCTACTTCCTAACAGCAGATAATATCTGTCTTCTCTCACTTGAAGGCTTTTTGTGTCATCAAACGACCCCAAGGACGTGGCATATTCTGATCAATTTTTTGAACAAAACTAAACAAAATTCGACCGAAATCCATTCACAAACAAAAAACAACTCAGTATCATCAAAGTCCAAAGCAGAACGCAAAACATCCAAATCATCTCCCCAACTTGTTTGGTCCCCAAACAAGAGAGATGCATTGAAATCCTTGCTTTTTAAGTGGCAAGTTTCCATAACAACCTGAAGGAAAAGCCTCCTTTCTCATGTACATGATCCTGCATCTCGGTAAAAGAGCCCACTTCGGTACAAGTCTTAAAATACGTCCAATGGCAATGGGGCTACAATAATGACCATATGGTGTCCCAAACGGCGGTTGAGTGGTTAGCGCGCAGACCTCACAGCTAGGAGGACCAGGGTTCGATTCCACCCTCGGCCATCTTTTCTCCGGGTACTCCGGTTTCCTCCCACATTCCAAAAACATGCTAGGTTAATTGGCCACTCCAAATTGTCCATAGGTATGAATGTGAGTGTGAATGGTTGTTTGTCTATATGTGGGTGTACCCCGCCTCTCGCCCGAAGACAGCTGGGATAGGCTCCAGCACCCCCGCAACCCTCGTGAGGAAAAACCGGTAGAAAATTAATCAATAAATGAATGGTGTCCCAAATGTATTCCCCTCGAGTTGCATTGCATTATATCCACCATGTTATGAAGGACAGCTTTAAAGAAAAAAAATCTTTGCTACACATCTTAAAATACTACCTGAAGTCCTGCTAACTATTGCTTAGTCCGTTACACATGTGGGAAAGGTAAGTTGGATTGTTTTTGTTTGGTTTCAGTGAATAACCAAACTTAGCATGCTGTAGCTCATAGCTATAGCTATGCTAGTATCGATAATGTTTGTGTCCCACTATCCCACTGGTTATTGTTGCAATGTTGCAAGTGATTTTTATTACTTTTATTACTTTGGACAAGCGCAGAGTTACAGTGTATATGTAAAAAGTGCAGAAAGGACACAGCCTTTTGGACAACAGGTTTTTGGAACACTGTTTGAGACAGGCATGGACAAACACAACCCATTAGCATTAAAGCTACAGACACACAAAACTGGGCTTACTAAAACACTTTAAAACTGTCTAAATTCCAAGGCTAGATTACTGGCAATGGCATAATCGCGTCATAATCATGTCACATTATCACCTGGTACTTCGGTACGAGGTACATTATTAAAAAACAAACAAACAAAAAACAACCTTACACTGTATTATGGAAAGCAGGAAGTGAACAAATGTAAGAGTTACTGATTGTAAAAGTACCAGATGGAGGGGTAGGATTTAATAAGCTTTGCTTCTTCCTACTCCTTTTGGACATGTGGAACTGTGAACTGATTATGGGATGCACTCAATTGTAATCTGATGCATGTTCAAATGAAATAAAACCATTACCATTACCATTACCATTACCATTACCATTACCATTACCATTACCATTACCATTACCATTACCATTACATTACCATTACCATGACGTAACTTCCTGTCCACACATCCGAAAGACATTTATCGAAACATACACAAGCACAACTTTTATTTGTGTATAAATGGCTCATTTTGTCTGTTTATGTCTGCTATATTGGATAATATGAGTGTAAAGGTGACTATAAGGGTGTTATTTCATGTTGACAGGGCTATAATAATGGTAGAAAAAAAATATTTAGAAAGTCATAAAAAGGTTTCCATGCTCTGAATAAGAAAATATTTTTATATGCAGAAATTCACTTATCACGGTTAGAACGGTCTGGAACTAATTAACCGATAACCGATGATAAACAAGGGATTATTGTATTACAAAGGTTAATGTCATTCTGACACCCTGTGTGAATGGATCCGCAACCCAATTTTGGGTCCGATTATTTCCGATGGAAAATAACTTTGTCAATGGCATTATTTGGAGCTATTGTGTTGGAGTTGTACTTAATAGCGCATAAACGTCAAGTAAATCCACAGGTGTGCGTGTGAGAAAAGCCTCTAAGAGGTTTCCACGGTGTGCATGAGTGCGGTGCCACTGAGAAACATATATCTCATGCATGTAGCCGGGCATAAAATAAATAGCAGCACTACACCAAAGTCCTCTAAGAGGACTCCAGGGCGTGGAGTCGAGAGGAAAGCTCAGGCAAAACTTGTGTTTATGAGTTTGTCTCGGAATGCCGAGGGCCGTCATTCCAGAGCATCTTTCCTTCCCTGCGTGTTTCGACAGGCTTCGTCTCCAGCGGTGACAGAATGAGTACAGTCAGAGCCGTGCGATTTCAGCCAAAGAAAGAAGAGCGTAGTAGAGCGGCACAGATCTATAACAGCGTGGACATGAATTAACATGAAGTCAAGGAATAGCCCCGTGAATTTAATCAGGTGTTTTTAATGGGTGCTTTGCACTGCTATAGATGTAAAGATAAGGCCTATGTGTGGTTATTGCATAGTTACAGGAAAATGACGTACATACATGCATAAACAAAAGTCTCAAAATGCAGCGTTTGTGCAAGGGCTTGAGTAGAAAAAATGCATTTATGAAAGTAGTCATTTCTAGTAGTAGAACACAAACATTTTTAGATTTTTAGATTTTTAGATTTTTAGATTTTTAGATTTTTAGATTTTTAGATTTTTAGATTTTTAGATTTTTAGATTTTTAGATTAAGAACATTTAACTTCAAAATTATATTTTGGTCCCAAGTGTATCAACTGGGTACTGTTTAGGTTAGAGTATTCAGTATTATCATCCATAAAAGCAGGGGTGTCCAAAGTGCGGCCCTGGGGCCATTTGCAGCCCTTGCACATAGCCCTTGCACTATTACAAATAGAAATGAACAAGAACACACACAAAAAAAACTTAAAAAAGTAATGGTAATAACTGTAATTGTACAGGAATAAAGTCAAAAGATGAAGACAAAACAATTTATGTAGTTATAATTATGATAAACATACAAAACAACAATTAATTTTTGGAAAATTAGGTTGCGGAAAAAGTAGTCGTGTTTAAAGAATAAAGGCAAAGGTTATGGGAATAAAGACATAATTAGAAGAAGTCATTTTACAAGAAGAAGGTTGAAATAGTTTTTAAATTAAGTTTTAAAAAATAAATGTAAAAATATAGGTGAGATAGGTGGAATGACATGGCTGCCATCACCCAAAATATGGAAACTAATTGGCCATAAGTCATTGAGCATTGATCTAATGGTTCTAAAACTTTACAGATATATGTGTTGCCAAATTTCATAGGGGGTGCACAAATGTCATTTACAGTTGTATGAAAAAAAACACCCCATGTAGTGATTTTCGTACCTTGTCAGCCAAGGGTTCCAAGCGTGCCAAACCAAATATCGTATTGGTGACTACTACTTGTCCGTTATTGGTTAAGCAGATCTACTGTGTCATTTGCGGCTAGAAATGACAAAAAATAATGACAAATGCTAATGTTACCTTACCCTGTTGCTGGGCGTTAGCTTTGGACCTGCAGGATTAAACTCCACAGTCTCAACTTTGCTGCATCTGCCCTCAACCTCCTGAAAAACATGAGTCTCCCAACAACATGAGACACTCCCTTGGGTTAAAAAACGACCGACGGCAATAACGACCGTGCTGATATGATGCAGTGGGAAAAGCTGTCAAGAATCAAAAAAGGGAGTGGGTGGATAATAACAAGCGAGGGTGAAATTCCCTCACCGCATTCAGCTAATCATACAGGACTCATAGGTGGGCACCATATATTTGATGTTGATGAAGGCGTCCTCTCCACCGTAGCGCTCCAACACCTCCAGAGTCTCCTGTATCAGGTCGCCCACGTTCTCTCGTTTCTGCTGGCTGTAGTCGATGCCATCTCCAGAATTGACTGTGGGACAAGAGACAAGTGACAGGGAGTCACATTCTGGGTTTTCACATATCTACATATTAGCGATGTCCTTACAGTCATCTGTCGTTTATACGTGAGTTTCTGCAAGTTATTTTCCCAAATACTTTTTTTTTTACAATTATTAAAGCCCTGTAGACATCAAATAATACACTTATTGTCACCTTTACACTCTTATTCTTTATTTACATCACTCTGTGCAATGCTATTCAGCACGCTACGGGACATAAGAGATAGCTGTTGCTCATAGCATATAGCAAGCTAAATGACCTAACTAGTTAGCCTCCTATTTATTTGTTTCTATTTATTTTATTCCAAACTTAAGAAAGGGTTTCAGACAGAGAAGAACAAAGTAAGAAACCAAAACTATTTCCACCACTTTACCACTTCCACACAGAATATTCATTCATTTATTTTCTATCGCTTTTTCCTCACGAGGGTCGCGGGGGGGGGGGTGCTGGAGCCTATCCCAGTTGTCTTCGGGCGAGAGGCGGGGTACACGCTGGACTGGTCGCCAGCCAATCACAGGGCACATATAGACAAACAACCATTCACACTCACATTCATACCTATGGACAATTTGGAGTGGCCAATTAACCTAGCATGTTTTTGGAATGTGGGAGGAAACCGGAGTACCCGGAGAAAACCCACACATGCACGGGGAGAACATGCAAACTCCACAAAGAGATGGCCGAGGGTGGAATTGAACCCTGGTCTCCTAGCTGTGAGGTCTGCGCGCTAACCACGAGACCGCCGTGCCGCCCAGCCTCCTATTTACTTGTTTCTATTTATTTTATTCTAAACTTAAGAAAGGGTTTCAGACAGAGAAGAACAAAGTAAGAAGTCAAAACCACTTCCACCACTTTACCACTTCCACACAGAATATCTACAGATCAATTCATTCAACATTTTGTGGCAGGAAGATGCGCCAACAAGACGTGATGTCAGTCACAATAATCCCTAACATGAGCAACTGTTGCAGCCTCAACTCCCATACCAACCTAAAAACTCAACTCCAAACCCCAAATTTCACTTCCTGTCCACCTCCTATTCAGCCCCCGTTGAACTGGAACACACATGTACTGAAAATCCAGTGTATCGTTGTTTACTATCCGCATCAACAAATGCTTGCGTTTTCAGTCTCCGACTCTGACATTGTTGTTATCCGTTCTGTCGTGTAATCCCCCCCCTTCCAAAAGTTCCCTGACAAACTGGATTCCATTTACTGCCCCTGCGTCAGCGGCAGTGGAAGTTGAGCGTAAAGTTTAATGAGGCAGCCTGCAGAGAGAGTAGCACACCTAGCGTAAAGGACACGCTAGTTAGAGGGCCGCTCAGCTGTTGCACAACACGGGCCTGGACGTAAACAAGAAGGGAGTTTGTTAAAGACCTGATTTTAACTCTGAAATAGGAAATATTAGGAACATGTGAGACAGGGTAGATCTCCACTCATGAAAGGACGTTTGAGGGAACGTGATACACTCCTGCTGGCCAATGACAACACGGCTGGAAGGCGCCACTCCCATGGGATGTATAACAGAGTTCTAGCACACTGGGGAACTTGTTATCAAAAAACATTCCTGAGGTATGCAGCACTTCCTCCTACGACACACACACATCCTGAATCACATGTTTTGTTAGGTGGTGCTTTTAAGGTCCCCGAAATATTTGTTGCTAAGCAAAACGTGTGCGGCACCTGACGTTTTGGCATTCATGTTTTTCAACCAATGTTGCTTAAATTTCACACACACTAAAGAGAAACAATGAAAACTTACAGTTGGTGTTTAGTAGCGCTAACGTTAGCTCAGCGCAGAAAACTGACTTGGTACTGTGCAGTAGTGATATACGATACCACTGATTTCATTTCTAATTCTGTTTAAAATTCAGCGGTTCGATACCGAGTGGAAATTTACCTCATGTGTCTGGTACATTGTCAAAAGCAGTGTATTTCAAACATAAATAATACAGGATATTGAACTGATTTATCACTTATTTATGAAATAAATGAATCATTTCCTAACGATTTCAGTAATTTATTTATTGACTTAAAACCCTGATGTATATATTGAGGTAGCGGGGAGAATTACAATATAGCCAAGCTAATATACCACAACAGAAAAAACAGAGGACAAACTCATATCAAATATATGAAAATGGTATTGAAAATAAATAAATAAATTAAATTAGTAAAACAATAAAACCATTACACAAATTATTAATTAGAAAGAACCACTGCAACAGGGGTCACCAAACCTTTTCCAGTATGCGCTATATACCGAAAAAAAAATTGTCTGTAAAAAAAATTCAAGAAACTACTGTATCTCAGCTTTTGTGATATAGATGAAAAACTCTGTTATTCGTATGAACTTAGCGCTTTGTTTTTTTTCTGTTTTTTTGGGGAGTTTTTTGCTTGAAAAAAATTTCCCTTTTTGTCGTTATTATACAACATTTTTTTGGTCATTTTTGACTTCGTTCTTGTGAAATTACAGCCGTTTTCCCCCATTCCTGTTGTTTTTTTTTAACTTTACAACTATTACAAATTTAATTCTAAATGTTATTTTGGAAATAATTTTGTAACATAATATTTTGACTTTATTCTTGTAACTTTATAACATTTTCATGACTGGTTCAAGACTCTTCATCCTTGTATTTAGCAAACATCAACTGCTTGTATTGTTTCTTGAATTGGCTCATCGTTGTGCATTGTTTGAGGTCCTTACTCAATCCATTCCATAGTTTGATTCCACATACTGAAATGCTATGGCTTTTTAACTTTAAGAATAGATTTTAGAGCATGAAGTAGCGATATTTCGGTATGGATTCCCACATCACTACTATGCAGTAGAAAGTGCTGTCAAAGGTACAGTGGATATTTTGTACAGCGCAATGAGCTGTATGAGAAATGTCAACTCAATCCAACATATGGGAATAAAATCCCGGGGTTCAATAACAGTGCCACCGCGTGGTGTATTTGTTGGAAAACTAATAACACAGGCAACACAGAAGGGGTGAACGTTTTGACAAATGTTCACCCTTTTGTGTTCCGCGGTTCAGCCGTAAGTAAAAGAGTTAGCTCACACAAACAAATTCATGCAGTCAGAACATTTTAGAGCTAATGTTCTTTTTGTCGTAGACTGAAAGTGATATTCCACCCAAGAGAGTAGAGATGAAAACCACCTGTTCGGTGAAAAATGAGCAGCTCCTAATTAGACTCGCTGAAAACGGAACATTAACTCTCCTCTTTTTTTCCATACTGCCTCTCAATCTTCATTTGAATCCTCACTGACAAATTTCACTTTTGCTGTTGTGCTCCTTGCTTAGGATTTCTGTTTTTTTACGTCATGCTAAATAAGCTTTCCCTTTTTTATAACCTCTTTGGCCTCCGTAACAAGCCTTCCCTCTCTGTTCTTCTTTTTTGGCAGGAGATGACACTCAAGAGCGTTTTGGAGAAACCATGCTGATGCATTCTTAAGGAATGGCTGCTGTTCAAATTTCCAACTAAATCAGACATTGGAGTTTTTGAACGTTCTGGTAGTTAGCATATCAGAAATAGCATAAAAAAACTCCACCCAGGCCTGAAAAGCAATAAAAGGAGAAAAAAAAAAAGACGTGGCAGGCAACGCGATCATAAAAGATGGCTGCATAGTTAGGGAGAGGAAAGTAAGGTATAGTACATTCTCATGGTCAAGTGCAAGAAGCTCTGGATGCTGCAGTATTATACTCCACAGTCTCTACTTTGCTGTAGCTGTTTACTTCCTCGCTGCCCTCAGCCTCCTTCTGAATAAAATGTGTCTGCTTACCAACAACATGCTGAGAAGTAAATATAGAGTCTTGTAGTTTTATCCTCCGCATTGCTCCAGTTTCTTACTGCCCTTATTCTCCATTTGGATAAAACTTGACTCCTTAAAGTCACCTATTGAGAGGTAAATACCAGAGGCCCTCACAGTTACATATATACTCCACCACAGTCTCACACAGCTTTTCTAAATTGTGTCTCCTTACAAACAACCACAATCAAGAAGTAAATGCAGGAGACTCCACAGTCTCCACTTTGCTGCACCAGTCCACAATCCATTGTCTTACTGGCCTTAAGCTTCTCTTGAATGTATTTTGTCCCATTTACAACAACAAATGCAGAAAATAAATATTGAAAACCCTTGTAGTATTATCACCCATAGTCTCGACTTCGCTGGAGTTCTCTGGTTTCTTATTGCCCTTAGTCTCATTTTGAATAAAATGTGTCTCCTTACAGCCACATGTTGAGAGGTAAATATAGAAGAGTCTTGCAGTTTTATCATCCACAGTCTTGACTACTGCATTGCTCCAGTTTCTTACTGCCCTTATTCTCCATTTGGATAAAACTTGACTCCTTAAAGTCACTTGTTGAGAGGTAAATACCAGAGGCCCTCACAGTTACATATATACTCCACCACAGTCTCACACGGCTTTTCTAAATTGTGTCTCCTTACAAACAACCACAACCAAGAAGAAAATGCAGGAGACTCCACAGTCTCCACTTTGCTGCACCAGTCCACAATCCATTGTCTTACTGGCCTTAAGCTTCTCTTGAATGTATTTTGTCCCATTTACAACAACAAATGCAGAAAATAAATATTGAAAACCCTTGTAGTATTATCACCCACAGTCTCGACTTCGCTGGAGTTCTCTGGTTTCTTATTGCCCTTAGTCTCATTTTGAATAAAATGTGTCTCCTTACAGCCACATGTAGAGAGGTAAATATAGAAGAGTCTTGTAGTTTTATCGTCCACAGTCTTGACTTTACTACATTGCTGCAGTTGCTTACTGCCCTTATTCTCCATTTGGATAAAACTTGACTCCTTAAAGTCACTTGTTAAGAGGTAAATACCAGCGGCCCTCACAGTTACATATATACTCCACCACAGTCTCACACAGCTTTTCTAAATTGTGTCTCCTTACAAACAACTACAATCAAGAAGTAAATGCAGGAGACTCCACAGTCTCCACTTTGCTGCACCAGTCCACAGTCCATTGTATTACTGGCCTTAAGCTTCTCTTGAATGTATTTTGTCCCATTTACAACAACAAATGCAGAAAATAAATATTGAAGACCCTTGTAGTATTATCACCCACAGTCTCGACTTCGCTGGAGTTCTCTGGTTTCTTATTGCCCTTAGTCTCATTTTGAATAAAATGTGTCTCCTTACAGCCACATGTTGAGAGGTAAATATAGAAGAGTCTTGCAGTTTTATCATCCACAGTCTTGACTTTACTGCATTGCTCCAGTTTCTTATCGCCCTTATTCTCCATTTGGATAAAACTTGACTCGTTAAAGTCACCTATTGAGAGGTAAATACCAGCGGCCCTCACAGTTACGTATATACTCCACCACAGTCTCACACAGCTTTCCTAAATTGTGTCTCCTTACAAACAACCACAACCAAGAAGTAAAATGCAGGAGACTCCACAGTCTCCACTTTGCTGCACCAGTCCACAGTCCATTATCTTACTGGCCTTCAGCTTCTCTTGAATGTATTTTGTCCCATTTACAACAACAAATGCAGAAAATAAATATTGAAAACCCTTGTTGTATTATCACCCATAGTCTCAACTTCGCTGGAGTTCTCTGGTTTCTTATTGCCCTTAGTCTCATTTTGAATAAAATGTGTCTCCTTACAGCCACATGTTGAGAGGTAAATATAGAAGAGTCTTGCAGTTTTATCATCCACAGTCTTGACTTTACTGCATTGCTCCAGTTTCTTACCGCCCTTATTCTCCATTTGGATAAAACTTGACTCCTTAAAGTCACCTATTGAGAGGTAAATACCAGCGGCCCTCACAGTTACATATATACTCCACCACAGTCTCACACAGCTTTCCTAAATTGTGTCTCCTTACAAACAACCACAACCAAGAAGTAAATACAGGAGACTCCACAGTCTCCACTTTGCTGCACCAGTCCACAGTCCATTGTATTACTGGCCTTAAGCTTCTTTTGAATGTATTTTGTCCCATTTACAACAACAAATGCAGAAAATAAATATTGAAAACTCTTGTAGTGTTATCACCCATAGTCTCTACTTTGCTGCAGTTCTCTGCTTTCTTATTGCCCTTCGTCTACTTTTGGACAAATTGTCTTCTTACAGCCACATGTTGAGAGGTAAATACTGGAGGCCCTCGCCGTTTTATACTCCAGCACAGCTGCCCTTAGTTTCCTAAAATGTGTCTCCTTACCAAGAACGGTAAACAAGAAGTAAATGCAGGAGACTCCACAGTCTCCACTTTGCAGCAACACTCCATTAGCCACGTATACATGGACCCAAATATTCCAATTCCATTCGGGTTATTTGCTCAAACGGAAAGAATCTAACCTTTGTATACACCTCATTCCGAAAGAAAAGCGCCAATCCAAATCCCGCTCAAATGGAAAGTTGTCAGACTGCCTTCTTCTTTGTGGTGCTTTTCTTCTTCTGTTGTTTATTGGCGGTTGGTTGAGACTCCACAGTCTCCATTTTGCTGCAACAGTCTTACTGGCCTTAGGTTTCTCTTGAATGCATTTTGTCCATTTCCAACAACAAATATGGGAAATAAATATCAGAAACCCTTGCGGTACTATCACCGGCAACCCACAATCTCAACTTTGCCGCAGTGCTCCATTTTCAAAGTCTGTGCTTAAATAAAATGTAGTGAATGAATCTCCTCACGAGTCATTTTCCTGAGTGTATGTTTGTTTCTTAGCTCAAGTTGTGTTTGTCGTCCTGCTCTAAGCCCACATCACGTGTTGTCCTTGTGTAGCAACACAGGTGACACACACACTGCACAGGATTTCAGAAGTTCAGCTTCCAGAGCTGATTGGCCGTCATGTTAGCCAAGCCACCATTGTTTCTAATCAACTTAGCCCCGACTGTGGAAGTTGTCGATGAAAGCAGCTTAGGGTGGAGGCCTCCAAATACAATAGCCCTTTGATGCTGAAGACACTCACGGACTGCTGAGAGCCCCGGCGCATTTTTCATAGGGGTTTGGTCTCAGAAAGGGGAATAGAGGAATGCAGATTGTGAGTCGACAGACTAGTTGGGAGTTCCAAGAATACTTTGTGCAGGAGGCGGGTTTGGCCGCACAGCCAAAGGAATGGAGAGGAGTTGTTTGTTATCACCGAGAAAACTCAGCATGTATGTATGAGCGGCACTGAAGCCACGATGATAATACTGTTTATCATGCAGCATGCATGACAACTGTACTACTCTAACATGTAAGCTTCGGTGTCCTTTTTCCTTCCTATACACGTCCATTACATTCAGATTTCTTTTCAGCAGCAGAATAAAATGCTTGTTCTTTTGTACAGCTTGGTCTTAAGGGTTGCATTATTTATTTGTATTTATTTATTTTATTATCGATGTAATACTTATTTATTTATTGTGTTTTGTAGTGAAACTTTTGTTCATAGTGGTGTAGTGACGTTATACTTCATTCATTCATTTTCTACCGCTTTTTCGCGGGGGTGCTGGAGCCTGTCCCAGCTGCCTTTGGGCACGAGGCGGAGTACACCCTGGACTGGTCGCCAGCCAATCACAGGGCACATATAGACAAACAACCATTCACACTCACATTCATACCTATGGACAACTTGGAGTCACCAATTAACCTAGCATGTTTTTGGAATGTGGGAGGAAACCGGAGTACCCGGAGAAAACCCACGCATGCACGGGGAGAACATGCAAACTCCACACGAGGGTGGAATTGAACCCTGGTCTCCTAGCTGTGAGGTCTGCTTGCTAACCACTAGACTGCCATGCCACCCGACGTTATACTTTTAAAATCTAAATTATTATTATTATTATTACAAGCATAAATTTTTACTTTTGATCATTCTGGTGGTAATAACAATAACAATAAAAAATAATTTATTACATAAAACATTTAATTAAATTATTAAATTAAGTATTTCTAAGAATAATAAGAATCACTATTACGAATTCCTGTCATTATTATTTGAACTATTATTTTATTTATTTATTAATGGGGACCCATTATGCTCATTTTTCAACACATTGTATTGAGTTGTGGTCTCCTATAGAGTAGCTACACACAATAACGCTCACAGAAAATTTTTGTTTTTTTATAGTTTTTATTGACTATTGTTATACGTATTATTATTACTATTAACAGTGTGTGTGAATGGTTGTTTGTCTATATGTGCCCTGTGATTGGCTGGCGACCAGTCCAGGGTGTACTCCGCCTTTCGCCCGAAGACAGCTGGGATAGGCTCCAGCATTCCTCGCAACCTACGGGAGGATAAGCGGTACAAAATGAATGAATTACTATTAATAATCATTTTTATTGAACACATATCAACAATCTCCTTTCACATAACAAAATATATTGTGGAAATATACAGTATGCAGTTTTCCATATTTAAATAATTGGGACTATTTCATGGTATATGACAGATGATAATTATGAAAACAATACATTGTGAATCCAATCCCATGTTGCCATATATTGTAACCAGTGTAGTCCTAGTCATTTATAAGGGTCATGCATTTCAATATTTTGCTCTGTTGACCTTTAATTTCCTGTTACTATCAGAAAAAACATTCAAATTCAAATTGGACGTGCCCTTCCCTTTAGGTATTTGGAGTATAGTGTTCCAAAATGTAATCATTTGGTAGGATTTGCTTTGAAAGGAGTCAGTGGACCTTATTTCCTTTTAATAACAGACCTCTTCGCTTACGTTTTAAAGCAAGGTATAGAGATATCTCGCTTTATGCCAAATACAGATTCAAATTACCGCACATAAATATTCCTTTTTTTCCAGACTGGGTTCCAGCCTAACAGATGTGAGCGCTGCCAGGAGTGGAACACTCGCACTTCCAGGGTGGGTGTGAGCAATCCAAAACCCAGCGGTAGTGGGCGGGAGCTGGATGAAGAAAACAGGAGTCCTGGGCAGGACTCTTCATTGTGTTGTAAGAATGATGAAATCCTAAGTTTGAAAAAGAGGTCAAGTATAGAGGAGGCATGAATACTTGTTGTTTGTTAGATATTGGCACGGGAAGGGGCATGTGTTCAACAGCAGGGATCTAATTAAATGGGCCTCACAGTTGGGGGGCGGGGCGCAGAACTCTCATAAGTGTGTGTGAGGAGTGTTGTTATGTGTGTGTTTGTATCTGAGCACAGGTGTGGGTCAAGGAATGGTATGGTGTGTATGCTCGCACAATATGTTATTAGAGCACACTGAATGTGGGCTTGAAGAAAACAGCAAACAGACTTTGATAAGGTCAGACTAGCATGTGTCTACAGTTAGTATTGTATTTATTTATCATTAAAACATTCATTCATTCATTCATTTTCTACCGCATTTTCTGCAGCCTATCCCAGCATATCCCTAACATTCCACTGTTCTCAAATATCTTAATTTTTATTTTTCTGCACAAAATAAAATGAAAAATAAATAAACAAATCAAGAATAAAGAAAATAAACGGCAAATAATAAAAACTTAAACTTTAAATATTGCTTCCACTTGACATTAATTGTAATACAGTGTTCCTTTGCGACAGCGCGGTTCACCTTTGACTGACTTGCAGCTTTGTGGATTTTTTTTTTGTGCAATTTTAAAGTGCAATTTGCATTTTTGTGCGTGTGTGTGTGTTTTGTATTTTACTGTGTATGAACCTGTATTGTGTTCTGTGTCCTTGTGGTGTGTTAGAGTGATCTGTCAGTGCTCTGGAGCTCGGGTCTGGGTGAGATTGGGCCGCATCAGGTTTTCCAAAAAAAAAAAATGCATTTATTAAAAACAAAAAAAAAATTAAAACTTCGCTTTGGTTCCAATTTTCTACAAGAAAAGCTCTGATAAAACATTCCACTGTTCTCAAATATCTTACTTTTTATTTTTCTACACAAAATAAGATGAAAAACAAATGAACAAATCAAGAATAAAGACAATCAATCAATCAGTAATAAATAAATATAATAATAATAATGATGAAACGGGAAATAATAAAAACTTACGAAACCACATATAGTTAATGGGTAGACAAATTATTGTTTTCAGATTAAAATGAACAAAGCATTATTAGAGCCCTGTAGACATGACAAAACACGACTATAGTCACATTTATACTCTTTTTATTTACAACATATTGCGCAACTGCAGGGTCTTGAGACACATGCTAACTCGCAAACTAGAGAGCTAGCGACCTAAACGGTAGCCTTCAAGTTATTTCCTTTAAACTTAAATAGCCAAAAATTTACCACTTCCACACGGATAGGGAGGATAACTATTAACAGTTATTTAACCTTTAACATGAACATTAATCAAACGTAATAATTTTTTCTGGGTACATGATACCATACAGCATCCATATCAAACTTGCACGGGCCACACTAAAATTAAACTTTCATATCAAGGCGGGGGTCTCAAACTAGTGTCCAGGGTGTGTGTTTGAGACCCCTGTTCTCGGTGGTAAAAGTGCACCTTTCCCGAGGAGAGTTGTAAAACCACTCAAGCTCCCAACACACACACATACACTGTGGGCCTCAGATGTCTTTCCTTCTTCTTAGACCGCTGTTTCCCTGATCTGCAACCCCCCCCACAACAAGCATCGGGTCTAATTGAGTGAAAGAAGCTCTCCCAAGCATTTTTCTTGAAAAGGTGGGAAGTCAAGTTGAATTGTGCCACACTTTCCCTTACACACACACACACACACACACACACCTCTGTATGAAAATGCATGTGAGTGGAGAAGTCAAACAAAAGGCTTTAGGGCCATTTCATTGATCCCACAACCCCGCCGCCAGCCATCATGTGACTCTTACTCAGGTCTACCCCTCCGCCGTAGGTCACTGCTCTCATTTTCCACGCTCCACCCCGAACCCTGACTTCAACCAAACTTGTATGTCCAGCTGAAATGCGTCAAGGTCAGAGAGATGTGTAGACAAGACAAAAGACGTAAAAACCCGCAGAGGATTTTGTGAACTGCTCTAGAGCCGAGAGCTGTTAGATTCCCATCGATCCGGCTCCCACCAGCTCCCTCGTCAACATGTCTACATTGCTACACGGGAACTGAATTCCAATTTGGCATTTCTGCCAAAACCTTTGGGGCTCAGGATTGTTTTAGAATTCCCATGATGTAGCCAGGCAGGGAGGATGGAATGTACCATCTCCTCATTCCTTTCAATTACCACGTTACCATCTTGCATTATTGCATCTCAGATGATGTCTCCATGCTGCAGCTGCGTTTTTAATGTTTGAAGTATCGCTGTGAAAATAATCCCACAAATGCCTCCACATGTCCTGTCCAACCGGAGGCTGACAGATGCTAGCTTGGTTAGCTTTTGGTACTGCTCTGAAAGATACGTGATTACAACATTGGTTCTGTTGCTGTTTTTATTATATATGTAACGTATGACCATAATATATAAAAATAAATGACCATATGGTCAAGGAGAGCCTACATTTGAGCTTTCATTTCCACTTTCTCATGCATTCCAAATCATTATTAAATTTCATTCATTCATTCATTTTCTACCGCTTTTTCCTCGCGAGGGTCGCGGGGGTGCTGGAGCCTATGCCAGCTGTCTTTGGGCGAGAGGCGGAGTACACCCTGGACTGGTTGCCAGCCAATCACAGGGCAGATATAGACAAACAACCATTCACACTCACATTCATACCTATGGACAATTTGGAGTGGCCAGTTACGTAACCTAGCATGTTTTTGGAATGTGGGAGGAAACCGGAGTACCCGGAGAAAACCCACGCATGCACGGGGAGAACATGCAAACTCCACACAGAGATGGCCGAGGGTGGAATTGAACCCTGGTCTCCTAGCTGTGAGGTCTGCGCGCTAACCATTATTAAAATTTAAAAAGGTTAATTTTTCATATACAGTATAATGAGTTTCACATTTGGGAACTAGCCTCTCTCCAATTATTGCCTGCTTCCATACCCCCCCCCACACCCAGGCCTCTATGCGATGTGATTATTGCTTTGACTTTATGTTGCTGTATATCTTTATTCTACAACCATATCAAAGTGAAGAGATTGGACACACATACACACACAGAGGAGCTTGCCATCCCCACTGTCTGTGGACGTCCCTCCCCCGGCCGGTAGAGAGTGTCAGAGCTGTCAGGTGTGAGTCAATGCCGTCAGATGCGATCTCATTACACCAGCGTACCTTAAGGTTAGCAGTGGGCTGCAGGCTCGACACAAAATTGATCCATGCAACCGCACTGGGGAGGGAGTGACGTGGCACTATGTACCATGCGCATACACCCCTCCCTCACTTAGAAATGCAAAAAGGTTTATGGCAGCAAATAAGTGCTAATTAACATAATAACATTTAGCTTCTTTAGTTAACTTTTAGGAAATATACCTTTAGGGTTACTATGGAGCAGGTTGGAGCCCAACCTATATGAACCACCTGCTCAGCAATTTACGTATCCATGTTGAGTACAATGAACTTCTATACAGCAAAATACAATATAATACAGTAAAATAATAAATGGACAAGTGTACATCACATTATGTAGGACTACAGTACCACTCTCAATAAATATGAGGCATCAGCAATACTGTCTACTCTATATTACTGTTGTTGATGTTATGCTTGCTCAGCTATTAGCTAACTGTCATTAGCAAACTGTAGCTAGCTAATGTTAGCTACAGTAGAGGCAATGAGCGCTAAATACTTGACTACAAATGACTACAAATCATTGAAATTACAAAGACAAAACCACAAATTTCCTAGTAATATGTAACAGGAGTATAAATAGCAACAAAAACATAAAGATACGTCATGTACTACTCATGAAGCGCTGCACACAAAAGGGTGAAAAATTGTCAAAACATGCACTAATAATGTGCTATCTGTGCTGTTATTTTTCCTCACAAATACAACAGAACCTCGGTTAGCATCCACACTGGTTGGCAACAGACATTTCTACCAAAATTATGCCTTGGGTTACATTTAGCGTACATATGATGCACGTTTTGTCGCGTTATTAATAAACTGCGTGTATCTAGCTTTGTTCTTACTCTATATTTATTACCAAACAGCCTTAGCTTCTCATAAACAAGCTAGCTTGCTACAGTCAGATATGACCTCCGTGCAGGTTTGTGTGGACGAATCAAGTCATTTTCGAGATTGGTTGAAAAACATGGCCGCCGTCAACGACAACATCAGGAAGGGCTCAGCTATTGGAGGTCACTGGCGACTTGTCTCATGATTATACAGCTTTAAAGATATCTATATGACATGTCCGGTATGCTAGCATGTCTTCCAAAGCGTTTTGAGTAAATCAAACCTTATTTCATACATTTTCAAAATGGACAAAATGTTCAATATTCATGCTTGGTCAAGATGGAGGAAATGAAAGTAAACACTAGCATGCATATTTTTCCTGCCTTTATAGCAGCAGGGGCAAGTGGTGAAATAAATTACCATTCATAGCAAACAGCTTGTCTGCTGCTTCTTTTGACCTGGTAGCAGGTGTCCACACATGGCACAGCTGATACCATGGCAAAGGCTAACCTCTCGTTTTCACATACTAATGGACTTTTAGTCGCATGCAGAATTTGCTGCAGTCTATGGAGGATACTTACTTTCACTTATTGGTGGGCAGATCCTGTGTCATAAGAATGTGTTCAGAAAAAAAACGTTTGGTGATTGAATTGAATTAATTGAAATGAATTAATCATATGTTAATCATTCATTCATTAATTTTCTACCGCTTTTTCCTCACACGGATCGCAGGGGGTGCTGGAGCCTATCCCAGCTGTTTTCGGGCGAGAGGCGGGGTACACCCTGGACTGGTCGCCAGCCAATCACAGGGCACATATAGACAAACAACCATTCACACTCACATTCAAACCTATGGACAATTTGGAGTCACCAATTAACCTAGCATGTTTTTGGAATGTGGGAAGAAACCGGAGTACCCGGAGAAAACCCACTCATGCACGGGGAGAACATGTCAACTCCACACAGAGATGACCGAGGGTGGAATTGAACCCTGGTCTCCTCGCTGTGAGGTCTGCACGCTAACCACTCGGCCGCCTATGTTAATCATCAATTAATAAATTAAAAACACATCCACCCAGTTTTGTCATCTGGGCAAAAAAAAAGTACAGTACAGTATCAAGCCTTCAACACTCACTGAGACATTTGGTCGACAAAGTAAATACAAATGCAACAGTGCACAATTGTGTGCACTCAAGGATCGAACCCACAACATTCAGGGTGGGAGACAACGACTCTACCACGTGAGCCATGCTGCCCACTGCATTATGTAAACTTAAATCTCATTGACCCAATAGCGTCTCTTGAGTTGTGACACCCTTATTGTTTTGCACCCAATGTCCTGTTTCAATAAAAGCCATAAAACTTCACCCATTTGGGTGTTAAAAATGCCTTCTTTTGTATTGTTTGGCATTCATTGTCCAGAAAAATATCTGCATGTGACAATACATGTTTACCACTATTGGAGGAATTAAGGTAATTAACACATTTGCTAGAAAAGACCTATTTATATGGTCTCTTCCAAAGACGTATTTATATTTTTAGAGGCACAAAGAGGTGATGATGCAACTGCACAATAAAAGAGCGTATGTTGGGTGCAGTTTAAAGCCAGGAAAATGTCGACACGGTGGAAGAAGTTTATTTTATAAGAACCCGGCCGCATCTTTTCCATTGAAATCCATAGTCTGCAACAAGCAGAAAGTGCAAAGGCATTACACCGTGTTGTGCGAAGGAGGTTATGCATTAGAGGGAAACACTGTGTGCACACACACAGTTCAGTTGCAAATGTGAAATGTTGTATTTGTTAAAAAAAAGTCAAACAACCATTTCTTGTGTTGTTTAAATATACAGTATATGGCTACATTTGTGTCAAAGTGAAAGTTATGCTTGAAATTAATCTTTTCTTTATTTCCCCTTCTTTTTGTTGAGAACTGCTATTTTGCTGAAACCTACCTACGTTCTACATGAAACTCACCATGGAAAGTGGAAACAGGAATGCGCCCAACAAGGAAAATACCGTATTTTTCGGACTATAAGTCGCACTTTTTTTCATTGGTTGGCTGTTCCTGCGACTTATACTCCAGAGCGACTTATAAGTGAAAATACTGTTTATGTTACATAAACACTGGACACCTTTTCTGTTCATGTTTATTTTTGGTGTAGCTGAATAACCATTGTGTTAGTATATCTTATCTATTCAGCCTGTTCTCTATTCTTTTATTGTTAGAACTTTACTTCCAAGAGGACGTAATGTCTGTTTTGGTCAAGTAGTTTATAAAATAAATTACCTGCAAAAAAAGTGACTTATACTCCAGTGCGATTTATGTATGTTTTTTTCTACTTAATTATGCATTTTTGCCATTGTGCGACTTATACTCCGGAGTGACTTATAGTCCAGAATATACGGTAATTCCAAGTAAAAGGGAAAGCGTTATGGGTGCATCAAGCACCCAGATAACAAGAATCCAACCAAATGGCATGGGATATTTTTTGGAAGTAACTGTCAAATAATGTCCATTTTCTACTAACCACAATATTTTTTTTCTGCATTATCCTCCAAAATTCTATAGAAAGATATAGTAAAAGGCATCAGAATGGGAGGAAGGGTGAGAGAGGTCTTCGTATGAAGAAATGTATGAAACAGACTGCTGAAGGCGGAATGACCCCCCGACAGTAGAAGACATGGAATGGAGGAATCGTAATGGCAGCCATGTATGTCTACCCAGACAATCACGCTGCTTTTCACGGAAGAATCGAGTGAGGAAGACCAACAGATCAAAAGATGAAGGAATAGAGAAGGTCAAGGAAAACGTATCCAGGATCATTTGAAGTGACACACACACACACGCACACACACACGTTTAAATGAAAGTGGAGGGCTCATGTTGGCCTTAAGCGAGGTGAACATCCTCACTTTTTCTTTTTTTCCCCAAAGTCATTTAAGTAACAGGACGACGGGAACATCAAAGAAATAAGGTGTGCTTTAGCTCCTCGCCCCAAAAAGGATGCCATTACGGCACTGACACACACACACACACACACACACAGTACTACATCCATTGGCAGAGATGGGCCTTGCGCCCAGCTAATAAAATCACTTTAGTCTTCATAACCACTTTAGTCTTGGAAGCTACTGTCTGTGCCCCCACCCCACCCCAACCCCACCACCCACACACACACATACGGCCCAGCCCTTCCATTAGCCTAATGAAGTAGCCCAAAGATGGATGACATGACATCACTGCCACCAATCACAATTTCACCCCTAAAAAACCTTCCTCTAAAAGCCCCACCTCCCTCTCCATTCCTTGCACCAAATGACTATTGCAGCCCCCCCACAAATGGCGTCCCCTCTAAAAGACTTTTATTGGTCTGGTTATTTATCCCTTTAATGCAATTGGCTGGAGTGGATGCCGATGGATGTGGAGGGATACTAAATCATTGCAGGCAGACGAGGGAGGGGGTGGGGGGGTATCAATGTGATTACAAGAAGTTGCGTTCAACAATGACAATGGTATGCTGTCTGCATTTAGAGCAGGGAGGAGCCCCGAGGGCGGCACTTCACATGCAAATTAATTGGAATTTAATTTAGAACTTTTTTTTATTTTTACTGCCAGCGGGGACACCGCAAGCATGTCGGGAGACGCTTACGCAAGCGCTTTTTAAACTTGAAACGGCACAGTGAGCGCATAAACACGGAAAATGCGATCTTTTGGGAAAACTGGGAAAACATGCACAAGCACGGAAACACTTCACCATACCTGTCCATGTTTTTTCCCTTCTTTCTGGGTGCCTTCCTGTTAAACATGTTTTCTGTCAATTTCCTGTATTTTAACAATATTAGAAAATCTTTCAGCCCCTAAAAAATTTCCATTATAGTAGTCAATCTAGGTTATGATAAAACTTCATCCATAAAATGATACAATGAAAGAAAAATATGTCATACCGGAACATCCTTATTGTACAATAAGTATCCATGCATGTCATTTTCTATGTCGCTTGTCCTCACTAAGGGTGAGGGATATGCTGGAGCCTATCCTAACTGACTTTTTGTGCGAGAGTTGGGATACACCCTTGACTTGTCGCCAGCCAATAGTATTGAAAATAACATGATCATTATTTATTTCATTTCATTTTCTACCGCTTATCCTCACGAGGGTGCTGGAGCCTATCCCAGCTGTCTTCGAGCAAGAGGCGGGGTACACCCTGGAGTGGTTGCCAGCCAATCACAGGGCACATATAGACAAACAATGATCATTATTTAGATTTTTAAAAATTATAAAAAATGTGTTGACATGTGAATATTTATATCTATTTGTTCATTTTATCGTATCATAATTGAAGTGATAATTATGCATAATGAAAGAAAAAGTTATACTGGCAAAAACATATTTCAAGTATAAGGCAAAGACATATGTAATATTTAATTTTTATTTATATGTAATTTATATATTTTAATTACAAATAATGAAGGAAAAGCATTATTAAAACATGACAAGATTTATCGTTTTTGTGAGCACTAGGCCTGGGACAATAACAAATGTATTAATAAATCACACAATAAATGAAAATTAACTTGGAAACTTTGAAAAGTTAATATATTGTTATTTGCATGTGTCTGTTTTCCTCATCACCCCACCTCCAAACAGGCAGGAATAGGGTTCACTCTGTATTGGTGCTGAAACAACGGCATGAACGGAGTGAGCCTTTATGTCATTCATACAGTCTCTTTGTCTCTGTGGGTGAAGGCGGAGCCACTAGCATACACACAGAGTGCAGAAGCATGTCGCTTTGTATGGAGCAATGCAAGGTAACGTCCTAGAAATTAAATGTTCCATAATCTTCATCCATACATCCATTTTCTATGCCGCTTATCCTCATTAGGGTCACACCGGCATGCTGGAGCCTATCCCAGCTGTCTTCTTGCGAGAGGTGGGGTACACCAATCACAGGGCACATATAGACAAACAACCATTCACACTCACATTCATACCTATGGACAATTTGGAGTCGCCAATTAACCTAGCATGTTTTTGGAATGTGGGAGGAAACCAAAGCAAACTCCACACAGAGGTGCCCAAGCGGAGAACTCAACCACGATGTAGCCTGTTCCATGATGTACACAATGAATAAAAATGTACAGTATATACAGTACATGTACATGTACACGTACGTGAGCTGACTTACGGGAACAGAATAATGGTTTCTGTTCTATGGTCAGTCTTAACAGGATTTTGTGTCTTCCTTTTTCCCTGCAGGGTCACCCCCCCCCCCCCCCCCCCCGCGCAGAACAAAGTGTTTATGGCGAGAAGGACAAGCGTCCATAAATAGTCAGTGCTTTACAGGCGGCGGCGCGGCCCGAGGGCCTGTCAACGTTTACGAGATCCCGGGCGCTTTAAAACACGAGTGTTTAAGTGTTGCATTTACATAAGGAAGGCCACAGCGTCCGTCTGGAGCAGACAAAGAAGTTTGATAACCGTCGAGGCCACTGTGGGCTGTCACTGATGATAAATGTTGTTGGATCATATTGGAAATATTATATCATTTATAAAGACACACAAAATATGTAATACGTGTGCACTTAAATCCAGCCATTATGAATCAGCTCCAGTGGCAACACGAGTCCCATCATTTCATCTGTCAGCTGGTTTTATTCTTCTATTTTTATATTATTATATTACATATGATATATAATTTAATGCATAACAACTATTATTTATCAATATATTATATTATTATAATATAATTATTATACTAGGAACGTGTTTACAACCCCAAAGTTTATATTGATTGATGTTCCTCACATAACGCAAACCATCAAATAGATTATTACTTCATCAAATAGTTATTATATTATATTGCTATTATATTATTTATTATTATAAATAACTATTGTACAACTATTATTTATTTTTATTTGTTAAAATATGTTATGTAATTTTTATTTTTATATATTTATTACTTTTTAAAGCATTAGCTAATCACTGTTAAAAGCAACATATATGTTTATATTAAGGCCAAACGGCAAACGGTGGTCGAGTGGTTAGCATGTTGGCCACACAGCCAGGAGATTGGGAAGACTATGGGTTAAATTCCAGTGTTCAATTCCACCCTCGGCCATCTCTATGTGGAGTTTGCATGTTCTCCCCGTGCATGCGTGGGTTTTCTTCGGGTACTCCGGTTTCCTCCCACATTCCAAAAACATGCTAGGTTAATTGGCGACTCCAAATTGTCCATAGGTATGAATGTGAGTGTGAATGGTTGTTTGTCTATATGTGCCCTGTGATTGGCTGGCGACCAGTCCAGGGTGTACCCCGTCTCTCACCCAAAGACAGCTGGGATAGGCTCCAGCATGCCCCCGACCATAGTGAGAATAAGCGACATGGATGTTTATATTAAAGGCACCCCCACGGCCACATCATTCGGTACACCATCTCAATTTAATGTATGAGCCAATACATTGTGAAAATGTTTTCCTTTGCAAATATAATAATAAATGACTTTTGATTGACACTGGCGGGTTGTATAATCCAGAAGCCCACTTGAATAAATTCTCACCTCCATGTACAATATGATGATTTCTGTGAAATGCTAATCATGCAGCATTCATATGTGTGAAAGCCTCTATGATATACAGGAAATGAGCATGCTTGTAGACAGCTCAACTAATTCTGCTGTATTTATGCCACGAGGGGGTGCCACTGGAGACAAGTGGGCATTCGGCCGAGTTCAGGTCATGACCTTTAACCGCCATACTAATTGTCTTACAGCGCTTATGGCGATGGGCATGCAATGTGCATTCATTCATTCATTCATTTTCTACCAGGGTCGCAGGGGTGCTGGAGCCTATCCCAGCTGTCTTTGGGTGAGAGGCGGGGTACACCCTGGACTGGTCGCCAGCCAATCACAGGGCACATATAGACAAACAACCATTCACACTCACATTCATACCTATGGACAATATGGAGTGGCCAATTAACCTAGCATGTTTTTGGAATGTGGGAGGAAACCGGAGTACCCGGAGAAAACCCACGCATGCATGGTCAGAACATGCAAACTCCACACAGAGATGGCCGAGGGTGGAATTGAACCCTGGTCTCTTAGCTGTGAGGTCTGTGTGCTAACCACTCGAGGAGGTTGACCACAGCTACAGATTGTAATGACGACATCAATTGAACCAGGCTTTATTTAGAACATTTAGAGTTATTCAGTCTATTCCTAAGCTAAAGATGCAGAGCAATGGTAGAGTAGCTGTTGAGAGAAAGAGAGGGGGCGGGGCTCGAGATGTGCTAGGACAGCAGTAGCACATTGATGTGAGTCAAAGGACACACACTGTCAGCATCCATCCAACATCACACACACTGACTCATTACGCTGCAGGAGAGAAGATGACAACAATGGCCACCATCAAGGAGGAAACGAGAAGACGGGAAGGATGCAAGTCAGCAGGTGCGGCAAATGTGGCGGCTCTTCTCAGAGTGTGACACTGATGAAGCATGAAAACAGAGTTGCATAAGACTCGGAAGGCTATATAATGTGTTTTATTGTCATTGCCACCATTATTCCACCATATTAACTCAACTAAAATGTTATCAAAATTAACTTTTTAATGATGTTATGTTAGGCTGCACGGCAGTCTGGTGGTTAGCGCGCAGACCTCACAGCTAGGAGACCCGAGTTCAATTCCACCCTCGGCCATCTCTGTGTGGAGTTTGCTATGTTAATTGGCGACTCCAAATTGTCCATAGGTATGAATGTGAGTGTTAATGGTTGTCTGTCTATATGTGCCCTGTGATTGGCCGGCGACCAGTCCAGGGTGTACCCCGTCTCTCGCCCGAGGACAGCTGGGATAGGCTCCAGCATCCCTGTGACCCTCGTGAGGATAAGCGGTAGAAAATGAATGAATGAATGATGTTATGTTCACGAGTCCCAAATGTGAGAAGAATCTATCATCTCCTTCACTTCTTTGCTCCACTTTTCAGAAAATAGGAGCTCAAACGGTCGCTCTTGATGTTCCATGAAGGAAAAACATCCTTCCTCATGTAGGTGATTCCTCTGACACGCCCCAAAGTAGATGAGTCCACCCTGCGTATGCGCTCACCACTTTTCTGACCTATAAATGTAATTAGAATGTTGTATTCTTGTGTTAAACCATGCCAAAGTTTCAGATAATGAGGTTTTCACATTTAGAAGTGAGCCCTGAAAGAAGTTTGGGATGGCTCAAAATGCTTGGTTTCAAAAGGCGTGGTAAAACTGCCCTTTTGTGATGTCACAGAGGAGCATACTTCCTTATATGGGTGTGGCTGTAAGCCAGCAAAGCTCTTTGCTACACATCTTAAAATAGCTCAGGCACTGCCAACTATTCGTCAATCAGCTACAGATGTGGGAGCGGCAAGTTTGATTGTTTTGTTTCTCTTCTGCAAATAAGCTAACCAAGCATGGTGTGGCTGCAATGTTAGCATGTTGCTCACATAACTATGCTAGTGCTGTGTCCTCCAGTGCGACTATGTTGGACAAGTGCAGAATTTACATGCGCTACCTGTCAACCCTCCCGTATTTTTCCCTTCCTTCTCGCCGCTTTGCCATCATCCATCTTTCCTCTCATCCCAGCACGCTTCATCGGTTCATACGGAAAGACGCAATAGGTCAGCTGCCCAGTAGGGCTTACAAATGGCACTTTTAAACTGTCCAAATTCCAGCATAAATTATAGATTTTGGACAATACACGACGTATTGTGGACCACCGACCGAAACTAGTAGAATATGAGACCTTAAACACAACATTCATATTAGAAGACCATTTAAAACCATGCAGCTCTCTCAGAATCAGAAAAGGTTTATTGCCATGTATGATCAAACACATACTAGGAATTTGTTTTGGTATAGTAGGTGCATACACATCTATTAAAAAAAGAATGAAAAATACAAAATATGAAATACAAAATATGAAATACAAAATATGAAATACAAAATATGAAAATACAAAATATACAGAATAACAGTATAAATATATGTACACAGTCTGTTTTTGTTTGTTATTCCGGAAGTGCAGTCTGATTGTTTTTCCTAAGAGTCCAAACTGAGCGTTAATGTAACGCATATAATGAAAGTGTCAAAGTAGCAGGATGAGGCAGAGGTGGGGTGTGAGAGTGTCAGGTGGGGTTCCGGGCCTTACTGATGAGGCTGACAGCAGACGGGAAGAAACTGTTCTTGTGGCGTGAGGTTTTGGTCCTGATGGACCGCAGCCTCCTGCCAGAGGGGAGCGTCTCGAAGAGTCTATGTCCGGGGTGAGAGGGATCGGCCACAATCCTTTCTGCACGCCTCAGGGTCCTGGAGGCGTACAGATCCTGGAGGGACGGGAGATTGCAGCCAATCACCTTCTCTGCAGACCGAATGACACGCTGCAGCCTGCCTTTGTCCTTAGTAGTGGCAGCAGCGTACCAGATGGTGATGGAGGAGGTGAGGATGGACTCAATGATGGAGGTGTAGAAGTGCACCATCATTGTCTTTGGCAGGCTGAATTTCTTCAGCTGCCGTAGGAAGTACATCCTCTGCTGAGCCTTCTTGATGAGGGAGCTGATGTTCAGCTCCCACTTGAGGTCCTGGGAGATGATGGTACCCAAAAAGCGGGAGGACTCCACAATGTCAATTGTAGAGTCACAGAGGGTGATGGGGACAGGAGATTTCTTCCTGTTGTCCACAACCATCTCCACTGTTTTTAGGACGTTTTAGAGCTCCAGGTTGTTCAGGTTGCACCAAGTCGCCAGATGGTCAGAGGAGAAAGAACACAGCCCTGGGGGGATCCGGTGCTGATGGTTCTTGTATCGGAGAAGTGTTTCCCCAGCTTCACACACTGTTTCCTGTCAGACAGGAAGTCTGTAATCCACCTGCAGGTGGAGTCAGGCACGCTCAGCTGGGAGAGCTTCTCCTGGAGCAGAGTTGGGAGGATGGTGTTGAATGCAGAGCTGAAGTCCACGAACAGGATCCTAGCGTAGGTTCCTGCAGAGTCCAGGTGCTGGAGGATGTAGTGGAGGGCCAAGTTGACTGCATCGTCTACAGACCTGTTGGCTCTGTAGGCAAACTGCAGGGGGTCTAGGAGAGGGTCGGTGATGACTTTGAGGTGAGAGAGCACAAGGCGCTCAAAGGACTTCATGACCACGGAGGTCAGGGCGACGGGTCTGAAGTCATTAAGTCCTGTGGTCCTTGGCTTTTTGGGAACAGGGATGATGGTTGCGGTCTTGAAGCAGGCAGGCACGTGGCATGTCTCCAGTGAGGTGTTGAAAATCTCTGTGAACACTGGAGACAGCTGATCAGCGCAGTGCTTCATGGCGGACGGAGACACAGAGTCCGGTCCAGCTGCTTTCCGGGGGTTCTGTCTCCTGAAGAGTTTGTTTACGTCTCTCTCGTGGATGGAAAGAGTCGTCACTGAGGTGGGTGAGGAGGGGGAGGGGATGGCCATTAAGGCAGGTCTTGGTGGAGATGGCTGGAGCTGGAGCTGTTGGAAGGTGTCGAGGGGGATGGTTGCTGGACTGTCCTTTTGTCTTTCAAAGCGGCAGTAGAACTCGTTCAGGTCGTTGGCTAGGCGTCGATCGTTGATGGAGTGGGGGGCTTTAGGCTTGTAGTTGGTAATCTGCCTGAGCCCTTTCCAGACAGACGCAGAGTCGTTAGCTGAGAATTGGTGTTGGAGCTTCTCAGAGTACAGTCGTTTAGCCTCTTTCACCGCCTTTCTAAACTTGTACTTCGACTCTTTATACTTGTTTTTGTCGCCACTCCTGAAGGCCTCCTCCTTTGCCAACCTTAAATGTCTGAGTTTGGCTGTGAACCAGGGTTTGTCGTTGTTGTAACTCACCCTGGTGTGTGATGAAACGCAGCAGTCCTCACAGAAGCTGATGTAGGACGTCACAGCCTCTGTGTACTCATCCAGACTGTTGGTAGCAGTCCTGAACACATCCCAGTCAGTGGAGTCCAAACACGCCTGAAGCTCCTCCACAGCCTCACTGGTCCACTTCCTTGATGTCCTCACTGCAGGTTTGCAGAGCTTTAGTTTCTGCCTGTACGCAGGAATCAGGTGGACCATGATGTGGTCAGAGAGTCCCAGAGCAGCACGGGGGACGGCGTGATAAGCATCCCTGACTGTAGTGTAACAGTGATCCAGAATATTCTCCTCTCTGGTCGGACATTTGATGAACTGTTTGTATTTAGGGAGTTTGTGGGTGAGGTTGCCTTTGTTAAAGTCACCAAGGACAATAACTAAGGAGTCCGGGTAGGTCCGCTCCACACACAGTATCTGGTCGGCGAGCATGCGCTGTGCGTCCTGCGCGTTGGCCTGCGGCGAGATGTAGACGCCAACCAGAATGAATGAAGCGAACTCACGGGGTGAGTAAAAAGGCTTGCAGTTAATGGTGAAAGATTCCAGGTCAGGAGAACAGTGCTGCTGGATCACTGTCACATCGTTGCACCAACCACTGTTGATATAGAAACAGATTCCTCCACCTTTAGTTTTGCCGGAAAGTTCCGTGTCTCTGTCCGCGCGATGGAGTTGGAAGCCAGCCAGCTGCAGCGCAGAGTCCGGTTAATACCGGTACAGAGCCACGTCTCAATAAAGCACAAAACCGCAGATGAAGAGAAGTCCCTGTTTTTTCCCAACAGCAGTTGTAGTTCATCTAGTTTGTTGGGAAGTGAACGCACGTTAGAGAGAAATATCCCGGGTAGCAACGTGCGTAATCCCCGCTGACGAAGGCGCACGAGCGCGCCGGCCCGTTTTCCTCTCCTCCGGCGTTTTGCTGCGTGTGCAAGGGTGAGCGCACCTTTGACCAATATATCCAAAATTTCCGCTGTTGGAAGCAAAAATTTAGGAAATAAATCCTCTGGTGTTGCTCCCCTGATGTTCATGAGCTCTTCCCTGGTGAAAGAGCTCCCGGTACCGGCGCAAAAAACAGTTTTATAACATAAAACAAAGCAAAACAACGCGCACCAACACACCGAGGCAGCCGTCCGCGGCGCCATCTTGGAGTCACCCTGACTCAGTATTACCTCTTGAGGTCGGGCAATGGTACTGCAAGATTCATTCATTCATTTTCTACCGCTTTTTCCTCATGAGGGTCGCGGGTGGTGCTGGAGCCTATCCCAGCTTTCTTCGGGCGAGAGGCAGGGTACACCCTGGACTGGTCGCCAGCCAATCACAGGGCACATTAAGACAAACAACCATTCACACTCACATTCATACCTATGGACAATTTGGAGTCGCCAATTAACCTAGCATGTTTTTGGAATGGAGAAAACCCACGCACAAATGGGGAGTGCATGCAATCTCCACACAGACATCTACAATATTCCATTCCTAACACATTGTTTCTGTCATTTTATGTCCATCCATCCATCGGAGATCCAAACCCAGATCTCTGAGATCTCCTGACTGTGTGGCCAACATGCTAACCACTCATTCACTGTGCGGTAAATGTTAAATCAAAAGAAGCGTTGGAGAGACCGGTAAAGGAAACTACCAAGTTCCTGTTCTTCAAAAACCTGCTGTGAAGGCAGGGTAGTCCCAATGATCAGGAGGGTTAACCTTAACAAATCCCTAGCTAGGTGGCTGGGTGACTCGTAATATTTGTGTGTGCATGTTGCAGTACTGGAAAAATATTCCATTCCTAACACATTGTTTCTGTCATTTTATGTCCGTCCATCCATCCTTCCATTTTCTATACCGCTTATCCTCACAAGGGTCGCGGGCGTGCTGGAGCCTATCCCAGCTGTCTTCGGGCGAGAGGCGAGGTACACCCTGGACTGGCCAAATAACCTAGCATGTTTTTGGAATGCGGGAGGAAACCGGAGTACCCGGAGAAAACCCATGCATGCACAGGGAGAACATGCAAACTCCGCACAGAGATGGCCGAGGGTGGAATTGAACCCTGGTCTCCTAGCTGTGAGGTCTGCGTGCTAACCACTCTACCGCTGTGCAGCCCAAGTGGAAAGATATTATTCAAAACAGTACTTAACACATGGGTGTCCAATTTTTTTTCTCATATTTACTGTTTATTTTACATTTTCCCAATATTTCAACTTCTTCATGAAATAATACTGTAAAAATAAAATGGTTGGCACGATGTAGAGGAAGATGACGTTACCAAAGTGAGAGGAAAGTAAACAGTTTTTCATCAAAGCTACCAAAGGTGCCAACCTTTTTCATAGTGCCAAGTAACAAACGTAGACACACGACAACAAGAGACAGACGCTCTTGAAAGTAGCACTGCTGTTGGTGTCATCCACGGAGGTAGTTCCTCAGATGAAGCTTTTCATCACAAAGATGTGAGTATTAAAGCAGGAAACTACATAAAATGTTACTTAATGTTCTTATCGATTACAGTAAAAATGACTATATACGCTCTTGATAACATTAGAACATTTCCCATAAGCTAACATTCCTAAAATGATAACCTTATTTATTGTTTTGTTTTTCATAATATTACGACTTTAAAAAACAACACGTTTGTTATATTGCATTTCTGCACAGTGGTGAAATAGTGGCAGGGGAGAGGAATGTTGACTTCCTGCACACTTGATGTTTCTCTCAAAACACAGATGTGCTCCCACCCTCACCCCCGTGTACGCTGGAATCGGAAATGAAAAGCCCCCCCCCCTCACCCCACCACCACTACCAAATACAGTAAAAGTGTTTGCTGAGGTGTCTTCTTGCCTGGAGTGGGGGGGTGATTTAGCGTGTGGTTCCATACGGTGGATTCTTCGGTGGATCCCGGAGGATAGGACCGCGTGGAGGTAGATAAGGGAGGTCGAGATGAGTAGAAATGACTCGCTGGAGCTATTTGATGGAGTGGGGGACTGAGTCTGGGTAATAATAAGAGTTTGCTTTCTTGCTTCCACACACACACACACACACACACATGCATGTACTGTGCGGAGTGGTGGTGCAGATGAAATGTGCCGTCTCGTCAGCGTGTAAGCCTGAGGGCAGCAAAGTCTTCCTCAAGCTCCTGATCTTACTTAGCCACAGATGGACTCCTAACGCCTTCCATCAGGGGACAAATACATATTCCCTTACATATTCTGCCGTAAATGACCTTCTTTTTTCTTCTCTGTATTCATTAACCTGGACACCCCTCAAATCTGGCTCTGCACTCTATTTTCTGTTTTTTTTAAGCATCACTCCATTCAGTGTCTGACTACACACCATTACCCAGCCTCCTTTGCCTCTGATCAATCACAGTCAACAGGTGCTGTAAATTGTGTCCTCTGGCGAGCGAGACGCTACCTCCCCGTCTGCCTTCACCCCGCTTCCAACCCTCTTTTGTTTCCCCGGTGCTCCTCCAGGCTCTCGCCCCAGTTTGTCAGCCAAGCAAAACCGGCCCGTGTATGCGAAACCATCCTTCATCTGCAGTAATATCGCAGCACCGTGCTCAGACAAATAGCATCATGGTGGATCACACAGCAACACCAGGAATGAGCCAAATAAATGTTGCACCGTCACCTAATAACTCTTCTTCAATGTGGCTTTCTATTGTAAAGGCTGACAAAATATGCTTAGGCCTCCTTCTGGTCACTTATGGAGGGTGGCGGTCGCCGCACTGAATTGAGATGCACAAAAAAAACCCAACACATTTCCACCAAGGAGTACTCTTCAGTTCCACACAACAGTTCCATGAGCTAGGCTGGTAAACCCTCCAGCAGTGACATTCAACTGGCGGTGATACAGAGGATCTTTGACTTGTGTTTTTGCAATAAGTATATAAAAACATCATAGCAGTCCTGTTATATAGAGGATCTTTGATCTAGATTTTACAGGTTCACTCTATCGCGGTTCTTCAAAAATATATGAATTAATAAATCACAACATTTCATGGTTGACTATGAAATATGCATATTTAACCATATTTGAAGTATTTTCTGCCTAAATGGTAATGGTTTTATTTCATTTGAACATGCATCAGATTACAATTGAGTGCATCCCATAATCAGTTCACAGTTCCACATGTCCAAAAGGAGTAGGAAGAAGCAAAGCTTATTAAATCCTACCCCTCCATCTGGTACTTTTACAATCAGTAACTGTTACATTTGTTCACTTCCTGCTTTCCATAATACAGTTTAAGGTTTTTTTTTTTTTTAATAATGCACCTCGTACCGAAGTACGAGATGATATGAGCATCCAATGACATAATGTGTACCATAGTAAGTGTCAATATAGTGATATATATAGCACATCATGACTGGTTCAAGACTCTTCATCCTTGTATTTAGCAAACATCAACTGCTTGTATTGTTTCTTGAATTGGCTCATCGTTGTGCATTGTTTGAGGTCCTTACTCAATTAAGCATGTTCAAGCATAAAATGCAGGAATTATGCATAAATTAAGCATTTTCAAGCACAAAAATGCCCAAACAGACCGTTTGGTCGGTACTAAGAAACAGCAGAGTAGTCCTGTGTTATGGAGGATCTCTGACTAGCGTTGTTGTCACATCTTCAGATTTTTTAAAACTTGAAAAAGCTTGATTACGTAAAGTCTAGCAAACCAATGCAATGCCTGTTTGAGTAATACACGGTGAGTAATATTCCGGAAGTTTAGTCAAAAAAGTCAAAACAGCGCAACCGTCTTTGAGGGCTGCCGTATGTCAACATCCTCCGCATGAACCTACTATAATTACCACTCATGATCAAACGCATGCAAGTGTCACTTTGGCAAATTGCGGAATCTCTCGTACTTGCTCCGTACCTTGGAGATTGCGTTTGACATATCTTCTAAATTTGTCTGCGCTGTGCTCAGCAGGTGGTGATTTCAAACCAGCCTTGATTGTTGGAGCTTTCTTGTCGGTGGTATGTCGCAGAAGGTGGCATAAGTAGGACACGGTTGTGTCAGAAAAAAAAAAGAGAGCCGGTTCTTACTTTATTTGGCTGGTTCTTAATTGTAGTTTTTTTTGCTTTCAATGCAACAATTTGTAGGATTTGTCCAAAAAAGAGTATATGTATGTACGTGTGTGTATATACGTATACTGTATGTATAGAAACATATTACTTGTGTGTACTGTATATTTGTATTAATCTATGCACACACTTATATACATATTCTACATCCGTTAGGGATAATTCATTTGTGCTTGTCATTATCCGTATTCGTGTTTAAAGAAAATGCTTATTATGTATTTACTCTTATTATGTATACACTCTGATTGGCCAGTCAACCACAGTGACCGCTGCAATATATATATATATATATAAAATTCTATATATTTTATCTCATATTTCATATTATCTTGCAAACTGTATTTGTATATAACTCTGGGAAAATTGTTAATACTTGGGTTGTTTATATTGTTTATTTTTCTATATTGTGTATTTTGTGCTGCTTAACTGATTCTGTACTCTTGCTGCTGTGCAATGCAAATTTCCCCACTGAGGGACAAATAAAGGCATATCTTATCTCATCTTATCTTATCTTAATTGTCCATAAGTAACTGACCAATTTTGTCATCACTGTAAAACTTTGAGTATATCCGTATTACATGTATGATCACATATATTTCAAAGCATTCTGACCTTATCCCATAGTGGGTGCCACATTAGTCTTTCCTGTTAATGCACAAGACAGCCAGTGTTATATAAGGTGCATATACTGTATGGGTGCTACATCCAAGAAAAAACACATCAGATGTTCTGTATTATTGAGAGCTTACCAAAGCTATGCCTCCTTCTCGCTTTCCTCTGCTTTCAGTGCAATCAACCCTAGACTTCACACACACACACACTCCTCTTGGAAATTGTACCTCTTGATCTATCTTTTATGTCTTTGCCCGGTTTGTATGAGGCCTCGCCGGTGTGCACCCTTCCTAAGAGAAGATGGATAAAGTTACAAAGCATCCTGGCCCCCGAGGAGGACAGAACGGAGACTTAATGATGGGTGTTGCTCTTTTTCAACATGCTCATTTGAGTTGTCGCTCTGCGTTCTCTCGGATCTTTCACGCTACAAAATGGAGTGCGATGAGACATTGGTGATCTCAGCTTCCTTCTACTGCAGGTTACATGACAACCGGCAGGCATTAAACCTCAACAAAGTCTTTCAACTGTCGGATACTCATTAAACGTTTGGCGACAACTCAAGCGCTGACTAGAAACATCTCAGGATGGAGGACGGAAGTAGTCCTGCCTTTTATCCCAGACAAAAGGACAAAAGAGCGAGAAATAAACACTAAAATTCAATTTAAAACACCTAAAAAACTGAACAGACTGAGGCATGGTGTTTACATCGGGTATGCAGCTGACTTTGGAAGAGAGGCGGGGTACACCCTGGACTGGTCGCCAGCCAATCACAGGGCACATATAGACAAACAACCATTCACACTCACATTCATACCTATGGACAATTTGGAGTCGCCAATTAACCTAGCATGTTTTTGGAATGGAGAAAACCCACGCACAAATGGGGAGTGCATGCAATCTCCACACAGACATGCCCAACGGAGATCCAAACCCAGATCTCTGAGATTTCCTGACTGTGTGGCCAACATGCGAACCACTCATTCACTGTGCGGTCAATGTTAAATAAAAATAAGCGTTGGAGAGACCGGTAAAGGAAACTACCAAGTCCCTGTTCTTCAAAAACCTGCTGTGAAGGCAGGGTAGTCCCAATGATCAGGAGGGTTAACCTTAACAAATCCCTATCTAGGTGGCTGGGTGACTCGTAATATTTGTGTGTGCATGTTGCAGTACTGTGGAAAAATATTCCAATATTCATCAAAAACAGAGTGGAAAATATTCCATTCCGAACACGTTGTTTCTGTCATTTTATGTCCATCCATTCTTCCATTTTCTATACCGCTTATCCTCACAAGGGTCGTGGGCGTACTGGAGCCTATCCCAGCTGTCTTCAGGCGGGGTACACCCTGGACTGGTCGCCAGCCAATCACAGGGCACATATAGACAAACAACCATTCACACTCACATTCATACCTACTATGGACAATTTGGAGTCGCCAATTAACCTAGCATGTTTTTGGAGGAAATGTGGGAGGAAACCAGAGTTCCCGGTGAAAACCCACGCATGTGTTTTTGTTAATTAATTTGTTACTTTATTTATCTTAAAATATTTCTGTTTATTTACTACGTATTTATATATTTATCAATATTTTTTTTTCTTTCATCACTGCATAAGTTATGCATCTCATGTTACACATTTTCTATTCTTTTCTCTTCCTTTCTAGCCTTTAATCGCAAACTACAATTGCTGAGATATGGAGAAAGTGGTAAGATTTAATAACCTCTGCTTCTTCCTACTCCTTTTCAGTCATGTTGACTTGTACAAGTGTAATACATGACTTTCCTAAGCATATCTGAAACAAATACAGCCATTAGCATTACCGTGACTGCTCTCAGCGTGGACCAGGTAATGTGAACAAACGAGACAGGTCGAGACTGGAGAACGACACGGTAATGCCACCCCCGCCAAGTCCTGAGCGACAGACTTGTGAAGCAAGATGAAGAGTATGGAGAAGCGTATCAAGGGTTGGGTGGAAGCCACACAAGTCACAAGTCATGAAAAAATGTGCCTCCGGAATAATCAACGCCACAAAATCAATTTGTTCGACGTCCAAGAAGGAGTGGGCGGACTCCAGAGGAGGGGAAAAATGCGGGGTAGGCACTTGTATGGAAAGCATTCATATCTCAGTCAAACATACGGCAAACAAGCAGAAAGCCTGCTGGAGTCTGCAGAGAGCTGTTGCCCGCAAGGGGCGAGACCACATGCACCCGCCGTGCTCTCTAGCATATCTCTTTTTTTCCTGTCAATAGTGGCTTGTTTACTTCACATGGCCAAAACATTTTCACCAAACCAAGAGGGGTAGTATGAAAGATGATAAAACAGAAACTTTTTCTCATGAAACAAAAATAATGACAAATATTTGGCCCAGATCCCTGAAAAATATCACCTACAAACCAAAATGGCTGACCACCTGTGTGTTTGAGGCAAATTTTTATTTTGTAAAATTGAGCATTAAAGTGAACGTGTGTTCCTACATAATAAAAAAAGAATGTATAATATAATATCATATCATATCATATCATATCATATCATATCATATCATATCATATCATATCATATCATATCATATCATATCATATCATATCATATCATATCATATATGGTTTAATTTGAACATGCATCAGATTACAATTGAGTGCATCCCATAATCAGTTCACAGTTCCACATGTCCAAAAGGAGTAGGAAGAAGCAAAGCTTATTAAATCCTACCCCTCCATCTGGTACTTTTACAATCAGTAACTGTTACATTGGTTCAATTCCTGCTTTCCATAATACAGTTTAAGGTTTTTTTTATTTATTTTTTTTAATAATGCACCTCGTACTTAAGTACAAGGTGATAATATAATATCATGTAATGTAATATAATACGTATAATATAATATAATATCAGGGCTGCACGGTGGTCGAGTGATTAGCGCACAGACCTCACAGGTAGCAGACCAGTGTTCAATTCCACCCTCGGCCATCTCTGTGTGGAGTTTGCATGTCCGGGTACTCCGGTTTCCTCCCACATTCCAAAAACATGCTAGGTTAATTGGCGACTCCAAATTGTCCATAGGTATGAATGTGAGTGTGAATGGTTGTTTGTCTATATGTGCCCTGTGATTGGCTGGCAACCAGTCCAAGGTGTACCCTGCCTCTCGCCCGAAGACAGCTGGGATAGGCTCCAGCACCCTTGCGACCCTTGTGAGGATAAGCGGTAGAAAATGAATGAATGAATGAATAATATAATATATAGGCATATGTAATACAAGCGAATCCCTTGTTAATTGTGATTAATTGAGTCCAGACCAGACCGTGATGAGTAAAGAAAGCGAGACAAAAGTGATGTCGGAGGTTCAGAGCTAAGTTTCATCTGTGCCGTGGGTTACGGTTGCATCAATATCACGTTTTGTTCTGTTTTGATTTCAACTGTATAATTCAGCTAAAACAGTAAACACATCCATTACATTACCCAAATGGTGGTTGAATCCTCCCTCCTAGCTTAATAATAACTATATATGCTAAAAAAAGTAGAAAGTATCTGCAGTTTTTACAATACTTAAAGACCTTTGACCTCTAACCAGTACAATTCATTTGTCAATTCATCACAAGAGTGCTGAAAATGTGTCAAATTATGAGGGCCACCTCAAATAGTTTTTCATTGGATTTAGGTCTGAGCTCTGGTTTGTTTATTTTAAAACTTAAATTCCCTTCTAGACTATTGACATTAAGGCCTTATAACCTCAGTACACAGAATAACCATTGTATTTATTCAGGACTTTTGTCTATCTTTGTCTTTTTTTTAAATACAGTGTGCTAGTTTCCCTTTTCTTTAGTCTTTCATCACGGAGTACAACAGACAAAGAGAAACAATGAGAGAAGGCAAAACGCTGGCGTAAACAGATTAGTAAGTATCCTGTTTCGCGCATTGACAAATTAATTTCCGTACAAATTAAATGAAGGCACTATCCCTGGAGAATTCCCTGGGAAATTAGTTAGTATGGTTTTGTGCAATCAAATAAACGAACAATGCCACAAAAGTCTAATGAAATAAACATGTAAGCACGGAGAAAAAAAAAAGGTAGGCTAATAAATGAAAAGGCTGAAGTGGATTTTAGGCTAAGAATCTATAGGAGGATGTGTTTTGTTGTACTGCAGGCTGTAGTAAAAGTCAATAAGAAAAAGTGTGTGGGAGGGTGGAGAAGAAAGTAAACATCACACAGACGCCCAAAAAGCAAGAAAAAAAGATGGATAAAGAGGAAGCGGCGTGAGTGGCAGGCAAAGGCGCAAGGTTGTCACAGCTCCAGATGTTGGCATGGACATGACATTTACAGAGTGGCCCATCAATCCCTGCCTTCCTTTTCTTGAAAAGTTCAAATGACGTCCGTCCATTCTGTGCATTTACTGCGTGAATTAATGCGCAGCACATTCACTGATCCAGCTTCAACATTAGTTATGAATGACTGCATAATTTGATCATATATACAACAACCTTAGTCGACATGTAACATAAGTTTCCACCTTCCTGCGTGATCAGACTGCTTCGCCGTTGGTCATCTTTTTAGTCGCCGTTCATGCAGTCATTGGGCAGTTTACATGTCAATCATTAAGAAATCGTCAATATGACTTGGGGGTGTTTGTTATATTGTTATGTATTATATTGTTTCATAATAAGTGTCTTGAACCAGTCATGATGTGCTATATATATCACTATATTGACACTTACTATGGTACCCATTATGTCATTGGATGGTCATATCACCTTGTACTTCGGTATGTGACAAAAATAAATGAATAAACAAACAAACAATTAAATAAACAAACAAACAAATAAATAAATACAAATTAATAGGGCGGCACGGTGGTTGAGTGGTTAGCGTGCAGACCTCACAGCTAGGAGACAAGGGTTCAATTCCACCCTCTGCCATCTCTGTGTGGAGTTTGCATGTTCTCCCCTTGCATGCGTGGGTTTCCTCCGGGTACTCCGGTTTCCTCCCACATTCCAAAAACATGCTAGGTTAATTGGCGACTCCAAATTGTCCATAGGTATGAATGTGAGTGTGAATGGTTGTTTGTCTATATGTGCCCTGTGATTGGCTGGCAACCAGTCCAGGGTGTACCCTGCCTCTCGCCTGGTAGAAAGCGGTAGAAAATGAATGAATGAATAAAAATGAATACACAATTACAAATTAAATAAATAAATAAATCCAAAAAACTCAAAATATATTCTGAAAGCAGGAGGTGAACAAATGTAACAGTAACTGATTGTAAAAGTACCACATGGAGGTGTAGGATTTAATAAGCTTTGCTTCTTCCTACTCCTTTTGGACATGTGGAACTGTGAACTGATTATGTGATGCACTCAATTGTAATCTGATGCATGTTCAAATGAAATGAAACCATTAACATTACCATTACCATTACCATAATATGTGGTTGGGCATGTGGCAACACGCCCATTTCGACATCTCTTCACTAAACTGTAAATGTCAATAACTCAGTTCCACGAGATATGATCTTCATGAAAATTGGTACAGTACACATCATGAAGACAAAACCTTTCAGCTATACATGGTAACTTCTTGAATTTATCTCTGTACAACCCAGCTGCAACAAAAAGTGCAATCGGCATGCCCTTCGACTTATGTGAGTTGCAAAGGAAGTCCTGAGGATCCCTAGGATAAACTCATTAGAATAGAAAGTAACGATATCATGAAAGAAAAATCAAGCTATTTTATGCAACTGTGTATCAAATGAATAGTCAGAATGACGCTAAATAAGATAATAGGCCACAAAGTCATAAAAATTGCATAAATACAGCAAGATAGAAGTATTGGGACAAGCAAACTAGCCATGACATGAGTGCAGGCCAGCGGGGGCCATTACAGATGATACCAATAGTATACTGTGAGTGCGCCCTGATTCGATGGTGCAGCCTTTGTAATGCAGTGTTATCAGGTAAACAGACAAAATACACAAAAATCATGTTTGTTCCTGCACTGCACCTGAACCCGCTGTGCACCCTCCACCTGCGGAGGTGGTGTTCGGCGTGCGGTGTTCATCACCTCTTAATCAGTGTATTGCAGAATTGGATCAACCTCGCCGACCCTTTGCCGTTGATTTCCTTTATAGAGGTCATCGTCACATGGTTGCGTGGCGGTTCAATGAAAACTTATTCCCGACGCTTTCAGTCTTTGTCTCTGGAAGTGTTTCAATCATTATATGAGCAATATATTTCAGACGCATTGAACAGCAGATGCCCGTCTAGACAGAGCGCATGGTTGTTTGTTTGTCACTATCTGTTACAGAGGGCGGCATTTATGACAAATGATTGGCTCGGCTGGCGACCACACGTGAAATAAGCATGTTGATTGGATTAGACTGCAGACTAGATGTAGTGTAAACAACACTGATTGCACATTATTAGTTGTTACTGCTATAAATGTCCAGGATTACGGTGCGCGTCGCCCTCCCACTGCTTGCAAACAATACAAATCAACTGAACTGCAAGTATGAATGTCCTACTTCTCATTTAATGATGATGATTCCATCCTTTCATTATAGGTCAAAACAATCTACCTCTTACTAAAGAAACCCACTCTGTACACTGATACACTACTCGTAAGCAGACCTATCTAGTCCTCAAGCAATGAACTGAGTGAGAGCCTTCTAAGACGACCTGAACAGTCCAGTTGCGGTCAATTCCAATGACCAGAAAGGATGAGAATATACACAGACATGAAATAACAGCCTTATAGCCACCTTTACATTCATTCATTCATTCACTTTCTACCTCTTTTCCTCACGAGGGTCGCAGGGGTGCTGGAGCCTATCCCAGCTGTCTTGGGGCGAGAGGCGGGGTACACCCTGGACTGGTCGCCAGCCAATCACAGGGCACATATAGACAAACAACCATTCACACTCACATTCATACCTATGGACAACTTGGAGTCGCCAATTAACCTAGCATGTTTTTTGGAATGTGGGACGAAACCGGAGTACCTGGAGAAAACCCACGCATGCACGGGGAGAACATACAAACTCCCCACAAAGATGGCCGAGGGTGGAATTGAACCCTTTACATACATACTACCCAAAATAGTCATAATAGTTGAAAATAAAATAAGCCATTTAAGACATAAGTACGACTATAAATGTGTTCTGCAGCTGACTAGAGGAGCTGAGTAGGAGGATAGACAGGAAGTGATGTCGAGGCTTCAAAGTTGAGCTCTAGCTTGGTGTGGGTTATGGTGACTTGTTGAAAAAAAAGCCTGTAGTTGAAGTATATCGCTTGTGACTCCTAGCGACTAGTGTAGAATACTACATACCAGAAGTACCAGACGCGATTTGGACTTCAATCACAATATTGATGACTTTAGACCCGACTTGACAATATAAATAAAAGACTTGCAACGCAACTGGACTTCAACTTCATTGAATTGAAATCAATTGAGTGATTTTTTTGTGTGTGTGACAATAATCGAAGTGCATCGAAATTCCAAAAAGAAAAGCAAGCTTATTTTCCATATCCTCCACGCCTGACAGTTTGAGAGTATCCACTGCTGCTGGATGACATGTAGTACGTCAACACCTTGTCAGGAGTGTACCATTGCAACTCTTTGGTTCCACTTGGTCGGCCACACAAACATCACACTTCCCCATTCCTTTATCTTCTGTTCTCTTTTGACTATGTTTTTATGGCACAAATTACTCATTTGGAATTTTCATTTTGCTAACATAACAGCACGATGGAGATATTGAATGTCCCCTATTATAAAATTGACAGTTTCCTGTTTATTCACAACAAACATGACAATCAGTTATAATCTCCTTTTAAAAAAAGAAATACAGTACATATACTTATAATACAGCCGGAAGCTCTGCTAACTGTCTGTTAGTCAACTACAGATGCAGGAACTGTAAATAAAAATAGCTAATCTAGCATGATGTTGCTGTTAGCTCACATAGTAGCTATGCTAAGCAGCTAACAAAATGCATGTAATGGGATTCACCTAGTCCGCCTATGGAGCACTTCACTGAAACACCTCCAACATTTTATCATTTTATATACATTCTGTTACCATGTAGTAGCAAGTACATTCATGATAACATGTAGTATTTACAGTATTTTGGTCATTTTAAGCGTTACTGGTGCTTCCTTCCTGGGCGCATTGATTTAACCGAGCCTATAGCAACGAATGCTACTTTCGTCAACAACAGCAACACAGAAAGCATTTTCTATCACTAATCATGACAGACTTTTGGAGAGCTAGTACTAGTACTAGTACTAACAACTAGTACTTTTTATTTTAACCGCCCCCCCCACACCAAGGCAGATAATAATCTTGCTGTATACTAGGCAGATCCAGCTATAGTGAAACACAAAGCCATTCACATAGCATTAGCATGTAGTACTAGTGCTTAAAGTTTCATTATCAAAATAAAAACATTATGAAACTTTTACATACATTGTCTGCTCTCACTGGGATGCCGACTGATGGGATGGCTGTATCTTTCAGCACAAGACTGGTGTTCCCACTTGAGCCGCACTTCCATTAGATTAGATTAGATTCAACTTTATTGTTATTGCTCATGTGACTTGTACAGGGCAACAAAATGCAGTTAGCATCCAACCAGAAGTGCAATTTTATAAGTACCTTAGTAGTAAGTAAATGTAGAAATAGAATAGAGCTGTAAATGGACAGATATATGTACAAACTATAACAGGCTGTGACTATAATACAGTGAGGATATATACAGGGATATAAATGACTATAATATGGCTATTGCAGATTATACAGATTATAAACAGTATGCACAATATGGATGTGACAATATATGATAACAGTAATATGTACAGTATTGCAATGAAGTGACTATAATACAGTGTGGATATATACAGGGATATAAGTGACTAGAGTATGGCTATTGCAGATTATATAAATGATAAACAGTATGATCTATTAACAGTAATATGTACAATAGTGCAATGAAGTAGTGCAATGAAGTGATTGCAATTTGTGATGCCCTCCTGAGACAACGCGGTGCCTCTTGGCGGTCGTGATATGCAGTTTGATACTGAAATATCGATACCACCGATACCAGATATTTGGGCTAAAATTAATATTTAAATCAAAATATCGATAAGGTATGTGCATTATTAGCTTCCTAATGCTAGCTGGTCGTCTCCATTTGGGAACATACAGAAAAGCAAAAGGTGTGTGTTCATGTTTCTCACACAAATTTCTGACAAACAACATTTTTTTTAAAGTGCAGTTTTTAAAATAGTCCAAATTCCATCATCATAGCTACAGGCTTTAAATAAACATGCAACCTGAACAAACCGATACTGTATGTTACAGCTGAATTATTCCCCTCAGGTGCGTAAGTTCTTCATTAAAGCTGTGACAATCACAGCAAGGGGGTCGGGGGTGGGAGGGGTTGGGGTGGGGGGTGTAAAGCAGTGCTCCTCGTAAAGAGAATAGATGACTTCCCCCATCGTTCACGGAAAGCTGTTTGCAGGAGTAGACGTTCTCCTCCATTTTCATTAGCTGCTTGACGACTTTACTGTGTATATCTGTATTCCTTTCACATGCAAACCTTCTGCCTTGAAATGGTGGTGGTGGTGGGGGGTGGGGGTCCATAACAATGCTTTTCCCACCCCAGTGTGATAGCCTTCTACCTGTGTGATGTCTGTTGCTATCAAAAACATCACTGCACTAAATGAAAGATGCAGATCAACTACAAAATAACTTTCTTTGTTTTGAAAGATGCAAGGCGGAAAAGTTTGTTTCGCTTTGCTTAACTTGAATGCTTTTCATGTTGCTTTTATGCTTCTGCTTTGAATGAAGTCTCGCTGTGTTGTTGCGATAAGATGCTTGTGCGGCAACCAGATTGTGACGCCATTGACTACTTTTAAAGCAAAAACGATTGTGAAAGGATCAAAAGCAAGCAGTAATTAATCAGTATGAACATTAAGACATGAGCAGTTTTTTTTTCTATATAACTAACTGAGCTTGAAGCTGATAACAGTGAAAGAATAACCAGAATTTGTCCAAATTATACACTTTATCTTGGAGAAACAATTGAGTGCCATCAATTTAAAAAATGGGTATTGAAGAGCAAAAAAAACCATAGATAAGTTGCATATAATTCGCATTTAGCAATATTTATGATCGAGCTATTATCACAGCAAGCTTTTTTCTGAGTGTATTGGTGCTACGACTGGGGAGACAGAGCCTTCTCCATCGTTGCCCCCACCCTCTGGAACTCTTTGCCTTATTCACTCCGTGCTTGCCCTGACCTTTCCAGTTTCAAAAAACAACTAAAAAAAATCACCTCTTTAAATCTGTTTTTAATGTCTAAACTTTTTATACCTGACTGCTGTGCCCTGCCTCGCTTTTCTTTACTTGCTATTATTCAAGTCCATTCTTCTGGAAAGTGTCTGAGTATTTTGAAAAGCGCTATACAAATAAAATGTATTATTTTTATTTTTATTTTTATTTGTATTTGTATTTGTACCTTTATTTTTATTTTTATTTTTATTTTTATTTTTATTTTTATTTTTATTTTTATTTTTATTTTTATTTTTATTTTTATTTTTATTTTTATTTTTATTTTTATTTTTATTTTTATTTTTATTTTTATTTTTATTTTTATTTTTATTTTTATTTTTATTTCGACAAAGAGGGAGTGGGTAATGTTTACAACAACAAAGAGACAAACTAAAACTACAAAGATGAAATATTCTCAGGGCATTGAATCCAGTCAAATGCTGCAGTATGCATGACTGGCCACTAGTTGTTGTGAAGAAATACTACATACTGTAAATGTGCACCAACTGCTTGTATAAACCATCAGGAAAAGATATCATTATTAACATCTCCACGGAGTTTGGTCCTTTCTGCGTAAAGAGTGCATCCCTTCTATTAGCATCTTATCTCATGTGGGTGAAGGTTAAAGATCACCTGTTATTTACATTCCTGTGCTGACCTAAATGAGCGTGCATGATTACATGATTACTTGCATCTCCATAATGCATGAGTTGACACAATGTTATTGTTATTGTTATTGTGTGCTGTTATTTTGTAATGACCCTGACATCTTGGTCCTTAATGTGTGTTTGGACGGCCAGATGACTCACGTACACTGACAGTGACAATGTCTTTCTATTGCCTGCTTTATTCTGTAAGCATCTAAGGAACAGAGGACCATTTATACGTATATAAAACACACGTGTAAAAACACCTGTCAAAGATCCTTACTATGGAATAGATTGAGTAAGGGCCATACAAGCAGTTGATGTTTGCTAAATACAAGGATGAAGAGTCTTGAACCAGTCATGATGTGCTATATATATCACTATATTGACACTTACTATGGTAACCATTATGTCATTGTATGGTCATATCACCTTGTACTTCGGTCCGAGGTGCATTATTAAAAAAAAAAAAAAACAACCTTAAACTGTATTATGGAAAGCAGGAAGTGAACAAATGTAACAGTTACTGATTGTAAAAGTACCAGATGGAGGAGTAGGATTAAATAAGCTTTGCTTCTTCCTACTCCTTTTGGACATGTGGAACTGTGAACTGATTATGGGATGCTCTCAATTGTAATCTGATGCATGTTCAAATGAAATAAAACCATAAACCATAATATGACAGTGCTCCAAGTTTTGAATATCATTTATGGGCTGGATTTGGCTTGTGGGCCGCTTGTTGAAGAGTCTTGCCTTATGGAACGATAAAAAAAATAAATGTGAGACATCTGCCTAGATGTTATATTTCAAAGGAACATGCAAATGGTTGATATATAAAGAAAGGAGGTGCTAAAGAACACCACGGTATTTGCATGACTGTATATACGTGTGTGTGTGTGTGTGTGTGTGTGTGTGTGTGTGTGTGTGCATTGCCAGCAACACAAGCCAACACTCCAGAGACCCATCAGTGTGTAAGAGAATAACACATTGAAGGAGGGCAGGAAGATGAGAGGCTGTGACCACCAATCGATTCCTTTGCCATTTTTCAAATGGAGGCTATAGCGAGGAAAGGAAGAAAACGCGGGCATGGGGTGAAAGAGAAGAATGCAAAGGTGGTCTTTGTGAGTGTAGTGAAAGACGCCAAATGCTGACAAGCGTCCAATTATGTGTCATCCCAGCAGAGACGCAGACAAATCTTGCAAGGACACATAAAGCAGAGGACATACAGTACGGTCCATCCCGGTCCATACGGTCCATCCCTAACATCCCAACATGAGCGTGCACATTAACATAGAACAGTATTACACTGCAAAGCCGCAACGGTGCACACCTCTGAGGGGCTGCGACCACGTTCAGAAAGACAAAGTGGAGCCAAATACAGTTGGCGCCAGTCGCCCCCCCCCAGTCCCGAGGTACCAATGTGTGCCAGAGACTCGCCTTCAAGTCTCTGCTGAAGCCAATATAAAAACCTTTTTAGGGATACATACGTACGTTCCCACGTAAGTTGCCTCCCTACCAGCTAATGAACGACTAATATTCAAGTTTTTTTTTCGTGAAATATTGTCATTATTCAATTTCCTAATAAGATAACATTAATATTCATTCATTCATTCTCTACCGCTTATCCTCACAACGGTCGTGGGGTGCTGGAGCCTATCCCAGCTGTCTTTGGGCGAGAGGCGTGGTACACCCTGGACTGGTGGCCAGCCAATCACAGGGCACATATAGACAAACAACCATTCACACTCACATTCATACCTATGGACAATTTGGAGTCGGCAATTAACCTAGCATGTTTTTGGAATGTGGGCGGAAACCGGAGTACCCGGAGAAAACCCACGCATGCACAAGGGGAACATGCAAACTCCACACAGAGATGGCCGAGGGTGGAATTTATTAACCCTGGTCTCCTAGCTGTGAGGTCTGCGCGCTAACCACTAGACCGCCGTGCCGCCCACCCAGCCAAATTGATATTAAGAATTTAAAATTTCCCATTCTAATTTGATGAAACTCCACACAGAGATGGCCGAGGGTAGCATTAATATTAATATTTCAAAAATAAATGTTATTTTACTTACTTGAATTGAGTTAAAATGAAAGGAAAGGTGTACAAAACTGTGGTCAGACCAGCTATGTTGTTTGGTCAATAAGATGAGGATGCTGAGGTTCTCATTGGGAGTGACCAGGATGGATAGGATCAGGAAGGAGTACATCAGAGGGACATTACATGTTAGAGGCCTTGGAGATAAAGTCAGAGAGGCCAGACTGAGATGGTTGGGACATGTCCAGAGGAGAGATAGTGAATATATTGGTAGAAGGATGCTGCGTTTAGAGCCGCCAGGTAGGAGGCGTAGAGAAAGCCCAAAGAGGAGGTTTATGCATGTAGTGAAGGAGGACATAAGGGTAGTTGGTGTGAGACAGGGTTGCATGGAGGAGATTGATTTGCTATGGCGACCCCTGAAGGGAAAAACCCAAAGAGAAAGAAGAATAAGATTGAGATTTAATGGAGTTTTAATGGAACTTTCCTCTAACAGAACTATATATTTGACACACGATGAATGTGTGCATAACTTGTTTAACCCTCTGTGAGAGTAAACAAAATTTGACCCTAATTTGAGGAAGTAGCAGTGATTGTGGCGTCACAAGCTGCAACAAATACGGAGCAGAAATGAACAAAGAAAAGGGGTATGCTGATTGGTAAATTTAGCTTCAAAGCCTTGGCAGAACAAGACCACAGTTATTTGTATCTACTGTCACTGTGATTGGAATTGTCACAGACTACATCGACTTGCCAGAGAAGCGAGAAGGTACTGAATCACTGCCGACACCCATACGAAGGCACCTTGGCACACGAGGGTCCCAACCAATGAGTGAATTTTTTTAGATGCTGATTCTTTCCCTGAACTGCGAGCCAAAATGTGTGTGTTGACTGCTGCTTTTTCGCATTGTTTTGTGCTCCAGCTCTTTGTGTTTGTCAATCATTGGGTCTTTATGAGCTTAAAACAAGGGATTTAAGTGCCTATACAATGTGCTTGGCGAAGGATGAAATGAGAAGCACAGGCAATTGCTGATAATAGCGAAAAGACGACTTCATTACCTCAGTGTCCACTTCTACAGTCTACAGTCTACAAGAGCTTTTTTCCTAGCTGGGGTGCTAAGACGCTGACTGCAGCTCGAGAGTTAGTATGTAAATATCTCTTCCATAAAGACACATGACCTAATTATCTTGCCACCATGAAAGTTGCTTTGGAAGAAATAAGCTGCTGACTGGTGCATGGCTCTTTTTTTTTTTTTTTTTTTTAAATGAAGGTGACAACACGGATGTCAAATGGTGAAATTAGCTTCAGTGATATGTGTGTGTATTAGCAGCGAGTGGGGTGTTGGATTCCACTCAAGACATGATTCATTCTGGGGGACATAAATTATGCTGTTCACAGAGAAATAAGTATTTCACTGTTGATGACGAACAGGTCAGAATTTCTAGCGATTACAAAACTGGCTGTTTGTCTAGGCTGTCTGTCACAGCATGAAGAAAGCCCCCCCCCCTTTCTTGTGCTTGATTTACTGTCACGTGACTGGCAAGCCACATGTCAGGCAAGCCCTGACATTCCACAGAGAGAGCAGGAGGATGGCAGAAAGAAAGAGTATTTGGACCAACATCCAAAGGAACTTTCACTCATTCATTTTCTACCGCTTATCCTCACAAGTGTCGCAGACATGCTGGAGCCTATCCCAGCTGACTTCGGGAGAGACGTGGGGTACACCCTGGACTGGTTGCCAGCCAATCACAGGACACATATAGACAAACAACAATTCACACTCACATTCATACCTATGGACAATTTGGAGTCGCTAATTAACCTAGCATGTTTTTTGAAGGTGGGACGAAACCGGAAAAAATCCACGCACACACAGGGAGAACATGCAAACTCAAAGTGGAATCGAACTCGGGTCTCCTAGCTGAGTAGCCTGTGCGTTAACCACTAGAGTACCGTGCAGCCATCCAAAGAATCCCATTTTCATCGTGACTGAACATGTTTTTGCTAGCATTTTGTCATTGAATGCACCTTTTATCTGTTAGTGCATTCATGGTGGTGTCTGTGTTATGACTACAAGTGGAGAGAGCGCGAGGCTAATTTCCACCCGGCTAAGGGTCCTAAAGGACTAAAGTAGCTTTTGACCTGATAAGCTCATTAGCATTCCTCACTAATTACAACGGGACCCGGAACGCTTTTTGGCCCGCCACTAGATGAAAGCAACAGGTCCCAAGTGTGTCAGTCCATCTGGGAGGGAGCAAAAAGTGAAAGGATAAACAAAAAAATAAACTATAGTGACAAAAAGTGGAGCAAAATACTTTTAGTCAGTCCCAATGGGAACGATCTGTTTTGTGTGTCTGTAGCTTTAATGCTAATGAGGAGTGTTGTCCATGTCTGTCGAAGCACAAAGCACTGTAATTCTTATCCAAGGTAATAGATGACATATGTCCGATTACTTGTTTTGGTGGAATCCAGCAAACTCTAACAAGTACCTACATTCGGTGGAGGTAATTAATCGTGGTAGAACGTTGTTTGTGATTTGTAAGGCTAAAGTGGGTAGTGGGTCCTGATATGTCACAGTCTCGCTGGCAACCAATCCCTCACCCACGCACACACACACACATATATGCACGCATACACACACCTGTATGGTGTTTGCATCCCAGCTCAGATTAAATCAGAAGGCAGCACAAAAAAAAATGCGTGGCAGGGTCGTTACTTGAGGAAAAAAAATGAGCAGGCTCTTTTTCTTCTCTGTGACATCACCCCTCCTCCACCTTGTGTTTGCATCATATTTATCTTTGTGTGTTATTTCTGTTGTAATGTATGATAACTGCTCGCTTGCTTCATGTCTGCTGTGTGTGTGCGCGTGTGTGTGTGTGTGCAGGCTGGAAAGCTCTGACCACTGAACCTCCTCTGCAACCTCTGCTATTCTCCTCCATTTGCTATTTCCTCCTTCACACCAGTGAAAGGTAAAGGGAATTTATGTGAGCGAGACAGTTTGCTCTGTGTCAACATGAAGCATCCCCTCTAATCCCGCTGAATACTCTCAGAGGCTTCAAATCTTAAAAAAAAAAACAGGAGACAAAAATCTCACTCGTTCACCCTACACGGCTCACACGGTTCGCCTGTGCAGATTTCATGAAATGCTTCTAAAAGGGGTGTCCAAACTTTTTCCAGCGAGGGCCACGTTGTGGAAAAAGGATATTTTCTTAGGGAACACATGTACTGTAGATATGAAAATGTATATACTGTATATTCCATGAAAACGGGCATCTCAACTCTGTCATATAATGTAGGTGAAATATTTAGCCTTTTGCTTTTTTCCCCCAGTTTATGCTGTTTTGAAATTTTAAATGTTCCAAATATTTAAACTTTCTTCTTAAATAATATTTGTAAATGTTGTTCTTGTATGACTTTATTCACATAGTCATATCACATAAGTCATTCATTCATTCATTTTCTACCGCTTTTCCTCACGAGGGTTGCGGAAGGTGCTGGAGCCTATCCCAGCTGTCTTCCGGCGAGAGGCGGGGTACACCCTGGACTGGTCGCCAGCCAATCACAGGGCACATATAGACAAACAACCATTCACACTCACATTCATACCTATGGACAATTTGGAGTCGCCAATTAACCTAGCATGTTTTTGGAATGTGGGAGGAAACCGGAGTACCCGGAGAAAACCACGAGTACTCACGGGGAGAACATGCAAACTCCACACAGAGAATTTAACCCATGGTCTTCCCGAACTCCTGGCTGTGTGGCCAACATGATAACCACTCGACCACCGTTTGCCGTTTGGCCTTAATATAAACATATATGTTGCTTTTATCAGTGATTAGCTAATGCTTTAAAAAGTAATAAATATATAAAAATAAAAATTACATTAAATATTTTAACAAATAAAAATAAATGATAGTTGTACAATAGTTGTTATAATAATAAATAATATAACAGGAATATAATATAATAACTATTTGATGAAGTAATAAGCTATTTGATGGTTTACGTTATGTGAGGGACATCAATCAATATAAACTTTGGGGTTGTAAACACGTTCCTAATATAATAATTATATAATAATAATATAATATAATAATAAATAATGGTTGTTATGCATTAAATTATATACCATATGTAATATAATAATATAAAAATAGAACAATAAGATGGCAGAGGGTGGAATTGAACCGTGGTCTCCTAGCTGTGTCTGCGCGCTAACCACTCCACATAAGTCACATTATTATTATTATTATTCAGACAATAATTTTGGGGTAATTTTGCCCATTATTCACAATCCTTATATAAGATATGAATACATATCTCTTTGTTTTTTCTGTGTGTTTTAAAGATATAAAACATATATGAAGCAATAGTTCAGTAGCACCTATGTGGCCTGCAAAGCCCGCTATTAAAACACCTGAAAAAACTTGTTATGGTTTTATATATATGCTGTGAGCATGTAGCAACAGGTATATTCATGATAATGTAATATAGTATTTAGAGTATTTCGGATATTCTAAGCATTACCAGAACTTCCTTGCTCGGAGCGCTGATTTGTCATAGCAACGTTGTCTAACAAGAATGAGCGACTCGATGGATGGGTGGGTGGTTAGACTGGAATTCATTCCGAAAGATTCTGAAAAAAAAATCAACTTCCTCTTTGGGTTTGGTGCGAGCAGAAAACATTTTAGGGGATCAAAGTGTCGAACGCTCCTCAGGCCTTGGCACCAGCTATCATCCTCGCTGCCCATTTCTTCACACCCTCACACAGACACACACAAGCAGATGCTACACCTCCAGGGACTTTTACTTCACTGAAGTCTCCCAAACATCCCGCCTGCTCCCGTAACGCCATCAGGCTCCGAGATAAGGCCGACAGTCGGGCGAAGCCCCTTCAGCTCTTGTCTCCTGAGCATAAGCGTGGTGGTTGGTATCAGCTGAAACCACAGCAGCCACATCCCTTTCCTCTATCGCACATCCCCTAGGTGCTCTTTGACAGAAATAATTGAGGCGGGGAGGTGGTGGGAGGTTAATGAAGCGCTCCCAACACACGGCTGACCTTTCCCCAGCCTCTGTGCACATCATCTCAGCAGCAACACTTTTTTTTTTGGTGTTATGCAGGCAGGGGGTGGTGGGGTGGGGTGGGGGGGACATTCTTAAATGAAAGCCTTTAAATAATTTATCTAACTATAGTTCCCGCCAGGCCCTTCATTAAAGATTGGCCGTGACATTTCCCCCTCCCACTCACGCTCGCCACATCAAATCCAGTCAGAGAATATCACTGTCGATTTTTCTCGCCTTTGTCTCTTGCCCGCTGTCGACTCTGTCTGACATTAGACGCATTAAAGATTGAAATCTGCACACGCTGTGATGAAAATGACAGGTGGGTGCTGTGATTTCTAGGAAAGTGAGCTTATTCCGTCTTTAAATGAGTTGCAGACGAACCGACAGTCAGCTAATCGTTTTATCAGGAAATTGTAATCCTTCCATGAGACATCCTCCAACATAGTTGTGATGATTCCCCATGGTAGTAGTAGTTTTCCGATGAAACATTATGTTTTGGAATATGTCATAAACAAAGTACACATCATGTATCTTTTGGGCCAAATCGGAGTATCGAACAACCACAATTGTGAATGCAGCCGGAATAAGACAGAACAAGATGGTTCACCCTGAGAAAGTAAAAAGGAATCGAACTCCATCCACCCGCCCACCCACCAACCCCACCCACCCATCCATCCATCCATCCAAAAACCCCACCCACCCACCCATCCATCCATACATCCACCCATCCATCCATCACTGCTTATCCTCACTGTCTTCGGGTGAGAGGCGGGGTACACCCTGGACTGGTTGCCAGCCAATCACAGGGCACATATAGACAAACAACCATTCACACTCACATTCATACCTATGGACAATTTGGAGTCGCCAATTAACCTAGCATGTTTTTGGAATGTGGGAGGAAACCGGAGTACCCAGAGAAAACCCACGCATGCACGGGGAGAACATGCAGAGGGTGGAATTTCTAGCTGTGAGGCCTGTGCCCTAATCACTTGTGCGCTGTGCAGCCCCTCACAATATTGTGGTTCAATTATCACTCCCTCGTTGTGTTGCGTTTTTTTCAGTAAGAATTTAATTAATAAATGATCACTGTTTTGTGGTCGACTACGGTGTATTATTAGTCAAAACATATTGACCTACAAGTGATATGTAGTAACTAGGCGGCATCAAGGAGTCACATCATTGATGAGACATTACCTCACATTACATTACCTTGAAGGAATAATTGTAGTTCCAGCTAGTTGCTGGGGACAGTTAAGTAAAGAGTTTGGCTTCTCAAAACAATATGCGTTCAAAAGCATAATACATTTGTATCACAAAAATGCACACTAGAAAAATCCGACCTCACAAATCAATTTTTCTGCCGTCGTATCACTTCAAGCTCCCACCTGTCCATTGTTACGTACATTTGCTTTATTGGTTTCACAGTGTTTACTGCTGGGGCAGTAAGTAAACATGTCTGACTACAAAACAAGTAATGACAACATTACTTTTAAAATATCTTTAAGAACCGGAATTCACGGATGCCAAACTTCGTCAGATGTAGTTTGGTGCTAGTGCCATAGAGTTCAGTGCTAATGAATCGGTACAAATTAGCTTACATGTGGTACTGGAACAGCAGAACTCTTAAAAACACGTCTCATCCTCTGACCTGGGCGTGTAGGAACGCAAACGTCCTCGCAAAAGTGTGCACTGCACAGACGAAACTCTGGTTTCCACAATAGCCAATGGCAAATAGCCAAAGTTGTCGAATAGCAATGTCTGTGACAGGAAAACCATGGAATTTATTGGGCAACACTTCCTTGTTGTCGCAGCTCGGATATTTACAACTACATACTATTTTTTACACTGTGAAAAACACACACAACAATGGACAGGCGGGAGCGTGAAGTGATACGACGGCAGAGATAATAATGCAGAGCGATTTTTGAGTTCTTTTTTTTTTCTAGTATGCATTTTTGTGATACAAATGTATTATGCGTTTGAACGCATATTGTTTTGAGAAGCCAAACTCTTTACTCAACTGTCCCTAGCAACTAGCTGGAACTACTTTCCTCAGCACTGAACAGGACACGATGGACTTCACCGCTTATGGGGTTGTCATACAACTTCATGTCAAAAAATCCGAACTATCCCTTTAAGACTGCATGAAGCCAGCCATGGCATGACTGACATAAGAGTGAAAAAAAACAATTATTAGCAGTAATGTTATTAGTTACAATTCCTGAGAAGTAGAACAAATTATTCATTGGTGGCCACCAAAACATCATATCGCACTCTGCAAAACGTTCCGAAAAGCCATGTTCAGGTTGTCAATATGCTGGAATTAACAATATCAACCACAGACATTTTGTAACGTTACAAAACAACCAAAATGAAAAAGAGCATTTATATTACAAATATTACTGAATGAGAAGCCGTGACTGTTAAGAATGCCTTCTTAGAAAGACATGAAATGCCTTCAAAGGCTCAAAATTCAAATATTAGTTGGTAAAAAATAACAAGATTCTTTGTCGATTTTTTGCAAAAAGCAATCCCAACACAAGTATTATTGCTATTATGAATGAATTTATTCGAGCGTTCTTTGACCTTCAACATGTTTTCTGCGATGTAACAATAAATGAAGAGGTATGAGCGGACTCATTGTCCCAGAAAAGCATTAACTGATTAATTGTCTGCTTCCTCCTGGGTTAAGGGCCACTTGTCAGCCCCCCTTGAGCTTGTAAGAAACAAGAAAAGGCGAGACCAAGTGAGAAAAAGAAGTAGAATAAGAGGTTGTACTGTGATCTGACTGAAATTCCGTGAAATTCCTCCCATTCTACAAAGCGTGCATGTCAAGACCGTGCAATGCAGGAAAGAGCAAGCTGCTTCTGCGCTGTACATGTGGAGGTGGTGTTATTTTATCTCAATCGGTTCTATTCTACGGCTAAGTGTGCATTAATATAGGCAGCCGCATCAAAGAGACGACTAATCAGGCTGACGCAAAGAGGTGTCACACCGTGTCAATCCTTCTGGGCCTGATGCCCGTCTCTCAGGGAGACCACCTCATCAGATCTGACCTCAAATAACCTACCAAGTCAATGCATGCAATCAATTCCCCGTAGTCTCATGGGAAATTGTCACTTTCTTGAACACTGCTGTGGTAAATATGTCATTTCCGGCAAGTTAAATGTATGTACATGAAGTACATTTACAGTACATACTGTAAAGGCCAAAATCTAAATATCCCTCAATGAGCTTGAAAAATGTCCAAGTAAAAAGTATTGGTATCATAATCAGCAATACCGTCCTGTATTAACTTGGTATCCGAAATCTGTAGTATCATCCACCCCTACTAAATGCTATATTTTACGACACACACCTTCTCCATCCATCCATCAATTTTAGTTCGCTTATTCCACCCAGTCCAGGTCGCAGGGGCAGAAGTCCAGACTTCCTGGTGCCAAGCCACCTCTTCCAATTCGACTAGGAGGACACCAAGGCATTCCCAGGTCAGCTGTGAGACATAATCTCTCCAGCAAGACCTAGGTCTTCCCTGGGGCCTTCTCCCTGGGCATGCCTGGAACATGGAGGCATCCGGGAGGCTAAATGCTCGAGCGCCTCAACTGGTTCCTCTTACTGTGAAGGAGCAGCCGCTTTACTCTGAGCCTCTCTGCACTCCTCACTCTTTTTCTTAGAGTGAGTCCAGCCACCCTACGAAGGACACTCATGGAACATGAGAGTAGATCCACCTGTAAATTGAGAGCTTTGTCTTCCGGCTCAGCTCTGTCTTCATCATGATGGTCCGAGACTGCATTACTGCAGACGCTGCGCCGATCTGCCTGTCGACCTCACACTCTAACCTCCACTCACTTGTGAACAAGACCCTGAGAGACCCCATCACCTGGGGAAGGACCTCATTCCTAACCCAGAGGTTGCAATCCACCCTTTTCTGACTGAGAACCATGGCCTTGGATTTGGAGGTGCAGAGTCTCATCCCAGAAGCTTCACACTCAGATGCAAAGTGCCCCAGTAAACACTGAAGGTCACTGAGGCCATCAGGACCACATCGTCTGAGAGAGAAACCACAGTGTGGATTGTTTACAGTGTGGAAGAAAGCCTGTTGACCTCAACTGAGGATGTAGTCGGACGGTGGAAGGAATACTTTGAGGCCCTCCTCAATCCCACTGACAAACCTGCCAGAGAAGAAGCAGAGTCTAAGGACATGAACGCGGACAGTTTCATCACCAGGGCTGGGGTAACTAGGGTAGACAAACACACTACAAAGTTTTAGTAATTAAAGTCCATTATTTTTGGACATATGGGAAAGAAACCTTTTTGCGACCCCCGATTTGAAATACCAGATATACTGATCATATTTATTCATTTATCTGTACTGGACAGACTGAACTTGAAACTGAAACCAGTAAAATACAACAAAATGGAAAGCATACAAGTGTATTCAGGAGTCAAATTGCATTGTGGGTACTATCAAATTGTACATGTTGGAAGGTCTGTATTGAAATGAAAGCCTCTAGCGCCCCCCTGACATTTCCCCAGGGGGCCCGCCCGACTTTTTGAGAAGCACTGATTTAGTGGAAGTCATGGAGAAAAAGTACTTGTCTGTGTAGCATTATAGAATGTGCGACAGGACGTGGGGTTGCTAATTGCTAATTAGTGGCTCTATCGGAGTGTGTTAAACACTGGTAATCTGGCAAAATTTTGAGAAACTTGAAGTAAACTTTTTTCTTGAGAAACTTCGAACTGTCCAGTCTCTACTTCCGGATCGGATTCGGATCCAACACTTATGGCTTTATGTTAAAAGCGAACATTTTAAAAAGATAAATCGCAGTTTGTTATCAAGTCCTATGAAGTTGGGTTTGCAGCTAGCAGCACAAATGGGAAGTCTTTCTAAGCACACGGGAGTGGGCATGCGGAGCAAAGTGGGCATGCCTGGAGGCAGGCCGTGTGTGGAATATATTAAAACAGACATTTTCGCAGGAAGCACGATATCCAAAGAAATACAGCTGAATAGGTGCAGATTCTGAAAGAACTAGAAAGCTTTGTGTGCTGGTTATTGTGTGTAGCAGCTCTATAGGAGTCCACAACTCAATACAAAGGGCTAAAAAAATGAGCATAATAGGTCCCCTTTAAAAACTGTGATCAATCTGCTGATAAAAGTAAGCCAATATGCTTATTTTACCAGAACACTTTTGCATTTATTTCTAGTCTTCTCACATTATTAACGGGAAACTTGAATGAAAAGAAGGTTTATCCACGCATCTGCTGCCTTCTGAAGTCCAGATGCCCGAAGAGATCAAATATCAGTGTGCATAACGCACGGTTTGAAGTGCGTTGAAAAACTTGTCACACGTCACACATCATATGGAATCCAACGTAGCCATGCATACAACTAAAGTTCCTCATGCGCTAAAAGTGCTACATCGTATCATCACTACGTCTCCTGTATATTTTGTGATTAGAGAAAAACAGGAACACACACAGCACCAAACAAAACACACATTTATATCAAACCATCATTATTTCCTCAGAAAGCTAGTTTAATTATGCATGTCAACCCAGGGACGATATATTTCGTTTTGACGTGCTGAGAGATGATTTAGATGCTCAAAATAAGAAAAAAAATCAGTGAAAATGAATCTTGATGTTTTTGGGTCAATTTCACATCCATGGCTATTACTTGCATGGTGGAGCCTATTTCTAGCAGTGGTGGCAGTAATTAGAGTGGGTGATAACGGACACAGTTAATTGCTGTAATCAAGATGATGAAGTGAAGTTTTTTTTTTTTTTTTTAGAACAACTGCCCACTAAGATAAAAGAATTTACCATCATATGTGATGCAACTTTGGGACAGGCTGTATCATACTAGTGATAGCACAGTTCGGAGGCAGGATGCGGTATTGCAATACTGCCTGGGTGCTCAGTGTACGATCCAAATTACAGAAGAGAAACTTCCAGCTGCAGCATGGCTCCCACAAGAAGAGCTGGACATGTATTTGCATTGAAATGAACTGTCTCACACTTGTATACCAGGGGGAATTGTGGGTAAAAGTGCTTGCTGGTATGTGCGTCGACCTCGGTGGATTGTACATGATGGTGGAAGACTCTTCAATCTCAACAGTCACACTCTGGACTCGCTCAGGGTCTCCTTACACATATTGTACATTTTCTGACTATATGAAATGATTTGCTGTGGGGCTTTCCAATCTCCTACGTGATCCACTGGCTGGTACGTTTTATGGCATTATAAATCCATACAGTGGAAGGAAATCTATAACGTGCAAATTTAACATCACAATATAGATTACACAGACAGATCTAGCAGAATGTATGTTATGTTCCATATGCTTGCTATAGTGGATCTAAATTACAGAAGAGGAAATAATGTAACACAAACTGGAGACCGCTTGAGATTTATAGACCAGTACACAGCATCTTGCTATAGAAGGTTTAGCACAGCTTGGAGTGTATTTCAACCCCCCTAGAGGAGAATGACAATTTTTTTCTTGTGAAATTCCTATGTGTACTTTTCAGAATACGGTTGTTCATAAGAAGACATATATTATTCAATAGGAGACTGAGGGCAGTTGCAGCAAAATGGGGATGGCGGACTATGAAACTGTACGGGACTCCAGTATTTCCAGTGGACTACAAAAATGCAAGGGACATTTACTTCTCAATATGTGACCACTGGTCAAGAGACATTTTATTCAGAAGGAGACCCAGGGCAGCTGCAGCAAAGCGGATACTGCGGGTTAGAAAATTGCAAACAACTCCAAAGATTGAGGACAGAAATACAACTGATCACTGTATTCAGTGGAGACTGCGGAGTACAAAACTGCAAGAGATTCCTGTATCCGCCAGGAGACTGAGGGCAAATGGATTGCTGCAGTAAAGTAAAGAATGTTGAGTATAAAACTTCTAGGAACGAGACATAGTTTATCTGAGAGGAGACTGGGGGTAGTTGCATAAACTGCAAGAGACTTCCCTTTGTATTATACTCCACAGTCTCCACTTTGCTGCACCTGCCCTGAGTCTCCTCTTCGATAAAATGTGTCTTCTTATCAGCAGTGACAGTCACAATGGAAATACAAAAGTTTTATAATCCACAGTCTTCGCTGCATCTGCCCTCAGTCTCCTCCTGAATAAAATGTTTCAGGACCAACAGCCATGTGTCAAGAAGTAAATCCCTTGCAGTTTTATAGTCCACAGTCTCCCGTTTATTGCAGCAATGTGTTTTCTTCTGCCCCTGAATGTCATCGCTCTGCCCACAGTCTCCTCCCATTCACTAGGCTCTCCAGTCTAAAAAGAGTCATTGGCCATGGTGACACAAGATCCATCCCATATGGCTCAACAAAACTTGAGACGTGGCTGACGAATCAGACATTTGGCAGCAAGCTAAGTGGAGCCTCCCTGTGCAAAGCATTATCTATGGATCACGGCGTGTCTCCACTGAGTGCTCCACTTCTTATAGGTAATCAATAGGCAAGCTGGCTCCTGATGGCTCTCACTCATTACAACTCTTTAATAAAAGCCCACCCTGCGGTGACTGAATAAATACACACGCACACACACACACACACACACACATGGGCAACTAAATCTCTGTTTACATTCACACATGTTGGTCTTTGGTGGCGTTTGCAAGTATGTAGCTCAATAGCTATCATTTATTTCTGATGCAATAACATTATTCATTCATCCATAACCACTCAGACACGTCGGGTTGATGAGGAGCCGTTGCGATCGATACGTGCATCAGCTTTTTGATCGAATGTTGTTGGCTTGAAAATATCAGGAGGGTTTCGAGCAAAGGTGACGTGCTCTTAAACGCTGCAATCAATGAGCTGAAGCTTGCATTTAAAAGCAACTCAACTACCTCAAGTCCAGAATGTCTTTCTTGGAGTTAGCTAATTGCTGGGAATTTATGTATTATGTATTTATGTATTAATTATGATGAATTGATTCTAGTAAAAATAACACATTTAATTGCATCTTTCTATTTCTGTACTCCCGGCGACGCATTTCCTTGTTCCTGGCAGGCGGCTAACACAGATGTGCCAGATACGTCGAGTGATGCACTGGAATATTAGACTAACAACAACACTTCTGGAACAAAGACTTTGTTTACAGTCACCTCATTGCAAAGTGTGTTGCAGTGAGTATGATGCTCATGTTAGCAGGCTGTGTTGCCATGCCAACATAAGTAAACAAAGTATATTTTGTATGCTAACATTTAATATTTACAGTATATTGCTCATTTTAAGCATTACCAGAACATTTTGGGTACACTGATTTCACAGAGTACATAGCAACTAACGTTATTTAATGCTAGGAGTCTGGTGCCAGTTCGTGCTATGTGATTGCCGCGTAGTGGCTCGCTGTGGCACCAATTGGCGCCGGCCTAGTGGACTCCTAGCATCATTGGTGCAACTTGGCTCGTGCCATTACATTCCAGTGGATTCCAATAGGTGGATTGTTTGCAACATTTGGTTCCACTTGGTGGACACTTTGCGGCGATTGCTTGATGCAAGTGGTGCGATGAAGATTTTAAACATTTGGAAAAAAAATTTGCCGCCGTTACGGGCCACCGTGAGCTAGTTGGAAGGCAGTTTGAGCCACTGCACGCCAGTAGGCACCTTATTGGTGACACTAGGCGCCATAGCATATTGCATTGGCGTAAACTGGCACCAACTGGCACAAACTGGCCCAGTGGACTCTTAACACAGGTCAACAACAATTGCATAGAGAGCATGTTATGTTTGTTATCACTAATCATGGCAGACTGACGTCTACTTTGGGACAAATCAGGATTCGGAACCTTATCTTTTTGAGCCTGAATATGAGCTCCAGGTTTTAGAAAAGCACCGGGCAAAAAGAGAGGGTGAAACATAGGCGCAAACGGGGGCCGAGAAAGTCAACAGAAATGGATGAATGGATGTTCTGCTGCACTGACTGGCACAGCGTGTTACTTACCATCAATGGAAAGGCTTTGTGTATCTTGCAAAGAGGGACACTGCTCCAAGAGACTGCATCACAATGAACAAATTGTTAGCGCTACCAAACCCTACAGAGGTAGAAACTCTTTTCAACCTATTTGAAACTTTTATCAGTGAAAATGGATGGAATCGACATTGGCCGATCCCGTCCGCTCTCGCTGGACTTCCTGTCTTTGTGAAAGTGATAGACATTTTGCACCCTGCAAAATGTACCTCAAATATGTCTCACTGGGGTGGTGCATTAATAAGCTATAGATTGGTGTGGCATTTGGGGACGAGTACTTGGCAGGGTGTGGAGAGTTTTTAAATAAAAAAGACATTTTTATGTTCATTACAAAAAAATGGAATGCCAGCCAAATTCATTCATTCATTTATTTCCTACCGCTTTTCCTCACGAGGGTCGCGGGGGTGCTGGAGCCTATCCCAGCTGTCTTCGGGCGAGAGGCAAGGTACACCCTGGACTGGTCGCCAGCCAATCCCAGGGCACATATAGACAAACAACCATTCACACTCACATTCATACCTATGGACAATTTGGAGTCGCCAATTAACCTAGCATGTTTTTGGAATGTGGGAGGAAACCGGAGTACCCGGAGAAAACCCAAGCATGCACGGGAAGAACATGCAAACTCCCCACAGAGATGGCTGAGGGTGGAATTGAAACCTGGTCTCCTAGCTGTGAGGTCTGCGCGCTAACCACTAGGCCGCCGTGCCGCCCACCCAGCCAAATTGATATTGATTCATTCATTCATTTTCTACCGCTTTTTCCTCACGAGGGTCGTGGGGGGTGCTGGAGCCTATCCCAGCTGTCTTCGGGCGAGAGGCGGGGTACACCCTGGACTGGTTGCCAGCCAATCACAGGGCACATATAGACAAACAACCATTCCAAATTGATATTATGAATTTAAAATTCCCCATTCAAATTTGATGCACCCTACTGTATATAGTTCCACTGTGTTCGCTCCTACATTAAAAAAGTTGCTGAAGCTTTGTTGGCGTGTTTTAGATGTTTTTTTTTTTCTACAACTGTACAGATCCCCTGTAAACGTCCCCTGAGACATTTCCCAGTAATGTCACGATGTTTGTTTAGGAAAACATAAATAGGACAACCACCTAGCAACCAATTGCACACTCGGTTGCACCAACAAATAAAATCTACCTGCGTGATTACACATTAACGTTCTGGGAATGTAATTTAATGACTTGTGGCAAGCAGCGTCAGGGCAGTATGTGGTGGCGGCATTGCTTTGTAAGCTTGATGGAAAAGTGGAGGCTGGTGAAGATGTGTAAAAGTAGGGGAATTATCATAAATAGTCAACATGGCGACCGACTGGGGGGTTTAGTGTGTGCCTCAAATGGGGACCAGAGAGTCTAATCTGCAATATTTGCTTTGCTCCACTATCACTACCCTCACAAGTATTGGGACACATATCTATTGTATTACAGTATGTAAAATAGTAAAGACAGATCACCAAAACTGTAAACTACAGCAGTGATTTTCAAACTTTTTTGAGCCACGGCACATTTTTTACATTGGAAAAATCTTGTGGCACACCACTAACCAAAAATGTTACAAAATGTCACCATGACCTCACACGTGCATCAATTAGTCTATGAGAGGAACAAGGTAGGCGTTGCCACACGGACCAATATTACATTGCTATGCCAGTCTTTACACCACAGACACTTGACAGTAGCCACGTTTACATGATGACTTTTTCTCTTTCCGAATGACCTTTCGGGAAACAATGGTATCCATAGAAAGGAATATTCCAATCTCTTGTTTACATGCGCGTGAAAATCAACCAGAATAGTCAATAGGACATGCCCAGTAAAACGTAAACATCATCATCACGTGATACCGGCTTCCCCGAGTTTTTCTTCCACTTGTTGGAATAACTCCGTATTGCCAGTTTTTCGTCTGTCCAGTCTTGAAATTTAGTTTGAATCAAAAACAAACTTTGCTTATTCCAGTGCTGATTGCTGGCCTCCATTTTTAAAATGAAGAACGTCTGGATCTGCGTGTTACGTCATATCTGAGCATGCGCTGAAAGAACGCACCCGGGATAAATTTAAACAGGAAAAGATCAAATTCAATCTTGCTCATATTTTATAATTAAACTCAGGACATGTTTTATATAGATATATATTTTCTTTTTTAATAAAACTGGACTTGTGATTGGCGTATAGAAGGGTTTAGATTCTGTTCCACAGATGGCGCTAATGCACACGAAAGCTGCTTGCCAACCGCCAATAAACAACAGAAGAAGAAAAACACCACGAAGAAGAAGAACGCACCCTGACAACTTTCCGTTTGAGCAAATACAAGATACCTCAATTGGATTGGTTAAAGGAATATTCCATCCCTGTTCAATTCTTTACGTTTGAGCAAATAAACCAAATGCAATTGGAATATTTGTGTCCATGTATACTATTGACATCATGACTATTGACATAATATTTACAAATGATGATTAATAAATGTTAATTATAAAAAGTGATATTGGATAATTCCTCATGGCACACCTTCGGTTTCTCAAGGTACACTAGTGGTTGAAAATCACTGAACTACAGAATCGACCTTCTTGGTTAAAGACTTTAAAAAGTCATCATTCTGTGTGACATCCACATTGACCAGCACCATAAAACACACACACAAGTGTCTCATATTTCAGTGTGTCCTTGTGACAAAGGGAAATATGTGTTGGCATATACAGTAACGTTCAGTAGCGCCTTCAGGTCACTGAGCTGTGTTGCTAGTCTCAGAAACTATGAAAGGAAATGTCAGTTCTGGTTTCTAAGCATAATGTTATGCAGAGCATATTTTTTTCCGAGACAGATTTGAATGATAAAAGAGATCGCTGATGTTATTGCACAGGGAGCAATACCTAAAGGCGCTGGATAGAATTAGGAAGAACATCATGAGTACTGGATATGAAAGACAGGCTGAGATGTGTTACTCCTCATCCGCACTACTGTAAATGTTTAAATATTTGATGGTAGCAAGCACTTCAAACGTACGGTATCGCCTAAATACAAAACTTCAGTACGGGCATCCAGAGCCAAGATAAGTAAGCCCACATTTGGTCATTTCACAAACTTGCTGGACATTAAAAAGATACTTAATCATTGCGAGTGGTAGCCATATTGACCACAATGAAAGAGAGAATGTGTCTCGTCTTTCAGGCTCACTTCTTCTTTTCCGAGACAGATTTCGACAAGATAACAGCACTGTTGTCGACAGGGAGCGATACCTAAGGGGGCTGGATTGGAATTAGGAAGAAGAGCACAATGCAGGCTAGAAAAGACAGGCAAGGGATGTGTGACTCCTTATCCACACTATAGTTTTAAATATTTGATGGTAGGTGGTGGAGAAGGGGTGACTGAATCTTGGTGGGATTGTGTAAAGTGTCCATCCAGGCAACCACCGGGAGGGCTGAGGGTCGGGATGTTACAAGAGGTGGCACAATGCACCGGGTGAATTATTCATCTCTCCCAGGTCAACAAGAGAGCAGCCTTATGGGTGGTCAGCAGAGGAGAACAAAGAGGGCCGAGGCTTTTAGCACACAGGCTACCTGCCTACCACCAGTGAAAATGGATAGAAGGTAGGCTGCCTTTATGTGGGATGGAATAAAAGAAAGTGAGGCAAGAAAGAAAACACAAAGGCAAAGATGATGTAAGAAGTGGTTTTAGCCAAACCGAGGAACCGACTGTTGAAGCTAAAGAGGCCTAAAGTTTCTACTGCACGGTTTAGAACAGGGGTCTCAAACTCAATTTACTTGGGGGCCACTGGAGCTCGGGTCTGGGTGAGACTGGGCCGCATCAGGTTTTCCAAAAAAAAAAAAAAAACGCATTTATTAAAAATGAAAAAAATTTAAAAACTTTGGCTACCCTACCAAGAGTTAGTACCCCAAGAGAAAAGGTGCTGGAACATGGTACAGAACAAATACTGTCACATAGTCAGGCAATGGAAACACAAGGAACCACTTGATGGAAACAAGCCACTTCTATGGGGCCTCGCTAACAATGCAATGTTATACAAGCCAGTACAGTACAATCTGGCATTGTCTGAAAGCTAGTCTGCACATTCCAATACATTCATTTTAATATGTATAGAGTTTGGACACTAAATGTTCTCTCTCTTGGACGTAGACAAAATGCATGCATTTCAAGAAATGTCATGAAGGGTAGCAGAAATTGACCTTTGCATCACAATTTGCTGGAAAATACAAGGCAGATAATTATAAGCAGCTGGTGTACTACAAGTACTACAAAGCCCTTGGCTGCAATATGTCACTGAAGCTTCATAACATGTTTTGCATTCCCATCTACATTTCTTTCCAGAAGTAACTTACTTATTGCGTGGAAATATGGAGTAATAACTATGAAAGCAATCTTCTCAGCTAAATGTACTGCAAAAAAGGTCAGTAAGGATAATTCATAATGCCGCCTACAGAGAACATACTAACTCCTTATTTCTAAAATCACAAATACTTCAACTTGCTGATATAGTTCATCTTCAAACAGCTAAAATAATACATAAGGCTGAAAATAACCATTACCTAAAAATGTCATCCAATACTTCTCTACAAGAGAGGAGAAATATGATCTCAGGGAAGAACTACATTTGAAACACTTCTATGCTAGGACTACGTTGTGCTAGCCATAGCATTTCAGTATGTGGAATCAAACTATGGAATGGATTGAGTAAGGACCTCAAACAATGCACAACGATGAGCCAATTCAAGAAACAATACAAGCAGTTGATGTTTGCTAAATACAAGGATGAAGAGTCTTGAACCAGTCATGATGTGCTATATATATCACTATATTGATACTTACTATGGTACCCATTATGTCATTGGATGGTCATATCACCTTGTACTTCGGTACCAGGTACATTATTAAAAAAAACAACCTGTAAACTGTATTATGGAAAGCAGGAAGTGAACAAATGTAACAGTTACTGATTGTAAAAGTACCAGATGGAGGGGTAGGATTTAATAATGGTAGGATTTAATAAGCTTTGCTTCTTCCTACTCCTTTTGGACATGTGGAACTGTGAACTGATTACGTGATGCATTCAATTGTAATCTGATGCATGTTCAAATGAAATAAAACCATTACCATTACCGGGACATTGCATCTATAAATCTAATGTATAAACAGATACATAATCTAACCAGCACAGTTCATCTATCAAAATAATGATATTTAGCCACTTTTATCTCAGAAGCAGATCGAGTCCAAACATTTGTAGACTAGTGTTTCCAATGGCATAATTGCAGTATGTTCATTTAATCCTGAAAAAGTCAAACATATCCAATTAAGCTGGTTAAATGCATTTAATGCATTTTTTTTAGTTCATGTGTTTGTATCTCTGGGAATGACTTTGAAAAGGGGGCCTTGTAAATAAGGCTTTTCCGTGTATTATAAATTGTGCTTAGAAGCTGCACTGAATTATGTTTAAAACCTAGATAAAGTCTGCAAAAGGTATTGAGAAAAAATTTCAAAACACGTCTTTTGCTAGTTGAATCAAATCAGTGTGACTCTTTTCTAAAGCACTCAGCATACAACAACATTCCCTAATTTGGTTCTTAATGCCACACATTCCGTTGCTTTCCATTTAGTCATTTAGTGTTTATTACAGATGACTTTTGGAGCTCAAAAAGGCTACCAACCTTTTGTATGTTTTTTTAGGCTTTTCAAGGCTTTAAACAGCTCTAATGTATCCGATCTTGTTGTCACTCAGTATCAATAGATGGAACCATCTGCTGGATGCACAGTGTGCCTCTCAGCAGATTATTGCCTATTGAACAGACAATAACCTGTTTAAGACAGATAGTAAAATGTGTAGCAGTACAGGGGAAAGGAGCATTGGAAGATAAATGCTTAGTACTGTAGGCATTCAAACGCTTTACTCCAATTGACAAATTGGTACAATAAGTCCCCTTTAAAAGCACCCAGTAGATACTTATTGAATTGCTACTGTTTTATTGATTAGGAGCCAAAGCAATATGTGCATGATGCCGTTGTATGAGAACAAGACATGAGTAATGAAGTCATGTTTAGCTGGAGGAAACAGACAGCATCTTGTGAGCAATAATTGATCATTTTCTTACCACATGACTGAGCAAGACTAAACCGGTTTTGGGAGATGACTTTCCTGCACATGTGGAGGATCCACCAGGGAACCCTAATCAGCCCTCTGCTTATGTGACATGTAGACCTTGTGACCCCTAAGTCCTGCTCCGATCATGGGTGGTCCGACATAACAAGGTAGTGTCTGCCTTCCACATGGTACAAAACAATAAACATATGTAGTATGTGATGTAGTAGTATGTGATATGTAGTATGTGCCACAAGAACAGTTTCTTCCCATCTGCTGTCAGCCTCATCAACAAGGCCCGGAACCCCACCTGACACTCTTCACACCCCACCTCTGCCTCATCCTGCCACTTTGACACCTTTACTTTTACTATATGCGTTACATTAACGCCCAGTTTGGACTTTTAGGAAAACAATCAGACTGCACTTCTGGAATAACAAACAAAAAACAGACTGTGTACATATATTTATACTGTTTATTTTGTATATTTTGTATTTTCATTCTTTTTTAATAGATGTGTCTGAACCTACGATACCAAAACAAATTCCTAGTATGTGTTTGATCATACCTGGCAATAAACCCTTTTCTGATTCTGATGTGTGTGATATGATAAATACAACGATGGAGTAGCTCCAGGTAGTAGTGCCCTATGGACCAGATACAAAACTCTTGTCTCGACATATGGGATAACATTCATGGGGATTCACTGTAATGTATGTGCATAAGGGACTTTAGATGGGAATCTGGAGAAAGTCATAATTAAAATGACAGATAGGGTTCAATCCCATCCACTGGCTCGTCTAATGCAGAGATAGGGTTAAGTCCATAGGAGACTCCATGGTTGGGTTTGGGACAGCAGTTATTGTATAAGGGGAGAATACTTTTAAAGTCACCTAAGGGTTCTTTCACAGTACCACAATTTGGACAGTTTTAATCAAACTTTGGTTTCCAACTTCCAAACTCTGGTTTTGCGAGATCACCGGGCCATCAAGAAACAGGTTAAAAAAAACATGTTAAAATCCTCACTCCATTTAATCACACATGCAAAAGTTAACACTGCATACTTTGGAGGTAAAAATATTGATGAACAAAAACATTATGAACAAAATTAAAGATATATCTTAATAAATTACAGCCATTATTCACTCGATTAAGTTACTGTTGCATTTTTGAGGAACTGATCGTCAGTAGTCTCTCAGTAGCCTGTCGACTTTTAAGCTGTGCAAAATTTGGACAATAAAACTATAGGGGCGGATTAACTCATAAACGCATAAATTCAGCTCACGTGATAAGATGGCACGTAAATATACTTATGTAAAAAACTACGATAACAAAATATAGGACTGGGCAAACAGACTTGTTTGTTCAACTGAGTCACAAAACTATGTTATACATACTTTGCATACATGACCAAAGAAATACACAATTTTAACTGTTGGACTTCTTACCACAACTACGTATTGCAGTAGATCATGTTTTAGTACAGCTTCTGAACTTTGATGATAAAAAAAAATGGACACTCGTGGTGAGCAAATGAGTGGCGCTGGAAACACCGACTGCAGCTGGGATTGCAAGGTTTATAGTGTGAACAATGTGTGGTTCCAATCATGGTTTGTGCGCAGTCACCTATATGTGAATGGTAATACACATAATATGGGTATTATTGTGTACAAAATATTTGGCAAAATAAACAAATGCAAACAACTTTTGGCACATTTACATTTATGATTGCAACTGTTTCAGGTCCTGTTGCAAGTGAATTCTGGTGTTTAAGTTTAAATACTGATTGGACCAAAGACACACTGTAGCATTCGAATGATAAATCCTGTGTTTAGAACGATGACAACAAAATTTTTTTTGTCCATTTTTGTGTCAACTTCATTGCTTTATTCACACAAATACTGTGCGAGCAAAACAAATCCAGTTCCGATTGTGTGACGCACATGATCAGCATCTAATACACTATTAAGGAGCACATATGGGACAATGATGAGACCTTCTCATGTCGGCGACAGGCCAGTTTGTGGAGGTGTGGCTGTTTATCAAAGCTGACAAGGCAACCTGGCGCCTTGCTGATCTAAAGCGGGTAGGACAAAAGACTGAACACACACCAGAGCGCTATTGCTACCGCTGCCCGAAGAGATGTCAAACACAATGATGTGAGAGAGGCAGCAGAGGGACTGTACTGCTAGCGACTATGACCTAAGCCAAAACTGATAAATAAATATGCAGACGCGGACATACATTACTGGCATCCAAAGTCACCATGGATGGATGTTAAGAAGTGTCAGAGCAGCCCCAATGGATTTGTGACACAGAGTGTTAGTCTAATGGAGATTATAGCAAATGGAGAGAGGAAAAGCACCCTCTTAAGACTTCCAATTAAGTAATGGAGTACTTCTTGGATCAGAGGGGAAAAGAAGGAGTCCCCCTGAGACTACAGAAATTGAACACCATGGAATGCAGAATTGGACAAAACTTTCAGGAAAAGTATGCTGCACAAGTTGCCCAATGAATAAGAAACAGGGGTTGTGGTGGGAAATGGCTATTAGCAACCCCGCTGCGTACTGAAGTACGAGGTGATATGACCATACAATGGGTACCATAGTAACTGTCAATATATTGACAGTTCTATGGTACGCCTTTAACTGTTGGACTTCTTACCACAACTACGTATTGCAGTAGATCATGTTTTAGTACAGCTTCTGCTTGGACGCCACGGCAGCTGTTGAACTCCGATGATAAAAAAAATGGCCACTCAAGGTGAGCAAATGAGTGACGCTGGAGACACCGACTGCAGCTGGAATTGCAAGGTTTATAGTGTGAACAATGTGTGGTTCCAATCATGGTTTGTGCGCTGATGTGAATGGTAATACATATAATATGGGTATTATTGTGTACAAAATATTTGGCAAAATAAACAAATGCAAACAATAAAAAAGTGCAATATTACAATACAATGACTATGAAGCTGATGTCTACAGCTGTTTGCTTGTGGCCTGTGAATGAGTCAACAAGGACCAATTCAGTAAGACAGTTACTATGGTACCCATTATGTCATTGTACGGTCATATCACCTCGTACTTTGGTACGAGGTACATTATTAAACAAAACAAAACAAAACAAAACAAAAACTTAAACTGTATTATGGAAAGCAGGAAGTGAACAAATGTAACAGTTACTGATTGTAAAAGTACCAGATGGAGGGGTAGGATTTAATAAGCTTTGCTTCTTCCTACTCCTTTTGGACATGTGAAACTGTGAACTGATTATGGGATGCACTCAATTGTAATCTGATGCATGTTCAAATGAAATTAAACCATTACCATTATATGTACACTCTATAATGCTACACAGACAACTGCTTTTGCTCCATGACTTACACAAAATAAACACAGTTAGGACACTGATAAACTGATAAACGGCGTCAGGTTTGATGACTAGTCCAGCTTCATACTGGCCCATATTCACAAAACAGTTCAGTGTGAAATGCCGTTGACAGATTAAAATGCATTTCTTTAACTGGTCGGGAATCAGGAACTCCAATCACTTGTGCCTGATGGTGGCGTCTTTAGGAATTGGAAACAAATTTGTCTTCCTGTGAGCAATTGTTAACAACATAAACACAGAAGCAGAGCTTGGGGAGGGCAGAAAGCATATCTGGCCCACAGCCATGCCCATAAGGAAACACGCTCCTCTGTGACATCACAAAAGAACAGTTTTACCACGCCTTCTGAAACCTAGCATTTTGGACCATCCCAAACTCAGGGTTCACTTCCAAATGCGCAAACCTTATTATCTGAAAATGGCATTGTTTAACACGAGAATACATCATTCTAGCTACATTTTTAGGTCAGAAAAGTGGAAAAAGCATAACAGGTCCCCTTTAAATGATTGTAGGACAGAGTCAATTGCATCCATGGTGGAGAAGGCAGTCTAATCCTGTCTGGCCTTGCGGTAATCGCTTCTCCACTGTGTTGTTTCGCCTTTCTTACTGCTCAGATGCTACCTCAGATCGCATAACATTTGCAGGGGTGGACTTGTGTCATCTTGCTGGAAATTACATAACAACAACCACATTAGCTGAATACTTTGAATAAGGTCACATTTTACTCAACACACTCACTGAACATCCCATGTATGTTCAAGTCATCAGACTGAAGTCCAAGTCAAATCTCAAGTCATTAACATCAAACTCAAGACGAGTCCAAAGTAACCAAAATTGTGACTCAAGTCTGGCTTGAGTTCGAGTTGCGTGACTGGAGCCCTCACCTCAGAAGGTCAAAAGCCGTCGGGTTAATTTTGCCACACCGGGGCCTTCTGCACAGATAACTGATTCTACAATGAGGATCGTGTGTCAGACCTGCAATATGTCACATTTACCCACCTTTGCAATAATTTACAAAGAATATTCACGCAACGACAACCGCTGTCAGCACAAGACGGTAGAAGTGTGTCTACTCCTTTTCCAACATTGCGGAATACCCTAATACTGGTTTTGTTCCGCCTTTGTTACAGCTCACTACATTCAGTGTCGGTGCTGTTTATACAGAAAAGACCAGGAATAGCATCTTTTACACAGAAATCATTGACTCACATCTGCAAGATAGAAAAGGCAGATCTTGTGGCAACTCAGCTTTGTCTCAACATTCCCGATTGTGCCTTTTGGACAAAAAAAAATGGAAAAATGCCAAGTTTTACAGATTTTTGTGAAAGGGGTTAACAATTGTGTGTTTGGGCAGTCAAAGCCTCGCCTTAACCGACTTCATTTCTTTCTAAATAAATTGTGAAAAAGAGCAGCAAGGAAAATGCCAACGACACACATTGCAAATTTAAGAAAAAAAAACCCCATAAATCCAACAGTCACTGTCTCGACTCTGTTTACCATTTTGCAGCGAGTTTAAGCCATTTAATTGCACTGCTGGCCTGCCTCCACGTACTGCAGCAAGCAATCAAAGTAGTGCTTTGTTGCGCTTTCAAGCCAGCCAGCACGGAGACACCGAATTCTATTTCATTTCAAGTCGGCTGCAAGCCCGGGGGGGCTTTGCTCCTCTATTGCAATCCACTTTTTTTTTAAACGAGCGTGGATGTACAAATTAATGAAGAAAAAAAAAACAAAAAAACAGCCAAGTAAAAGAATTGCTGAAAGTAATTATATAACCTGACTAACAAACATGTTGTTTTAGCGTGTGTGAGGTGTGGAAAGGACAAATGAGGCACGTTCAGTGTAGTCTGCAGCGTTTAAGAGGGTCACCGGAGCGAGTGTGTGATGTGTGCATTTGTTGAGTGCGCTCCTGCACAGGCGCACAGATTATGCATGAATCTGGCCGCTTATCAGCTGACCTTTAAATTGAAGCAGCGGAGCGACGGCGGAGGCCCGGGGGCCGCCGCTGTTACCTGATTGGCCTGGGCCTCAGACTCTGCTGACAAAAGAAATTAACAGAGCAAGTAGGTGTGCATGGCTGCCAGGCAGGAAGAGTGACTGAGGGGAGATAGCGGGGAAGTTGGGGAAGGGATTGATACCAAAATATATTTCTCTTCTTAAAGCTTCAGTAGAGAAGTCATTATGTGCCGCCAAGCATGCTGAAGTATTACCTGGATTTCATCTCTTGCTAGCCGTCTCTTCTCTTTTGTCTCTCGGGTTTCTGTGTTTTAATAGCGGCGGCAGTGGAATCGGTGGGGGGTCAGGGGGGGGTTTCTTGGCAAGCTGTGATTGCTTGATAGATAGATATCTCCTATTGGCGAGGGCGAGGTGGAAGAGGAGACGGGGCTGAGGATGAGGTGTGTGTTCTGTCATCCTCAGGGAAGGGGGTCTGTGCGTGCCTGTGGAGGATGATGGATTACATGGGGGCCACTGCTTTCTGTGTGTGTTTTGTCTATACATATATGTATATATATATATATATATTAGGGTGCATCAAATTTTAATGGGAAATTTTAAATTCATAATATCAATTTGGCTGGCATTCAATTTTTTTTCTAATGAACATAAAAATGATGGGGGGGGAGTGACGTGGCACTATGTGCCATGCGCATACACCCCTCCCTCACTTAGAAATGCAAAAAGGTTTGTGGCAGCAAATAAGTGCTAATTAACATAATAACATTTAGCTTCTTTAGCTAACTTTTAGGAAATATACCTTTAGGGTTACTATGGAGCAGGTTGGAGCCCAACCTACATGAACCACCTGCTCAGCAATTTAAGCATCCAACCACCCATCCATCCATCCATGCAACCGTGGTGGGGCGTGACGTCAACTGTGTGTCATGCGCATTAGGGTGCATCAAATTTGAATGGGAAATTTTGAATTCATAATATCAATTTGGCTGGCATTCCATTTTTTTCTAATGAACATAAAAATTTTGCAAAGTTTTGAGGAAATCCTTTGAAATTTAGGGGTGCCACCTCACACATAAACCTGTGTAAAATTTCAGAAAATGTACAATTTCTAGTCTAATTGCCAGTACCACTCTCAATAAATATGAGGCATCAGCAATACTGTCTACTCTATATTACTGTTGTTGATGTTATGCTTGCTCAGCTATTAGCTAACTGTCATTAGCAAATTGTAGCTAGCTAATGTTAGCTACAGTCGAGGCAATGAGTGTTAAATACTTATAAATATGACTACAAATCATTCAAATTACAAAGACAAAACCACAAATTTGCTAGTAATATGTAATAGGAGTATAAATAGCAACAAAAACATAAAGATCACCCCAGAGTTCTTGAGCTGCAGTCTTTGCTGACCTCAAATCTCCATGGCGACCATTGAACTGTTCACCACTTTATTCCACAAAAAATTCCATCCAAAAATATTTTGTATGTGTTGTTTCTACATATATTGGAACACTTTTAGTACCCAGCCATATCAAAATTCAATAATTGTGTTTTTTAATGCACCCTAATATATACTTATATGTATGTATATGATATATGGTGTGTGTGTGTTTGCAGCCTGTTTGCAGCCTGTTTGTCCACATGAAAACAAATGAAGCATGCTAGTGAATTCATTTTTCACAATGGCAGCTGGTAAAGGTCATTAAATAAAGCAAATGTTTTCTAATGGGAATCTTCAAGTCCCATAGTTGGGAAAGTTCCTCGACCAGACTGGAAGACAACCCTGAATATAAAACAATATCAAACACAATGAAGACAGCCATTGAGATACTTTTGGTTTGGTGACTGCATCTCTTAAGGTTAGTGATGTGTGTGTGTGACAGGAGGAAAAGCAATAACTGGCTTGGGGAGTTGTTCGCCATCACATGTTGGTTTGCAGGTATAAATCTCTAAACCATGAATGCAAGTCATATATTACAATATATTACCTGTTGAATATGACCTGCAAACCACGGCCATCTCTGTGTAGAGTTTGCATGTTCTCCCCGTGCATGCGTGGGTTTTCTCCGGGTACTCCGGTTTCCTCCCACATTCCAAAAACATGCTAGGTTAATTGGAGACTCCAAATTGTCCATAGGTATGAATGTGAGCGTGAATGGTTGTTTGTCTATATGTGCCCTGTGATTGGCTGGCAACCAGTCCAGGGTCTACACCGCCTCTCGCACGAAGACAGCTGGGATAGGTTCCAGCACCCCCGTGACCCTGGTGAGGAAAAGCGGTAGAAAATGAATGAATGAATGAATATGATCTGTCAGAATCAGAATCCTGATTCTGTTCATTACTTTTATGGACGGATTTTTTTGGCACAGCCATGGCCTGGGGGCAATCTGGTTTGGTGACAGATGAGGTGGCCAGGGCATCAAGTCAGGATGCCCCCCAGACGACTCCCTGGGGAGGTGTTCGGGACACATTCGACAGGTGTTGGGGAAGACCCATGACACGTTGAAGAGACTATGTCTCTCAACTGGCCTGGGAATGCCTTGGGATCCTTTCGAGGGTCACGAGTATGCTGGAGCCTATCCCAGCTGTCGTCGGGTGATAGGCGGAATACACCCTGGACTGGTCGCCAGCCAATCACAGGGCACATATAGACAAACAACCATTCACACTCACATTCATACCTATGGACAATTTGGAGTCGCCAATTAACCTAGCATGTTTTTGGAATGTGGGAGGAAACCGGAGTACCCGGAGAAAATCCATGCATGCACGGGGAGAACATGCATTCTTTGGTATGTTTTCATGAACTAACAACCCAAGAGAGGAGTAATACATTGTAATGTATAACAATACCAACATTTGACTAATAATGCCTTACATTGCTGTCTTATAGCACACAGTACACTCAAGCTGGACTGTAGTGAACAATGTCTTATTATTAAGATGTCCAACATTGGTCTTTCAGTTTGTGTTGCACAAAAAAAGGAGACGCATGGTGGCGAAGACAGACTGGCCCACCTCGCCACCGCATCTGTCAGCATCGGAAAAACCTCAGCAGCACGGAAAAGCCGCTATCATAATCTTTTGTGTATGCGTCGGCAATACACAAGTGCACTGCAATACCTTATCATAGCTGACCACATTCCTACAGCAGAAAGATAAAGGAGGCCAAATGAACTACATCACCCTATGTTGGTGCATGTGTGCGTGAGGCTGTGAGACCATGTCAGTGATGAATAGGAGTTTAAGGACTTACACTTTCCAGATAAGCGCAGAAAACCAACGGGGACGACACAACAATGCCACAATACAGGCGAAAATAAATATAGCATGACCACCTACATACGACCTTGTTGAGAGCGTACGATGAAGCAGAATGTGTGCAACCATCTTCTTTTACTAAATAGTGACAAAAAATATTCCCACAAAAACAATATTTTTGGAGAATAAACGGTTTCATCTCTCAAAGTAGAAACTATTCCTAAAGTTAATTACTTAGTTGTTCTGTTCTTAGAATCGCTGAAAACAGTTCTAAGTGTGCAAATGTTGCAATGTTTTTGCTTTCCAAATAGTTTCTTCAATAATCTTATAAATTTTTACTTCGTAATATTATCCCCATAATATTTTCACTTATTCCCATAACCCAATTATTTTAAATTGTGTTTATACCCATAAAATCATGACTTAAAGCACAACTTTTTTTTGTCTTAAAACAAGACACTTCATTCTTTTAATTTACACTGTTTTTTTTCTTGTCAATTTTCTTTGTGTGATTAGGACTTTATTCCCATAATATTCTGTCTTTATTCCGGTAAAAATATGTTTTCTGCACCCTAATTTTCTGAAAAAATGTAATAAATGATACGTAAATTTGTTGTCATATATTTTCTTCTTTAATATTTCAGATTTATGCTGCTAAAATTATGCTTTCTGCACCCTAATTTTCTGATTAAAAAAATGTAATAAATGATAACTAAATTTGTTGTCATATATTTTCTTCTTTAATATTTCAAATTTATGCTGCTAAAATTATGCTTTCCGCACCCTAATTTTCTGATTAAAAAATTTAAAAAATGATAACTAAATTTGTTGTCATATATTTTCTTCTTTAATATTTCAAATTTATGCTGCTAAAATTATGCTTTCTGCACCCTAATTTTCTGATTAAAAAAATTTAATAAATGATATGTAAATTTTTTGTCATATATTTTCTTCTTTAATACTTTAAATTTATGCTGCTAAAATGATGTTTTTCCTCATAGTGTTACAGCACAACATGTTGTGTTACATTTTTAAATTTTTCTCTTAATATTTTGACTAGGCGGCATGGCGGTCAAGTGGTTAGCACGTAGACCTCACAGCTAGGAGACCAGGGTTCAATTCCACCCTCGGCCATCTCTGTGTGGAGTTTGCATGTTCTCCCCGTGCATGCGTGGGTTTTCTCCGGGTACTCCGGTTTCCTCCCACATTCCAAAAACATGCTAGGTTAATTGGCGACTCCAAATTGTCCATAGGTATGAATGTGAGTGTGAATGGTTGTTTGTCTATATGTGCCCTGTGATTGGCTGGCGACCAGTCCAGGGTGTACCTTGCCTCTCGCCCGAAGACAGCTGGGATAGGCTCCAGCACCCCCGCGACCCTTGTGAGGAAAAAGCGGTAGAAAATGAATGAATGAATGAATTTTGACTTTAATCAGATTTTTTTCTTCTTTTTTTAATGTTGTTTTGTTTTCTTGTTAAATTATATTTTATAGTATGTGCCACGGTCCAATAGTGGGCCTCCAGGCTGCTCTTTGGACACCTTCGGTCTAAAACAGTGTAGGCTAATTTTCACTCATGGTAAGATTGCAACACTTGCCCTCCCATTCGGCAACCTCCTAAAATAGGTCGGTATCAGCAGAGTGTACCTCTGCTTTACCCCCTTATCCCTATTCTGTGATGACGTGCGGCGGATGAGTACCTTCCTTCACTGAGCTCTGAGGAAGAATTTGACGGTCGAGCGAGCACGTCTCTCCTTCATAAGAAACATTGTTGCATTTCATTAGGGCTGAGATTCATCACAGTAAGCAAACAAGAGAAGCGTGCAAATCACATCGGAGGAATTCCTGCGCCGGCCCTCAACATATAAGAGCACACACAGACCATACACAGACGAGGCACAAACCAAACAAAGCCTGCAAGGGCTGATTCGGGAGACAACGGGGGTACATCAAGGACTCGGCGGCAATGTGATTGCTCATTATTGTACTCTTCAAAATGATGCATGAGTGTGTCAGTCGGCTGCCTGGAGTTAAACTAGCTTTTTTTTTTTTTTTTTAGAGCTCCTTTTTCAGAGGCCTGGACCCAGGAGAGACCAAGACTGTTTTACTTATCGGAGAACACTTGAGAGTCTGTTTTGGAGATGGCTAAAGGTCCAGCTCTGACAGTGGAAAAATAGCTGCATTAAGGCTCGTATACAGGCCAATTTAAGGGGTCGCAACCTTGTCTTCCAGTGAGAGCGACACGGTCGGAGTGTGTGAACGGAGCCTGGGGGGGATCTGTCCCACGATGAGATGCTGGTGATATCTGACTGTAGCCCTGACCCTACAGCACTGGCTGTCAGCATATTGATTCATAGCCTCAACAACTGAGGAGAAAAGGGAAAGGGGTCAGGGCAGAAAGCCATAAATGGGGACAGAGTGTGATTGTACGTCTTGGTGTGTGCATGTATGAGAGAATCCAGGCGAGTGGATAGTGGGCATTGTACACTCCATATACACACACACACACACACACAGCCGAAGCCATTCCTTGACATTGAAGCCAACAGCTGCAGACAGGAACACAACAGATGCATTCATGACAGATCTCTTGCACATACTGGACACTGGTCTTGTTGTGGCTCCCCAGATAAGAGGAATTCCACACAAGTTCTGGGAGTCAGAGTGTGTGGGAGATGCAAAGGGATTAGTTAAGTCAGCAAGTGTGAAACAATAGCAACGCTTGTTTTGAGACAGCTGACTGAGCGTGGGATGAAGCAGGGGGATGTATAAATAATATTAGGTTATAGATGGACTTCCATAGATGATTTGATTTACATGTAAATAAAGTACATACCAGAGTGGGAGAGTGGATAGAGTACACATTCCAATCAACTTTCAAGTCATACTTCAACCTCCATACCTTCACCCCTGAAATCCATTCATTCATTCATCAAAAAAGCCAACTTTTAAACCAGGGGTCTCAAACTCAATTTACCTGGGGGCCACTGGAGCTAGGGTCTGGGCCGCATCAGGTTTTCCCCCAAAAAACCAACACATTTATTAAAAACAGAAAAATACAGTAAAGTCTCGTTATATCGATATCGGTTAAAACTAATTACTACTTATTAAAATACTATTTTCATTTCCCGGCAAATTTCTAGTCTTTTATGATATAATTAGCTCCGTTAGTACGATACCCGGTTATTATGATAATCCGGTTAGTATGATGCCCTTTTCATCTCCCGCCAGCCAATTTGGTCTGCTTATATCGATACAAAAGCAGCTTAAATCAAATCAAATCATTACTTAAGGATTTCAATACCAAAAAAGAACACGGCGAACGGCTGCTTCCAGTCAACTTTATTTTTCACACTTCCACCACCAGAGTGCAGCACACACAGCGGAAAACACCCGTCCCTCGCGCCTACCCCTCCGGGTGGCAACACCTTCCCTATCGATAGTTCCGGGGTGAATTATGTTCCGGCATGAATTATGTCCCGGTAACCGGTAATCACTACAGCGCAAGTTTATTTTTATTTACTGTAGTACAAAATGTATTGTAGTACAAAAGCATGCTAGATACGCAATCCATGAACTCAAGGAGAAAATTACATGCCATATCAAAGATCTGCCCACTTTTAATGCAGTTCAGCGCAGGATCGGATATATGGATAGTCCGGTTATATCGGTATTTTTTCCGACTCCCGAGAATATCGATATAACGAGACTTTACTGTATACAAAGTTAATTTTTATTTTTCTACACAAAATAAGAATATAGAATAAGAATAAAGAAAATCAATCAATCAGTACTAAATAAATATAATAATAATAAAACGACAAATAATAAAAACTTAAGAAACCACATATAGTTGGTGGGTAGACAAATTATTTTTTCAGATTAAAATGAACAAAGCATTATTAGAGCCCTGTAGACATGACAAAACACGACTATAGTCACATTTATACTTTTTTTATTTACAACATATTGCGCAACTGCAAGGTCTTGAGACACATGGTAACTCGCAAACTAGAGAGCTAGCGACCTAAACGGTAGCCTTCAAGTTATTTCCTTTAAACTTAAATAGCCAAAAACTTACCACTTCCACACAGATAGGGAGGATAACTATTATAACAGTTATTTAACCTTTAACATGAACATTAATCAAACGTAATCATTTTTTCTGGGTACATGATACCATACAGCATCCATATCAAACTTGCGCGGGCCGCACTAACATTAAACTTTCATGTCAAGGCGGGGGCCTCAAACTAGTGTCCTGCGGGCCACATTTTGTTTGAGACCCCTGCTTTAAACCATATCCACATTCTCCATTCAACCAACCATTCACTCATTCAATTGCAAGTACTAAAATCTATCCATTCTTTGACCCAGCGTTTGTTTTCCCCCCACTTTAAACCCTTAATCCATTCACTGAACTGCCCCGCTTTTCGTGCAACCCATCCTGAAGACTTAAAATTCATCCATTCAGTCGTTAAACCAATTCATTCAGTCTATCCATTTGTTCAATGAGCCAATCAACATCCATCCAGCCACCTAACTCTAACCCTAAACCCTAACACCCTAAACTCTATTTATTCATTGATCAAACTGACCAATAACCCTCAAATCTGTTCGTCAAAGAGACCAACCCTACACCAATTCACCTCATCATGCATCCATCTGTTAGAGATGGGAAATGTTCCACTCTGTTAAGCAGGCCTTATCTGCAACAGAGAGATAACACACCCCATGACTTTTCTATTGGAACAAAAGCAACCCTGTTCTTCTTTAATTAACTTCACACATATGCATAGATTTATTACAGGTCATATTTTCTGTCTCGTGGCCAGGATCCTTAGTCCTCTATGCAAGAATTGGCTGAAATAAGATCAGACTAATCCATCACCTACCAGGCCGAAGAGGAAGAGGAACTCAATTTCACTCAGTTTTCACTTCAGAGACCGTTGACCGTTCACTCCAGTGCTGGCATTGCAATTGCTTGTGTGTACTCATTTTTATTATGATACGGTTAAACTTGACTCATTACCTTGTTCTGGTATCTACAACAAAATAATATGGGTGGGCAGTGCCCCACCTTAACACATCCATCAACGTTACCAACCTTTCAAACACCCAGCCTTCGTCAAATCCACTCATTAGTCCACCCATCCAGAGACCAAGCTATCAATTATTCAACCTTCAAGGATCAGCAGCTTTTTGGGAAATTGTAAGCACCGCAAACTTTTTTTTTTTCAGATTTCATTCTCTCTTCTGGCAGCTGAGCAGGCGACTCTCGAAGGCCCGGAGAGCGGTCAATATCAGGGACGCCTGCCAGGTGAGAGGTTGGCTCAGGTTTAATTGATGCACAGACGAGGCAGGAGGCAGGAGAAGAAGGCGGCCACTGTAACTACCAGGGCTGAGCTAAACTATTCCTTGTGGGGTTCACTTGGCCAACTGCTGAGCCTGCGCCGTAGCGGAGACGCTCAGCTTCGGAATGGTTTAGGGGATTGATTTGACAGCTAATTTAGTGAAAGGATTTGCATAAGGCCTTGTACTAATAAGGCCGGCTTTTTCCTTTGTCTTTCAATGCTATCTTTGAAGACTCCCTTTTTTTTCTCTTAGACTTCAAGAAATAGTTACAGATTATGTCAGCGAATTACAGAGACAAGAGATTTAAATTGGATATTGATTACAAGACTAAGAGGCCTTGTGTTTTTTCCTGTGTTGAAATGATTGGTTCACTTTTACATCCCGACTGAGCTTTCACTGCTAAATACGCCACACGTCTATATAACGGTTCCCCATGCCAACCAGGTGGAGGTGGTTCTTTCAGCGAGAACAAAGTCAACAAGTTGGACTCAAAGGCTAATGCGTTAAATGGCAGATATAAAAAGTGAATTCAACATCCAGTACAGTCAAACCAAAAGGCAACGCTTTTTCTGCACAAAATGGATTCAACCCTATCACATTTAACACAGTTCCTTGACATAAAAACAAGCTCAAACATTCATAGTGCTACAACGGTAGCGCCACACACACACACACACAAAAACAACCAATATCCATCTACTGAACGGGTTGGAAACTCACTGTTCATGTTCTTAAAGATGTTGAGGATGGGCAGGATCTGTCTGTAGTAGGGCACCAAGGTTTCTCCTACCGTGTCGCTAGACATCACCAGGTGCTGCAAGACCTTCAAGGTGGTGCAGATGACCTGGCGGTTCCTCGTGTTCAGGGCATCTAGAGGGTAAGTGTCAGGAATCAAGATCAAAAAACAAAACTACTACAAGGAAACAGTGGAATCAGGTGTAAAATGTAGTGGAACTATAATATAGAACAACAGTAACCCGTAAGACCGGCCATTTTGTTTGGTCTATAGACAGTGCCACTGAGGAAAAGACAGGAAGCAGAACTGGGGGGTAGCAAAAATGAGGATGCTGAGGTTCTCATTGGGAGTGACCAGGATGGATAGGATCAGAAACGAGTACATCAGAGAGACATTACATGTTACAGGCCTTGGAGATAAAGGCCAGACTGAGATGTTTCGGACATGTCCAGAGGCGAGATAGTGAATCTATTGGTAGAAGGATGCTGCCTTTAGAGCCGTCAGGTAGGAGGCGTAGAGGAAGACCAAAGAGGAGGTTTATGGACGTAGTCAAGAGGTCTAGAGGGTAGAGAGACAGATGCAGATGGAGATTGATTTTTCTCATGCATTTAACACTGTGATTTTGACAACGATGCAGATTAATTGACTGATTAATCGATTAATTAATTGATTAATGACTAAAAAAACTACACTTCCCACTACGCTTAGAGTGGAGCTTCAGGACGTAGCGATTTGGACGCTAAAATCATGCTTTGAAGTGTTATGCAGCGATCATGTTTTTCATCTGACAAATCTCAAGTAAGTTTGATCAAGTATAGAATTACTTCAGCTTCTGGTGGAGTGTGGAAGATGTTGAACTCCGATGGTGGAAAGTAGCACGTCTTATCATGAGTGACGCCGCATGTGAGTTCCTTCGGACCACATCCCCGGTATGAGAGAGTGCAAAGGTCCCGTCATCCCGGTTCATAGAACTGTGGCACGCTTCTGATTCATCGACGGTGTTTGTTGTGTTGTCCTCTGTCCCAATGACATTTGTTCCATTCCAATCCTTAATGTGGTTTTCTCTTTTGCAATGTTCCGAAATGGCCAATTTTAGTTGTTCCTGTTCTGCTTTGTGTTTGGTTGCTCATGTGTTGCTCACATTCTTTTTCTATGTTGCTTTTTTCTTGTGTAAAATCCCTTCCTTGTTTCCCCAATGTATGTTTTATTGGAAGATATGCAGAGTATTTCGTATATGACATTATATTTGTGTTATGGCGCTGTTTTATCCTTTGCATGTACACTGTTGTAGTCTATTGTAAATGTGACGGTCCTCCTCTTGTTGGTCTTGTTCATCTGTAACAATGCTTGTTCTGTCAGAGTGTTCTTACTACGGAGAGTTTATGGCTGTCGCTCTGCTTTCATTGACAGGAAGACCGTGACAACGTCTGTATAAATCAGCTGACATGACATTGCATGGCATATGAACATCACGTGACCACTCTGAGGAAGAGTGCAAGCCAACTATGGTCTGTTTAAAGGGCCAATTTTCCTGGAGACGAAAGTGAAAAGGAGCGTGACAACTAAAAGAGGGAGAGAGAAAGACTGGCAAAGTGTTTAACTAAGAAATTATGAGGCTGTTCAATTCTGATGCTAAAGAAGACCACGTTAGTGATTTCACTTCCCAGGAGGAGGATAAAGACGGTGATGAATGACTTCTTTGTTAGCTACTGTTTAAGGTTACACACTGTGTTGTTTAACTAGCCACATTACAAGCACTGTTGGGCTGTATTTGGAAGAAGCATTTATTTAAGTAAAAGTATGGTCATGGTAATGGTAATGGTTTATTTCATTTGAACATGCATCAGATTACAATTGAGTGCATCCCATAATCAGTTCACAGTTCCACATGTCCAAAAGGAGTAGGAAGAAGCAAAGCTAATTAAATCCTACCCCTCCATCTGGTACTTTTACAATCAGTAACTGTTACATTTGTTCACTTCCTGCCTTCCATAATACAGTTTCAGGTTTTTTATTTTTATTTTTTTTTAATATTGCACCTCGTACCGAAGTACAAGATGATATGACTACACAATGACATAAAGGGTACCATAGTAAGTGTCAATATAGTGATATACATATATAGCACATCATGACTGGTTCAAGACTCTTCATCCTTGTATTTAGCAAACATCAACTGCTTGTATTGTTTCTTGAATTGGCTCATCGTTGTGCATTGTTTGAGGTCCTTACTCAATCCATTCCATAGTTTGATTCCACATACTGAAATGCTATGGCTAGCATAACGTAGTCCTAGCATAGAAGTGTTTCAAATGTACTTCTTCCCTGAGATCATATTTCTCCTCTCTTGTAGAGAAGTATTGGATGACATTTTTAGGTAATTGGTTATTTTTAGCCTTATGCATTATTTTATCTGTTTGAAGATGAACTATATCAGCAAGTTGAAGTATTTGTGATTTTAGAAATAAGGAGTTAGTATGTTCTCTGTAGGCGGCATTATGAATTATCCTTACTGACCTTTTTTGCAGTACATTTAGCGAGCAAAGATTGCTTTTATAGTTATTACCCCATATTTCTACACAATAAGTAAGATATGGTAGAACCAGAGAGCAATAAAGAGTGTGGAGTGATTTCTGATTGAGAACAAATTTTGCTTTGTTCAATACTGAAATATTTCTGGTCACCTTATGTTGTATATTTGTAATATGAGGTTTCCAGCTCATATTTTCATCTATTGTGATCCCAAGAAATTTATTTTTGTTCACCCTTTCAATGTCCACACCGTCTATTTGTACTTGCTGGTACGTGTCCTTTCTGCTGTTACCAAACAGCATGATTTAAGTTTTACTTAGGTTCAAGGACAATCTATTATCATCAAACCATCTTTTTAGTGTGACCATTTCATGAAGAGTATGAAAACTATTTCTGTGTAAATGTTATTTTGCTGGTGCAGTGCTTTTCCACCTCCAAGGCACTCACAGCGCTTAGACACTGTTAGCACATTTACCTTCGGATGACCCGGCATCAGGCGCAACTAGGGGTTCTGTATCTTGCCCAAGGATGCTTTGACATAATCACGGGAACACTAAGGATGGAACCAACAACCTCCAAGTTGGGAAACAGCCACCCCACTCCATTTCTGTGTGTCATTTGACTCGTCTATATACCACTTATCTTTGTCACAGAGGAACAAAAGCGAATCAGGAGTGGAGGTTAATGTCAGCTGACTGATGTCATATGGCGTCTATAATGTGATATGACGTGGTTTACACGTGCGATCGACACAAAAAACACTGGGAAAAAGCAGTGTGAAAGGGAAGTATTGTTTTTACATCTCAAAATTAATAGTGGTTAACTTATTTTTACACTTGACATGCGATTATTATTATATTATATTATTATATATATATATATATTATTATATATATCATTATAATATAATGCCCAACATTGCCCAACATTAAAAAAAAAATGAAAATGTGATAAATGGACTTTTGAGCTCCATGAGTCGTACCAAAGAATATGATACACAACGTTTGAATGGACTTAAAAACTACACACAACACGCCCACCTCTTTGCCTTGAAAGCATTTTAACAGCTGGACTTTATTCAGTTTAAGAACGGCTGCTTGTCTTGCAAGCAGCACTTGGGAGGCCGGAGCAAATGAGAGCCAATCACAAAGCTATTTGGCCTTCAGCTGCACTTAACTCCATCTCCCACTGCTAAACACAACAAACGCTGGTGCAAGAGATGAGGGCGGGAAAGATCAGGAGTGACAAACGCGGAGAAAGAAAGCGGAAACACAACAGAATGTCAAACAGAGACATATAAACGCAGGTGACGGTGGGCGGGGAACAATCTTGTAGTGGCAAAGGCCTACATACCTGTATTTTTACAAGTGAATACAACCATCACTTTTCTCAATGTACAATATTACAGGGTGTCCAAAATGCAGTCCCGGGGAAGATTTGAGTAGCATGAAGCTTTTTCAAGAATAAAAGTAAATGGAAATCAAGTCAAAATATTATGAGAATAAAGTCATAATATCACAAGAAGAATACTACATCACTTCATTTATTCATTCATTTTCTACCGCTTATCCTCACAAGGGTCGCGAGCATGCTGGAGCCTATCCCAGCTGTTTTCGGGCAAGAGGCGGAGACACCCAGGACTGGTCGCCAGCCAATCACAGGGCACATATAGACAAACAACCATTCACACTCACATTCATACCTATGGACAATTATTTTTTTCTATACGTATATTTTTACCAATAATAGGCCATAGTCAACCACAAAACAGTAATCATTTATTATTAAATAAATTTTTGAAACACCGTGATAGCATATGAGAGCGATGGTTGACTGTAATTACCCTTGATTAAGCAGATTTTTTTCATCATTTTTGGGTGTCTGGGTGTAATGTAAATTCAAAAAGTCCATTCATACTATTCATTCATTGATTCATTTTCTACCACTTTTTCACACGGAGGATGCTGGAGCCTATCCCAGCTGTCTTCCGGCAAGAGGCGGGGTACACCCTGGACTGGTGGCCAGCCAATCACAGGGCACATATAGACAAACAACCATTCACACTCACATTCATACCTATGGACAATTTGGAGTCACCAATTAACCTAGCATGTTTTTGGCATGTGGGAGGAAACCGGAGTACCCGGAGAAAACCCACGCATGCACAGGGGATAACATGCAAACTCCACACAGAGATGGCAGAGGGTGGAATTGAACCCTGGTCTCGTAGCTGTGAGGTCTGCGCGCTAACCACACAACCGATTTTCCAGTTTGCAACCCTCGGTGGAAAAAGTATGGGCACCCTTGCACTAGACATTAGCAGCGTGGTGATGATTTGATCCATTGTGACCTTATCCGAGTTTCTGTGTAAAAGGCAAAGGCAACTAAACGCCGACTGTGCTATCTGCAGTGGTTTAAATGTGTTTGTCCGTTTGACAGATCTTGTTTGCCTACTATTCATGGATCAACCCGCTGACTCTAATCCTCAATGACTGAAGACAAGCACGTCATTAATTAAGACTCGCGAGCAGGCAGCGTAGTCGTAATAGAGTTACAAATCCCTGCCATGCCGGCTGAGTCAAAGCTGCTTGATCCAAGCCAGCACGTGGACCAGCGGGTCAAGGTGCTTGGATCCCATATAGAACCATACGTCATGTCTATGTATTGATGAAAGCAGAGGGAGGGCTACGTATGTTTGAGAATTGAGTGTTTCCGCTGTGCCCCATTCTGTTCTGAGTGTTCCCAAACAAGGAGATATCCGCCATCAGCGTGATAAGGTGGAAATGTGGGATGACAGGAGTTTGAAACCTACATAACAAACAATAAAATTCTAATTACCAGCCAGCGCAAACAATTTTCCCTGCTGTGACATTTGGACCGAAGAACTGTTCAATTATTCATCAGCATTCTTGCCTTCTTGCTGGATGAGAAAAAAAACATGTAGAAAGAAAGAAGATGATGGAGGGGTGTGGGTTTTGTGGTGGTGATTGGGGGGGGGGGGGGGGGTTGATGCATTATTGCTGCTATAAAACCTGTGTCTAGACAAATCTGAATACCATAATCCAGCATTCACGCTGGGCCCTGTTTCATATTTAGTGTGAAAATAAAACAGCGGTGACCTTGTAGATGCTTTTCTGTGAAACGGCTTGTCACAATGGGTGGGTGTGGGGGTGGTTTACCGTTGAATATATAATCAGCCAAAATGGCATAGCGACTAATTTGGATCAACAAATTACACACACCTGCTGCATGTTGTTACAGGTGGTCCTCAGGTTACGAACAAGTTGTGTTCCCAGTCATTCAAGCAGAATTCCCATTCATTTACACATTGGCTTATTCGAGGTCGGGTAATGGGGCAGATCCAAAGGTAGATACCCGAGCCACTCTCACAAGTTTTCCACTCTCAATGATTACATTTGGTGAAGAATGTTTTAGTATGAGGAAGAAACTTTAAATGTATACTATAACTTTTATTCTTTGTTTTTAGTAGGGTAAAACTAACCTGTCTCACGACGGTCTAATCCCAGCTCACGTTCCCTATTAGTGGGTGAACAATCCCATGCTTGGTGAATTCTACTCCGAGTGGTTCTACTATCTCTCAGGGAGTGTCCACAATCTTGTCCTTTCGGTCACTCAGGAAAACTAAGCTTGAAGTCCATCCATTCATCCATCCATCCGAGCGTTGCGGGCATGCTGGAGCCTATCCCAGCTGTCTTCAGGCGAGAGGCGGGGTACACCCTGGACTGGTCGCCAGTCAATCACAGGGCACAAAAAGACAAACAACCATTCACACTCACATTCATACCTATGGACAATTTGGAGTGGCTAATTAACCTAGCATGTTTTTGGAATGTGGGAGGAAACCGGAGTACCCGGAGAAAACCCACACATGCACGTAGATCCCACTCGATCCCAGATCTCCTGCACGCTAACTCATCTTACGTGCAGCCATAGTGGTAATTCAATCATTCATTAATTCATAATGGCCGAGGGTGGAATTGAACCCTAGTCTCCAAGCTGTGAGGTCTGTGCGCAAACCACTCCTCCACCATGCTGCCCTTGTTTAATTTAAAAAAAACTTTAATTTGTACCCTTACACCAGTGGTGCCCATTATGTCGATCAAAGACAAACAACCATTCACACTCACATTCATACCTATGGACAATTTGGAGTCACCAATTAACCTTCATTTATTCATTCATTTTCTATGGCTTATCTTCATGAGGGTCGCAAGCATGCTTTAGCATATACCAGCTGTCTTCGGGCAAGAGGCGGGGTACACCCTGGACTGGTGGCCAGCCAATCACAGGGCACATATAGACAAACAACCATTCACACTCACATTCATACCTATGGACAATTTGTTTTTTCCATATATTTTTATCAATAATAGGCCATAGTCAACCACAAAACAGTAATCATTTATTATTAAATACATTTTTGAAACATTTCGTTTAGTCATTTTTGGGTGTCTGGGTGTAATGTAAATTCAAAAAGTCCATTCATACTATTCATTCATTGATTCATTTTTTACTGCTTTTCCTCGCGGGGGGTGCTGGAGCCTATCCCAGCAGTCTTTGGGCGAGAGGCAGGGTACATCCTGGACTGGTCGCCAGCCAATCACAGGGCACATTATAGACAAACAACCATTCACACTCACATTCATACCTATGGACAATTTGGAGTCGCTAATTAACCTAGCATGTTTTTGGAATGTGGGAGGAAACCGGAGTACCATCAAACAAATTTTCAAAAATAACATTTCACATACAGACAAACCCAGCCATAAAAAAACATACCAGTACTACATGCACGGTCAAGCCGTGCATTAAATCCACACTTTCCACGCAGAAAACTGTCTCGCCACTTTGACTTTGCAGCATGTTTTTTCCGAGCAGTCTTTTCTCTTTCACAAAATCCAACAAATCTGACCCACATTCAAGTCTTGTTCTTCTGTTCCCACATACTTCGACAGCCAATCCACCTGAAAAGACCTTTTTTATTACTTTATAGCTTGGTGAATGGATGTGGTACTTCCTGTTCTTTTCACCATAATACGTGTTAAGCAAGCAGTATTTATCTCTCTTAACTCCGCTGCCTCCATGAGCTATACGCTAACATGCAAAACAGCGGCATGTACATACAACGCGCTGTTCACCAATTGATTAACTGCCAACAGGAGATAATCATTGAATGGACAGTGTTCATCATTACCGCTTCTTGTCGCCGGTCTCACAATATATATATTTTTTTACAGTTCAGGTTGGGTTTTATTTTGTGCGCTGCAAGGATTTGCTGTGCGCTGAAAATACAAGCAAAAGCTTAAAAAAGGGGTCGGCATTTATAAGCTTTTGATTCAGCCTACTCCTTTTGGGCTTGTGATCAGATTGATTGAATACAAATGTAAATAATGGAAAGTTATATTTTGATTGATGTAAAAAATGCACTGTAATGTTTCATATATTTGTCCAAATAAAATACAAAATTAAAATTAAAAAAATAATAAAATAAATAAAATTTTAAAAAATAAAATAAAATAAAATAAAATAAAATAAAATTAAAAAAAATAAAATAAAATAAAATAAAATAAAATAAAATAAAATAAAATCCTAACCCTAACCCTAACCCTAAAAAAAAAGATCAGTTTAGAGGGAACATAATGCATTTATACCTAAATTACCTCCTAGCTCACTCACACTGTACACACAAAACACATTAAGGACATCAAATACAGTAATAAAACACAAAAAGACCACTTTTTATATATATAATGTAACTCTGCACTTGTCCAACGTAATAAATGCCCCATATATCACGCAAAAAGCGGGACAAGATGACACAAACCTCAGCAATACTATTTTTACATATTTATGTGACCTGCAGTGCTGACATTACCCTTATATTCTAACAGCAATATCATGCTAGGTTAGCCTGAAAAAAACAACATGATCAAACGGCCTCCATGTTTACAGCAGACTGACAGTTGACACAGCTTCATTTTAAGATGTGTACCAAAGCTTGATTTCTTTTTTTTTTTTTTTTTTTTTTTGTCAGAGGTGGCATGAAGAATGTTTTTTCTACATGACTTCAAAAACAACCGGTAATTTCATAAAAGGGAACCTGTGGGGGCCACATAGTGAAAAATGAAAGGATGCAAGGGCCCCTTTGACATTGGCACATGTAGACATTCTAAGAAGTTATTCAGTGGTTTGCCACCTTTCTTATTTCTTTTTTGTCACACTTTAATGTTTCAGATCATTCATTCATTCATTTTCTATCCCACTTATCCTCATTAGGGTCGCGGGCATGCTGGAGCCTATCACAGCTGTCTTTGGGAGAGAGGCGGGGTACACCCTGGACTGGTCGCCAGCCAATCACAGGGCACATATAGACAAACAACCATTCACACTCACATTCATACCTATTCATACCAGTTGTGTTGTCATTAACTAATATTGAAATTTGTTTGATGGTACTCCGGTTTCCTCCCACATTCCAAAAAAAAAAAAATCCCAGAAAGCTGGGATAGGCTCCAGCAACCCTTGTGAGGATAAGCAATACAAAATGAATGAATGAATGAATGAATAAAACTTTTACTTTTGCTACTAAAATGTAAATTTTCTTTATAATATGACTTTATTCATGTAATAATTTTAAGTTTTTGTTCCTTATATTTTGACTTAATTCTCAAATTCTCTAAAATTCATGCTGTTTTTCCCCATTTCTGCTGTTAATTAAAAAATAATTTTGAAAATATTCAAAACATCTTGTACATTTTCTTTTTGTAACATTATGACTTGTTCCTCATAATATTTTGACTTTATTCTCATAAGAATATAACTTTTTTGCCCAATCTAATGTTTCAAAAATTACAGCTTTATTGTTTGTTTGACATATTATGTCTTATATTTCATTTGATAATTTTATTCTCATACAATTGTGACTATTTTTTTATTAGAATACAACATTTTTCTCATAGTATTTTGAATGTATTTATTTGTCAAATGATATTTTTAGAATGTGCAGTGGACCGTAGGTTGGACACCCCTGCTTTATGCATTATTTGCTAAAACTTTGTTATTGTTACTGATTGCACTGTTGAGCAATATTTCTAGTATCGGTTAACGATAGAATGCCTGGTAGCATACGCTGTGGGTGTCTACGTGCAAATGACCATGCATTTCTACTTTTAAATGACATGTTAGCGCTGTAAGGTTAAATGAAGGTGTACAGAGGGGGGGGGGGGGAAGTCAATCCTTGGAATGTGATATGGTCACGTCAGCCAGAGACTACTTCATTGTGTATTCTCACCGGGTGACCTGCATTCATCATCAAAATTCACCAGAGCCTGACGCGACTCAGTGGCTGTGCAGATAAGAGGCTGCCAGCCACATTGAAGGTGTATTAACGTCAGTGCTGGAGAAAAATATATATATGCTGCCATTTTTGGACGAGAGACAGCTTTTTTTTTTTTTTTTTACTTCCCTCTCTCGTCTTTTGGAGAAGTAATTAATCTACAACACGGACACGGACTGCTAGTTTTGCCTCATAGAACGAAACAGCAGACTTTTTTACAATTTTTTAATAACCCCAAAAGTTAATAAGGAGTGGGTCATTTAAAATTCCATTATCAGCGCAAAGAAAGAATGGCGTCACCTTTTGCTCGGGCTTCCTAAATGTAAACGACCAAAACTGCCGAGGGGCTTGAATTCATATACTAATGTGTTAGGAGGTTTGGGGGCAAAGTGAGTGCATCCAGTTATTTCTACTGTGAAGAGATGGCACATTATCTACTTTATGCCACATTAGGGACCACTATCATCACGTCATAGACTATATATAGAACAGATCCTCTATACAACAGGAAAACTATTGAAAAAATATTGCAATAATGCAAGTCAAAAATCCTTTATACAGGTATGCTACAATCACTTTGCTGTTTTTAAGGACCGCTGACAAAGATCCTTTATATGACAGGAGTGTCATCAAAAATCCTTTATATGGCAATACTATACGGCATGTGAAACACATAGCATAGTTTCTGAATGTGTTTTCTGTAGTAGTTTCTGTAGTAGCCTCACAGTTAGGAGACCCCAGTTAAATTCCAGCCTCTGTGTGGAGTTTGCATGTGGTTTTCTCAGGGCACATGTAGACAAACAACCATTCACACTCACATTCAGTCATTCATTTTCTACCGCTTTTCCTCACAAGGCTCGCGGGGGTGCTGGAGCCTATCCCAGCTGTCTTCGGGCGAGAGGCGGGGTACACCCTGGACTGGTCGCCAGCCAATCACAGGGCACATATAGACAAACAACCATTCACACTCACATTCATACCTATGGACAATTTGGAATTTGGAATTTGGAGTTTTTGGAATGTGGAGGAAATCCGAGAAAACCCATGCATGCACCGGGAGAACATGCAAACTCCACATAGAGATGCCCAAGGGTAAAATTGAACTCGGGTCTCCGAGCTGGCCTGACTAAATGTTTATTTTCATTGAGTTGATGACACAGCGGTTAGCTTCTTTTTACACTTGTACGACAGTTAAGACTGATCATCACCCCCACCATGCAGGTAATAAAGCTTTTGAGATGGCTGGAACAAATGATGTCACCTGGAATTCAAACACACTTGGGAGTCAAGCAGGAACAGATTGTATATCTGTATATCGTGCCTCCTCAAACATCCAGTTTGACCCACTTCACGTGCACATCACAAGCCACCTGTCCAGGACACGAACCCGATGTTGGCCCAAGGGGTGCCACTTTGAAAGTGACACTTCACTTGGCAGAGGCACCAAATCAAAAAAAAAAAAAAGTCATACTCTGAACTGTCTTTGTTCTGCCCTATAGCTGCAAATTCCTCATGTCTATTTTGGAGGTCCTCCACCTTGAGAAGTGACCCCTTCTGTCCACCCAACAACTGAGTGTGTCTGTGGACGTGTTAGCGTGGAAAAGAAAACCAAGCACGTGGTGGTGACACGGCTAAAAGTAGCTTGTCACGACTTTGGCAGTAGATTATCGAGCATGCTTTTAGAGCCGACGCGTTCCGGGGCGGTGCTTGCTTAAAAAAAACAAAACAAACAAGGGCAACCGGGCCCCCGAGGTCCATGGAGGAATAGGAAAGGTCCAACACATGAGGACCTCACATGCTCGCTAGTGTGGTAACTGTAGAAGGTGCAGATAACATTCAGATAACATTTTAATTTATTCATTCATTCATTTTCTACCGCTTTTCCTCACAAGGGTCGCAGGGGGTGCTGGAGCCTATCCCAGCTGTCTTTGGGTGAGAGACGGGGTACACCCTGGACTGGTCGCCAGCCAATCACAGGGCACATATAGACAAACAACCATTCACACTCACATTCATACCTATGGACAATTTGGAGTGGCCAATTAACCTAGCATGTTTTTGGAATGTGGGAGGAAACCGGAGTACCCGGAGAAAACCCACGCATGCACGTAGATCCCACTCGATCCCAGATCTCCTGCACGCTAACCACTCATCTTACATGCAGCCGTAGTGGTAATTCATTTATGAATTCATAATGGCCGAGGGTGGAATTGAACCCTGGTCTCCTAGCTGTGAGGTCTGTGCACGAACCACTCCTCCGCCGTGCTGCCCTTGTTTAATTTAAAAAACTTTAATTTGTACCCGAGCGGCACGCTGGTCGAGTGGTTAGCGAGCAGACCTCACAGCTAGGAGACCAGGGTTCAATTCCACCCTTGGTCATCTCTGTGTGGAGTTTGCATGTTCTCCCCGTGCATGCGTGGGTTTTCTCCGGGTACTCCGGTTTCCTCCCACATTCCAAAAACATGCTAGGTTAATTGGCCACTCCAAATTGTCCATAGGTATGAATGAGTGTGAATGGTTGTTTGTCTATATGTGCCCTGTGATTGGCTGGCGACCAGTCCAGGGTGTACCCGGCCTCTCGCCCAAAGACAGCTGGGATAGGCTCCAGCATCCCCCGCGACCCTCGTGAGGACAAGCGGTAGAAAATGAATGAATGAATGATAATTTGTACCCGTACACCATTATGTCGATCATATAATGTTACCTTTATAGATGTCATGTGATCAGTCAGCTGACATTAAGCCCCCCTCCTGATTCGCATAGTAAAGATGAAACTTAAATCTTTATCATTCTGATTATAGATAAGCTAACTCAGCAGTAACATGTTAACCGTTCACTTGTAGCACCCCCACCTTAGATTATGCATATTATTTTTAGCTTGTGACTTATATAGAAGCTTCCTAACAATATTTACAGTGTTTTTCCAAATAAACAACTTCTTTCTTGCTGGTTTTTGACTGATACTGGGTCAGACTACTTGGAATTATTTGTGTATAAAGACTAACGGGGAAGCTTCAAATCAACAACAATTGCTACACCACAGCTCAAACTAAACCATAATGACTCATTTTCAAAATGACAGCTTACCAAAGACGCAAAATGTACCAAATTACGTGTAAACAGTGAGCTGTCAAACAAATATTCATTTTGGATAAGACCAGACAAGGCTGATTAAAATGTAATGCGATGTATCAAAACAGTTAATAATTCAAGAGTGGGATGCTACGTTTTTATTAAAGATGCAGTGAAACTCTCTTGCCTGTCAGTCAGTGATGAAGAAATGATGATATTTACCAAGCACTTAAATAGAATTAACTCTTTTTGAATATATTTCAATATATTTCAACGCAGCATATGTTGATTATTATACTTTAGACTTACTCTTGATGGGGATGATGAGTTGCGGTATGACGGGCTGAATCTTTGGGCCGCCGTGCTCCAGTAGGTCATGGATGCCCTGTCGGGCAAAAAACTCATACGGGTGCGCCGTCTCGCATAAACCGTCAAAGAACAGAGGCAAGAAGTGGTGGTAGTCCAGCTTCTCCAGCTCCACCTGAGGACAGAAGAGATATTTCAATGTGATAATAGATTATGATGTAATAGAGCTATATAATAGATATATATCACTATATCACTATATTGACAGTTACTATGGTACCCATTATGTCATTGGATGGTCATATCACCTTGTACTTCAGTACTTCAGCATTATTGAAAAAACAACAACCTTAAACTGTATTATGGAAAGCAGGAAGTGAACAAATGTAACAGTTACTGATTGTAAAAGTACCAGATGGAGGGGTAGGATTTAATAAGCTTTGCTTCTTCCTACTCCTTTTGGACATGTGGAACTGTGAACTGATTATGGGATGCACTCAATTGTAATCTGATGCATGTTCAAATGAAATAAAACCATTACCATTACTATAGATTAAAATAATGTAATTCCACCATAAAGTGAAAAAGACTATCACAGAAAAAGTGTACTGATAACCATAGATTAGAAATTGCACTTTTTGCATTTGAAAACAGTAGAAAAAGCATTATGTGTCTTTGTCCTGGTTGCTCGGTACAATGAGGTACAAGTCCCAGGTACACAGCATCATCATAGGTTGTATAAACAGTAGTTTGTTTTAGCGTTTTACTTGTGAAACTATGTTTTACAGTGGTTTATGTATTTTTACAAAGTTAAAAAATGGGTACTTGGGTTGGGCATCGAGTCTTGAGAATCAATAGGAACCATCAACCATCAAAAAGTAACATTTTGATTCTCCTGGCATCGTTCAAATGTTTTCAAATGGGACAGTGGTTAGGCTGCATGGTAGACAAGTGGTTTGCACACAACACAGCAAGGAGACCCGGGTTCGATTTCCCGATTGGGCATCTCTGTGTGGAGTTTGCATGTTCTCCCCATATGTTCGTAGTTTTTCTCCGGGTACTCCGGTTTCCTCCCACATTCCAAAAACATGCTAGGTTAATTGGCGACTCCAAATTGTCCATAGGTATGAATGTGAGTGTGAATGGTTGTTTGTCTATATGTGCCCTGTGATTGGCTGGCCACCAGTCCAGGATGTAGACCGCCTCTCGCCCAAAGTCAGCTGGGATAGGCTCCAGCATGTCCGTGACCCTACTGAGGATAAGCGGTGTAGAAAATGGATGCATGTAACAGTGGTGAACCTTTCCAGAAGTGGTGAGCCAACCAGGAGCGTTGAGTAACAATACGATACCTGGTGCTTGTGTATCAGGACTGTATCGATTCAAATGTGAAATGTAACATTTCCATTTATTCTCTCATTGCACAATATTGATACACAAGTATTGATAATAATGTACATAGAAGGCTGTTTTTATTGTGTTTTATTTACATTTTTTTCTTAATTGTACTGCACTGACTCCGGTTTCCTCCCACATTCCAAAAACATGCTAGGTTAATTGGCGACTCCTAATTGTCCATAGGTATGAATGTGAGTGTGAATGGTTGTTTGTCTATATTGTGCCCAGTGACTGGCTGGCGACCAGTCCAGGGTGTACCCCGCCTCTCGCTCGAAGACAGCTGGGATAGGCTCCAGCACCCTACGTGACCCTCATGGGGAAAAGCGGTAGAAAATGAATGAATGAATGAATGTACTGCAATATGGCTCCTGTCAACATTTGCATTTAAGAATAATGGACATTTTCCGGAAAATATGGGTTTGACCCTGATGACATTATTTTATATTTGAAAAATGACTGTAATATTCTGTTTTGCAGTTTGGAGGTTTTATTTATCTAGTCGTAGATTAAGGCTCAGTTTTTGCATGGTATATGGGTGCAGCTGTTGAAGATCACCCCACATGGACATGTGGTCTTCTGTAAGATCAACACCTGTTTACGACATTGACAAGACACACACCAACACACGAAAGGGTGTCGTTGACGACAACCATCACGCTCTGCTTATTAAGTCCATGCATGACAGAGGTTGTCCATGAGTGTCTATGACAGAATCATAAGTTAAATGTGTCACTTGGGCTAGTAGATCAGGTTACAGGGTGTGTATTTATAACGCGGTATCAGCTGCGGCACAGCGTCCCGGTGGCACGATTGTTGACCGTGAGGTTAAGGGTTGAAGGGCGGATACTGTTTTTCACAGGATGAAAGGAAATCCCCTTTGCTGCAAAGGCAAATATCCCCCACATGCCCCCTCCGGTCTTTGAGGACAGCTGAAGCAACCAGGAGGAGATAGCGTCCTTCCAATACACACATACAGTACATAGAAACACAGCAGCAGCACTGCAGGGTCACGCTGCTCGCCGCTCAAATGTCACCCATGCACTTTCAAGTCACCCGGACTCCAGACCTGGAGACTTCAAAGCAAGCCCCCCCACTCTCGGAGGGCTTAGTAAACACATCAGGGAATGACGGAAGATGGCGAGATGGCGACAGAGACGGACGGAGGTGTCCCGGTGCAACGAGACGGAGCTGATTGCTTTAAGGCAATTTGTTGTCTAACCTTGACCTTTCTCTGTGTGCTTGGCCAAGATCAGTATTGTAGGTCAGGAACAAACACAAATGTGAAAGGAAGAAAGGAAGAAGGGGCACAGTAGTGTAGTGTGGGCACTAGATGGCACTTTGGGAAGAATCATACTTACATTGACAGTACATTGAAAAATTATGTCATCATATCGACTTGAAAAATATGTATTTTTTTCATTTGTAATATTCTGAGGAACAAACAAAACTAAATAAAAACAGGTTGTGGAAAATATTATAATAAAGGAATGAAGTGAAAAAATTATGGAAATAAAGAAATATTATTACAAAAACAAGACCAGGGTTCAATTCCACCCTCGGCCATCTCTGTGTGGAGTTTGCATGTTAATGTCTAATGTCCTGCAGGGGGAGACACCCTGTTTTTATGGGGCCTCCTCTAAACAGGATGGATATTAAAAAAACAAACAAACAACAATACAAGGGTAGTACTGGGATCAGATACTATCGTGATGATATTGATTATTATCAGTAGTCATCTATGTTTTTTTTCCACAAATATTTGTGTTTTTTGTTGCACTATTGACTTTAATTTGTAATAAATAATCATGTGAATAAATATAATTGGGGGCTGCACGGCAGTCAAGTGGTTAGCGCGCAGACCTCACAGCTAGGAGACCAGAGTTCAATTCCACCCTCGGCCATCTCTGTGTGGAGTTTGCATGTTCTCCCCGTGCATGTGTGGGTCTTCTCCGGGTACTCCGGTTTCCTCCCACATTCCAAAAACATGCTAGGTTAATTGGTGACTCCAAATTGTCCATAGGTATGAATGTGAGTGTGAATGGTTGTTTGTCTATATGTGCCCTGTGATTGGCTGGCCACCAGTCCAGGGTGCACCTCGCCTCTGGGATAGGCTCCAGCACCCCCCGCGACCCTCGTGAGGAAAAAACGGAAGAAAATGAATGAATGAATTACAAAAACAAAATGTGTGAAGACTACTTAAGAAGAAAGTTTAAATATTTGGAAAATTACAATAATACACAAAATTACAACAAATTATATGGCCGTGGGCTGTAGGCCAGATATGCTCTATGCTTCTATTGGGGTGTAAGGGAAAGCCACATTTGTTTTCAATTCCTAACAAGGAAAACATCAGGCATATGTGGTTGGTGTTCCTGATTCCTGACCAGCAAAAGTTCAAGCATTTCACACTGGGCTGTTTTGTGAACATGGGCCAGTATGCAGCCGGACGAGCCAATAAACTTCCTGAAGCCCTCGGCTTTTCCAACGTTACTTGGTCTTGTGTCAGAAGGGCAAATAGGAAGTAACAATTTATCAGTGTCCTAACTTTGTTTATTTTGTGTAAGTCACGGAACAAACGCTGTTGTCTGTGTAGCATTATAGAGTGTGCATACAATGAGCGGAGTTGGTAATAGCCTTTTCTCACCACAGTTAGTGGGTCTACCCAAGTTTTGTACACACTGGTAGTCCCGCAAAACACATTACAGGTTACAGATGCTGCAAAAAAGGCTAAAATGCTAAAGCTATTTACCATTGAGAGACGTTTTGAAGTAACCTCTTTTCTTGACAAACTTCGGACTGTACAGTATCCCCTTACAGATCTGATTCGGGATCCAACACATATGGCCGTATGTTAAAATCCAACATTCACCGCAGATAGCGATACAACACCAGAAGTCGTTCTGAGCACTTGAGAGTGTGACCAACCACAGCGAAGTGGGCGTGCCGTGGGTGGAATAAATAAAAATAGACCGCTTTTTGCAGGAAGCACAAAATCCAAAGAAATACAGCTGAATAGGTGCAGATTCTGGAAGATCTAGAAAGCTTTCTGTGCTGGTTATTGTGTGTAGCTGCTCTATAAGAGTCCACGCCTCAATACAAAAGACCTGAGCATAATTGGTCACCCTTTAACTTCATCTTCTCTGTCTCATTTTCCATAAACTCATAAACATCTATCGGGTGTTCAGGTTGTTTTCACCTCTAAATTCAGTGTACACAGGCAAAAGCTATGCTCCCCTGTCTGAAAGTGAACTTAGACATTCAGTGCTATTTGAACAAGCAATCACTTGAGCAATGAAACATAATTTTGCTAACATGAAAAGAGAAAGCAGCAAATAGAAGTTAAAATTTCTCATGCAATGCTCCAAACAACTGTATATGTTCTCGTATTCATGTTGATAAAATGCAAGGTGTTCCTGTACAGCATTATCTGGCCCCGGCACTATCTCAGCTCCCATGTTGTGAAGCTGACATGCTGTGGGCATCATTACGTGGGAGCATTAATGTGCTGCTGTGTAAAGGACGCCTCTGGAGTCTGTGATGCTCTTGATCAAAATCACATAAACAATCCACTTAGGGATCAGCTGCAGATTCTAGCTGGCACTGAAGAAGTAGTAGTAGTAGTACTGGAGAGGGGTGTGGGGTGTAGTCGGCAAACACCTTCACACATACTCTTTGTAGAGAATCTTAATCAGCTGTACTGATTGCTAAGGCTTGTATCCGCTATTGATCCATTCGCTCAGGTTTGTTTGTCTTTGGATGCCTGTGGGAATCCCACCCCCCCGACCAGCAGTCTGGGGAGTCAATGGGAGCGGTGCAGAGGCAGGTAGCAGCAATTAGCCCCTTAGACACCGACCTGCAAGTCTGTTGCGGTCAGTCCAATGGGAAGCCCGAGAGCAGAGGCAGTGCTCGTTACCGCTGACAGGCACAGTGGAGCCAGCGTGATGCCACTTTGCACACGCGACGGCTGCATGGCATTGTGCACAGAGGCGTGTGTGTGTGGGAGGGTGGACGCGTCGCCGTGTACGTTCTTGTGTGTGCGCTGACGCGATAAGCTGCCGGGCCACTTGGCCATGGTGGGTGTGAGTCACGACTGTTAGCATAGAGGCTATGGAGCAGTGCAGAAGATGCAAAGAAAAAAATGTATGTGGGGTAGATGTGCCTTGAGCCTAATTGCTACAGAGAGAGCAAAACAAATATTAAAGTATGTTTGAAAAGTTGTGAAAATGAGAGCGTAGACCAGGAATCCTCAACTGGTGGGTCACAGACGCAGACTTTGACTATTATTATTATTAATTATATATTATTATATTATATTTATTATATTATATAATATATTATTTAACCCTCGGCCATCTCTGTGTGGAGTTTGCATGTTCTCCCCGTGCTGGAGCCTATCCCAGCTGTCTTCAGGCGTGAGGCGGGGTCAACCCTTGACTGGTCGCCAGCCAATCACAGGGCACATATAGACAAATGTGCCCATAGACAAACAATGGGCACATATAGACAAACAATGTTTTGGAATGTGGGAGGAAACCGGAGTACCCGGAGAAAACCCACGCAAGCACGGGGAGAACATGCAAACTCCACACAGAGATGGCCAAGGGTGGAATTGAACCCTGGTCTCCTAGCTGTGTGGCCTGCGCACTAACCACTCGACTGCCGTGCCGCCTCCCAAAAACATGATTGTCCATAGGTATGAATGTGAGTGTGAATGGTTGTTTGTCTATATGTGCCCTGTGATTGGCTGGCGACCAGTGCAGGGTGTACCCCGCCTCTTGCCCAAAGACAGCTGGGATGGGTTCTAGCACCCCCCGCGACCCTTGTGAGGAAAAGCGGTAGAAAATGAATGAATGTATATATTATTTATATAGTTATAATATTTATTTTTCATTATATATTTCACATTGCATGGAGACTGGCTCCTGAGCCAGCAGAGGCGAGGGGACATGCCATGGCTGAGATTGATTGAAAAAGGTTCTCCTCTCATTCCATGTGGAAGTGGTAAGAAACGCTTTCTTAAGTTTAGAATAAGTAAACTGTAGAGGCTCATTAGCTTGCTATGCTAGAGTAGGACGTCTGTTATTCTGTTATGCCTCAGCATTATTTATGCCGTAAATTGTTTATTTTATCTTATATTAGGTAATACAAGTTTAAAGTTGACTATAGGTGTGTTATGTCCTGTTTAGAGGGCTTTAATATTGTTAACACCGTATGTAGAGGGTTGGAAAAACAGGTTTTCGATGCTTTAGCTATTTGTAAATAATTCAATTTGTAAAAATCCGCTCGTCCTGGTTGGTCTGAACCAATTAGCCGCAATAAACGAGGGATTGTGCAGATTTTTTTTCTGTTTTTCCATAGCTGAAGAAAGCAGCTGAAAAGAGAAGGGTAAGGGTTTCTGGAGCTGAATCTAACCTAATAATTACAACAGTCACTTTTATTGCAAATGTTGACCCAAAATCGGCGGAGAACGTCAGCGTCAAGAGAAGGGGAGAATTTATTATGGGTGCATGAGCATTCGATGTTGATTCTTTGATGTTCCACTGTACAAGTTCCAAGGGTATGTACATGATGATACCTAAATAGAGGTATGCATTGAAAGAGCATATCAGAGGCGAGGCACGAAGCAACAAGCACTAAAAATAACACACACCGCACCGGATTCCCATCAGTCAACACTGATGAGAAGCTGTGACAGTTTTTGGAAAACAGGGAGTACTCAGTACATCTCACCCTGAGGATGAGCTGTAAAAAGTTTACACTACAGTTGAATGTGTCAGGGTTTCTGTAAGCATTTGACAGCCATTGTTTGACGCCCAAATGGAGCCCCGACTTAGTTGTAGGAGGAATTTGACTTTCTTGGAGGTCACAATGAGACTGGAACACGGAAAGTCGGTTACTCTCTCGCTATCTCCTCTGACAGCTGTTTCCATCTAACAAGCATGCAAGTATGCTCAGTTCAATTCACTGGCAGGAGAGTGTCAGTTGTGTCGATGGCAAACAAATGCTGGAAAAGACCAATCCCAGGCCTCAAAGACGCTTCAAACACCAGGAACAGAATGAGTTCGGGAATTTTGACAAAGACAAGATGTTGAACTATGTTTACAAATGGTGAACTCTGTGTACACTCCCTCTGCATACAGGTAGCCCTCAGTTTATGAACGTGCGCCAATAAATCTCTATCTCAACCCCTTGAGTGTCGTGACCGTCATAAAGAATAGAGATTATTGAATGGTAAAGAATGCTAGCGGGGTCATGGAGTCAGTGCACTGTTACAAGGAGATTGTTGAATGGAGATTGTTATTGTTTTTTCCTACCTAATTAAGCATTTTTGGCATTGTGCGACTTATAGTCCAGAAAATACAGTAATAAATTATCGCTGATTCGTGGTTTGCTTTTATTACTTAAACTAGCATACATATTTAGACATATGTATGTTTTCTGGCCAAAATTAAGCATTTTCAAGCATAAGAAATGCCTAAAGTAACTAAAATACAAGTTCAACTTCGGTATGTAGTATTCTACATTGGCCACTCAGCCAATTACTAAGTAATTGTTTGGTTAGACAAACACCAAACTTAATCGCCGGAATTACAGGCATATATTGCAGGTTTAAATTCCATCCATATGCTGGAACCTATCCCGGCTGACTTTGGGCGTAAGGCGGGGTACACCCTGGACTGGTCGCCAGCCAATCACAAGGCACATATAGGCAAACAACCATTCACACTCACATTCATACCTATGGACAATTTGGAGTCACCAATTAACCTAGCATGTTTTTGGAATGTGGGAGGAAACCGGAGTACCCGGAGAAAACCCACGCATGCACGGGGAGAGCACACAGAGATGGCCGAGGGTGGAATTGAACCCTGGTCCTCCTAGCTGTGAGATCTGTGCGCTAACCATTAGACCGCCGTGCCACCCAATAAGTGCAATATGTGCAAAATATTAGTATAACATAGAATACCACATATTAAATGCATTTTCTGAATGCCTTATATGTGCCATTTGATGTTTAAAAATGTTTAATTCAGCCAAAAATATGTAAAATGTGCATATTGCCTGCATATTAATTAATATACCTACAAAATCCGGACAAAATTCAAAATTCGCAAAATTCAAAGCATTGTTGATTTTGTCCAAACTACAGTAGCTTGAATCTCAAAGTGACTTCAGCTATTGGTGGTATAGACAGAGTACAGGTAAAATCACACTGCTGTGTAAATAGGAGTTTAGAACAATCAGAATACTCAACACTTGTAAAGACAGCAATTTTTCTAATGCCATCAGTGACTGTATCGTCATTGCACGTGGAATTAAGGCTGCATCCTGTGGATCCAGAAGCCACGCCTCCTGCTCTTTGCATCCAGTGATTACAACTACAACAGCGGAGCCTGACGACAACACAAGCACAGCATAATCAAGTGAAAGAGAGGGGAGGTGCAATCAGCATTTCCCCTTGCAATCAACCCCCAAATCACTGTCTCTAATCCGCAGCCCCGCCATTGATGGCTTTGATTGATAGGACGGCTTTGTTATCTCGCTGTAAGGGGTCTGCGGGGAGCACAACAACAACAAGCAAGGGGCAGGAGGGAGAGACAGTCAGCTTATCAGCTATTTCTACATTTGTTACCCTTGTCGAGCGAGCTGATGTTTTCGCCTCACAGGCTACACAACCCCGGCCCGCCGCTCATTTATCATACAGACGAATTAAATGTGGACACTTCAAAGTACTTCCGCACACAAGGGTCCCTCAGGGGCGTTTTTTTTTCCTGTTAGGGAATAGAAAGGGACAATCTATCACTGGCTGTTTGTGACAAGAAACAGGAGACTTTGCCAGTGTTTTGTTTGTTAGCATACATGTGGTAATTAAAGACTATTGTACAGCGAGGGTAGCTAACACGGGACACGGGACTCCTTCAAAACACATTTGGTGTTTGTCACATTAATGCCAATTCAAATCATATCTCTCTCAGAGTGTGTATCGCAGTTGCGCCGCCCCTGGGAAGTGAAAGTGAAAATGTGTGGGGTGTGCGGGGATTGCTGGGGTGCTGGGCACTCGGTGGGTGCACTCGGGGGCTAGGGGGGTCGGGGCCAGGTGGGTTGATAAAATAAACCATTTACGGCATAAATAATGCTGAAGGCTGTGGGATCTCTGCAGGATCATAACAGACCGCCCACTTTAGCATAGCAAGCTAATGAGCCTCAACAGTTTACTTATTCTGAACTTAATAAAGTTTTTCTTACCACTTACCACTTCCACACGGAATGAGAGAAGAACCTTTTTTGTCAATCAATCTCAGCCATGGTGGTGTGCTTCGGCAATGTCCTGGGGTTTTGCTGGGGTGTCCGATGTTCCCACTCTTTTGTTGTTTTGTCTTATGTAAGATTCTGTGATTATATGTGTGGGAAAAAAAAATAATCACTTATTGAATTGGTAACTGCTATGGCGTGGAGAAGGGGTAGGATTTAATAAGCTTTGCTTCTTCCTGCTCCTTTTCAGACATGTGTAGTAATGAGGTGTTGTGTGTATGCATGTATGTGTATATGTATATATATATATGTATGTAGATATGTGTGCATGTATATGTATGTATATGTGTGTGTATGTATATATATATATATATATATTGTAAATGTATATGTGAGAAAGAATAATGTAACATAGTATGCATGTCTGAAATAAATTAAGAAAGAAGAAGAAGAAAATGACTTGGGTGTGTCTCCCATTTTTCCATGAATCACTTTTCTCTGAGTTGTGCTATGTGAGTGTGTGAGTTAATAATAATATCGAACAATACAGATAAGTCAACAGCAATAATTATCACACATATATATCAGAAAACTAGCTGCATTTGTAGCATATAAATAAAAACAGGATATAGCCTAAGCTATAACTCGATTATGAATGATGATTATTGATGAATGATGCATGATGAATAATAAATGAATGAAATTCAAGTGCATTTTCATGGGCTGGTTTGATGTACAGTTGATATATATTTTGGTCATCCATTCTATTAGCGTATGTGTGAACAGAATAGTGCTTTTTCAGCAAACAAACATCATGAGTGGAGAGCATCTACCCCCTGCCAGTTTGGCTTTGATGAATCTTCCTCCAACTGTACTGGGGAAAAAATAAAAAATCATCATAAAATGTTCAAACAAATGTGCTCATTTTCAACGTCGAATGTGATGAATGAGTTCCAATGATTTTCGTGCACGGAGCCCGAACAATAGAGACCAAGACAAATAGTTCGCTGTGTTTACGATAACGTGGCAGATTTGCTGGGCTGCTGTGTGTGTGTGCAAGGGCGGAAATTACAAGAGTGTGGGGGAGGGGGGGAGTTGGGTCCAGAAGACACTGATAATTTTCCTCCTCAATGTATCATAGTAAACATATCATTTTCACAATATCGTGACGGGCACTGGATGCATTTTGACACAAAACAAAGCCCATTTCAGTTGTACATTCGGGACTAATCAATCACAGAGGGAACATTCGGACGTAGAACAATTGAGCCTGATTGAAAGCTTCTGTGCAAACCAACCAATGCAGACTTTGTAACACATAGGAATAAACAGCATCTTCTTTAAGAGGCCAACAGCAGTAGCAGCGGCAAGAGGCGGAGGGTGTCTGTGTCCAGCTGCTAATGGGATGTTCTTGTTAGTGCGAGTGGATAAGTCTCATCCTGTATTCTGGACTCCAGATCAAAGAGGGCTCTGGACTCCAAAGAGATAGCAAGAATTCAGGGATGTAAGGGGACATAGGGAAGAAGGAGTCCTTAAGACAGAGGTTGGCGAAGGGTAAAACATGGAAGTGGGTTAGATTGATTTTGGAGAATGCTTCTATTTTAGTTTCATGTCAGGTGAGGTAAAAGTAGGGTGGAAAATAGTGAAGTTGAATATTATAGAAATATTATACATTATCACCTACTACAGTATTAATTGGCCCTGTACCCTAGAAAGCGCCCATGAATGATACGGGAAAAGGCCGAAATGATACTGTGTCAAAGCCCAGGGCAGTGATACTGATAAAATATAGAGTTTAACCATGTCCAGTATCAGCCCCCGTAGCTGTCCACTCAGAGCGCGCTGCTCTGGTATCGTGCCCGTGAAACAACCAATCAGAGAACAGCGCACGAGCGTGAACACACAGCGTTTGTTTTGCTGCCCAAACTTGATTAATGGAACTTTAATTGTCAGACATTGATAAGATAAGACTGTTGATAAAATATTATTGAAATATTTTTGCAATTATTGTGTTTATACTGTTTAGATAAAATACATGTAATAAACTGAACATTTTCTGGAAACAAAATGGTCTTTTGATTAAATAGTACGTGATAATAAGCTCATGATTAAATAGTATGTGATAATAAGATCATCTTGGAACCTTCGGTCTCGGGCTGATACTGACACTTGGGGGCATGATACCTGGCCTGATACCAGACAAACCATGTGATAACCTATAATTATCACATACTACAGTATTAATTGGCCCTGTACCCTAGAAAGCGCCCATGAATGATACGGGAAAAGGCCGAAATGATACTGTGTCAAAGCCCAGGGCAGTGATACTGATAAAATATAGAGTTTAACCATGCCCATTATCAGCCCCCGTAGCTGTCCACTCAGAGCGCGCTGCTCTGGTATCGTGCCCGTGAAACAACCAATCAGAGAACAGAAAATTTTCTGGAAACAAAATGGTCTTTTGATTAAATAGTACGTGATAATAAGCTCATGATTAAATAGTATGTGATAATAAGATCATCACATGGTTTGTCTGGTATCAGGCCCAGTATCATGCCCCCACGTGCCAGTATGGGCATGATACCTGGCCTGATACCAGACAAACCATGTGATAACCTATAAGTACATGATATTATACAGTATAATAGCTCAGTGTGTTGTCAGTCCAATAAAGTCTCTTAGGAGCCCTTTGGGATACACTCACATAGTGCGATGCGAGTTGTGCAACACTTAGATAAGACTCATGGAAAATTTATGGGAGAAACATAATGGACACAACAGATTTAAAGCTCACTTTCACACAAACAAAATTTTCACTTTCCAGATACACAAGCTAAGTTTCACAAAGTTTTCACTCTAGAACTACATAGCAGAACAAATATAGAGTCTATGTACTTTCTGTGGTCTTTCCTCTCGGGGTGCATCTGGACCGAACCATTCAAGGGGACCTATTATGCTCATTTTCGGCCCTGTGTATTGAATTGTGGACAGAGCGGCTACACACGATAACCTACACACAAAGTATTCTAGATCTTCCTGCACCGTTTTCTGCAGTGTTTCCATGGATACCCTCCTTCCCACACAAACAATCCGTTCAATTGATTCCAAACACGCCCAATCCGCTGTGATCGGTCACACTCCCCAAGCGCTCCTGCAGACTTCTGGAAACAGCAGGGAATCCACAGCTCATGTAAAGGAAGTTCGGGTTGGACTGATGTCAGTAGAATTTGGTGTTAGAAAAAACAGAGCGTGCATAGCCATCCAAACGTTTTACAAGGCTCACCTCCAAATGTGCAAACTTCACTATTTAATACATTAGCAAGATTTAACGTGAGAATACTACATTGTTACAATATTTCCATCACTGCCTCTGTTACTACCTCAATCATATTTATTTATTTAACAACCCATTACAATACACTCATATGTGACTTTACTCATCTGTATACACCAGTCATTATTTGCACTATGACCCATTTATCACTGCACTAAAATTAATATATCTGCTCCTGCATATGCTCCTGTGCAATACTATGTGTATATTTTGGATATCTTGTATATATCTTGTTAAATTGTCTTTTTTACTCTACTTTTATATCCTTTTTTTTCTTTTTAAACTTGACTACTGCACTGAAAGGAGAAGCTCTCCAATCTCGTTGTACATCTTGTATAATGACAATAAAGGCCATTCCATATTTATAGATTAGAAAAGTGGGAAAAAAGCGTGATAGGTCCATGCATACCGAACCGTGACCCCTGTATTGAACAGTTTTATATTTATTTTATCAACTTCTGATGGTGGTCTGTGATGAAAGCTCAGTGTATCTGCAATCGACTACTCTGGCTTAAGTTGCATTGTCAAGCGCAGAGCCACTGATCTCCATCTCCCATATTCATAACACACAGAAAATGTTGAACAATGAAAAAAATGTTAGCAATTTCATTCATTCATTCATTTTCTACTGCTTTTCCTCACGAGGGTCGGGGGGGGGGGGTGCAGGAGCCTATCCCAGCTGTCTTTGGGCGAGAGACGGGGTACACCCTGGACTGGTGGCCAGCCAATCACAGGGCACATATAGACAAACAACCATTCACACTCACATTCATACCTATGGACAATTTGGAGTCGCCAATTAACCTAGCATGTTTTTGGAATGTGGGAGGAAACCGGAGTACCCGGAGAAAACCCACGCATGCACGGGGAGAACATGCAAACTCCACACAGAGATGGCCGAGCGTGGAATTGAACCCTGGTCTCCTAGCTGTGAGGTATGCGTGCTAACCACTAGACTGCCGTGCAGCCCACTAACAATTTTAAAAAATTGAAAGTAACAATGTTTTGTATCAAAAGTATCGAACTGTGACACAAATATATCAAACCGAACCGAGAATTTCGTGTATCGTTGCACCCCCACTTTCATCGATATTTATCATCAATGCTAAGAATCCAGCACTGTAACCAAATATATGGCTCTTTTTTTATTCATACAATTTGAAAACCGGGCTGGACGGTGATCGAGTGGTTAGCACGCAGATCTCACAGCTAGGAGACCCGAGTTCAATTCCACCATCTCTGTGTGGAGTTTGCATGTTCTCCCCGTGCATGCGTGGGTTTTCTCCGGGTACTCCGGTTTCCTCCCACATTCCAAAAACATGCTAGGTTAATTGGCGACTCCAAATTGTCCATAGGTATGAATGTGAGTGTGAATGGTTGTTTGTCTATATGTGCCCTGTGATTGGCTGGCCACCAGTCCAGGGTGTACCCTGCCTCCCGCCCGAAGACAGCTGGGATAGGCTCCAGCACGTGAAGATAAGTGGTAGAAAATGAAAATAAATTTGAAAACCTTTTCAAAGGCTTAAGGAAAGAAATAGCCATAAAAAATAACTAACTATTAAAGACAATACATTATTGATGGATGATCGATACGGATTTTGGCCACCATTGACAAATGATTTTTAGCTGTGTTTCTAATTAGAGATATTCGTTTCAGTTTTAAACATATTTTAATTATAGAGAATTATTACCAAAAAACTTTTGTTTGAGGTGACAGTCCGGTTCGCTTGTGTGGGACATCACTATGGTTTTGTTCACAGCATAGCGACAGGAGAAACAATAGCAAGGGTCTAGGACCAGTGTTGATTAATCGTGTTTTGATTCAGTCTCAACTAGGTTGATGTCTAAAGATGCACAGTAAGGGGACAGAGGGGAGAAGGAAGGTAGCTATAATAAATTATTGGAAAGGGAAGGCAAGTATAAGAAAAATGGACACTAAGCTATCATCCACCGGCAAGAATAAAAATATTTCTGCTGATGGCCGTGTCTTTAGCCCATGTTTCATTATACTTACAAAGCCTTTCACAAGACGAATCTAAAAGCAAAAAAAAATCATTGTTCCAGATAGCTGACTTATGCAGACGAGGGCCTTTTGACGGGATAAAAGGTAGCTTTTGAAATGTCACACTAAACTGTAGCCTTATTCCCATGCACACATTAAATTGCTATTTCTACTTCCTCCACAAAGAATTATGACCAACCACGATCTTTTTTGGTGAATGAATAATCAGGAGCAAAGTAAAACAGCATGGCTCTAAAATGTCACCATTTTAACAAAGTGGGAATGAGAAGATATTTGCACTTTTACTTTTGGAACAAAAATAGTTTTTAGTTTAGGAAGGTTTAGAAAAAAAAGTCTAAATTTCAAATATTACAAGAAAGACTCCTCATTTGAATAACAGAAAGTTGTAATATTCAAAAAGACCTCTTATGCTCATTTTGGGCACTTTGTATCGAGTTGTGGACTCCTATAGAGCAGCTACACATGATCATCCGCAAAGAAAGCTTACTAGATCTTCCACAATCTGCACCTATTCAGCTGTATTTCTACACCTCCTTGAGGTATGCCCCATTCCCATTCCCAAGGGCTCCCGTGCACATTTTGTCCGATTATACTTAAATAAAACTATAAATAAATACTATAAATACTATAAATAAAATAAACATTTTGAATTGTTACACAAAGCTTGCTCTTCTGACTCTTAAACACAACCAGGTGACGTTGGAAATGTGTCGGACAACAGCAATAGTAGATTATATAGTCCAGCTTTGCCCAAAGTCCTGTGTGCCGTTGACAAATTAGTACATTTTTCTCTTGCTGGCTGGGAATTAGAAACTCCAACCACTTCTGCCTGATGCTTGCCTCTTTAGAAAAGCAAAACAAATGATCTTTCCCTTACACCTGAACAAACTTTTCCTTTGTGCCATTGCAAACACAGTGAAGAGAGCTAAGCAGAGAGGGGGTGTGCTAACTGCATGACTTTATTGTGAGAATAAAGTCATAATTTAAAAAAAGGATGAGGGCTGTGATGATGATGAACTTTTTTTTTAATAGCACAACTTTTTGTCACCCAAAAATGTCTTGTGACATTACAATTTTACGCTTTACAAAGTATTTCCCGCGGTTCAACTGTATATCATTGTGGCGCTAATTCTTCTTTTGTAAGAATAGTCATAATTTATTAATCCAATGTTACTCTGCTACAGGGACAAATGCACTGTTTGTACAGATACATTTTTGTCATGTTTTGTATTCACTACACCCCCCCGGTACACCAGCTTCCCTCGGGAGACAAATCTACATTTTGTCCTTTTTCATGTCATGTATGCAGCTGAGTCTTTGGCCACCAACTCCGGAATAATGTGTTTGGCCTGGGGCCTTGCTTCCTGTTTCCTGTCCAACTGACTGTAAAGGGCTTTGCTTGCCTCATTCCACTACCTGGCCCAAGTTCTTTGTTTGCCAGCTTGACATATAATTTGATGAAACTCAACTCCATTTAGTGAAAACGCACCTTGTCAGCAACACATTGTGTCGCATAGAGACATCTGTGCTGGGTTTTCACAGAGGATTACGTGATTATACAGTGATGCACATTCTTGGTTCATTTAGCTTTCATTCATTCATTTTCTACTGCTTTTTTTTGGGGGTGCTGGAGCCTATCCCAGCTGTCTTCCGGCTTTACCTGTCGAATTTTGTCAACAAAAAGCGAGAACTCAACATTCCTAAAACAGCTAATTCATCGTCACTGTCCAATGAAAACTCTGTAAGTCCACTTAGTGTTCTCTCATCTATGCAAAGTTAACATGTTCTATAACGCAATCTCTATGTGGAGTTTGCATGTTCTCCCCGTGCATGCGTGGGTTTTCTCCGGGTACTCCGGTTTCCTCCCACATTCCAAAAACATGCTAGGTTAATTGGCCACTCCAAATTGTCCATAGGTATGAATGTGAGTGTGAATGGTTGTTTGTCTATATGTGCCCTGTGATTGGCTGGCGACCAGTCCAGGGTGTACCCCGCCTCTCGCCCGAAGACAGCTGGGATAGGCTCCAGCGTACCCGCGATCCTTTTGACGATTAGCGGCATAGAAAATGAATGAATGGATGGTGTTTTTGGTGTCTTCTTATTAGGTATGGACCTCAGGCTCAGACTAAAGGCTGGACTGTCTTAATTGTTTTATTTTTTTGTTTTACCACTTAAAGTCATTTAACCATCTCTTGATTAATATCCTCTGTGTTCATATCCAAGTGGCGTACTCTTTCGCAATCACAATGACATATTTGTCTTGTCGCTGAAAACTAGCCAAACTTATCAATACAAAGAAGTATACGAAATATCGGGTGATAGTATTCTATTATGGGAGACTCTTGGGAAAATCAGCAGTTTTGGCAAGTACTATTGTCAATTTCGATTACGTCAAATGTTCTAAATTTACAAAATGATCGCATTTATTAAAAACAATTTTTTTTTTTAAAACGTCGCTTTGGTTCTGATTTTCTACAAGATTCCACTGTTCTCAAATATCTTAATTTTTATTTTTCTGCACAAAATAAGATGAAAAATAAATAAACAAATCAAGAATAAAGAAAATCAATCAATCAGTAATAAATAAATAAATATAATAATAATAATAAAACGGCAAATAATAAAAATTTAAGAAACCACATATAGTTGGTGGGTAGACAAATTCTTTTTTTCAGATTAAAATGAACAAAGAATTATTAGAGCCCTGTAGACATGACAAAACACGACTATAGTCACATTTATACTCTTTTTATTTACAACATATTGCGCAACTGCAGGGTCTTGAGACACATGCTAACTCGCAAACTAGAGAGCTAGCGACCTAAACGGTAGCCTTCAAGTTATTTCCTTTAAACTTAAAATAGCCAAAAACTTACCACTTCCACACGGATAGGGAGGATAACTATTAACAGTTATTTAACCTTTAACATGAACATTAATCAAATGTAATAATTTTTTCTGGGTACATGATATCATACAGCATCCATATCAAACTTGCGCGGGCCGCACTAACATTAAACTTTCATATCAAGGTGGGGGCCTCAAACTAGTGTCCGCGTGTTTGAGACCCCTGCTGTACAGGGATTATATTCGCTTTTGTTTATGTGTTTAGAATAATCACTCCCCACCAACCCACCCAACACCATTTACACATCCACACGTATCTACTTCCAATACGGAATAGTGAGAGTGCAAAGGGGAGGCGGCAGCAAGCATCCGAGCAGATGTAATTACAAAAGGCAATACAAGCTGTGTGTCTCCCCCAAGTCTCTCTGACCCACATGTAGGAAGTAAGTCAGAGCTTATCACGCAGGCACAGGATGGGCCCGAGCGCTCCCTGCTCCTTTTCAGACGCGACACTGGGAAGGATGATTGCGGCGTAGCATAGTGGTTCGGCTCAGAGTGGAGTGGAGGAGGTGAGCAAATTTGGAAATAGCCGGCGAGAAATCTCATCTTGGGAGATTGGAGATAGATGTAAAACATGGGGCTGGTTGTATTCTTACACAACAAGGAGCACGGAGGGTTTTGTTATGTCTGCCAGCAGATGGTTTGTGTGCAGAAGTGTACAAAAACTACTTTTAGGGAACCTATTATACTCATTTTTCAGTCCCTTTGTATTGAGTTGTGGACTCCTATAGAGCAGCTACACAAAATAACACATTTCTAGAGCTCCAGAATCTGCAACTATCTAGCTGTATTTCCTTGGATTTGTGCTTCCTGCAAAGCAATAGCAATACATTTTTTTTTACTTATTTCACCCACGGCCCGCCTCCAAGCATGCCCACGCCACTGTGATTGTTCACATCCCCAAACTACTTCCTGATTACTATGAACAACACTTACTAATTAGGTTGGTATTATACTCATTTTTCAGTCCCTTTGTATTGAGTTGTGGGCTCCTATAGAGCAGCTACACAAAATAACACTTTTCTAGAGCTCCAGAATCTGCAACTATCTAGCTGTATTTCCTTGGATTTGTGCTTCCTGCAAAGCAATAGCAATACATTTTTTTTTACTTATTTCACCCACGGCCCGCCTCCAAGCATGCCCACGCCACTGTGATTGTTCACATCCCCAAACTACTTCCTGATTACTATGAACAACACTTACTAATTAGGTTGGTATTATACTCATTTTTCAGTCCCTTTGTATTGAGTTGTGGACTCCTATAGAGCAGCTACACAAAATAACACTTTTCTAGAGCTCCAGAATCTGCAACTATCTAGCTGTATTTCCTTGGATTTGTGCTTCCTGCAAAGCAATAGCAATAAAAATGTTTATTTCTTTCACCCACGGCCCGCCTCCAAGCACGCCCACGCCACTGTGATTGTTCACATCCCCAAACTACTTCCTGATTACTATGAACAACACTTACTAATTAGGTTGGTATAGGAGTTGATGATAAATGAATAAAGTCTTTGGAGAGCTACTTTAAAAGTGTTTAGGAGCCTCCTCGGCCCATTGTCGGACACACTTTGTCAGAGGAACCACTGGTGTTCTGGAGCTCAGAAGCCGGACGTGCGGGTGCCACATTTACTAACTGCAGACAATCTTGGCACAACATCAGTAGTGGAAATGTGGTCATTACATGTTTTATTATCATTTTTATTATCATGAATGCACCTTTCCCGGCCAGCACGCAGCTTCTGGCTTCGGAAACAGTTTGGCGGATATTTTACATTCATGTTCACAAAAACTGTCTCATGTCAAATGCTGTTGAAAGTATTGAAATATGAATAATATATGAAAAGATTTTTCTCTTGCTGGGAATCACCAGCTAGAATACTTTCTACCTGAACTTGTTTTGTAAAACAGAGCAGAATTTGGGGGAGGGCAGAGAGCGTATTGCGCCGACAGCCACACCCATAAGGAAGATGTCCTCTATGACATCACAAAAGTACAGTTTTGCAACGCCCTCTGAAACAGAGCATTTTGAGCCACACCAAACTTCTTCCAGGGTTCACTTCCAAATGCCCAAACTTCATTATCTAAAACTTTGGCCTAATTTAACAGGAATACCTGGAAAATTAAATGAAAAAAAAATTTTCATTACGAAGATATTTCAAGAAAACAACCTGACCGGGTCATTTTTGACCCGCTTATGGAAGGTTGGGGTAGTAACACAAAAAAAAATTTCTTAAAATATATAAAAGGTAAGTTAAAAATGTGAATGGCATGATATCAAAAACATGTTTTTTTTGAGGAATACCTGGAATATGAAATGATAACATTTTTTCATTACAAAGATATTTCAAGAAAACAACCTGACCGGGTCATTTTTGACCCACTTATGCATCTAAGGGTTAATGCCACACCACTATTTTACAATAGGTTCTCCCTCCACTGACATTCATCCTAACATTCAAACAAGGCTTATGCCCTATCCCCTATCCCCTATCCCCAACCCGCCTCCTTGCTTAATTGGCTTAGATAAATATCTAAAGGGCTAAAGCTGGGTTTAAGCCATGCCATTAGTAGAGAGTGTGCTGTTATTGAATTTACATGAATGCCATGGGTGAAGCGGTGGTGATGTGCCAAAAAAAAAAAATCTTTTAATGGTGCATGTTCCACGGATAACGCAAACGTACTGTAAATGTGTATTTATAGTAAAGAAAAAACAGTGGACAGGAAAATTGTCTGATATTCTATATACTTTTGCAATTACCATGTGTAATAGTCTGTAAAATCCTAATATCAATTCACCCGCTCGGAAAAGGCGAAAGAAATGGCCATGACCACTTAGCCCACTTTCTGTGGCCCCTCCCTGGCCATGACAGACGGCCCTGTCTGGGAAAGCAGCAAGAAATAATACCAACCATAATTCATTCAAAGGCCGCCATGTATCCTCCTTGCTATGGTCGTCACTGCTCGCCTTATTCCGATTACTCCCAAGGCATATTTGGTCCTTACCTCAGCGGGGGTAATAGGGGCTGCATCCCACAGGAAAAATACTCTATGTCTAGTTTGTCTGTACACATTTTTAAATTATCTGTTTAGTAATTTATTCAATCCAAGCCATCTTTAAATGCCGCCCCGCTTGGTACCGGCCATTTTTAAGGATTGACTGATTTTCCAAGGCAAACGAAATATTGTGTTATGTCTACAGAAACATGGGATATACTAAAAGAAAGATTAGACTCATCTTTCATCAGAAAGAAAATGTTTGTTTCTACTTTTTTTCCATTCTTTAGTAGTCAGCAGAAGAACATAGCAAATTCAAAATATCAATTCAAAATATCAGGCTTTTTAAAGATATATTTCAAGCAGAACTTTCACTTTGACACAATTTAGCCATACACTGCATATTTAACCTGAATGTCACAACGATGCCACAACATAAACAACACAAAAAATGGTTATTATACATGAAAATAACCATTTATTTTTCAAAATAAAACACCATTTAAAATTTTTACATTTGCAACTGAACTGTGTTTACATATTATATTTGCATACACGTTAAAAGTTCATGTCAATGCATAACCTCCTTTGCCTTTTGACTTCCTGATGGCTGCGGAGCATCTACAGCAGGGGTCTCAAACACGCAGCCCGCGGGCCAAATGTGGCCCACAGGACACAAGTTTGAGGCCCCTGCCTTGATATGAAAGTTTAATGTTAGTGCGGCCCGCGCAAGTTTGATATGGATGCTGTATGGTATCATGTACCCAGAAAAAATTATTACCTTTGATTAATGTTCATGTTAAAGGTTAAATAACTGTTAATAGTTATCCTCCCTATCCGTGTGGAAGTGGTAAGTTTTTGGCTATTTAAGTTTAAAGGAAATAACTTGAAGGCTACCGTTTAGGTCGCTAGCTCTCTAGTTTGCGAGTTAGCATGTGTCTCAAGACCCTGCAGTTGCGCAATATGTTGTAAATAAAAAGAGTATAAATGTGACTATAGTCGTGTTTTGTCATGTCTACAGGGCTCTAATAATGCTTTGTTCATTTTAATCTGAAAAAATTATTTGCCTACCCACCAACGATATGTGGTTTCTTAAGTTTTTATTATTTGTCGTTATTATTATTATATTTATTTATTACTGATTGATTGATTTTGTTTATTCTTGATTTGTTTATTTTTCATCTTATTTTGTGCAGAAAAATAAAAATTAAGATATTTGAGAACAGTGGAATGTTTTATCAGAGCTTTTATTGTAGAAAATCGGAACCAAAGCACTGAAAAAGTTTGTATATTTTTCTGTTAAATAAATATAAATATGCGTTTTTTTGTTTGGTTTTTTTTGGAAAACCTGATGCGGCCCAGCCTTGCCCAGACCCTAGCTCCAGTGGCCCCCAGGTAAATTGAGTTTGAGACTGCTGATCTACAGTATATCTATGGGAAAGATGCATGCCAAGTTCTTATTAATGCACTTTTCCTGCTTAAAAATGCACCAAATATGCTCATGCTCTCTCACAAAAAAAACACATAAGACTTACAAATATGTATTTGGGAGTGAGCCGTCAGCTTGAAAAACAACTCTAAATCGTCTTTAGTAGCGAATGAGTTACTACTACTTTTAGCCACGTTTGTATTATTATATAACTATAATAAATATCATAAATTATATTTATTCTAATTATAGTTATCATTAAAATATGATATATTATATTTCATGACTATAATTACTTAACAGTTCAGTTAAGAATTAGTATATCAACTATGTACATGAAGTAATTCTATCATGCTGTTGTCCTGTAGATAAAAAATATGTTCATTTAGATACTTAAAGCAATGTGTCCACAGCACTTCACACAAGGCATTAACGGCCATCTTAGTTAAGTCGGAGCCACGAGAAAGGACACATTATGAAATGCTGATGGAGAACCCTCAGCAAGGCTATTCATCAACATAATTAAACATTATCAGCACAGTGAGATGGGTGAGGGCTGCAGAAAATCCTATGATGTGCAGGCAAATGCAGTACTTTCACCAGCTAAGTACGTCTCTTTGCATCCTGAAGAACAAAGCTGAGATCCATCGAGGTTTGTATTTCAACTTTCTTGGTAAAAAAAAACACTTAAAGATCACCGAAACGCAGCCCCCACGTCTCCAGCCAGGTTCCTATTACACCTTATCCGATCCATTCGCCTTCATCCATTATTAAGTGCAGGAATGCAGCAAGGGCCATGTAGGCCACTTTACTGCACTTTAAAAATTTACTCACTACAACACTTGAAAATTCCAAGGGTAATTTGGACAGTGAACTGGCAGCAAAAAAAAAAAAGGTGGCTCGCACCACTGGATCGCAGTGTGAGGGTGTTAAATAGGTCCAATGAGTGACACTCGAGCATGTGGGTTAGTACAGTGTGTCATATGTGTATACAGTACATGTACAGTACATTGCTAGTTAAGGTAGCACCATCAAACGCAGCTTTGACTGATGTTTACTACTGTTAATTGAAATTGAAATAAAATAAAAATAATAAAATAATGAATAAATTCATTTAATTAGTTGAAAATGTTCAGATCAGGCTGCACGGCAGTCGTGTGGTTAGCGCGCAGACCTCACAGCTAGGAGACCTGGGTTCAATTCCACCCTCGGCCATCTCTGTGTGGAGTTTGCATGTTCTCCCCGTGCATGTGTGGGTTTTCTCCGGGTACTCCGGTTTCCTCCCACATTCCAAAAACATGCTAGGTTAATTGGCGACTCTAAATTGCCCATACGTATGAATGTGAGTGTGAATGGTTGTTTGTCTATATGTGCCCTGTGATTGGCTGACGACTAGTCCAGGGTGTACCTTGACTCTCGCCCGAAGACAGCTGGGATAGGCTTCAGCACCCCCGCGACCCTCGTGAGGAAAAGCGGTAGAAAATGAATGAATGAATGAATGTTCAGATCAGACAAGGCTGCACGGTATTCGAGTGGTTAGTACGCAGGCCACACAGCTAGGAGACCCAGGTTCGATTACCCACTCGGGCATCTCTGTGTGGAGTTTGCATGTTCTCCCCGTGCATGCGTGGGTTTTCTCCGGGTACTCCGGTTTCCTCCCACATTCCAAAAACATGCTAGGTTAATTGGCGACTCCAAATTGTCCATAGGTATGAATGTGAGTGTGAATGGTTGTTTGTCTATATGTGCCCTGTGATTGGCTGGCGACCAGTCCAGGGTGTACTCCGCCTCTCGCCCAAAGACAGCTGTGATAGGCTCCAGCATGCCCACGACTCTCGTGAGGATAAGCAGTATAGAAAATGAAAGACTGTTCAGACAAAAAACCCACATTTTTCTCATCAGAATATTTTTTATCAATTACAGATTAATTGCTGATTAATTACCGATTAATTCTCCGTAAAAATATATTTTATAGAGAATAGTAATTATAGTGTTACATGCAGAAAACAATGTGAGATAATTAATAAATGACGAATGAAATTGATAAATGAACATTTAACTGGATTTTTAGACTAGACAAGGATCTTTCTTTAAATCAATAGTTTCTCTCAAATATTGTTTTAGAATGCTTGCATGCTTGCCACCCCATGGTGGGTTATTTAACAGTCAGACACAATAAAAAAATGCACAGTCAGTGAGTCACCAACATGTAGGGTGTTACGTTTTTGCTCTCAATTCTGCGGAATGATACAGTTCAGGGCAAAATATTTACACCAATTTTCATCAAAAACCAAATCTGATGAGTTATAAAACCACAGTTTGACTGTGTTCAAATTAAAGTATATTTGACAAAGTGGATTAAAATGCCTCCATGGTTGAGGTCTTTTTTTTTTTTTTGGTAAATGGTCTATCTTAAAGGTCATGATCTACGTTCCGAGCTGCCCCCTTTTTAATTATGTCTATGCCTGCACTGAGCGCTCGGCCATGCTGGTCTGCCAGAAGCCAGTCCCCTATGACCCTGACCTTTTCCACAACTAATAGAATTACACTGCACTAAATGCCAATTAAATAAACGCAGAAATGGAAAACAAAACAGGCAAGAGAGCGCACCGGAGTATAATTGCCATAAAAAGCCCTTAAGGTAAACACATGTTCCCACAGTGTGTGTGTATGTGTGTGTTATATAGAGAGAAAAAAATCAAGCTGGGTGTGCATGAGAATGTGTTGTTAATTTCTCCTTGTTTTAATTAGCTCTCCTGCCAGAGTATGGCAAGGCCGAGGGGGCTCACAGGGGGCCCTGAAGATCCGGGGCGGACCACCAGATTGGCCTGGCGACCAACGCCTCGGACCAGCAGCTGGGTACCGTCACGCCCCACCGCTGCTCCAAAAACGCCACAAGGTAGAAAATGAATTCACATATTCTCCATTGTCTTACATTCTCTGTATTTGTTTGTGATTGCCCTCAGTCTAGTTTTAATTAAATCATCATTTTTCTCAACTCTACTTCAAAAAACGCAATAACAAAGCAGTGCAATTTGACAGTTATGCTCTCAAGAGCTACACACGTACACACACACACACACACACACACATATCCTGACGCACAGTTCATTTCACTTAACTGTCAATCAACAGTTTCCTGCAATGTTTATGCAGTAGCTGAAGAAAGGACTCCTTTTTGGTCATTCATTCATTCATTCATTTTCTACCGCTTATCCTCACGAGGGTTGCGGGGGTGCTGGAGCCTATCCCAGCTGTCTTTGGGCGAGAGGCGGGGTACACCCTGGACTGGTGGCCAGCCAATCACAGGGCACATATAGCCTTTTTGGTCATGTTAAAATTATTTTTTATCATTTCAATTTGGCTCACAACCAATCCAGGGTTTACCCCGCCTCTTGCTGAGATAGGCTCCAGCATACCGCCGCGACCCCGATGAGGATAAACGGCATAGAAAATGGATGGATGGAAATTCTGATAAAAATCGGGTGCATGTGTGTTAATTCCTTGCATTACATGCTCTTTCTTTGAAATTCGACCCTCCCATAGCTACTTCCTGTGTGAGCATAGCGAAAAATGTGGCATGTTAGGTTAGGACATGGCTAACGGGCTGCCTCCTCAGTGCCAAATGCGGTTTGGTGGTTTTAGTGTTTGAAATGCTTGATGGGGTAAATGCAACGTCATACTAATTACTGAGCTGGGGGTTTATGGGACACAGTAAGCTAGAGTCCCAAAACCCATACAAATCATTCATTCATTCATTTTCTACCGCTTTTCCTCGCGAGGGTCGTGGTGGGTGCTGGAGCCTATCCCAACTGTCTTCGGGCGAGAGGCGGGGTACACCCTGGACTGGTCGCCAGCCAATCACAGGGCACATATAGACAAACAACCATTCACACTCACATTCATACCTATGGACAATTTGGAGTCGCCAATTAACCTAGCATGTTTTTGGAATGTGGGAGGAAACCGGAGTACCCGGAGAAAACCCACGCATGTGCGGGGAGAACATGCAAACTCCACACAGAGATGCCCGAGGGTGGAATTGAACCCTGGTCTCCTAGCTGCGCTAACCACTCGACCGCCGTTCCGCCTCCATACAAATCAAACAATGTCAAATTGTTAATAATTCTATGTAACTAAATGCGTGGTTGTACCATTTGTAACTGTTTCACAAATTTGCAGAAAGATTAATCGGCAAACAGCAACATTACAGGTGGTTTCTCAACTTATGGTGTTTTTTTGGTCCGACAACATGAGACTCGCTTTTTGTTCCCTTTTCTCCTCACTCGTCCCCTCTAGAAATTACAAAGCACTCGCCTAATTTTACAGGTTTTATTATACAGTTGTTTAATCTGTTTTACACTAAATGTCTGCCCCCACTTAAAATTAACTGGCCACAAAAAGCTTTCGTTGTTATTGTTGTCTGTCTTCTTTCTCTTTGGGCTTTTCCCTTCAGGGGTCGCCACAGCAAATCAATCTCCTCCATCCAACCCTGTCTTCTGCAACTGTCTGTCTCACACCAACTACCCTCATGTCCTCCTTCACTACATCCATAAACCTCCTCTTTGGGCTTCGTCTACGCCTCCTACCTGGTAGCTCTAAACGCAGCATCCTTCTACCAATATATTCACTATCTCTCCTCTGGACATGTCCCAACCATCTCAGTCTGGCCTCTCTGACTTTATCTCCAAGGCCTCTAACATGTAATGTCCCTCTGATGTTCTCCTTCCTGGTCCTATCCATCCTGGTCACTCCCAATGAGAATCTCAGAATCCTCATCTCTGCGACCTTCACTTCTGCTTCCAGAATGCTAACCACGACACAACGGTGGCTCAGTATTATTGTCTGCCCCCCCTCCTTCAAAAAGCTAAACCAAGCAGTGGCAGTTGACATTGTTGTCATCTTTTAATTTTTTTACTCTTTACTGTTCCCCCAGAATATTTACATTTCTGTTATTTCTCATGGAAAAACTACAAAACTCAAAGGTAAACCAACATTTCCGGAATGGATTGAGTTATGATGACTGTCATAAGAGGAGTTAAGCCAAAAAGGCCAATGAGCAATAACAGCAGGTGCAGTCAGGAATGAACAGCCACAAGCTACAAGGTTACACGTGTGTAATAAAAGTAGTCCTGTGGTTGTAATATCATAAAAAAAGGGAAAAAGAAAAACTGCCCGACTCGGCTTGAAAGAAGCAGGAAATGTGCTTGTTGAGGGTTTATGGCATTGCATATTATGTGGAGGTCAGAAATAAGAAAAGCCATGCCTCACTCGAGTTTAAGGATGACCTTGCATTTTTCCACATCCACTCAAAAACACTCTCCTTTGCCCGGACAATTAAAAATGTCAAATCAACAAAAATCATTTTTTCTTCTTCTTCTCTGAGCCCAGATTAAAACGATGATGAGCCCAGCACTTGAAGTGCTCAGTAATTGGCGGGTGAGCATACCGGTAATGTGCTGGAGCTCTCCAGCCAAGCTAGATTAAGCTACCTGCAAATGGAGATAGGCCAGGGTCTGGGGACGAGCGCCAAAGAGGGTCTCCGATACTTGACTTTGAAGACAGAGGGACAAGATGGAGAGCTCAAGATGAAGGAGGCTGATTAGCATACTTAGCACATTGACAGCAGCCGCCACAGTTAACCGGACCTAGCATTTTTTTTTCTCCTCCATTGACCTACGAGTAAGCATGGAAGCTTAGAAAGATACTTTGTTTGTGCATGAGTAAAAAAAAGCGCTGGAACACGACAGCAGCTTCCCCTTGCTCAAACACGGATGACAAATAATGTCAGTCAAGCCCAGTATAACAAACAACCTTCTCGTGCGGTGTTGGGAATTTTTATCGACATGACAGGGAAGCCATTGTGGGCCTGGAGTTGCATTGCCTGCAGCCTGAGGATAGGCTACTACTCGCTTGTCTGCCAGTCGAGTTGTTTGATCCGCTAACTTTGATCATGCATAACATACTGACTGTACCGATCAATTTGGAACACATGCATGGCCCTAGTGTGAAAAACTGACAGAAGTATGATTTTCTACATTCCTATGTGTCCTTTTTGTATGCATGCTTGTTTTTTTTATTCAAAACATGCAAGGCTGATTTGGATGGATTTGAAAAAGATGCAAAATCCATACCTGACTTCATAGTTAATCCGTCAAAGACAGGAGCGCTCCTGTTTTAAACATCTGCTGTGATAATGCTCATCAAAGATCCTCTACTTTACGGGAGTGCCTGGCTGTTTTTTTGGAATCTGCTGCAAAAATGCCAGTCATAGATCTTTTTTGTGACAGAGGTAATCTACTACAAAAACAAAGTCAAAGATCTTCTCATTGACAGCAATGCTCTACTGTTTAAATCTGCCGCAAAAACACTGTTTTTAAGAATCTACTGCAAAGGACCTTTGTTGTTTTTCATGTTCGTAATGTTTGTTTCTTTAAGACAGAAGGGCTTTGTTTTTTTAAGAACTGACTGTAAAACTATCATTTCCATCAACGATGTTCAACATTACACGAGTACTTTGCTGTTTTGGGGAATCTGCTGCACAAATTAAAGTCAAAAATCTTTTATAGAACAGAACTGTTTTTAGAATGTACGACAAAAACAAAGTCAAAGATCCTCCAATTGACAGCAATGCTCTACAGTTTAAATCTGCCGCAAAAACACTGTTTTTAAGAATCTACTGCAAAGGACCTTTGTTGTTTTTCATGTTAGTAATGTTAGTACAAGTTCCTCTTTAAGACAGAAGGGCTTTGTTTTTTTAAGAATTGACTGTAAAACTCATTTCTATCAACGATTTTCAACATTACAGGAGTACTTTGCTGTTTTTGGGAATCTGCTGCACAAATGAAAGTCAAAAATCGTTTATAGAACAGAACTGTTTTTAGAATGTACTACAAAAACAAAGTCAAAGATCCTCTAATTGACAGCAACGCTTCACTGTTTTTGTAAATCTGTGGCAAAAACACTAGTCAAAGTTCCTCAATATGGCAGAAGAGCCTACTGCAAAGGACAGGAGTCATTTGCTGTTTTTTTATGTTAGTAATGTTAATAAAAGTTCCTCTATAAGACAGATGTGCTTTGTTTTTTTAAGAACTGACTGTAAAACTATCATGGCTATCAACGATTCTCAACATTACAGGAGTATGTTGATGTTTTTTTACAATGTACTACAAAAACGCAAGGCAGAGATCCTCGGATTGACAGAAATACCCTGATTCCAAAAGGTTGATCAAATATTCTCCATATGGCAGGAGCACTCTGCTGTTTTTAAGAACCTACTCTGTTGGTTTTAAACTACAATGCTAACCAAAAATCCTCTACATTACATAAGTCCTTTGCTGTTTTTCTAAATCTGCGACAAGTCAAATATCTTTTATGGCATAGAAGTACTCTGCTGTTTTATAGAATATATTACAGAAATGCAAGCCAAATATCCTTGATAACTGACAGAAACACGCATTTTTTTTTTAGAAACAGACCAAGCACAAATACAGCATATTGGACACTAACCAGGCCGACGGACAGTTGTGAATACATTTTGGATGTTAACCAAAAAAAAGCGCTAAATGGAGTGGACTTTAATCGAGGTACTACTGTACCAGTCAAAAGTATGGGGACAGTTGTTGTGAGAAGTTGTCTCCATAGCGTTGAGCAGTAGTGTATGAAAGGAGCATGCGACTGCTGTGAAAACACTAATCAAAGATCCTCTATACAACAAAGTGGTCTGCTATTTTTTTGGATCTGGTACATAATTGTGAATTAAAGATCGTCTATATGACAGGGGAACGCTCTTACTTTTATTCTGAAAACCACTAATGGGCGACATGTCTGGTAAGCTTTCCGTTAGCATGCTGCAACATGACGTGATGCTCGTGGACGAATGACACAACAATGAACCTCAGGATCACATCACAGTATCTATGTTTTTGTTGTCCATAACAATACACCTACCCGTACGGTAACAGTAACGGTGATGGCATTTTGAATGCACAAATGTCTTTGGAGTCACCATTTGGGGTCCACCATTTGCATCACATCACAGAAGAACATGGTGGCTCTGAGGCAAAAGGCCTTCAGGCTCATTATTCATATCTCAGTTAATGTGGGACACCAAAATAGCAGTCATGAATTTCCTGGACTCTCACACACACACACACACACACTTGCTGGGGAACATAGTATCAGAAAGCTAGTCGCTACTTCCAGGCCTCTAATTGGCCCTGCTTCTGCTCATGCTGTCCTTTTCCTTTGTGCTCATAAAAAAAGGCTTGTGATTCAATCTGTGACGTGCTCTTGAAAAAAAGCGCTGGACTCACTGCAGCCTGCACTTATAGCAAATACAAAGAACATTCTCAGAAGGAAATCAAAAGACGTGTCTCAAGTGCGTATGTTGCGTGTGTGTGTGTGTGTGTGTGTGTATGCCACTGACAGAATGGGGATGAGTTGAAGAGCACAGTCATACTGCAATCTGTGAAGGACGCCTACTGCAAGATGTGTGACGGGCGTCTCGTGGAAACAGAGAAAGTAGTATGTGTGTGTGTGTGTGTGTGTGTGTGTGGAGGGGGTGGGGGTGAGGTATGAGTCGCCCTCCCCTTCTCCACTGTAAAAAGTGATTGTGGAACACATCACTTAGAGACAACGCCTCCTATTCCCAGCGCTGGCCAGCCAATCACTCTACTTCTATGTCCAGAGCTTTACGAGGGACGCAGTGTCTTCCCACCGCCACCGCCGCCGTCAAACTGCTACCCTTGATTATAAAAGAGCAGCACTCTCTTTGCTGCTCTCTCCCTCCTTTTTGTTCTTCCATCTACCGCAAAGCCAATTTGCTAATGGATGCAGCAACCCTCGTGATTTATTGTTGTCCGCGATAGGCTTCAAGTAAAACGCACTGAATGATTTAAGTTTGTGGGCTAAATTTACACTCCAAAGCTGGCCCACTCCAAGAAAGGAGAAGTGCCCGCCGCGCATTAGGAATATGCAAACTTGATTATGCCGAGTATCTGTTTAGTGCTTCTAAATCATTGCGCTACCACTCTGAGTGATATGGATTTGTGTGTGTGTGTGTGTGTTTGTGCTGCTCGCTGTCTATTTGTGGATTCAATTTCCGAAATGAAAAGTTAAAACGTCTTTTGAATTGAAAGCTACCTTAAAGTTAAAGTGCCTCGTTAAACAAAACTTTCACTTGAATTCAAGTAGTCGTACCTGTACAATACATGACACATTTCAGATATGTCTGCTCAGAAGACATAACACATGAATTACCCCCGGAAATTTATACTTCAGCCAAAGTAAAAATACGACCTATCAGAGCAAAATTATTTCATTTAATGACATAGAAGGACCAATAAACAAAAATAAAATGAAGACTAAAATGAATGAAATTGCAAGTTTTTGTTTTGTTCTGAAAAATATAACATCTTTTATCAAAGGTTTTGAGGACTAGGATTTTCTTGATACACCTAGTCCTATAATAGAACTTTATCAAAGCATATTATTAGTATCAATAAACTTTTTCATATTATGCTACTCTTTATTGTTTGTTTTTTCATTTTGCTGTTTTTATTTTTTCACAAATTTAACATTTTTCTTTATTTTTTTGTCTTTTCTTCTCATATTTTGACTTTATTACTATACTATTATAACTTTTTACCTAACCTAAATTTCCTAATATTGCAATTTTATTATTTGTTTTGTTCTTTATCCTCGTCATATTACCATATTGTTTTTTATTAAAAATTAAGTTTTTAGTCTTTAATAATTCAGCTTTATACTATTTTTGCCTTAATGTTATGTTATGTTATTCTGCTAAAATGACTGCTCTTTTGGCCATTTCCATTGTCCCATTCCTTGTTGAATTGTGTTTGAATGTGTCATGATAAGGTTGGCCATTGGATAAAAACTTTGGCTTCCCATAGGGATGCTCTGTTCGGGATATTCTTCTGGACATACCGAAAGCATTCATCCATGAGTGAAATCAACCAATAGTCATCACATACTGTAGATTAGGTGCAAGTTTTTAAATTATTATTATCATCTACGGTAGACAAGGGGTCACCAATGTTTTTTTCTTATGAGAGCTACTTCTACAAAATGAAAATGGCCAAGAGCTACTTGTCTTTGTAACATCTATTTGCATTGTAACATAGAATTGAGTAGCATCACGTGAGATAGCTTGGTTAGTGGATTTCCTGAGCTTATCAACCATCCATCCTTCCAATTTCTATACCGCTTAGCCTCATGAGGTATGTGGGCATGCTGGAGCCTATCCCAGCTGTCATTCGGGTTAGAGGCGGGGTACACCCTGGACTGGTCGCCAGCCAATCACAGGGCACATATAGACAAACAACCATTCACACTCACATTCATACCTATGGACAATTTGGAGTCGCCAATTAACCTAGCATGTTTTTGGAATGTGGGAGGAAACCAGAGTATTTGTATTGATAAGTTTGTCTAGTTTTCAGCAACAAGACAAATATGTCATTGTGATTGCGAAAGAGTACGCCACTTGGATATGAACACAGAGGATATTAATCAAGAGATGGTTAAATGGCTTTAAGTGGTAAAACAAAAAAATAAAACAATTAAGACAATCCAGCCTTTAGTCTGAGCCTGAGGTCCATACCTAATAAGAAGACACCAAAAACCGCTAATGCCGCTAATCGTCACAAGGATCGCGGGTACGCTGGAGCCTATCCCAGCTGTCTTTGGGCGAGAGGCGGGGTACACCCTGGACTGGTCACCAGCCAATCACAGGGCACATATAGACAAACAACCATTCACACTCACATTCATACCTATAGACAATTTGGAGTCACCAATTAACCTAGCATGTTTTTGGAATGTGGGAGGAAACCGGAGTATCCGGAGAAAACCCATGCATTCACGGGGGAGAACATGCAAACTCCACACAGAGATGACCGAGGGTGGAGGCTTATGAACCAGTACGATACCGGTCTAAATAGAAGCACACCATCAAAAGGTTCGTAGTGGTGTCCGGAGTCCTGTTTGTGATTCCTAGCTTAAAATAACATCACGCAGACTAGTGGTTCTCAACTGGCTTAGCTGATGGACCCACCATTGCCCCTCAATGACAAGTGGTGACCCACCTTTGGGTCCCAACCCACTAGTTGAGTACCACTACTTTGTATATATACACAACTGTACTGTTGTCTCACCTCCATCATGTCTGCCCCCTGTTACTAGGTGCTCCTACTTCCATAGGTGTAGCCAACATCAATGCCATTACATCTATTAGAGTTATTTTTAGGATTGAAGATTGATCCTCCATCCTTCAGTGTACCAGCCTCCTAGTCAGGTCCATTTTATACACACGCTTCTACACCAAATAGGACTCAACGCCAAATAAAAGTGTTCAAGTGAAGATGGAATCTTAAGCCAAAAAAAAACATACAGTCGCATACATCATTCCAGTTGGCATCCGTCGCTGGCTGCTTTTTGCTCTGCCGTGCTTTACTGCGACTCATCTGGCACCAGTTTGAACCCACCCACCCTGCCGTGGCACCATGTTGAAAAGCTTCATTACTGCACAAAGCTGGAGGTACAGTATCGGAAGCCATTTTCCATGCTTTTCCTTTAGGGAGTACGTGTATCCCATTGTTACAAACGGGGGGGAGAAAAATCTGTCAGGGCTTCATTTAGATGAGATATCATACAGAGCTTGCCCCCGCCTCCCTCCCTGCCAAGGCTAATGGGAGTCTGACCTGCAATAGAGCTCATTGGGAGGGGACGGGGAAAAAGAGGAGATGGCAGGACGGAAAGAGAGAGAGAGAGGATGGGCAGGAGGAAGGAGATAAAGAGAGGTAAGATGGGAGGAAGAAAGAAACGTCTCCCAGTAATTGTTCTTGCTGTGATAAATGGTGTCCCATTGTACAGTGGCTCTCCTTGTCCTTGGGAGACAAAGAGATGAAAGGAGGAGGAGGGATGACGCAGGGAGTCGCAGCAGAGACAAGCAAAGTAGCATTTAACTCCACACGGAAGGAGTCAACTTTTTGGAGGCGGGGTGCCGGGAATGGATGTTTGTGTCTGCATGCGTTGTGTGTGTGTTTTGCTGCAAAGGGAATCAGCAGACAGTCGGCAGGAGTACGGCTGTTGCCCTCAGGGATGAAGATGACAGCAAAGACACCTATCATGACGCTGCAGTAATATTCGCTTGACAACACTCACTTGGGGGGTTGGGGGGGGGGGGGGGGCATCGTTCACATCCAGCCGCAGAGACGGAACCTTTACAGGGAACTGTATCGCTTAATGTAGACTTTTCATCCTTTTCATTAATGTGGTTTCAAAAGAACAGGAATTATATAAAATATTAGGATGACTGGATTTACACCCTGGACTGGTCGCCAGCCAATCACAGGGCACATATAGACAAACAACCATTCACACTCAAGCGGTAGAAAATGAATGAATGAATGAATGAATGGATTTAGTACGGTCAGCTTCTTGAAGAACTTTGCTGGTTTTCATAGAAAAACTATACCTGTAAAGTAAATAAACAAACAGACTTTATTAGCATCTAAAGCAGGGGTCGGGAATCTTTTTGGCTCAGAGAGCCATGAAGGCCACATATTTTAAAATTATCTATGAAAAACAGATTTTTTTTAACATTGAATACAACAAAATGCGGGCATTTTTATGTACATAAGAACAACAGTTTTAGATATAATGGGCTCTAATTTCGTAGACCAGGCGCAGGCACGGTGCAGGGGCACTTATGCCGCGCCAACAGGGTGTGGCCAGCACACTTATCTATCACACACACATCTATCGCACACTTGTCTATCATATACTGTTGCCTGCTTGTTAAGCCCTTTGAGGCTCTTTTGTGATTAAGGGCTATATAAATAAACTCGACTTGACTTATTGCCATAATACTTGTTGCCATTAATGCAACTTCTGCTGCTGCATGGTTTTGCGCCTTACTCAGTATTTTTCTTTCTTTTCGCCATCTCCTTTGTCAAAAGGCTTGGTTCTGCAGAATTAGCTAGGTGACTATTTGACTAAAGGTAGACTACCGCATTATCCAGTAATAATCAAGTTTTGGTGTTTGACCGGAAAATGTTGTTAGGACAGCTGGAATTGGATCTGGTCACCCGCACTGCAGTACAAAATAGATGGATGGATTAAAATGCATGAGAAAGTTGTTGATTTTGAACATTATTTTTTAGTTATTTATATATATATATATATATATATAGAGAGAGAGAGAGAGAGAGGGCTGCACGGTGGACATGTGGTTCAATTCCACCCTCGGCCATCTCTGTGTGGAGTTTCCATGTTCTCCCCGTGCATGCGTGGGTTTTCTCCGGGTACTCCGGTTTCCTCCCACATTCCAAAAACATGCTAGGTTAATTGGCGACTCCAAATTGTCCATAGGTATGAATGTGAGTGTGAATGGTTGTTTGTCTATATGTGCCCTGTGATTGGCTGGCGACCAGTCCAGGGTGTACCCCGCCTCTCGCCTGAAGACAGCTGGGATAGGCTCCAGCACCCACCGCGACCCTCGTGAGGAAAAATGGTAGAAAATGAATGAATATATATATGATTACATGATCTATATTATTATTATTACATGATAATGATAATATCACAAAAAGTAAAAATGATTTGTATATACCTCTATAATTCTTACTATATATATCGTATTTTCCGTCACACTTTTTTTCATTGGTTGGCTGTTCCTGTGACTTATACTCCAAAGTGACTTATAAATGAAAAAAAACTATTTATGTTACATAAACACTGGACACCTTTTCTGTTGATGTTTATTTTTGTGTAGCTGAATAACCATTGTGTTAGCATATCTTACATCTATTCAGCCTGTTCTCTATTCTTTTATTTGCCTTCCAAGAGGATGTAATGTCTGTTTTGGTCAGGTGGTTTGTAAAATAAATTACCCGCAAAAACTGCGATTTATGTATGTTTTTTTTTATACCTAATTATGCATTTTTGGCCTTGTGTGACTTATACTCCAGAGCGACTTATTGTCCAGAAAATACGGTGTATATATATATATATATATATATATATATATTATTTCCTACTCAATTTTCACAATGTGTGATACCTCTTCTTTTACCTTATATTCTAATTTTTTTTAATAAATAGATTTTAAAAGTGCAATGTCTTTCCTGTTTCAGTGGAGTTTAATTGACGACTCAATAATGACTCACAGGTTGACAGCAGAGGTGTCTCCACCTGAACTCCCGAGCAGAACAGTGCAGCAAAACGTTGAAGGACACATAAGAATGTATTCATGTACAGTGATTTGGTGTACGGACCCAAATAGCCACTTGTGAAGCATTATTTTCATTATGTCTGACACTGAAGATAAACGTTCACTGCTATTCGATCTTCATGTTTTCAACTATTTCCTGTACACTCTCAGAATTGGAGCAAATCCTAATTAATCCTAATTTGAGCACAATAAAATAAACATATCACGAATACCAAACTAAACATCCAAGAGATGTCACTGAATTGCTTGAAAAATTCAATCAAATTTTCTGTGAATTTACAGTTAAGTGAAGCATGTAGGTGGCTTAATGTGAAGACATTCCATCAAGAGCACATTCCTTATTTAATCAGAATATTAATGTTTGGAGCCCAGTTAATTAGCATTCATGTCATTCATATTAAATGGCAGTTGCACAGCAGGCAATGCAAAAAAAAAAAAGCGATAACAAGAATAAGTGTCATGGGAAACTGCATTCCAGTTCATTTAGTGTCCCTTTGGTTAATTCACTTCCGTTTATTGATAATAATGTAATTAATTTTTATCTACAGCGAGACCAATGCAGTGCAAACAAATGATTCTCAGTAAGAGTGTGACGAGGGAAATAAGTTGTTTCTTCTGCAGCAGCATGGACACTCAGTGTAAATGTTAAATAGCATGCAGAGCCTCGCCTTGCCCATGAAACACATTCATCACGGGTGGCCTTTCTTCACCGCACATGCATGCGATGACCCTCCGCTGCGATCTCCCACACAGTGACACCGACACAGATTCTCCACTTCCTGCTTCCTATCACTCAGCGTCATGTCATTTCACCTCTGCGGAAAACACTCCCCCTGCAACATTCACCCTTATCACCATAACCACCCACCTCCCTCTTTCCCTCCTCCTCCTCCTGCCGGCCTTGGGACACCTCCACACCAGGCGCGCAAAGCAGGTGGCTGAGAGGAAAAAGGTTAGACTCATTATACAGATTAAAGCTGTAAATGCCCTGTCATTGGCGTAATCGATGTGCCACTCCATTGCGCTGACTTATTGATCAATCTCGTCTGGGGGTCGGAAACAGTGCATCATTATAGCTTGGCGAGTGGGGACTGACTTTCCATTCAGAGCCTGGTTCCAAACCCGAGCACTCACAGGTCCTTAACCCTGGCAGGCAGCCCACAGATTAAAAGTACTGGGACACCACGGGGAGCCAAATTAACTTGAATGCACCTGGGTACCTGAACACCATTGTACCATTCTTATGACAATTAACCGTGTTCACACAAATATAAGGTGGTATTCGTTCCCTACGAAAAGGCTGGGTGGAGTTATTTAAACATCCTTAAGCGAGCCAGAGCTTTTCTTGTTGTCACTCTGCAAAACAAGTTTCTCAAAGGTCTCAAAGTTATGATGCTCATTTTGAAATAATGGAGAGCAAAGGAGTGGCTATTGCTTATGGTAGCTTTTTGTTTGTTTGTTTGTTTGTTTTGGCTTTGTCCTGATTACGGAGTCGCCACAGCAGGTCTTTTAGATCCGCATACTGATTTTTTTGGGCTTGAGTCCTTTATACAAGTTGTTATAAGCAGAAATCTGTATTTAAAAAAAGGTAATTTACTTTTACTTTATTTGACTAAAAACCTTCAAAATATTATTCAGTGAATATATTTTATAATATGAATATAATATTCAAAAAAGGGGTTGTCTTTGTCTTATATTCGGGTCAATAGAGTACTTGGATTTTTTATTGCAATGTACAAATTTGTTTGTTTGTTTTGGCTTTTTCCTGATTACGGAGTCACCACAGCAGGTCTTTTAGATCCGCATACTGATTTTTTTTTGGCTTGAGTCCTTTATACAAGTTGTTATAAGGAGAAATCTGTATTTAAAAGAAGGTAATTTACTTATACTTTATTTGACTAAAAACATTCAAAATATTATTCAATGAATATATTTTATAACATGAATAGTATATTCAAAAAAGGGGTTGTATTTGTCTTATATTCAGGTCATTAGAGTACTAGGATTTTGTACTAGTTGAATGACCACAGCAGGACACCAAATTACTGTAAACTACAATGAAACATACACTTCAGCACAACCTAATGAGGATAATCAGCATAGAAAATGGATGGATGGATGAAGTATTAAAACGTGACGAGACTTCTCGTTCAGAAAAGTTATGATGCTCATTTTAAAATAATGGTGAGCAAAGGTGTGGCTATTGCTTATGGTAGCTTTTTTATTGCAATGTACAAGTTTGTTTGTTTGTTTGTTTGTTTTGGCTTTTTCCTGATTAGAGTCGCCACAGCAGGTCTTCTAGATCCACATACTGATTTTTTTGGGCTTGAGTCCTTTATACAAGTTGTTATAAGCAGAAATCTGTATTTAAAAGAAGGTAATTTACTTTTACTTTATTTGACTAAAAACATGTATTCAAAAAAGGGGTTGTGTTTGTCTTATATTCGGGTCAATAGAGTACTAGGATTTTGTACTAGTTGAATGACCACAGGGCATCATGGCGGTCGAGTGGTTAGCGCGCAGACCTCACAGCTAGGAGACCATGGTTCAATTCCACCCTCAGCCATCTCTGTGTGGAGTTTGCATGTTCTCCCCATGCATGTGTGGGTTTTCTCCGGGTACTCTGGTTTCCTCCCACATTCCAAAAACATGCTAGGTTAATTGGCCACTCCAAATTGTCCATAGGTATGAATGTGAGTTGTGAGTGTGAATGGTTGTTTGTCTTGTGATTGGATGGCGACCAGTCCAGGGTGTACCTCTCACCCGAAAACAGCTGGGGTAGGCTCCAGCATGTCCGTGACCCTACTGAGGATAAGCGGTGTAGAAAATGGATGCATGTAACAGTGGTGAACCTTTCCAGAAGTGGCGAGCCAACCAGGAGCATTGAGTAACGATACGATACCTGGTGCCTGTGTATCAGGACTGTATCGATTTGTCTATATGTGCCCTGTGGTTGGCTGGCGACCGGTCCAGAGTGTACCCCGCCTTTCGCCCAAAGACAGCTGGGATAGGCTCCAGCAAATTTCTGCTTATAACCAGGAAAAAGTGGTAGAAAATGAATGAATGAATGACCACAGCAGGACACCAAATTACTGTGTAAACTACAATGAAACATATACTTCAGCACACCCTAATGAGGATAATCAGCATAGAAAATGGATGGATGAAGTATATTAAAACGTGACGAGACTTCTCGTTCAGAAAAAAAATCTTGAAATAAATCATATAGAAATGGATCTCAGTCCTCATATTTTTACATAAGGTAACACTGGCTGAAAGGTCCAAACATTAGTCAAAAATCCTTCCTTGGGTTGAGGTATATAGTGACAGAAAAGGTCACAGTATGTGATTCTTTCATTTTAATCTTCTAGTGACGCCTCTCCCATCTCCCTCCCTTCTGCTTTCAAGATGTGAGCCGTGGCATTTGGAAGTTCACTGCTATATGCTGATTTGGCAAAGCAAACATTTTCTTTTGCAGATGCATGGGTCATCTTATCAATTTGGGCTGAAATGAGAAATCCCGTGAAAGGAATCCATTTATTGCAAAAGGAGTAAGTCGCCTAAAACACCCGCCCACAGGACCCACCCACCCATCACCATATAAAAGGATGCCAATTTGTGATTATAAAATAGCACAGCTCCTCTCACTGACCGTGCCTCATCGGTCTGACGGGAAGAGGTATCAGGTGCACGTTTGGATTAAGAAAATAATTGGATTTAGCAAATGGATGTGCGATCGGCCAAGTTTTGGGGAAGTCGGGGTTTGCACGCTTATCATGTTGCACAGCTGCACACTTCAGGGAGTCTTTGATTATAATTAAGGCAGATTACATTGTTGTAGGACACTATGAATTACACAGCAGCTTCAATTTTCATCTTCGACAACTTCTTTCTTCTTTTGGCATGAAGATGTGAAAAATAGTTAGCGCCTAAGTGCTGCCTGGGGAAGCCGCTATGACAAAAGGGGTGAGGCAAAAATGAGTGGAATCCGCAGCCCACCGCTAAGGGGCAGATCTTTCATGCAAGACAGCTTTTATTTCAATGTGACATACCTTCCCAGAGGCATGCTATTCTCCATCTATCTCGCAGACAACAACAACAGGGAGGGGGGGGGGGGGGGGGGCAGGACAGGCCCCTCAAGTCTGAGAAACACGTCACTGGTAAATAGCATGTGAAGGTGAGGGGCACTCAGCTGTGGTATTTTCCATAGTGGTGACAGTTTGGGGTTGTTGACTCTTGCTTCTGATTTATCAACCAATTTTGATGGCATTGACGTTGCAACAAATCCTTGGTATTGAACACAAGTTCTAATATTCTGCTGGCTTCACAGGAGGTTAAGAAAAACGTCATTGCGTCGGACTGCAACATAGCTGAGGTTTTTTCTAAAAAAAACGGATTTGGATGAATACAGTCTATGGCAGGACCAAGCATTTTAACACAGATGAGTTGATATTGACACAAAGTTCAAAAGCAAGAAAACGATGACAGTGACCCAGTCACCCAAAACGGTTGGTGGCGGTTCACTTCTGCGCAGGTAGAACGGGTTCGGTTCCCAACCGAGTTATAGGGGATAAAATCTAGCTTTCAGTGACCCTAAACACACAATCAGTGGTTCATAAAACGCAGGGCTCGACAATAACGATGTACCGATGGCCCGGGGCAAGTTAAAACAAAATTGGGGCAAGTAAATCCAATCAGTGATATTCCCGTCGGGGAAGTGCACTTTGGCATGCTATACTGCCAAGAGTTTTTTTTAAAAGCGGTTCTTGTTGGGTGTTGGTAAAACACGGACTGCGTAATTCCGGTGGTAATTTGCAAATCAACACTTGCAAATCTTGAAATGGACCAATCAGAATCGTTTATTTAGACCGCGGTCCGCAATCCACAGTCCGCGTTTTACCCACACCCGTTCTTGTTCGCGATCAACCAATCAGCGATGGTTTGACTAGGAAAACATCTATCATGGCGTCCCTGCCAACATGGTCTAATTCTTCAACAACTTGTGAAGGAAAACAGCAAAAACTGATGAACCAGTGCCTCCTAAACAAGTATTTTATTAGCGGCAGCAAATCAAATGATGGCACAGGTGAGTGAATCACATTGCTGTGACAATTTGAAGTGGTCACAATGAAACACCACCGATTAGATCCAATACCAAGTGCTGATTTTGCACAAGCTACAAAATCTAGTGCTTCCATTTCTCTGTGGATTTTTCTCACCTTTGCTTCAAAAATTATTGTTTGACCATTGAGCATTTTTTTCTGGATTAAAAACACTTTACTCGTACACAAATGGGTCTATTCAATAATGTTTCATTGTGGTCCACAACTTAAATATCACTGCTTACTACGACAACGATGTGTAAGGTAGTATGGCATGCCATGTTAAGATTCGTACATCTCCACATTTTTTTTTAAGCACAATGTTCATTCAATCATGAATGTACTTTTATTTATCAAGGCAAAGTGCCTAGAAGTCTCTTGACAATCCAGATTTCCATGCAACGTCATGATCTATGTAGGAAAACAACCACAGGAAATGATAATCATTTCATCTTTATTTGAGATTCTCATGTGATGCCACAAAAATGAGATGGTATCATTATGGCAGTCTTTTCATTTTACATGGGGTCAGTTAAGGCAAGTAGTTCTCACCTTAAGGATTCCCTATGGGCAAGTCATTTTGGTTTTTAATGTAGAGCCCTGAAACGGATGGATGGATGACAGATCATCTATGTCTTAACCAACGGTTTTCAAAGTTTCATGCAGGGAATTCTCAAAACCTTATTTTCTGAAGATTTCTGTTAAGTTGCTCATCATTGGAACTTCAAATAATTTTGTCATTGTAGCAAGTTTGAAAAAACATGCCTTTTTTTTTTTAATTGTGCCTGAAGCTGCTCCACCTCCCCTGAAGTCTTCTGGCGCCTCCGGGGAAGGCAGGTATCACACTTCGAAAATCACTGGCCTAGAACATACCCTGAAAGAGCTGCTGTTTGGGAAAAAAAGCAAAAGACTCTGGAAGGTGAATGGACAAATGTGTTCAACAGTAGCGTAGTGGGGTGGCTTTATCTCCCAGTCATCTGGGTCTGCGTTGTGGGGAGCGTTGTGCCTACTTCCTCCAACTCCATGGGAGGGCCATTCCCAACTATTCCAGACATAGTCCCTCTAGTTTGTGCTATATCAAGACTATATCAAGAAAATTCTCTTGAAACTATTTCTTCAAAAGACAGTCATTGGTGAAAGGATTTTTTTGCTGACTGACCATATATTTCTCATACTAGCTGATTGACTATTTTCCCTACCTTGAGCCAAAAAAAAGCAAGATTTCCTAAAAGACAAAGTCAGCTTCAACAGCATGGGGAGCCACATTAACATGTCCATCACTTGCCATCTTTTTCCTCACCTTGAGAAATGGATAGAAACAGAAGACTGGGAAATTGCACCCTGTCTGACAAATGACAGGATGGCATTACTTGCACGGGTGATGTCCACCATCAAATCTGCTGCCACTGAACGAAAGGACAGAAACAAATCGCCTCCTGACGCTCCAATTATCGTGAACGCTCATTTCGTGGAAGGGGGACCGCCGACTACACTACCATCTCTCCGCGGGGATGGAAAAACGCCACAGCATACGAGTGTGCATGATGGGGTCAAGGGTAAAGATGACGTGTCATTTCCAATCAGCTTTCAGCCTTAATTTGTTATCTTGCTAAAGTGGGAAGCCATCATACGAGGGGGTTAGGACATTGCTGCATAATTCAAGCAGCTAAGTGGTAAATGACTCTACAGTAAAAGCAAAAAAAAGTGCTTAATATTCTAGTGCTCAAGCGCCAATGGTTTTTCAGGCAAGATGGGATACACTCAAGATATAAAATAGGCTTAGGTATATACAGGTTTAGGTATATATGATACTTGTTCAAGTTGCTGTGTCAGAGAATGAAGGACTTTAATTGCTGATATAGCTTGCTGATATACAGTAAACCTCGGATATATCGGACTCGGATATATCGGAAATTCGCTCACAACGGACAGATAAAAAAGAACCGATTTTTCTGTGATGCATTTCCAATAAAAATTCATTGCATATATCGGATTTTTTATAACGGATTTCGCCTATTTCGGACAAAATCTCCAGTCCGTTCCAATTTCCCTTGCATATATCGGATGGCCGCATCGTGACAGGCCGCTATGCGACGTCATTTGCAGCGTTGCCTGCGCGATTTATATTCACGTCGCTAGGAGTGGTTTGTCACTGGCTATGGTCTTTCTCCTTGGCTCCAGATTTAGGACAAATATAAAAGTGAGTGACGTCAATAATACTAGCACAGCAGTGAATGAGATCTTAACCTCACTATTGGAAATAACGTAGGCCTGACGGGCGTAACAGGGCCTAGCTTAATTAACAATTTGTTATACTCAGAGTCCAATAAAGTTAAATTCTCATTACCTTACGTCTCTTTTCATTGCCCTTTCCAGGTACATTGGAAACATAGTCAAGGAAGTGTCTTTTTATAACGGATAAAATCCGATTTACGCATATACCGGATATAAATCCGATATATGCGTAAAACGGACATTTTCCGGTATACGCATATAACGGATTTCGCTTATATCGGACAAAACCAGTGGGAACAATTGAATCCGATATATCCGAGGTTTACTGTATATATATATATATAACTTGCTGATATAGTTAATTTCCAAACAGCTAAAATAATGCATAAGGCTAAAAATAACCAATTACATAAAAATGTCATCCAATACTTCTCTTGTAGAGAAGTATTGGATGGTCATATCACCTCGTACTTCAGTACGAGGTGCATTATTTTTTAAAAAAACCCTTAAACTGTATTATGGAAAGCAGGAAGTGAACAAATGTAACAGTTACTGATTGTAAAAGTACCAGATGGACACACACAACTTTTTAAAATGATTTTGGACAAATACACTTACAAGCAACTATTATGGGACCTCTAAGATGTACTTAAAATTGTAGCAAAACAGTATCAATAACAATGTCAGTAACAATATCGGGCTTTGATTCAAGGTTTAAATCCCGCGGTGTGGTCTGTGACAGTTTGTGCTTAATTTATCGCCACGTCAATTATGGTTATTCAAAAACTCACTCTGGGAAACAAATGGTAGATTGACTGCTCATTGCCCAACCAAGTCAAGTCTGACTAGAGGAGAGAAGCAGCATTCGGGCATTTTGGCATTTTCACACCTGAACTCAAAGTTTAAGGGCTGCATTTCAATTAAAACCCGACGACAACGACATCATCCCTGACCTCTGCTTAGAAAGTACATATCGTCAGCTTTATGATCAACAACAACATGTAGCACTATTTGACAGGGCAATTTCCTGGTTACAATTTCACCTGACGGACAGATTAAAATGAATCCTGTCATAAATAACCTCTATCACATAGAACCATTATAAGAGACTGTTGGTCTAAATGGAAGCTATTTCCTCCGTATGAGATGTGAAATGGAGGCATGTGCCACTGTACTTTTTCACTTTCAACATTTCCCAGAGACCTTTGAGTCATATATCACTCAGTGACCCAAGGAGACTAATAACAAATGATTTCAGTTGTTTTGTAGCAATCCAATACAAAAGGTGACACGTATTTCATTCAGGGGGAGGTTTTTTTTTTTTTGGCCTCCTAATAATATTTTGTGGAGCAGCGCGAAATACGAGGAGACAAAGCAATCATAAAAGTTGTTGATGTATGTTGTTCATTTCATAAGACAGCATATAAACGATGCATAAAGGGGAAGACAGAAAGAGCAGGTAATTGTGCAAATTGTGTGGTGTGTGAAGGACGGGTATTGAAAAGGCAAATGGTAATTTGGGACAGGACTTGAAATAAGATCATACTCAATTTTTCAATGTGACTTACGCAATATTAACATGCACTAAAAAAATGAAAAAGGAAATTTACAATTTTTTTTTTTAGGGCAAATATATGAAACATTACAGTGCATTTCTTACATCAATCAAAATATAACTTTCCATTATTTACATTTGTATTCAGCTATCTGATCACAAGCCCAAAAGGAGTAGGCTGAAGCAAAAGCTTATAAATTCCTACCCCTTTTTGCAAGATATAATCATGTTCATGCCACTGTCTTGTTTTCCCCTGTTATTATTATCATTGTAATATTATTATTATTATTATTCATTCATTCATTCATTCATTTTCTGCCGCTTTTCCTCACAAGGGTCGCGGGGGTGCTGGAGCCTATCCCAGCTGTCTTTTGGGCGAGAGGCGGGGTACACCCTGAACTGGTCATTGTTATTATCATTATTGTCATTATTGTTATGATCTTTATCATTATTACCATCATTATAATCATCATTAATATTACCATTTTCATCATTATAGTTAACAATTTTTGGATTTTTTTTTTTAATTATTTAATTTTACAGACTTCATTGCTTCTTGCAGAGTGCTGTATCATTCCATCGGTTGTTTTCTGAAATCCGCAGTATTTGTGCTTTTATTGTCAATTTATTAGCCCACTTTTTTGTAACATTTACATATCATTTTCTGGATTGCATGTGTCTAATCTTGTGCATTTAAAAAAACAAGAACTTGAGACTGTGTCTGGACAGGTGACCAACCCAAACATCAGTTTCTTCTTGTTAAGCCCTACCTTGAGATTTTTAGACATGCTTTTTAGTTTGTGTGTGTCTAATGTTGTGCATTAAAAAGCAAGGTTTTCGGTCTGTGCTCAAACCGATGACCAGCTCCAGCATATTAGTTGCATTAAACACTAAATTAACTACATATACTATTAAAAATGCAAACAATGTCTATGAATACCACAATATACAATAAAGCCTCTTTCTTTTACACTGACATATAGTGTATTGCTGAGAAGCCACATTTGTTTGTTGAAATGCTAATTAAATGTCACGTTAAAGGGAACGCTGGATACACTGGTGATGACGCAGCACTGAAACTGTAGATCGGGTAGGGTATTGTATTATTGTAAAAAAATGGAAATGAACCAGTACTTTAAATGTAGTTAAACAGTACTTTAAAGACACTGTAGTGTTTTCAACAGGGATTTTGGTGACACCGAGCTAAACCACAAATGAAGACCTTGGAGTTCAAATGTAGCGTTTAATAATCTTCCTTTATATGTACATATGTGTGGTAAAAACTGTAATAACAGAAAAAGTGCATGTCAACACATTGAGCGGAACAACACAATCAAGTGCTTCAAGCTTATTCAATCACATTTTGTCAAAATACTCATCAATATAACCAAATGTATCTAAATAAACTATCATATAGTCAAACTTACGGCATTCCTGTGTGATAATTCAATGTGGATGACATCTAACACTAATCTAATCTCATGGGCTGTGTTCGAAACCGCATACTTACCTACTACTCATACTAACTTTTTGAGTATGCAGTGTGTCTACACTTGCAGTATGCGATTTTTGAGTATGCAAAAGGTCCCGGATGCAATTCCCATAACAACAACAGTGACAAACAGGACTGCATCAGTTAAATGTCAATGAAATTGAAATTGAAATTCCTTTTAAGTGACACTTATTGGGACAATATGCAAAGAAAGAACAATTTGTACACCTCTAGATAGTAGTTAGGGAGTTACTTTTCAATCACCTTGTATATTCGGGGTGTAAGGATTCATGGCAGCGGTAACAATACCTTATTTTTGCCCAATTTCTATTTATTCATTCATTCATTTTCTACCGCTTTTTCCTCACAAGGGTCGCGGGGGTGCTGGAGCCTATCCCAGCTGTCTTCGGTACACCCTGGACTGGTCGCCAGCCAATCACAGGGCACATATAGACAAACAACCATTCACACTCACATTCATACCTATGGACAATTTGGAGTCGCCAATTAACCGAGCATGTTTTTGGAATGTGGGAGGAAACCGGAGTACACGGGGAGAACATGCAAACTCAACACAGAGATGGCCGAGGGTGGAATTGGACCCTGGTCTCCTAGCTGTGAGGTCTGTGCGCTAACCACTAGACCGCCGTGCCACCCTGCCACTAAATTAACAGTGACTATAATCACTGACTAACAGTCTTATAGGCATCATATGTTACATAGTATGTCAGATTCTAACATTCTCCACATTTTATGCCTCCATTGCTTTGGCAGAGGCCAAGGTTCAAGGCGGGCTGGGGGTGGAGGCCATTCCCTGACAGCCCCCACCGGATGAGAATGTGATGCACAGTGCGGTGGATCACGAGGTGTCAGACCGCCAACGAACACTGGCTTATTGGAAAGCCGACATGCTCTATTTAACCTCGGAAGGCGCGTACACCCACATGCCCAAACGGCCTTGCAGGATTCCCTTCCGCACCACCGTCAGTCGGCATTATTAGGCTAATTGAGACAGGTCCTCCCGAGCTATGACAATATAGCTGAATTGCTACCCACCAATATATGCAAAAGAGCAGTTAATAATGTTTTAGTCTCTTTCCTTTGTCTAATCAGTTTTTTTTTCCTTCCACATGGCAGAGGGATGAACTGAGCTGTCTCTATGCTGCTGCTAATTACCACAAAGGAAGTTATCCAAGGCTTTTATAGAAGGAATGGGGAATAGATGACATCAAATGTAAAAAATGCTGATCCGTGTAAGCAGGGTGGCAAAGGGGTGGAGATTGAGTATGGGAGGGAAAGGTAAATCCATGACCTCAGCTATTCCGAGGGGGGCCGGTCTTGCTCTGAGCTGACACGGGCAGCCAAGATTGCAGCCCGAGACGAGGACAGCCTGAGCAGCCATCATGTAACAAGGCCGATTTAACAAATACTGCTGGGTCAGGTCAGACCGGTCGGATTGAAGTCAGGAGTCACAAGCGGCTATGGCAAATGCTTGCTGTTTTTCTACTGCTCATCCATCTGAGCACAAATTACAAAGGGTTCGTCCTCAAGACCGAGAAAGATGGACGAGTGGCTCACACCAAGTATGTGCACGCCTGCAAATCCTGCAGGATGAATGAACGCGCCAACAGATTGTATTTTCTCTCAAGACTTAATACAAGAAGTTGCTCTATCTTCAAATGGAAAGATTTATTTATTTTATTTTTAATATATTTAATTTGGATAGGAGACCAGGGTTCAATTCCACCCTCGGCCATCTCTGTGTGGAGTTTGCATGTTCTCCCCGTGCATGCGTGGGTTTTCTCCGTGTACTCCAGTTTCCTCCCACATTCCAAAAACATGCTAGGTTAATTAGAAACTAGAGAGCTAGCGACCTAAACGGTAGCCTTCAAGTTATTTCCTTTAAACTTAAATAGCCAAAAACTTACCACTTCCACACGGATAGGGAGGATAACTATTAACAGTTATTTAACCTTTAAAATGAACATTAATCAAACTTAATAATTTTTTCTGGGTACATGATACCATACAGCATCCGTATCAAACTTTCATATCAAGGCGGGGTCCTCAAACTAGTGTCCTGCAGCCACATTTGGCCTGCGGGCCGCGCGTTTGAGACCCCTGCTCTACAGCAGTCTGGCTTCTGAACTTGGACCCCTCCCTATCCAGATTTCGCACAACCTCCCTTTAGCTTGTTATACTTTTTAAAAATGATTTAATTACTATTTATTCTCTTAGGTACGTGTGTGTTCAGTTGTGTCTGCTCTTTTACTTGTCCTTGTCTGCTTTTTACATTTTTATTCCATATGCTGCTCTCTGTGTCTTTTAAATTGCCCCTCGGGGATAAATAAAGTGTTTTTGAACTTGAACTTTGTTTTTGAACTATAATTCCACTTATACCATGACAAAATGACCAAAAATTCTACACTAGTTTATTTCACTCCAGTTCGATAGCATTTCAGCTCAGTATCAGCTTTTCACACTCGCAAGCTCTTCACACGCAATTTTATTCTCGTTTTTAACTCCTGCTTCCTTGGCGTTCTCGGTCTTCACTTTTTTTTTCCTCGCTATTTTTACATGTTCCTGCACACACATACATACACCAGCCTCGATCCATCCCCCTGTCTTATCAGTGGCAGGCTGGAAACAGAAATGAGATAAGGGAAACGCCAAGGCCGATGCGAGGTGTGCTGGTCGAACACCCGCGCAGATTAGTCATTGACACGTTTGTCACTTAACAATGTTAAACATGCGGCACCGACAGGGAAAATGAGGGGAGAAACAATGAGGTGAATTTCTACTCACGATGTCTTTAAGGGCCTCAATCCACAGCGCAAAAGATTTGTCCTTGGATGAAAGTCAAGACATGATCACCAAGAATGATCATGTAAAAGGAATAAAGGTAGTTCATACACACATTTTTGTTAGTTTGAACAATCTGAATATTATTATGAATGATCCTTCTTGCCCTAAGCAGTTATTCCCAACCAGTGCAAATTGGAGCAGTTATTTTATTCTCCAAGATGATAAGTAAATATTCTCTAATGTCATATCAAACCAAACAATAGAATAGAAAGTGTGCAAGAACAGCTAGTTTCCTCAGGGAGACAATGAGCTGTAGCACAGCTGCACCAAAATCATAACAGTTGTGTTCCATTCTAACAACACTTATTGAGTGAGGGGGGGTACTTATTGTATGACAAAAATGCTGACCTAAAGTGCAGCATTAATGGCATCCATCAATCCATTTACTATGCCGCTTATCCCCATTAGAGTCGCGGCAGGTATGGAGGAAAAAAAAAGCCACATGCCACATGCACACAGGAAGAACATGCAAACTCCACATAGAGATGTCAAACAGAGATTTGAACCCAGATCTTCCAGATCCCCTGATTGTGTGGCTAACATGCTAACCACTCATCCATTGTGCAGCCCCAATTGTTAATCAATGATCAAGTTAATCCACAACAATTTTGGTATTTGATTAATTGTTTGTTGGTTTGAAAATGTGCCATAATTTAATAATAACCCGCTACCTTTTTCTTAAAATTTGAACACTATGGCTTAAACACCAGTGCAGCTAATTTCTAATTTTGTGACATATAATTTACTTTAGAACTACAACTAATTTAAAGCAGGGGTCTCAAACTCGTGGCCCGTGGGCCAAATGCGGACCGCAAGACGCTACTTTGAGGCCCCCACCTTGATACCAAAGTTTAATGTTGAAATGACAGCTTAAAGCTGTGTGCACACCGGATACAATTAACATGATTTTGCCCCACCCATACTGTTACCCTACCCTGTTACCCCGCCCTGTTTTGCTTTGGATTAGCAATGAAGCTAAAGGCTTATGACGCTGGGTACAGATAAATGCAGGAAATGATATGGAATAAAAGGGAAAATACACGTCAAGATAAAGCATCTCATCAAACATGTTAAAGTTACGACGCTGCTCCTAGATGGAACTGAGTACGATGCTAACTTACTAATTGGGTCAAATTATTACGTTTCATTCATGTTCATGTTAAAGGTTAAATAACTGTTAATACTGTACTTTTGAATCTGAAAAAAATAATTTCCTATCAACTGTATGTGGCTTCTTACGTTTTTCTTATTTGCTGTTTTATTATTATTTTACTTATTTATTACTGATTGATTTATTTATTTTTTTATCTTATTTTGTGTATAGAAAGATATTTGAGAACAGTGGAATGTTTTATCAGATATTTTGGTGTGGAAAACCGGAACCAAATTACTGAAAAAGTGTAGGGTATAGCAGAAGCAAAAGCATTGTTTTTTTATTGATTTTTTTTTTCAGTTTTTAATAAATGCGTTTTGCATTTTTTTTTTTTTTTTAAACCTGATGCGGCCCAGCTTCACCCAGAACCTAGCTCCGGTGGCCCCCAGGTAAATTGAGTTTGAGACCCCTGATTTAAAGACTGTGCTACTCAACAGTCTGACAAATAACAATAAATACATCACACAGCAACTTAACATCAAAAGGTGTACCTAACATATATACAAACAAGTAACAATCATACCAACAAAATGTGAAAAAACAACAACTATTTTCTCCCATAAGGCATTGCGTCTGAGTGGGCCAGAAGTGTCGATTTCACCGGAAATAGGTGGGGGTTAAATCGGTACATTATTTTTAAGGGGACCTATTGAGCTCATTTCAGACTTTTGTATTGAATTGTGGACTCCTATAGAGCAGCAACACATGATAATCCGAATAGAATGCTTTCTAGATCTTCCAGAATCTGCACCTATTCCAGCTGTATTTTGTTGCATTTCCAAAATAGTCTGTTTTAATTTATTCCACCCAAGGCCTGCCTCCGAGCACGCCCACCCCACTGTGATTGGTCCCAAGCTTGTACAGCTTGTAGGTGAGTGATGTTCGAACCATAATGTAAGGAGGAGTGACATTTTTTCACTTTTGTAATGTGTTGTGGACTAAACCACTAACTGTTTGTGTTTGGTTCATCTTGATTTAGTCCATCGAGGTCTCAACTGATTACTCGATTAATCGATTTCAGATTAACTCATTCACTGCCAGCCATTTTCAGTTTACTGTTTTGGGGCATTTTGCTGAACTTTCAAGACCCACCCAGTTTTAGCACAACAGGAAAAAAATGAAACTTTAGACTCTCTTTCATCAGGAAAAAAATTGTTTGTTTTTAGCCTTTTTGAATTAGCAGAACATAAGGTCCAACTGTCTCTGTAACTTATTTTTATGCCATAACATCCCTAATAGCCTTGTGTTAGCATGGAAACCATAACTGGTCGTCATTGTCCTCCCTGCTATAACTAAACTATTTAAAAAAAAACGGAAGAGATTAATGGGATTTACATTATTTCTAATGGGAAAACGTGATTCCGTTTGAGTTGGACCTTCAGGAGCAACACTAATGATGGTAACGGAGGTTCCACTGTGCATGTACCATTAGAACCTTAGTTCCTTTTTGTGCAATGAATTCCTGACCCTGTTAAAGCAGCAGGATGGATACACTGATAAATCTGCAGGCGACCATTAGAGCATTGCGGCGCCAGAATGATGTTTGCCATCATTAAATCAAATACGCATGACACGGAGCTGCTGTGAAATAACCCCATGCACCCTCGCACACATCAAACAGATTAGGTATATGTCCTATTTTACATGCTCGTGGATAATTTTCATGTGGTTGGGGGTGTGCTTTGTTTTATTCTTGGAATGCATCAATTAAGGATGCAGCCATGAAATATGGTCGCCCAGCTAATGACTTGTGATGCTGTGTGTTCACCATGGCGCATGTAGGCAATAATGTGATTTGTCGCAAGCAGGATGTGTTTCCAGAGCTGTGGGATTCAATGCTTTTACTGGCTGACAGTGTGTTTATTAATCACCACACCCTCCGATCTATATTCCACTTCACGCGTATTACGATCCCTCTCTTGGGTGAATATGTGACAGTTGATATGTAATATTAATATGATTTGTTACTCCGCGGGGTCCACTGGTCTGGGCTCCAGATCCTCTTCTTGTCTGATACTATTGGCTGCTAACTCTGAGGGTATACATAAAGCCTGAGGAGGAAACCGTGCAGGACACCCTGTGGGTTTTCATGTCGTGAGTGGTGTTTTCTCAGTATTTATTACACCACTCTGGAGTGTCTCACTACCTGGTAGGGAATTGTGTGGTTGCATTTCATACTACAATATATGCTAGATGCCTGTGAATAATGTCATTCATCTTCGTCATTGTATTCTCAGAGGAATTGATTGGATCGCAACTGGACAGTTCAGGTTGTTTATCTTATTGTTTAGCTCCAATAAGATAGAAACCCAAACAAGGTTTCACTCTTTTGTGGTTCTTGTTTGGGTGCATCTCAGCTGTCTTAGCTAGTCTTGCATGAACCGATGAAGCCTGCTTGGAGGAGAGGTGCAACGTCTTCTCAGATGCGATTAATTAAATGCCCTGAGAATACAATATGTAGCATTCTTAACCATCAAATATATTCTGGACATTGAAAGGGTGAACGAAAAGAAATTTCTGGGGATCACAATAGATGAAAATATGAGCTGGAAACCTCATATTACAAATATACAACATAAGGTGGCAGAAATATTTCAGTATTGAACAAAGCAAAATTTGTTCTCAATCAGAAATCACTCCACACTCTTTATTGCTCTATGGTTCTACCATATCTTACTTATTGTGTGGAAATATGGGTTAATAACTATAAAAGCAATCTTCACTCGCAAAATGTACTGGAAAAAAGGTCAGTAAGGATAATCCATAATGCCACCTACAGAGAACATACTAACTCCTTATTTCTAAAATCACAAATACTTCAACTTGCTGATATAGTTCATCTTCAAACAGCTAAAATAATACATAAGGCTAAAAACAACCAATTACCTAAAAATGTCATCCAATACTTCTCTACAAGAGAGGAGAAATATGATCTCAGGGAAGAAGTACATTTGAAACACTTCTATGCTAGGACTACGTTATGCTAGCCATAGCATTTCAGTATGTGGAATCAAACTATGGAATGGATTGAGTAAGGACCTCAAACAATGCACAACGATGAGCCAATTCAAGAAACAATACAAGCAGTTGATGTTTGCTAAATACAAGGATGAAGAGTCTTGAACCAGTCATGATGTGCTATATATATCACTATATTGACACTTACTATGGTACCCATTATGGCATTGGATGATCATATCACCTTGTACTTCAGTAAAAAAATAAAATAAAATAAAAAACTTAAACTGTATTATGGAAAGCAGGAAGTGCACAAATGTAACAGTTACTGATTGTAAAAGTGCCAGATGGAGGGGTAGGATTTAATAAGCTTTGCTTCTTCCTACTCCTTTTGGACATGTGGAACTGTGAACTGATTATGGGATGCACTCAATTGTAATCTGATGCATGTTCAAATGAAATAAAACCATTACCATTACCATACTGGCATCAAACCAGTCATCCCTCATTTAACACAGTTAACTGGTTCCAGATCCAAATGTGATATGTGAATTTCCACGATCAATAAATGTAATATTTTCGTATGTCGACCATAAAACCTGTTTGCGATCTATTAATAACAAATTTTTAACATTATTAGAACCCTCATCATGAAATAACACCTCATAGTCACCTTTCCCCCTGTGTTACCCAATATAATAGAAACAATAAGAGAAAATGAGCCATAAGATCAAGTGTTTCTTGTTGTTGTTGTTGTAAGATAATAATGTAAGATGTAAGATACTGTAACATCACTGACACCTGTGGAGAATACTACATATCAAAATAGGTTTTCAAAATGCCTTACATAGTTGCATTTGGGATAATTATTCCAATTTATGCTTGACAATTCTTAATGTAACCCTAAATGAGGCCGGATTCAACCACAAAATAGCAGTTTTGCAGTCGGGTGTGGGGCCCAGTTAACCACAATAAACAAAAGACGACTGTTTATCATATTTATTTTTTTGTGAGATCAACTGCGAGTAGTTGGCCAGCACGTACTGTAGCTCTGCCATGGCTGTACCAGGCAAGTAACATTTGTGACGTGACTTGAATCAGCTTGAGGTTTTTAACTCGATGGCTAGTGCTCTCAACTCTCATTCATGGGACCTTGGTTTGGCAGGCTGGACCATGTGGACTACACCTACATTTATTTACTTTTACTTTGTGCTTTATTGCTATTGCTTTCTATTTACTATAGCACTGTCAAAGTAAATGACAATTCTTCAGTGGCAGCCTCCACAATAACCCCTTTGCAAATTGCACTCACCAGAATGTTTCAAAAACCTGAGCATACCATAGTCTAGTCCAGGGGTGCTCACACTTTTTCAGCATGCAAGCTACTTTTAAAATGACCGAGTCACAATGATCTACCCACTACAAAAATACAAAACATCTATTTATTTTCAAATGTATTGAGGATTATTTGTACGTACAATGTATGTTGATGTACCTTACATAACCAAATGAGCCAATATTGCAAAACACACATAATTAACTATTAACATTTTTTGTAATTACCTGAGTTTACTTTGATGACTTGCACTGAATTGAATCAGCCAGGGATGCATAGTCCGGACAGTAGCTGCTGATAGCCAGGTTAGCCAGGTTAGCCAGGCAAACGCACTTCGAAAAAGACATTGTGAAAAAAAAGTCCACCTCCCATTCCGTATGGAAGTGATATGTTTTTGCCTTTTTACTTGGTCCAGCTACTTCACTCATTTTAGTGACCATGAACTTTAGCGAGGGCTTAAAATCTGACGCTATTCGCCGACTAGCTTAGCACTTTGCATCGTTGTTTACGCATGAGCGGAGACCTAAAGGTCAAAATTCAGTTGTCATCTGACTGGTTGTCCTGTATGTCAATCAAGTAACGGGGATGGATGATAGGCTGACATCGTAAGTTCTGCTGCACTTAGAGACGTTGTTTGATTTGATTGGTCACCCGAATGGCAACATTCAGTTGTCATCTGAATGGCTGCCCTGTGTATCAATCAAGTGACGGCATTGATGCTAGGATGATATTTTTTTAATGTCACACCGCGATCGACCAGCGATCGACCAGTACCACCTCATCGCGATCGACTTAATGAGCATCCCTGGTCTAGTCCAATTTTAACCCAATTTTTAAAAAGCTTAATGGGGGACCTATTATGCTAATTTTTCGGCTGTATTGAGTTGTGGACTCCTATAGAGCAGCTACGCGGAAATTGGTTTCACTTCACTTTTAGACCTTCCAGAATATACATCTATTCCGGCTGTATTTCCAATTGTTTTCCAATGTTTTAATTAATTAACTTCATTAATGTATTCATTTATTTAAGACAATGGTTTGTTTACAATCCTTACATTGTGTTATTATTGAATCATCCATCCCTTTGCATGTTGCATTTTGGTTACTGTGCCCCATTTAATAGACATATTTACCTGAGTGATGTCAGTGTGTTACCTCATGTTGCTGTTGAAGAAGCACATACAGTATGTGAGGTACATGATATTTAGGTAGCAGATGTCTGCTGTGCATACGGACCATTCATGCAATATTATTTTGCATGCTGTGATAAATGCTGAGTCCCTGCAGAGGTCTGCTGAAGACAAACAAGTGTATTCAGCTGCTCACCATTTCAAATGGCACTTCAATCAAAGAAATAGCTGTGGTGAGACCTCTTCTCCCTGAAAGTGTTGCCTTTCAGGGTGACTGCTATGCTGCTGTGAAAGAATGACTAGACTAGAGCCCGGAGGCATTCAATGTATCTTATAAGATTTGTCTGCAGGAACCCAATTAAACCAACAAAATATCATCACACCGAGGTGAAAAGAGAAGGGCAACGTGGAGGACTTTTTTCAGACTGCTCTGCCGGCTCAATTAGCTATTGATCAGATTTGTGGAAACAAATGTAAATGATTAGCAAAAGTAAAGCTAGAATCTGCACTTCGGCAAACAGCTTCAGTAGAGGAGGCCTTGTTTGTCTGATCGATATGACGTGGACAGCATGCAGCCGCACAAAAAACAACATTTTCAGATCGTGAAAACAAAAGCACCTATACAAAAAGCGTGACAAATTCCAGTTCAAACATCATACTGACTGGAATATATGAATCCAACGAGCTTTTCTTCCTGTCACTCACACACATACACACACACCAGTGATGCAGCTGTGAGACGTGTTCAAAAATTGTTGCAAGGGTTGGGGGAAGTTACACTCAACAAAAATGTAAACACTTTTGTTTTGCTCTCATTGTTGATGATTTGAAGTCAGAGATGTAACATTTGGTCTGTTTACACAAACCAGTCATGATGTGCTATATATATCACTATATTGACACTTACTATGGTACCCATTATGTCATTGGTTGGTCATATCACCTTGTACTTCTGTATGAGGTGCATTATTAAAAAACAAAACAAAACAAAAAAAAACCTTAATCTGTATTATGGAAAGCAGGAAGTGAACAAATGTAACAGTTACTGATTATAAAAGTACCAGATGGAGGGGTAGAATTTAATAAACTTTGATTCTTCCTACTCCTTTTGGACATGTGGAACTGTGAACTGATTATGGGATGCACTCAATTGTAATCTGATGCATGTTCAAATGAAATAAAACCATTACAAAAGGCCTATCACTCAGTCAAGATGAGACAGCATGACTATTGCTCAAGTGTGCTTTAGGTTGGCCACAATAAAAGGCCGCTCCAAAATGTGCAGTTTCACTGAATTGGGGCGGGTCCAAAAGGGGCCGACATTATCCCCTCTGATGACCCTTTGCCTCAAATACCATATACGCCATTCCACAGCATCCCAAACATGCTCAATGGGTGATACGTCAGGAAAACTTGCTCGCTTTAATTTTTTTCAGTTTCCAGGAATTGTACAAATCCTTGCAGCATGAGGCCGTGCATTACTATGCTGCAACATGAGGTCATTTTTCTGGATGAATGACACAATAATGGACCTCGGGCTCTCGTCACACTATCCGTGCATTCAAAATTCCATCAATAAGTAAAACGCACCTGTGTTGTGGCTGGAGTGGCTGGAGTGGCCCATGATGGCAGGAGCGTATATTATGGACAACAAACACAGATGCATTTTATTGATTTTTACCCATTGAGCATGTTTGGGATGCTCTGGAATGGTGTACATGGTACACTATGTGGGGCAAATGGTCACACCAGATACTCACTGGTTTCCGGATTCCATGTTCAATACATAAATTAACATTTTGGATTGGCTTTTATTGTGGTCAACCTAAGGTCACGTCAGCCTCTCAGGAATTATGAGAGCAGAAGTAGTGCCACTTAATTTAGGGACTGTCTACATGGAAATGTATTCAGGTCCCCTAACTCCACACCTTCTGTTTTTTTTCTTGTTGTTGTTCCTGTCACTAATGTCTAAATACGATAACATCACTGCCCTGTCGCCGTCACATGACCAGCAGTGACAAGCCTACATCCCAATCTCATATCAGCATTTTTCAGCATAACTGGCATAACTTACCCCAGTCAACATTTTCCTGATATTTTGTTGTCTAATACTCAAAAATTACATACAGAAGTATTTCCACTAAACAAGCCAAAGATGGCTGACTTATGTGCATGTGTTCTTTCTTCTTCCATAGTTTGGTGTGCAGTGTGGTTACGTCTGCATATTTGTTTACAGCGCCACATATAGGTATGCCTTGTGTATTTTATCGTTTTCACCGCAGTGATGCATTCCCGTCTTAATATGACTATTTGTGCTGTGGTACAGCCTGTGTTCAATAAAGCCTGTTTAGGTAAAGGCTGCTTGCAGAGGAGGGCACTATTGGGCCCAAGAGGTACCCTCTAGGTAACCCGATTTAAATATGCGGGCTTCTGCATGTGTGTGTGTGTGTGTATGATCACTCCGAGCAGCCATCAGGAACCACATTATTCCCCGGTACTTTGTACAGTGCATTAATCACAGGGACCCTTGAGCGCTTCTTGGGATCCAAATATTCTGACCTTGAGGTTACGAGAAAGACATTAGTCCTGATCCATTCAAAGTATTGGAGACAGGGCGGGGAGCAGAAGGGGGAGGAGGAGGAAAAAGCTTTCAAGGTAATGAAATTCTGCCATAATTTAAAAGGGTAAAGACTTGCAGGGACAAGTATGAGCTGGAAGTATAAAAAACAAAAAAAAAAGATTAAATTGGATTTTTCTTTTTCCCTTTATTTTGAATTATGCTAAAGTGCGCGATGGGCTTTTTTTTCTTTTCTTTTTTTTTCAAAGAAAAGCACGATAACAGCATTAACATCCCAAAATGAATTGAATCATTTCCAATCCAATTAACCTTTGACAGAATGGATGAGTGGCCAGGAATGAGAATGAAGATTTAAGAGGAAAGGGGGGGGGGTCAAGAGGGCAGGTGGGAAGCGATAGAGTTCAGAAACGGAGGTTTGACATGTGGGGACTTTTGCGGGATGACCGATTGTATCCTTGCAGCTTGAATTCAAAGAAAGAAGAAAGTTGGCACTGTAGGAAAACAGCGGTCCAATTAGAGTCTGAGGGTGTGTTCACACCAGTAACCTTGGTCTGTTTCATTCAAACTCACCTCGGTACGGTCGTTTTTTTTTTTTTTATCAACTGGTCCAAGACTGACAAATGAATCAATTAGGTTTGACCATAAATGACATAATGGTGACGTACTAAATGCTAATCGTAAACAGAAGAAAATGATGGCTTACAAGTCTATGGTTTATGCAGTCATCTAGTCAAGGAAGATCTCGATTAGAGGTGATCCTTTGGTTAAATTAACTCCCAAGTTGCTCACACTGTACACAGAACACATGCTTTATGCTGGAAAACCCTTCAATGTGGCTAAATGACAGCAATTCTGCAGAGATGCATGGACCAACAGTTCTCCACAGTGCTGTGAGAGACTCATTGCAAGTTATCGCTAACGCTTGATAACAGTTTTTGCTGCTAAGAGTGGCCCAACCAGTTATTAAGTTTACTTTTTCCACACAAGGTCATGTAAGTTTGGATTTTTTTCTCCCTTAATAATAAAAAGATTCATTTAAAAACTGCATTGTGCAACAGTGTTGAGTTGTGTTGTAATTGGCTATTATTTTAATTTGATGATCGGAAACATTTAAGTGTAAAAATAATGCTTTTTCACACCACTGTATGTATGTTCCCAAGTACTAACATCATTCATTCATTCATTCATTTTCTACCGCTTTTCCTCACGAGGGGTGCTGGAGCCTATCCCAGCTGTCTTCGGGCGTGAGGTGGTTGCCAGCCAATCACAGGGCACATACAGACAAACAACCATTCACACTCACATTCATACCTATGGACAATTTGGAGTCACCAATTAACCTAGCATGTTTTTGGAATGTGGGAGGAAACCGGAGTACCCGGAGAAAACCCACGCATGCGCGGGGAGAACATGCAAACTCCACACAGAGATGGCCGAGGGTGGAATTGAACCCTGGTCTGCGTGCTAACCACTAGACCGCCGTGCCACCCAGAACTAACATCAATTCAAGTTAAAGTCAAAGTTGAGGGTACGAAGCCATCGTACCTCCTAAAAAGTTGCAATGACAAAGCAATGGGAGTGTAGAGAACAAGGAGCTCAGAGGACAGCCAGCATCCTCTGCCCTCACCTCCATCCTTTTGTCTGTCACGACCATTCTGACTGATAGTCCAAGTGGTCCGCAGTTAACACCACTTATTGGCGATGCCGGCTCCCGTTCTACTCTTCTCCATCTATCCATTTCTATTCCCTCCCTCACTGGCTTGCGCACAGCTGCAGCCGCTCCATTAAGTTAATTAAAGGCTCCATTTTGAGTTGGAGCCTGCAAGCAAATAGGAGTGCCAATCAATAGATCTCGGGCTTATTTTGTGGGAGGGAGGGAGGAGAGGAGGCTGATTTGTAGCCTTGGCAGACGAACCATGTCCCTCTCTGTCTGTCCTCCGTCTCTGTCTAATTTTGTAGCTGGCCCGCCCCCCTTTCCAGAGTCCCTCTCTTGGCTGTGTTGGCCATCTATCACTTTGCACATCTTACCTCCAGCTACCCCCACAGCATCTGCCTACAAGTAGTCGCAACTCCCCTGCTTCCCTAGTGTGTTGCCATCTGCACAGCGGTGTGAGCAGTGGGAGGCCGTAACCGTGTTGGGTGGCAGCTGACATTAAAGAGGGAGTCCGGAGGGGATGGTGCAAGCTCAGGGGATGGGGGGGGCGGATAAGGTAACAACAGCAAAATGGGAAAAAACTCATGATGGAAGATGGCATTTAAAAAAAAAAAATCACAATAAAGAATGGAATGCGCTTGTCCATTTCTATCAACTGTACAAGTGGTGTAAAAATGTGTTTGCAAATTTAAATATTAGTCAATGACAACACACCTGTATATGTGCCCCGCAGTTGGCTGGCGAGCAGTCCAGAGTGTACCCCGCCTCTCGCCTAAAGTCACCTGGAATAGGCTCCAGCATACTCCCACAATAAGGATAAGCGGCATAGAAAATGGATGGATGGATGGACAACACAACTGAACACAAAATTAAACTATTTTTTATTAAGAGAGAAACAAATTCAAACCAACAAGGTTCTGTGTGAAAGACTATTTTCCACCCCTGTTAAACCAACTTAACTGAGATTAATTGAGATCTATCAGTATGGAAAAGGTTATAAAGCCATTTCTAAAGCTTTGGGGCTCCAGCAAAGCACAGTGAGAGCCATTATCCCAGGAGGGCCGGCCAACCAAAATTATCCCAAGAATGCAGCGACGACTCATCCGTAAGGTTGCAAAAGACCCCACAACAACATCCAAAGAACTGCAGGCCTCACTTGCCTCAGTTAAGGTCATTGTTCATGACACAAATTTCATGTTCATGAAAGACACAAATATCAGCTGCATGGCAGAGTTCCATGATGAAATCCACTGCTGAACAAATACAATATTAAGGCTTGTCTCAATTTTGCCAGAAAACATATTGATGATCCCCAAGACCTCTGGAAAAATACTCTATGGTGTGACGAGACAAAAGTTGAACTTTTTGGAGTGTGTCCCATAACATCTGTGGCACATTTCAGAAAAAGAACATCATACCAACAGTAAAATATGGTGGCGGTAGTGTGATGGTATGGGCTGTTTTACTGCTTCAGGACCTGGAAGATTTGCGGTGATCAATGAAACCATGAATTCTGCTGTCTACCAAAAAATCCTGAAGGAGAATGTCTGGCCATATTTTTATTACCGTAGCTGAAACCAACTTGGAGTGGCCTAGTGAAAGTCCTGACCTGAATCCTATTGAGATGCTGTGGCATGACCTTCATGACCTCCAATTTGGAGTCGCCAATTAACATAGTGTAGTGGTTACCGGGACATAATTCACCCAGGAACGATCGATAGGGGAGGGGTTGCCACCCGGAGAAGTGGGCGCAAGGGACGGGGGTTTTCCGCTTCCTGTTGTGCTTGAGAGACGAGGCTTTCATGTCTTACGTAGCAAACGTGCAAGTTAATGTTTGCAAGAAAAATAAAGTTTTCTCCCAAATTCGACAGACTCCAGTTCTTCGGCGCTTCACTAGCATGTTTTTGGAATGTGGGAGGAGTACCCGGAGAAAACCCACGCATGCACGGGGAGGACATGCAAACTCCACACAGAGATGGCCGAGGGTGGGATTGAACTCGGGTCTCCTTGCTGTGAGGTCTGCGCACTAACCACTCGACCGCCGTGCAACCGCCGGCAAAATTATTAGTTCATTTTCATTTAGTGTGTGACTATTATTATCATTATGCCAGGCCGAGTATCCACAAGAAATGAACGAGAAATCTAGTCCCGTCTTGTAAAATGACATCTCGTGACACCCCTACTAACTAGCTAGCTAGCTTGATAAAATGCAATATACCAGTATTTTTCAACCTTTTTGAGTCACGGCACGTTTTTTTTTACGTTGGAAAAATTTGTGGCACACCAATAACCAACATTATTTGCTTCTTTCAGCTTTTTCCTGATTACAGACTCGCCACAGCAGATCCTTTTGATCCGCATACTAATTTAACCAACATTGTCACAAAATGTCACCACTACCTCTCACATGCATCACTAAGTCTATTAGAGGAACGAGGTAATCAGCTACATGTTGCCACACGGACGAATATTACATTGCTCTGCCAGTCTTTACACCAATGACACGCGACATTCATTCATTCATTCATTTTCTACCGCTTTTCCTCACGAGGGTCGGCGGGGTACACCCTAGACTGGTCGCCAGCCAATCACAGGGCACATATAGACAAGCAACCATTCACACTCACATTCATACCTATGGACAATTTGGAGTGGCCAATTAACCTAGCATGTTTTTGGAATGTGGGAGGAAACCGGAGTACCCGGAGAAAACCCACGCATGCAAGGGGAGAACATGCAAACTCCACACAGAGATGCCCGAGGGTGGAATTGAAACCTGGTCTCCTAGCTGTGAGGTCTGCTCGCTAACCACTAGACCACCGTGCCGCCTGACACGTGACAATGACATAATATTTGCAGAAAATTATTAATACATGTTAATTAAAAAAGTGATATTGAATAATTCCTCACGGCACACCTGATGATTTCTCGCAGCACACACAGTTGTTGAAAATGACTGCAATATACAATATGCAATGAGTGGCGGCCATGTCTTATGTCTCTGCAGTGATACCATAGCCTGTACATTAGTGTTGAGCAATGTGATCCAAACAAAGAATAATAAGAGTGTAAAGGTGACTATAAAGGTGTTGCTTCATATCTACAGGACTCTTATAATGGTAACAACCATATCCTGTTGACTAATGTTAGTCAACAGAATATTTTTTGTTGACTAATGTTGAATCCTACTTCACGGAAACTCACTCATCGCAGTTGGGCCTGGAGCCAATTCATATTAAGTACGACTGTACTGCTATACAAGCTGTGCACTGACTGAGTTTCATTTCTATAGTATAGTCCCTCGAGAAGGCATAGTGTAATGATGTGAGGGGCCGGGCTTACTTTTGTGAGCTACTATATATTGATTCACATTGTAAGCAATCTGTACAAATAAAAGCTTCTTCAGTGAGCCTCCATTTCCCTGCCACCCTTTGACAAAAATCGATTTTTTTGCAATTGTCTCATGCCACAGCAAGAGAGCAGGACCCACAGGCTAAACAACCATCATTAGCTTCACGTGGTGTTCGTCTGCTTCTAATGATAGCAGGAGGCCCCCATTGAAGATCACCAGACAAGCTCTCTCTACAGGAGACCTCCATTGCAAAAAGCCTCTCCATTCCTGCCGTGACATCATCACCACCAACAAAGCTTATCGTCTTCCCAGCGGACAATTTTTTCTCTCTCCCCAGGGAGGCGAGGAGGACGCCCTGTGCAGGACTTCTTGATGGCAATCCACTGTTGTTGGGGGCCCTTTCCTGGCATCTTCTCCTTCACTTCACGCCTGATATTTCCCACTCCTCTGATCTACACTCCCTACTCGCTCTGCTCAGAGAAAGCCCAGAGGGGCTTGTTCATATTCTCTTCCCTTATTGTGTTCCTTTCTTCTTCTTGATGACACAGAACTACAGCAGCAGTCCCTTGCTGTCTCTCCAGTATCCAGCTAACAGCCAGGGAGCAGGAGAGAACGCATGGTTAACCCCGTTTTATTCTGTCTATTCAAAAGTTTCCCCCCACCCCGAAAATGCTGGAGCATTCACAGCAGATAAGAAATCATTCACACATAGAGAAGAGAAAGTACGTGTGCATTCAACACAAGCACAAGAGTGGGTCATTTCCTGCAAAATGGAGAGTGTGCTACTTAAAAGGAAGAGTGAGGTGCTTATTTTGTGCACTTTGAAGACTACAAAAGCGCTTACAAGAGGATTTCATTCAAAATTTAACCTGCCCATTTTGGTGTTGGTGCTATCTGGATGTTAGACCCTCATGGAGTCTGTTTCCTAACGGTTTGGCCACAAACATTTGGACACAAATTGCCTTCCATGAGTCCAATTTGTAAGGCTCTGTCAGTATATTCCATCTTGCACAAAAGATGGAATATAGTACGGGCCAGTACACCTCTACTGGTGTACATCAGATATTTGATCGAAAGCAATTTATCCCCTACAAGCTGGACTACCCACCAAACTGTTGCTGAAGTCCGGTGGCTTTCCAACATTACTTGGTCACGTTGATGAGTCAGGAACTCAAGCTGTAATCTGTATTATGGAAAGCAGGAAGTGAACAAATGCAACAGTTACTGATTGTAAAAGTACCAGATGGAAGGGTAAGATTTAATAAGCTTTGCGTCTTCCTACTCCTTTTGGACATGTGGAACTGTGAACTGATTATGGGATGCACTCAATTGTAATCTGATGCATGTTCAAATGAAATTAAACCATTACCATTACCATATATGTGTGACAGTCAGAAGGCTAAGCTAATATGTTGACACATTTAATTTAATTTTTTGTGCCACATTAATTATATTGCTATTCAGTCTAATATAAAAATATAAATGATTATAAAATACAACTTACCTAAAATGTTTATTATTATATAAATGCTTAGATAGGCCCCAGCTCACTCTTGACTCTAAACAGTATAAAGAGGAGAAAATGGATGGTTGAATGAATACTTTGTTGAACATCCCTCTAGGTCAGGGGTCCCAAACACGCGGCCCGCAGGCCAAATGTGGCCCGCAGGACACTAGTTTGAGGCCCCCGCCTTGATATGAAAGTTTAATGTTAGTGCGGCCCGCGCAAGTTTGATATGGATGCTGTATGGTATCATGTACCCAGAAAATTATTATGTTTGATTAATGTTCATGTTAAAGGTTAAATAACTGTTAATAGTTATCCTCCCTATCCGTGTGGAAGTGGTAAGTTTTTGGTTATTTAAGTTTAAAAGGAAATAACTTGAAGGCTACTGTTTAGGTCGCTAGCTCTCTAGTTTGCGAGTTAGCATGTGTCTCAAGACCCTGCAGTTGCACAATATGTTGTAAATAAAAAAAGTATAAATGTGACTATGGGCGTGTTTTGTCATGTCTACAGGGCTCTAATCATGCTTTGTTCATTTTAATCTGAAAAAAATAATTTGTCTACCCACCAACTATATGTGGTTTCTTAAGTTTTTATTATTTGCTGTTTTATTGTTATTATTATATTTATTTATTACTGATTGATTTTCTTTATTCTTGATTTGTTTATTTATTTTTCATCTTATTTTCTGTAGAAAAATAAAAAAGGAAGATATTTGGGAACAGTGGAATGTTTTATCAGAGCTTTTCTTGTAGAAAACCAAAAGAAACCAAAGCAAAGTTTATTCATTTTTCCGTTTTTAATAAATGCATTTTTTTGGTTTTTTTTTTTGAAAACCTGATGCGACCCAGTCTCGCCCAGACCCTAGGTTCAGTGGCCCCCAAGTAAATTGAGTTTGAGACCCCTGCTCTAGGTTCTTCTAGGGCAGGGGTCGGCAACCTTTACTATGAAAAGAGCCATTTTACCCAATGCCCACTGAAGAAAAATAGCCTGGAGCCGCAAAACATATAGTATGTTTAAAACAACATTGGAGGGAATTTGGGGGTATCAAAGTAGTTCAGATAAGAAAAGACGAGTTGGAGTACTCTTGCTAGTTTTGGAGATAAACTTACATAAATGTATGTGTAAACTACTGTAAACGTAAAAACAAGTTCCCATGCCGCTGTTTTTAAATTATCTCGAATTTATTTTTTAGATTTGTAGGTAAGTATTACTTGTTTTTCTTCATGTACTGAACTGGATAGCAGTCAGAACTCACTCAGGATGCATTCATGGTCTCAGACAAAGTTGGATTTTTTTAAAACTCATTACAAAAGACGTGCATTTTCCCCACTCGGGTGTTAAAAATATTCAAGCATCGCAAAGGGAGCCACAATAAAGAGTCTGAAGAGCCACATGCGGCTCTGGAGCCGCAGGTTGCTGACCCCTGTTCTAGGGGTATGTTGCTCAAAGTAACATTATCAAGAGAAGAAATAAAAGCTTCTGAGCTGGCTTGGCAGTAAACCATAACCATTTGCAAAAGGAATATTCACTCATGCTCGCGCATATATGTATGTACTATAGTTGAAGATTTACTGGCACGTAAATGATGAAATTTGTCCACAGAAACTGTGCAGCTGCGAATTGACATCGGCGCGGAGTGATTTAAGGGCGCCGTGCCATGCAATATAGCTGTCAAGAGAACAGGTTATCAGTGGTGAGGTACGCCATATAAAAATGTAAATGACGGTGGGGATGGGGGGGTGGGAAGAAATAAGAGCCTTCCTCCATTGCTGCTTCAACATTGACCTTAACTTTTTTCTTTTTTTTGCTCTATTTCTTTCTTTTGACTTCTATCTTTCAGTACTTATATCAAGTATGCGCTCCCTCATCTTTTGTCACCCAAACCACCTCATTTCTCAGTGGCCCCGCCACCCCCCAACACCACTCCCACCCCCTTCCTTTGCACCAACTCTCACTCTGTGTAATTCAATCATCACCAGGAGATGGATATCCATCCCCTAGGAGCGCTTATGCTCTCCATTTCCTAAAGCGCTTGATCAGATTAATTGATTGAACCCCCCAACACAATACATACACACACACACACCACACCACCCCATCGCTGCCAACTGAGGCTGAAATCGGGTTTACATTGATGTTTTTATGAAATGCCATTTTGCTTTGCCCCAGACAGACCTCGTAAAGACACAAAAGGGCAATAGATGAAGCACAAGCCCTGCAATGAGGAAGGGGCTTATGGAGATGGGGGGCCTGCAGACTGTCAGGATTTATAAAGCAGATGAAACAACAAGCAAGAGCACACAGGTGACACAGGAGATCAAGGGGCAATAGGCGATCAATGAAGTGACGGTTGTTTGGGAGAATTTTTGGGGGTAAATGGGGGGGGTCATAACTGTATTGTATTGTATTGTATCATGATTGTATTGTTTGTGTCCGCCAACTCGTCTACTCCTTAATCGTTGGCTACAATAGACTTAAAATTGGCCAAAACAAGCACTCCAACTGTGTTGCCTGTATTATTATTCTTCTGACAAATACCACACTTGTTGGTTATAATCACTTTTTTGACCCCAGAAACCTGACTGACTTGAAATGTTTCACACAGTTCAATATAAAAGACACACAAATTGCCACACTACACACCTTTGACAAGCACGTGTGTAAAATATTGAGATTGGTTGAAAAGCCTGACTGCCAACTAACAATACATCTTTGCAATGACAGGGACTATGGGGTGCCTGCATGTACTGTATTTTTATATATTGTTTGTGTAAAATCCACTCTCTGTGTGGAGTTTCCATGTTCTCCTCGTGCTTGTGTGGGTTTTCTCCGGCAAAAACATGCTAGGTTAATTCGCGATTCCAAATTGTCCATAGGTATGAATGTGAGTGTGAATGGTTGTTTGTCTATATGTGCCCTGTGATTGGTTGGCGGCCAGTCCAGTCCGCCTCTCGCTCAGAGACAGCTGGAATAGACTCTAGCACGCCTGCGACCCTCATGAGGCTAAGCGGTAGAAAATGAATGAATGAATGTGTAAAATAAATTTTCTTATGGGCTGCAAGGCAGTTGAGTGGTTAGCGCGCATACCTCACAGCTAGGAGACCAGGGTTCAATTCCACCCGTGGCCATCTCTGTGTGGAGTTTGCATGTTCTCCCCGTGCATGCGTGGGTTTCCTCCCACATTCCAAAAACATGCTAGGTTAATTGGTGACTCCAAATTGTCCATAGGTATGAATGTGAGTGTGAATGGTTGTTTGTCTATATGTGCTCTGTGATTGGCTGGTGACCAGTCCAGTGTGTACCCCGCCTCTCGCCCAAAGACAGCTGGGATAGGCTCCAGCATCCCCCGCGACTCTCGTGAGGATAAGCGGTAGAAAATGAATGAATGATTGAGTGAATTAACTTTTCTTAGTTCGTTTTTTGACAAATACACCACACGGCAGCACTGCCATGACGAATGAACTGAAATTTCTTTCACAAATTCACTTGGCAAAACACCCCTATAACTTTAGGGTGTTTTGCTTGATAATGGTGAAATTTGGTAGACACCATAAACGGACTGATAAGCACAGGTATGCAAAATTTGAAAAATGTGGCTGCCGACAAGCAGTAGATATTTGCAATGACATGGACTATATGGTGTCTGGATGTATTTGTTTCCTTCTACTTCTCTATCGCTGCACAAGAGTGAGAATTTGTGAAAACATCCATCCTTATTGTGTTTCTTGTGCTACTATTTTTCTGACTAATAAATGACATGGTGGCGCTGTTAAGGAATGACCCCCATGAGGACTAAATCGTCACACAGCTAAATAAATCTATGCTGTTTTGACTGATAAACACAAAATCTGGTGCACATGTTTAGGGACCTGACAAGCACATGTATGTACAATTTCAGCAAGATTGTTGTAAAAACACGGCTACCATCAAGCAAAAGTTCTGTTTAATGTTCATAAAACGTGGAGGGTATCGGTAGTACATGTATGCTAGCATGTCTTCCAAAGCGTTTTGAGCACAACGCATACAAATATCATTTTAAGTCTGAAACTCTTGCAAGTGTATACCAGCACCAGAAGGTGGCACAGGAAGTGGATGCAAGCCTTGCAGGCAACGCAAGACCTTAGCTCATCCATTATAACTGCAAGCCAAGCGGCTGCCATGTCTGCAGATTGTCCCTGTGGCGTTGTCATCTGCTCTCTTCTGTCGCTTTGCTCTCCTTTTCTTGCTCTTTGCCACCAACACAGGACTTGATTACTGTGCTCGCTACTGTCCTATACATTAAAGTAGAGTCCAAATACATACAAACGCACACAAACATCACCTCACTCTTATCTATCCGCTGCACATGTTCCCTTTACGTGTAAAGCTTTTACCTGGGCGCACCATTAGAGCTGAGGCTTTTACCTCTCCAGAGCCAAATTGCCTTTCAGTTACAACCTTTCCTTTTTTCCACAACTCGCCCTTGACATTTAGTTTGCTTGCATTCCTCTGCGTAACTTGTCGACTCACAAGAACTGTGAAACCCACACACGCAGCAGCAGCAGCGGCAGTGGAAAAGCCCAAATATAACATGTTGCAAGAAAGGTATTATTTAATTGATGGTTTTGCTTAATTTGGCAAACCAGCTAATCATAATCAGTTGCACCATGCGACTTTAATTGTAATATGCATACGAAGGAAATGGGAGGGATGAACGAATGACAGCAACCAAGTGTGGCCTTCGGTAAAGTGAGAGACGAAATATTTATGACTTGGTTCAAAGCAAAGCCTGCTGGTTCACAACCTCTCGAATTTGTACAAAGTTTCCACATTTGTCCAATTTTTTTTGGCGCGAACAAATCTCAAGTTAATGTAAAAGCAATGAAATAGTTTTGGCTTCCATTTCAGGTATGTCGACATCCACTACTTCCGTCGTCAGTCGGCCAGCCAGCCAGTCCAAGGGGCGCAGAAATAAACGTATTCCACAGTATTACATTATGAATAAAGTGAAACTTTAAAGTGAAACCCCAGTTAGCATATATGTTGAAAATGTACGCAAAAACTTAGCCTCGGTTTATGTACCTTTCCTGGTTTGTATTTATTTTCCGTAATATATGGTCTCAATCACGTCTTGTCGTGTTATTAATATACTGTTTGTGACATATTTTTATCCCAAAAAGTCATTGCTAGCATTGTGCCCGCATGGAAAGCAGAATCGTAAGTTGTTGTTCCTCAGCTATGTCGCCTGTTGATGATGTCATCAGCGGTTGACTGTTAGTTAGGTCTGCTTTTCTTGTTGAGCACGCCTGCAAATTAACCTACAATGTACAGCCAGAGAAAGTTGAGAAATATATTAAGTTAGCATACTTTTTGGTTTGACGACTGACCGTTTGGAATAGGTTTGAGACGCAAACCAAGGTTCCACAGGATGATGCTTTCATGAAAAATGATGTACATTTGTACTATCTTTCTGACAGGACTATTGTCGCTGCTGTCATATGGGGATTAACGTTTTTTGTATGATTTCCTATTTTATCTTCCTGTCGCATAAAATGGAGAACCATGTGATGGTTCATTGTCATCAATAGAGACAAATTTGCTTCTATCCGCCACTTAGAATCTCTGCCATCTTACTTTTCCACAAGACTTTATTTGCTAGGTGGCTGATCTCTCAGACCCGGATTGATCTGAAGCTGCTCTCTTGAACCAGTGCCTCCAGGGCGGCTCAGTGAAAACACGAAGGAGCCCCCTTTTTTCCATTTACTGCAATTGTAGCTACACATTCAAACCGTTTTCCTGAGCACACAAAAACAGCAAACAGGGACCAGCTCTCTACCTGGAAGGCCACAGAAATAAAAACAATAACCAAAGATGTGTCAAGATATAGAACAAAGAGCCTAATTAGATATGACAGCAGTTTCACACAGAGCATACTGCATTTGCTTAGACCCTTTTGATGAACAAAGCATAAAACAAATCATTTTTTTTTTGACAAACGCATAGATCATTTGAACATTTCACATCAATAATTCATGCCGGCGGAGTTGTGTTTTTGTGGTGTTTCCACGAGAAGACGGACAGCTAACCAGCAAGAGCTCTACTGTATAGCGCCTCTCTTTGAGGTATGTAGGAAAGGAGGTGGGAGAGGGCATCGTTTCTTTGATTCATGCATTGTTTCTAAAATGACTAAATGTCATTACAGCGGTGAAGTTATGGAATGTGCTGGCAGCACAGCGAGAGCTAAAGAAAAGTGGTGATTAGGAGAATGTGTCCATCTATCCATCCATCCATCCATCCTTCTATCCATGCGTCCCACACACGGAGACATTCAGCAGCCTAATGGCTCTATGAAGGCTTGCACTTCGATGCTACATATACAGTGCATATACAGAAATAGATATATAATTATTTGTTGTGTTAGCTTCCTGGCGAGTCCCTGCTGGGGTTGTGTTTGATGGATTCTTTGAGTGGTGCTGTGACACGTGAAGGGGGGCTCTGAGTGAGCTAATCCACACTGCCTCCTGCAGGACTTCGACTCACATTGTATCTCACACAGTGTGGTAATCATCATCACTGTTACAAAATAATCACAAGCGGTACTTTCGTAGCTCCGAATAAGACAACTTAGACAAGCTTATGACAGTAAGAATACCTGATTTTATGCTTGCATTACAGCCTTGTTTAATTAGGCCTCAGTAGCTTTATACTTGATATCAGATGCTGCTTCGTTCCACCATGACCAAAATGCTGACCAAAAAATTGATTTATTTGAGTCGGGGGGAGGGTGTTTGGGGAAAAACTTTAGAAACAAAGTTGTCATCTCTTTCAGCCCATTAAACCTAAATAAAATGATAGGGTATGTAATACTGCATGTGCTCGGACGTCGGAAAAGTCTGTAGTCAAACATAACAAAAACATCATACAAATATGTTACGGCAGCATTTAGCCTTATTTTATTTTAATAAACTTTGTACAGACTAACTATGCAGTTTATTGGTTCTAGATGCCTAATTCGTTCTCGGCATCTCACCACAATAAATTAATTTCCATGAAGTAGGATTCAATATTAATAAATAGAATATTTTTGTAGTTTGTAGAACAGAAAACTTGTTTGAGTTTATTAATATGTTTTTTATCATTAGAGCCCCGTCTTCAGACTCCTATTATTATTTGTTTACACAACATTTCGCAACACTAATGTGCAGTAGGGTTGCACAGCGGTCGAGTGGTTAGCGCACAGACCTCACAGCTAGGAGACAAGGGTTCAATTCCACACTCGGCCATCTCTGTGTGGAGTTTGCATGTTCTCCCCGTGCATGCATGGGTTTTCTCCGGGTACTCCGGTTTCCTCCCACATTCCAAAAGACAGCTGGGATAGGCTCCAGCACTGCCTGTGACCCTCGTGAGGATAAGCAGTAGAAAATGAACGAATAATGTGCAGTACAAGAAGTACTATGGTATCACTGCAGGGACATAAGAGACGATGGCCGCTCGTAGCTAGTTAGCCTGTATACTGTAGCTTAGACGTGTACTTAAATGGTGGAAAATGGTCACAGACAAATGGAGTACTGTTTAAGGGTATTTGCATGTACCCATCAAAAACCCTTCTCATTCCACTTTGTCATTTATGTATTATTATGATATTATTGTGTTGTTGTTGTAATGCTCTGACACGGGTGACGTTGTTTATTTATGTTAGGCCAAGAGTATGCAGACACTTTAAATAACACACCGGCCTGATTTTTTTCTAAGGCAGATCAGAGCGTGCCTAATCAGTGATGTGCATCTGTTACTAATCATATTGTGACAAAGTGAATGAGTTAGAACTCATCACTTGTATTATTGTATTCAGGATTTCATTGATTGTGGAGTTATGTCATTGATAGTAGTGCTGTATTAATCCGAGCTAAATTGGGATTCGAACAGGTGTACAGAGTTCGTCTTACCTGGGGATACTTTCCAAGGGAGTCACCTGCAGGAATGTTTGGGGAGGAGCCGCCATGAGTCTCTGGGTTTTATAGGTTTGGTGATGTCATTAGTGACATCATCAGACCATACCATACTGGGGATGGGGGGAGGGTGTTGTAAGGTTGGATGGGTATTTAATCTTGGGTTCGGGTAGGGAAATATGTGTATAGGTTAATGTTTTATGGAGAGTTGTAGTAGCAGTGGGGTCGCATCAGATGAAGGTGTTGAAATCCACTTTTAATAGTTTCATGATTTGATGTTTTTGTAGACTAACCTATGGACGAAAGTGGGACATTCTGGGCAGATTGGGGGTCCTATAAGAGAAGCAGCTGGGGATGTGTGATGAGGCGGCTGCAGTACTAGATTTCAGTGATGTGAGCGGATACCTTTTTTTTTGTTGTTCTGGGAAGTCAAGTCATTCTTTTTTTTCCAATTTATTATTTTTTTTATTTTTAGTGTTTTCCATAAGTTTCTCTGCCAAGCTAAATACATGTGCCTAGACTGGGCGAACTGCAAGTTTGTCTACTGAATTGTTTGGCCTTCGGGCACCACATTACGACACATATCATTTATACATGACCAAACTGCTGTTAAATACAGAAACTGCCTACTCAATCAAATTTTCCTCCCATGGTTTTGGGGTCCCCCTCGCACATATAGTGCATTCCCACATTCGGTGCCACTGTTTGAGGTGATGTATGTATTGTAAACAATGTATGGGTCACTTGAAAATACATGAAAGTGTTTATCCACCTTAAGATGGGACTTTCCTAAGCAAGTAGTTGAGAAGATATTTACCAAAAAGTGGCCACCCTACCTTCCAAGCAATACGATTGCCTTTGGTGTCATGCTCCAGTGCCATCGGGAACTCCCCACGTTCGTAGAACTTCCGAAACATAGTTGGTCTGTAGGGACGCTCCAGAAAAGCCCCCGCTTGCGGCGGACCAGCCACCTGTTCGGAAAACACAAAACAGAGAAATACAAGCAGAATGAACCACACAAACACACAGCGTGTGAGGGGGTTGTTTTATGGAATTAGAAGTGACTCGCACGGCCAGAATAGAATCACTCCCACAGCTCTTTCTTTTGAGTAATACAGGGGTGGGCTGCGTGTGCATGCTGCTGAGAGGCGGAACACTGGTAGTGCATGTTTGTATGCGTGTGTGTTCGCCATGTAGCCGGAGGCATTGCCAGAGGCATTGTTAGCATCATCTTTTCTCTGCCTCTATTGCTGGATATGTGCTATTACAGTGTCACTGAAACACAATGTAGACTAACATCACCTCTGCCACACAGCGTCTGCTGCTGACTGAATTTCCCCTTGTCCATCTTTTGCAGATTAAACGCTTTGCTTTAATAATATACAACAGTCAGGGAAACTATATTTATTTAAAAAAAATGTACTGCCCATGACTGGCAAACTAAAATAACCTTAAAAGGTCCTGGCTTATCCTATTTTGCAACATACAGTTGCGGTCAAAAGTTTACATACGCTTGTAAAGAACATAATGTCAAGGCTCTCTTGAGCTTCCTGTTATTTCTACAACAATTTTTCTCTGATAGAGTGATTGGTGCAGATACTTCTTTGTCACAAAAAATATTCATGCAATTTGGTTCTTTTATGACTTTATTATAGGTTAACAGAAAAAAAATATATGGGTCAAAAATATACATACAGCAATGCTAATATTTGGTTAATGTCCAGTGGACATTTTCACTTCAATTAACCGCTTTTTGTAGCCATCCACAAGCTTCTGGTTGAATCTTTGACCTCTCGTCTTCACATAATTGTGACAGTTCTGTTAAATTTGTTGGCTATCCGACATGGATTGGTTTCTTCAGCATAGTCCACATGTTCTCAATGGGGTTTAAGTCAGGACTTTGAGAAGGCCATTCTAAAACCTTAATTGTAGCCCAGTTTTGCAATTCCGTTACCATTTTTGATGTATGTTTGGGGTCATTGTCCTGTTGGAACACCCAACTGCAACCTTCGGGCGGATGATCTTGAAGAATTTGAAGGTAATCCTCCTTCTTCATCATCCCATTTAATCTCTGTAAAGCACCAGTTCCATTGGCAGTTAAAACAGCCCCACATTATAGTACTACCACCACCGTGCTTGATGGTAAGCATGGTAGGTGTTCTTGGGGTTGAAGGCCTCACCTTTTCTCCTCCAAACATATTGTTGGAATTGTTGGGCATTGTGGCCAAACAGCTGGATTTTGTTTCATCCGACCACAGAACATTGCTCCAGAAGGTCTTGAGTTTGTCCATGCTATCAGCAGCAAACGTCAGTCGAGCTTTAAGGTGATGCTTTTGGAGCACGGACGGCAGCCTCTTAGTCCATGGCGATGCAAAACACGCTTGACATTTGCGTTTCAGCAGCCTCTAATTCTAGGCAGATCTGCTTTTTGATGGTTCTCGGTTGACTCTTCACTTTCCTGACCAATTTTCTCTTTTCAGCAAATGATAGCTTGCATTTTCTTCTTGATGGTGGCAGTGACAAAACAGTGCCATGCACTTTATACTTACAAACAACTGTTTGTAGTGTTGCCTTTAAAAAAACTCCAAGTGACTTTCCCGACTTGTTCAAGTAAACGATTCACTTTTTCAGATCCTTACTGAGCTCCTTTTGACTTTCCAGTGTAGCGTTTGTGGGTGTTTACATCCAATGAGCCATATTTAAATGGTCTCAGTGAAGTCACTGGCTGTAGTCAGTAATCACTGTAATCACTAACAAGAAGTTAAGAGGCCATGTCATGAAAATTATTTCGTTTCCACAACTTTCTAGATCATCAAAATTGCTAATTCGTGTTGCTTTTGACACAGCAGATTTGGTCAGTTTTCTGTTAACCTATAATTAAGTCATAAAAGTAGTTTATGATAATTCATGATTTTTTTGACAAAGAAGTATATGTTCCAATCATTCTATCAGAGAAAAACTCAAGAGAGCCATGACATTATGTTCTTTACAAGTGTATGTAAACTTTTGACTACGACTGTAAATGTCACAGGTTCCACAAGTGTCCATCCATCCATCCATTTTCTACACCACTTATCCTCACTGGGGCTGAGGGTATGTTGGAGCCTATCCCAGCTGTCTTTGGGCGAGAGGCAGGGGACATCCTGGACTGGTCGCCAGGTTCCACAAGTGTATTGGTCTAAATCTAGCCTTGATGCTGGAATTTACAGTTTAATAGTGTTTTTAGTAAGCCCTACTGGGAATACATTGTTTTGCTAATGAGTTGTGTTTATCCACACGTGTCACCAAAAAGCGCTATTGTGGACAGTTGTCCCTCACAATATTGCGGTTCAATTACCCCCCCACATTGCCTTTTTTTCATAAAAGAAATTAAACCTTGTTTTCCCTATGATGTATTATTTGTCATATCATATTGAAATACAGTGATATGTAGTATTATTGTGACTAGGTAGCAGTAATGACATTAAACATTCAGACATTATCTTACATTACATTACCTTAACACTGCATGAGGTTATGAAGGCAGCCCTGTCCGACATGATAGAGTGAAAAAAAAGTTGTCCTCCATGTGGAAGTAGTTTTTGGTGGAATAAATTTGAGGCTAGAACTGGCTAGAAGCTAGCAACCGCTTCTGAATGCCTTATATTTGAATTTTAGTTCATTTTTTGCTTGTAAAATGGTTAATCAAGGCAAAAATCTGATTAAATATGCATATTTTTTATTAATAATACACCTAAGTCAACCACAAAACAGTGGTGATTCATAAAATAATGTATTTTTGATAGGATGTGAAAAAAAAACTGCAAAATTTGAAGCCCAACGTGGCAAGGGACATTCCTGTGTTTCTCTGCTTTATGTTATGCTATCCTCAAGTATTGGCTGTGGGTTGCATAATCCAATCTATATTTAAAAAATAATGTAACTAAGAGAGACCTCCACGATGATGAAAGCTACTGTAGATCAAGCTTGACATTGCAAAGAAAGAGTCAGCTATTGCAGAAGTGGTGGCGCAATGCACGAGTTGCGTTAAAAAAAGGTTGTATGGCACCGTGGGATTGGAGTTTAATCATTTTCACTTCTTGATGGAGACGACTGGGAAATACTGAAAAAAAAATGGATGCATTAAAATGGACAGGCTTGAAAAGGTTAGGTGGGAATAACTCCAGATATGCATGTCTAAAATTGAATACTAAGCAACAACTGCCAACCATTTCTTCGTAACAAACCTTTTTTTAAGCCATTTTGAATTTTCATTTAAATCCCTTATCTCTCTGAAAGACAACGCACCAGGAATTGCGTCATTGTTTTTTTGTTTGTTTCATTCAGACTTCCATTTACTGAGCCAGGTATGACAACTGTAAGGTGAAAAGCTGCAGCAGTGACAAAGCCCTCACGTCCAGGTAGCTACAATAGCATTGAGGCGTGCTGCATAGAGAAGCTAAAAATAGCTCCGACTGGGCAGCCATTGGATAGAACGAAAGAGAGAGAGAGAGAGAGAATGAACCCAGACTGCACTGACTGGCTGAGTGGCTTTTATGGTCAGGAATGATGACGCTGCAGTCAATTCCATGGCCTGTGCTCATGGCTGAGGAATTACAAGCTGCACCAGATATTTTACTTTTTTTTTTCTTTTTCGGGAAGTGCCGATCGGCAAAGGAATGGAACGATATTTTCCTCCCTGACATATCTGCACACAAACCATGCAGGCTCCCATTGTAGCCAAATATGAATTGCAATTCTTGAGTAACACCTCAAAAAAAGATGTCTTTATGCTAGATTACCGCTAAATACTATCATCCATTGATCCCTTTTACCTCAGTTTCGATCTGAATGGCAACAAACAAAAAAGCAATTACGTTTCATCTAATTCCATCTACTTGACATGGTAAGCCACGCCCCAACTTGGCCTCGATGCAAGTAGACCATAACTAACTGAAAAGTCATGTGTAACCTTTGGATTTGTACTTTTGTACTATTTTTACTCATTGGGTAAGTGTAGCGGCTGCACGGCAGCCGAGTGGTTAGCGCACAGACCTCACAGCTAGGAGACCAGGGTTCAATTCCACCCCCGGCCATCTCTGTGTGGATTTTGCATGTTCTCCCCGTGCATGCGTGGGTTTTCTCCGTGTACTCCGGTTTCCTCCCACATTCCAAAAACATGCTAGGACTCCAAATTGTCCATAGGTATGAATGTGAGTGTGAATGGTTGTGCCTGTGATTGGCTGGCGACCAGTCTCGCCCGAAGACAGCTGGGATAGGCTCCAGCACCCCCGCGACGCTCTTGAGGAAAAGCGGTAGAAAATGAATGAATGGGTAAGTGTAGCCTTGGTTATCTAATTAGTTAATTAGAAGGATTACACAAAGAGTAAGAGAAATCCAGTTCAAGAAAATAGTACTCCATAGCTTTATAGTCTACTTGCATTGTGGTCAATCCATCCATTTTCTATGCTGGAGCCTATCCCAGCTGATTTCGGGCAAGAGACGGGGTGCACCCTGGACCGGTGCATTGTGGCCCCATACAAGTAAAATATTTTGTCATTTAGAAAAAAAAAACTATGACAAACAATTCAGTAGTAAGAATTGTTGCAGTAAAAGTAGCAACATCTGTTGGACAAAAATATAAATTTAAAGCATGAAATGTTAAAAAACAGGGATTGCATTAATTTATGTATATTGGATTTTGTGCAGCTTGACCAATTTAGTGTGCTGTAAATCCCGGACTATACTTTTTTACACACAATTTGAACCCTGCGGCTTAAACAGTGATGTGGACAATTTATGGCTTCAAACAATCAAACTACCAACTACTTTGACTGTTGTTCATACATCCATGTGGGCAGTACTGGAGGCAACATGGGTGAAGTGTTTTGATGTGTTTATTACCTATTCCAACAATATATTCCTAGATATTTTTAATGATAATCCAAATCCCAGTCAAAATGATGGCAATGGTAATTCTAGAGTTCTGGTAGACGGAGTGTTAAAGAACTACACTCGCCAAGAAGCTTACAGGGCAGATTGAAGAAGAATTTAATTGGTGTCAGGTGGATGATTTTTGAAGTCTTATGCTGTGATCAACTCTGACAAATCTTAAGTAAGTTTTATCAAGTAAAATTACCATAGCTTCTGCTTGGACCGCAGCAGCTGTTGACCTGAACCGATGAAAAATAGCATCCCATGTCTCACACATCAGAGCTAGCAAGTGTTGCTGGAAACACGGTGTAGTTAGAATTGCAAGGTTTACAGTGTATTGCAAGGTTTACAGTGTAGTTTTCTGTGTAAATATATATATAGTTTTAGCATGAACATGTACACAATAAACTATATATGTACGGCTTATATTCAGGTGCACTTGACAATTACTTCAATTGCTTTCTATTACTTCAAATATGACATATATATTAAAAGGGTTTTAAAATAACACCCCCTTATATGTTAAATACTTGTGTTTTTCGGCTCCAAAAGGCTAAAGTCTTGCAAAAGACAACTGCTTTTAATCTGTTTTATAACTAACTATGTAACAGCAATCACAACATAACCGTTGGCAACACACGGAGTAATTACCCCACACAGGACATTGCATAATAATCATATTCATTGCAGTATTCATTCCTGAGTGAAAATATTGGCACAAATAGGCAAACAAAGACGGGGACAACAACAGCACAAACAAGCACCACCGGAGATGTGTTCCTGCTCCTCAGTGGAAGCCATAAACAAGCCTGGGAGGCGACAGTGCAAGAGATGGAGGTGGTGTAAGGCAATAAAGAGAGGAAAAGACTGCTTTGTGTGCTGCTGGTGCACACATCAGGGAGTCATAACAAGGCAGCACTGGTCAGATGAGCTTCAGGCTGTCATTTCTCTCACTCGCCTTCACTCTTTCTCCAGGTCTGTTTCTTTCCCCTAACGCTGTTGTCCAAGCCAACTAAGCTCCACCGTAAAAAGAAAAAAAAAAAAGACAGGACAGCAGCGAGGCCCCTGCAAAGGCAATAAACGAACCCGTGTGCACGCCACACACACACTGAGTTCCCCCTGTGGGTGAGCTCCCTGCAGAGGTGATTGAACACCAGCGGGGGGTCTCACACGTATGTCATTTATAAAGGTGTCACCCAGAGGGAAAAAAAGAGATGCTCCCACTGAAGCACATTAGTATGGCACCTCCATGGCTCACCTGCTTGGGGTTGACACATACACCAAGTGTGGTAGAAGAAGAGAAAAGAGGAAAAGATGCAAGGAAAATGAAAAATGGAGATGAAGTATGGGGGACGATGAGGTGATAGGAGAGGAAGCGAGAGACAGGAGAGACAAGAGGTTGTGGCTCATCAATTCTTGAGGGTGAGTTCAGTGTGGCGGGGGCTGCTGTCGCACCGACGTTGGTGATCCATCACTGTGCCAGGGCCTCAAACTCACGCTCGCTCACTCATCTCGCCATCTCTCTTTCAGCATCAACCCCAAAACACCTCAGAATGCCTCTGATGGATGTCAGCGCTGTGTCGCCATCCATAGTGCGGGGCCCTCACAAATGAGACGACGTTAATCTCCCTCTTCATTCTCATCCCTCATGTACTTTGATGCAGAGCAACCACGCTGCCACGTCACCGGAAAAGGTGGAAGCAAACATGTGCACCGATGCTCGCAAGCTCATCTAGGTTTTTTTTTTGCTTCTCGGATGAGAGGGTATTGAAATCTGGCGCTGCCTCTCCTCGAGGGGAAGGAGCGGGGCTGTGTGAGTCATGGAAGATGGAATAGACATGCCCGGGCTTTTCTGATAAGGTCAGCTTCCAAAATGTCTCGCACACGGCAACAAATTAACTCTCAAGCCCGTTCTCATGAGAATTCTTTGGGTCACTAGAATTGTATAAGTAAATGCCCTCACTCTCAAATTTATAGAAAATATTGTGAGTGTTTTTGGGCACTTTTGCATGTCTTAGAATACTGGTGCACAATTTCCTTCATAGATGAAAAGTACATAGATATAGTTACCAGATTTTAGTAGGATTTTGCATAATAACTGAACTACTAGGTACTGCGATATACAGTAAGTTGTGTTTTAAGTCAATTGGCTAGTAAGGGCTCAGTTTGGGTGATTAACTAAATCATGTGAGAACCTATGCTACAGGAAAATAGTCACTTTTTGGGCAATTTCCTATAAAATTCTTCAGAGATTTTAGTAAATTTTCAAGAGATTCAGTGGGACTTTAGTCTGCTTTACCAAAGATTTAAAACAGGGGTCTCAAACACGCTGCCCGCAGGCCAAATGTGGCCCACAGGACACTAGTTTGAGGCCCCAAGCCTTGATATGAAAGTTTAATGTTAGTGCGGCCCACGCAAGTTTGATATGGATGCTGTATGGTATCATGTACCCAGAAAAAATAATTAAGTTTCATTAATGTTCATGTTAAAGGTTAAATAACTGTTAATAGTGATCCTCCCTATCCGTGTGGAAGTGGTACGTTTTTGGCTATTTAAATTTAAAGGAAATAAGTTGAAGCCTACCGTTTAGGTCGCTAGCTCTCTAGTTTGTGAGTTAGCATGTGTCTCAAGACCCTGCAGTTGCGCAATATGTTGTAAATAAAAAGAGTATAAATGTGACTATAGTCGTGTTTTGTCATGTCTACAGGGCTCTAATAATGCTTTGTTCATTTTAATCTGAAAAAATAATTTGTCTACCCACCAACTATAAGTGGTTTCTTAAGTTTTTATTATTTGCAGTTTTATTATTATTGTTATATTTATTTATTACTGATTGATTGATTTTCTTTATTCTTGATTTTTTATTTATTTTTCATCTTATTTTGTGCAGAAAAATAAAAATTAAGATATTTGAGAAAAGTTAAATGTTTTATCAGAGCTTTTCTTGTCGAAAATCGAAACCAAAGCAAAGTTTATTCATTTTTCTGTTTTTAATAAATGCGTTTTTTTTTTTTTGGAAAACCTGATGCGGCCCAGTCTCGCCCAGACCCTAGCTCCAGTGGCCCCCAGGTAAATTGAGTCTGAGACCCCTGATTTAAAAGGAAGGATTAGTTTAGTTTTGTTTTGTTATTCAGTGAAACATCAGTTGTTGTGTGGCCCAGTTTTCCAATGATTTCATATGTTTGCCAAAACTGCCTCAGTTTTCAAACATTGCCTTGGTTTTTGTACAATACCGCGTGTGACAAGTCAGTTTGCTTACCCTACGTGTAGTGTTTTCAACAGAGATGCTAAACCACAAATGTAGACTCTGGAGTTCAACTGTAGCATTTAATCGCCATCCTCCATATGTATGTGTGGTGAAAACTAACAAAAAAAAGTGCATGTCAACACATTGAACGTCTACAACACAATCAAGTGCTTCAAACTTATTCAATCACATTTTGTCAAATTACTAATGAATATTCAAGTGTATCTAAATAAACTATAAACTTAATTAAACTTCTCTTTGGAAATTGGAAGTACATTTTAGCATAACATTTTTAATATAAATTTGCATAAACTAAACATAAACTAAACATAAATGAATTACTTATGCATTACTTATTCATAACTTAATAATTACTTACACTTTTTCTAATAACTTTTAGCAAACATACATACCTTTAGCATTATTTATTTAAACTCATTAATTTATTTATTCAGAAAATTACCTGCAGCACACTACATGTTGCTGACTCACTGTCCATGCTCCTGCTAAATAACCACAATGGGACCAAAGAAAGTTGTGAGTGTCAGCATTTTTATCAAGAAGGTGAGACACACTACTGAATTTGATCTTGCCAGGATGTGCGGGAAGTTGACATCAACAATAAGTTCCATCCATTCGTCATTTGAAATTATTTTGCATTGTCTTTTGCATGTAAATATCATCGTTCTGTATTTTATGTCAAGCTTTTTGTATGTCTGGAACAGGTAAATTGGATTTGCATTATTTCCTAGGGGAAAAATTGCCTCGAATTTCGTACGTTTCGATTTTCATCGGACCGAGAGGTAGTACTGTGTAGTTTTGGACAAGTGGTTAGTGCGCAGGCCACACAGCTGGGAGACCGGAGTTCGATTCCACCCTCGGGCATCTCTGTTTGTCTCTGTTTGTCCGCCCACATTCCAAAAACATGCTAAGTTAAGTGGCGACTCCAAATTGTCCATAGGTATGAATGTGAGTGTGAATGGTTGTTTGTCTATATGTGCCCTGTGATTGGCTGGCGACCAGTCCAGGGTGTAGCCCGCCTCTCGCACGAAGACAGCTGGGATAGGCTCCAGCGTACCTGTGATCCTTGTGAAGATTAGCGGCATCGAAAATGGATGGATGGATGGATGGTGTTTTTGGGGTCTTCTTATTACGTACGAACCTCAGGCTCAGACTGAAGGCTAGATTGTCTAAATTGTTTTATTTTTTTGTTTTACCACTTAAAGTCATTTAACCATCTCTTGATTAATATCCTCCGTGTTCATATCCAAGTGGCGTACTCTATCGCAATCACAATGACATATTTGCGGCCCTTGTGAGGATAATTGGTAGAAAATGAATGAATGAATGTTTTTATGCAAAAATAAATGCTGAATGAACATCCGTTCTTTCATGTAGGATATTGTATGAAGAACAATGCTTTATGACTTGCAGAAATTATACGTTTTGGGGAGTAATTGAATGAATAAATGTTAGGGGCTGGGATTGGCTGGCGACCGTCCAGGGTGTACCCCACCTCTCGCCCAAAGACAGCTGTGATAGGCTTCAGCATACCTGCGATCCTAGTGAGGATAAGCGATATAGTAAATGGATGGATGGATGAAAATGTTAGGGGAATAGCTTACTATAACAATATTGTAGTTGGTTTTAAGGTTACATAGGGGAATTTTTAAAGACCAGTGACGACGACCACGTTTTCTATACATTAAAAATAACTTGGTCTTCACTTGGTCTCAGTTTACGTGGTCTTGAAAACCTACAAATAACCTAACCCAACTAACGTTTTTTGGAAAGCTGTCATATCTAGTCTGACTGGTGTGTGTTCCACATAGTATTTAAAGCATGGACTCATAAAGCCTGCTCGGATGGGAAGTTACACGTCTTCTAAGACAACCTGTGAAGTTCCGTTACAATTGAGTCAATCCCCTGAGAATATATTGACCTGGATGCAGGGCTGGCACAAGCCTCCATGGTGCCCGAAGCAAAATTTGATTTTGGGTCCCTCACACACGGAAAAACAGCTAGGAATTGACCAGGGTTCAATTGCACCCTCGGCCATCTCTGTGTGGAGTTTGCATGTTCTCCCTGTGCATGCGTGGGTTTTCTCCGGGTACTTCCGGGTTTCTTCCCACATTCCAAAAACATGCTAGGTTAATTGGTGACTCCAAATTGTCCATAGGTATGAATGTGAGTGTGAATGGTTGTTTGTCTATATGTGCCCTGTGATTGGCTGGCGACCAGTCCAGGGTGTACCCCGCCTCTCGCCCGAAGACAGCTGGGAGAAGCTCGTGAGGAAAAGCGGTAGAAAATAAATGAATGAATGAATGCTCTTGGCGGCCCCCTAGCGGTCACAGGGGCCTAAGCAGGTGCTTAGTTTGCTAATGCTTTGGGCCGACTCTGGCTGAATGAATGAGAATATTCACATGCACTTTATCAAACTAGAGTGTTTTCCAACAAAATATGTAGCTGGCCCTTAATGTTCGTGGATTGTCAATCATTCGGATGTCTTATCCATAGAACCATCCAACAAGCTAGGTTTACCGACTTATTACCTTACAAGCCTGGCTGGTGGGAGGCTGATCTGATCACATCAATCTCTCACCACAGAACCGCATGGAACTAATGAATCTACAAATTTGCCTTATCTGCAGAAATTAGCCATGTTGTGAGATATAAGGTCGTATGGACGAGGGCAAAAAAAAAGAGCTATCTATATGCAGCAATTACAAGGCTGGACACAACAGAGGGGGGTGCTTTACAGTTGTCACTGTGTCAGAGAGTCTTGGATCAACAATATCGCACACACAAGCACAAGCGTTTTTTTTTATGGGCTGTTTAAAGTGACGACACTGCAAGGCAAAGACACAATTGTGCACTGTGTCACTACAAAGACATGAGGATGAAAGAGCTACCTGCTATTGAAGGCGTTGACAAGGGGACCGCTTGTAGAATAGCCCTTGCGTTTTTGTCTGTGCAGTTTAACCTCATCTATTTCAAAAGCACATAAGTGTTTTATATATATATATATATATATATATATATATATATATATATATATTATTTTTTATTTTTTTGGTTGTGAGCAATGTAGGACGAATGAGCGGGAGAAGGAGTGAGGATGCCTTGAGTATTTTCCATCTTCTCTGTGTGGCCCACTTATCAGTGAGGCAGCAGGGCAGTCGTGTGCTTCCAGAGCCCCATTGGCTGATTCATATCGCTCTAACCACCGAAGAGATGATGGCATGCAGTGAATCAGCTCACACACCAGTGGAAGAGGGGAATACTATATTAGTTCTTACTACTTGGACAGCAAATGGAGGAGCGTGTGTACGGAGACCAGGAGGCAAAACCTATGTAGAATGGAAAAAGGCACTCTCAAACCCAAAATACTCAAGCGAACAAAAATGTCTATGGAACAAATCAATGCGGTTTGAGTTTCTACAGGTTCCGTTGTCAGAAATTGTAAGAAACACCAAAAACTATTCAACTATTTCAATAGTACACCATACACTACATGTGTAAAGCATACATTTGTACGTTTTTGTGTACATTTATTGTTTTGCTGAAACTCTTTGACATTTAGATGTATTATTTAAAATTATTTCAGAATATTTGCTCTCTCAGTTAAAATCTTCTATTTCTGAATAAAGATGCGTCAATTAAAAAGTTTGTTTAATCACAGAATATTAAAAATAAAGCAAATTCCCACAGGATCCTGAGAGAAAGGCACCATAAAATGGCCTCGCTGAATTTGAGCAATGGAAACTACTTGTTTTTCCCTTTAGGGGTCGCAACAGCAACTCAATCTCCTCCATCCATCTTCTGCATCTGTCTGTCTCACACCAACTACCCTCATAGTCTCCTTCACTACATCCATAAACCTCCTCTTTGGGCTTCCTCTACGCCTCCTACATGGCACCTCTAAACGCAGCATCCTTCGCTATCTCTCCTCTGGACATGTCCCAACCATCTCAGTCTGGCCTCTCTGACTTTATCTCCAAGGCCTCTAACATGTAATGTCCCTCTGATGTACTTGTTCCTGATCCTATCCATCCTAGTCACTCCCAATGAGAACCTCAGCATCTCTCAACCGCATCTCTGCGACCACCAGTTCTGCTTCCTGTCTTTTCCTCATTTGGAACTGTCTCTCATCCAAACAACATGGCTGGTCTATGGAAACAACAATGTAAATTTTATTGTGCTAAAGCAGCAATGACAGCATTATTGACATTGGACAAAGGGAATTAAGCATGAGTAAACTATGGCAAGTCAAAACCCAGTTTTTCTACCGAGGAACATCGCTGAATGCAGCTATGCGAACAAAAAGTGGTCATCAAAATAAAGTGGTGATAAATTTTCATTGAAATTCTTCACATTTCTTTTTACACAACAATATACACTTTACGCATGGAGGTGCATGCATGCATGTAGGCTCAGTGATAGATAAAGCAGCACAATCTCTAGTCCCGGCTGTTAGAGCGAGCAGTGATCCAGTGCATTGTCTTTACAGTCCTAATCAGTGACGACACTTCAGGGTATTAAAACACTACGCTCGGCTGTGAAATTAATGAGACAGACAAGAAAAACTAAATCTCTGACCTGCTGCACTTGGCACTTCTATTGCGGAGAGGGAAAAAAAAAAAATAAACCTTTAGGTGCGATAACGAATTTCATTCTCCAAATAAGTAGCGTCTTGTCAATAAACATCATCATAACTGCGTTGAAGTTGTGACCCAAATGCCTTGTAGAATATGAATGTTCCTGCAGCGTGTGACAATAATCCATGCCTGACGAGTCTTTGTTGAGTTGAGGTCCAAATGCAAACTTTGATTAAAAATCCAATTAAAAACTGGATATACACTGCGTGTAGTATAGTGGGTGATGCTTACCTATAGCAGATCTCTTATGTAATGGTCTATGCAGGTCTAAAGCACGCTACTTAGACCATATGGTCTATGGTTTGAAGTCTATGAAGTTTGATTTACAGTGAGTGTTTTTTTACAATTATCATGGGTGAATTGTCCGGGACAATTATGGATGCCTCATTAAGCAGTGAATTTTGACGACATTCGGCTGGCAATGACAGTGCAGTCTGGAATACCGTTTCATTTATTTGATTTATCTGATCATGATTCCAGTGTCATTGAGACCTGATTCAGGTCTGAGGATGAGGCGAGGAAGGCTTATAGTGACTAGGTTGTCAAATTATGTTAGGTCTACGAGAAAAATGAAGAAAAACCTCTTTTAAACCTGAAATTCCGTTATGTTTAAAGGCACACTTCCTGTGAGCGATTGCTAACAACAACACAGCTTGGGGGAGGGCAGAGATAGTATCTGGTCTACAGAACGTGACCATATATGGAAGCCCGCCCATGTGTGACATCACACACCTCCAGTTTTACAACGCCCTCTGAAACCAAGCGTTTTGAGCCATCCTAAACTTCTCTCAGGACTCACTTCCAAATGCGCAAACCTCATTATGTGAAACTTTGGCATCGTTTAACACAAGAATATGACATTTTCACAACATTTATAGGTCAGAAAAGCGGAAAAAGCATTAAAGACTCTTTGTAAGTGGAAAAAAATATTTTAAAAAAATGATGAGCAGGTTTGTTTGTTTTTGTAAATCTGACACTGTTGAAAAAAACATTGCGTGGAAATCAATGTTTCTGCCAATCCTTGACTAATTTAACCCAGGACCTGGTAATATTGTTCAATTATTGCATTTACAAGCCAAACTAACACACACACCTGCTCTGTAATTGTGCTTTTCAAACATGACAACAAATACTTACGTATGCAAAACCTGTGATATACATCTTATTATACACAGCTTTGTTGTTGGGACCACCTGCAGGGATAATGCTCTAAATGATGGTCCAACCTTCAGATTACCCCGAGAGATAAACAAAAAATAATGTTAGCTTTGCTGGTGCTTTGAGGATAGAGACAATCGAGGAGACGGGGAGAGAGACACACAGAGCTGCACAAACAAATAAAAAGCAGCTTAAGCAAAGACATGCCTGGGGCACTTTGTGCCAAGAACTGCATGCTTTTGAGTTGATTAATCCAGAGAGTGGTATGCATGTGAAGGTCACTGCAGGTTTACTTGGGTGTCATCAATCCCTCCAGTCATTCATCTATTCAATCAAGCCTGCCTCGTCGGCACATATTGCAGATTGCCAATGTTCCGACAGTGAAACAGGTGTCTAGACTATTTGTATGAGGCTTTGTTTGCCACCCCCTCTTTCCCACACCTCTAATGATACGCATACTATATCAAGGACGTGTATAACGAGCGCTTGTCGATCTGGAGCTAGTACAGTAGAAAAATGGGCGGATCACTCACAGTGAACAGTCTATTTTTTTTTTTTTACCTTCAATCATGAAACCAGGCCTCATATATGTAAAGGCCAACTATTGTAATTATGTACTATAATAGTGTATTATTGGAAGTGTGTTTTCCAAATTCCAGCCTTGATGCTGGAGAGTTTTTTTTTGTGTGTGTCGTTAGTTTTAATGCTAATGAGCTGCATTTGTCCACGCCTGTGTCTATGGTCACTATTGTGCACTTTATACACTGTAACTTTGCACTTGTAGCTTTGCATTCAACTATCATATATCACATACAACAACGTAACATCAAGGAGTAGGGCCAGAAGGACACAAGTTTTTTAAAAAGGTTATTTTTAAGAACTCCGGGTGATTTTAAGAGGTTACAGTTATTGTGCAGCCAGAAAACAATAAGCAGAGGATGCAGATGCGGGGCTGGAAAAGAAACTGACATTACCAGTTAATCGAACAACGCAAAGCGTGCCGCATGTTGGCCACACACTCAGATCTGAATGATCTGGGTTCGAATATTAGCATTTCTCCATGCACTTCCTCCCACATTCCAAGAACATGCATGTTAGGATAATTGACAACTCTAAGTTGAACATAGATATGAAGGTGAGTGTGAATGGTTGATTGCCCTGCAGTTGACTGGCGACCAGTCCAGGGTGTATACGGCCAGCGTAGCAGGGACTCTAGTGAGGATAAGTGGCATCGAAGATGGATGGAAGCCATTTTTTTTTAGTCCTCCTTGGAGTACTATTGTGTATTTTATCCACATATTACATATTCACTGTATGTTGCAATTATCCAACATAATAGGTGCAATGTATCATATACAACTATGTAAAATTAAGGAGTGGGACAGGAGGACACAAACATCAATGTCTGTGAGGAAGACATTTTTCCTCAAGATGTCACAGGGGCTGTGAGATTTTAATTGAAAAAAATATTTTGCGTAACTGGAGACCTTTAAGACAGTGGTTCTCAACTGGTATGGATGCGGGACCCACCATCACCCCTCAATGATGAGTCACCCAAATTGTGGGAATTTTCAAGTATTTTAAACTTCTCATTTAAAATATTATATTTTATTTTAAGGGACTATTTTTTTTTTTCAGCTGCAGTGCTGAGATGCTGTCTCTTTGTGCCGTACTCTTCTCCAGCGGTTATTTGCCGTTGTGTGTTGGACAACACATTATGTCCCTTCTCTTCCACTCAGGCTTGACAAAGTCAGCGGCGTAGCAAGCCAAGAATGGGAGGTGCATTCACAAACATTGGGTCATTACATAATCATTTTATATTTTTCCAAGCCAAAGACCCAGGACCCCCTGAAAACTTGTGTTTGTATCATTCTACTCTTTCTGAATCATATTCCCCCAGTTAATCCAAATTTGCTCATAAAAATGTGTGCATAACTCCCCCTTGCTTGGATTTGACGTCCAAAGCGACAATGACCCCTCACACTCCCTCAATAAATCTCCTAATATCAGAACATCATTGACTAAAATGGAAATGGAAAAATCCAGCTTTGACATATTTTCTTGCCTTAACACCCACGTCAGCATCTGTGTCACAGCCTCGCTTAGACAGCCAGACAGACAGTTCAGCTTAAGAAGAAAGAAAAACGCATGTCAGTGCGGGAGATGGAAAGTTCAGCGTCTGGCACGATGCTGAAGCACTTGACTGGACTCGGAAAAAAAAGGAAGATGAGGTGCCTTCAGAAGGACGGGCAAAGCTTTGTCTTAAAAGCAGGCATGCTCCGCAGATCAAGGCCAAAAGGTTATATAGAGAAATTGAGAAATGAGAGAGGTTGCAGGGAGAGTGAAGTAAAAAGCGAATGAATCGCGGGCAGTTTGCTTGTTTCCTCCTGCCATGGCATGATGTGTTGATCCAACACTTAGTACAGTTTGTATCAGTGTTTCCGGAGGGTGGAGGTAATTGAAGCTAAAGGGATGCCAGATTCTGATGTGGATTATTTCCGACCGTGTATTTGTTCTTTACAGACCTTCATTTTTTTCTCAACTAGTGAGGCGGGCCCCCCTGGGGGTGGGGGCGGTGGTGTTTGTAGTTTGTTTGTTTTGAGTGCAATATCTCATTGACCCATAGAAAAGAATTGTTGACAATCTCCCTACATGGACCACTCCTTAAAATCACTAGAGTTTGATGGTATGTCTCAAAAGGGAGTGACTATTGAGCATTACTGTACAGCAATGTATACCATTAGGATGGCCTATAAAAAGGCCAACAGAAATGGCATCATTCATATATTCAATGTTTCATGATGCCACCACTAAGTGCAGTTTCCCGAGACCAGGCGAACAGGCACTAAGATCAGATCAGACTCGCTGCCAGTACCAGGAACCACCTCCGGAGACTTTTTCACTACACTGGGGTGACACGTGCTTGACCGCGACCAGGCCAACCACATGTAACGACACCTGCACAGGATCACTTTATCCGAACCATATACCGGAGTGATTGGTTCCGAACTGCTGCAGAGATCCAGGAACATACATGATCGCAAGTTTGTGCACAAACGGTCTGCCGAAGAATCCATGATCATGGTATACAACCATACCGTGCACATGTACAGTACGTGTACACATACATACTTTGGCATACTGACATGGAAACTTTTCACTCAAAACACACAAACTACAAATCGAACAGCCACAACAAAAATTGCGTTTTTAAATTCCTTCAGTATATTACAGGTTCTCAATAGTATTTCAAATCACAGGGGTCATGAAAGTCTATGGTTTTAGAATATCTGATATTTGCGGGGGTAATCCTTTCTCCTATCTCAGACTTTCAGTGAACGCTTGGGATGAGCCGGATACAAGTATCCGTTACGAATAGTGGATTTTTGCCAGATAAGAATATGAAACGAGTACATTTCGTCATCAATGTATCAGAATCAGAAATCTGATTCTGATTTCGTCATCTGATTTCGACATCATCATATTCAAGTTTAAAGAATAGTGTACACACAACAGAATAAAATACTCAAAAGAACCTAGTCTTAGCCTCTGTAAATGGAATTAAACCAATGTCTGTTGACCGAATTGTACAACAATTATCGTTAACCAAAGTCTTACTCCACACTTGTCAATCAGGGACTGAACTTGACTCCTTAGCTACTCCTGAATCTTAATTTAGTTTGTTGAAGGTCCCTTTCTGTTCTGTTCTGGTGAACTAGTTTCAACCCAGGCCCTCTTGTCCAAGAAACCAATTATAAAGAATGTTCTTACACTTTTTAAAAGTTTCATCAGATATGAATATCTCTTCAGTGCCCCCCTAATATATTAAGACAGAATCCTTGTCGATGTGCCTCAAGGCATTACCAACATGCCTGCCAAGTTCTTTGGAAGTTGCATGCAGAGAATCTGCACTACATATTAATAGTATGGAAGAAAGTTACCTGATGTTTGAAGAAAACTGACTTTATCAAGTTAATTCATCATAATACAAACACTGTTGAGTGGGTCAGCATATTAACTGTGACTAAATTGTGGAACAAATGTGAAAGTGCCTTGCAGTTTTTAAGTAACATGATGCAAAAATGTTTTCGCTTCCAAGTTCTGACCTGAACTTTTAGGCTGGATTTTGCGTAATTGTACGTTTGAGGTACATTGATAATTAAATAACTTTTCATAACGGTGGTCAGTGTACTACTGTACTGAATTTGTTTTCCGTGTCATTTGGCCTATATTGTGACTTCGGAAATTAGTCACTTGAACGTAAATCCGAATTGTGCACTGTAGTGTAAATCCAGCCTTTGCTGCATGGATTTCTTATCATTAAACATAAGTCTAAAAAAACTAAGATAAATGGCCTGCTCAGCATAATTACTTGGCTCTCTACACCAATCCCGCTTAAGCGTTAGAAAACCCCATTAGCCGCCACCATCCTACACAAATTGATTCCAAGGTCACTGTCATCATCAAAATACCTTACAGAGACGCATATGTGAAAGCAAACACAGTACAAGACCACTCCCACGTGTTCCGATCCAAGACGGACTAGCTCCTTGAACGCCGCACAGGTCAACGTGTCCTCTGCGTTGGTTAGTGCATGACACGGAGCTAATTAACTCCAGAGTAGAAAATAAAAGGCTCTGTGAGGGGGGCAATAAACATTCTCCGATAAAAGACATTTAATTAGAATGCGGACTAAGGGGGCTTCAAGGAGAATGGAACAAACACAGAGGCCAGTGTAATTGTCCACCACGCTGTGAGGGAAGTAAACGTAATAGGACACAATCAGCCAAGCACTACATAAGAGGTCATGGTACAATGCATTTCTGCACACATTTGACTCAACTTCCAGGATTGTTTTTCCAAAAAGGTCACATAAACATTGACACAGTCGTCCAAAGTACAGAGAAGCTTTAGTTTCCTTTGACAGACACTGGTAACAAACTTGGTGGACGGGTTGGATTGTAAGGGTTCCAAGTTTCCACCACATATTGGACTGGAGGGTGTAGTGCAGTACTAGATCAGCCTGATGGGAAAAAATTATCCGTAATGTTGAGATGAGATGGAAAGGCAAACAACAGAGATTACCGTGAATTTTACATCAGTAAATAAGTAGGGCTGCGTATAGAAACTTGTATCGCAACGGTGCTAAAACGGTAGTAACCACACTGAAAAAAAGTAGCAATCGGTGCCTCATTTGGGTGCAAAATTAATGCACGCTCAATCTCTTGCAACAGGTGCGTGAAAGTTATATTGTGCAAGTGATGTTTCTAGAAGTAACGTAGCATCCTGACAGGCACACACAAAATCTGTCGCTCTTTTTAAACTTTATTGTCGACCTCAACACACAAACAGCAGTGGCCCGTTCCAACACAGAATTTTGAATATCAACTTCACAACACAAGCAGGTCATTTTTTTGCAGATTCTGTGTTCTGTATTACTGCTGGTTTTACTGTGCACAAGGGCCACACAGTCGTGAGATTGGGAAGACCTGGGTTCAATTCTGTATACACCAGTCATTATTTGCACTATGACCCATTTATCATTGCACTAAAATTAATATATCTGCAATATGTCTGCTCCTGCATATGCTCCTGTGCAATACTATGTATATATTTTGGATATCTTGTATATATCTTGTTAAATTGTCTTTTTTTTCTCTACTTTTACATACTTTTTTTTTACTTGACTACTGCACTGAAAGGAGAAGCTCTCCAATCTCGTTGTACATCTTGTATAATGACAATAAAGGCCATTCCATTCCAATTCTCCACTTAGCATCTCTGTGTGGAGTTTGCATGTGCTCGCTGTGCGTGCGTGAGTGAGTTTTCTCCGGGTACTCCGGTTTCCTCTCACATTCCAAAAACATGCTAAGTTAAGTGGCAACTCCAAATTGTCCATAGGTTTGAATATGAGTGTGAATGGTTGTCTGTATCAGCCCTGCGATTGGCTGGCGACTAGTCCACGGTGTACCCCGCCTCTCGCCCAAAGATAGCAGAGATATGCTCCAGCATAACCGTGACCGTAGTGAGGATACGGCATAGAAAATAGAAGGATTATTTTGTATTTTCATATATCAAAATCAAGTGCATTAGACAAAGTTTGAAAACCTGCAGCATTTACAAAACTCATTATAGATTTAAGTCTATTAACTTGGTTTACATTTCTATCAAAATTGAGATCACATTTAATCATGTTGCACTGATATTCGAGACTCATTTACAACCTAAGTGAGGATCAATTGCAAACCGCCGCTTGTTTAATTTGTTCAGGAGACTTTATCTATTAAGGAGACAATGCCGAGAAGTCCCAGAGAGCATGAACAAAGGATTAAGTCAAAGTAGAATTATTGCCAATATAGAACAAATGATATAGTACGTTTGTACAGGGGCATGTCCAAATAAAATCTTCATTTTTTTTTCAACCAGCAATTCAGGACACTGTGATAAGGTAGGTACTGTTCAGGTTGAAAGGTATTGCAGATAGCAGTGTATTCTCTGTGATACCATCACTGAAGTAAGAAGAGCAAAATATAATAAAATATGTGATTGCTTAAACCTTTCAGGCTCGAACTACCCAGGTACCGGGGGCAATTGTGATGTGTCATTATTACAATGGTAATACGTAGTTGCATGACGATTGTATCAATGGTCTTATGCTATATCATCTCGTAACCCAACAAAGTTCTGCAAGAAGCTCAGCAAAAGCAATTTTCATGAAAACACAAGATAATTCAGAATTGAATTGGCAAAGGTTTAAAACAAGGGTCCAGTCCAAGACCAGACCAGACTGCCATTAACTACAGCCTCATAGAGTAATCCCTCATTTATCACAGTTAAATGTACTGCAGAAAAGGTCAGTAAGGATAATTCATAATGCCGCCTACAGAGAACATACTAACTCCTTATTTCTAAAATCAGAAATACTTAAACTTGCTGATATAGTTCATCTTCAAACAGCTAAAATAATCCATAAGGCTAAAAATAACCAATTACCTAAAAATGTCATCCAATACTTCTCTACAAGAGAGGAGAAATATGATCTCAGACATTTGAAACACTTATATGCTAGGACTACATTAAAAAGCCATAGCATTTCAGTATGTGGAATCAAACTATGGAATGGATTGAGTAAGGACCTCAAACAATGCACAACGATGAGCCAATTCAAGAAACAATACAAGCAGTTGATGTTTGCTAAATACAAGGATGAAGAGTCTTGAACCAGTCATGATGTGCTATATATATCACTATATTGACACTTACTATGGTACCCATTATGGCATTGGATGGTCATATCACCTCGCACTTTGGTACGAGGTGCATTATTTAAAAAAAAAATTAAACTGTATTATGGAAAGCAGGAAGTGAACAAATGTAACAGTTACTGATTGTAAAAGTACCAGATGGAGGGGTAGGATTGAATAAGCTTTGCTTCTTCCTACTCTTTTTGGACATGTGGAACTGTGAACTGATTATGTGATGCACTCAATTGTAATCTGATGCATGTTCAAATGAAATAAACCATTACCAAATGGTTCCAGACTTGACTGTGATAGTGAATTTCCATGAACTCCTTATTTCTAAATGGAATATTTTTGTAGTTACACCATAGAACAGTTACACCTGTATTACGCAATAAAGTAGACATAACAAAAAATAAGCCATTTCAAGGGATATTTCAGTAAGTTTCCCGTTCCTTTGTCCTTCTTCCCAATTCATTTTTAACCCTTACTTATTTACTTTCAGAATGAAGTGAATAAATTATAGGTTAACTTGTTAAGTCTTGGCCGTGTCTTATGTTCCTGCAGTGATACCGTTGCCTACGCATTACAGTCAAGTAATGTGGTGTAAACAAAGACTAATAGCAGTGTAAAAGTGACTAGAGGGCTCTGATAATTGTAACCACTGTATTTATGTCATAAACAGGCTTTGAAAATATTTTATTTACTCATATTAAATCCGACTTCAGGAAAATTGACTTATTGTGGTGGGGTCTGGAACCAAATACCCGCGATAAACAAGGGACGACTGTTTCAATATGTACCTGCTGCATGTCTGTAATGTCCTCTCCTAGCAATGGTAGAATTACAAGGTCTTCCAGGGCGTGGCTTTATGTCCCTTCATATCACACAACACTATGCACGTATTTTCAGTCACGTCCTACCATCCGATTGCTTTTTCTGTAACCTTACCAGAAGAAGCCAGTAGCACAGTGAATAACAGCTTAGTTTCCCCCACTGTCTGAAACACAAGGTGATGACCTCCCCCCTTAGAAAATAAACTGCATCTGTTTTATTTTTTTCACTGAACACATGGGGGATGCATCACTGGAAAAAAAAAAAAACAGCCAAGACTTTCAGGGACCAGTGTTGGTGATTCAATTTCTATGGCCACAAATACTTTAAAGTATAATAAGCCTATGCTTCAAGTCCCCGTAGCCTTTCAAGGCTTGAAATGGCCCTGTCGTAACCCACAAATCACAGCTCTCCGCAAAGCTGCCCTCTCTCTACAGCGATATGTCAGAGACCGGCGAGGGAGGGAAAACAACACGAGAGGATCGGTGCAGACACGAGCACGAGCGAGCCTCGGAAAAACTGTAATGTTTTAGTTGCTGAGGATTCGGTCCGTGGTGTGGCTGTGCGAGAGCATCACTCATGTTTGCAAACGTTTGCAGATCCTCCCTGGAGATTGGTGAATATTAAAGGGCCTCCTGGTGACGGCTCTTGATAAGAGATTTGTTTATGACCTTCAAAAAAAAAACAGGAGACAGATGTCACTGATAGCTCAGGCAAATCACATGTGCTTCTCAAGGCAGTTTTGTATCTGTAGCTGTAACATTGCCAGGAAACAATCATAATAAACATGTTAAATGCTTATTTTAAAGCATTTTGTATTAAATTAATCCAAATATTTTATTTCTTATATGAACACTGAGCATGTAAAACTTGTATACAGTGAAGAAAATAAGTATTTGAACACCCTGCTATTTTGCTATTTCTCCCACTTAGAAATCATGGAGGGGTCTGAAATTTTCATCGTAGGTGCATGTCCACTGTGAGAGAGATAAACTAAAAAGAAAAATCCAGAAATCACAATGCATGATTTTTTAACAATTTATTTGTGTGATACAGCTGCAAATAAGTATTTGAACACCTGTGTATCATCTAGAATTCTGACCCTGAAAGACCTGTTAGTCTGCCCATTAGAAGTCCACCTGCACTCCATGTATCATCCTGAATCAGATGCACCTGTTTGAGGTCGTTAGCTGCATAAAGACACCTGTCCACCCCATACAATCAGTAAGACTTTAACTTGTAACATGGCGAAGACCAAAGAGCTGTCCAAAGACACCAGAGACAAAATTGTACACCTCCACAAGGCTGGAAAGGGCTACGGAGCAATTACCAAGCAGCTTGGTGAAAAAAGGTCCACTGTTGGAGCTATCATTAGAAAATGGAAGAAGCTAAACATGACGGTCAATCTCAATCGGAGTGGAGCCCCATGCAAGATATCACCTCGTGGGGTCTCAATGATTCTAAGAAAGGTGAGGAATCAGCCCAGAACTACACGACAGGACTTGGTCAATGACCTGAAAAGAGCTGGGACCACCGTTTCCAAGGTTACTGTAGGTAATACACTAAGACGTCATGATGTGAAATCATGCATGGCACGAAAGGTTCCCCTGCTTAAACCAGCACATGTCAAGGCCCGTCTTAAGTTTGCATATGACCATTTGGATGATACAGAGGAGTCATGGGAGAAAGTTTTATGGTCAGATGAGACCAAAATAGAACTTTTTGGTCATAATTCCAATAAGCGTGTTTGGAGGTAGAAGAATGAAGAGTACAATCCGAAGAACACCATCCCTACTGTGAAGCATGGGGGTGGTAGCATCATGCTTTGGGGGTGTTTTTCTGCACATGGGACAGGACGAGTGCACTGCATTAAAGAGAGGATGACTGGGGCCGTGTATTGTGAGATTTTGGGGAACAACCTCCTTCCCTCTGTCAGAGCATTGAAGATGGGTCGTGGCTGGGTCTTCCAACACGACAACGACCCGAAGCACACAGCCAGGAAAACCAAGGAGTGGCTCCGTAAGAAGCATATCAAGGTTCTAGCATGGCCCAGCCAGTCTCCAGACCTGAACCCAATCGAAAATCTTTGGAGGGAGCTCAAACTCCGTGTTTCTCAGCGACAGCCCAGAAACCTGACTGATCTAGAGAAGATCTGTGTGGAGGAGTGGGCCAAGATCCCTCCTGCAGTGTGTGCAAACCTGGTGAAAAACTACAGGAAACGTTTGACCTCTGTAATAGCAAACAAAGGCTACTGTACCAAATATTAACATTCATTTTCTCAGGTGTTCAAATACTTATTAGCAGCTGTATCACACAAATAAATTGTTAAAAAATCATGCATTGTGATTTCTGGATTTTTCTTTTTAGTTTATCTCTCTCACAGTGGACATGCACCTACGATGAAAATTTCAGACCCCTCCATGATTTCTAAGTGGGAGAAATAGCAAAATAGCAGGGTGTTCAAATACTTATTTTCTTCACTGTATATTATAATATTGCAACATTTTGGAGTCATTTCCTTCATCTGTGACTTCCTGTTCCTGTTCAGCAACATTTGAATCAGGTAGTGGGTGGGGCTGTCTTAATTTTCTTATTGTCCAATGGGGAACAAATGATTCTGCTCTGCAAATTCTGACAGCAACAAAGGCCCAGGTAAACCTGTGATAGGAATCTGAGATATTTTCATGCTTGTCAGTATGAACCATTTATGAAATGATTACATTATCTCATTATCGCAGTTTTTCAAAAAATAAATCATGCTGTTCTATGGTTTAGTTATTAGTCAAACCAGTGGTTTTTTTTTTTTGCCTAAACTAAGTATTTCCAAGCGATGAAATAGAAAAATTAACTAAAATGTAAGTCTTTCAGAAGACGCTTTCAAAGATGCTGCGATGATATTTAGCATTCTACACTGGTTACTTAGTGTTAGGAATGTTACTGCAATGCTGGGCCAGACACACAAGCACCAGTCTTGATCACCGAAACAACAGGCTTTTGTTGCAGGTTTGAATTATCTCACAACAGGCACAGTAATCCTTAACAAAAGCTATTGATCGAGCTAAAACTCAACTCTGAACCCTCAATGTCACTTCCTGTCCGCCACCCAACTCAGCTCCCCTAGCACACAACAACTCACACAAGCAGAATTCTTATTTTGGCTACTATATTGAGTAATACGAGTGTAAACGTGACTACAGGGATGTTATTTCATGTCTAGAGGGCTTTAATAATGTTTAAAATCGTATTGAGTAGGTCAAACACAGGTTTTCAATGCTTGAACTACAAAAATATTCTATTTATAAACCAGGGATGCTTCATCACGGAAATTCACTTATAACAGTCGGGTCTATAACCAATTAGCCATTAGAAAGGAGGGATTTCTGTAAATCGTCACCAATTATACTGTAACCCATCTGGTCCACCCCTTGTGGATGTCCGGGGCTCGAACCACAGTTCACCACCGAATGACAGTCGAGAGCGGCAAGCATCGAGCGAAACACCTGAGCTGTCAATTTGATTTGCAACTGGACTCTTAAGACATCAGGGAGTGAGGTGGACTCTCATTCGGTGGACCGTGGTTGGAGGGAGGTTTAGCGGGAGTGAGTGTAACGGGGTGCCAGCTGATGCAGCTCTGCAAAAGAGGACTTTGGTAAACCTCATTCCACAATGCCTTAGGAGTCATGCTAGACACCGAGTTGACAGCTCGGGCTGTTAGCTCAATTCCTAGTGTCAACATCAACAAAAGGCACAGAAGTGCCTCTCTGGTGTAGTTGCTGCCAAACAGCAAACAATCCCGCAATGTATTTTTCAATGTTGCCCAGGGAAGATTATATGCAAGCATAATTGCCTATGAGATCTGTCTTATTGTCCAGTTCATTCAAAACTCACAAGCACATGGCTTGTAGCTGCAAGTTCTGCTTCACACTTTCATCCTTGAGTAAACTGAAGTGCCAATGACTTTCACCAAAAAGGTGAAAGACAAGTGAAATACAGCTAGTGAGTAACAGCTAAGATAAAGTGACACTCATAAGTATTGATGGGGGCATTCATGTGAGAAGGACTGAAACTTTAACAAGAAGATGAATTCCATTTGGAACTGGAGTGTTGTGAACAGTTTACCCATTCAAAGCCCCCAAAAAGGCTTGATACACCTGCACAATCCCATTAGACCAAAATGGAACATTTTTAACACATTCAAAAGGCAATTATGAAAAACAGCTCTCAGCATGATACATGATTCTTTATTTTCCCCAATTTCTAATACCATGTATACATGAAATAACACAATATTCTCACCTACATTCATATTTCCTAATCAAGTAGACATTGTAAGCACTAAGAAGACATACTAATACATACGTCAAGTATCTCAGACATAATGTGGGTCGATCGCGTGAAGAGCAACGTCAGTCTATCATCCACCCTCACTATGATGTTTGTCATTTGACTGATATAGGTACATCTGTGAAATAATGAACACTGCTATCTTTGTTTACACTACAATGCGCAACTCTTAAAAAGGACCTATTATGCTTTTTCCACTTTTCTAACCTATAAATGTAGATAGAATATTGAATTCTCGTGCTAAACCATGACAAACTTTCAGATAATAAGGTTTGCACATTTGGAAGTGAGCCCTGAAAGAAGTTTGGGATGACTCAAAACGCTCGGTTTCAGAGGGCGCTGTAAAGATGAAGGTGTGTGATGTGACACAGGGGCGGGCTTCCTTATATGGGTGTGCGTTGTAGGCCTGATACACACTCTGCCCTTCCCCTGGGCTCCGCTTATGTGTTTATGTTGTTAGCAATGGTTCACAGGAAGTGTTTCATCTGGTGTAGGGGAAAGCTACATTTGTTTACAATTCCTAAAGACGCCACCGTCAGGCACAAGTGGTTGGAGTTCATGATTCCCTAACAGCAAAAGAAATGCATTTTAATCTGTCAACGGCATTTCACACTGAACTGTTTTGTGAATGTGGGCCACTATGCAGCTGGAATAGTCAAACTGTTACTGACGCCTTTAATTTATCAGTGTCGTGACTGTGTTTATTTTGTAACTAATAGAAGAAAAGTGGTTGTCTTAGTAACATTATAAGAGTGTGTATACAGGGATAGCCGTTTCCCACCACAATCAGTGGCTCTACCCAAGTTGTTTTTTTTAACACTGGTATAATATAATAACACTAGGTATAATAGGTGGTAAGAAAGGGTTTGAAACTGAGTCAGGAAGAAGAAAAAAGTAAGAAGAAAATGTACCACTTCCACATGGAATGGGAGGAGACCTTTTTTGAAGTGACCAGTGTAGAATATTACGTATGCCTTGTTCTTTAATTCATTCTTGAAACCATGTTAGAGAGAGGGAGCGATGTTCAAGCTGAAAAGTAGTGAGGGACGACTTCCCTATCTACTGAAATGACCCAACACTCAGCCATGAGTGAGTAGCAAGATAATGGTGCCTTGCCAAGGGTTAAGCATGGTAGTGGTGTTAACGGCTGCATGAATGCTGCCGAGACTGGGGGAGCTGTGGTTAACTGGCGACAAATATGAAATACAAACACATGCAGCACGCAGAGTAGCCAACTGTGTTGCTGTCGTTACTCCACTTACATTTCACAAACTTAACTTAGAAACTTGCTAGAAATTCCAACCCGTCATTTATTCATTCATGAGATTAATCAAATGATAAATCGTAAACATGACCACATAGAGACAGAAATGTCATGCTGTCGTGTAAATAAGATAAACATGATAAGGCTATTGAGTTTATTTGATGAAAGGACTATGTATAGAACTGTTCTATTTGAAAAGTATCCATAAATAAAATGAAAAAAATAATTATTCATTATTTACATGTACATTGTTTTGTCCCTTAAGATGTAATATACTAAAATTGCTGTTTTTTCTTCTAACTTCATGGTTTATTTTGTGTGTGTGTTTTTCTTAGATATGGCTCTCTCCAGGCTTCTGATTGGCTAACGTGGTCTTCCCTCTTTGGGGTAATCATAACACCTGATGCTTTGTACCTGGTAACCCACAAGAGGTAATAGTACCTGTGTTCATATCAACTTTTTAACAATATCAATGTGTGGACAAAACCTTAAGTGACACTAAATTAAAGTTTTTACACTCCCTAATAATAACACATGTGATTTTCGGTCAATAAACTCGTTGCTAACATCACAACTTTCGTCGACTTCACCAGGTAAACTCGTTCGTCAAGGCCAATGCTCACGCGCAACATGGTGCTAATGCTAACGTTAGCTAGTTAGTCAACGTCACTTGACTCACCACAGAGTTCCTCATGGCGGCCTTGACGGTAAAAGCTTGAATGTTTGGCTTTGTTGTATTCCTCAACATAATCCACAGAAGCGGAACCGAAACACCGCACAGCAAACGTTGCCAATTAGCGTAAAGTACAGCTTGGCGTTGCTGGCGGTTGCTAGGCAACTTTTAAAGACGCTCTGGGTTGCCGCTGCAGTGTGTGGGTGCCTGTGTGTGTGGGTGGAGGGAGGGGGTTGTTACCATAACAACCAGTCAGCAGAGCAGTGAAAAAATGCAAAGTGCTGCACTTAATCAGCAGAGTCTTCCGTGTTAATGTGTGTCTAATAGATTCCACTTAATTATTCAACAGTGGCTTTTTTGTACCAAACATTAATATACAGAGGCGATTTTAATTTTCACGGGTAAATAATCATGATCATTAGAATGATTTATGATGTCCATGCAACCATGCAGGTGCTACCTAATCATTTTAATCATCATGAGGTCACATAGTAGTAGGTGTTGTGTGTGTAACAATTCACATTAGGTGATTTGTTGGATCACTGCACATGTTAAACAAGTTTAATAACTCATATTAAAACCGAGCATTTCTTTTGCTTTCACTGAAGTTGGCCTCGGTTCAAACGGGACGGCCACTCATCATTGTAAGTGTAAACAGACTACAAAGAATGCTTAACTAAGCCTTCTGTGTGACAGCAAGACAGGAAGACTAAAGCCCTGACTCTCAATTATCCATCCAAGCACTGAATCATTCCAATTTAGGGATCTGGCACTCTTAATTTTCCCAATACCACTTTTTTTATTTTGCCTCTAGAGGCTTTCTTAGGTGAGTTGGCGCAAGTGTTATTAATCGCCAGTGCACAGGCAATTTCTCTAAAAGGCCCTATTTGTTTTTTATGACTCCTCAGAGAGTGGCACGTATAGCAGCATTGGGCTGAAGACTGTAAACAAGGCATGCAAGGAAGGGAAGTGATGTCCCTGTCAGCATTCCACACCAGTCTCTCTCTCTCTGCTTTCCCTGGGAGGATTACCGAGAGGAAGAAGAGAGTTTTCAGAGAGCAAACTGGAACGTCAGCATGACTTCAGCAGGATTGTGGAAATTATTGTTCAAACGACGCCGTGCTATCTCTCTCCCGTCATTTCAGACGCGCAGGGAGGCCTAGCAGGAACGAGGAATGAAATTCAAAGTCAATGTAGTTTAGCATGTCTCGCAAATGTGTGTTCACGTGGGAATGTGTGTGTAGGAGCACGTCAACACTCATGTCAGCGTTTATGTTGAAAATTCACACCACCTCAAGGACACGCCTGGGTTGAACTGGTTCAACTGATTTAAAGTAAAGAATGAACGTTTCTTTGCTATTAGGATCATCGTTAGGATCTCATTCAACACAGATCTGATAGGATTTGACGTTCCGTGCAGAAGTGCAGTCTGGATCAGATCTAAATCAAACTTGATTTGACATTATATTCCAAACTTGTATACAGGACATATGGTGCACAAATCGAACAGCAATACAAAAGTGGAGATAAAAGTGTCTCAACACTCAACTGAAATTATATTCACATTGCTACTCAATCTACATCAAGTCCAGACAAAATTTGATCCAACATCATATTCTGACCATGCATACACACATCTGATAAGATTAGATTTGATATACCTCTTAAATAATATGAGTTACTATATATGCTTCTAAATGAAACGTGATTTTTCATGGTAAAAATGTTACCGAATACACATTCTGGATCTGTTCCAGATTAAATTTGGTGCCACGTTACTTTCAACAGCACATTTTGTGCAAATGGTTATGATTTTGATTAATGTTGTATTTTTGTTGTGAATTGTTACATTTATTGAACAATGCTGACAAATACACAATCTGGATCAAATTATAATCAAATGTGGTTTGACAATTACATTCTGAATACAAATTTTGTGCAAATACAGTAGCTTAAGTTTAGTGATTTGCACATTGCAAATTTAATTCGATTTGACAAAAACTACTTTTCCAGAGTTAGTTTTGCATTCTTACTCAATCCATATCAAGTCCAGACAAAATGTGTTTCAAGATTACATTCCAGAATTGTATATACACAGATGATTTTGTGCAAATCAAATTAGAATTGACATACATGGGCTTTATTAACATTAAATACTGTATGTGCTTCTTAATGAAATTGGACTTCCCACTTTAAAAACACACTGTTGCTGAATACACAATCTATGTATCAAATTTGACACATATATCTTTCTAGATAAACTTGGTTCTACGTTACATTCTCATACCACATACGCAATGAAAATGTGATTATATTTTTGTATTTTTGTTTTTCAATGTTACATTGCTGCCAAATACACAATCTGGACCAAATTTTAATTAAATATGGCTTGACATCACTTTCTGAATGCTAATTTTGTGTTTGGAGACAAAGAAACCCATCTGAATATGCTAAATTGCATTTTCCATGTTACGTTTAAATGCTATCATATATACAATATGGATCAGATCTGGATTAAAGTTGGTTCAACATTACATTTTGAAACTGTCTACTCATTACAAATTCGATTAGATTTGACAATGATATAAGACTTTCAACTTACACAATTTACATCTGTAATTGCACATCTGGAACAGATCTGGATTAAATTTGGTTTGAAATTACACGTTGACCTTGTGTAAATCAGATAAGGTTTGATACAAATGGAAGCAAGAGCAAGTTGAATAGGATTTCCCATTTGGTAGTTACTATCTGGATCAGATCTTAATGAAATTTACCTTGACATTACATTTTGATCTTGATAAAAGAAAATAAGATTAAGAGAGAAATTAGTTGGCATTTTACATGTTACTGCCATGATCCATATGTGGTGTCGTGTGGCTGGATCCTCAGCAACATTTATGAGGTCCACATTAAAGCCAGTCAGTTCACTAAGTCAGGAAACAGCAATTACGATATCATTATAGCAGAAGCTTGTACCTACATCACAGGGGACACAAAAGGAGCGGGAGAAGAATCTGTGCAGAAAAAAAGGATAGCTTGGACTTTATTGCAGAATCGGACGCTCCCTGATTACCACAAAAAACAAGGGAAACAACCATTAGAGTTGCCCATTAGGGCTGCGGTGAAAAGGGCCGCGGGGCTTGTGGCCTTTAACAGCTGGTCAGTGAGCCACAGCAAGTTTAAAACCTATATGACACACATAAATTCTAACCGAGGGGAGATCAGCATATGTAACGTATTAAGTGGCAAAAACGGCGGTGTAAATCTTTGATTTATGTGTGGGGGGCAGTTGGGAACAGACACAGGCATTAAAGAAATACATTAACTTCATACATTGCTACACCATTTGGTCTTTAGTAGGGATATCTCATCGATCGGCCACCAATCCATATCGGCCAATTTCCATTAAAAACACGCAATCAGCATATGCCGATAAATGCCTTTTAAAGCCGATCCCAAAAACCGATCAGTGTCCTATATCTACTGCGCCGACAAAAGAGCGCCTCTTATATTGAGGATGACACAGGCTATGTCAATTGATGCCAGCGTGTTTGATCACTTCTTTTTTAATAGATGTGTCTGCACCTACTTCACCAAAACAAATTCCTAGTATGTGTTTGATCATACCTGGCAATAAACAATTTTCTGATTCTGATTCTTTACCAAATCTCTCCCCATTGGACTATTCCTCCATCTTTGTATACATGCTTTGCAGCAGCTAGTTATCTGCCTAACTTCTGGTCTTCGCACTCCAAATGTGACTTTTTTTTTTTATCAAACACTATTTGTGTGTGTTTGTTTAATGAACATAAACATAGTGGAACAGTGGAACATATTGGAGGAATATCTTGGGAACCAGAGACACTGGGGTTTTGTCACAAAGAAATAGCCACATTAGATCTGGAACAGAAGATGCATTTATGTGCCTTTTTATATAGGACATAATGTGTGAAGTGTACCATAGTGGTTTAACTGACAACTGTTTTCAACACAGCAGGGCGGGAGAGATGAATAATCTTCGGTGTCATACCCTTGTACCGGCGTTGCATTATACCTTTACCTATACCTTTGGGTTGACTTCATCCCATTGTTACAGAAAAGTGTCATGGAAAAATGTATACCATACCCTACTGAGCTGGTGGCACCATTGAGTCAGAGGGGTTTGCATGCCATTGTAGCTGGTCAGTTTTTATTATGATGTCTCCTGTGGTTTTGTCTTTCTCATTCTTTCTTACAGGGTTAGAATCCCAAACCAAGCTTCGCCCTTAGAGAGTACAGCAGCACCTTCTCTGGTGTCTTCGTCGTCTTACCTGTAAAAGCAGCAACGCTCAGCTGCCCTCACAAGTCTCTGGCTGGCATTGACATAACAGATCCTCAGAGACTTGCTACTATCCCATCTTTCCCTTCTCATTCTCCTTCTCCCACAGCATTTGCCACTGTCCTGCTCGTTCTCTTTCATTCACCCCGCTCTGTCCTTTTGAGTGCTCCTCGGAGGCAGATCAGTGTCAGTTCAATGAGCCAGAGAGGCGTCATCTCGTCGCCAGGGCGTGGTATCACTGAGCCCTCTCCTCACCAATGTCGATATGCTGAAGGTGCATTCAGTAAAAGTAGGGAGAGACACCAGATCAGTCATTAATCACGCACAAAACTGAAGCACAGGATGGATCCTCCATGAGAAGAAATAATGAAAACAACCGTTTCCAATCTTGGTTCTACCAAGCAGTACAGTTTGGTACATATGCATTTTTCTGGGGTTCCGAAAATATAAAATCCATGAGTTTTGGTCCATGTGCCTACTCACGATGCACTTCAGTCGCTTTATTAACCAGCAAAGAACACAGGAGCTGCTGTCGGCCACAACTTAAGTCAGCCACTGCACTCTCCATACTGCTAAACAGACTACTGTAGGCAGCACACCCACCTACTAAAAAGGTGCACAGATATTACACTGCATTTCTTTATGCTTTATTTCTTTATGTCTTATATTTGTATTTTCGTTCATTTAGCCATTTTTATGCTTTAATGTTTAATTTAAGTCAAGAATATGTACAGTTTGCTTAAATATGCATATTTTTTCACTGATTATATGCAGCAATAGAAGCACACCTCCAAAGCAAACACATACAGTACTAATGGTATAATGTTCTAGCTGAAGAACTACATATTGTGGCTATGCATCAGTCGTATTTACAGAAATGCAGTGCAGATGTTCACCATCTGGACTAATAGCAATTGCCTGTAGTGCTTTTACACCAAGTATACTAATTACAAGTGAGCTGCTTGCAAATGATGTATATGTATGCTGAAATTGCACTTTGTATTAGTTAATTGTTCTTATTACTACTGTTGTGTATTTTCACTTTCCTGGACTTTGGGTAACACCACATTTCTCCAAGTTTTTTTTGCCCAATATCTAGCCTTGATGATGGAAATTAAGTTTAAAAGTGCTTGTAGTCAGCCCCACTGGGAACACAGCGTTTGTGGACAGGAGGACACAAATGTTAGCAATTGGAGTGTAGCTATGTAAGCTACAGTGCTAAATTTTCATTCATTTTCTACCGCTTTTTCCTCACAAGGGTCGCGGGCGTGCTGGAGCCTATCCCAGCTGTCTTCGGGTGAGAGGCGGGGTACACCCTGCACTGGTCGCCAGCCAATCACAGGGCACATATAGACAAACAACCATTCACACTCACATTCCTACCTATGGACAATTTGGAGTCGCCAATTAACCTAGCATGTTTTTGGAATGTGGGAGGAAACCGGAGTACCCGGAGAAAACCCACGCATGCACAGGGAGAACATGCAAACTCCACACAGAGATGGCTGAGGATGGAATTGAACCCTCGTCTCCTAGCTGTGAGGTCTGCGTGCTAACGACTCAACCGCCGTGCCGCCCCCTTCCAGTTACTTTCAAATAAAAAAAATATTTAAAAAATTAGCTTTCTACCTTTCACACAGCTAACAATATATGTATAAGAAGTAGAACACGAAATGCATATGCGATGCTCACTTATGTGATTTTTGGAAACATAGATGTCATGTTTGATAATATTTCAGCAGCTAATTAACCTGTTTCCACCATGCAAACTCCACACAGAGATGGCCGAGGGTGGAATTGAACTCTGGTCTCCTAGCTGTGAGGTCTGCGCGCTAACCACAAGACAGCCGTGCCGCCCGTGCTAAATTTTAATTTTTTTAATTTAAATACATAATACCTGAAGAGAAACAAAATGATCCAACTTGAAGCTTCCTTGTCTGTAGCAGAGAGATAATTGGCAGAAGTTCGGGCCTTGTTTTAAGATGTGTGGCAAAGCTTGCCGTTTTGGGGGGTGTACACGGGCGAGGCTAATCTAGCTCAGGGTCGGTCAGAGTGGATATTCTCTTCTCTTAACAGGAAGGCAAAGAAGATGATGTTTGGTACTCGATAATAGGCTCTTGGGACAGATATTGTTGTTATAACGTCACCGAAAAGGCAATTTTCCATAACAAAGGACCCTTAAACATGAGCTAAGCAACAAATACCTGAAATGAAATCCTGTCCTAAAAATTGCAAATGACAGAAACAATCCAAACATGCTTTTGTTCCTTTTCCCTTTTACTCCAAAACAATCCACTTTCCCCTGAGTCGGGATAGATCCGAATGCACGGATCACTTCAAACGATGGGGCAGTTGGCAGGAATACTTGATATGTACACGGAGTTGCGAGGCCTCACCGACAAAGCCACAGCATATTGATCTTCATGCATTATAGAAGCAGCTCTGAGGCCATACTGATACTGGGAGGCATATTGCTACTCTCAGTGAATCCACATAACGCCCAGTGAAGCATTGCAGCAAATCAGTCCCAGAGATGAACACACAGTATGGTGCTGATAACATCGATAATAGTTCGCCGCACTCGAGTTGATCATTGTTTACAAAATAACATGTGTCTACGGCTAACGTACACTTTTGTGAAGCTGCCAACAGATGACAGATTCTCATCACGTACTAGCTCTGTGCCTTTTTCCAGCCTGGATCATAGTGTCCATTAAGAGCCTCACAGTCGCTGCAGCCTCCGGAGAAAGCAAGACAGGTCAGTGTCACATGAACCTGAACGTGTGAACAGTGATACCAGTAAAGCCAGTCGGGCATGCAAAAGATGACTGCGCTCTGCACACCGTCACCTTAGTGAACATGGTGTTGCAGGGGAAAGAGGGAGTGCAGGGAAACTATGTTGTGAGTCATTGCTATGTTATGAAATATAGAAACACATCTTATAGCTGAAGCACATGCAGACCATTTTCGGACAAGATAGAGCTGCACTTGAAAAAAATGAAAAAATAATGCTTAGTTCAAGCTATAAAACTCAGATGTATAGTTACTGCAATATGCTCAAAGTAGACGAGTCACTGATGCTGTGATATTTTGTAATTCTTCCCAAGAGCCATCACCACCCTGAACTCAGACATACAACGTACCCAGTCATTAGCATAATGCAAATGTGCAATATTTCAATCACTGCCTCTGTTACTACCTCAATCATATTTATTTATTTAACAAGCCATTACAATACAATCATATGTGACTTTACTCATCTGTATACACCAGTCATTACTTGCACTATGACCCATTTATCATTGCACTAAAATTAATATATCTGCTCCTGCATATGCTCCTGTACAATACTATGTGTATATTTTGGATATCTTGTATATACGTATCTTGTATCTATCTTGTAAAATTGTATTTTTTACTCTACTTTATATACTTTTTTTGTTTTTTAAACTTGACTACTGCACTGAAAGGAGAAGCTCTCCAATTACGTTGTACATCTTGTATAATGACAATAAATAAGTTAGTTCAAGTTAGTAAAAATGATGAGCTTTACACATGCCATGTGTGTACTGCACATCGCCTGCAGGCATCTGCATGATATGTATATGCAAAGCTGATGTTAAAAAGTAGAATTTTGCCCATCATCCACAAGACATGAACACACATATTTCTCTTTTGGTTGTGTTCTGAAGATATGAACAGACAAAAAAGAGGCAGCAAACACAGCACGTAATAGGACACAACTTTAAAGCATTCTGAAAAAACCTCCAAAGACCACCAACATTTTAACAACCACAACATATTAACCTAACATTGTTTCACCAAAGAACTAAATTACTTGCATAGTGACACCTCACCACATCACTTGGGCTACCTACTGTAGTCGTCGGTACCGCTACATATCAATGTGACCAGGGAGAAAATTCTGGCATTAATTAATGCAAGAAATTTACAACAGCAAGGTATTTATATGATTGAGTCTCAAAGAGTAACACAGGTATAAGTTAGGTGTTAGAGACATGAAATCTTGGCACAAAAAGGTCAAATCAGAAGCATTTATTTAGAGCAGAGGTCCCCAAACCATCGGGCCGGGGACCAGTACTGGTCCGTGGTGCATTTGCTACCGGGCCGCTAATAAATAATTTATTAACGACTCACTGTCTCCCATCACACCTAGATGAGACCATCTCGTCGCAACGAAACAAGCTCAGGGCTCCCACTGATTCAGCGGGTGAGTTATATTTTCCCTGCACTTAACATTTAATTTCAGCCCTGTTGTGTTATTTTATATTTGCTGTATTTTTCTGCCACACATTGCCGGTCCGTGGATAAAAAAAGACCCAAACCACACTGGTCCGTGGTGCAAAAAAGGTTGGGGATCTGATTTAGAGTGAGTGACAACTAAGCAGCTGCGTCATTGCCAATTACCTCCAGCTCAAACTTCATAATTTCTAGAATCGATAAAACCATCAAGCGTAAAACAAGATAGTTTTTGCTATATCATAAAATGTCAGCACAGCGGGACTAATACAAAACAGAGGTTTTAATGGAGGTAAAACGATTAGATTAGCAGGCTTATAATGATTTTTTTTTCTCTTAAAATCAGACAGGTTAAAGAGTTTGATGACAGTTTCTTCAATGGTGCTTGAATAGCCCTCGAGTGTCAAACGCCGCACACACTTCAACAACACAAAGAAAAAAAAGAACATTTGTGAGTGATGAGGGTGCTTTCAAGCCTAGAAATGATTTGTAGTGTTTGAGAGCGTGACGTTAAAAAGGAAATATAATAGTTAAGAATGACAAATGATTCAAAAGGGCAAGTGTTTTTTAGCCTCTTGGTGAATGTGCAGCAATCAGCAACAGCACGTTTCATGTGCCCTTACAACTATTTATATGTGTGAGGGTCATTTAATTACATTTATGGGTGCAATGGAAGCTCACAAAGAGTCAATGACAGAGCTCGCAGAAATGAGCCTTGAGGGACTCCGCATGCATGTTGCTTTTGTGTATGCCATCCACCTACTTAAACAGGAATTGGGTTTATTGAAGCAAATGTTTAGGCCATTTTATTGCCTGCCTTAACATGATCAATACAATTTGCTCGCATACCACGAGTGATATACATACTCCTGGTTGGGAATCACTACTCCGAACTACTGAATGTTCTTGAGCATCTTGAGCAATCGATGAAATTGTCCTGGTTTTCGTTATTTTTCAACAGGCCATTAAACTGAGCGGCATTAGACCACTCTGCATGGGACGTAACCCCTGAGTAGCTGCAGTGGGGCCAGATTTTAATTAGTTAAGTGATAAGTGAATTTCCGGGAAGTAGGATTCAATATTCCTACTTTGTGGAAATTCACTTATCGCGGAACCAATTAACAACGATAAACAAGGGATGACTGCATAGACTCTTTTTTTGATTGAAAATTATTTTTTGTCTTATTGCATGAAGTCATCAAAAAACAGATGTGCTACCTATAACATGAGAATTTAGTTAATTTTCAGTTGGTAATTTTTAATTGGCAGTACACAAACAGTGGGAACAGTCTCCAATTGACAACATTAGGTACACCTGCACAGTAGCGGCATAAAAGATAACAGATCACTTACACACATACACAGTACACATATAGCGGAATAATAAACATGGTAACTTCTGATCAACCCATGGCAATTTCTGACTTCAAATAATGTACTCCATGCTTGCCCTGACCTTCCCACCTTCAAAAAACAACTCAAAACCCACCTTTTTAAATCTGTTTTTAATGTCTATTTTTTTTTATATCTGACTGCTGTGCCCCGCCCCCCACTTTTACTCATGTTTTAACTGTGTATTACCCAATGAATGTTGTATTTTGGTGTGTCTTGTATTCTGTTTACTTGCTTTATTCAAGTTTTTATTCTGAGTATTTTGAAAAGCGCTATACAAATAAAATGTATTATTATAATGTAGCGATATAAGCCCCACCCATTTTAGGTGAAACCTTATGCCCCACCCACTCCGAGTACAGGTACAGATATAGATAATTTAGATACAGATATAGATAGTGGTGTACTCACTCTTCCCTAATTACTGTTTTATAGCCAAAACTCAGTATCTTTTTGCATTGCTTTTGTTGTGTCTTACTTCAAATCTGGTCATGGACTAGCTATAAAAGCAGAAGGCGACATGGTTAAATTTGTCATAAAATGTCATAAAACCGACGTAACGTGCATACCTCCAACTTTTTTGATAGGATCTTAAAAAAAAAAAAAAAACAACAACAGCGGATGATTAAACTTTCCACCCATAAATTACATCTGCAAATGTAACCTCATTAGTCACGGTGGAGGTGTTAATTACGGTGCGTGAATATCTTTAAAGTTCCCAGGTTTTTGTGCTCCTCATACTTTTTTTTTTTTCTTGATCTTATTCCACCCACAAACCCAGCATGCTGGCGCAAGAAACCGCGTAAAAGCAAAGTGAATGAAATTTGTTTTCATTTTGGTTAAGCGTCTACACATGCAACATTCAAATTGAGAGAGACAAGCATCTATAAAGCAGATATATAACACAGCAGGTACCTCTAAGCAAAAGTGATACCAGGATTCCTATCACATAAAGGCACATAGGAGTATATGGAACCAGGAGGGTGGGGGACATAAGGACTTTCTTTTCCCCGGAGATGAGAAAAGTCATCTCCGCTTACATCACTTCACCGAACGCGCCTTTTTTTTCCCCAGGATGCTGCAAGCCCACCCGGCAACCTCAGCAGCGTTCTTGCCTGACATCTTGGCTTTGTTAATTGTGTTTGCCGCCAACGTATCGGTGTTCACATTGCACTGCAGCTAACAGATGGTGTTTAACATTAAATATTATTAACACCTCCCGGTGTTCGAAGATCCTGGGTTGGGAGTTATGGGGTTGAGCAGATGTGTAGGTAGAATTATTACATTTTATATATGCTGCATTGAAGATGGGTGGAAAAAAAAGGGGGTCAGGATGATTTTCCAGGTGGTAATTATGTCTGTGATTATGTCTTAAGTATGTTGACACACTAATCAATGATTCACTTAATAAATAATAAAAAACCTGACTTGCTTTAAGACAGTGCTAGTGCTTCTCAATGCAGACCTACCAACATGTACAAATTTATAGTACTCAACACACAATTTAACTCGTGAATATGCTTCTATGCTCTCAATTTTGTCACATTTTCCTGGTTACAGTTCCAGGTTCAGTCTGTACAGTATAGATAAATGAATAAATATCAGTTTCTCTAGTATTTCAAATAGCAGGGGTGCAAAAAAAATTGTCATTAAGACCAATGCGTTTTCCATCTATTTTCTATGCCGCTTTTCCTCACTAGGTTCGCGGGCATGCTGGAGCCTATCCCAGCTGTCCTCGGGCGGGAGGCAGGGTACACCCTCGACTGGTCGCCAGCCAATCACAGGGCACATAAAGACAAACAACCATTCACACTCACATTCATACCTATGGACAATTTGGAGTCGCCAATTAACCTAGCATGTTTTTGGAATGTGGGAGGAAACCGGAGTACCCGGAGAAAACCCACGCATGCACGGGGAGAACATGTAAACTCCACACAGAAATGCCAGAGCGGGGAATCGAACCCTGGTCTCCCAGCTGTGTAGCCTGCATGAAAACCACTCCCCCACAGTGCAGCCAACAAACAAAACAATGTAACAAATGTTTACTAAATTAAGCACTTTCATGCATAAATAACAAAAAACAAATATGTCACGGGCGCGCTCGACGGTGTTGCGTTGCGACCCCAGGATGCAGAGAGCAGGACAAAAAGTTCAAATAAAGGGTAGTTTAATCCAAAAAAGGGCAGCCACAGGAAAACACAACAGCCACTTCAACGCAAGGACAATTCGCAATGAAACCACAACAGAAAGAGCACGCACCTGAACTAAATAGGGGTAATGAAATTAGAAGCAGGTGTGTGAAAAGAGCAGGGGTAAAGAAAACGGAAGAGAACAGAAGGAAGTGATTACCAAAATAAGGGCATGGAAACAGGAACAGAGGAAGAGAAGGAAACAAAGAGAGCAACGAGAGGGTGACGCCCACGTCGTGACAGTACCCCCCCCTCAAGGACGGATCCCAGACGTCCAAAAAGTCCACAGACAAAGAGGGATGGGGAGGCGGGGGGACCGGAGGTGGGTTGCAGGGTGGCAAGGCCACGCAGGAGGGGCGGCCCGCAGGGTGAGCAGCCCGAAGGGAACCGGGCTCCTCTGGAGGACGGCCATGACGGCAGGCCCAGCAGAAGCCATGGGTGGACCCCTCTGGGGGCCGGCCAGGGTGGTGGGCCTGGCAGGGGAGGCCCGCCTGCCGTGGAAGAGGTGGCACCGGAGGAGGCGGCGGCGGCGTGGCGTCCCGCCGTGGAAGAGGTGGCGCCGGAGGAGGCGGCGGCGTGGCGTCCCGCCGTGGAAGAGGTGGCGCCGGAGGAGGCGGCGGCGGCGTGGCGTCCCGCCGTGGAAGAGGTGGCGCCGGAGGAGGCGGCGGCGGCGTGGCGTCCCGCCGTGGAAGAGGTGGCGCCGGAGGAGGCGGCGGCGGCGTGGCGTCCCGCCGTGGAAGAGGTGACGCCGGAGGAGGAGGCGGTGTGGCGTCCCGCCGTGGAAGAGGTGACGCCGGAGGAGGAGGCGTGGCGTCCCGCCGTGGTATCGGTGATGCCGGAGGAGGAGGCGTGGCGTCCCGCCGTGGTATCGGTGACGCCGGAGGAGGAGCGGCATGCCACCGCTGAAGAGCGGAGGCCGGAGGAGGAGGGGCGCGTCCTGGATCTTGGCTGGACTGTGAAACAGAGGAACAGCAATGTGAGTCTTGGGCGAATGGTAACATACCGGACAGCACATCCCGGTTAGCTGCTAGAACCGGTCGTGCTGGAGGTCCGGTGGGCTGTTCCTCCTCGGGCGACCAGCAGAGGGCATCGTCCCCACACTCCACGGACGGGGTGTGATGTGCGTCCTCCGACGCACTGCTGGTCCTACTAGCCCCCCCTTCCGAAGGCGGATTCCAGACGCCGTATGCTGCTGGATGTGGAACCTGGGACGGGAGGAGGGGGACCTGGAGGAGGGTCTTGAGTTCCGCCTGCTCAGCTGCCCGGACCAGGTCTACAAGGGACCTCAGGCGGGGTTTGGGCACAGGAGGAATCCGGGCTGCCACGCTGCTTGGCACGGGAGCCGGGGTTTGGGAACCCTTGAGGCTGCGTGGCTTGGGCACAGGAGGAATCTGGGGAGTCACGCAGCTTGGCACGGGAGCCGGGGTTTTGGAACCCTTGAGACTGCGCGGCTTGGGCACAGGAGGAATCCGGGGAGTCACGCAGCATGGCATGGGAGCCGGGGTTTTGGAACCCTTGAGACTGCGCGGCTTGGGCACTGGAGGAATCTGGGCCGTCACGCAGCTTGGCACGGGAGCCGGGGTTTGGGAACCCTTGAGGCTGCGTGGTTCAGGCACCGGAGGGGAAAGTCTGCCGTACTCCTCTTCGTGTTGCATGGGGGGCAACAGGGAATCTGAAAAGGTAGGCGGCTGGGGCTCAGCGGGCTGTCGTAACGGGGGCACCATCACTAGTGGAGTGATGGGCCGGCACTCAGCGACAGCGTGGGGGGTTAATTCCGCCTTGACGTGGCATGGCGTGGAGGAAGGGGGTGCCCTCACCTTACAGCCACGCAAACCCTTTGCAGAGGTCGGCCGAGACGTGCGTCGGCGTCGTGGTCGGATAGGCTTGTCCATTGCGGGTCCCGAATACACCCACGCCATGGGGATGCGCGTGCCGTCTGGCCCCCAAACCATATCCTCCAGCTCCTCCGGGGTAAACATGGCTGATTCCTTCTGCAAGGCCTTGAAGATCTGCCAATGAAAATCGAAATCGCTCTCCGCGAGGTCGTCTGGTGGTGGTTTCATTCTGTCACGGGCGCGCTCGACGGTGTTGCGTTGCGACCCCAGGATGCAGAGAGCAGGACAAAAAGTTCAAATAAAGGGTAGTTTAATCCAAAAAAGGGCAGCCACAGGAAAACACAACAGCCACTTCAACGCACAATTCGCAATGAAACCACAACAGAAAGAGCACGCACCTGAACTAAATAGGGGTAATGAAATTAGAAGCAGGTGTGTGAAAAGAGCAGGGGTAAAGAAAACGGAAGAGAACAGAAGGAAGTGATTACCAAAATAAGGGCATGGAAACAGGAACAGAGGAAGAGAAGGAAACAAAGAGAGCAACGAGAGGGTGACGCCCACGTCGTGACAGTACCCCCCCCTCAAGGACGGATCCCAGACGTCCAAAAAGTCCACAGACAAAGAGGGATGGGGAGGCGGGGGGACCGGAGGTGGGTTGCAGGGTGGCAAGGCCACGCAGGAGGGGCGGCCCGCAGGGTGAGCAGCCCGAAGGGAACCGGGCTCCTCTGGAGGACGGCCATGACGGCAGGCCCAGCAGAAGCCATGGGTGGACCCCTCTGGGGGCCGGCCAGGGTGGTGGGCCTGGCAGGGGAGGCCCGCCTGCCGTGGAAGAGGTGGCACCGGAGGAGGCGGCGGCGGCGTGGCGTCCCGCCGTGGAAGAGGTGGCGCCGGAGGAGGCGGCGGCGTGGCGTCCCGCCGTGGAAGAGGTGGCGCCGGAGGAGGCGGCGGCGGCGTGGCGTCCCGCCGTGGAAGAGGTGGCGCCGGAGGAGGCGGCGGCGGCGTGGCGTCCCGCCGTGGAAGAGGTGGCGCCGGAGGAGGCGGCGGCGGCGTGGCGTCCCGCCGTGGAAGAGGTGACGCCGGAGGAGGAGGCGGTGTGGCGTCCCGCCGTGGAAGAGGTGACGCCGGAGGAGGAGGCGTGGCGTCCCGCCGTGGTATCGGTGACGCCGGAGGAGGAGGCGTGGCGTCCCGCCGTGGTATCGGTGACGCCGGAGGAGGAGCGGCATGCCACCGCTGAAGAGCGGAGGCCGGAGGAGGAGGGGCGCGTCCTGGATCTTGGCTGGACTGTGAAACAGAGGAACAGCAATGTGAGTCTTGGGCGAATGGTAACATACCGGACAGCACATCCCGGTTAGCTGCTAGAACCGGTCGTGCTGGAGGTCCGGTGGGCTGTTCCTCCTCGGGCGACCAGCAGAGGGCATCGTCCCCACACTCCACGGACGGGGTGTGATGTGCGTCCTCCGACGCACTGCTGGTCCTACTAGCCCCCCCTTCCGAAGGCGGATTCCAGACGCCGTATGCTGCTGGATGTGGAACCTGGGACGGGAGGAGGGGGACCTGGAGGAGGGTCTTGAGTTCCGCCTGCTCAGCTGCCCGGACCAGGTCTACAAGGGACCTCAGGCGGGGTTTGGGCACAGGAGGAATCCGGGCTGCCACGCTGCTTGGCACGGGAGCCGGGGTTTGGGAACCCTTGAGGCTGCGTGGCTTGGGCACAGGAGGAATCTGGGGAGTCACGCAGCTTGGCACGGGAGCCGGGGTTTTGGAACCCTTGAGACTGCGCGGCTTGGGCACAGGAGGAATCCGGGGAGTCACGCAGCATGGCATGGGAGCCGGGGTTTTGGAACCCTTGAGACTGCGCGGCTTGGGCACTGGAGGAATCTGGGCCGTCACGCAGCTTGGCACGGGAGCCGGGGTTTGGGAACCCTTGAGGCTGCGTGGTTCAGGCACCGGAGGGGAAAGTCTGCCGTACTCCTCTTCGTGTTGCATGGGGGGCAACAGGGAATCTGAAAAGGTAGGCGGCTGGGGCTCAGCGGGCTGTCGTAACGGGGGCACCATCACTAGTGGAGTGATGGGCCGGCACTCAGCGACAGCGTGGGGGGTTAATTCCGCCTTGACGTGGCATGGCGTGGAGGAAGGGGGTGCCCTCACCTTACAGCCACGCAAACCCTTTGCAGAGGTCGGCCGAGACGTGCGTCGGCGTCGTGGTCGGATAGGCTTGTCCATTGCGGGTCCCGAATACACCCACGCCATGGGGATGCGCGTGCCGTCTGGCCCCCAAACCATATCCTCCAGCTCCTCCGGGGTAAACATGGCTGATTCCTTCTGCAAGGCCTTGAAGATCTGCCAATGAAAATCGAAATCGCTCTCCGCGAGGTCGTCTGGTGGTGGTTTCATTCTGTCACGGGCGCGCTCGACGGTGTTGCGTTGCGACCCCAGGATGCAGAGAGCAGGACAAAAAGTTCAAATAAAGGGTAGTTTAATCCAAAAAAGGGCAGCCACAGGAAAACACAACAGCCACTTCAACGCACAATTCGCAATGAAACCACAACAGAAAGAGCACGCACCTGAACTAAATAGGGGTAATGAAATTAGAAGCAGGTGTGTGAAAAGAGCAGGGGTAAAGAAAACGGAAGAGAACAGAAGGAAGTGATTACCAAAATAAGGGCATGGAAACAGGAACAGAGGAAGGAAACAAAGAGAGCTGTCACGAGAGGGTGACGCCCACGTCGTGACATACAAGGCATTCAGAAATGCAATATGCAAATATGTAGGATTTTACTGATCAGTAGGTGTCTGTAATGTTACATTGATGAGACAATAGCCACCGCAGGAAGAAAACAAACTATGTCTGATGCCCTAATACTCGGCACGGCGGTCGAGTGGTTAGCGCGCAGGCCGCACAGCTAGAAGACCAGGGTTCAATTCAACCCTCGGCCATCTCTGTGTGGAGTTTGCATGTTCTCCCTGTGTATGCGAGAGTTTTCCCCGGGTACTCCGGTTTCCTCCCACATTCCAAAAACATGCTAGGTTAATTTGCCACTCCAAATTGTCCATAGGTATGAATGTGAGTGTGAATGGTTGTTTGTCTATATGTGCCCTGTGATTGGCTGGCGACCAGTCCAAGGTGTACCCCGCCTCTCGCCCAAAGACAGCTGGGATAGTCTCCAGCACCCCACGCGACCCTCTTGAGGAAAAGCGGTAGAAAATGAATGAATGAATGAATGTCCACTATATTAAGTAATATGAGTGTAAAAGTGACTATAGTAGTATTATTTCACATCTAGAGGTCTCCAATAATGTTAAACACATATTTAGAAAATCATAAATATTTTTTTTATATTTTATATTTATTTATTATATGCTCAAACTGTAAAAGTATTGGTGTAAATTCACTTATCCCAGTCGGGTCTGGGACTAATTCATCACAATAAAGGAGGGATTGTAGGGCTCCACTTCATACATTAAAAAACTCGAAAAATTGCCACCTTCTTGTAATCTGTTTTTTTCATTGACTAGTAGCACAATTATGTTTGAGACCTGTTAAATCTGCCTGGCAACAAACAGTAAATGTGTGACATGACCAAAAAAAAAATATATATATATATATATATATCTTGATACATTTTGGTGATCCACTTCACTTCTTTGTCTGCTACTATATAGCTAGAACCATTGCTATAGTAGTATTGCCATAACAAAGAAGAATCAAGGTCGCCCACTGCTTTGGGATGACAGTCCACTTCGAGAAAGCAAGAAATGATAAAACAGGTAAACGTGTTTGCATGTTTAATATCCTCTTCCTCAATCCAGGTGTGTCTATGGGGCAGTTATGCTTGAACCCCGTGAAATCTGCATGGCAACAAGTGTTGCAACTATTGGTCGCTGATTGTTAGCGGAGATGTCTCATAGTGACTTACGTGGCAAAACATTCATGCTACCGCTTTGCTGTGTTGCTCCATTTTCTCGCTGCCCTCAATCTCATCACAGATAAAAAGTGTCTCCAGCAACATGCATATATGTACAAACAAGACACAGTCCTTCATTTCCAGCGAAGAAAAAACAACAAAACACTACTGTTAGACTCACACAACAGTGAGCAACTGAACTGTTTCTGCTTTTGTGGAAGCAAAATACCACTGACACATTTCCCTTCCTGTGTCCTCTCATGTGTGTATGAAAGGTGAAAGAAGGCAATGTTCAACCCAACATTCACTGACATGTCACATCGGATTTGTCACAATTGTAGGAAGCACGCCCGGTGTCCCCTCTGTCGTGACCCTGCAGTCGGCCATTGCTGTCTTTGCTGTAGCCACACACCAGCCACCATCTCTGGGACTGTGGGGGCTTCTGCAGGTCACGGATTCCCCCAGAAACCCCTACAGGCACCATCTGGTGTGCTTGGCGGCATACATTGAACTCTAACTCGCAGTGGCTGTGTCGTTAGTGTCGGCGTATGAGTGAAAATGAATAAAAGTCCTTTGTTAAAATTGGCGCTAATTTGCTGCTTGATTGCTTTGCGAGCACAATGGGGTTTGGTTCCATTTAAGGGCCACATGCTGTGATGCTGCAGGTCTAAAACCACGGGAGTGTTGTTAAACAGCGGTGATTGCAGGTGAACCGTGGAGTCTCTTCTCTCAACTTAACAGGTGCAGGAGTTACTGCTTCAGTTACCCTGGAGACAGATTTAAAGGGCAGACGCAGTCAGCGTGGCAAAAACAGACGCAAATACCTCTCAATTTGTCACCTTTTGTAGATGGAACACAGGCATGTCTGATCTTAAGCCACTTAAGACGTGAGTCACCTGACACTGGATGATGCAAAAGGACTCCAACAGAGGTTTAGGTCTATATATTGCAAGAGTCTTTCAAAGCTGGCTTGTGTTAAAATGAAATATGAAGAATGAAAACACAGTGGAACCTTGGTTTGTGTCATTAATGTCCAACTATAAGCAAAATGTATGCTAAACATTTTTTCCCACAAAAAATAATGCAAAGCTGATTAATTGGTTCCAGAAACAAAACCCATTTATAGTTTTACATGCAGAAAACAATTTGAAATGCATATAAATATGATGAAAGGGACAAACGAACATCTAAGGTTACTTCTACCTTCAATGAAGATGTGATTGTTAACAAAGACAGCGGCGTGGCGATGTATGTGATTGGGTCCACGAGATGAGATTTAATAGATCACAATAATGCAATATTTCCTTTTACATGTAATCTTTCACTCTTGTAAAGTTGTGGAATTGATGTTTGTCGCATGTATTTTGTCACAGGCAATTTGTACTCTCGAGTGTTTGCAGCATTTCTGAAAATGCTGGCTTTTCAGCTGTTTGAAAGAGGAGAAAAGCAAATGTATGACAAGAGGTCTCACTCAGATGATCTTTCAAACGCTGTTGTTCGAGGAAAACAGACATGCAAGTACATGGGAATACAGTAAAGTCTCGTTATATCGATATCGGTTATAACGAATTACTGCTTATTACGATACTATTTTCATTTCCCGGGAAATTTCTAGTCTTTTATGATATAATTAGTTCCGTTAGTACGATACCCGGTTATTATGATAATCCGGTTACTACGATGCCCTTTTCATCTCCCGCCAGCCAATTTGGTCTGCTTATATCGATACAAAAGCAGCTTAAATCAACCTTTGCTTAAGGATTTCAATACCAAAAAAGTACCAAATGCTTAAGGAACTACACGGTACCAGACCCCCCCGGCTACGTCTGGCCCATGTACTTGAAACACAAGAACATTGTTCTATGCTATAGAACAATGTCAAGTGCATTATTGCCCACTTTTAATGCAGTTCGGCGCAGGATCGGATATATCGACAGTACGGTTATATCGGTATTTTTTCCGACTCCCGACAATATCGATATAACGAGACTTTACTGTATATGGAGGCCGGCAAATTTCAATTCATCAAGTAATAAGACATTTTCTCTGATTGAGAAATCTTGTCACTTTTTAATCTTGTGTTTTCTCGTCACACTACTATTCAGTAGTGTTCTGGTTGACAGAAAGTAATTGAGAACCACTGCCTTTAACCCAGTGGGCGCTATCAGAGTGTGGCCAGCGCACCATTTGTGAGCAGCGCAGTCTGCCACAGGCCACGGGACCAACCATTCACACTCACATTCATACCTATGGACAATTTGGAGTCGCCAATTAACCTAGCATGTTTTTGGAATGTGGGAGGAAACCGGAGTACCCGGAGAAAACCCACGCATGTGGGAAAACATGCAAACTCCACACAGAGATGCCAGAGCGGGGAATCGCCGTGTAGCCCTTAACAAGTATATTTTGAGTGGAATTAACATGAAACATAACTAGAATGCATTACATTAGTTGACTTAAATGAACTTTTTTGAGTACACAGTATCAATATATTATGCCTTGAAATAAACAGTGTGCAAGTTTGTACACTTAACTAACAAACAGTAACATGTATGTCCATGCAAGCAATAACTATTAAGAAGCGTCCAGGCTAGTCTATTAAGGACTTTCCATGACCATTACTGACTTTAAAGGTACATTTTCCTCCAACATTTTGATAAAATGGTATGACAGGCATTCAATAAGAAATCCCATTGTTATTTGACAATTAAAGGGTGCATTATGACTACATTAACTACCCAAAATGGGTCAGCAAATACTCTTAAGAGCCACTTATTTCCCTGAGGTGTTGTTTCACCTTCTTTACGGGGGATGCGACTTCAGGAGGAAGAGTGTGAAAACAGCGAAAGAGGAAGAAGGCAAACGCATAAGACAGAGAGTGACAACGCAATGGGAGGTTTGTGTTGTTTGTCAACACGAAGAGTGCAAAGTGTCACTTTTTTGTGCGGCATAAGTGAGCGATGAATGCCATTATCCCACCCAATGGGTGTAAGCGGGGTGATATTAACTGCTATAAAGCTCCACAGTGGGGGAGACCAGAGTCTGCAAGAAAAATTACATGTGAAAAGCACTGGTATGGGGGGGTGCGGGGCTGAGGGGGAATAAAAGAGAAAACAAACTCAGGGAGGGATTGTGTCAAAAATGGAGGGAAGAAGAAAATTAGTAAGACTCCCCTGTTTTTCGACTAGTTCCTGTCGTGTTTTAAATGTAATGTTCTGTCCCAACATGGACCACACAGCATGATGTGACGTCTGTTGAACAAAGTGGCTCAGGCAGGTGTACGGTTAGATGGGGGCCCCGACAATGAGATTTGACTCAACACGACCTTGGATACCAGCTACTGCAAAGAATCTTGAATAATATATCAGCAGTGTGCAAGAGACCAATAATGTATGAAATTGCATCACAGACAATTATCCTGACCTGAATATACGAGCTTGTGTATGAAACAACCCTTCTTTTTCAAGACAATTTTTTTGTGAAAAAGACAAAAATAGAATCACTTGTTAGATCACTAAAATAATGCTGCATTGACCCAAATATAAGACGACCCCTCTTTTTCAACACCGATTTGAAAAAAAAAGCCAAGTGACGTAGATTGCAAAAAAGGGATGCCATAGCTATTTTGTAATTCCAAATACGATATTGACCTGAATATATACACATAACGGGCGGCACGGCAGTCTAGTGGTTAGCACGCAGACCTCACAGCTAAGAGACCATGGTTCAATTCCACCCTCAGCCATCTCTGTGTGGAGTTTGCATGTTCTCCCCATGCTTGCGTGGGTTTTCTCCGGGTACTCCGGTTTCCTCCCACATTCCAAAAACATGCTAGGTTAATTGGCGACTCCAAATTGTCCAAAGGTATGAATGTGAGTGTGAATGGTTGTTTGTCTATGTGCCCAGGGTGTACCCCGCCTCTCGCCCGAAGACAGCTGGGATAGGCTCCAGCACCCCCGCGACCCTTGCGAGGAAAAAGCGGTAGAAAATGAATGAATGAATATACAAATAACAGACTAAAAAACAGTTTCTTTCCTCGAGCCATCATCTCCCTCAACAAGATGTAACCATGTAACCAAGGCAACCAATCATCCTCTACAATGTAGATCCTTCATTATTTACATTACCTTACATTATTTATTCTGTATTTATTCTTCAAATTTCTATATTTTGTACTGTCATACTGTCTTGCACTGAAAATGGAGCTGCTGCAATTTCATTCTACTATATGTAAAACGACAATAAAGGGCATTCTGATTCTGATTCTGATATAAGATGACCCCTCTTTTTCAACATTTGTAAAAAAAAATTGTGAAATTACAAAAAAAATTGCATCTCGTTGAGATTGCACAAAATGATATAAACAGTATCTTAGCTGCTGAAAAGTTGTTTGATGACTGTTATACAAGTACAACTGCCATATTGGCCCAAATATAAGACAACCCATCATTTTCAACACCTGAAAATTGATTGTTGTTTAAACTGCTAAACAGTTGTTCGATAAAAGTAATATAAATACTGTATTAACAAATATAAGACGAACCCTTTTTTTAAGTCTGTTTTTTTTTAAAATACGCAATCAAAAAGATAAAGACCATACATTACAATAAGATTTATATTTCTTATGTGCTTGAAAATTGACCACCATTATCTTGAAATTAGCATCATAACTCCTGCGTTGCTTGCTTACATGTTACATGAGACTGTTGTCTGTGTTTGTTTGTTTGTGTGAGTGACAGGAAGAAAAGCTGCTTGCTTTGGAGAGACGTTTTTGACGCCAACTTCTGCTTTCCATGTATAAATCCTGAGACAAGAATGTAAGACAATCAGCCTTTTTCCATTTTGACCAAAAATCGTGTATTTGGATTCAATAATACTTGGATCAATACGGTATTAGCATTTTTTCTCCCCATTAAATGTAGACAGTGGTTCACTTTCATGCAGCTGAAAGAGGATCAAATCCAGGTCAGGTCCTGATTCGAACTGACTCATCAATTCAATTCTGCTGGGGTAGTCTGCAGCGCCCAGGATAAGCCACATAAAAAAATTTATGTATGTATTGTATGTGTGAGTGCAAACCCCCAGCAGTGAGAACCAAGTTGGTTGATTTGTGAGTCCCCCCCTCCCCATCAACACCCACTGAACGAATCCATTGTGTTTGTAAAGAGCGCAGACAATCGGTACAAACAGATGCGCTTCCTATTATATTTGCAAAGACCGCCGCATAATATCTGCCCCCCCCCCACCCCCTCTCATTTCTCAAACGACACCTTTTAAGCACCTTCCCCTGTCATTTCTGCCCGAGTAATGAGAATGGATGTTGTGGAATTTCATCGCTGCAAAATGAGGACACTGTCGAGGCGTCAAACAGTTCTTTGCCCGTGAAAATGTGTGTGGGCGACAATACAAACAATTGTGAATCGATGTGCTTCCCCAAAAGGAAGAAACAAAAAAGAGGTTGGTGGGGAGAAAAGGGTGGGCATGACACAGGGGTGGCTGCGACACTGTCACCTGTTTGAACGTTTGTCGCCAGCACCCTGGGGAGATCATTATCTGGTGTTATGGAGTCTATCAATCCTCACAGAATACTCTGACTTTTTTCCCGTTTGTCTCCATGCTTCTCACGTACTTTTACAATCATTCAAATATAGCAAATGAAACTTGATAAAGACCGAGTGTCAACATCCATGTTGCGTTCTTGAAGAGGCTCTTCTAAAAACAGAAATCCTGAAATAAACAGGAAGTAAGGTCCACAGCAGGTGGCAACAACATGTTGTCTTCGATTTACGGCCTAAAGAGTTATACTCCCAAACCAACAAGCGATGACCAACAACATCTCCCGAAGCGAGTTAGAGTTTTCTTCCTGTCACTCACACACATACCAGAGAGAGGCAGCCATGACACATAACACCATAAGGTTTTTTTAATGCATCTCAAAACTTTGGAATCCTTGGACGTTTGGAAGATTAACTCATTCGCTACCAAAGATATATTTATGTCTTTTAGGTTGTTGTTTTTTTTTTGCGCAAGAGGCACAACAAGGTGATGATGCAACTCAACAATACAAAAGAGCATGTTTGATGCAGGCGGCACGGCGGTCTAGTGGTTAGCACGCAGACCTCACAGCGAGGAGACCTGAGTTCATCAATTCCACTCTCGGGCATCTTTGTGTGGAGTTTGCATGTTCTCGTGGGTTTTCCCCGGGTATTCCGATTTCCTCCCACATTCCAAAAACATGCTAGGTTAATTGGCCACTCCAAATTGTCCATAGGTATGAATGTGAGTGTGAATGGTTGTTTGTCTATATGTGCCCTGTGATTGGCTGGCGACCAGTCCAGGGTGTACCCCGCCTCTCTCTCGCCCGAAGACAGCTGGGATAGGCTCCAGCACAATGAATGAATGTTTGATGCACTTATAAGCCTGTGCATGGAACAATATGTAACAGAACGACACACTTAAGTTTGCTACCTTGCTGCAACCAGGTCATCGTGTTATTCCTCCCTTGCTGAAGCTGCTGCTCATTACCGTAGCTGGTGTGCTAACTGTTAAGACAGAGTTAAAATAACCTTTTGTTTGCTCCTTTTTCCTATTTTATGGACAGAATTTCAAGGTTGCAGTCAGGGCGTTGAGGGGATCTGGCTTGGTGGCAGTATGATTGGGTGTCTGCTTTGTGTTGATTTTAAACAGAACCTACTATGCTAATTTTTTCCTAACTTCAAGACGTCTCTCAATGGTAAGTAGCTTTAGCATTTTAGCGTTTCTACAGCATCGGTAACATGTAATGTGTTTTGCAGGACTACCAGTGTGTAAAAAAACTCGGGAAAAGCCATTAGCAACCCCACATCCTCTGTGCTATAATGCTACACAGACAAGCGCTTTTGCTCCTTGACTAACACAAAATAAACACAGTTATGGCATTAATAAACTGTTACTTACTGCTTGCCCTTCTGACGTTTACACACAACCAAGTAACGTTGGAAAGGCGTAGGTCCAGATGCATGTTCACAAAACAAGTAAACAGAGGAGCAGCGCTTGGGTGAGGGCAGAGAGTTTATATATAAGGAAGTCTGCCCCTCTGTGACATCATAAAGGAACGGTTTTACCACGCCTTTTCAAACAGAGCGTTTTGAGCCACCCCAAATTTCATTCATTCATTCATTCATTATCTACCTTGTTTCCTCACGAGGGTTGCGGAGGGTGCTGGAGCCTATCCCAGCTGTCTTCAAGCCAGAGGCGGGGTACACCCTGGACTGGTGGCCAGCCAATCACAGGGCACATATAGACAAACAACCATTCACACTCACATTCATACCTATGGACAATTTGGAGTCGCCAATTAACCTAGCATGTTTTTGGAATGTGGGAGGGAACCGGAATACCCGGAGAAAACCCACGCATACACGGGGAGAACATGCAAACTCCACACAGAGATGGCCGAGGGTGGAATTGAACCCTGGGGGGTCTGTGCGCTAACCACTCGCCCGCCGTGCCGCCCCACCCCAAATTTCTTTTGAGAAAATTTTGCTGAAAGGATATCAGATTTAGCAACAAAAAGACTGCGTTCGCAAAGTACATACATACAATAATGGCATCACAACCAATCAGTGTTACTGCGACATTGTCACAGAGAAAGAGCTAGTATGTGCTGACTCAGTAAAAGTAAAAAGAATTACTACTAACGTATTTTCTGGACTATAAGTTGCTCCGGAGTATAAGTCACACAAGGCAAAAAATGCATAATTAAGTAAAAAAAACATACATAAGTCGCACTTTTTGCGGGTAATTCAATGGTAATTGCGGGTAATGACCTAGGAAGTAAAGTTCTAACAATAAAAGAATAGAGAACAGGCTGAATAGATGTAAGATATGCTAACACAATGGTTATTCAGCTACACAAAAAATAAACATGAACAGATAAGGTGTCCAGTATTTATGTAACATAAAGTTTTTTCATTTATAAGTCGCTCTGGAGTATAAGTCGCAGGAACAGCCAACCTATGAAAAAAAATATAGTCGGGAAAATACGGTATTTCAAACCATAATGGGTGCCGTGACTGCTGCCTTTCGGTGATGACATTCCACAAAAAATATACATCACACTAATTCCTCTCGAGCTGAAGTCACATTTTGTAGCAATAATATTGATACTTGATTATTGACTTGTTGTCCTCACTTTTAACACAAAAAGAAAACATTGGAAAAAAATGTTGCAAGAGAGATCAGTGTTCCTGATTGAGGGCGCACGCACATTTTCATGCCACATACAGACACTGTGGGAGGTCATCTTACTTCCTGTTGAAGCCATGACTGACCAGCCAAGCAGAACTAGTACATCCATGTGTCCTTCTGTACCGAGACGCAGATTGGACTACTTCAGGCTCAACCCAGCAGGACAAATGGAGACACATATTCACCATTGATGCACTACACTGCTAATGAGGATGTCATCATAAAACTAAAATTAGAACAGTGCAGGTTGTGTCCTGTTTGTGTTTATTAATAACCATGTATGTAAGGGGTCAAATTGTGCTAAATTATAGGATTTGGGGAATTATTTATCATGGAAATTATCATACAACTGAGAAAATTGGCCTCCGTCTGGCACGTCCCTACACTGCCCCTTGCTGACAACTGCCCATTAATCATCTGCCCATATGTACAAATGTAAAGCATTTTAGTGCAAATGTGGTGGAAACGGGTTAATTAGCTGCTGAAATATTATCAAACATGACATCTATGTTTCCCAAAAAAAAAACACATAAGTGAGCATCGCATATGCATTTTGCGTTCTACTTCTTATATATTGTAAGTTGTTTGAAAGGTAGAAAGCAAATTTTACATATTTTTTTATTCAAAAGTAACTGGAAGGGGGCGGCACGGCGGTTGAGTGGTTAGCGCGCAGACCTCACAGCTAGGAGACCAGGGTTCAATTCCACCCTTGGCCATCTCTGTGTGGAGTTTGCATGTTCTCCCCGTGCATGTGTGGGTTTTCTCTGGGTACTCCGGTTTCCTCCCACATTCCAAAAACATGCTAGGTTAATTGGTGACTCCAAATTGTCCATAGGTATGAATGTGAGTGTGAATGGTTGTTTGTCTATATCTGCCCTGTGATTGGCTGGCGACCAGTCCAGGGTGTACCCCGCCTCTCGCCCGAAGACAGCTGGGATAGGCTCCAGCACCCCCTGCGACCCTCGTGAGGAAAAGCGGTAGAAAATGAATGAATGAATGAATGTCCACTATATTAAGTAATATGAGTGTAAAAGTGACTATAGTAGTATTATTTCACATCTAGAGGTCTCCAATAATGTTAAACACATATTTAGAAAGTCATAAATATTTTTTTTATATTTTATATTTATTTATTATATGCTCAAACTATAAAATTATTGGTGTAAATTCACTTATCCCAGTCAGGTCTGGGACTAATTAATCACAATAAAAGAGGGATTGTAGGGATCCACTTTATACATTAAAAAGCTCAAAAAATTGTTATCTTCTCTAATCTATTCTGTTTTTTTTCATTGACTAATAGCGCAATTATATTTGAGACCTGTTAAATCTGCCTGGCAACAAACAGTAAATGTGTGACATGACCAAAAAAAAAAAATATATATATATATCTTGATACATTTTGGTGATCCACTTCACTTCTTTGTCTGCTACTATGAATGAATGAATGAGTAAGTGGATGTTACTAGGAAAGCTAACGAGCCATGCTTGCTAAGCACATGCTTAGCAGATATTAACAATGCCATAAATACAATGCAAGTAGCAATAAAACACACATTAAATAGCTTATCCACACTTCTAAGGCGGACACTGTGCAGCATCATTCTGCAGACAAAAACTACATTTTTTGCCATTAAGCACACACTTCATCTTGTTTCACCTAAGTCTCTATGGAGACTTTTATTGATTTTTTATTAATAGCTTGTTTGTCATCATAAATTATTTTGTACTTAGCGATGAATATGTAAAGTTGCTAGGGAAAACTAATTCTCCCCGGCGCTACAGCACCCACAGAAGAAAAAAAAAAAAGAATTTTCAAAAGGTATCTTAAGAAAAGAACAAATACAAAGACAGCCTACAGTCATTTTGGATTGGCTCATAATGTTTACTACTTTTTTTTACTCTCAATCAATACAACACTAAACAGTACATACAGGCATGAATGTTAATAATAGTCTGTTTAGGGAAGGTGGCATTATATCAATATGGATGAAATATATGCAGTACACACTACATAATGGGACACTAGTAAAGATGCTTTCTTGCTTTGATCGAGAGAAACATGAGCAATAATAGGACAAGTTTTTTGTAAACAGCAGAATTCAGAGTTCCATTTATCACAGTAAGTCACATCAAAACAGCCCCAGACCATCATACTACCACCACCATATTTTACTGTTGGTGTGATGTTTTTTTTTTTTTTATTGACTTTTAGTGTTACTTTTACACTAGATGTAATGGGACACACACTTTCCAAAAAGTTCAACTCTTGTCTGGTTAGACCACAGATTATTTTCTCAAAGGTCTTGGGGATCATCAAAATTGAGACAAGCCTTAATGGTGTTTTTGGTCTTGGAATTCCACCATTTTTTTGCCCAGGGTTTTTTTTTTTTGGGTGGAGTCATGAACAATGACCTTAACTGAGGCAAGTGGATGCTGTTGCGGGGTCTTTTGTGACCTCTTGGATGAGTCCTTGGGGTCATTTTGGTTTACCGGCCACTCCTGGGAAGGTTCACCACAGTTCCCTGTTTTCGCCATTTGTGGATAATGGCTCTCACTGTGGTTTGCTGGAGCCCCAAAGCTTTAGAAATGGCATTATAACCTTTTCCACACTGATATTATCAGTACACACATACACACATGTGTCAATCAATGATGTGTGTGTCAGTCAATTCATCTTAGTGAGATTATGTCCTAACAGTTTTTCACACCACTGTATATATGAAAGAATAAGGATGAGTAGGCAGCGACTTTCACCCACTTCAGTCTATTTATCGCCTTTGTCAGGCTGGTTTACGGGAGCTCGTCACTCGTACCGGCAGCGGACAGAGCATCCAACTGTGGCGCCTGTATAAAACTTTTACTGGGCTAACAAAGTGCAGGATGCTGGGAGGGATGAAACACTATTAAGTAGGAAGTATTTACTGCTGCCGGTAAACATATTGTGTCCATCCCAGCTCCAATCAGCTGGATTTGTCCTCAATGTCAATACAACAACAGAAACCCTTGGGAGGACTTCAGTGTTTTTCAAACATGTTTGTGACACATTAAGTGCAAAGCAGCTGAGCGGCTCACTTTTCTGTCAATTCTTACTCCTTGCATTTGATCTGCCCCCGCTTGTTTGTGAGCAATTGTTTACTACGTCAACAAAAAGCCGTACAATCGCCAGCCCATCTGCTTTAACAACGGTTTAAATATTCATAACTGTGCAGCAGTAAAAGGAAAAAAAATAAGAGTGAGTTTAGTGAGTTAAGTGTTGGTAGCAGTTGGTTAACATAAGCATTTTTTAGTTTGCATCCGAGATGGACTAACATTTAAAAATAGCCCTCCAATTTCTTTGGATTTGGAAAAATAAAAATCCCCATCCGAAATAATAATAATAATAATAATAATAATAATGGAATACTGGAAATAATCTGTTCAAAGGTCAACTAGTTGACAGTGTACCATTTTTAACTTTTTCATAATTCTGTTTTTTTTTTCATAATATTACGACTGGTAAAAAAATTTTTTTTTTACTTTTTCCAATTTTTTTTTTGTATTTTTAGAATTTGCCGAGGGCCAATAAAAAACTGCTTTGCTGGAAAAAACTAAATCCCCATCCGAAATAATGGAATACTGGAAATAATCTGTTCGAAGGTCAAACACTTGACATTGTACCATTTTTAACTTTTTCATAATTCTCTCTTTTAATAATATTTCATATTATTAATAATAATTTAATATTTAATAAGAATTCTCTCTTTAATAATATTACAATGGCTAAATTTTTTTTTTTACTTTTTCCAATTTTTTTCAGTTTTTTTGTATTTTTAGAATTTGCCGAGGGCCAATAAAAAAACTGCTTTGCTGTCTCCAAGTAGCGCAACATACATATCCACAGAAAACCATATGAAACCAGAAGAAAAATAAAAAAAATAATCAAAACATTAATTAAAAATAATTAATTAAATTTAAATTAAATTAATTAAAAATTTAAATTAATTTAAAAAAAATAAAATTAAATTAAAAATATGCCCATTTTGGTTATGTTGACAACTGCTTATGTTGACTTGAATTAGCCAGCCAGAGGAGCATCAACATAAACACATTTGCCTACGCAGTAACATGCATACATATCAACGTAATCATCAACATGCCACCAGGACTTGATATAACGAGATCAACAGTGTTACATGCTCAATAATTAAACCAAAGCATCATCACACACACATTTAACACAATTAACTGCAGAGACGCGCTAGCTCATTATACAGCCCCGCTAAAACCGCATGAGTTGCAGGGCTTTCGTATTACATGGAACCTTGTTTTCTTAGTGAAATGCAGCATTTTTTCTCCAATTCTAAGCTGTCATAGCCCCACAAATATTCTTCTTCTTCCTCATGTGAAATTTGGTCCTTAACATCCCAGTGGCTTTAATTAGACCTTCACTGTAGCACATTTACATCTTTATGGTTTTTCAAGTTAATTAGCTTGCTCGCTCAGCCAGACCCCACTCGTGGCCCTTCCCCTTCCTTTTTTTTTTTTTTTAGACTTTTGTTCTGTTTACAGAAAAAGAAGCTTAATTCCAGCACAGTGGTGTTTCACAATAAACCCAATCAATTGCTTTCTTTTAATAGCAGAGGAAAGTCAGAAGTTTTTGCGGTGCTGGTTTGGTTTTAACTGGATGGAAAAGTTTTCCCCGGTCATGTTGGATCCTCTCACTCAAAATCATGACACCAAAGATTGCTCTTTTGCTTTGACCCATGGTGGGGTGACCCTGGGGGGTCTGTGTCCATGAAGTAGCTTAGATATCAACATCACATACTAGACGTAAAAGTTGGGAATTTAAATCACTGTTTTGTATGATGTCCACAATTTTTACGCAACTCAACTTGTGCATATGTTTTGCTTTTTCTTTGGATTTTTGCCTCTTTTTGGCAACACTAACTTAAAAAGCCGACCCCCACACAGCAGCCTCTCAGGTATTATGTTACATGAAGCGGCCTATCACCTTTTGTAAAATTAATTCTACCTCTTATCCTCACCAGGCTCGAGTGGGGGTTGCTGGAGCCTATCCCAGCTGTCTTCGGGCTGGACTGGTCGCCAGCCAATCACAGGGCACATATAGACAAACAACCATTCACACTCACATTCATACCTATGGACAATTTGGAGTCGCTAATTAACCTAGCATGTTTTTGGAATGTGGGAGGAAACCGGAGTACCCGGAGAAAACCCACAAATGCACGGGGAGAACATGCAAATTCCACACAGAGATGGCCGAGGGTTGAATTGAACCCTGGTCTCCTAGCTGTGAGGTCTGTGTGATAACCACTCGACCACCGTGCAGCCCAAGTGGAAAGATATTGTTCAAAACAGAACTTAACACATGGGTGTCCATTTTTTTCTCATTTTTACTGTTTATTTTACATTTTCCCAATATTTCAACTTCTTTATGAAATAATACTGTAAAAATAAAGTGGTTGGCATGATGTGGAGGAAGATGATGTTACCAAAGTGAGAAGAAAGTAAACAGTTTTTCATCAAAGCTACCAAAGGTGCCAACCTGGGATAGAAGGTAACTACTAGGTAAAACTACTTTTTTACTGCTTAGCAGGGGCGTATTTAGTCATGTGGGGGGCCGAAGTAAACGCAGTCCTCCACATCCGGAGAAAACCCACAAATGCATGAGGAGAACATGCAAACTCCACACAGAGATGCCAGAGGGTGGAATTGAACTCGGGTCTCCTAGTTGTGTTGCATGTGTGCAAACCACTCAGACCACTGTGCAGCCCCTTTTCTAAAATATATTTGTATATTTTTTATTTAGATTTGAGGAACTTTTAGGAACTATTGTGTCCTTGCTTGCATCATAGTTGAGGGGGCTTAAGCAGTAATGTAGTAGTACTACAATGTGCAGGTACTAACTGCAGCTAAATGAAATGAGTCCTGAACCACATGCATGTATTCATATGGATATTGTCATCCAAGCGACCCTGCTGTTCCTGGCTTGTTTCCACCAAGCTAACATATAATCTTGTTTATTCTAATATAAAACGTCCGCTGTGAATGACAGACATGCACAAGGGAGAAGCCAGACAGTTGCAGAGAGTCCGTCAGTCAAGTCGACAGTCCAGTCACCTCTGCTGTCACTCATTACTCTCCTCCTTCCGTGCTCATGTGACCACATCAGGAAACAAGGCCTTGGAGCGCTTGGTCCTCCTCCACCATCACTCTTCATCTCGTCATCAGGCGTTAATAGCACAACCTTGGAGACGGTGAGGCCGGTCATGATGACCCCCCCACACCCCCGCCCATACACGCTTTTTCCTTACCATCCCAATGCTCCTCATTAAAACATCACACCCATTAAGTGTGACATATTGTGGCACAGTTTGTTATTGTTTTGTCTGCTGTCTTCGCTCGCAGGGACTCCTGTCTCCCTCGAGGCGGTGAGGACAGACTGTAGCTAATTGCGATTTCAGTCATAGATTTTTTTTTTTTAAATGAGGTCAGAAGTTTAAAGATTAGTCGCTGGAATGGAAGTTTGGACATGCAAACCGTAGAAGTGGAGGTCGTTTATTTGCCGTACCGACGATGATCAATCTTGTCTTTGCAAAAGTGTTTTGTTAGAAAGGAAAGAATCTAGCCCACTGCCAGGCATGTTTTTCCTTTCAAAGTGATGGGAGCGCTGAGTGTGCAGAAAGGAAATCTTTTAAAGTCTTTTAACGCACGATGCATCGTTTGTTGGAAAACACGCCCGCGGAGATGCTGCTGGCTCTCCAAAGTGCCATGTTTGAATTGAAAGAGCTTCTGAAAAATGGTGGGTTTATATATGACGCCTTGATTATGACTTGGACTTATAATTATGGCTAATGATGTCTCATCAAGTAGGAGGGGAAAATCAGTTGATTTTAGCACATTTTTGCAGGTGTATGAACGCCTCAACAACCCTTTTGAAACAAAACAAAGATCATTTTTTTTGGAATCCGTCCACAATCGATATTGACTGAAGTCCTACTAGTATTGAAGTAAATAATTTGGAGTGTGACCACATAAAATAGTTCTTTTTCTGTCACTTAAACTGGTTTGGGATTGATAGGCTGCACGGTGGTTAGCGGGCAGGCTACATAGCTAGGAAACCCGAGTTAAATTTTACCCTCGGCCATCTCTGTGTGGAGTTTGCATGTTCTCCCCGTGCATGCGTGGGTTTCCTCCCACATTCCAAAAACATGCTAGGTTAATTGGCCGCTCCAAATTGTCCATAGGTATGAATGTGAGTGTGAATGGTTGTTTGTCTATATGTGCCCTGTGATTGGCTGGCGATCAATCCAGGGTGTACCCCGCCTCTCGCCTGAAGACAGCTGGGATAGGCTCCAGCACCGCCCACAACCCTCGTGAGGATAAGTGGTAGAAAATGAATAAATGAATGAAGGACTGCGTTTACTTCGGCCCCCCACATGACTAAATACGCCCCTGCTAAGCAGTAAAAAAGTAGTTTTACCTAGTAGTTACCTTCTATCCCAGGTTGGCACCTTTGGTAGCTTTGATGAAAAACTGTTTACTTTCCTCTCACTTTGGTAACGTCATCTTCCTCCACATCGTGCCAACCACTTTATTTTTACAGTATTATTTCATAAAGAAGTTGAAATATTGGGAAAATGTAAAATAAACAGTAAAAATGAGAAAAAAATGGACACCCATGTGTTAAGTACTGTTTTGAACAATATCTTTCCACTTGGGCTGCATGGCGGTTGAGTGGTTAGCGCGCAGACCTCACAGCTAAGAGACCAGGGTTCAATTCCACCCTCGGCCATCTCTGTGTGGAGTTTGCATGTTCTCCCCGTGCATGCGTGGGTTTTTTCCGGGTACTCCGGTTTCCTCCCACATTCCAAAAACATGCTAGGTTAATTAGCGACTCCAAATTGTCCATAGGTATGAATGTGAGTGTGAATGGTTGTTTGTCTATATGTGCCCTGTGATTGGCTAGCTCTCGCTCGAAGACAGCTGGGATAGGCTCCAGCACTCCCCGCTACCCTTGTGAGGATAAGCGATAGAAAATGAATGAATAGATGGTTTTATGTCAGTATTGTCCTTTTGGTCTAAGCAGCCTGAACACCAGTCCATATAAGCAACATGGTCTCCCCCTTGGTTGGAGGGGAGGGGGCTATGACCTGATGTTCAAGCCCCTATCAGTTAATTAGCCCTCTTTTTTCCTCGCAAAGCAGATGCTTATAATTAAATTAACATGCAGCGTTGCAGCGCAAAAAAAAAAAAGTGATCCATCGGAAGGCCATGAAGGAGGACTAGTGTAAAAAAAATACACAACATGAAAATCTCATTAAGAGAGACAATAAAGAGAAGAAACCCCTAGAGCACTTCAAAGACCATCGTACCCCCTCCCTCCTTTTTCCTTTCACGTTTTCCCTACACCTTTTCCATCTGTTTCTCCTCTCACGTCTCAATCACATTACTCTATTTGCACTCTGTGGGCCTGTTTGTTGTCACACAGGCGGCTAGCAGAGGTGGACCTGCTCCCTCTGGAGATGTTGGGGGGGGGGGGGGAGAAGATGAAGAGTGTGGATGTAATTTGGCACAGCACCCTGGCTGAACTAGCTGCAGATGGAAAAACAACAACAACGAGGAAAAAGCCTCGTTTCCACTGAGATGCTGTGGATGGCTAATTATTGCTGGGAGCTATTTAAATACACCTAATTAAAACAAATGTAATGGAATGCAACTAGGGGAAGTTTGCAGGAGAACTCCACGGTCAGACACAAGTTCAGGAAGCATCCAGATGTCATTACGGCTTTCTGTTAGTTGGATCCAAACAACAGAGACAGCAAGGTGTACTGTAGAATCTAATTGCAACTAAATGAACAACAACACAATCGTTTGTGAGCGGAGAAGGGGTGTAACTAAGGGAAACGTGGACCCAAAAATGTCCCAAAAGTCATACAATTTGGAGTTCAACCGAATATTTCAGAAAAAATATAAATTGTCAATATTTAATATTATCTGTAACATTTTCTTAGACCCGGCGGCACGGTGGTCGAGTGGTTAGCACGCAGACCTCACCGCTAGGAGACCAGGGTTCAATTCCACGCTCGGCTATCTTTGTGTGGAGTTTGCATGTTCTCCCCGTGCATGCGTGGGTTTTCTCCGGGTACTCCGGTTTCCTCCCACATTCCAAAAACATGCTAGGTTAATTGGCCACTCCAATGAATGAATGAATGAAACCTAAGTTGTTCCAGTGCTGATTTAGGGCCAATTGTAATAATATTCATTCATGAAAAATTGCTTTATGCTTCTTGTAATAAAATAGTGAATTAGTATTCCAGTAAACATATGGGATACATACATTCACTCTATTTTTGGTGTTGACATGACACATCTGTTACTAAATACAATAAGTGGTGCTCTAAACAAGACATATGATGAATGCAATTTGCTTCCTAGTTTTGGTGGTAATAAGTGTTTGCTGTCCTGTTTTTATTCATTCCTTCACTACAAAGACTTGTGCCATTTGTTATGACGAAAAAGGGAAAATTCTTGCATGCATATTTTACTGCAGCATAATTTGCGTGGATTGATAGTCTCAGCAGTACAACATCAATTAGCAATGTGGGGGAAAAATGGCAGAAAGACTTTTTGATATTAAAGCAGATGTTAGTGATGTCATTAAATGACGCCGCTGTTCTGTTCAGGTGCTTTAATGGATCATTAGTAACACTTGTGATTTCCTACTATTTCACGTCAAAATGGTCCATCCCGTGAGGAATTGCTCCACTTCCCCCCCCCTCCCCCGCTGGATCAAGGATTTAATTAACTATTGACCGTGCCACCAACAGGAGGAGACGGAAAGAAATGGACTGGAGGCTAATGGCCTGAGAACAAAATACCTTCCTTCTGTTTGGCACAGTTTCAAAAACCCGCCAAGGGATGAGGCGGCTGCAGTGCGTTCCCCAAAATGTAAACGTTTGAAAAACACTCAGTATGCGTGACATGTTTGTGTGCACATGTATAATTGAATTGGCATCCAAGACACAGCAAGGAAAGATGAAAATGTTGATGAATATGGAAGAATTTACCATGGTAGCCCGGAATACATAATTAGCATAATGGCAGGGGGTTTGGCGAAAGCAGGTAGAACACACATATCAACATGTTCCTGCATGCTAAACGCATACACCCACTCACAAATCACCCCCCGACTGTATATGCAAACAGGGAGAAAATACAAATAGCCTCATGCGCTCCACGGGGGGGTGGAAGCAAAGGAGCTGAATGCGTGAAACGCTCATTGATTTTAGAGGTAAATACTCACTGACATTACATTAGGAACGACCTTTTATAGCAGACTTGAAATTTCTCACATAGCAGCTCTACAAAACACCCACTGAAACAGTCAAGTGTCTGTACTAATCACCACCAAATTTGGTGGGGGTCACAAGCACGTCTGGAAAATTTGACCAAGATTGGTTGAAAAACATGGCTGTCTTCAAGTATAACGTCTTTTCAGGGGCATGGGCGGGACTTTGGAGTTAATTGTCCGTAAGTAATTTAGCGTTACATTTTTATGAGGTAGTAAAGATTCGGGGGGGTATATAATTTGTTCATTTAAAAAAAACATTTCAGTGCATTATTTTTGTATTTACAGCCATCCCTTTGTGGTTGAACAGAACTTAATAATTATTCAAAAAATTTCTGCCTCAGGCATTTTCAAGCATAAAACTGGCTAAATGAACTACATTACATTCTGAAGATGCATTCAAAAACACTGATGATATGTTGTATTCTGCACTGGTCACGAGGTGTCAGCACTGTTACTGTAATGTTCATTGAGACACACAAGCACCAGATTTAAATCGGAAAAACAGGCTTTTATTGCAGGTTTGAATTATCACACAACAGGCACACGAATGACTGTAGTGTGCACTCATAATTATTTAAATTTAAAAACATTGTTTTGTATATACAGTAATTAGTTTTTAATTGATGGATTATCTGCATTGTACAAACACACTCACCTGCAAGGAGGAAGTGGAAGAGAATGGAGGAGTGTAGTGTGCAGAAGGTAAGCACTGTAGGGACATTTTAACACATACACACATATATTATTTATAAATGTGAAAATTGTAAATGATTAATGATGTTTATTTGTATTTGATGTAAAAACAATCCAGTTTTGTGTTTGTTGTGGAAAAGTTGCTGAAATATTTGAGCTCTCACAAAGGCAAAATATTTCTGGCAAATTTTGTGAAAGTTATGCTTGAAATGCGGGCGGCACGGCGGAAGAGTGGTTCGCGCGCAGACCTCAAAGCTAGGAGACCAGGGTTCAATTCCACCCTCGGCCATCTCTGTGTGGAGTTAGCATGTTCTCCCCGTGCATGCGTGGGTTTTCTCCGGGTACTCCGATTTCCTCCCACATTCCAAAAACATGCTAGGTTAATTGGCGACTCCAAATTGTCCATAGGTATGAATGTGAGTGTGAATGGTTGTTTGTCTATATGTGCCCTGTGATTGGCTGGCCACCAGTCCAGGGTGTACCCCGCCTCTCGCCCAAAGACAGCTGGGATAGGCTCCAGCACCCCCGCGACCTTGATGCTTGAAATGCATCACAAAAAAACGTTTTTCTCCTTTGTTTTAGTTGGGAACTGATATTTTGCTGAAACTTACCCATGTTCTACTGCTGATCACTAAATAAAAAAGGTAGAAATAAACTTTTTTTCTATGAAATATGAGAGTCTAATCTAATATATCCCTACAACACAGTCATAATCATCAAAAAATGTTGGTATTGAGAGAGAGTTTTTGAAAAATGGCTGGGATTGATCGAGTTAATCACAATTAATCACCATTCATTACCATTCATTACCACACTGTGTGAAAAATTTAAATTTTTACTGTATTTTATGAACAAAAATTATATGACTGGACAGGATTGCATTGTTTTCATGCATGAAATTATTTTTTTACAACATACTACTGAAGCCAACATTGACGTCCTCGTAAATCTCTTCTTATCCGCTCCTAATGATCACAATAAAATCACCTTCACAAGCATGTTAAATTTTATGAAAAACCAGGCCGGCACGAGCACCTGCTTGTAAAACACGTTGTATTGTTAGACGATCAATGAATGAAAAGATGATGCGTACGATTCCGTGAGTTACTATCATAGAACATATAATGCAGTAATGTTGGGTGTACCGTGTAATGTGTGTCTGTGTTTCTGCATTCCGATCCAATTAGTACACTTGATGCATGCATAGCCATCACAACCTACACATTATTAATAATAATGTTCTGTATGATTCCTGACATTTTTAACATTTTCTGGCTGAATTTGCACATTTGCTGATCGAATACATCGGAACTCCACTCGGAACCCCCAACGTCACTTACTGTCTGCCCACCACTCAGCTCCCCTGTTGAACGTATTATAGCAACAAACATGGTTTATTTAATCATGTCCACTACATGTATTGGTTAATCAGAGTGGTGACTATAGGGGTGTTATACACTTCTGATGTTAACCCGCACCTAGAATGTCGTAAACACATTTTATATGATCTATGAAAATATTCAATTTAAAAAAGGGACTCCTACTCACGGAAATTCACTTCTGGAACCAATAAATGGTGTAATAAACGAGGAATTACAGTCTTCTTTTTAATGAGAAACTGGTTTTACAATGAAAACAAAACATGGCCTCACCGCATGACACTATTCATGAACATTAATCAGCCTGCGACGCTTGTTTGATAGCTGAGTGAGTTTATTCCTAAAGTAGCATTAACTCATTCAATCTCGGACATTCCCATTCACGAGGCAATTAGATCATTTGACAATGTACCGAGTATTGTGTTCCATGGCTATATAAAGATGGAACCTCCAAAAAGAAAGATCAAAATGCTGTCTTTCATCAGGAAAAAAAGTATTGCATCGGTAAATATCAGTTCCCAACTAAAAAACAAAGCTTTTTAGCTTTTTGTGAAAAATACATTTCTAGCATAACTTTCACTTCACTACACAACATAAACAACAAAAAAGTGTTTTACATCAAAATATTTACTTACATATATAACACCATGAACTATTTACAATTTTAACATTTGGAACTAAACGTAAAAATTTAAATTTTTCACACAGTGTGGTAATGAATGGTGATTAATTGTGATTAACTCGATCAATCCCAGCCATTTTTCAAACGCTGTCTCTCTCAATACCAACCATTTTTGATGATTATGACTGTGTTGTAGTTGTATATTAGATTAGACTCTCATATTTCATAGAAAAAAGTTTATTTCTACCTTTTTCATTTAGTGATCAGCAGAACATAGGTAAGTTTCAGCAAAATATCAGTTCCCAACTAAAAAAAGGAGAAAGTTTTTGTGAAGCATAACTTTCACTAAATTTGCCACAAATATTTTGCCTTTGTGAAAGCTCAAATATTTCAACAACTTTTTCACAACAAACACAAAACTGGATTGTTTTTACATCAATGCAGGCGTTAAAATTTCCCCTTCTACACGCTACACTGCTCCACATTCTTCCACCTCCTCCTTGCTGTCATGTATGTTTTTTTTCCCCATTCAAATTCACAATTGAGCTCCTATCAAATGTACTTTGTGGCACATTTTTATGGCTTATAAGTGTTTGAAAAGTGACATTCATTAGTGTGTCAACGCCTCCTTTTGTCTCTCATGCAAAACAACGTATAACATATAAATACGTCTTTGGGATTGGTCCTTCACTATTATAAAAACTTATAAAAACAGTAATATGCATGTGATTAGTATGTGATTTCGCTTCTGACCTGCCTCTAGCTAGATGAGTCCACTGAACAGAGGATAGCTTTGTTAAAAAAAAAAAAATTAAATACAGAGCTCTCAATACAGGTCAGGGAGCTACGGACATTTGATCATTTTGGGGTTTTTTTTGCTGTTAAATTGTCACGTAATGTTAAAACTGCAGCTCACATAACCATTTCCTGGGTTTTAAAATTTGCTAGTGAGAGTCCCATGAAGTGTGACACAGATGAATACTAAAGAAGCAGGCAAATGAGCGCTGACACATGTAGCTACAACACATCAAATCTTTAAAATGACCTTCCTGTCATTCCGGGTTCATTCATTCATTCATTTTCTACCGCTTTTTCCTCATGAGGGTCACGGGGGTGCTGGAGCCTATCCCAGCTGTCTTTGGGCGAGAGGCGGAGTACACCCTGGACTGGTCGCCAGCCAATCACACTCACATTCATACCTATGGACAATTTGGAGTGGCCAATTAATCTAGCATGTTTTTGGAATGTGGGAGGAAACCGGAGTACCCGGAGAAAACCCACGCATGCACGGGGAGAACATGCAAACTCCACACAGAGATGGCCGAGAGTGGAATTGAACCCTGATCTCCTAGCTGTGAGGTCTGCGCGCGAACCACTTGACCGCCGTGCCGCCCTCACTCCAGGTTCTCTAATAAAAAATGTAAAAAAACCTCCATCCTATTGTCAATACCAGCCTGGTGTTTATTACAGCGCTTTATAATGCAGAGCAAAGAATGTCTTCTATAAAGCTTTAAGCTTTATGGCTGTTTAAAAACGCAAAAAGGCAATAGGATAATCTACAAAGATATTTTCCTCCTCCTCACTCGGATCCCTGTGGCTCGCTTGTCTATTCAGGCTTTACGTGTGTAAGCAAACGTTGAGATAAACATGCCACAATGTGTCAAATAGGGCATCATCCTCCAAAGCTGGAATGCAACCATTAAGCAGCGGGTGATGAATCCAATTCTCTTTGGATAAAAGGAAGACAAAGTCATTCCTCTCGGCACGTCACTTAACCTGGACCGCTTGTGTAAACACAGCATTGAATAAATGCATATTAACTTGGGGGGGAAACACCAAGAACTGATGGAAAAACCTTCTGCTTCCTTGAAAAAAAGAATGGAAGTGATGGGAACTGATGTATACGTATATGTAGGTACAGAAAGTGACTGGGACCTAATCGGGTCTAGTGAGTATATTTTAAAACACCAACGAGTCTATGAATACACGTTTGTAAGAACCGTGTGTATGAAATGCTGCACACAAAAAGGTGAAAGACTTTTAAAAGTAGTGGTAGTAGTATATCACTCTGGAGAAGCCATTTTGGTTATAAAGTCACTTTGGGACTCCAGCAAACCACGGTGAGAGCTATCCACAAATGGCAAAAGCATGGAACAGTGGTGAACCTTCCCAGGAGTGACCGGCCAACCAAAATGACCCCAAGCGCGTACTGAAAACTCATCCAAGAGGTCACAAAAGACCCCACATTATCACCCAAATAATTATCATTATTATATAACAATGTATTATATTCATTAATTCATTTTCTACCGCTTTTCCTCACGAGGGTTGCAAGGGGTGCTGGAGCCTATCCCAGCACCCCTCTCGCCTCGTCTTTGGGCAAGAGGCGGGGTACACCCTGGACCGGTGGCCAGCCAATCACAGGGCACATATAGACAAACAACCATTCACACTCACATTCATACCTATGGACAATTTGGAGTCGCCAATTAACCTAGCATGTTTTTGGAATGTGGGAGGAAACCGGAGTCAATATATTATATTATATAATTTATATTATTATATAACAATATTATTATTGTTATATTCAATGTAACTGGGGCCGAAAGGTGGAAGAGTGGTTAGCATGTTGGCCACACAGTCAGGTGACTAGCCAACTCTATTACGCTATATACTCTATAGCTCTATTAAGATAATTCAGGTGCCACAAACTCAGCTCTGCTGGGGTTCCCTGGAGTTCAAGTATTCAGTCCGGAATCTCATCTCTAATCTCAAAATCTAACTTGTTGACAAACTCATCCAAGAGGTCACAAAAGACCCCACATTATCACCCAAAGAACTGCTGGTCTTACTTAAGGTCAATGTTCATGGCTCCAACATAACCCCAGCTCCGTGCGGCGCAGCCCCAGAAAAATACAGCAATTGTTTACAAGAACTTCCTGTATACAAGGTTAGTTATCACATGAACATCTGCTCCCACAAGCGCCTACCGGACTAAGTGTGAATGGCACTTTGCGGCAAGACGTATGGGATCAGGACGCAACGGCGACAGATCCAGTGTTTGTAATGGTAATGGTAATGGTTGCACCTTAAAAAGTATCGCTTTCGTGCAGTCATTCATGTTAGCATACGCTGGCTCATGAGACTAAATGCTAGTCGCTAGTAGAGAGTAGCCCCGCCTCCACAAAGAGGCGTTCGTTCCACTCTAAAACTGATATGGAGAGTGACCCTCTTGTCATCCAGCCTGTGTGGCAAAGATAGACAAGCAGATACGCATACATGTACATGTCAATTTAGAGGGCATCATAGTTTATTTGTTTTTATCATCCGATTTATATCTACTCATTAGCATCTGAAGCAGTATTGATATTATTATGAGTAATAGTAATGGTAATATTTCATTTGAACATGCATCAGATTACAATTGAGTGCATCCCATAATCAGTTCACAGTTCCACATGTCCAAAAGGAGTAGGAAGAAGCAAAGCTTATTAAATCCTACCGCTCCATCTGGTACTTTTACAATCAGTAACTGTTACATTTGTTCACTTCCTGCTTTCCATAATACAGTTTAAGGTTGTTTTTTTTAATAATGCACCTCGTACCGAAGTATGAGGTGATATGACCATCCAATGCCATAATGGGTACCATAGTAAGTGTCAATATAGTGATATATATAGCACATCATGACTGGTTCAAGACTCTTCATCCTTGTATTTAGCAAACATCAAGACTTTAGAGTGGCCTAGTCAAAGTCCTGACCTGAATCCTATTAAGATGCTGTATTTAATATTTCAATATTTTATATAAGGTGGTCGCCATGGAATTCTTTGTGACAAGGTCATAAACATGTATAAAAAATGTACAGTTTTACTCTTTTAGAACTCTTAAAGGCTGGTGGCCTGCAACTCTTTTACTATTGGTCCATGGCATATTCTGAAACTACAACCAAAAAATATTTTAAATATAAAAAAAAAAATGTAATGCCTCCATCTGTTAACCATGCAATATACACACATACAGATGGAGGAGGCAATTGGTTAAAGTATTTTGACATTATATTGATTGTGCACGTTTGCAGCATGTCATGTCGGATGCGTCACGAGGCGAGACACATGGACAGGTGGACGGATGGGAGGAGAGACGAAGCTGACACATGAAGACATGATACCTCGGAGGCTCCGCCGCCTGGTGACAATCTTACTTTGGCGCAAGGAGGAGGTGACTTATCATCGCACCTGTCAACTTACCAAGCGCCAATCACTTTATGTAAATGTTCAATTAGCAACCATATAGTTATACAGCGCGTGCTGCCAAGTTAGCACCTGCCTTTATATCCAGAGTGGAAATCAGAGCCTTAAGCAGGCAATATCCTGGCCCAGTCCCTCCGCTCTCTCTTATCTCCAAGGCATATATTGCCTTTTCCATGCTGCAATTTCCCCAAACTTAGCCTCTCCTTCCCCTTAAGACTTATGAAGACTGGCTTTTATTGGCTCGGCTTGTTCCATGAGAAAATTGTGAAATGCATGAGAAGGGCAAAAGGGAGGACATATAGATTTATTTGGAGTCAAGTCAGAGAATCAGTCAGACTATTCAATCTTTTCTTTGGGCTTGCAAGTCGGCCATATCAAACTGAAACAAAATAGTTCACAGGAACTGGTTGGGTCAGAGGGCATAGACAGCTTTATGCTTTGATTCATTTTCTCAATTTGTTCAGATGAAGAGATTTGACTTTTTTCTGTGTATGAAATGCACAATATTTTTTGTCAAACAGATACCTTTATTGCAACTATTGCAACAACAACGCAATAAAGGTAGGGTAAAAGTGACCTGACTCACGACGGTCTAAACCAGGGGTCTCAAACACGCGGGCCAAATGTGGCCCGCAGGACACTAGTTTGAGGCCGCCCCGCCTTGATATGAAAGTTTAATGTTAGTGCCCACGCAAGTTTGATATGGATGCTGTATGGTATCATGTACCCAGAAAAAATTATTACGTTTGATTAATGTTCATGTTAAAGGTTAAATAACTGTTAATAGTTATCCTCCCTATCCGTGTGGAAGTGGTAAGTTTTTGGCTATTTAAGTTTAAAGGAAATAACTTGAAGGCTACCGTTTAGGTCGCTAGCTCTCTAGTTTGCAAGTTAGCATGTGCCTCAAGATCCTGCAGTTGCACAATATGTTGTAAATAAAAAGAGTATAAATGTGACTATAGTTGTGTTTTGTCATGTCTACAGGGCTCTAATAATGCTTTGTTCATTCTAATCTGAAAACAATAATTTGTCTACCCACCAACTATATGTGGTTTCTTAAGTTTTTATTTGCCGTTTTATTATTATTATTATATTTATTTATTACTGATTGATTGATTTTCTTTATTCTTGATTTGTTTATTTATTTTTCATCTTATTTTGTGCATAAAAATAAAAAGTAAGATATTTGAGAACCGTGGAATGTTTTATCAGAGCTTTTCTTGTAGAAAATCAAAACCAAAGTAAAGTTTATTCATTTTGCTGTTTTTAATAAATGTTTTTTGGGGGGGGGAAACCTGATGCGGCCCAGCCTTGCCCAGACCCTAGCTCCAGTGGCCCCCAGGTAAATTGAGTTTGAGACCCCTGGTCTAAACCCAGCTCACATTCCCTAATAGTGTCACGGTGCGGCTTGTGAGTTTTAAGGTTCGACCCCAGGATGCAGAGATTAGGACCCAAATGCAGGTAAAAATATATTTTCGCTATGCAGCAGAACGACGCACTAGCAAGTCCAACTCAACACAAGACAATGAACCGACAACGAAGGGAGCGCGCACCTGAACTAAATAGGCAACACAAAATAGTAAACAGATGCGGGAGATAATTGAAAGGAACGGAAAACGGAACAACAGAGGAAGTGAATACAAAATAAGGGCATGAACGAGGAACAGAGGAAAAGGAACTAAACGAACTGTCACAGGGGGGTGACAAATAGTGGGTGAACAATCCAATACGAATACCGATGACTGGTAAATGATTTATTTTATTATTATTGTTATATTCAATGAAACTGGGGCTGAAAGGTGGACGAGTGGTTAGCATGTTGGCCACACAGTCAGGTGACTAGCCAACTCTATTATTCTATTGCACTATATACTCTTTCGCTCTATTAAGATAATTCAGGGGTCACAAACTCAGCTCAGCTGGGGTTCCCTGGAGTTCCCTGAAGTATTCAGTCCGGAATCTCATTAAAATCAAATGACTAACTTGTTGACAAACAGGGGGTCATTACATCCATCCATCCAATTTCTATACTGCTTATCCTCACTAGGGTCACGGGCATGCTGGAGCCTATCCCAACTGTCTTCAGGCGAGAGGCGGGGTACACCCTGGACTGGTCGCCAGTCAATCACAGGTCACATATAGACAAACAACCATTCACACTCACATTCATACCTATGGACAATTTGGAGTCACCAATTAACCTAGCAGGCATGTTTTTGGAATGTAAAGAAAACATGCGCACACACGGTGTCATCACAAATTGCAGCCATATTCCGACAGTTAACACGACAATGAGTGACAGTTGTGTCTGTGCATGTGGCACTATTATGGTAGGTGTTAGCAGGCTAACATTACTATGTTAGCATTGCTAGCACGTTAACATTAATATAGTAGAATTTTTAGTCATTTTCTAAAAAGGTTGACACTTATGTAAAGACTTAGCACTATCATGCTAGGTGTTAGCATGCTAATATTTGCGTGTTAACATTGACATCATGCTAATATAAACATGATAGTATTATTCTCAATTTTTATAGCTAGAAACATATTTTTATTATATTTATTATTAATATGTATACTGTAGCATATTATGCTAAATGTTGGCATGCTAGCAATTCTAGCATGCCAACATTAGCATACAATATATCAATTTTTTATCCATTTTCATTGCTAGACACTTATATAATACCACTATTTTAGAGGGGGTTAGCATGCTAATGTTAGGATGTTGTTATTGTTAGCATATTAACATTAGAACAGCATTTAGCCATTGTCATAGTTACACAAAAATACTTATGCTATTGAGTTATTATGCTACATGTTATTATGCTAACATTAGCATGTTAATATTGCTAGCATTATCATTGTAGCATTTTTAGCCCTTTTCATAGGTTGACCATTATATAAACACTCAGCACTGTCATATTAGGTGTTAGCGTGTATGGCATTTTATTATTAATATGTATATTGTAGCATATTATGCTACATGTTGGCATGCTAGCAATTCTAGCATGCCAACATTAGTATAGTAGCATTGTTATCCATTTTCATTGCTGGCCCATATTGCACAGGTTGCAATGTTCCAAATGCGCTGTAGATAACATACTGTACCATTCATTTCCAATATGAAATGTATTATGCATGAATGGCCGTGGTTCATTTTCAGTTTGATAAGTCCGTCACTCAGGGAGTCCATTGTGAGTGTCAAATGTACGGCGGAAATAATGGATGGTAGGGGGGGAAAAAACACAGCGGGTTGTGACTATGCAGCATTTATTCCATGGAAAAAAGGAACAGTTTGCGTGATTAAAACTAATTCTATTCTGTTTTTCCCCCCGACTGTGAAGCAGATTGGCAGAGCTGCCATTTTGGAGCGGAGCAACGTCTCCGTAATCCGCTGCTACGTTATTGTTTGAGCCGCTATTAGATAGCAGATTGAAGACATTTGTTGTGCGCAATCCTGCAGATTACTGAGAGGCGCTGTGACAACAACAAATGAGAAACAGGAAATACAATGCAAGAACAGGAGGGGAGAAGCTGAGAGTGCATCCAAATTACACACATTAATAATTCAGTTCAATTTCGGTTATACGGTGCAAAATCATTCCAGAAGTTATGAGGCCTGCTACCTGTACCTACCGAGCACTAGATGGTATACTATATCAAATGTATGGAGTACATATGTCACATCAAAGTAGCAGGAAGCTTGGCAGATTATGCAAATGAATCCCTTGACGTAATGGCATGGAAATGGCATGTTACGCATTAAAAAGGCTTGCTTTATGTGCAGCATGACACATCCGTGTGTTAGAACAGGGGTGTCCAAACTTTTTCCACATCCTGAAAAATGGAAGCATGAAAGGCACCTTTTGTAAAGCAACACGTGTAAATATACTCAGTAGTTTGTGTGTGTGTGTGTGCAGTGTGGATGTTTAACTTAATTCTACCAATTTCTACATATGTTATTGTCATTTTCCTGCGTCGCGTGTGCTGGAAATGTGGAGATAAAAATGAAACATCTTCAATTTGTTTGCTCATATAGCTCATTGATTAGCTTTATTAAATATGTATGGATCATAAATAGCTACTTTCAAATTTCTCAACCGATCCAGACTGTTAAAGTCTCATTTGGAACATTTAGCCTTCCCAATATATTACACTATCATGCGTGGTGTTAGCATGCTAATGTTAGCATGTTGGCATTTCCAGTATTGGCATTCTGGCATTTTTAACTATTTTCATAGGTAGATGTACAGTATATGTAAACACCAGCACTATTATGGTAGGTGTTAGCATGTTAACATTACTATTTTAGCATTGCTAGCATGTTAACATTAATATAGTAGAATTTTTAGTCATTTTCTAAAAAGGTAGACACCGATTTCTACATATGTTATTGTTGTTTTCTTGCGTCGCATGTGCTGGAAATGTGGAGATAAAAGTGAAACATCTTCAATTTGTTGTCATCTTGACAGTATTATTAATTGCTAATGTGACATTGTTGACTTTTATACATGTGGTTTTTATGATTCGATCATCAGTTTGTGCTAAATGCAGACAATTTTTCACATTTATCATGATCCTGCTCAATTTGTGGTCAATAAAAACATACATTTGTAGCCTTATTAGCGGGGTGTGGATTGTAATGTTTTTGCCAGAAGGCAAAGGTGTTTCCTCTGGGTACTCCGATTTCCTCCCACATTACAAAAACATGCATGCTAGACTATATTAAACCATTCAATTAATTAAGGACATTCATGCCATTTTCCCCACATATCAAGAATTCCCACTTTTTGACATTCCCACTTTTTGGTAGGCAAAATGTGTTTGATCTAAAGATTTCTAGCTACTTTCAAATTTCTCAACCGATCCAGACCGTTAGTCAAAATTCCCAACTCATTTGGAACATTTAGCCTTATATTGCCCTATCATGCATGGTGTTAGCATGCTAACGTTACCATGTTGGCATTTCCAGTATTGGCATACTAGCATTTTTAACCATTTTCATAGGTAGATGTACAGTATATGTAAACAGTAGCATTATTATGGTAGGTGTTAGCATGCTAACATTACTATGTTAGCATTGCTAGCATGTTAACATTAATATAGTAGAATTTTTAGCCTAAAAATGTAGACACTTATGTAAAGACATTATCATGCTAGGTGTTAGCATGCTAATGTTTGCGTGTTAACATTGATATCATGCTAACATAAACATAGTAGTATTCTCCATTTTCATAGCTATACACATATTTTTTATATTTATTATTGATATGTATATTGTAGCATATTATGCTACATGTTGGCATGCTAGCAATTCTAGCATGCCAACATTAGCATAGTAGCATTTTTAGCCATTTTGATAGCTGGACACATATATATTACCACTATTTTAGAAAGGGTTAGCATTCTAATGTTAGGATTTTGTAATTGTTAGCATGTTAACATTAGAACAGCATTTAGCCATTGTCGTAGTTATACACAAATACTTTTATGCTACATGTTAGTATGTTAACATTATCATGTTAATATTGCTATTCTAGTTACTTAATTTGACGGACTTTTGCAATGCAATTGTGTTCTTGCTCAGCATGAATGTCCAGTAAATAATATAATAATAATAGTACAGTAAATAATTTGTGATCATGTTGGTATTATATCATATTCAGTTGCTTGTAAATGTGATTTTGTCGACTTCTTTACATGCAGTCATGTTTCTCATTAGTTAATTTTTTTTTATGTCTAAAGTGTGCTGCTAATTATCACATCAATTATCACAAACTTTTACAATACCGCCAGTTGTACATATATATTTTTTCCCAGTCTGGAAATTGTAATGTTGCGAAAAGTTTCTAATTTGCATCACAACATCTTCACAGCGTTTGCATTCCGCCTTTGTCACCTCTCCTCTTCATCCACACACACACACACACACACACACACACACCTTGGCTCACCTCGCTAGCACACATCAGTAACAATCTCATTTACCGCCCCATTAATCACCACCATTCTGCTCACTGTGTGTATGTGTGTATGTAGAAGCCAAGCAGGATGTGTCAGTGACAGCCAACCTTCTTCTTCTTCTGTGCATTAGGAAAGCACTCAGCCTGATGAGGAAGTGAATACTATGCAGGCTCGCATGAATTATCGGCTGCACTTATGGTTTCCATTAAGTATATGGATGAGATGAATCTAGAAATATAGCTCATTGATTAGCTTTATTAAATATGTATGGATTATAAAAGGCGGCGGGTTCAGTTAAAGAGCAGGTAAGGAATTAGACATTTCTGTAGTTGCATTTTTCTTTTGTCTACTATGTCAAAAAATTTGAATATTGTGGAATATTTACTCTCTGTATTCGATACTTGGTTGCGCGAATCACCGCTTTAATTCGATCTGGCATGGAGTCCATCAGCCAGTGGCACCATGGAGGTGTTACAGAGCCCCAGCATGCTTCCATAGCTCATCTCTGTTGTTGGGTCTGATGCTACTCATCTTCCTCTTCACAATACACCACACCTTCTCTATGGGGTTCAGGTCAGGTGAATTTGCAGGCCAGCCCAGCACAGTAATACAGTTGTCAGTAAACCAGTTACTAGTGGTTTTGGACTTGGACTTGGTTTTGGATGTAGGCAGGTGCCAGTTCACGTTGGAATATGAAGTAGATGAAGCATGAAGTGCTGCAAGATCTGCCCTTGGTAAAACAGAGTGGACCAACACCATCAGATGACATGGCAACCAAAATCATTCCAGACTGACAAAACTTCACACTGGACTTTAGGAACCTTCGGTCCTTTGCCTCTCCAGTCTTCCCCCAGACTCTAGCACTGATTTGCAAATGAGATATATTTGCTCGCGTCAGAGAACAGGACCTTGGACCATTGGACAACAGTCCAATTCTTTTTATCCAAAGCCCAGGTCAGATGTTTTGATTTTTTTTTGAGCAAACAGGGTATTTTGAGAGTTCGTACAAGAATATTCTAATATGACATGGATTCTGGGGTTTTCCTGAACTATTTGCCATAAAAATCTAAACCAAAAATGTTTTGAATAGTTCCGTGCATGCATGATGAACTTAGAATATAAAGTTTCAAAATGGTAATTAAGGAAGACATTAAGAGTATTTTGAGACTTCGTACAAGAATATTCTAATATGACACATGGATTCTGGGGTTTTCCTTAACTATTTGCCATACAAATCAAGACCAAAAATGTTTTGAATATTTCAGTGCATGCATGATGAACTTAGAATATAAAGTTTCAAAATGTTAATTAAGGAAGAAATTAACAGAGTATTTTGAGACTTTGTACAAGAATATTCTAATATGACATGGATTCTAGGGTTTTCCTGAACTATTTGCCATAAAAATCAAGACCAAAAATGTTTTGAATAGTTCGGTGCATGCATGATGAACTTAGAATATAAAGTTTCAAAATGTTAATTAAGGAAGAAATTAACAGAGTACTTGGAGACTTCTTATAAGAATATTCTAATATGACACATGGATTCTGGGGTTTTCCTGAACTATTTGCCATAAAAATCAAGACCAAAAATGTTTTGAATAGTTCAGTGCATGCATGATGAACTTATCAAAATGTTAATTAAGGAAGAAATTAACTGAGTATTTTGAGACTTTGTACAAGAATATTCTAATATGACACATGGATTCTAGGGTTTTCCTGAACTATTTGCCATAAAAATCAAGACCAAAAATGTTTTGAATAGTTCGGTGCATGCATGATGAACTTAGAATATAAAGTTTCAAAATGTTAATTAAGGAAGAAATTAACAGAGTATTTTGAGACTTTGTACAAGAATATTCTAATATGACACATGGATTCTGGGGTTTTCCTGAACTATTTGCCATAAAAATCAAGACCAAAAATGTTTTGAATAGTTCAGTGCATGCATGATGAACTTAGAATATAAAGTTTCAAAATGTTAATCAAGGAAGAAATTAACAATATTCACATGGCTCTGTATGTGGGAGACCAGGGCTGGCCCTTACCTCCCTGTGGACGAATGCTAATCCTACAAAAGACCCCTCCGCCCCCCCAAGCTGCCTAATGAGCCATTGAAAGCATTTGCCACTGTGCCACACCTGCACCTCACACCTTTTATAGTACATCCCTCCGTTTCAAACACTTTGTTGTCAGACTACTTTGCTGTGTGTTGCTGAAGGCTACAACTAATCCACAACAAATAAGTGAAGTTTGAAGCTGCCAGCCATGGAGGACGCAGGAGCTCAGGACAAATGGCAAAGAATAAAAGCTCGGAGGCAACAAGGCAGGCGGGAGGGAGGGACATAAAACAAAAGATAAATAGGCCAACAAAAACGACCAAGAACAGAAAAACCGAGGGTGTGTTTACACCACAGCCATATTTTAAAAACAGGTAGAAAAAACAATCCTTGCTCAAGCAGACCTGTAAATATACTGAAATATTCATATACATACATTTCATTTGCATTTACATCAGTTTAAAATGATTTGTGTTAAAATGCCCACATATAACACACTGCTGAAAGGTGAGAAATGGCGTCATAGTACTGTATGTACTGTACCTTATATATTACTATATAAGGTTTGTACTGTTCTTTATTTGAAGTGAGTGTTGTTTCTTAAAAGTTGTTTATTTTTGGAAGTAAAAACTGATACAGAAATGGCTTTTTTGAGGACTGATTTTAAATTTCTATATTATTGGAATCTTAGCAAAGGAATGAGAAAAATGTGACGTTCATTGAATTACTATATATATTACTATATATATATATATATGTTCAAAAATATATAATCTCATAAGAACTGTTGTAATTTCACCATATTTAACAGAGGCTGTCAAAATATTTTTTTTTATTTTTTTGAAAGGGAAAAAAAAGAAAAATGTGACGTTCATTGAATTTTTTTATATTATATATATATATATATATATATATATATATATATATATATATATATATATATTCAAAAACATATAATCTCATAAGAACTGTTGTAATTTTACCATATTTAACAGAGGCTGTCAAAATGTTTTTTTTTTATTTTTTGAAAGGGAAAAAAAAGAAAAATGTGACGTTCATTGAATTTTTTTTATATTATTATATATATATATATATTCAAAAATATATAATCTCATAAGAACTGTTGTAATTTTACCATATTTAACGGAGGCTGTCAAAATGGTTTTTTTTTGTTTTTTTTTGAAAGGGAAAAAAAGAAAAATGTGACGTTCATTGAATTTTTTTTATATTGTAGGATTTTTAAAATGAAAAATGTAATATATATATATATATATATATATATATATATATAGATATTCAAAAATATACAATCTCATAAGAACTGTTGTAATTTTACCATATTTAACAGAGGCTGTCAAAATGTTTTTGTTTTTTTTTTAAAGGAAAAAAAAAAAGAAAAATGTGACGTTCATTGAATTTTTTTTATATTGTAGGATTTTTACAATGAAAAAGATGTAAAATATATATATATATAATCTCATAAGAACTGTTGTAATTTTACCATATTTAACAGAGGCTGTCAAAATGTTTAGTTTTTTTTTTGAAAAAGAAACAAATGTAGTTGTAATGTGCGGGAAAATTTGGGGATTTTATCTTTTAAAATGAAATATGTCCTTTTGAGATAGTACAAAGTCTGTTTCTTAAAGTTACATACTTTTGTCGGGGGAAAAAAATACTTTTGAGGAAAAAGTGCTGGAGTCAAAATATTGCCATTCCTGCAACGTATTGGGAAAATGTTGTAATGTTACTGGAGTAAAGTTTTCACTTTTTTTTTTAGAAATAATAACTAAACACAACAACACAAACAGCATAACCAGGCTCCTGGGCCCCTGCACTACATTATTTGAGAGATGTAAACCACAGCAGATCACATATCTGTTCACCAGAATGAGAAAAATGCTAATGTTAGCTTACTTTGCTGCCTTAGCGCTGGATGCTGCAGGATCCATAGTCCACAGTCTCCAGTTTGCGGCAGCGCCCTCAGTCTCCTCTTGGATAAAATGCATCTCCTTAGCAACAGCCACATATCGAGAAGTTCTCCTGCATAAAGAAATGGATATTGTAGATAAATGCGACTCTTTTTAAAAAAGCAAACATGTCCTGTAGCATCAAGACTCATGAGAACATTTCATTTCAGGCACAAGCAGACCAGTAAATATTTATGTGTATTTTTACTCTTCCCGAAGCCTGCAGTTTATCTTGCTTTTATCCATGAAAAAGTTGTTTTTTTCAGGCCCAAAGCCAAAGATTACAAACTATGGAAACCAGACGGGAACCAAAAAGATCCACTTCTGAGATAACACGGCAACTTTGACGCCGCCGACGTCACACATGGGCAGGGAAAAGCAAACACTTTACGAGTGTATCATTCCTGCTGCTTTTTTTTTTTTTAAGAGAATGATTTGATATGGAAGTCAGGCCTCTCGTAGACCTGCCGTACAAACACACATAAACACAAAGGGGGGGGTTCTTAATGAAGTGAGTCCCCGCTGCAGTAATGAGTGCACAGATTTATCTACATTAGCATCCCATTCCTGCGCCACAGTAGATCAGGAGGCCATGACAGCACTCACAGCCAGACGCATTACAGTTATTTATTGCCACGCTGATCCAAGCGCCGCTACTTCGCTTTGCTAGCAGAAAGCCTCGCAGAGAAGAGAGAGAGAGTGCACAGAAGTGATGCACATTCTCGGGATTTGTGCTGAGCTTTGTTTGCATTTCAGATAAGCCTCAGCTCTTTATAGCAACACAATGTCTCGTGGTGATGGTTAATTGTGAAATCAGGGTGATTGTCATTTAGAGTGACTCACTGATGAAAATGCTCAAGCCAACTTGCCCGTTTCATGGTTAAGAAAATACTAATACAAGAAAAAAACATATGTCGCAATATTACTCCAATAAAGTGAGAAATAAATCAGTATCGTACAACTTTTTGTACAAAAAGTCAATACTAAGACATTTTTTCAATCTGAAATTGTGATTAAATGTGCGATAACACAAACATGCAATTAATCACAATTAAATATTTTAAACTATTTTTTCTCATATTACAAATTTATTTTGTAAAAAATTTTCTCATTAGAATATCACTTGTGTCTTCATATTTTCACTTTGTCATATTATTTTCCGATTTTGTCAATTATCTTCTCATAATGACTTTATTCCCACAATATTTGTATGTACGTATTTATGTATTTTTTATATGCTACTGAAATTATTGGTTCTCATAATATGCATTATGATCAAAATTATGACTTTCCCATTAGATAACAATTTCAGTTTTTTGTACAATTAAACAATTTTCATGTTAAATTATATTTATATTAATTATATAAGAATGTGCTGCAGGCCACGCATGGCCCCCTGCTTCAAATAGTTCAGTGCATGCATGATGAACTTAGAATATAAAGTTTCAAAATGTTAATTATGGAAGAAATTAACAATATTCACATGGCTCTGTATGTGGGAGACCAGGGCTGGTCCTTACCTCCCTGTGGACGTAAGCTAATTCTACAAAAGATGGTTAAGAAAATACTAATACAAGAAAAAAACATATGTCGCAATATTACGCCAATAAAGTGAGAAATAAATCAGTATCGTACAACTTTTTGTACAAAAAGTTAATACTAAGACATTTTTTCAATCTGAAATTGTGATTAAATGTGAGATAACACAAACAACATGCAATTAATCGCAATTAAATATTTTAATCAATTGATAGACTTTTTTTACAAATGTAGTAATCTTATAATATTATTACATTTCCTACCCCAAAGAAGTCCTGATATTATGGTACTATCTTACTGGGATATATTTGGATTTCCATAATATTATAACCTTTTTACCAACTTCATGTTTAAAAAAATACAACTTTAGGTTTTTTTTTTTGCTTCTCATGACAATTTCTTCTCATATTACAAATTTATTTTTGTAAAATTTGTTCTCATTAGAATATCACTTGTGACTTTGTCATATTATTTTCCAATTTTGTCAATTATCTTCTCATAATGACTATTCCCAATATTAGTATGTATTTATGTATTTTTTATATGCTACTGAAATTGTTATTGATTCTCATAATATGCATTATGATCAAAATTATGACTTTTTTACAGGTTTTTTTGTACAATTACACAATTTTCATGTTAAATTACATTTTAAGAATGTGCTGCGGGCCACAAATGGCACCGTGCTTCAAATGCAGTCACTGCCATCTTGCATCTCACAACATTAAAAAGGGAGGTTGCCTCCAGCCACAGCTATTAATGCCAGTGTTTTGACCAAGTACCAAGTAAAAGACCCGGCCGTTATTTGGTTTTGTAAACGACAAAAGAAAATGTATTATGTTAATGAAACTACAAGATAAAGTATATTTTTACTGAAAGAAAAATGCCGTACTTTAATGTGTGAAAAAATGTGTAAAGATGAAAATATTAAAGGTCTATTTTTTCATTAGAAAAAGCTTTATTACAATGAAAACATTTGATGGAAGTGTTGACTTATTTTATTTAAAGAAGACCTATTATGCTCATTTTTCAACCCTTTGTATTGCGTTGTGGTCTCCTCTAGAGCAGCTACACACAATAACCCGCACAGAAAACTGTTTAGATTCTCCAGAATCTGCACCTATTCCAGCTGTATTTCCTTGGATTTTACTTCCTGCCAAAACGGTCTGTTTAAATTAATTCCACCCACAGCCCGCCTCCGGGCACGCCCTGTAAATGATAGGAAGCAGTATGGGTGTGTGATCAAACTATAAACCATATAAGGAAGTCTACCCCTCTGTGACATCACAAAGGGGCAGTTTTACCACGCCTTTTGAAACCGAGCCTTTTGAGACGTTCCAAACTTCTTTCAGGGCTCACTTCTAAATGCTTAAACCTCATTATCTGAAACTTTGGCATCGTTTAACACGAGAATGCAACATTGTAACTACATTTATAGGTCAGAAAAGTGGGAAAATAGATCCCTTTTAATCATTCAGTTGTATTTGTTGTATATTTTCCTTTGAAAAAGTCTTGCTAGAAAATAAAACTTGAATAAAATAGGAAGATGAAAAAGAAAGTCTAATTTTATTTTAAAAAAGTCAATTCCAGATATTTTTTACAATAAAAAAGACATGTTACGAGCATAAAAGTTATGTTAATTGTGAGAATTTTGAAGTTTTTTTTACTATTGTCTTGTAAAGTATTTATGAAAATGTACAGACACCTACACATTTCCCCGAGCGCTCAGCTGCAATTTGCAAAACACACACAATCTTAAGGGCATGAACCTTGAGCGAATCCAGGAAACTCAAACCACAGACCCTGTGTTCAGCACATCTTCACAAAAGTGCAACAATGATCCATACTTGCTTCTGTATTGATAAAAAGCAAACTAGGACAGCCAAGCTTTGACAGTCTGGAGTAGCGAACACAAAAGTGGAAGCTTTGCTGTCCCTCGCGAGCAGAAAAGAAAATCTTGGTGTGAGTTTGTTCTCTTTGACAGGATTAACTGACAACACTTGTCTTGATGATCTTCACAAGATTTCACTGACATTTTTATAAACCCAAACACTCGTCTCATACATTTTTTTTTTTACACAAGAAGCAAAAAGAGGTAATGACCAACTCCTCACTAATGGATTTCACTTCAGAGCAATTTTAAGCCATAAAACTGACCACAAGGTGGCAGAAGTGCATTAGATAAGAGCTCAGCAGAGATTATTGTATGTGGGCAGAAAAAAACACAAGGATTGGATGTACATGTGGAAACATAGTTCAGTTCCAAATGTGAAAACTCTAAATAGTTTATTATGTTCTATTTGGAAATCAACCTCTTTTTTGGGTCGTTTATGTCGTGGTATAGTTTAGACTGGTCGCCAGCCAATCACAGGGCACATATAGACAAACAACCATTCACACTCACATTCATACTTATAGACAATTTGGAGTCGCCAATTAACCTAGCATGTTTTTGGAATGTGGGAGGAAACCGGAGTACCCGTAGAAAACCCACACGTGCACGGGGAGAAAATGCAAACTCCACACAGAGATGGCTGAGGGTGGAATTGAACCCTGGTCTCCTAGCTGTGAGGTCTACTCGTCCGCCGTGCCGCCCTAGTTTAGATTGTAAAAGCAAAAAATATTTGTGTCAAAAAAGCTGGTTCTACCCTTTTTAGTGGAAAACAGATATTTTCCTGAAACTAACTTACTGTATGTTCTATTGCTGATTACTAAAGAACGGAAAAAGATACTAACTTTTTTTATCTGATGAAAGACAGGAGTCTAAATCTTTTTGGTTGTTGCCTTGAAAGATCAGTCGAAATCATCTAAAAAGCCAGTACAGGGATGGTAATGGTAATGGTAATGGTTTTATTTCATTTGAACATGGATCAGATTCCAATTGAGTGCATCCCATAATCAGTTCACAGTTCCACATGTCCAAAAGGAGTAGGAAGAAGCAAAGCTTATTAAATCCTACCCCTCCATCTGGTACTTTTACAATCAGTAACTGTTACATTTGTTCACTTCCTGCTTTCTATAATACAGTTTAAGGTTTTTTTTTTATTTTTTTAATAATGTACCTCGTACCAAAGTACAAGGTGATATGACCATCCAATGACATAATGGGTACCATAGTAAGTGTCAATATAGTGATATATATAGCACATCATGACTGGTTCAAGACTCTTCATCCTTGTATTTAGCAAACATCAACTGCTTGTATTGTTTCTTGAATTGGCTCATCGTTGTGCATTGTTTGATTTCCTTACTCAATCCATTCCATAGTTTGATTCCACATACTGAAATGAATGAATGAGTTAAGATTAAATTCATAGACATGAATAAACAATTACAAAGCATCTTCCTGCTGGAAAATGTTGAGTGAATTTGCTTGAAGATAGTGCCATCAAAGTACTTTTTTCAAGTCACTATAACACAACAAACTGCAAATTTATAGCAAAGAAATCCGCAAATATACAAGGATCTTCTGTATACAGTACAGTAACAAAACTTAGTCCCGGCTGTAAATGTTCCGTGCAAGGACGACAGGTTATGACGTATTATATCACCACTGTCAACGCCATTGAGGCCAGTTCCACCGGTGCCACTTTTTCCGTTACCGGTAGGTGACATACCAAGGCTTCCACAAATTTCACTGTTCCAAGCCTTCCCTCTCTCAGTCGGGAGATGAATGGCAATGTTTAGCCACCGTCAAAGCGTCCTTGAGTGTCAGACAATAGGAACAAAGCGGCGGCGGTGGAGAGGCACAAGAACAGGAGGCGGAAAAGAGATAAGCGCTAGAGGGGTTAACAAAAGAGGCTGTCAGAGACGAAGGTGCTTTTTCATTGTCTGGCGCATTTAATGAGCGGGAATTAAACAACGACAGCATGTAATAACCTCTGAGCGGTGAGTGTGTTTATGTAGTTGATACCCTGCTTGCTCCGCCGCACATAGCGGATGTTCATTTTCAGGGTGTAATCGACTTGAGTGGATTCAAACAAAACAGAGAAAAAACACACAAATTTAGCACAAGGGTGAGGCTTTAACTGAATGTAATAAGAAAATTCCCTCATGATAAATGTAGTTTAACTAAAACATGCCAACTAAAATGATGGATTTTTCCCCAAGCGTAGAGCCACTGGCGTGAAGTCAAATGATCCTGATTTAGTTCATCTACATTCATAACTCCCCGGACAGATTTCTTTTCTTAGCTTGGAATTGTAAAAAGTCTTCCCTTGTTTAACGCAATTAGGAAAGGAAGCGGCGTCAAGGGTTCGGAGTTGGGTTTAGCTTGGCATCGGTTACAGCCGTAACAGGTAACTGTAATAATTGTTCCAGCGATGGAGTCTGGTGCTTGTGCGTCTCACCGAACATTACAGTAATATTACTGACACCTAGTGACCAGTGTGGAATACTACATATCATCACATTGTCTTTGAATGCCTTATAATTTGTATTTTACTTATTTTATACATTTTTATGCTTTAATGTGCTTAATTTAGGCAAGAAAATATGTAAATACGTGCTTTAATATGTAAAAAAGAAACAAAAAGAATGTTTTTTTAAAGCTGTGATGGTGTAGAGATTGGAAATTCAAAGTAGAGAGGGATTACTGTAGTACAGTGGTGTCCAAATTCTTTCCACCAAGGGCCACATACTGAAAAATTAAAGATTGCAAGGTACACTTTGATATTTTACACCTCAAAGCATATGAACTTTTTCCTCAATTTTTTTTCCTCAATCTGTTTTAGAATTGACTTCAGCTATTATTGATCCAAATGTTACATAACAGGTAACAGATAATTGTGCCTGGTTGTTCCAGCGATCAAGTCCGGTGCTTGTGCGTCTCACCGAACATTACAGTAAGATTACTGACACCTAGTGACCTGTGTGGAATACTACATATCATTACATTGTCTTTGAATGCCTTATAATTTGTATTTTACTTCTTTTATAAATTTTTATGCTTTAATGTGCTTAATTTAGGCAAGAAAATATGTAAATACGTGCTTTAATATGTAAAAAAGAAACAAAAACAATTTTGTTTTTTATCGCTGTGATGGTGTAGAGATTGGAAATTCGAAGTGGAGAGGGATTACTGTAGTACAGTGGTGTCCAAATTCTATCCATATACTGAAAAATTAAAGATTGCAACGTCCACTTTGATATTTTTCACCTCAACTTTGTGACACAGGTGAAAAAGGATATGAACTTTTTCCTCAATTTGTTTTAGGATAGACTTCAGTTATTACTTATCCAAATGTTACATATCCTTGGACTAAATTAACCATTTTTTTAATGAATTAAAATACAAACACAGTTTAAGGCTATACAAGGCATTGATTAATTACATCATTATAATAGCACAGGCTACTGCTGTTCCCGTACTCAACTCTGAATCCGCAATGTCACTTCCTGTGCACCTCTGGAAAATGTTTTTTTTTTTACTGAAATGCAAAGTTTTATTTTCATCTTAAATGGCATATTTTCTGATTCTATCTACTATATTGGTAATATGAGTGTAAAGGTGACTATAGGGGTGTTATTTTATGTCTAGAGGGCTCTAATAATGGTAACAATCAGATTTAGTTATAAACAAGTTTTCTACGCTCTAACTACAAAAATATTATCTTTATTAATATTGAATACTTCACAAAAACTCTGAAACCTTCTGAAATAGTATGGCTTGGATGAATTGCATACAATTGTATACTCGCAAAGAGCAGCAATGAACAAGGCACCAAGTAAAAATGGAAGAGTGCTAAAGTAGTGAGACTAAGTATCACAAACACACAAAGGAGCGAAAGGAATAGCAAATATAACTAAATATAATATACTAAAAATAAGCAACAGAGAAGACAGACCTGTGTGTAGGAATACATGCAAGTACCAGGTCGTCACAAGAAGCGGGTGAAGATTCACCAGGAGGCTATAGTTGGTATCTGGAAGTACAAAGAGCAACCAAGAATGAATGCAGGAACACAAAGACACACAATGACTAGAAAAGGAACCAGCTGAACTACATTTGAATGCTGATTACACTTCAGACCCAGCTGGACTAATAGCACTCACATGGAAAGTGAAGAACTAAAATGCTTGCTACTCAGAAAATAACATATAATAATAATAATAATAATAATAATAATAATAATAATAATAATAATAATAATAATAATAATAATAATAATAATAATAATAATAATAATAATAATAATAATAATAATAATAACAATAATAATAATAATAATAATAATAATGCATTTTATTTGTATAGCGCTTTTCAAAATACTCGAACATTTTACAGAAAAATGGAGTTGAATAAAATCAAGTAAACAGTGTAAAAGATACGTTAAAATACAACATTATATATTATACATATATTTTCCTTCAATTTTATATTTATTTAATATTCAATAACTCAATATTTAATCAAGAACTCTGTGCTACAAAAATGACATATATTTCCTCATGATACACGAGGCTAATTTTTTTCCTTGTTATACAACTTTCATTTAATATTTAGTTTCTTTTCGTCATTATGACTTTATTCCCATAACGTGTTGACTTTATCTTTGTATCTTTCAACTTTTCGGCCCCTTTGTATTGAGTTGGGGAGCAGCTACACACGCTAAACAGCACACAAAGCTTTCTAGTTCTACCAGAATCTGCACCTATTCAGCTGTATTTCTTTGCATTTTTTGATTCCTGTGAAAACCGTTTGTTTTACTGTATTCCGTCCGTGACCCGCCTCCAGGGACGCCCACTCCGCTGTGGTTGGTCACACTCCCAAGTGCATAGAAAGAGTTTCGGTTTGTGCTGCTAACTTTATAGGAGTTAGTAATAAACAGTGAAACAGCTTTTAACATCCAGCCGTACGTGTTGGATACCGAATCCAATCCGGAAGTAGAGCTTGGACTGTCAAGAAAATATGTTATTTCAAGATGTCTCTCAATGTTAAGTAGCTTTAGCTAAATATTCATTCACATTCAGGGTGGGCAGCACTGGAGCTAAGGTGGGTGAAGCATGTTGCCCATGGACACAACAACTGTGACTGGGTGGGAGAAACCACTACATCCTGAGCCACCACCACCTCAATGAATAGATTTAAATGAGCAGAATAAAGTCATAATATTAAAAATATTATTAAAATACTACTAATAATATTAAAAATATTATTAAAAATACTAATATTAATAATAATGTTTAAAATATATGCATATTTAAATATTATTATTATTGATAATTATTATAATTAATTATTTTAATTATTATAATTATTATTAATAAGAATAATAATTACAAATAGCATACAGTTGATACATCAAATATTACAAATATTTTTTTCAAAAAGCCATAATATTATGAGAATAAAGTTATAATATTACAAGATTAATGGTATGAAAAACACAAACTTTTTGTAAATTAAAAAAATAATACAATGGAAAAATGGCCAAAAAAAAGGTGTCATATAAAAAGAAAACATTCCAACTAATAATACGCTTTCTCACTGATAAAACAACACGGTCCTTGGTGGAAAAAGTTTGGACACCCCAATCTAAACTAAAGTGATGACATTTTATCTTGAAGGTTTTTTTAAATTGTTTGCTTCTTTCGACTTTTTCCTTGAGTGCTTCAGTGCGTCAACATCACTGAAAAAAAAAAAATCTTGTTTAAAAAAACACTTTGTGTATTTATTTGTGAATCACCGGTGTTCCTTTTAGTGGAACAAATGGCATTAAAAAGACTATCAAAAGGATGACTTTTATTCCTGCATTACAACACCCACTTCATTCAAGTTTATGACAAAAATCAGGAGACTCTGCCAAAAACTCAAGAATGCTTTGGATTCATGCTAGCATATATGTAATAAATATATAATCGAAGTTTTATAATCATTAAACAACTGGACAATTACGCTACATAGACATTTAGCTTGGTGGCGGCCATGTTTTTCAACATTTCTTGCTCAAGGAGTTGAATAATAAGGGGTGCATGTTTTCACCAATTTTGGCCCCTTTTGCGTGCAAGCAGCTCAGGAGTAGGACAGTTACTTAACGCGCATGCACAGCATTCCCAATGACATCCCGACGTTCCTCAATGGCTATCAATCACAGCGAGTCCAATCCACACATCCAGTATAACCTCCTCACCACAGTGAATTAATGACTTTAATCCTTCATGTTTGAAGCTCACAGGGCGGTATAATCTCCGCCCCGCCGGTCGCCACACATTCCAGCTGATTCCAATTAGATGCTGTGGGTAAATAATATTGTAATGCGGCGCTTTATTGAGTGCCGGGTGAACAAAAAAGTGCCCTGTTGAGGATGAGCTTCTCGTCTTTGGAAGCTAATCTACCCGGTCCGTTTTACAAAACGCCATGGCGCATGTTCTGTTGTCGTTTATTTTTGAGAATGGAAGTATGATTACACCTTTAGAGAAAATGACGGATAAAGACAGGAGACAAAAAACGGCAAGGCCGTCATCTTCTTCTCTGCAGGAAACCGAGGCATTTTATGTTCTCCATAAAATGATGCGTGTAAGAGAGCGAGCAAAGGTTGAGGCATCAGATTTGGAAAAATAAACCACACAAGCTAAACTATCGGGTGTAAAATGTGCAGGTGTTGGGAATATCCACAAGATAAATCAGTACATCAAATATAGAGGTCGAGCACGTCAAACGTTTAGGACAATAGACAATCAAACATAAGTCAAACGAGGCCGCAGTACGCTGAAATGGGTCAAGCCGAGAGGAGTCGATCACAGCAGGATGAGCTGCATCTGGTCCTCACTGGATACACGGCGCCCCCTTGAGGGTTATCCAACTTGATTATGTGTGAGCATGAGCACAGGAGAAGAAGAGGGGTTTGCTAAAGTATGACCTCATCCAGGTAGAAAGACAGGAATGGGTACCAAATCTCTTTCCCATACGTTAATGCTAGTAACCATTTGAGTACTAAAAGAACGTAAGCCTCAACAGAGGAACACGGATTCTCACGCTCTTTTTAAACTTGATGGTCGACCTTAGCGTGTGAAGAGCAGCGCTCAAAACAGCAACACAACACTTCCTCGTTATGGACCAATCATTGGTGCATTCACGAACAGCAGAATTCAAAACATCACAAGGTTAGTGTTCTTTGTTGTTGCTAGTTTTTCTGGGATAATTCTGACTGTTTGTTGTAGTAATGGTAATGGTAATGGTAATGGTAATGGTAATGGTAATGGTAATGGTAATGGTAATGGTAATGGTAATGGTTTATTTCATTTGAACATGCATCAGATTACAATTGAATGCATCACATAATCAGTTCACAGTTCCACATGTCCAAAAGGAGTAGGAAGAAGCAAAGCTTATTAAATCCTACCCCTCCATCTGGTACTTTTACAATCAGTAACTGTTACATTTGTTCACTTCCTGCTTTCCATAATACAGTTTAAGGTGTTTTTTAATGACCATCCAATGCCATAATGGGTACCATAGTAAGTGTCAATATAGTGATATATATAGCACATCATGACTGGTTCAAGACTCTTCATCCTTGTATTTAGCAAACATCAACTGCTTGTATTGTTTCTTGAATTGGCTCATCGTTGTGCATTGTTTGAGGTCCTTACTCAATCCATTCCATAGTTTGATTCTACATACTGAAATGCTATGGCTAGCATAACGTAGTCCTAGCATATAAGTGTTTCAAATGTAGTTCTGAGAGATCATATTTCTCCTCTCTTGTAGAGAAGTATTGGATGACATTTTTAGGTAATTTGTTGTTTTTAGCCTTATGGATTATTTTAGCTGTTTGAAGATGAACTATATCAGCAAGTTTAAGTATTTGTGATTTTAGAAATAAGGAGTTAGTATGTTCTCTGTAGGCGGCACTATGAATTATCCTTACTGACCTTTTTTGCAGTACATTTAGCGAGTGAAGATTGCTTTTATAGTTATTAGCCCATATTTCCACACAATAAGTAAGATATGGTAGAACCAGAGAGCAATAAAGAGTGTGGATTTTATTGTATACCGTTTGGATGAATTTATTACTCAGATTTTATTTTTATGTTATTGAAGTACAGTCACCCCTCGTTTATCGCGATTAATTGGTTCCAGACTCGGCTGTGATAAGTGAATTTCCGCAAAGTAGGATTCAGTGTTTTCATCAGAAAACCTATAGGTTTTAACATTATTAGACATGAAATAACCCCCATTAGTCACCTTTACATTTGTATTATTCAATATAATAGATACTGTATGATCAGTCAGTTAGCTATTTTCTACCGCTTACACTCACGAGGGTCGCGGGCATGCTGGAGCCTATTAACCTAGCATGTAACTGGAGAGGTGGGGTACACCCTGGACTGGTGGCCAGCCAATCACAGGGCACATATAGACAAACAACCATTCACACTCACATTCATACCTATGGACAATTTGGAGTCGCCAATTAACCTAGCATGTTTTTGGAATGTGGGAGGAAACCGGAGTACCCGGAGAAAACCCACGCATGCACGGGGAGAACATGCAAAGTCCACACAGAGATGGCCGAGGGTGGAATCGAACTCGGGTCTCCTAGCTGTGTGGCCTGCGCGCTAACCACTCGTAATAATCAAATTATTATAATCATATTGACGTCCATTACATTTATATGTGTCACTTGAGCCACCACTTCACAGAAAACAGATTTGTAAAAACAAATAAATAAATCAGGCTTCGCTACACATCTGAAAATTAAATTTAATCATTTTGTCTTTCCTCAGCAAACAGGCTAAGCTAACACGGCGTTGCTGTTAAAATGTGCCTGCAATGGTAGCACTATAACTCCTATATCGCTATGCTAGTGTTGCTAATGTGGGGAACCCTCCAGAATTCCGATATCTCATCTAAATACAATAATACGCCACCGTTAAGAAAAGTTGGTTCCCGTACGACGTGAAACCCAGCGTGTTTGCGAGCGAGAACACTAAGCGCTTGGCTGGGCAAAGCTCAGAGGAAGACTCAGTGACTTTATACTCCTGATAATCTGGATTAAAACCCTGTGGGACCGCATTAAACACTGCTGGCTGGGCATTACACACACAGTTTCTATGTTAGTGTGTGTTATTGTCAGATGACAGGATTTCCCTTATGGAGTGTGTTCCTGAGTGAGAACCAAAATAAAAGGTTGGACTCCATAATGAATTTTTTTGAGAGCGTGGTCGCGGAACATTTCATCTAGCAGTTTTCACGCTCACTTGCACCAAAGCTTAAAAATCCTTTCCCACACTTAAGAGTCACTGACAAGGATATTCCGGCTCTTGGGGGAAAAAAAAACTGTGTTTAGTCGGCCGTCCATACTAAAGAATTGTTGAGTTCCACATCACGTTGGATACTGATGAGTTGCGGAGAGTGGGTGGGCCCAGCTGGGGTATTAGGTTTGATTGGATTGCCGTTGGGGATTTGTCTCTTAAACGGAGATTACTTTACGATCCAGCGTTTCACAGTGAAACGCAACAGGCAGAGATGGTTCGGAAAGTCAGGCGACCTTCTTTGTGTTGCTTTTACTTTGAAATTAATTCAGACTGATTGTGTTCTACTGCTTTGTTGTTTGTTTGCCTTTACAATCCATTGGTCAATCTTTGGTTTTAATCCATTCAAATCTCAACTGATGATTCCGTTCAGTTCTTTCTCTTTTATCAGATGTGCTGCAGTCAATTTATTTCATATTTTGTTGGGTTTATTCTCAGAAATGGCATTCACACATAGAAAAAGGACACAATAACTCCTCCCACATTTCTTAACCAATTAAAACCAACACGTTCAGCTCATTCAAGACATGTTAAATACGTGTCAGGACTCAAATTCCATATTTTCTGTGATAGTTTTCCTTTTGAAAATGAATGGCCAATTTATTTGCCGCCTCCTACTGGTGGAAAATCATGTTACATTTTACTTTCAAATTCCGCTGACTCTAGTAGTCTTGTTTCCCGACATTTCAACATTCAGTCTGTATTTATTCAAATCAATTGGCCTAATGCAGGGGTATCAAACACGCGGCCCACGGGGCCAAATGTGGCCCGCAGGACACTAGTTTGAGGCCCCTGCCTTGATATGAAAGTTTAATGTTAGTGCGGCCCGCGCAAGTTTGATATGGATGCTGTATGGTATCATGTACCCAGAAAAAATTATTACGTTGTATTATTACGTTATTATGTTGTGTTTGTATGGCGGTTAGCGCGCAGGCCTCACAGCTAGGAGAACGAGTTCAATTCCACCCTCGGCGATCTCTGTGTGGAGTTTGCATGTTCTCTCCATGCATGCATGGGTTTTCTCCGGGTACTCCGGTTTCCTCCCACATTCCAAAAACATGCTAGGTTAATTGGTGACTCCAAATTGTCCATAGGTATGAATGTGAGTGTGAATGGTTGTTTGTCTATATGCGCTCTGTGATTGGCCGGCGACATTTGCCAGCTGTCACATGTTAATATCCAACCTCACAGCAAAGAGACCAGGGTTCAATTCCACCCTCGGCCATGTCTGTGTGGAGTTTGCATGCTCTCCCTGTGCATGCGTGGGTTTTCTCCGGGTACTCCGGTTTCCTCCCACATTCCAAAAACATGCTAGGTTAATTGGTGACTCCAAATTGTCCATAGGTATGAATGTGAGTGTGAATGGTTGTTTGTCTATATGTGCCCTGTGATTGGCTGGCGACCAGTCCAGGGCGTACCCCGCCTCTCGCCCGAAGACAGCTGGGATAGGCTCCAGCACCCCCCACGACGCTCGTGAGGAAAAGCGGTAGAAAATGAATGAATGAATGAATGCTACCACTAAAATATATACAGTATTGGCTTGAAATTTCTCACACAGTTCATCAAGCTCTACAAAACGCCTACTGTAACTTTATAGTGTTTGGCCGAATCACCACAGGAGACTGGTAAACGCATTTGTGTGAAATTTGAGCAAGATTGGTTGAAAAACATGGCAGATATGAAGTAAAAGGCCCTCGTATTATATTAATGGTTACACTTTCCATTTACCTTATGATAAAAAATGTAAATCTAACATACACAAAGCATATTTTTACATTTTTCCTCACAATGCTGAGCTTGTACTGTTTGCACACACATCTTTCACAGTCTTTGGTTATAAAAGACTCAAGTCCACTGTGGCCCCCACAGCCAATGTGTACCAATGTGTGTAGTGGTTCCATGCAAGCAGGACAAGATAAGACGCCACAACGGGCGGCGACAGGAGATGTGTGACAATTTTGTCATAAAGCGTAGACATGAATCCATAGCGTTTGCACTGGAAACACGGTGGCCGAGCGCTCTCTCTTGCGAAGAGGTCGCCGTATCGGGCCAGCCGAGTGGCTCATCGATTATCTGTCAGCCGTGTGTGAGAGCTGAAGCCCCATTAAGTCAGGACAGGACAAACAGACAGATGTGCACACACAAGATACGCCGTTTGGTGACATGCATCACAATGAAGTGGAATATGTACACACATTAACCCCCTCCCCCAAAAAAAGAGATCTCCAAATGCACTCCACCTCTAGGCCCTTGATGAATCGTTTTGCTGCTGCACAAAACTAAAGCCCCCACAGGGATTATTCAAGCGGGCAGTAAAATAGTACTTCATTGCCATCTGTAGCCGGAAGGGTGACTACATGGAGCATAATTTAAGGCCCTTGCACACTATGTTGAGCTATTTTTTTCTTTATCATGCCCCATATAGAAAAATGTTTTGCAGATTTTTTTTTCCAACAAAGCACATCCACCACTTTTTGTTTTCTGAAACAGGCATAATAAAAGCAAAAAAAAAACCAAATAACATGGAGCATACAATTTCACTCATGCTTTTTTATTTTAATCCTTTCATTCCTTCATTTTCTACCGCTTTTCCTTGCAAGGGTAGCGGGGGTTGCTGGAGCCTATCCCAGCTGTCTTCGAGCGAGAGGCGGGGTACACCCTGGACTGGTCGCCAGCCAATCACAGGGCACATATAGACAAACAACCATTCACACTCACATTCATACCTATGGACAATTTGGAGTCACCAATTAACCTAGCATGTTTTTGGAATGTGGGAGGAAACCGGAGTACCCGGAGAAAACCCACGCATGCACGGGGAGAACATGCAAACTCCACACAGAGATGGCCGAGGGTGGAATTGAACCCTGAACCTCCTAGCTGTGAGGTCTGCAAGCTAACCACTCAACTCGATAATAATTATTATTAATTATTAGTAGTAGTACAATAATATTGTCATTCTATTTTTGTTTGGTTTTCTTTATATCATGCAAAAAAAATACATATGACTTACATGGATGGAGGTGACATTTGGAAACAAAATAATATTTTTATAAAATGATAAATAGCCATTTAATTTTGTTTGGTTTTCAATTTACCTGTGAGTTATTATTATTAGTAGTAGTAGTATTGAAAATAATATTTTTATTACATGTGAATTAATTGGAGGATGCACGGAGGCTGCACGACGGTCAGTGGGCAGGCCACACAGCCAGGAGACCCGAGTTCAATTCCACCCTCAGCATTTCTGTGTGGAGTTTGCATGTTCTCCGGTTTCCTCCCACATTCCAAAAACATGCTAGGTTAATTAGCGACTCCAAATTGTCCATAGGTATGAATGTGAGTGTGAATGGTTGTTTGTCTATATGTGCCCTGTGATTGGCTGGCGACCAGTCCAGGGTGTACCCCGCCTCTCGCCCGAAGACAACTGGGATAGGCTCCAGCACCCCCGCAACCCTTGTGAGGATAAGCGGTAGAAAAGGAATTAATTAATGAATTAATTAGAAGCAGGTGACTTTCTTTATGAAATTATATACAGCAACTAAATTTGGTTTTGGTCATGGGGGGGTCGTATGCTGGAGCCTATCCCAGCTGACTTCAGGTGAGAGGCAGGGTACACCCTGGACTGGTTGCCATCACCATCACAGGGCACATATAGTATCACATTCAGACGAGACGAAAGGCGGGGTACACCCTGGACTGGTCGCCAGCCAATCACAGGGCACATATAGACAAACAACCATTCACACTCACATTCATACCTATGGAATTTGAAGTCGCCAAATGTTTTCGGAATGTGGGAGAAACCCATACACGCACGGGTTTAGATTTGATTTCGAGACCATGGTCTTTATTTGCTGTTTCGGACCACTCCCCCAGCAAATATAAGTGCTTATGCTGTAATTGAATAGCGGCATAAATTGGAGCATTTATGGTCGGTAAAGTTGGCATTCACTTGTAGCTATCCACTTCTAATCTTAAATCATATGGGGATGCAACACATCAGGGCACTTTTACTATAAAGTGGTGTCAAGGTCGTTCATACAATATAAGGAAGAGTTCCCTCTCAAACTATGAAAACCAATTTTTCCATAAATTCATAACAGTATCCCTGATCTTTGCCGTGTATTATTTTATAACTCACATTATTTTATAACTTTTATAATTCATCTCCAGATGGAAAATTCCATCTCCCTTTTCTCGCTGTGTGGAGGACATCTTCTTGATTGATGGCGGTCGTGGCGTTTTGTTAAGAGGCTGCAGGTGGAAAGCCGTTATCAGCTGAGGGCGGCCAGATTACATCCCACAGTCTCCCACCCTCTTCCTCTGTGGACACACACACAAACGCAAACTAACTCTCAAAAACCCATCCTGATGCTGATAGGCAGCCACACAATTGTTATATCTCACTCTGGCTTGACTCTATTTGATTTCCTCAAAGCTACAGCAAGTCAACAGCTTTAGGTCAACAATGTGAGACTGGATGTTGACTCAATAAAAAGCCGGTTGGACTACTTTGGGGCCATTTTCTTCCACACATATACCTTAGGATTCAATGTTTCTTAACCTTTAAATCAGGGGTCTCAAACTCAATTTACCTGGGGGCCACTGGAGCTAGGGTCTGGGCAAGGCATTTATTAAAAACAGAAAAATATACAAACTTTTTCAGTGCTTTGGTTCCGATTTTCTACAAGAAAAGCTCTGATAAAACATTCCACTGTTCTCAAATATCTTAATTTTTATTTTTCTGCACAAAATAAGATGAAAAATAATAAACAAATCCAGAATAAAGAAAATCAATCAATCAGTAATAAATAAATGTAATAACAATAATAAAACTGGAAATAATAAAAACTTAAACCACATATAGTTGGTGGGTAGACAAATTATTTTTTTCAGATTAAAATGAACAAAGCATTATTAGAGCCCTGTAGACATGACAAAACATGACTATAGTCACATTTATACTCTTTTTATTTACAACATATTGCGCAACTGCAGGGTCTTGAGACACATGCTAACTCGCAAACTAGAGAGCTAGCGACCTAAACGGTAGCCTCCAAGTTATTTCCTTTAAACTTAAATAGCCAAAAACTTACCACTTCCACACGGATAGGGAGGTACACTATTAACAGTTATTTAACCTTTAACATGAACATTAATCAAACGTAATATTTTTTTCTGGGTACATGATACCATACAGCATCCATATCAGGCGGAGCCGCACTAACATTAAACTTTCATATCAAGGCGGGGGCCTCAAACTAGTGTTCTGCGGGCCACATTTGGCCCGCGGGCCGCGTGTTTGAGACCACTGCTTTAAATAAAGTACGCTACTTGGCTGCAACCAGCAGAGGTGCTGTTGTCTCAGTCCAAAGAAGAACATCAGGTCAGTTATGGGAAGTTGAGCTACACTACATTCATGTTCTACTCAATACGATACTGCAGTGGAAACAGTAGTTCAGAACATTCAGAAAGATCATCAATTTTCCCATAATCAATCAAGGGATATTGATCCCCATCCCGAGCACCAGGAAGCTAAAACGCTCTGTCCAAATTGTATTGGAGCAGTACATGAACTGATTCGCCGTCAAGCGTGTCTCGTGCAGCTTCAGCTTGCCGTGGGCTACAGTGTGAAGCAGCAAGATGGATGCCCAGGCCATTGTGCAGGCAAAAGGAGATAAACGCAGCCAGCTTGAAAGACAAAAGAGGCCATGAAGGCAGAAATACCAGGAAGGTGACTAGCTGTGTCAGTAAATGGACTAGGCTTTCCCAACAGTAATTCAATGGAATGAGACACTTAAAAGGCTGAAAGTAATGTATATTTGTTCTAATGGAGCTGATCTTTCACTAAATTACATGGGGACATATGTTCTGCATGGTGAGAAGAGACGCAAGCGTTACATCATGGAGAACTCGCTTAAGGACGATGCTGTGTTAAAGCAGTTGAGGTATAAATGAAAAGCCAAATGGGTTATTTTTAGGGATGTCTGATATTTCCTTTTTTACCGATATCCGATATGCAGATATATGCGTGCCAGTATGAGCCTTTGACCTATGGTCTCGGGCTGATACTGGCACGTGGGGGCATGATACTGAGCCTGATACCAGACAAACCATGTGATGATCTTATTATCACATACTATTTAATCATGAGCTTATTATCATGTACTATTTAATCAAAAGACCATTTTGTTTCCAGAAAATTTTCTGTTCTCTGATTGGTTGTTTCAAGGGCACGATACCAGAGCAGCGCGCTCTGAGTGGACAGCTACGGGGGCTGATACTGGATATGGTTAAACTCTATATTTTATCAGTATCACTGCCCTGGGCTTTGACACAGTATCATTTCAGCCTTTTCCCGTATCATTCATGGGCGCTTTCTAGGGTACAGGGCCAATTAATACTGTAGTATGTGATAATTATAGGTTATCACATGGTTTGTCTGGTATCAGGCCAGGTATCATGCCCCCAAGTGTCAGTATCAGCCCGAGACCGAAGGTTCCAAGATGATCTTATTATCACATACTATTTAATCATGAGCTTATTATCACGTACTATTTAATCAAAAGACCATTTTGTTTCCAGAAAATGTTCAGTTTATTACATGTATTATATCTAAACAGTGTAAACACAATAATTGCAAAAATATTTCAATAATATTTTATCAACAGTCTTATCTTATCAATGTCTGACAATTAAAGTTCCATTAGTCAAGTTTGGGTTTTTTTGGTGACTGGAGAAGCACTAGGCACTAAGCACTCGTGCGCTGTTCTCTGATTGGTTGTTTCACGGGCACGATACCAGAGCAGCGCGCTCTGAGTGGACAGCTACGGGGGCTGATACTGGATATGGTTAAACTCTATATTTTATCAGTATCACTGCCCTGGGCTTTGACACAGTATCATTTCGGCCTTTTCCCGTATCATTCATGGGCGGTTTCTTGGGTACAGGGCCAATTAATACTGTAGTGTGTGATAATGTCCGATATCAACCAATACCAATATGTGTAACATCACATATTTACATCACACAATTAACACATATGTGTTGTGAAGCTAATTGATACAGCATGAGCAATTAGCTTCTGAATGTGGCTGGAAACAACACTGGACAACTGTAAGCAAATAGCGGAGAAATACTCGTGATTGGGCAAAGCAAAGCGTGGCTCTAGGAAGTGAAATCTGGCGTCTTGCTCAATAATAGAAAAGGACTGGTTATTCTTATTCTTATTATTTTCTTGAGTAAGAATTATGGAGCAGTTAATGATGCTAACTGAAGTTCCACTGTACAAATTTTAAATGACGCTTTTACCATCAGCTGCACGGTGGTCGAGTGGTTAGCCTCACAGCTAGGAGACCCGAGTTGAAATTCCACCCTTGGCCATCTCTGTGTGGAGTTTACATGTTCTCCCCGTGCATGCGTGGGTTTTCTCCAGGTACTCCGGTTTCCTCCCACATTCCAAAAACATGCTAGGTTAATTAGCGACTCCAAATTGTCCATAGGTATGAATGTGAGTGTGAATGGTTGTTTGTCTATATGTGCCCTGTGATTGGCTGGCCACCAGTCCAGGGTGTACCCCACCTTTCGTCTCGTCTGAAGATGACTGGGATAGGCTCCAGCACCCCCACAACCCTTGTGAGGATTTGGAGGGTGTGGAGACAGCTGGGATAGGCTCCAGCCCCCCCGCGACTCTCGTGAGGATAAGCAGTAGAAACTGAATGAATGAATGAATGAAGGAACCTTTACCATCACTCAACTTCACAGCCATTTTCCCAGAGATTCACAACACATTCTGGTGTACATCTGAATGTGAAGAACCATCAAACACCTTACAACAACAACAACAACACTACTCCAGGTAAATTGAGTTTGAGACCCCTGCTTATAGTGTCATTTCACTGAAATGTAGTACTTTTGTATTGGCCAGTGAAGAAAAACTGACTTCCAGGAGAATATAAACACAATGCAAGAAGAAAACAAAAAGAGTCAAAAGGGAGCATGAGGAAGATGGAGACGATTGGATGAAGGGTGGAGAGGAGACATACGGAGCGACACAGTCCAACAGACGGAGAGCTATGGGAACATTTGGAGGATACATGAGGCAGTTATGAACCTATTTGCTTTCTCCTACAGGGGCACCCGAGTGTCACTAATGGCAAAGCAGGGGCTGGTAAACACATTTCTGTGACGACGCGACACCGCCGAAAAAACAAATTAAACTCTCTTCTCTCATTTCACACCCTCTCAACCCCCTTTCTCTCCATCTCCCTCGATTACTCATTTTTTTCCGCCACTCTTCTCGTCTCTCCTCGTTCTTTTGTCTTGCATGTGTTCATTTTGCTTCTGTTTTTGTGTCCAAAGATGGAGAAAAAAACAACGCCATATGTGTTGGGGAGAAGCCGCTTGCTGAGTAGTCCCCTCTAGTACTGAACAGGACATGTGGACTCTTGGCCGGCGTCACTGTGGCAAAGGACACGCTGGATGCTTTTTTGGCTGGTCGTGATTGGATGAGCCTGGAAGTGTAATGAGGCTTGTGTGGACACCTTGTGCACAATGGCCCTTTCAGCTAAAGATGCACAACAGGAAAAGGAAGTGTCTTGCATGATAAACTGGCATGTTTTGTATTGCGAGGTGACGCTCTTAAAGGGCCCGTGTCCCCATATTTTTCCCATTATAGCGTGTCATAAGTGTGTTGGACAAAATCTTGCCCTAAAAACACATTTTGTGTGTCTTGAATGTTAATTGTAACGAACTGTGGTTGTCCGTGTCTCTGAGGATGTGAGTGGCTTGGTGCATTTTATCCCTTTTACCCAATCCAATCCATTCATTCATTTTCTACCGCTTTTTCCTCACGAGGGTCGCGGGGGTGCTGGAGCCTATCCCAGCTGTCTTCGGGCGAGAGGCGGGGTACACCCTGGACTGGTCGCCAGCCAATCACAGGGCACATATAGACAAACAACCATTCACACTCACATTCATACCTATGGACAATTTGGAGTCGCCAATTAACCTAGCATGTTTTTGGAATGTGGGAGGAAACCGGAGTACCCGGAGAAAACCCACGCATGCACGGCGAGAACATGCAAACTCCACACAGAGATGGCCGAGGGTGGAATTGAACCCTGGTTTCCTAGCTGTGAGGTATGCGCTAACCACTCGACTGCCGTGCAGCCCCAATCTAATCCACTTTATGTATATAGCACATTTTATAAACAGAGTTTCCGAAGTGCTGCACAGACCAGTAAAATAAAAAGTAAAAATAAAATACAATAAATAAAGGTACAAATTGAATTTAATTCAAAATTAAAAGATCAAATAAGAAATAAAATAGTAAAATAGATATTAAAATATTAAAAACAAGAAGCAAAGCAATAAAAGTATAAAAAATAAAACCAATTAAAATAAAAAGAACTAAAAGACACAGGACCATACGACTCATTCCGAGTTAAAAGCCAGAGAATAAAAGTGGGTTTTAAGACGAGACTTAAAGCTTTCGATGTTGGGGGGCCTTTTTAACTTGGGAGGGGAGAGAGTTCCATAGCTTGGGGCCAACCACAGAAAAGACTCGGTCTCCCCTGGTCTTAAGTCTCGTCTTGGGCACCACAAGTTGGAGCTCAGATACTGATACCACATACTGTATAACGGCACTAGCATAGCTATGTTAGCTGCTAATATTAGCATCTCATTTTAACAGCAACATGCTTGGTTAGCCTATTCGCTAAAGAAAACCAAAATGATCAAATTTATAGCAACCACGAGCTGACTGGTAGATAGTTGGAGGAGTCACAGGCTTTATTTTAAGATGTGTAGTGAAGCCTTTTTTGCAAAGATGTGGTTGGCGTACATGTTACAGATGTGATCTAGTGTAGCTGTGTGGATGTACGTTAGTAAACCTCATTCCCTAGACATTGAGTTGATAGTCTGAGCTTTTCGCCCGATGGCTAACACTCCCAACTCTCGAGCAGAAAAAAAGCCGACTGTATCAGGTGGGTTACCACCTCAAATGTATACTCAGATAAAGTCCATTCATCCATCTTCTTCTGCTTATCCAAGGTAGCAGGTACTTTGTCCAGCTCCTCCCGGCAGATCCCGAAGCGTTCCCAGGCTAGTTGAGAGATATAGTCCCTCCAACGTGTCCTGGATCTTCCCCAAGGCCTGTCAGACGTGCCTTGAACACCTCCCCAGGGAAACACCTGACCAGATGCCACAGCCAACTCATCTGGCTCCTCTCAATGCAGGGGAGCAGCGGTTCCGCTCTGAGTTTCTCCTGGATGAGAGTTCTTCTCACCTTATCGCAACATCATCTAGTACAGGGGTGTCAAACACGTGGCCCGCGGGCCATATGTGGACCGCAGGACACTAGTTTGAGGCCCTCGCCTTGATATGAAAGTTTAATGTTAGTGCGGCCCGCGCAAGTTTGATATGGATGCTGTATGGTATCATGTACCCAGAAAAAATTATTACGTTTGATTAATGTCCATCTTAAAGGTTAAATAACTGTTCCTCCCTATCTGTGTGGAAGTGGTAAGTTTTTGGCTATTTAAGTTTAAAGGAAATAACTTGAAGGCTAACGTTTAGGTCGCTAGCTCTCTAGTTTGCGAGTTAGCATGTGCCTCAAGACCCTGAAAGTTGCGCAATATGTTGTAAATAAAAAGAGTATAAATGTGACTATAGTCTATGACTATATTTTTCATCTTATTTTGTGCAGAAAAATAAATATTAAGATATTTGAGAACAGTGGAATGTTTTATCAGAGCTTTTATTGGAGAAAATCGGAAACCAAAGCACTGAAAAAGTTTGTATATTTTTCAGTTTTTAATAAATGCGTTTTGTTTTTTTTTTTGGAAAACCTGATGCGGCCCAGCCTTGCCCAGACCCTAGCTCCAGTGGCCCTGAGGTAAATTGAGTTTGAGACCCCTGATCTAGTATCTCAATCAGGGCTTCAGTCATCGTCTTAAGGTGTAAGGTGGCAGGGATGGATGCAGCAATGTCTGGTAAAGCACCAGCAGATCTTTGACAATAAGGTCTGGGTAGGAGGGTGCACTTGGAGGTATGGGCAGTCCTGCAAGTGTTTTCTATGTTTTTGTTTATCTGATTTATCTGGCAACTGAATGTTTGTTCCTCTTGAAAGAAGTACATACTTTACCAACAAACTGTGGTTACTTACCTCATTATTCCTCATCCATGAAATCTGTGAATGTATGGAAATGGTACTTTTGTGCAATATTTGTGTGCAGAACATTGTTTATAATGTGTTGTTTGTTTGTATTATTTATATTGCATGTGCACTAAAACAGGAGCAGTCTACTTTTTGCAATGACCATAAATAAATGTATTCTATTCTATTTTACACAATATATTGGAATAAATTGATACATCCATGCAGGTATAGTCTTTGTTCATTAGTGAGGCCACATTAAATCCTATGTGTGTGTACATGTTAGAAAAAAGCATTTTAAAAATGATTTCTTCACCTCAATTTAATTTAATCTTTCGGGCAAATGAGGGTGTTTTTCTCCAAGTAAGCGTGCCGTCTTATGTTTGTTTACATAAAAGTAATGAAGTGAATGAAGCCTTGAGCTGAGAGCATAATTCGAATTGATTGCAGCACAAGGCCGCACGGTGGACTAGTGTTTAGCATGTTGTGGCATCTCTGTGTGGAGGTTGCATGTTCTCCAGGTGTGTGCTTGGGACCAAAGTTATAAATGTGAGTGTGAACGATTGTTTGTCTATACGTGATTGGCTGTAGACCGGCCCGGAACACCGTTTCCGTGTGAATGAGAGGCCGAAACGCTACAAAGGTTTGTGTGCGGATAGCCCCTGAGGCCTTGTTTTGACACCACATTATGCTAATGCTCTCAGTGTGACACAGCTGCCATAAACTCTGCATCCATTCACTCTCCCGTTTCACTTTTCATCACCCCTTCACTCTCCTCCTCACATCACACCCCACATGCATTCTGGTATCAGGAAAGGTGTGAGAGGAATGTGTTTAACACTTACAGTGTGTGTGTGTTTGGCCGCATTTAGTGAGGTGACACTTGGAATGGAGTGTGCGCTACATCAGGGACTCACAGTAGTGTCAGAAGGGGTAGTGCGGGTCACTAAGTCGCTAACTACCTCAAAGAGAAAGCCGTAGGGCCTTATAGCTGATGTTGTCATTAACACTTACATGCCAAGAGGTTACATGTGTTTCTGTGTGTGGACTTTAGAAACACATTACAAACATCTGCTGTCCTACCATCCTTCAGTTTCAGCCATTTTCCATTAACCCATCATGAATCTCGTACCGTGGAAATATGGGGTAATAACTATAAAAGCAATCTTCACTTGCTAAATGTACTGCAAAAAAGGTCAGTAAGGATAATTCATAATGCCGCCTACAGAGAACATACTTACTCCTTATTTCTAAAATCACAAATACTTAAACTTGCTGATATAGTTCATCTTCAAACAGATAAAATAATACATAACGCTAAAAATAACCAATTACCTAAAAATGTCATCCAATACTTCTCTACAAGAGAGGAGAAATATGATCTCAGGGAAGAACTACATTTGAAACACTTCTATGCTAGGACTACGTTAAAAAGCCACAGCATTTCAGTATGTGGAATCAAACTATGGAATGGATTGAGTAAGGACCTCAAACAATGCACAACGATGAGCCAATTCAAGAAACAATACAAGCAGTTGATGTTTGCTAAATACAAGGATGAAGAGTCTTGAACCAGTCATGATGTGCTATATATATCACTATATTGACACTTACTATGGTACCCATTATGTCATTGTATAGTCATATCACCTCGTACTTGTACAAAAAAAACGTAAACTATATTAGGAAAGCAGGAAGTGAACAAATGTAACTGTTACTGATTGTAAAAGTACCAGATGGAGGGGTAGGATTTAATAAGCTTTGCTTCTTCCTACTCCTTTTGGACATGTGGAACTGGGAACTGATTATGTGATGCATTCAATTGTAATCTGATGCATGTTCAAATGAAATTAAACCATTATCATTACCATATAAAAACACAACCATACCCTTAAACCAAAAACTAACATTGAATCAAAACCAGAAAACCTTATTCCTAAACCCTAATCTTTAACATAATCCAAAATACCTCCAAATAACCCAGACTGTGGCATTGTTACTATGTATGATAGAAAATGTATTATTGGAAGCACACATTAAGTGTTTTACACCAACTTAAAACCCTGCAATCCAACCCACATTGGTGTTCCAAGCACCAGCCAGTGAGTGTGGATGTTTATCCATCAGAGTTTAACAGCTGGGCTGCACGGCGCTCATGTGGTTAGCGCACAGACCTCACAGTTAGGGTTCAATTCCACCCTCGGCCATCTCTGTGTGGAGTTTTGCATGTTCTCCCCGTGCATGCGTGGGTTTTCTCCGGATACTCCGGTTTCCTCCCACATTCCAAAAACATGCTAGGTTAATTGGTGACTCCAAATTGTCCATATGTATGAATGTGAGTGTGAATGGTTGTTTGTCTATATGTGCCCTGTGATTGGCTGGTGACATCTGCCAGCTGCCACATGTGTTAATATCCAAGCAGAAGACAAAAACACATAGATCTTCAAGACTTGTCTGCACCATGAATCACCATCAACATTAATAATGGAAGAACAGGATCTGCTTGGAGCAGGTGCCGGACTACAGTGTACCGTGGCAGCACCCTAGTGGCCCCATTATACATAATCGATGCAGTGGTTTGAGTCACACAGGTCGTACAACTGTTAGACTCATACCAGCCATCCAAAAACAGGTAATTGAAGGGTTAATTGAAGACCCACGCTAAATCTGCTGTGGCTCTATGAAGCTCCTTGACTGACCCAGAACAGAAGCCACTCATTTCTGCGATCCTCCCTTGTTCACCTTCACCAACTACATCTCACCTTGTCAGTTTTACTAACATTTCTATGAGAGCCAAAAATGATTCCACTGTTTCTTTGTTTCCTTTCCCTGTTGCTGTCACACTTGCCTCCAATTTGAGGAATAATTGTAAAAGTGAAAACAATGTGCGTTATCACACTGAATTCTGAGATAAGAAATTCATTAGGCGGCGGCTTGCTAATGACGTACGAAAAAGATGAAAGTACGGCGAGGACAAAGAGGTTGTGAGAGACAGGAAGCAGGATGTGCGAGAGAGGAGAAGCAACACAAGATGTTAATCGTCGTCAAAGAATGAAACCAGGCCTTGACACTTTTGTCTCTTTGGCTTTTTGTTTTCATAGTTTCTTCTCGCATACTCTTTTTCCATTAAGTCACAAAGAGTGGTTACGTAGATGAAGTGCAAGGGAGTCGAGGGTTTATTATCCTCTGATGATCTAAGCGGGTTCATCTGTGACACATGAAACATAATCCCAATGTCAGAGCATGCTTAACATTCCCTCTAACACAAGTGCAGGCACGCAGATATACACGTCCACCATCTGGTGCCCCGTTCTGCCCCATGGTACACACCCGCACACCTCTTCCTCCATCCACCGCCCTCTGGTCCCCCCCATGTTGGATTACCCGCATAGTATTTACCTCTTCCAAATCCGTCCGGCAGTCTCTGATAGGGGCCATCTGTAATCTGAAGGTTAGATTTGCATCATGTGTTTATGTGTGTGTTTGTGTGTGTGTGTGTGTGTTTGTGTATCCGCTGTGTGATTTGTCCCCACTCAGTGCTGGGACCGTATCAGCTTCCCCGCGACATCTGTTCAACACAGGGCTGAACTGAGCGCATCATCTGCACAGTGGAACGGTGGGATGATGCAGGCCAGTCTGGCACAAGCAGCGCCGATACGCAACACTGATCAAATGATTAGGTCCACTTTCGTAAAGCCATGCGTCTTTTTTTTTTTTTTTAAGAGAGACTTTCATTTCTTTGGTCAGTTTTGAGTTGAAGTCGCCTTTTGTGTTGTTTTGCTCCATAGTTGTGATGGGCGATACCACACATTTTTTTACAGATACCAAGTAAAAACAGAGATCGATATCATCTAATATTCATTCATTCATTCATTTTCGACCGCTTTTTCCTCACGAGGGTCGCGGGGGTGCTGGAGCCTATCCCAGCTGTCTTTGGGCGAGAGGCAGGGTACACCCTGGACTGGTTGCCAGCCAATCACAGGGCACATATAGACAAACAACCATTCACACTCACATTCATACCTATGGACAATTTGGAGTCACCAATTAACCTAGCATGTTTTTGGAATGTGGGAGGAACCCAAGCATGCACGGGGAGAACATGCAAACTCCACACAGAGATGGCCAAGGGTGGAACTGAACCCTGGTCTCCTAGCTGTTAGGTCTGCACGCTAACTACTCGACTCCAAAATAATCTAATATATATAATCTAATTTTTTTTTTCCCCTCCCCTCTCCTAGTGTTGTTCCCCCCTTCACGCAAATTTCCCCACTGAGGGACGAATAAAGGCATATCTTATCTTATATAAGCGTACCACACCCTTATTGGGGGTCCCAGCAAGATCCAAAAATGGCAGAAAACACCATTTTTTTCAGTTTTGCGATTGTTGCGAAATGTCATTTTTTTTCATCTTGCTTTTTTCAACTGCTCTTGTCTGGGGGGAAATGGCAGAGAATAGCACTATTCCAAAGGATTCCTGGTCGGGGATGTGGGGAGGAAACCTCCTACACCCTCATCGGGGGTCCCGGCAAGACCCCAAAATGGCAGAAACAGACAGTTTTACAAAAGGTTGATTTTGTTGATTTTTTTTCAAGTCTGCAACATTTTTGTTACGGCTCAAATCATACCTCACGTTGATGTCCTTTTGTCTTCTTCTTCTTTCTCTTTGGGCTTTCCCTTCAGGGGTCGCCACAGCAAATCAATCTCCTCCATCCAACCCTGTCTTCTGCATCTGTCTCTCTCACACCAACTACCCTCATGTCCTCCTTCACTACATCCATAAACCTCCTCTTTGGGCTTCGTCTACACCTCCTACCTGGTAGCTCTAAACGCAGCATCCTTCTACCAATATATTCACTATCTCTCCTCTGGACATGTCCCAACCATCTCAGTCTGGCCTCTCTGACTTTATCTCCAAGGCCTCTAACATGTAATGTCCCTCTGATGTTCTCCTTCCTGATCCTATCCATCCGGGTCACTCCCAAAGAGAACCTCAGCATCCTCATCTCTGCTACTTCCAGTTCTGCTTCCTGTGTTTTCCTCAGTGGCACTGTCTCTAGACCAGGGGTCTCAAACACGCATGTGGCCCGCAGGACACTAGTTTGAGGCCCCCGCCTTGATATGAAAGTTTAATGTTAGTGCGGCCTGCGCAAGTTTGATATGGATGCTGTATGGTATCATGTACCCAGAAAAAATTATTACATTTGATTAATGTTTATGTTAAAGATTAAATAACTGTTAATAGTTATCCTCCCTATCCGTGTGGAAGTGGTAAGTTTTTGGCTACTTAAAGGAAATAACTTGAAGGCTACCGTTTAGGTCGCTAGCTCTCTAGTTTGCGAGTTAGCATGTGTCTCAAGACCCTGCAGTTGCGCAATATGTTGTAAATAAAAAGAGTATAAATGTGACTATAGTCATGTTTTGTCATGTCTACAGGGCTCTAATAATGCTTTGTTCATTTTAATCTGAAAAAAATAATTTGTCTACCCACCAACTATATGTGGTTTCTTAAGTTTTTATTATTTGCCGTTTTATTATTATTATATTTATTACTGATTGATTGATTTTCTTTATTCTTGATTTGTTTATTTATTTTTTATCCTATTTTGTGCAGAAAAATAAAAATGAAGATATTTGAGAACAGTGGAATGTTTTATCAGAGCTTTTATTGTAGAAAATCGGAACCAAAGCACTGAAAAAGTTTGTATATTTTTCTGTTTTTAATAAATGCGTTTGTTTTTTTTTTTTGGAAAACCTGATGCGGCCCAGCCTTGCCCAGACCCTAGCTCCAGTGGCCCCCAACACATATCACAATCATTCGATTTGCTGTTTTGGGCAACTGCAGTTGCAGTCTCAATGTGCCCAAACACAGTATATTTCAGATGTATTTCTTATCAGCACAATAGTGCATTTGCATCCAAGAGGGGGTTCTAGGCGTCACTCAAGTAGTCAGTCAAGTCGTATTGAAGTGAAATGTCACAATGGACAGACAAAGAGACAAAACCGCCAAGGTCGGGATGAAGTGATGATCGTGTCTGTTTTGTGCTGAAAATGAAATATGACACAGAACGTTGTGCCATTTCCCGCCTTGGCACAGGAAGCACCCATCTGGACTAGAGTGCTGTCCTTCCCCTTGTTGCTGTTGTTGTTGTTATTGTTGCGTGCTGTTGCAATATCTCGTATCACGTCGGCACCACCACTGTTCTCCTCTTATTATTTGGGAAGTGCCACGCGAGGTGAACAGAGGGGCACAGAGGGAAAAATGTCAGTTGGGGGAGGCTGTTTACACCACGGAATACGCAAAGTTGGTTTATATGTCTTCCTGAAAACCAAGTTGGGAAAAATATAAATATTGAGAATTTGCAGTACAATTAACCATGGCAGTGGTCCTAGTATTCAAGCTTTTCAATTTTACAAATATTTTGTGCTCGGCTGCACAGCAGTCGGGTGGTTAGCGTGCAGACCTCACAGCTGGAAGATTCTAAGAGACCCTAGTTCAATCCCACTCGGCCATCTCTGTGTGGAGTTTGCATGTTCTCCCCGTGCATGCGTGGGTTTTCTCCGGGTACTCCGGTTTCCTCCCACATTCCAGAAACATGCTAGGTTAATTGGCCACTCCAAATTGTCCATAGGTATGAATGTGAGTGTGAATGGTTGTTTGTCTATATGTGCCCTGTGATTGGCTGGCGACCAGTCCAGGGTGTACCCCACCAGATAAGCGGTAGAAAATGAATGAATGAATGTTCTTGTGCTTTTAAAGACCTATTATGCTCATTTTTGGCACTTTATATTGAGTTGTGGACTCTTTTAGAGTAGCTACATACAATAACCCGCACAGAAATCTTTCTAGATCTTCCAGATTCTGCACCTGTTTCTGCAGTGTTTCCTGATTCCAACCCAAATCATCTCTTTAATGACGTTTAAAAAAAAAAAATTTAATTATATTTTAATATTTCAATATTAAATATACAAGATTATATATAATATTTCAATATTTCCAAAAATGTAATTTTATGACACCATGCTTGTAAAACAACTTATTTCTCTTAAATTATGACTTCATTCTAATATTGTGTCAAATTAATGCTTTTTTTTTGCCCTTTTTGTTGTTGTTTATGTTAGTTTTCTTGTGTACCTACATTTTTTTAAATGTGCAGAGGGTCAATTAAACAAACAGCCATGGGCAGAAAACCGCCCTCAGGCTGCAGTTCGGACACCCCTGATTGAGAAATTTAAAAACAACAACAACAACACAGCAATTTGTGGAATAAATTGATTGGATTTACATCAAAAGACTTTGGTTTTCATGCGAGGTACAATGTATAGAATTTATCATTTGAAGCATGATAGCGGTTGTAATGCCGCTCACAAACCCAAGCGATGCCGTCATCAAGAAGAAGGAAATCTGACTGAAACTCATGCTTCCTCATGCATTAACACTGCGCAATAATAATAATATGACTGCAACTCCCCCATGGGCGTAATGATGCACTCATATCACAGGGAGGTGGAGTGACAGTAATCCTAGGGTACAGTAAACATGTGTGAAGGGTTGTAGAGCAAAAAAAAAAAAAGATGAATTAACATAAGGAACATTTACATCTAGAAGCTTTCTGATTATTAAGTTCCAGTAGTGAAGAATAAAAAGCTTATATTGCAGGATGGTAGGAATGAAACTCTTATAGAGGCTTGTGAGAAAGGGAGAGAGCGCCCTCCAGTGGCTGAATGTATACTTGGTCAAAGTTCACTTTAATTGGTTAGTTTATGACATTTTTCCAATTACATAATTATACAAATTATTTTATAATATTTAGTGTTTTTTTAATTAATTATGTATATATTTTAATAATACACTAAAACATTTTTTATAATTTATAAAATATTTTTAACAATATTATTATATTATGTATAGATGTTTGTTATGTGGATTTTTTAAATCCTATTCATACAGTGGGGTGTATAAGGTGCACTCTGCAGATAAATGATATATCATTAGCACCAAAATATGTGATATAATATTCACAATTATTATTACCTGTGCAGGTGTCATATACAAGACATGTTGACACCACTTTAATGTGTCGTCATCATGAGGCAGATGAGGTGAGAATGAAGCGGCATGACAAGTAGGCAATGAATGAATGAGTAATGAATCATGAAATAATGATGAAGAATAATGACCCGAGGGGGTGCACACACGTTGTACACATCCATGACAACCGCACGACTATTTATCTTGCTTTCACAGTGAGAGCTTCTGCTGTCCCCTCGGGATTCACAGAAAGTCAATATGATAGGAGGAAGTCATGGCTGCCGGGTGACCGTTTGTGGTCGTCAGGGGCTCTTTCATGTATATGAATATGTGTTGTTATATTGGATTTAATGTACTTCTGCAAACCCTTATTTATGAACTTGAGATGTATGATTGTGGACAATCACCATAGTGGGCAATTGGGTAAATTGCAGTTGTACTTTTACAGAAAATTTAATTTCCGTAGCCCTTTATAAGGCTCCGATGCAAACACTTGATAATTAAGTTTGTAAGGCCGGAAAATTATTGCAATACATTGTTGTCATATGTGTTGTCATATGAGTGTGAATGGTTGTTTGTCTATATGTGCCCTGTGATTGGCTGGCGACCAGTCCAGGGTGTACCCCGCCTCTCGCCCAAAGACAGATGGGATAGGCTCCAGCACCCCCACGACCCTCGTGAGGAAAAGCGGTAGAAAATGAATGAATGAATGAACATTGTTGTCGTTATTTTACTTAATTGTAAAAACATATTTTTTCTCACAATATGAGGACTTTATTCTCATAATATTACAAGTTTATTATTGAAAAAAATATCCTAATACTCCAAGTTCATCTCGTAGAGATAAATCTCATAGCGTTACATCTCTATTCTCATGAGATTTCGTCTGTATATATAAATTTTTTTTCCAAAAAAAAAAGACTTTATTCTCATAGTACTACATCTCTATTCTATAAGTTCTCTAAGTTTATTCTCAGAGGATGTTCTCATAATATTACAAATGGATTTTCAGAATTACATCTTTATTCGCATAGGATTATGTCTGTTTATATCAACTTTTTCCACCCCCAAAAATGACTTTTTTTCTCAGAATATTAGGACTTTATTCTCATAACATGTTCTCATAATATTACAAATGGATTCTCATAGAGTTATATCTTTATTCTCATATTATGTCTGTATATATCAACTTTTGTCTCGAAGAAATTAGATTTTTTTTCTCACAATATTAGGACTATTCTCGTAACATTACAAATTTATTATTAAAAAATATCCTAATATTCCAAGTTCATCTCGTAGAGAAAAATCTCATAAGTTACATCTCTATTCTCATAAGATGTTGTCTGTATATATAAACTTTTTTTCAAAAAAAAAATAAGACTTTATTCTCATAGTATTACATCTAAATGTTCTAAAATGTTCTCATAATATTACAAATTGATTCTCATGGAGTTATATTTTTATTCGCATAAGGTCATGTCTGTATATATCGATTTTTTTCTTTAAAAATAGGACTTTTTCTCACAATATTAGGACTTTATTCTCATAATATTACAAGTTTATTCTCATAAAATGTTCTCATAATATTACAAATTGATTCTCATGGAGTTATATTTTTATTCGCATAAGGTTATGTCTGTATATATCAATTTTTTTCTTTAAAAATAGGACTTTTTTCTCACAATATTAGGACTTTATTCTCATAATATTACAAGTTTATTCTCATAAAATGTTCTCATAATATTACAAATTGATTCTCATGGAGTTATATCTTTATTCGCATAAGGTTATGTCTGTATATATCGATTTTTTTCTTTAAAAAAATAGGACTTTTTTTCCTCACAATAATAGGACTTTATTCTCATAATATCACAAGTTTATTCTCATAAAATGTTCTCATAATATTACAAATTGATTCTCATGGAGTTATATCTTTATTCGCATAAGGTTATGTCTGTATATATAATTTTTTTTCTTTAAAAAAATAGGACTTTTTTTCCTCACAATAATAGGACTTTATTCTCATAATATCACAAGTTTATTCTCATAAAATGTTCTCATAATATTACAAATTGATTCTCATGGAGTTATATTTTTATTTGCATAAGGTTATGTCTGTATATATAAATTTTTTTCTTTAAAAAAATAGGACTTTTTTCCTCACAATAATAGGACTTTTTCTCATATTACAAGTTTATTCTCATAAAATGTTCTCATAATATTACAAATTAATTCTAATGGAGTTAGATCTGTATTCGCATAAGGTTGTGTCTGTATATATATTGATTTTTTTTTCTTTTTAAAAAAATCACTTTTTTTCCTCACAATATTACGACTTTATTCTCATAATATTACAAGTTTATTCTCATAAAATGTTCTCATAATATTACAAATACATCTTTATTGTCATGTGATTATGTCGGTATTTATCAACTTTTTCTAAAAAAATTAATTTTGTTTTCCTTTAGTTTCAAAATATTACATGTTCATTCTTATAAGATGGTAAGGACTTGTTTAGTATAACAATAACCATAAATTACAAACATATCCTGGTGAGATTAGATCATTAATACCTGTATGTAAATTATCAACACAACATCTTTTTCTCTCTAATTTTTTTTTCTCAATTATGACCATAACTTCTATAACCATAACAGGTTCCTGTGGTTCTAGCAGATAACAGTCCTCCAAAAGTTCCGACAAGAAAGTACTTTTAGTGTAAAAACATCTGAATTATCCTGACTTTTCAGCTTTTTTAGTGAGTTTGCCTAAGGTGAGAATGTTCTGGATTCCAGCTGGTCCAGCAATCTCCACTTCCATCTCACAGCCTGAGCCTGAAGGTGACCACACTGTTTGGGGACAGCAAATGTTGGACACCGAGTGTGTGCAGTGTGTGTGTGTTTCGATAAGACTCTCCCGTGTGAAGTGTACTTTTTATTGCCCTCCAGCTGTGGGAACTTAACACTTCCCCACTTGCCGTGTCGCCTATCTCACTTCCTCCACTCTCACCTGAGCTTTGGCTCACTTCTGATTCATCCTTGAAGCCTCTCAACATGTTGCTCTGCCTCTTGGTGTTCAAACTCAGTGGCGCAGGTAAACACTATATATCTAATAATACAATTGCAGAACATCTGTTTTCATAAACTGGAGGCTTTCATTTCCTTTGGTTTTCTTTGATGATTATTTGCAGCCAGCTTCAGTTATTAAGTGCTTTTTTCTTTATAAAATACCTTATAAAATTACAATTTTTCGATTGCAATTTTTCTCATGGACCTTCCTTCTTGTAATAATACCAGTTTATTATCGCAACATGATGGCGTTTCATGTAAAATAGGATTTATACACATAATACTATGACTTTATACGGAATATAATTCCTCATATACATAATAATAGTTGCGTAATATTTGGACTTTATTTCCAAAAATTCTGATTATTTTCTTGAGGAAATACAGCTTTCTCTTCATATTCCCGCTTTATTCTCGTAAAATTTGATTGAAATTTTGATTGGCGTGGGAGATGCACTGTGGTGTTTCATGTTTTTGCCCAAATAAATATTATTTTTTTTAATTTAAAAAAATTCTTGTTATTTTTATCTGATCTTTTTTCTGATAATATTAACATTTAAAAATTATGACTTAATTCGACAAGGATGAAAACACATTTTCCCCTTTTTCGATTAAAATATTTGATTGTGATTAATCACATTTTTGTCCATAATTAACTCGGAATTAATCACATTTAATCGCAGATAGAAAAAAGTTTTTATCTATAATAAGTAGGGTCAATCTCTACAATAATAATTACATCAAATTTTATGTAAAGGGACATCAATTGCTGAAATATGGGCCATTATTTTAAACAATACAGTCAGCAAGCATATTTTTGTATTACTATTTTTCTTTATTATTAGCATATTATCTCTTAAACTCGCCCACAAATGTTCAGCAAAATGTGAGCGAGTGAGACCTCTCACGCTGACACAAACATGTTTTTCATTACAGTGTCAGATCAAAATAAGATTTGTTTATTTATGATACTGGTTTTAAATTCTAAGTGTTTGTGAGTAAAAAAGCCCATTTAGGAACATTCAGAAACGATTATTATTAAGGATGTGCCTCAATGCACCTTTCCTTCAGGATCAGCAGCATCAAACCTTAACATCCCTTGTATATATAAATACTTTATTTTTTGGAATATTGGGATAGCCTCCAGCACGCCCGCGACCCTCGTGAGGAAAAGCGGTAGAAAATGAATGAATGGTTTATAAAAAATGCCAAAATTTTTATTGGAAAAACTTTCTCCGAACAATATATCTTGTTATACAACAACTTTATTCACAAAAAATTCAGACTACCATTTGAGATTACAGATTTCAAGGATTACCATTTTTTTCTGGAAACTAAAGATAATTTTTTACATTATTATTCATTAATTCTTGTAAAATTACCTTTTTTCTCATATTATAACTATATTCAGAGAAAATTCGGTTTCAAGTACTTATTTTTCTTTTTGCCTATGGGGCAGTTATAATTGAGCCCTTCTGTCCTAGTTTTTCCGTCACCAGAAATCATCGGGCAACTGACGCTGACAGCCACACCAGACTACCCGGTGGCGGCGGGTCAGAAGGTCAGCCTGCACTGCAGTGGCCCGATGTCAGCCAACGTGGTTTGGTCATGGCAGAGGCAGCGGAACCAGCTGTGGCAGGAAGTGGGCACAGGCAGGAATCTGACCCTCAGTGAGCCGGAGCATAGCGGCCTGTACCGGTGCAACGCTAGTAACAGTCACTCGGACAACGTGAGCACCACCCATCATGTCTACATCGTCTCTTTTCATGGCTCAGGTTGGTTGTCGGAGAATATCTTTGACTATTTTGGAAAAATTATGGTAATTTTTTTTAAGTTAGATTTCATAACTAATAATAAATTATTATATAATTATTATTATTAAATAATTTTGTAACTTCAATTAATGTTCTTTATTTCGTCAAAAAAATATATAATTCCTTGTAATATTACTTACTAAAATTTTGATTTTTTTCCGTTAAGATTCTCACAAGACAGCATTACTAGTTTATAAAAATTCTGACTTTTTTCTAAATGTGTTATTTCCTATAATTAAGACAATATTAAGACTATTAAGACTACAACTATTATTGTAATAGTCAGTGTTGGGCATGTTACTTTAAAAAAGTAATTAGAGTTACTAGTTACTTCTCCAAAAAAGAAACTGAGTTACTAACTGAGTTATTCCACTACAAAAGTAACTAGTTACCAGTAAAAGTAACTATTGCATTACTCGCCCCTGCTACACCCATCCCCCTTTGGGTACCATTAGGTTTCTGTATATTTGAGTGGCTCACACAAAACGTTTTTTTTTCAGAGACATAATGTACATTCGACGTGTACATTTTTACCTTTCACCTCAACGAGGTTAAAGTAGTGTCTGTACTTCCATTTGGCAAACGCTTCAGTAACGTGCAGTAACGGGGTGTCGAAAAATGGTAACGGCGTTATGCTGACAGTAAGAGTAATTAGTTAGATTACTTTTGCCGTAGATTGCCGTTTTTCCCATCACTGGTAGTAGTACAGTTTTACAGTAGTATTTTATTTTACTTGTAATATTATTTCATACCACATAAATAAAAAAAAGACAATATTTTTGTCCTAAATGTTTAACATAGTTACTCGTAAAAAAAATTGTAGTTGTATTTTGCTCACTTCAAATTTTCATCTGAAGTTGTGATACAGTGAGAAAAGTCTTTTTTTTCAACACAACCATTCTCATGGGAATACTTTTTTCAGAAATTATTTCAGAATATTATTTTAAAAACTTTAAAAAAAAATTACCCCCTAAAAAACAACCATTCTCATAAGAATACTTTTAATACTTTTTTCAGAAATTATTTCTGGATATTATTTTAAAAACTTCAAAGAATATTACCCCCTAAAAAATTTAAAAAAAAAAGGTTGCATTTTTTTGTAAAATGTAGTATTACAACAATCAAGCCATAACTGTATGGCAATAATCCTGCAATACATCAACAATAACATTGTAATATTATGAAAGAAAAAGTGTGTGTCAACTGAAAATAATGATAGAGAAAACATTATAATCTCCAAAGAATAATATGGTATATTTTTTCTACAAATAACATACAATCATACCAAAACAATAGTCATAATTGTCATAAAAGTGTGAACATCCCTGATGTACCATGTAAATACGCCCCCTTGTGGCTGTGAGAATATCATTGCAATCTGACAGAATGCTACAATGTACACTTACTTTAAATAACATTAGTAATAACAACACATTTAATGAGGCATTTTTTAGACATTTCACACAAACATGGTATTAACTTTACAAAAAATAAGTGTATCTTCTTAAATAAATCTATCTTCTAATATTTGTCTCATCATAAAATTGAACTGTTGCAACATGCTTATCAGTGTTTGTGGTCACCTTGTTTGGAAACCAGCCATATCTCATCTGGTTACTAATACACAAGCACACTGATGAATAGGTCTTTTTTTCTGTTCTAATAGAAGTCAAGAATATGGAAATAACTGCCTTCACTCTCTCTCTGCTGGCCTTGACGGTGAACATCATCATTCTGTTTTGGCTCCTCTGGGAAAGACTTTCAGACAAGAAAAGCTCCTCTAACACAGGACGTAAAGAGCAGTAGAACTGATCTCTTATGCAAATATCCTTCTTTTATTGTTGTGTTTTTTTTTTCTAAAGGTTTCCCAAGACCGGGAAAGGAGCCAAAGTAAGTCAAATGTTTTTGGTTGTGATATTAACATTCATTCATTCATTTTCTACCGCTTATCCTCATGAGGGTCGTGGGGGTGCTGGAGCCTATCCCAGCTGTCTTTGGGTGAGAGCCAGGGTACACCCTGGACTGGTCGCCAGCCAATCACAGGGCACATATAGACAAACATCCATTCAGTCTTCAATTAACTCTTCAATTACCTGTTTTTGGACGCTCAGTTGTACGACCTGTGTGACTCAAACCACTACATCGATTATGTACAGTAAACCTCGGATATATCGGACTCGGATATATCGGAAATTCGCTCACAACGGACAGATAAAAAAGAACCGATTTTTCTGTAATGCATTTCCAATAAAAATTCATTGCATATATCAGATTTTTTATAACGGATTTCGCCTATTTCGGACAAAATCTCCAGTCCCGTTCCAATTTCCCTCGCATATATCGGATGGCCGCATCGTGTCTTTCTCCTGGCTCCAGATTTAGGACAAATATAAAAGTGAGTGACGTCAATAATACTAGCACAGCAGTGAATGAGATCTTAACCTCACTATTGGAAATAACGTAGGCCTGACGGGCGTAACAGGGCCTAGCTTAATTAACAATTTGTTATGCTCAGAGTCCAATAAAGTTAAATTCTCATTACCTTACGTCTCTTTTCATTGCCCAGTCCAGGTACATTGGAAACATAGTCAAGGAAGTGCCTTTTTATAATGGATATAAATCCGATATATGCGTAAAACGGACATTTTCCGGTATACGTATATAACGGATTTCGCTTATATCGGACAAAACCAGCGGGAACAATTTAATCCGATAAATCCGAGGTTTACTGTATAACAGGGCCACTAGGGGCCGCCGCGGTACACTGTAGTCCAGCACCTGCTCCAAGCAGATCCTGTTCTTCCATTATTAATGTTGATGGTGATTCATGGTGCAGACAAGTCCGAAGATCTATGCGTTTTTGTCTTCTGCTTGGATATTAACACATGTGGCAGCTGGCAGATGTCGCCAGCCAATCACAGGGCACATATAGACAAACAACCATTCACACTCACATTCATACCTATGGACAATTTGGAGTCACCAATTAACCTAGCATGTTTTGGGAATGTGGGAGGAAACCGGAGTACCCGGAGAAAACCCATGCATGCACGGGGAGAACATGCAGATATGAAACATTTTTAAATTATTACTATTATTTGTATTAGAGATGGGAAACTCCTTTTCCTTCCTTTTATGAAGTACCCATGAGTCAGTGAAACTTGAGTATTCATTAACCATCTGTGTCAGTGAAACTCAAGTCATCATCAAGTATTTGTCAAGTACTTGTGAGTACCTGAAACTCGAGTTTTTTTGTCAAATCAGTGAAACTCGAGTATTCACGGAGCACCTGTGAGTCAGTAAAACTCAAGTCTGTGTCAAGTAACTGCGAGTCAGTGAACGTCCAGCACCCATGAGTCAGTGAAACTTGAGTCTGAGTCGTGTAACCATGAGTCAGTGAATGTAGGGCACGAGTGGGTCAATGAAACTCAAATCTTTGTCAAGCTCCCATGAGTCCGAAAAACTCCAGTCTTCTTCTGAGTTTTATTGGAACCCTTGTGAGTCAGTGAAACTTGCGTCTTCGTCAAGCATCCATAAATAAATGAAAAATCCAGTCTTTGTCAAGGAACCGTAAGTCAAGTACTCAAATATTCAGTAAAAGCTTGAATGACTCTTTTATGACTCTCGTATCTCTACTTTGTATTACAGGGGAGCTTTGCCACAGGCCGAGAATGATGGACATGTGTACATGAATTACTCAAGCACCAACCTTGCCTACACAGATCTGGATCCCACAAGCATGACTAGCGACAACGTTTACTCAATTCTGTCATGAACCGAATCTGTACGAGTAATTGTTTGATCAAAAATGTTCAAAGTATCACTCCTACAATATTCTCAAAGTTTTGTTGAGCGAGGTATGTATACCACACTATATACTTTTGTTTTTATTCCCATATTCCATGACCTCAAAAAAGGCCTATATCACATCGCATAGGTATATCTCATGTGCACAGGTGTGCCTTGGGTTGGCTACAATAAAAGGCCACTCCAAAATTTTACTGTAATGGAAATCCTGAAGCCAATTGTTGCACTATTCATCCACAACATCATCATCTTCAGCATGATAATGCACAGCACCATGTTGCAAGGATCTGTACAGACTTCCTGGAAGCTGAAAACATTGCAGTTCTTGCCTGGTCTGACATGTCACCCTTTGAGCTTGTTTGGGATGCCCTGGGTTGATGAACACGGCATCTGAGGCAAATGGAGGTCGGATTTTCGGACCGTCTCAATACAGTTAAACTGCACATTTTGGAGTGGCCTTTTATTGTGGCCAACAACCTAAGGCACACGTTGTTGAATCAGCATCTTGATAGGCCATACCTGTGAGGCAAATTAATTTAGACATTTGTTCACGAAAAGATTTAGGCATTAGATACATTAGACATTATCTGAAGGAGATATGGGGCTGCACGGCAGAAAGTGGTTAGCTCCCAGGCCACACAGCTAGGAGACCAGAGTTCAATTCCACCCTCAGGCCATCTCTGGGTTTTCTCCGGGTTCTCTGGTTTCCTCCCACATTCCAAAAACTAGGTTAATTGGCGACTCCAAATTGTCCATAGGTATGAATGTGAGTGTGAATGGTTGTTTGTCTATATGTGCCCTGTGGCTGGTGACCCTCGTGAGGATAAGTGGTAGAAAACGAATGAATGAATGCATTTTGTGTAAATAGAAAAGGTTTTACAACTTTGACTTGATGTGAAAAATTACAACATTTATTACATTTATACTTTTGTTGAATGTATAATATATTGCCATAACAATAACAAATACTTTACATGAACTATCAATCAAGGACACAGATTAAAAAAGCTATGTGCGAAAATCCTTTATCCTCGTAATTTATTTAAACTTGCCCTTTTTTCCGGTAATGTTACAAATTTCTTCAGGTATTTCTTTTCTGGAATTCTTCTATTTTTTTCCACAAGACAAAAATTGACCTGTGACCCATTTTGGGCCTTAACCCTCAGTTTGGGAAACGTTAGGCAGACAGATGACCTTAATGTGGACTATACCTCATAAACTGATTTATGTATATTAAACCACTCATGCAGATTGTGTTTACGGTTGGTAAATTCATCACTATACGTATGTGCTATGCAGTAATAAAACACTCAAAAATCCCAGTGAAACAAAGAGAATTGTTTGTGTATTTGTGTGTCTTGTTGACTCATTTTGGTTGAAATCTATCAGAAAGTCATCACACAGACTTCTGGTTGCAAAACTTCCGCTTTTCTGTGACTGTGTATGAGTGAGCGCCTCACACAGGAAGTCGAATTTGTGCAATTCGGTCTGGGGATCGCACATTATGAAAGTGTTTACAAAACTTTACAAAAGGCTGGAAATGTCATGATTATTTACAATCTGTTATTAACAAATGGGATGGACAAAAAAACATTTGGTGTCACCCATTACAGTTCTGTCATAATCCCAAACTCAAACTTGTCAGTTGAATTATTCAGGCTGATCGAGCTCGCCCGGGAGTTTGTGGCTCTGGTGCCTGCTGTCCAAGGAGATCTGCGAGGTGACCGTGTGGGAGCAGCCCTCGCCCTTTGCTAGCTTCTTCAGATGCGCCATGATGAACCTTCGGAACTTCCTGGTGGCGAAGCAGTACACTACGGGATCCAGAATGCAGTTGAGGCCCATGAGAAGTAATGTGATCTGATGGGCATCATTCAGCACCTGCACTGTTTCCGGATCCCAATCCACATGGCCCCATCCATCTTGGATCTGCAGTGCTGCTAGAGTCCAGAATCCTTGGACGACATGATGAGGCAGGAAGCACACGACAAATACGCCAACCACAGCCATTAGCATTTGCACAGCTCTCCGTTTGACCCCTGTGGGCCTTCTGGAAGACGAGATTGTCATGTTGGACTTCCTGGATAGAACTTTCCCAGAATGGAATTCGGATTGAGGAACATTATGTAAAACCAATGCTCGAGCGATAAGAAGGTTGCATACCACCACGAGTGCAAAAACGACAAAAAACATTCCGATAATTGCGAAATGGGTTGCAGCTGTTGCTCTTTTGGACGAATCATTGTCATTCTGGTATCCCTCGAAACAGCGAGTGACATTTCCATCCTGGTTGGTGGCCGGATTTGCAAGGAACGGTACAGCCATGGAGACGGTCATCAACCAGATGACCACGCACACGGCGATCCCACGACGCCTGTGGTCTGATGATGCCGCATCCAGAGGCCGAGTGACCGCCCAGTATCGGTTGACGCTGATGGCGCCCAGGAACAGAATTGAGCAGTAGGTGTTGATGAAGAACAACGATCCGGTCAGTCGACACAAGAAGTCTTTGTAGACCCAAGTTCCTTCGCGACTGTAATACCCAATCCAGAAGGGGAGCGCACACACGAAAAGAAGATCAGCAATGGTCAAGTTGGTCATGTAGATCCGAATCTCTCCCATCGCCTTAGCTTCTCGTAGGGAGCGCAGTACAAACAACACATAGATGTTGGCGAAGAAGCCCAGGACAAAGATGATGCCATAGGCGGCTGGGAAGAGCTGATAACGGAATGGGGAGTCCAGGAAGTTTGAATTATTGGCGGCTGTAAAGGTTGTGAGTCCTGGTGAGACTTCTGTCCACATTTCTGTCTGCATGAGACAAGACACAAATTATTATAACATGAATTTATTACAGAGGTAAAACTTGCTGCATGGTAAAACATTCCTTGGTAACTTCTTTGTATGCTTAGCGTAGACCTAGCTGTCACCATGAATGATTAATGTAGTTTTTAGAATGATAGAACCGTTTTCTTCTTACGTGAATATTGCTTTGTCATCATAAAATGTGTCTAAGGTAAGGCATAAGAAGTAAGAAAAAAAAAACATTAGACAGGAAGCGGGAGTTTTACCATGGTTTCTTGCATCGGGTGGCTTTCAGTTCAGAGACAACACACAACTGTGAAAAAAAGTGAACATTAAAGATTCTTATAAAGCAGTCATTGCATAACAAAAAAAAATCTGGGCTTGGTTAAAGATCTAAGGATGGTTCATTTGTCTTTTTACAAGCTCAAACCAAGTAACAAGAGACTCCACTAGAAACCCTCACATGTTAAATGTTCGATGTCAACTGTAGCCGTAACACAATTTCAGCACCCAAAACTCAACTATTTTAGCTTGACAAGTACAGTACAGTATCTGTAATCCCTAAAAACTGAAAACAGTTGTATAAGAACTTCCATGGCTGCTGACTTACCAGGCAGTTTCTTGGTTCTTGCTGCTTATCTGAGCGTGTGTGGGAGTCAAAGTGAAGGCGTGCATCAAGTGTCAAAAGGGAAGGAGGTGCAAATATCTTCTTGGGAAATCCCACATGGTGCAACCAGCAGGAAAAGACACGCCCACGCTTCAGCAATCTGGGATTTTTTTCTATTCATTGAGGTATGCTTTTGATTATAAAATACTTGTGAATAAGACACGTTTTATTGCAGTGAAGCAATACTTCAACTGCACATTATTGGTCCTGTATAATATAATCCAGCATGCTACAATTAAAATGTTATAAAATAGCTTGAAAAAGATTTATACACCAATAAAAGTCTGTTTTTTGAATATTTTAGTTCAGTAGAGCATATTAATAATTCATTCATTCATTTTCTACCGCTTTTTCCTCACAAGGGTCGCGGGGGTGCTGGAGCCTATCCCAGCTGTCTTCGGGCAAGAGGCGGGGTACACCCTGGACTGGTCGCCAGCCAATCACAGGGCACATATAGACAAACAACCATTCACACTCACATTCATACCTATGGACAATTTGGACTCACCAATTAACCTAGCATGTTTTTGGAATGTGGGAGGAAACCGGAGTACCTGGAGAAAACCCACGCATGCACGGGGACAACATGCAAACTCCACGCAGAGATGGCCGAGGGTGGAATTGAACCCTGGTCTCTTAGCTGTGAGGTCTGCGCCGTGCAGCCCTCATATTAATAATAAATAATTTTATTTTTTGCAACCCTTTGGCCTTCTTTGTCTCTAATACACTATACTATACTTTATGTTTAAAAAAACAACTAATTAACACACAATAATTATGACCACATTATTCTGAATCTACTATCCGATAATAACACTTCTAATTGTCTGTCATATCTAGAATCAAACTATTGTCTCCCTAGCTCCTTAGTGACACACAATCTACATGGCTTTTATATTGGCTCAATGTATAGGACCATGCTGCAGTAATGTCTTTCAACCACTAGAGGGGAGAAGAAGCCAACCAAAATGGTGTAGGGAGCACCCAGATAGATTGAGGCGATAAAAGCAACCTGAATGAGCGTTCCTAGATTAAGAGAGGCTAAGAAGCATCATGGATTTTATTGGTGCTATAATAGCAAGGACACAAGGATTCTTCCTGGTGGTGACATAAGCGCTTGACATGTATTACCCACAATCAAGTACAAAGGTCAAGTAGACCTTTCTTATCGTGTTTTTTTTTTATTGGGCACCCAACCGATGACCAACAATCTCACTTCTGACACAATTTGTGAAACTGGATATGAAGCACGTTTATTTGGTTGAAAACCTGTACATTGATGGAATTGTGTACATAACTGGTGGAATGATGCAGGCGTACAGCCAACCTACCGTCCCACTTCTGACACCATTATCACAAAACTCACAAGCCAGACTATCAGGTTGGAAAACCTGGACATTGGCAAGAGCAAGGTTTTTTGGAATGGTACCCGGGGTGTGTACACAACTGGGATACCTCCTTCTTCCGGTATGTACCAAATACAGTACAGCAGGGGTCTCAAACACGCAGCCCGCGGGCCAAATGTGGCCCACAGGACACTAGTTTGAGGCCCCCGCCTTGATATGAAAGTTTAATGTTAGTGCGGCCCGCTCAAGTTTGATATGGATGCTGTATGGTATCATGTACCCAGAAAAAATTCTTACGTTTGATTAATGTTCATGTTAAAGGTTAAATAACTGTTAATAGTTATCCTCCCTATCCGTGTGGAAGTGGTCATTTTGTCATGTCTACAGGGCTCTAATAATGCTTTGTTAATTTTAATCTGAAAAAAATAATTTGTCTACTCACCAACTATATGTGGTTTCTTAAATTTTTATTATTTGCCGTTTTATTATTATTATATTTATTTATTACTGATTGATTGATTTTCTTTATTCTTGATCTTATTTTGTGTAGAAAAATAAAAAGATATTTGAGAACAGTGGAATGTTTTATCAGAGCTTTTCTTGTAGAAAATCGGAAACAAAGCGAAGTTTATTCATTTTTCTGTTTTTAATAAATGCGTTTTTTCTTTTTTTTGGAAAACCTGATGCGGCCCAGCCTCGCCCAGACCCTAGCTCCAGTGGCCCGCAGGTAAATTGAGTTTGAGACCCCTGCAGTACAGTATCTCAAGGATCCTTACAGTTGGTCTAAACATTAACTGTGCCACTTCTGACACCATTATCCCAGACTTCCAAATCCCGGACCATTCTAGTCAACCTCGCTCTTCTTCACGGTCCATCTCATAGCAGGGTTCTTCCAGTTTGCCTGAAGGCTAACTTTCTGACCTCATTTGTTACATAACTCTGAAGAGAAGCACAAAAACCAAATCCAATCATTCAAATAAACCTCAACAGGATCTATCTCACAAAGCTCACATGTTTCAATGGTCCACTTGGCCTCAAAGTGAACAATCCATCCAATCCAGGACTAGAGAGCTCCTTCAGCGATGGACTGCTTCACCCCAAGTGTGTGAAGGAGCGAAGGTCCTTTCTTCCTGCAGCTGCTCCAAATAGACTTCTACACCACTATGTACATCTGTGCAATACTTTGTTTTTTACATTCAGTATAGTTACTCCAGACTCCATTCACTGTGCAATATTAAGGGCTCTAAATGCAATATACAAAGTTCTATGTGAAGTATTCCCATAATGCCTCATATTAACTCACTTGCAAGATCTCAGTGTATAGACTGGTTATATATCTCATCTTGTTTCATATTATCTACATACTGTATTGTATATAACTCTGGGAAAAACTGTTGATTTTTGTTAATACTTGGGTTGTTTGTATTGTTTATTTTTCTATATTGTGTATTTTGTACTGCTTAACTGATTCTGTACTCTTGCTGCTGTGCAATGCAAATTTCCCCACTGAGGGACGAATAAAGGCATATCTTAATCTTAATATTAATATCAATCTTAATACTTGGGTTGTTTATATTGTTTATTTTTCTATATTGTGTATTTTTGTACTGCTTAACTGATTCTGTACTCTTGGCTGCTGTGCAATGAAAATTTCCCCACTGAGGGACAAATAAAGGCATATCTTAATCTTAATCTTAATCCATTTTCTATACTGCTTATCCTCACAAGGGGGATGATGGAGCCTATCCCAGCTGTCTTCAGGCAAGAGGCAGGGTACACCCTGGACTGGTCGCCAGGCAATCACAGGGCACATACAGTGAAGAAAATAAGTATTTGAACACCCTGCTATTTTGCTATTTCTCCCACTTAGAAATCATGGAGGGGTCTGAAATTTTCATCGTAGGTGCATGTCCACTGTGAGAGAGATAAACTAAAAAGAAAAATCCAGAAATCACAATGCATGATTTTTTAACAATTTATTTGTGTGATACAGCTGCAAATAAGTATTTGAACACCTGTGTATCATCTAGAATTCTGACCCTGAAAGACCTGTTAGTCTGCCCATTAGAAGTCCACCTGCACTCCATGTATCATCCTGAATCAGATGCACCTGTTTGAGGTCGTTAGCTGCATAAAGACACCTGTCCACCCCATACAATCAGTAAGACTTTAACTTGTAACATGGCGAAGACCAAAGAGCTGTCCAAAGACACCAGAGACAAAATTGTACACCTCCACAAGGCTGGAAAGGGCTACGGAGCAATTACCAAGCAGCTTGGTGAAAAAAGGTCCACTGTTGGAGCTATCATTAGAAAATGGAAGAAGCTAAACATGACGGTCAATCTCAATCGGAGTGGAGCCCCATGCAAGATATCACCTCGTGGGGTCTCAATGATTCTAAGAAAGGTGAGGAATCAGCCCAGAACTACACGACAGGACTTGGTCAATGACCTGAAAAGAGCTGGGACCACCGTTTCCAAGGTTACTGTAGGTAATACACTAAGACGTCATGATGTGAAATCATGCATGGCACGAAAGGTTCCCCTGCTTAAACCAGCACATGTCAAGGCCCGTCTTAAGTTTGCATATGACCATTTGGATGATACAGAGGAGTCATGGGAGAAAGTTTTATGGTCAGATGAGACCAAAATAGAACTTTTTGGTCATAATTCCAATAAGCGTGTTTGGAGGAAGAAGAATGAAGAGTACAATCCGAAGAACACCATCCCTACTGTGAAGCATGGGGGTGGTAGCATCATGCTTTGGGGGTGTTTTTCTGCACATGGGACAGGACGAGTGCACTGCATTAAAGAGAGGATGACTGGGGCCGTGTATTGTGAGATTTTGGGGAACAACCTCATTCCCTCTGTCAGAGCATTGAAGATGGGTCGTGGCTGGGTCTTCCAACACGACAACGACCCGAAGCACACAGCCAGGAAAACCAAGGAGTGGCTCCGTAAGAAGCATATCAAGGTTCTAGCATGGCCCAGCCAGTCTCCAGACCTGAACCCAATCGAAAATCTTTGGAGGGAGCTCAAACTCCGTGTTTCTCAGCGACAGCCCAGAAACCTGACTGATCTAGAGAAGATCTGTGTGGAGGAGTGGGCCAAGATCCCTCCTGCAGTGTGTGCAAACCTGGTGAAAAACTACAGGAAACGTTTGACCTCTGTAATAGCAAACAAAGGCTACTGTACCAAATATTAACATTCATTTTCTCAGGTGTTCAAATACTTATTTGCAGCTGTATCACACAAATAAATTGTTAAAAAATCATGCATTGTGATTTCTGGATTTTTCTTTTTAGTTTATCTCTCTCACAGTGGACATGCACCTACGATGAAAATTTCAGACCCCTCCATGATTTCTAAGTGGGAGAAATAGCAAAATAGCAGGGTGTTCAAATACTTATTTTCTTCACTGTATAGACAAACAACCATTCACACTCACATTCATACCTATGGACAATTTGGAGTCGCCAACAAGGAATCGAACCCGGGCCTGCGCGCTAACCACTTTTCACCGTGCAGCCATGTCAACAATCCCACCATTGTCACTCAAATTTGTCGCTCCCATTCCCTTCTCATGATGTCAGGTGGTGGTATGGATCAGATGGACAGACAAGAGTTGGAGCAGCCAGTATGTTCAGAACTTCAACCATCTGGTTTAAATGGTTCTGTTGAACAACTTAGTGTAAGCTGATGCTTAATGCTGCCAGCATGCTATTACTTTCATTCTGTCACTTCTGGATTCATCTTTAGCATTTTGAAATGTCATCAGATTAATGCAGGCATACCGTGATGTTTTGCTCTTTCATGTAGTTTTTAAACATCAGCAAAAGGATAGCTGCCAACACCTTAACAGCATTTTTACGGGCTCGCTTCCCATCGCCTTAACAGAGCTGTATAGTCAGGAGTCAGGCATTCCTTTGGGAGACAGGAAGGGAGGGAGCCACATGTACGGAACGCTTCGTATCCCGTTAACACCTTTTCACATTGTCCCCCCGCGTCGCTACGCCTTTGCTCGGCATGTGACCACCTGAGAATGTGAGGATGAGGTGACAAGGGTGTGGGTGTTCACATGCACAATCACCTGGCATGGCGCTCCGGTGTAGACCTCTCTCAGGGAGATTTACTGCATGCCAGAGGCTGAGTTTTGAGGAATGTCCCCCCACAGTGAGAAATCGTCGACCATGGGAGTGTTGAGCTTGACAGGCGGAGACATTTGTACTACTAAATAAGATGAGACTTGACAAGAGGATGTTTTTTTTAACTGATCAAAGCATGTTCTTTTCTCTCACTCTCATGGGACTTTCTATGGAGTTCCAAATTAAACACTAAGAAACTCAATGTTTAAGACCGGGGACCTAGGTTTGCTGGTCCAAGTCCCATTTGGGATAAAAGTGTGGGAAAAAGAATTATACTACTAAATTTGGATTTTAGATTTAATACAGAACAGCTACGGGCTGCACGGTGGTCGAGTGTCTAGCGCGCAGACCAAACAGCTAGAAGACCCGGGTTCAATTCCACCCTCGGGCATGTCTGTGTGGAGTTTGCATGTTCTCCCCGTGCATGCATGGGTTTTCTCCGGGTACTCCGGTTTCCTCCCACATTCCAAAAACATGCTAGGTTAATTGGTGACTCCAAATTGTCCATAGGTATGAATGTGAGTGTGAATGGTTGTTTGTCTATATGTGCCCTGTGATTGGCTGGCGACCAGTCCAGGGTGTACCCCGCCTCTCGCCCGAAGACAGCTGGGATAGGCTCCAGCAGGACCCTTGTGAGGATAAGCAGTAGAAAATGAATCAATGAATGAACAGAACAGCTATCCTATTGTGCTTGCTTCCTCTCTGATGAGAAACCAGTTTCATCAGATGGTGCTATATTTTTTTTGTTTTTCTGTTTAATATAAAGTAGTAGTTAAACTATAAGGAAATCATTTTGAATAGAGAAATATCAATTTTGCTTATGGGGCAGATGTGACATTGCCCCATCAGTACCAGCAGTGGGCATGTTTTATTTTTATTCTTTCTAATACCTAAATTATATTCAGTACAGACTAGTGATACACTTAGGTTATTTTTGTTTTACATTTGGGGCAAATCTGACAGTGCCCCACTAGTTCCAGCAGTGGGCATGTTTTATTTTATTTTTATTCTTTCTAATATCTAAATTATATTCAATACATACTAGTGATTCAATTGGGTTTTTTTTACATTTGTGGCAAATGTGACAGTGCCCGGCCAGTTCCAGCAGTTTTTTTTTTGTTCTTTCATTTGAATATGTTTTTCAAGCTGTGGCAATTTCTCTGATGAGAAACCAGTTTCATCAGATGGTGCTATATTTTTTTGTTTTTCTGTTTAATATATGGTAGCAGTTAAACGGTAAGGAAATCATTTTGAATGGGGAAATATAAATTTTGCTTATGGGGCAGATGTGACAGTCCCCCATCAGTACCAGCAGTGGGCATGTTTTATTTTTATACCTAAATTATATTTAATACAGACTAGTGATTCACTTGGGTTTTTTTTTTACATTTGGGGCAAATCTGACAGTGCCCCACCAGTTCCAGCAGCGGGCATGTTTTAGTTTTATTCTTTCTAATACCTAGATTATATTCAATACAGACTAATGATTCACTTAGGGGTTTTTTTTTACATTTGGGGCAAATGTGACAGTGCCCCACCAGTTTCAGTAGTTTTTTTTTTTTGTTCTTTCATTTGAATATGTGTTTTGAAGCAGTGGCAATGCTTCCTCTCAAACAATGCATGCAGAGTGGTTATCCAATAATACACACAGAGCTGTAAGAGCTGCACGTCTGTGGATAAGTGCATGTTTTCCGACATGACAGGCTGCCCCACATTTGGACTCATCTGGGTTATATGTGTTTAAATACTAGCCATAACCCGCTCTGGGAGGACAGTGAATTAAGCACATTAATCCGCATCCTTGCTGTTAAAAGAACACAAAGTAGTAAAGCTTGATAAGCAGTGTTGCCCTGTCTCTCAAATTGCTCTCCACTCATTTAACATTTTCTCTTTGCTTTGTATTATGTCATCAAAATATCATCAGGTGACCTCTTGACTGGATTCTTGTACCACTGACCGCATGTAATTGTGGTGATGTGCGCAGGATTATGGAGATTAGTGCGCAGCTGCAGTCTTTGCAAGAAAAAAAATGCAAAATAGAAAAGAAAAAAAAAGCAGAAGCACATGCCCTGTGCGTGCTAGCGACAAACTCCTTTTTGGAACATGGTTGATTTTGCTGGCTGGCGAGGGATGTTTGCAATTAGGAAGGATGTCGGCTCTTCCTGAATCAGGTGGCTTCGTACAAGTACGCATATACAGGGAGAGAATGGACAGCGTTCCGTAGGAAACATGTGTTGGCACTTTACTGTACATTGCACTGTACATTGCCGTCTGCGAAGTGTATTTGCGTTTATGTCATTTGATATATTGACGCCCATTCCCAACATGATGGAAACATGTGTGAGCACAGGCCAAGTTTCCTCAGGAAAGATACAACATGACAGATGTACGCCGTCATATATAAAGAGGCATTTCCCTGTTTGTCTTTGCGTCAAAAGTGGAATCCCTTGAAAAAAAACGGTGCTGAAGTTGCGCAAGGCGTCATTCCAGCATTAACTGCAATTATTTTTTGCTTGCTCTTAAAAGTCATGTTGAACGTTTTGGGGTTTTTTGCAGGGTGTGGTGGCTAACTTCTTCTTACACTTAAAAAGCACATAGCATCAGAGTTCGAGGGTGTCACATAAAAACCTCATTGACAAGACTAACTTTGACTTTTTTGAAAAAAATATTTCAAATAAGACATGCCACCACTTTTGGGGGGCATTTTGTGGTGATTAAGCTCTTTTAACACTTGGATTACAGTTAAAAATGCAACACAGTATTCACTTTTGCTTTTTCTTTGCCTTTTTTTGCAACACATTCCAAAGTAAAGCCCAGCCTCAACAAAGGGTGTTAAGAGAAGACCTGTCATTACTTTTTAAAGCATTTTGTGTTGGTTAACTTCTTTTTACACTTGTCACCTGTTATCAAAGTTAAGCTAGTCCCTTTGATTCCCTTTGTATTGGAGCAGTTAACTGTTTTCCCCATAGTTTCACAAACGCTTATTCAGTCTGGGAGTGTTTCAAAGTGTTGACATATTAACAGTAGCAAGGGTTCACTTACCTTTACACTTGTATGACAGTTAATGTTAATTCATGAGCTAAATCATTTGATTTGACACTGGAACGGATCATTTCTTCTTATATGTATTGCCTTTTCGATTGATTTAGGCAACATACTCTCAAATTGAGACTTGTTTTGAATCTTTTGGCGCTCTCAAACTGGCACATAAAGGATATTCTTGTTTCGTTAGTTATTAAAAATAAAAACTACACAAGCAGACTTACTGTAGTGTTCCATGCTGTCCGTGCCTTTGGTTCACTTGCATTTGCACTTTTGCATTGATGACTTCTTGGAATCCTCCACCTGTCGAAGGAACAATTGTTTTCCATCAATATTTAACTGCACTAGTGAATTGTGGCAAGTGACAGGGTGAGGATACAATAAAATTGTATTCATTTGTGTGGAAAACATATGTATAAGTGCAAGTATGAAACCACAGTCACCATTTTAATCTTGCTTATCCAGGTGATTGTCATTGCAGGTCAATGCACTGGGGCTTTATTCACATTTTTATTACTTCCTTATACGGCTTGCTATTTAACATCTAGTGTGGTTGATATCATCACACAAAACACCATGCATGTGTCAAGCTGTATTTTAAAGAGTATTTCCAATAAAACATAGCAAACAGTATATACCACATGCCTTTTAGCCCAAGTTGCAAACATGTGATGCACCTTTTTAACCGTATACATCCGCACAGCCTCTTTAAACAATGCTTTTGCATCCCTTCTCCTACTCATAATAGAAGATTTAAATGAGCTTAAAAAGAGATTGTTCTTAATCTTGCACCAACAACTGCCTGACCAAATAGCGCCATTATGCAGCTGTGGTTTTATTGTGCACCATAAAGTCAGTTTTTTATCGTGCCTCGACTTGAACACAGTCCACCTTTTAGCCTGTATGAGAAGAAACATGCCACATTGGCTCTGCTCACCGGCTTGACTTGCTCCTGTGTGTGGAGGAAGGGGGTGGAGAGGCGGGACCGCACAGCCGGGGAAGGGCGTTCTCTTTGCGGTCAGAGCGGGCAGAGCCATCCCGAGGGGTGGGTCTTCCTCCGGCGACAGCGGGGAAAGAAAAAAAAGGAAAAGCCACCTTTTTCATTGTTGAGGACGCGGTGGAATGTGATGGTTTGATGCCGAACGTACTAGGGAACGGGATATCCGAGAGAAAGAGGCTGATTTCGGGAGAAGGGGGAAAAGGAGGAAACTCTCCCAGCTGCAGGGCTTCCGAGAACGGGATGAACTTGTCTTGTCCTCCCCGGCTGCAGTGAGGACAACCGGCCGCGGTAGCTACACTCAAGCCGGGGTCGTGTTTTTGTGGATATACCGCTCACTCTCACCTCCACGGAACACGTTGAAGGTATGGTGCTATTATTTTTAACCGACTTGTTTGCGCTTGTGTGGCCGAACATGGGCAAACATGAGCCGGGGAGGCACAAGTGTTCAACTGCGGCAAGTTTTTCCCTGAACCCTCCTCCTTCCTCTGCTTCCTGCTCGCATTTAGCCAAACTGCAGTCACACTCAGGTGTTCAAATATTTCTTCGACGCCTCCTCCATTTAACCAAAAATTGTAGTTTTAACACACATTCGCCGACATGTTTGTCATATTTTAGCCATTTTAAAGCAGGCGTCACGACGACAGGTCTGTGTTGAAGTTGCCGCAAACATACTAAACAATGCTCGCATAGCAAAATGAAGCCATATTTAAAATCCTATTCCTTAGACTAAATTAACTATTTCTGTTTTTTTTTAACGCAGCAAGTTAAAATTAATGTAGGTGACACGAATGTTGACTTTGTACCCGGACCAAATGTTTGTTTGGGCTTCCGTCCGGGGACAAAGACATACAGTATATAGCAACAGAAAAGATATTTAAAACGGCTCAATCTGTATAGAAAGTTCTGGTTTTATGGTAAAACCACCACACAGTAAGGGACAGAGGTGCATCAGGTCGGGCAACCAGAAAATAAAAACATTGTTTTGCTTTTGGCTCACTGACTAACAGCAAAAGTAATCTACAGGTGCATAGAGTTAAGTAAGCAGCAAATAAGAGACATTAGAAGGGCAAAATCTGTCTTTATAAAGGACAGAACTAAGTTCCAATATGAGGCGGCTGTCTGCCTCGACTGGTTGGGCTATGCTGGTAAAAACTGGTGGATGACGCAAAATAGTTTACTTGATTGATGTCCATTTTGTGGACTAGATTGTTCGATATTTCTGTTTTAAATTGACTGGAAAAATGTAACAGAAAGCCTGATATAGGACAAATGGGGCGGCCATCTGCCTTGACTGGTTTGCCAGTGCTATCATTACATCACCAGTCACTGAGTCCAAGTCACTATTTTGGTTTAGCAGTCAAGTCTATTTAAATCTGGCCACAATGTTTTGCGACTATAAATAAAGAAAACAATCAATAGTGATCAGGCTGCAGCCCCAACTGGGACCCTTGTAAATCTGCTGGCTGTTATGTATGCACACACATGCACCCGCATGCACACACGTCATGCTAAAATAGGTCCTTCATTGACCCAAGGTGGCAAAAGGCTAAACAGTACAGTGTGTGTCCTATGCTACCTTAGCATAACACCATTAGATGAGTGTATTTGTGTGTGTATGTGTGTGTCAACAGTAGAAGACGTAGTTGTCTTGGTGGAATAATAATTTGCCAGGTGGGGCTCATAAAAAACAGCAGCACAGGGAGGTGGTGGGGAACCTGCCTTGACCTGTTCCCAACATGAAGGAAAGAAAAAAAGAAATCATTGATGACTAGCTGCTAAAGCGGCAGTAGATCACACCTGCTGCGCTATGCAGCTTTGAAGCCCCCCCCTCCAACCCCTTCCACCGAAATCTGCACTTGAGTGTTGATGTATTTTCAGTTCTGCGTGTGGGAAAGGGTTTCCAGTTGCATCCCGGGATGGGTTATTACATGTGGAGTTGGCAGTTTTTGAAGTTGAAGAAGAAAAAGGGGAAATCAAATGATATGATATGATTAACTTTGTCCCCTATTGTGGCTTTATCCACATAGGGTGAATCGCTTTAGGGTTTATCGATAAACCATGATCACGTTTCAGATCACACTACACACATTATGGAGACATGTCTGTAACAGATTGATCGAAAAACATCAAGAAAAATGTCTATGCAGGTGCAAGTGTGGGACTTTGGAACAGATTGATCGTAACTTATTGACCGTTTGTTAATCAATGATTTATCATTTATCCAATTAATCTACAACTATTTTGGTTTTCAGTTTGTTTTGGATTTAAAACTGTAAATATCCTCTGATTTCAGCTCCTAAAATGTGGATATTTTTAACATTTCCTTTGCAGTATTTGGCCAAATAAGATATTCACACACATCAGCTTTGACTTTGGAAAACAGTGATCCCTCTTTTTTGATACGTTTCCGACCAAACCACAAACCATTCATGTTTGGTCTGTCTTGGGCCTAACTGATTACTCGACTAATCGAAACACCAAGCTTCAGATTAATTAATTCATTCATTTTCTACCGCTCACGAGGGTCGCGGGGGGTGCTGGAACCTATCCCAGCTGTCTTTGGGGCGAGAGGCAGGGTACACCCTGGACTGGTTGCCAGCCAATCACAGGGCACATATAGACAAACAACCATTCACACTCACATTCATACCTATGGACAATTTGGAGTGGCCAATTAACCTAGCATGTTTTTGGAATGTGGGAGGAAACTGGAGTACCCGGAGAAAACCCACGCGTGAGATGTGCGCGCTAACCACTCGACCACCGTGCCGCCGCTTCAGATTAATTGATTAAAAAAATAATAGTTGCAGTCTTAATTTGTTTCAATGATTCTAAAACTAAGGATCTCTATATTACATAGTATATGGGAATATGCCTTCCAAAGCATTTTGTCCTTAACGTATCCAAAGACACGTTTGCATTGCAGAACTTCAGATGTTTCGTTGTACTTGCACTGGCTCTCAGTCATGGCAAGTAGATGTCTGTAAATGACCGTGTTCTCTTGCGGTTTGACCAAAAAGACAAAAATATTGGACCATGTGTCTGTCCAGGAGTAATAATCATACCCCTCTACTGTTTGACAGCCTAAACGATGCTTTGCATGATTGGTTTTCCATTCACCCAGCGACCGCTCCGGTGAAGCTAGCATGCGCTGCTATCGGTGAAACCAAAAACTAATCATTATGGGTGTCCAATAAGGGTAATTTTCAACCTAAGCCCTGAACTTGAGGGATTACAAAGTGGCTAAATGACCGCCTCTGGGGATTAAATAAAAAGTATTGAGGCTTTCTCCTTAGGAGAATCAAACCGCTGGGAATGTTCAACCCCGGTTTGTCAGCGTTGGTGCTCCCAGCCAGTGCGCGCATCAAGGTTTATTCACAGAGCCCCTGCTGTGAGCATAGCACCGTCACATTAGTGTGGAATTACAGTTGACGTCAAGTGTTGCAAGTGTGTTAAAACACCCTGCAAAGCTTTAGCTGAAACTATTATGTTCAGACTACTCACGTCAAGCAATAAAACAAGCAAAAAGTGTCCGGGTAAGGGATTTGTTCTCAAATAAATGTGCAAAGGTCAGCATGTTTTTTGGAGTGCATGGGCACAACATGCGGCATAACCCAGACATTAAATGCAATGGATAGCGTAAGAAGAATTAAGGACCGGATGGTGTTGATTATTTTTAGTGGTGGACCCGCTTTTAAGGCCTGCTAACCTTTCTCACCCAGGAATAGTGCAACACTGTACAGTGAGCGGTGTTTCATGCATGACAAGAAAGAGCTTCTTCTTGAAATAGCACCTATGAATCATAGGATCTCAGAGGCTCATATTAAAGCCCACAAGCAGCCCGCGACTCTGTGTCCTTTTACGACTGTGTGTTTTGCAATAATGCCATAGTGGGCTCAGTATCCGGGATGGAGGCTGCCGTTGATAATAAACAGGATATCACACGTTTGGCCATAAGGTGATTTTGATGTGCAGATTATGAGGATTTTTTCTGAAATATACCGTATTCAATTTGTTAAATAAATTTGTTGAGGTTCCACAATTGCTTGATGCTGGAATTTAGACAGAAAGTGCTTTTAGTAAGCTCTCAGTAGCGCTTAGCTTTTTGTACTTAGCTCAACTGGGAGAACACCCTTTGGTGTGTTTGTAGCTTTAATGCTAATGAGTTGTGTTTCTCCATACCTCACCCCATCAGTGTGTTGTTGCAAGAAGTGCCACTGTGTACTTTAACCTGTTTTTATACATACACGTTGAACTGGTAGATGCCATATCACATGCAATAATGTAACAGCAGGGGCCTGAAACACGCGGCCCGCGGGCCAAATGTGGCCCGCAGGACACTAGTTTGAGGCCCCCGCCTTGATATGAAAGTTTAATGTTGGTGCTGCCCGCGCAAGTTTGATATGGATGCTGTATGGTATCATGTACCCAGAAAAAATTATTACGTTTGATTAATGTTCATGTTAAAGGCTAAATAACTGTTAATACTGTTAATTTTAATCTGAAAATCTTGTCTACCCACCAACTATATATGGTTTCTCAAGTTTTTATTATTTTCCGTGTTATTATTATTATTATTATTATTATTATTATTATTATTATTATTATTATATTTACTTATTACTGATTGATTGATTTTCTTTATTCTTGATTTGTTTATTTATTTATCATCTTATTTTGTGTAGAAAAATAAGATATTTGACAACAGCGGAATGTTTTATCAGAGCTTTTCTTGTAGAAAATCGGAACCAAAGCAAAGTTTATTCATTTTTCAGTTTTTTGGAAAACCTGATGAGGCCCAGTCTCACCCAGACCCTAGCTCCAGTGGCCCCCAGGTAAATTGAGTTTGAGACCCCTGATGTAACAGTCAGGAGTGGGTCACAAACGTTAGTAACACTGGCATATGTATGCGGGCTACTTTGTGAGCTATTTTAGTAAGCATAGTGAAGCCTGATTTTTTTTTATTACAAAACTGTCTTTTGGGAAGTTGTGGGGCTACGCATACAAGCCGCTGTTTCCTTTTTTATTATTTCACATAAAAAGCTATGTCAGTTATGCTCTTTATCTTACGAAGTAGGTGACGTCTTCACTCATTTGTTTCACGGAACAACGGCATGAACAGAGTGAGCCCATTTGTCATACATACAGTTTGTTTGTCTCAGTGGGTGGAGGCGGGGCCGTTAGTGTATACACAGTAGAAATGAAGTAGTAGATTGCAATACATTGTCATGAAAGTCATGTTAAAATCTTGTTTCGTCTCGTTCCTGTAGACCCAATCTCGTGTATCATCTCCTCCCATGAACTATGTCTCGAGACACCCCAATGACCAAAATATTTTGGGAAGGAGTATGTCATGGTTCAAGGCAAAATCCGCAGAGGAGCATTTTTTTTTAAATTTACTCGATAATATCGCCGCCTAAAATGCACAAGTTTCTGCGTTGTACCGTGGTGAAGTTCGTTTCACTTTGGATGTTGGATACCGGGCTCTGTAGCTACAGCGGTAGTTCTCCCTCACTGTGCCCGGACTACTGTGTCACGGTGTGGTGAGCTCGCACAGGAAGTGCGACGGACGTCAATAAGTTGGAATTGTGTTGAAGAGACGAATTTGTAAAAAAAATAGCTATACATTCTAAATCACACCACAAATTGATCTATAACCATGTCAAATGATTAGTCCTACCCTAATAGTATTTTGCACACCTTTTTTTTTTACCAATTTTATCTGTCATTGGATGAAGGACCTGACTCACAGAGATTTGTGACAAAAAATGCTGTGTAATAAAAAAAAGTACATTCAATAATGAATGAAATGATTCGAAAGTCAACGTCAAAATGTACATCTCATTCACGGCTACCTTTGGCAAAAACATAATGAATGGACAATTTCAGTGTGTGTATGTTCTTCTTCGGTGACCCCTCTCTTCCTTCTCAAAAACGACTGCCTGCTCTGCGAGCTTTCTTTTATCAGCAATGGACCAATGACTCTCTGATTTCATCTGGGAGTTCAAACTACTTGAACTTTGTATGAGCAACCACGAGCCAGAGCTGTCATCAGGCACTAGAAGTTAAGCATGTCAGTCACTCAGCAAGCGGTCGTCTCCCAAGTACATTTCAGACTCTCATTAAAGGCTCAGTCGCACACACGCACAAAACTAATTTCACCAAAATATGTGCTCTCACCGTTAAAGAATTCCATGTTGAGGCTAGAATGGCCTTGTGTTTATACAACATCTCCTGCGTGTGTGATGGTGAATGAATCCCCCTCTCGTTAGTTAGTTAGTCCGCCAAAGTGTGCCAAACAACCTCAGCTCATTACGGGCGGTGCTGGTGGGCCCTCCAACTCCTGCTTGTCCTACAATGGACCGAACTTACTAGATCTGCTGTGATGACGACAACCGGTACATGTGATGCATAAGTCAGTCAGTAATCTGGAATGTCTGAATCCAGTGATTACAAAGTAATGTACAAACAAAGTGACCCAGGTTACCCAAACCTCGGATTTAGAATGACCTGATGTATCCTCCATTTATCCTATGACTGCATGGACAGTGACTGCAAAGCCGGTCAGTGGCTGTGTGACGGAAAGCAAGACTTAAGCTGAAACACAAGCCACAATGCAGTGGAAGAATGCATGACTCAGGTCATTCTAAAATCGCGACTGTCAGCTCATTATTTGGGGGCTGGGGAGAGGGGTCATCCCCCCAAATAATGGAAGCCCCAATAAAACAGGGTGTGTTCGACTCCCCTACTCAATATTTCAGTGATTACACAGACATACCGAACTCAACAGCTTTATTTTACTACGACAGAAGTTTTCTGATCACCTATAAATAAATATAAATCACAAAAAAATGAATCAAACCAGTTTCCTTTATTTTCCATACACCACAGTACAAACAGTTCTTAATTTGAATTTGTCATGTTTGAGATGGTACAGCATCAGTCACAAATATTTCCTTATTTGAAAAAAAAAAACACGTTTTTGATTGAACTTGCTTGTCACCAAAGCTTGTTGTTGGCTAATTACTGCTCTGCGCTTCAGAACCTTCCCGCAAATATGCTGACTATTCTGAGTCATCAAGTTTAAGGAAAATCATTTGAAGCCTTCATTTGAAACTCGATGCCGCGACAGCCTTGTTTTTGACTGGCCGACACGTTCGCTCACCTGTGAACTTTGTAATTCTTTAGATGACTTTCCTTTTGTTTTTGTTTTGAGAAATGTATTAACCTTTAGCCTGAAGCAAAGTGCAAAGCAGACACATTGTCTTTTGCCATTTGTCAGACTCCAGTGGAACAGTATCCACTGCAAATTACGGATTAACTACATTTTTAAAATATTTACGTTAATTAAAAACATTTGCGTTTACAAACAGATTGGCCCCCATTTGGTTGCTCGGTAAGGCTACCGCAGATCAAATTCAAATTTAGTTTTTTCCGGATGTGACCTGTATCTGATGCAACTGCAGTCTGAACGTTCAGGTTACGTATATCCGATGTACAAGTAATCAAAAAGCGTGTTTTACCGTGTTTGGGGAAAGGTATGTCAAACATTTTTTGATAATTTGATAATGACTTAAAAAAAAAGCGAAGTAGTTTACGTTAACCTGCCACCAATTCTTGCACCAGCATCCACCCACACACTCATCGGAACCAAGGTCTCAAAATGCCGTAGCCAAAAGTATTAGGTATCAAGTTACACAAACAAAAAATGTCACAATTGCGCCAGGATTGAGCCCACAAATTGGATCAATGTTTATTTTTGTGAACACACTGTACTCGTGTACTCCGTGTGACATTGTGTTTTGTAGCATACATATGTCTTCCCGGATGTATTGCGTTCACATTACACAGAAATACAAGTCACATTATTTGTACTATTTTGTACTGTGAACGACTACATGTAAAAATTTGTATTTGGAGCAAAACATCTGAATTCATTTTAGATGAACAGCTATGTTAGCATACAAGGTAGCTTCTCGACAAATTTCACATCATTTTTTACACAAGTTGGCATGAAACGGATGTATTCTGTGCTTTGATATCCTTGTTTTCCGAGAGCTTGTCACGGTGACCCACGCTAGGTTTTCAAACTGCTTCCTAATGTTATATTTCAGGTAATTTATGAGCACCGGTAGCACCCGTGTTGTCCCAGCAAAAACCCATGCAGCTATCCTGCTGTGGACCATGTGAAGTTTCACAAACGTATAGCGTGCAACCCAACAGCATCATCTGGTTTTCATTTAGCGTTCCTAACCGTCCATCATGTTGCTATCACACAAGAACAGAGACACACTCAAGTATCAAGTCCAAAGATGCCAAGCTAAATGTTATATATTATTTATGGTTGTGTTGGCTGATCATTAGCATACGTTTGCCATTTTCATTGAGGTGTCTTTATTTTAGTTGTCCAGGCTGCGTAAAGCTTCTGTTGTGTCTTTTGGAGGGTCTTGATTAGTCTCCACGCATGAGTCACGTTGGGAAGTCTAGACTCTTCATGGATCAGCAAACATCCAGAGTGCAAACAAGGCAAGAAAGGGAATCTTGCAAGAACGAATTGTGAGTCCTTAGGTGACTGTCCTGATGATATCCTGATAGCTGCAAGTGATAAGACTGTTGAGTCAATACTAAGTGTAAGACGTTTGCAAGCAAGTGAAACATGGTATGTTATTGTATTGAGGATTTCGGTTGCTTCAGGGCCCTTTTGGTTTCCTTTTAACAGGAAAAAGTACCTTGATGTCCAGTGTCTTACCCAATACTTTGTTTGTGGTAGCGGGGAAGCATGTAGGAGGCACAGCAAGGATGTTTTAGCAGTGGGCACTATGATAAAGACATTTCTTCTAAATTCCTCTATCTAACTTTAGGTGTGCGATTTGGCCTTTTTCCTGTCAACCCAACTACCTCCTCCCTCCTCCTTCGTCTACTTGGCCCTGGAGTATTTTTGGAAGTTAATGAAAAGAAATCCGAACTGCCTACCCCCAGAAAAGGCACGTCTGGGTCAGCTGGGTGGAAACTTGCGTTACTAATGTTCTTAACATTGTCTGTGTGATCCCTGATTGTAAATGTGCGTGCGTTCGGTGAAGTGTACAGTGTAGGAATGTTGTGGGTTAGAGAAGGCGGGGAAAAGAGTGTGGGCTGCTGTGGACCTATCTTCACTAAAAGAGACAGGGGCGGGAGGGTTGGGGGATTCAGGAGAATATTTGGCATATTTGAGGAGCCATTCCAGTCTGGTTCAAGATGCATTCTTGTTGGAGATTTGTCCGAAGGTGAATGCTTTATTTTGTGGTCTTGTGATGGTGCAGACGCCAGAAATGTTGCTTCCAGCAGGGGTTGCCCTCCACCGAGCTGGGCCGAATCAGACCACAGAAAACATTAATAAACACGCACTGTTTTTGTAAAGAACTACGTGTCACTTCAACCATACACTTCAACCTTGCTGATTGTCATTAATCCATTCCAAAATGTCGAACTCTAACCAAATAAATTTTTCTGTCAATTACTCCAAATCCAAAATTGTTATTATTAAAACATGTTAATAGTTTTACATGCAGAAAAACCATTCAAAATGCATCAATACATATAAATGGCAAATGCAATGGATAAATGAACAGTTGTACCTTCACTGAAGATGTTATTGCTGACAAAGACAAGATGTGGCAACAAGATCAACACGGACATCACTTTCACATCATGCTATTTCTCAAATGCAAATGCCAGAATTTTGATAAAGAAGGTGAGAAACAATATTGAATTTGAGAAATAACTCATGGCAAAACAGGAAGGTGGCGTCCATGTTGAGCTTGCTGCTCTATTGTGTCTTTGCCACCATCAAGTCTTCAATAAAGGTAAAATTAACCTGACATTTTAGTTATCCTTTTAAATTTGTCATTTATATGCATTTTGAATTGTTTTATGCATGTAAAACTATAAAAATAATTCAGCAAATAACTAAGAGCTCTGTCGCTTTGTGTTGTATGCGGGGAGAAGAACGTTGTTCCATCATTTTGGATTAAAGCTAAAAGGAAGTAAACTGAATTTTCAACAATGACATCAAAGACGTTGTTTGCATTCTCATCCAATTAATTGCGTAAGACTAGATTTCTGTAAAAACATGCTGTGCTGGTCGCTCACGCACATCATACTGCACCATTATCATCTCTCTCGAAAACAAACTTCAATTCTACACCTACAGTGACTCAGTATTCATGTTGTGGTTTGTTATGTTTATATTTGATGTTTTTGTTTCATGTCAGTACATACCTTTTTTCCCCTTCCACCGGTCCATAAATTAGCCGGGTTGAGGGCAACTGTCATAGACAGTTGTTTAATAGAAGACAAAAAATGAAAATAAACCCCTTGTACCACCTACACTGGCCCATCATGTTATGAACCTCTGCACCATCCATAAAAGGCAAAAATTTCGACCCGCAGTCCTTGGTTTTGTATGACTTGGACAGCGTCTTTTACTATTTGATTGTTTTTTTTATCGAGTGCTGTAACATGTCTCTTTCAACATCTCTTCCACGGCTATAGTTAGCGCTTCACTCCTCCAGGATTTATGAGGCTTCGGTCTGTTATTTGCAGTCAGATGGGCACTGACTGACGCGACAGCGGTTGGCAGGAGTTTGTTGTGGAAGTCAGATCCGGTTCAGGGCTCAGTGGAGGTGGGGTTCATCCAGAGGTTATGAATCAGTGCTTGGAGAAGAACACTTGGTTCTTAAGACATCTGAAGCTTGTTAATATTTTAGATTGTAAAAACGGAGAGCACTGAATTTCATTCACACACGTGTTTGCCAGTGAAAAATGATCCAAACTTTTTTGACACGTGATATCAAAGTACATGGTGGTGCTATGGTTTTGTCTGTCTTCAGTTGATATCAAAGAAACTTATAAAAGTGACTCCAAAGAGCTGTTTGTAGTATCCCAGCTTTTGTTGTTGTTTTCGATAGTTTGTATTCAGCGTCTTGGACTATAACACGAAATATTTTCAAAGGCGCACATTTCCCCCATTCTGCTGTCCGGAAAAATCTCCAGCCACATGAAAGGGTTTAAAAAAATTTTTTTAAGTTAAAACAATCAACTGCAACTTGACTTTCTTTTGCATTATGATGATTCAGTTCATTGGCGGCACGGCGGTCGAGTGGTTAGCGCTGAGACCTCACAGCTAGGAGACCAGGGTTCAATTCCACCCTCTGTGTGGAGTTTGGATGTTTTCCCCGTGCATGCGTGGGTTTTCTCCGGGTACTCCGGTTTCCTCCCACATTCCAAAAACATGCTAGGTTAATTGGCCACTCCAAATTGTCCATAGGTATGAATGTGAGTGTGAATGGTTGTTTGTCTATATGTGCCCTGTGATTGGCTGGCCACCAGTCCAGGGTGTACCCCGCATCTCGCCCGAAGACAGCTGGGATAGGCTCCAGCACTCCCCGCGACCCTTATGAGGAAAAGCGGAAGAAAATGAATGAATGAATGATTCAGTTCATCAATATAGCGACATGTTTAATGTTCAATTTTTAAATCAGAGCTCACTTAGTTATAACTTTTTGACTTTATAAGGAGCACACTTTCAACGTGAAATGAGGTTTAACATGAGGTATTGCACATTTCTTAAAGGAAAACTGCATTTTTGTAAATTTTGCCCATCATTCACAAAAACCATGAACACATTTATTTCCTTTTTCTGTGCATTCTAAAAAGAGAAAAAAAGTTGGTATGAGCTAGCTAACAATGTACGTCATTGGGACCTACCTATTTTGGCACTAAAGCCCCAACAAAAAAACAACAGAAAATGCCAACAGAGTTCCATTTACATGACTGACTTGCATACTAACCAAGTTACAGTGATATTATCATTGTAGCACTTAGTCCGCCAGATAAATATAGTTTTTCGTGTTAACACTGCTAGTCACTCACAGATGGAACAGACTGAAGAGTGGATACCTAGCTCTCAAATTCTTGCTGTCAGGATTTTTTTACCCGAGGACTGAAGCACAAGCTTTGTGCTGGAAGACATCCCAATTAGAGACATTGGAAGTGTCGTTGTCTCTATGCCGTTGCTGTTGACGGAAGTAGCGTAATCTCCTGGCCTGAATCAATGGGCCCAGGAATGTTGTTGACAAACGTAGCATAAGCTCCTGGGCTAAATCAATGTTTCAGTAATGTTTGAAATCATCAAAATTTCGGAAGATGGTGTAAGTCTAACATGTCATCATCAGTGTACTTATTAATGCATGATCATAGCATGTAGTATATCAAATGATACAATGTTGTATTGAGGTTTTTTAAAAATAGGTAGGTCCCAATGATGTGCATTGTCAGCTTGCTCATATTATGTAGTTTTCTCTCATTATAATGCACGGAAAGGAAAATAAATATGTGTGCATGTTTCATATTATGAACTTTCACTTGTTTAAAGATCCCATCTTTAGAGGGGAACTGCACTTTTTGTGGAAATTTTTCACAATCCTTATATGAAACACAAGCATATTTCTGTCCCCTTTTGTGCATTCTCATACGAGAAAACTAGTTAATATAGCCTGCTACCAACAGACATCACAGGAAATACCTAGTTTGTATTTTGTATGTTCCATTTATATAACTGACCTGTATATTAACCAAGCTACAGTGATATTATTGTTGTAACAGCTAACATGAAAAACAATTTTTATCTTGCAAACTAATTGCTAGTCTTGGCGTCATTCAGACGGAAGAGTAGCTCCCGATTTTGCTACAAAGGCTCAACAAGATGCTCGTTTGCCATCAGCATTTTTTTTACCCGAGGACTGGAGCACACGTCTTGTGCTGCAACACACAGCCATATAATGCACAGAAAAGGGAAGGAAATACAGTATGTGTTCATGTTTCACATAAGGAGGTTCCCACAGCTGACTTCATGCTGTGCTTTAGTCTGAACTAGTTTGTGCCTCTGCTGGTTGCAGCCAAGCGCTGCCCACTATTTTGCCCCATCACCTCTTTCAGGTCGTGACTTAATCAAAAGACCATTCCACATAATCAAGAAGTTCATAATGAGTAATTTATGGTAATTATTTTGACATTGCCACATGGCCCCACTTTTGGAGGTACGTAACATGGCATGGAAGGAGGAATTCGGTCAGTCAGTCAAGGGGAGCTTCACCTATTCCATACATAACAATTAATTGATTGTCAAATTTTTCAATTTTCTATTCCAGAAAATGTAATCCATCCTGAGGATGGAAGTGTGGTGTTTTCATTGCTATCCTGGGCTGGAAAATAGCACATTTGTGAGCTGGATATAGTGGTTAACTTTTCATACAATTTCCAACAAATTTCAGTTAAAAACATGTTGAGTTAATATGTGACTTGGAAAAGTCTAAATGGTCTCTGCTTTATTAAAATATACATCAATCCACCCTATTATTTTCATTACATTTGGCTCAAGGATGACTCTCAGAACAGGGACCCTTATATGATCTTCACAAATCTAGGATACAAGAGGGAGAAACACAAAAGACACACTCCTGCTTGACCTGTTCCAAGCCTACACAGGGCGGCTCTCAAAATAAAATTCCTCTCACAGATTATTTTACTTGTGATCAGCAAATATACATGTTCTCCGGGTGAGGAATGTTGGGACACCATGCTAACCTGGCTATGACTCACTTCCATGTTTCTTTAGTCCTGTAGCTGCTTTGTTCTTACTGTTCTGTTAATTCCTGCGAGAATTCTTATTTGGTCTTTAAACTTTAAACAACAAGTATGTTGCATCAAAAAAAAAAAAGACAGATGAGTATGTAAGTGTCTTTGAGGACTGTTTCCTCCAGCTAACAGTTTGTTTTGGACACTGGTGGAAATACTGACAAGACAGAGCCAAAACCACAACACAGAGGGTTCATCAATGGCTCAGAAGACAACAGCCTGAAGCATGAAGCATTGCAACAGTCTTCAAAACCGACAACGAGATAAAATGACTCATAACAGTCCACTTTCTGTATTTCTCCATGGGGTCATATATTAACACGGCTGGATTTAGGAGTGGTTATCACTGGGCTGCAGATGCTTGCAGACCATGACTTTTAGGCTATTTTCAGCACATTCCCCTCTCCTAGTTAGCCTCCTTTCTTCTTGTTATTTTTAATCATTACTTTATTGTGTTTTTCCCCATCTGAGGGCTAGTTTTCCCTTGAACATGCCATCACTGCTTTTTGAAGCGCATTCTTACAAAATAACCAGGCTAAATGAGGCTGAACATCATACTCGGCTATGGCAACATTGAATAAAGGTTTCGCTTTTTTTGTATTTGTGATTATTTGTGTGTGGTTAGCCACCAAGATGGGGCCGTTCCGTATATATATGTTCAAACATTTACTGTATCTGAACTGCAAAGATGACTGGGTGTTAATGTGAAAAGCCGTTGTATACAGTGTTGTCTCGTTTATCGCAGGGCACAGGTTCCCAAAATGGCGTGAAATCTGCAAAGTAGGCTGGTTTGTTTACAATTATTATATATCTTTTAAGGCTTTAGAACCCCTGACAATACACACATTATACACATTTCTGCATAAAAAAATTCTCACATTTCTCTCTTGTTTAAACACTATTTAAACACACATGATTATTGACAACAACAGTACGGCAGGAGGAGATTGATTGGCAATGGCTTTCAGCTAATCAGGATGCAGAACACAATGGGCGGGTTCTCCCTTGGCCAATAAGAACTGTGTGGCTCTATATTTAGCTAGCTATCTACTTGGGGTTCCTATGCTCGTACAGGCACTAAACAGCTGCACGCATCTTCAACACCCTCTACTGGTAGCAGTAGTAAATACAACAACAGACGCATACAACATAGAACAAGTAGATGGCTCTAATACACCACAAGGACGCAGAACACTGTGTTTTCATACATTCCATTTTAACAGAATTTACTTTACTTAAAGTAACTATGTTACTGAAAGTTACTTGGCGAAGAAACTGCAACTCAAAACACATATATACAAGAATGGCAGTTTGGAGGCAGGAAATTTTTGTCCTCAATGTCATCGTTTTTAGAAACATAATGTTACTGTTCCTCTAATAGCAAAGTCTCCTTTTTTACCTTTCTTAAGTCTTCATTTACAGAACTTGGCATGTGTATATACTATGTTTTCAGTTTGGTAGAGGTGGTCGATCATCCCTCGTTCATGGCGGTTAATTGGTTCCAAACCTGATTGTGATAAATTGTAATAAATATGATAAAAGTAAAATAGGATTCCTTATTCATAAATAAAATATTCTTGTAGTTAAGAGCATCAAAAACCTGTTCATGACCTTCTAGATATAGTTTTTAACATTAAATCCTTCTTGACATTGAAATAATCCCCCTATAGTCAGTCACCTTTAATGTCATATCAACCAAAATAGTAGACCTAAAACATAATATAGACTCACACACTTTTCAGTGTTGCCAGGTCCGCTTATTATAAGCAACTTTGGGCTTGTTTTTGTGTAAATCTGCCCGCAAATTCCCAGGTTCCCTGATGTTTTCAAATACTTAGTTGCTTGAAAACACTAACACACAACCCCAAACCATGGTTTGTTTGATTTGATAAGGTTTACTGCAAAATCAGAGCAGAAATACCGCATAGATGAGCCGCACGTGGAAATCATTCAAATATGTATTTTGGAAAATGCTATTACTAAGAGTCTATCATAACTGGACAAATGTTTAGCATTCGCTAACCAGTTGTCATGGAGTGGAGCCGAGTAAACACGCTACAGTATACAGTGAGCAACAAGAAGCACAATTTGTACTAAAATCAAATGTAAAACATTGTTGGAACTGGACAATGTGAAATGTAGGCACTGACGAACTGAGGCTTGTTAGCTAGCAGCCTAAAAATCTGTAAAATCTGTCTGAAATTTGGCTGCAGATCTCAAACAGTGCAGCAAAACAATAAAGAACATACGGTACAGTATACAAGAATGTATTCATGCAAATTGACATGTTACAAGTATTATTTTCATTATGTCTGATGTTGGGTTGTGCTGCTTTTCCATCATCTTCAACCTGAATTTTCTTTCAAGAACTGTGTACTACCTCATAGACTGCTGTTTCCTGAACAAAAGCACCCAACTATTGACTTCATGTACTCATTAGTCAACATATTTTTTTTGCGATTTAGTGTCCCCATCATCAGATAATAGCAGTCTTACTGGTGTAGCCGGGATTGTGCATACATGTGGACAAATCAGTCGATCCCGGGAGAGCTACACTGAAATCCTATAACACTCCCAGGTCCCTGACTGGCTCATTTTGTGCACTGTGGAGCATTCTGGAATACCAGGCATATTTTATGATCCTACCTCAGTCCGGGTCCTCCCTTTCACAGAGCGTTGGGGTTTATTTGTGGAGCACCGTTAGATTTTGTATGCATCAGTATGTCAGTGTAAGGAAGCATAGCTTAGTTTGTCAGTTTATTCTCTTCCTGCAGCCTTGACAGGCGGTTATATACAACATGTTGTGTTTTGACTGCCTGGTCAAACACAAATACGAGTTAAAGCCTTCTGGTTCTTGTTTTCCACCTCAACTTTTTTTTTTTTTTACTGCATTCTGTGCCTCAACAAGTGACAATGTAGGCAGTCATGTTAACAACCTAAGATTTATAGTGAATGTTATCCTGTACTTATGGGGGGGTATTTTCTCATTTGTCCTGTAGGCCTAATTAAAGGGTATAAATTAGCTCAAGCTGAATGTGTTCCACATGTACGACAATTAAGATAACATGACTCATTTTTCGTTCATTAAACAGGCAGTTGCCTTCACCAGTATACTATATCAGAAAAAACTGCAGCCTCGGCTGTTAAATTTGATTTTTTTGTGACCATTTAATGTAGCTAACTGCAAGTCATTTGTGAAAACACAAAACATCTGCTATAGTGTCAAAATAGGGCTGAAATGCGTCTTTCACGAGTCATCAGTGACTCGTATTCAATTCAAAGAATTATGCTACAACATAAAAAATGCTGCAGTTTTCCTATTTGCATTTCACAAATATTAAGTCAAGTTGCATCCAGCTGTTGGCATACTGCCATGATTGTACAGACAATCTTTGGACGAATCCTTTATGTTCAACAATTCCAGATACTAGTTATAAAAGTCACAACACCGAGTATTGAGTTAAGCTGTTTCCCCTGCTAATGTACGATAGTATAAAACATTTGTCAGCCATGTTGTTATCGCATCAAAAACATTGGCATTTTACTCTTTGCGTGTTTGTATTGAGCGCTAATTTTTGTCCAGAGCACCGTTCAATATAGTTCTGCTCCGCATTTGGGACAATTCAAAACATTTGTCAAATATTCTGCTGTAGCGAGCAAAGTGTTATTTTACATATTACAGGTCATCTTTTTTTTTAAAACAGCCACAGCACAAGTTTAGACGACTAATATATTACAGAAAAACATCTGCAGCATAGCCGGTGCTAATAATTTTCTTGTAATCATTCACTGTAGCCCTGCTTCTCATTTTGGGACAATTCAAGACATTTGTTAGATATTTGCGGTAGTGGTAGGCAGTTTACTGAAAAAACTGTGATCAAATTTTGGACGGTTATTGTGCCAAAATTTAGCATTTATAGTATTTTGGGTTTTACTGTATTATACTGTTTGATTACATAACATTTTTTATATGAAATGCCCATACACTTTCAAGTACTCTTATTGTGCAATTTGTATCCTTTATAAACATGCAGAGTACAACTCTGCATGTTTATAGCGGAACTAGGGCAGGGACCAAAACTCACGATATATTTAGGTAGAATATTGATATTTTTTCCATAAACAAAAGTCAAACCAAATACACGTGCAAAGTTTTATACAGCAACCTCTATACCGTCTTTTTCACTGTTCATTCCTGCTATGCAGCCTCTCCATATCCTTATCTCCATGGAGATATCCAATCGTACAGTGTAGCGAAGGGGTGGCCAGCTCTAAGCGGAACCTTGGTTGGCGTGTGCGCTGGTTAACATAGTTTTTTTCTTTACGTCAAAAAACAGCTGAACTTTTCCCTCGGTTCGTGTACAATTCCCAGCCAAGTGGTTAGCACGTTGGCCACAGGATAATCAGCATCAATCAAGACCTGGGTTCAAACCTCTGCTTGGGCATCAATGTATGGAGTTTGCATGTTCTCCCCATGCATGGGATTTTTGCGGGGCCTCCGGTTTCCTCCCACATTCCAAAAACATGCTAGGTTAATTGACGACTCCAAATTGTCCACAGCTATGAATGTGAATGTGAATTGTTGTTTGTCTATATGTATGTGCCCTGTGATTGGTTGGTGACCAGTCCAGGGTGTACCCCTCTCGCCCGCGATCCTGATGAGGATAAGTGGTATAGAACATGAAAAGTGAATGGACCAAAGAAAGACCAAAGTTTGCATTGTGTTAGCATGATCTCAACAACCGTAAGTCATTGTGGCTAGTCTATAACGTCATCATGACTCTGTAGTTCTTTGCCAACTAGCAAGTCCCTGCTGCAAAATAAACCACAAGGGAGCCAAAGAAAGTGCCAACAGAAGGTGAAAAATACATTAAATTGAAGAAATAACTCAACGAAAAATACAAAGGTGGTGTTTATGTGGATCGCTGCTTGTCCCTTTTATCCACCCTGCTCTCAAGTTCCACGCAGGACTCCCTTCCTCCTCATTTGAGGTGTGTATCGCGCTGAAGAATGCTGCTAAATTAGCGCTTTATCTCTTGTGGCGAGCGAGCCGCATCTGCACTCCCAGCAGCCATGCCAAGCATTTGAGACACAATTGACCTTAAAAGGAAACAATAGCAACCTATCAATTCTGCTCTGCCACTCAAAGAATGGCTCGCGCTCCCACATGGGCAGGGTCCAGCTCGGCTACAACAACACAAGGAAGTGCTTCGCAGCTGAACTTTGATACTGCATAGAACAGCAGTGCACCCAAAGAGACTTAAACCTGAAATATGAATAAATTGCTCTCATTTTCTCTCATTGACATTTCCATAAAGTTGTGAAGATGCTTTTTTTAACTTACTATATCAGCATCCAAGTGGTTGCACAATGTAAAACCTTCCTGCTATGTTTACCGAGCGTCTGGTTGGAAAAAGACAGCTCGATTTATAATGCTGAGGAATCCAGTCTGATGACGATAACAGTTTGGGTGGCACCATAGATGTTGATAAAAAATGTTTTATGGTTTGGTTTCATGTGTCCTGTAACTGACAAAAGCTGACGTTAGTGTTTCTTTTTTTTGTAAAAACAAAAACAAAAAACACATACTATATATTTAGTAAAGATATGGTGCTTACTAGTTTTCTAACTTTTTAATGCTACTATTTTGGTACAGTCGTCCCTTGTTTGTTGCGGTTATTTGGTTGTATAATTTAATTTCCGGGCGGCACGGTGATCTAGTGGTTGGCGCGCAGATCTCACAGCTAGGACACCAGGGTTCAATTCCACTCTCGGCCATCTCTGTGTGGAGTTTGCATGTTCTCCTGTTTCCTCCCACATTCCAAAAACATGCTAGGTTAATTGGCGACTTCAAATTGTCCATAGGTATGAATGTGAGTGTGAATGGTTGTTTGTCTATATGTGTGCCCTGTGATTGGCTGGCGACCAGTCCAGGGTGTACCCCGCCTCACCCCCGAAGACAGCTGGGATAGGCTCCAGCACCCTCGTGAGTAAAAAGCGGTAGAAAATGAATGAATTTAATTTCCACAAAGTACTATACAATATTAATAAACATAGAATATTTGTTTGACTTTCTAAATAGGATTTTTAACATTATTAAAGACCTGTAGACCTCTGTAGTCACCTTTTTAGACTTGTATTGATCTTTGTTTACACCACATTGCGTAACACTAACGAGTTGGCTCCAGGATCTCACTCGTACATTTCAAGGTTGGCAGGTATGCTGTTGTGGCAGTCCGACTACAAGATGCTAACGCTGAGGTCGTCTCATGTCTCATCTGTCATTGGGTGAAAGCTAAAGGGAAGTAAATGTTGTATCTCTTGTAATGGCTCTGTGTGAAAGATGCAACAGCCCCTCTGCCTGAAGGAGTGCACTCCATTTGCGTGTCATTTTTAATGATAGATGGCAAAAACCACCATGGTAAATCATTATGGTTTATATTGCAGATTTGACCATGAGCCTTCCTCACGTTTTGCCAGATTAGCACATTAAGGGGATTTCTATGTAATAAAGGGATATTCCTTGTCATGTATTACTGCTGGGTAAATACAGTGAAGAAAATAAGTATTTGAACACCCTGCTATTTTGCTATTTCTCCCACTTAGAAATCATGGAGGGGTCTGAAATTTTCATCGTAGGTGCATGTCCACTGTGAGAGAGATAAACTAAAAAGAAAAATCCAGAAATCACAATGCATGATTTTTTAACAATTTATTTGTGTGATACAGCTGCAAATAAGTATTTGAACACCTGTGTATCATCTAGAATTCTGACCCTGAAAGACCTGTTAGTCTGCCCATTAGAAGTCCACCTGCACTCCATGTATCATCCTGAATCAGATGCACCTGTTTGAGGTCGTTAGCTGCATAAAGACACCTGTCCACCCCATACAATCAGTAAGACTTTAACTTGTAACATGGCGAAGACCAAAGAGCTGTCCAAAGACACCAGAGACAAAATTGTACACCTCCACAAGGCTGGAAAGGGCTACGGAGCAATTACCAAGCAGCTTGGTGAAAAAAGGTCCACTGTTGGAGCTATCATTAGAAAATGGAAGAAGCTAAACATGACGGTCAATCTCAATCGGAGTGGAGCCCCATGCAAGATATCACCTCGTGGGGTCTCAATGATTCTAAGAAAGGTGAGGAATCAGCCCAGAACTACACGACAGGACTTGGTCAATGACCTGAAAAGAGCTGGGACCACCGTTTCCAAGGTTACTGTAGGTAATACACTAAGACGTCATGATGTGAAATCATGCATGGCACGAAAGGTTCCCCTGCTTAAACCAGCACATGTCAAGGCCCGTCTTAAGTTTGCATATGACCATTTGGATGATACAGAGGAGTCATGGGAGAAAGTTTTATGGTCAGATGAGACCAAAATAGAACTTTTTGGTCATAATTCCAATAAGCGTGTTTGGAGGAAGAAGAATGAAGAGTACAATCCGAAGAACACCATCCCTACTGTGAAGCATGGGGGTGGTAGCATCATGCTTTGGGGGTGTTTTTCTGCACATGGGACAGGACGAGTGCACTGCATTAAAGACCTCTCTTTACTGGGGCCGTGTATTGTGAGATTTTGGGGAACAACCTCCTTCCCTCTGTCAGAGCATTGAAGATGGGTCGTGGCTGGGTCTTCCAACACGACAACGACCCGAAGCACACAGCCAGGAAAACCAAGGAGTGGCTCCGTAAGAAGCATATCAAGGTTCTAGCATGGCCCAGCCAGTCTCCAGACCTGAACCCAATCGAAAATCTTTGGAGGGAGCTCAAACTCCGTGTTTCTCAGCGACAGCCCAGAAACCTGACTGATCTAGAGAAGATCTGTGTGGAGGAGTGGGCCAAGATCCCTCCTGCAGTGTGTGCAAACCTGGTGAAAAACTACAGGAAACGTTTGACCTCTGTAATAGCAAACAAAGGCTACTGTACCAAATATTAACATTCATTTTCTCAGGTGTTCAAATACTTATTAGCAGCTGTATCACACAAATAAATTGTTAAAAAATCATGCATTGTGATTTCTGGATTTTTCTTTTTAGTTTATCTCTCTCACAGTGGACATGCACCTACGATGAAAATTTCAGACCCCTCCATGATTTCTAAGTGGGAGAAATAGCAAAATAGCAGGGTGTTCAAATACTTATTTTCTTCACTGTATATAATTGTTTCCATCGAGGCGTGTTATGAGTGTGTGAAACCCTTGCCTGGTATTTGTGAAACTGGGAGAGCTTGAGGACTATAAGTCATTAGATATTAGGACAGGTTCTGCAGGTTCACAGTCAAGTTTGAGGAGGTGAATGGTTTTCTCCCTGACAGCTTGTAGTCACTCCACCTCACCACTGCCCCGGAATGCAAATAGCAACAGAAGAAGAAGGAGGAATGCAGTTGAGCACATTTCCTCCTTCTGTCTGCTACTTTCTAGACCTTCCTGTCTCTTGCCGTCCCCCCCCCCACTCCATTTCTGCGCTTGCTTTTTCTCACCCTCTGTCCTACCCTCGTCGTCCTCTCTCGCAAGGCATCCTGTCCGCAGTGTTTGACTTGAGCATTCCTTTCCTCTCGGAGCAGACAAAACAACCCCAGACTCTCCGAGCTGAAACCCCCAGTGCGTGAACACACGCACATACACACTCTCTTTCCCTGCTGTTAATCACTCAGGAAATGGGTTCCCATACAAACAGGGCCCGCCTGGCCAGTGGAACCCCGGATGGAGTTTCAGGCCTTGAACGCTTCTCCAGTGGAGGAAATTGAAGGCAATCTGTCTCGTACCCCTTTCTTTCATTTTACCCTCATTTCCTCTTTTGTTTTATCCAATGGGATTATGCGGTCACTGTGGATGCTTCCTCTTCTTCGCTCCATTTGAATCCAAATATTTTGCTGTAAAACATTCACCTTCCACTAAGGTTGCTTGTTGGCGTGTCCTCTGTTTCAGTCCAGTGTTGGGTTCAAACATCCATACTTTTTCTAGAGTCGCGAGTATGCTGGGTCTTATCTCAGCTAACTTTGGGAAAGAGGTAGGGTACACCCTGGAGAGGTTGTGGGTTAGAACAATGGTTGTCATTCATTTTCTGTCTTGTCACCACCAATTCAAAATACTATTGAAAAAACTAATAGTATCTATTTATTTATCTGTACTGCACAAACTTGAAACTGAAACCAATGAAATGCAACAAAATGGAGAGCATGCAAAGTCCTCGCTGCATTGAACCCTCCCCCCGACAGTTAAGTAGCTTTTTTTGGTCGCATTGTTGTTAGCCTTGTTTTAGCATTAGCATTCCAACTGCACAGATTGAGGAAACGACCTCTTCTTGATTTATCACTTTGTAACGCAGACTATTCAGACAACACCCACTTCGAGAAGTCGTAGTCCTCAGTCAGTACATACAGTTAACATAGACAGACTTTCTTTATTGTCATTGCACAATAACACGGCAGTGATAATAATTTAGAATAATAATTTAGAATAAATGACAATAATTTAAAGTTTTGTTTGTGCGTGTGGGCAGGTAGAGGCTTATTTGGCATTGAGCAGTCTGATGGCCAGGGGGAAGTAGTCTCTAAACCTGGTTGTTCTACAGCGGATTGTTTTCTTACTTGATTAATCTGACACTTGTTTCGATTAATCACTAATCAGGCCCTAGATCAGGGGTCAACAGCCCCCAGGTCCAGAGCGGCTCCCTTCCCAATGCTCAGACATCACTTTGAGACCTTTTTTCAAATGTTTGCCACTTTAGGCTCAGAAAACTAATAAAATGAGCACCCACTGACATGTCAGGATAAGAAGGATGATGATACACCTCGAATGATACATGTGCAGGAATAAATCTTTACAGCATGTTCAGACATGTTTAGGATATGATAGTTATATTGCATGTCAAAACAGATTTCAAGACAAATGTCTGTTAAAAGGCCCAGCCAGCACTTGTTGTTGAGGCTTATTTTTATAATATTATTGAAACCAGCAATCCTCAGCTGGTGGTTTTGACCCAGATGTGAGTCCTATGACTGATTTTGATGGACCACAGGCCTTTTGTCTGGGCAAAAAATAATAATCTTGCACTTATAGCGGCAACAACGCTCTGTAGAGTTATTTTAAAGCTACTGTTATTGAAGAAAACCAACATTTGTTAGTATTTTGTGGTGAGTTTGAGTCGCACAGGAAATGGTTAGAGACATATTCAGCTTGCTTTAAAGAAGTGCTCTTTATTTGAAAGCAGTGAGCAAAGAGGTCATTAACACAGACATTAACTCGCGGTGTAACTATGTGGGTATCAACACTGAATATACGTACCTGCAAAACTGTACCCGTCTTTACAAGTTGCAAGGTATGCTGGGGAGCCTAACAGTTAAGAGCCACTGATTTAAACTGTTTACTATGTCATCCCTAACTGTTGTCCTTGTCTAAACGGCAAACTAGACTGACTCACAGCACCTCTGCTGGTAGCACTCCATTTTACCTCTATTGCTTCAATAATCGCTTCAATTTGACTGTATAGTAATCAGAATGATCACAGATGGAATACATTTGTTGGATCAAAAGAGTTCTCCCCGGCAACTGACAGCCAAATAGTCTGTCTGAAAAAGAAAAGTTTTGGCTACAATTTTTGTAATATTTATCGACATGCTGTCTTGCTTTTGTTCTTACAGTGCGGAACATTTGGATGACATTTTGCATCCTTTTTTTTTCATTTCCATGCAGGAAATTTGTGTGACAGCAACACAAATGTGGTGGTTTTTGGGTATGAAAAACACTACTTTGCAAATTTGTTGAAGCCAGACACCACCCTCTCCCCCCAAAAAGTAGACTCTAATAATCTCTGTCACTTGCTTGATTCATATCAAGTGGTTTTTGGAGAGCGTCTCACAAAGCAGAGTGCCAATAAAAGGAAGACAAGTAAGTCTGTGTAAGTAGCTTTTCTATTTTGTCAAGTAAATCATCAATGCCAACAGTAATAACAAGGTGCTGCGTGTAATTGTGTTGTATGTTGGCTCTCGTTTTTTTAAGCAGCTTGTAAATAAGTTCGTTGGGTGACTGCAAAGCATGACTCATCAGAAAGTAGCACATGAGTGTAACATGAGTGGTGAGACATGATGAGAGCATGCAAGGAAAGGGGCGCTAAAATCAGTTAGTTATGCAAAGGACGGATTTCCATGGAATTTTATGGCTAAGTGGAACATCTGCACACCAAGGACTCAATACTGGTGCCCATTGGAAGAAAAACGTGCCCTTTGTGGACTTTCTTTTCCACAGTTGGTACTTCACTTGCAGGGGTTCCAAACCTGGATGTATCCACATTTTTTTGGCTTCTGATCCTACTTTTTGATAGTCTTGCTGATCCAATCCGGTATATATTATAATAATAATAATAATAATGCAATCAAAGTATTGCTGAATGTACTCTTTAATTACACAGCATGACCAACAATGATAGGCTCCAGCATTCCCGCGGCCCTCGTGAGGATAAGCGGAATAGAAAATGGATGTATGGAAGATAGTCACTTCAACACAATAGTGAGAGCGGTACTTCCCGTGCGAGCTCCCCGCAACATGACACAGCAGTCCGGGCACAGTGAGGGGGAGCTTCCGCTGTAGCTATTCAGCCTAATATCCAACATCCAAAGTCAAACCACAGTACACTACGAACATGTCTGCATGCTGGTTTTGCTGGTGGCGGGAGTTGAGCGGCAACCCGCTTTGAGGCGTATTACCTGACTTAGTATCTTGGTGTGGCTCCTTGTTACGAACGTGATACAAAAACCAGATCGGCCTGACCTTGTGGCGGAAGTCGATATTACCCGATCTTCCAAATATCGCGGCTCGGCAGCCGACATCCCTACTGTCAAAATTTACATGACCGCTCAAAATAAACCATGGCTGTCTTCGGACGGGAGACAGGGTACACTCTGGACACCAGCCAATCACAGGGCACATATAGACAAACAACCATTCACACTCACATTCATACCTATGGACAATTTGGAGTCGTGTGGGAGGAAACAGCAGTCCCCCGTAGAAAATCCACGCATGCACAAGGAGGGTGGAATAGAACTCGGGTCTCCTAGCTGCACACTAACCACTCCTCCGCCGTGCAGCCCATATAGAAGATGTGCCGTATTGCCATCATTGTTCCTCCTACCAGTTATTACTGAAAACCATCACCTTGTGCAATAGAAATGAACAAAATGACTGAATAACCCAGAAAAGTCAAAGCTCACGATATGCTTGTGTCGTATGTAATTTTTTTCCTCCCACCAGTTATTAATGCTATCCAGATTCACATAATCAGTGTGATTATACATATTATGTGACACTTTATGGTAACCACCGCATTGCCCAATAGGAAATAAACAGGACAACTCAAAATAAGCCTTTAAAATTGTAAAGTAATGCAGTGTTGTGTTCAAGTGAGGACAGTGTGATATATCAGCTGTGTTTTTTGCCTGGCAATCTTGGGTGTTGCTATGAAAAGACCACCCTCTTTGCACCTTGGCGGAGGTTTGCACACCACTGACGGACTTTCTGGTTTGCAAATTTTTCCGCCAAATTCGTCAGTCACCACAAAGTTTGACAGTGTTTGTAATTTCGCAGTTGACTCCTGCAGTTTTTCCTCCTTCATCTCTCTCATTTTCCTCCTCCTCCTCCTCCTTTCCTCCACACTCATCCTTTTAATTCAGTCCAGACTCCTGTCTTAAATCTGGATTCTCTGTGCTTAACCAAACATATGGAATGCTACTGTAGTGGAATGCTTCTGCACTGTCTCTCCCTGTGTGTGTGTGTGTGTGTGTGTACATGTTTTGAAGCACTTGAGAGCTTCTTGGGTTGTTGATGATGATTATGATAATAGTGTGTGCATGTGTAGATGTGTGTGTGCGTGTCAGCGCCTCCCCAGAGAAGTGAATAGGGCCTTGTGTTGCGGTGGCCCAACATGGCTTGTCTGCTCATGCATGAGTCTATTGCAAAGCCCACAAACAGTTTGCTCACTCTCGGGATGTGAGTTTGACTACCCATTCCCCCCCCAACACACACCACCCCCCCACACACTGTGAGCATTGTCTACACAACACTGGCAAAAGGTGACATCTTTGAATCATCGCATATTTGTTTGTGTGTTTCAGAGGATGGAGACTTTGGGAAGAGGAGGTTAACGTGTCAGAGATGAAGGATGTGTCTGAGATGTAAGTTACTTTCCGCTCTTGTTCCAACCATCTGCACTTCATTAACACCGCCAAACACGTCCCACTTGAGTTTAGTGTGCAGCTCCATTTGCTTAAATGTTCTTAAGTGGAGAACAGCTAGTCAAGGCCTCACACATATATTTTGTGCATGCACTTTTTTCTAAATATAATTTGGTGGTTAATAAAGCAGGTGCCTAGGATTTTGAATTGAAAATGCATGATGAGATCACTAAAAACAATATTAATGACCAAATAAATTGGTTAATTTAATATACTAAATATAAATAAAAGTGTTTTTTTTATTTCACATAATTCCTAACATTGCAATATTATGCTTAACTAGTGATGTACCTTTTTAATAATAATTTAAATCAGGGTTGTTTTTGGGAAAAATGAAAGGAAGCAAGGACCACTTTGAAGTTCTATAATTATTTGTAACTTCTTTGTATAACTTCTTTGTTTTTAAACACCTTTGTTTTTTGTTTTCCCACTTATGCAGTTTTTTAAATATAGCATTTCAGCTTTCTCCTTAATATTAATATTATGACCTTATTCCCATAATATTTTGACTTTTTGCTCTTAATATTTTGACTTTCTTCTCATAAAATTACAGCTGTTTCTTCCATTTTTTGTTGATTTTGTTAATTACATTTTAGTTTTTCTTATTATGAAATTATTTCTTTAATATTGAAATTTTATGCTGTATTTTTGTTTTCCTCATAATATTATGCCACTATTCTTGAAAAAAAAATATTTTCCTTAATATTTTGACTTTATTCTTGTAAAGTTGCGCTTTGTTTTTCTGTTTTTGTTGGGTTTTTTTGTTTTCTTGTCAAATGATGTATTTAGAATGTGCTGCGGTCCATTAAAAAAACAACTGCGGGCCACACTTGGGGACACCCCTGATTTAAACTATATGAAAATTCCATAATTGTAAATTGTTCAATTAAGTCAAGTTGCTTATTTGAGAATTAATTGAAAATCCATAGAGTAATAACTTGCAAATAAAAATGCATTAAGAATCACTATTCCATTCAATCAATTCAATTTATTACATAGGGCCAAATCAAAAACAGTTGCATATCTATTGGTACTTTACACATTAAGGTCACAAATGAAAACAGTGAAACCCCATATGAGGAAACACTTGGTGACAGAGGCAAGGAAAAACCATGGGCAGAACCCAGGCTCAGTGGGGTGGCCATTTGTCTCGACCGGTTGGGTTGAGATATAAAAATAAATACAAAAATAGAGTATCGAGTCTTAGTATTAGTCCAGGGAACATAGAGGAGTGTTTCTAATATACGTATACTATATACTATATACTATATACTATATATATATATATATATATATATATATATATATATATATATATATATACGTATATATAAGCATATTCTGTTCTAGCTATATGCTTTAGCAAAGAGATGACTTTTAAACAGGGAGAGGTGTGCATTTGCATTCCCATCCGTCATATGTCTCCCTCTGATATGTCATATTAATATCTGCATATTTGCTTTGCCTTTGCCCACCTAACCCCCTTTTCCTCTTTATCCTCCTCCTCCTGGCCTCTTCTGTATTTCCTCTTGGCTCTTTGTGAGCGTGTTTCCTGTCGGGCACAAACGGCGGCGCCAAGCTTCCTTCCCTGTAGCCCCAAGGAGTGGCAGGCCACACTTTTACTATATTTCAACTGCGCTCGCACATGTTCTACAGGAGATGGACACAGGTGTCCCAATATTTTTCTCCATCTTTCCTCTTGATGAGCGTCATAACTTTTCACCTCCTGCTACCTCTCCTCCTCCTCCTCTTCCTCCTCCCCGCCTGTTTTCATCAGCTGGTTGCTGCATTCCTGCTGCAGTAATCCACTCAGGCAGCAGCAGACCTTCTCAGCATTCTGTGGCGTAGCTTCATGCATCCCTCTCTCTTACTCTTGTCTCATTGTCTGCTTGTTCCCATTTTGGCATCTGTGCAACCCTGCAGCCGCAGTCAGCACCTAGGGCCAAAGTGAAGACGGGGAAAGTGAGCTACTGTTGAAAATAATGACTTTATCCATTAATTATTTCTTAAATATTATTATCAGTAGGTATGCTATGATTAATCGGCCACCGATTGGTATTGGCCGATTTCCATGAAAAATCATGTGATCGGCATATGTCTTCACTGCGCAGTTGTGCCAAATCAAAAAAACAATATCTGCCGTGTGGAACTTAATTAGCAACACACGAAAAATATCTTACAGGGTTAGCACGTTTTTAAAAAGCTACATACAGATCCTGGATGCAGAAGAACAAACACTTGAAATAGTATGGTGAGTTTTCAAGGCTCATGATGTAAACATCAATCAATGTGCGTGACAGTCAGAGAGCTAAGCTAATAACCTGGAAAAAATAATTGAATTTATCAGATGAGATGACCTCATGTTGAAGTCCTGCTAGTACTCTCAAGTCAAATATGTTTTTTCTTCAAATTAAGGTGATAATAATAATACCATTTTATAGTTTCTTTTTTCATATATCACTTACCATAAATACATTGAAAAATGTATAATTAATCCATTATTATCAATGTTGGTATCGGCCAATTTAAGTCCTGGATGATCTGTATCAGAATCAGCAGCATAAAACCCTGATCGGACCATCTCTAGTGTGTAGAACTTATTTCTGCAATATGTAAATAACAAAGTACTATGAAAGTCAACAAGAAATGGTCCCCAAATTACTCCAGTGACTCAGCCAATGGGAATAATTCATTCAATAAGCAGATTCATTTTTCACGTTCATTTTATAACTAGATTTCTGTTACGCTTTTTTGTAAACGCAGATATACTTGACACTTGATTTACGGGCTGTTCAGTCACACTCCATGTTCCAGCACATGTGGGACGAGTGTGCTAAGACGAAGGCGGAGGGGAGGGACAGGGAGGGGGCAACGGATGTGAGGTAGCGATTTCCCCATAAATCTCTTTTACCACTTTGATAAGCCTGCTAATGCATTTGCGCGCTCTGTGGCACCTTGTTACTATTTCACATTCCGGCTGGCTCGCCAGACGTCGCTGATGCACTTGGTTGTCATAGTTCTGCAAAGAAAAGTAGTGCAAGTGGTTAACATACATTTAACACCAGCAATCCGTCGTCATTTTGACTCATACTTAATTCCCACAGACAAGCGTCTACTCGACAAGTGTCATCATGTTGTCTGTGTCAATGGTGATGCAGGAGCCTTTTTTTTTCTCCCTCCTCGACAAGGAGTTTAGTGCTGCTCACTTGGATCTGGCATCTGCTGTTAGCTGAGATTACTTAAACAGCTGTGAGTGTACAGTAGCTTGAAATAGCTGGACAGAAAATGTTGTTCTTATGGGTCTGCCTTAGAGCTTTCTGTACTGAGCTGCTATCTTCCTCGATGTTAGCATGCCATTTGTTAGCATGTTAGCATTTTATCTATTCTCCTTTGAAGTAGTATCTAGCTGTTTCTTTACTCGTTTTGCTATAGTGCTATGTTAGCATACCCACATGTTAGCATTTTGTCTTTTCTCTTTTTAAATAGTATCATCCGCTTTCTTTCTCCTTTGAAATAGTATCTAGCTGTTTCTTTACTCGATTTGCTATAGTTGCGCTATGTTAGCATACCCACATGTTAGCATTTTGTCTTTTCTTTTTTTAAATAGTATCATCCGCTTTCTTTTTGCTTTGAAATAGCATCTAGCTGTTTCTTTACTCGATTTGCTATAGTTGCGCTATGTTAGCATACCTTCAAATGAGCATTTTGTCTTTTCTCTTTTTAAATAGTATCATCCGCTTTCTTTCTCCTTTGAAATAGCATCTAGCTGTTTCTTTACTCGCTTTGCTATAGTTGCGCTATGTTAGCATACCCACATGTTAGCATTTTGTCTTTTCTCTTTTTAAATAGTATCATCCGCTTTCTTTCTCCTTTGAAATAGCATCTAGCTGTTTCTTTACTCGCTTTGCTATAGTTGCGCTATGTTAGCATACCCACATGTTAGCATTTTGTCTTTTCTCTTTTTAAATAGTATCATCCGCTTTCTTTACTCATATTGTTATCATTGCTATATGTTGGCATACAAACAGTTATTGGTGTGTTGGCATTTTACTCAGTCTCTAAACCAGGGGTCTCAAACTCAATTTACTTGGGGGCCACTGAACCTAGGGTCTGGGCGAGACTGGGCCGCATCAGGTTTTCCCAAAAAAAACCCCAAAAAAACAGCATTTATTAAAAACAGAAAAATTAATAAACTTTGCTTTGGTTTCGATTTTCCACAAGAAAAGCTCTGATAAAACATTCCACTGTTCTCAAATATCTTTTTTTACTGCACAAAATAAGATGAAAAATAAATAAACAAATCAAGAATAAAGAAAATCAATCAGTAATAAATAAATATAATAATAATAATAATAATAATAATAATAAAACAGCAAATAATAAAAACTTAAGAAACCACATATAGTTGGTGGGTAGACAAATTATTTTTTTCAGATTAAAATGAACAAAGCATTATTAGAGCCCTGTAGACATGACAAAACACGACTATAGTCACATTTATACTTTTTTATTTACAACATATTGCGCAACTGCAGGGTCTTGAGACACATGCTAACTCGCAAACTAGAGAGCTAGCGACCTAAACGGTAGCCTTCAAGTTATTTCCTTTAAACTTAAATAGCCAAAAACCTACCACTTCCACACGGTTTACACGAGGTTAACTATTATAACAGTTATTTAACCTTTAACATGAATATTAATCAAACGTAATAAATTTTTCTGGGTACATGATACCATACAGCATCCATATCAAACTTGCGCGGGCCGCACTAACATTAAACTTTCATATCAAGGCGGGGGCCTCAAACTAGTGTCCTGCGGGCCACATTTGGCCCGCGGGCCGCGTGTTTGAGACCCCTGCTCTAAACCTATTAAATGTCATGCATGACCGCGGTTATGTGCTCTTAACAGGAACATTTTTTTCTTACAATTTGATTCTAAGCTGTATTTTATGGCTTCAGCTGCCCTTTTTCCATTTTGTTTTGCAATACAATAGGTAATGTAGGAAGTAGGCTTATCTGGTAGTACCATAGAAAAACCACAAGGAACATACTAAGGGTCTTACTTCCATATGCCCAGGTCTTACTTCCATATGCCCAATCCCTGTGACTTTCGCTATCCTATGCTTAGCTCAAATGCGAGGTGGCCTTTTTTAATACCTTTACCAATTTTTCCAGCCGAAATGCACGAGAGATTTTACATGACAGCACAGGAAACGACAAGCCGAAACATTATGGGATGCCTCCGGTTTTCTCCTTCTTGGAAAAAGTGAAAAATGCAGGCCAAGCACCAGCTCACCACCAAATTGCGGCTTCCGCTGCTGCGCCAGCATCTCTCCATCCACACACTCACACACATTCGCAGTGGACAAACTACTGGCAGTCTTCCCATACACAAAGATGTGGTCAGGGTTATTTTGATTGGAGTCTTTATTAACCGCCGTCTTTGAGGCGAAGGAGCCATAAGTTCCCAATGTCAAGTGCAAGAGACATGGCATTTTTTTTTTTGTGGAGAGAACAGAATGTACAAAAGGCACTAAGGAAGAGCGTGACTAAAAGCTTAATGATATGGTGTGAGGTTGTAACTTTCGCGTGTGTTGGAGAGAGAGTGGAGTTATGCACCTTTGCAGAAAACCTTTACTTTCCAATAAGGTTCATTATCATTCCAGTCTTCTTGAAAACATTAATGTCCAATCCTTGAGCATTTGACTCAGGTGGAAAATAACATAACATACTGTAACAAAGCGAACTAAACAAACTCGTACAAAAAAAACACTACATTTGAAGTCATTGTCCTCAGTTTTGTGGCGGTTAGCCGACCAACATTCCAGCAACTGCAGCACTCAATAGTTTGAATAAAGGTTTTTTTTATTTTTTTGCTGCTGTAGTTTGTTTTTCCCTCGTGCCCGTGTTAACATCTCAAGGAGCTGAGACTGGGTTTATTTTTATTGTCGCTGTGAGCGTTTTAACGTTTTTAAGCTAATTGGCTGCAGGTGGCGTAAATGTCAGAATAATAAGAAAACAACAATACTAGCATTTATGGGGTTGCCCCAAGGTTGCATGGTTCCTCACCAAGACAACAGCAGGAGAGCCAGCATGCATCTCAATGGGCATATCATTGACGATATATTGACTGGGTTTGGTTTTGACAAGGGCTGTCCAAATGCGGATTCATCCATCATCATTATTAATCAGATTTTTTAAACAATGAAATGTACCCATCTGCAGTGTGACAGAATGACTCAAAAGTCCCTGAAACATCTCTGGCAACACATTTTGGCAACTTTGCCCAATTAGTGTTTAACTGACACAGTTGATCCAAGAGTGGCTGCAGAACCAAACAACTCAATATGGAACAGCTGGCACTAATGTGTCGCCTGTGTTCCTTTTTGCTGGTGCTAAATAATGATTATGATAATTAATCGAGATTAAAATGAATTACATTTAATCGTGATTTGTATAAATTCATCCACAGCAACCCTGTGAGTAATCTCACTAAATGTTTTAATCATTTGACAGCACCAGTTTTGACATCAGCTAGCTGTCCATCCAAACCTTTTTTCCCTTTTTGTCTGTTTTTCCTTCCTCAGTCCTCTGCGTGCTGCTGCTATTTCCCTCTTGCGCTCCGACGCTCGCAAAAAAACACCACCAGACCTCATGAAAGTGTGGAATAATTAGAATAAAAGACTTGTGCTTCTTTCACAAGTGTAATCGGTGCCAGATTTGACTTTCAAAAGGCTTGGTTTGTGTTCAACAAGATGTTTAATAAATTGTGCAGAGGGAGACTACTTTTTCCACACTAAATGAAACAATGGAAAGTGTTTAAAATGGCTCAGGAGTAAACCACAATAGCAATTTGTAGATAACGCCAAACAGTCTTTACTTGCAGTGCTTTGACCAAGGGTGAGAGCCAAGAGGAGACATTAGAGGAGGTCAATAAGTGATGATGTGTGCAGATGTTATTCCCCACCCTCGGGCGGATTTCCCTCACTGAGTCAGTGGGGGACTAGGAGGGCGGTTGTTTCACTAAATGAAAGGGAGAAAGGGAGGGTAATTGGAGCAGGGAAGCCCACTACCTGAATCATGTATGAGACAAAAGATCAGACTGATGCATGGGGGGGGGGTCTGCTGACAGGCCTTTTGTGTGCTAATAATCAGTATCATGGTGGCTGTGCTTTGTGAATGTCATAACAAAAGCAACTACTACAAGGTAGTATTTTTAGTACACAGGGTTCATACATACATATATAACTAGAAATGACAAAAAAAACACATGTGTTAATGTAAGTTTAATTTATTGTCATGCCTTTGCACTGAACACAACAGTAGTACAGTCCACACAATGTTATGTTGAGGTCGCCGTGGCGATGGGTGTGCAAGTCCAGATGATGTGATAAATGGCCGTGTTTCTGAGATGTGCTGCTGTCAGCAGTAACCAGCAGAAATCGATGTTGTGTGCCGTGTGAACGCATGCATGTGTTTTGTGTGTGCGTGTGTGCGAGCATGCAGGCATGTCCAAACCCACATCCACAAACTCCACAGTTGCAAGTTGAAAGGACAGGCAAGGTGACTTGTGGACATGGTGGTTCAATGACAGCAAGGAAGCATTATATGACAGCATTATATTAGCATAGTTCAGTGCCAGAGCAAAGTTGAAATACCAGAAAAACTGATAATATTTATTTTATTTTAATATTTATCTGTACTGCACAGACTGAATTTGAAACTGAAACCAGGAAAATGCAAATACAAAATGTATATGTTGTATTTATTAAAATGAAAGCCACTCCACTATTTACGAAGCACTTTGCATAGTCCATTCCCTCACTGCAGTATTAAGTTGATAATAAGGACAAACGGTCATGTTGTGCGCAAAAGAAACGCTTAATGTGTAGTACTTGGTGTGTCTTGTGTTTTACCAGTGGGTCTGCATTGCTTATTAGAATACACATGATTGTCACTGACATGTAAGCGATGACTAGTGTTATTTCCTTTCTTCCTCCCACAGATGACAGATTTGTCCACTAAATGCCAAGCTGACGGAACTTCAAAGCTCCTCTTGTAAAAAGCCACTCCAATTAACTTTACCTTTCACTTTGGCCATCATCGAACATTCCATTAGACTTCAACACTACCACACAAATGTGGACCCCTCCATACGCCCAAATAACCTGAAGAAAAGAGCATACGTTAAAAATATAATATAACACACAACACTTGATAGCCATGTCTGACATGACGCATCGCCACCTGCGGCACAAGCTACAAAGTGTCAGCAGGCGGCTGGACGAACTGGAAGAAGCCACCAACAAACTACAGAAATCTGAAGATGAGTTGCTGGACATACAGGTTAGTGCTGGCTGTTTGCAGGACATACAAAATATAATGCTGCAGTTTTTAAAATTGTCTTTAATTTAAAAATTTTTTTATTTAATTTAATTTTTTCTTTAATTTTAAAATTTTCTTTAATTTCCTGAAAGTGCTGCAGCAGCACAGTATTTTATTACCTATTAAGAGAATTGATCTGAGTAGAAAACGCAACACAATAGTCCTCAGAAAATCAGTGTTTCAATAGTAGAGTAGCACCAGCCTTTCTGTGTTCTCTGTGCCAGACTTTGAAAGCCCCAGGTCTAAACCATGGGTGAACTCTCTCCTGTACAGGACAAGATCATCCAGGCAGAAGGCAGCAACTCATCCTTGCTTGCCGACGTGGAGGCCTTGAGGAAACGCCTCTTGAAAATCCAAGGCAAAGATGAGGAGGTACGCAAAGCGGAGGACCTTTGCCGCACAGTGAGAGAGAAACTGGAAGAGGAAGAAACCCTCACAAAGGAGCTCAAAGCGGAGATTGAACACCTACAGCGGAGGTTAGCAGAACTGGAGAAACTGGAAGAAGCTTTTGGGAAAAGCAAGTCAGACTGTAGCCAGCTCTGCCTCAGTCTCAACGAGGAGAAGAACTTAACAAAGAAGTTGTCTACTGAGATGGAGTCCCTCAAAGCTCGTTTGAAGGAAATGGAGGCATCAGAGTTGAAGCTGGACAAAGCAGAGCAAGCTTTAGCTGCTGAACTTGACAAACTCAAGGGATTCTACCAGACATTTGAGAACGAGCATAAGAGGATACTCGAGAAACAAAGAGAAGATGAGAACCTCATTCTTAAGCTCACAGAAAAACTAGAACAGCCGAAGAATCGCCTTGGTATAGGTGTAGATCCCAGTCGTGCGGATTTCATGAGGTCAAGAATTGAAGATGAGCTGTCCTCCACGGGCATTCTCTCCGGACGCAAGAAGAGCCTTGACTACAACATGGGTCTGCTGAATAAGTCGGAGAATCAGAAGAACAGTGGATTTGCAGGATCACAGGAGGAAGACAACAAAGTGAAGGAGCTTACACAGGAAGTCGAAAGGCTGAAGAATCGTCTTAAGCAGCTAGAGATTGTCGAGAATGACCTGAAGAGCTCAGAGTCCAAAAACGATGAGCTTCACGAACAGTTCCAGATGGAACGCAAGCGGGCTCGCCAATTGAGCGAACAGGTGGAACAGCTCAGGACGCAGCTGTGCAGTAAAAGTGGAATCGAAGGGAATGGGACTAGCGATGTGGATAAACAAGGCAACGGAAGTATTAACATCTGCCCTGGTACCCTTGCCAAGCACCTGGAGAATGGTAAAGCTGAGAATGAAGAGATTGCAAAGGGAAGTTTTAGGCAAGAGAAGCCGAAATATCGTAGCGCCGCGTCCATCGCAGAACCCAGCTCGCCCAAGCACAGGAACAGGGAGCTCTCACCTCAGCACAAGAGAGAAACCAAGCTGAGGGCTAAAGAGCTCAGCAACTCAGAGGAGAGTCCTGCTATATCTGTGAAGAGAGCCCTCAGTCCTGCACACAAAAGTAGAAGGACGCCCAAAACCCAGAATTCTCTCTTTTCATCTGATAACGGGATAAAAGAGACAAGTCGAGGAAATGAGGAAAAAACATACAAGGGAGCCACGTACAGCTCTGTAAATACACCTTCTAGTGATATTAAAAAAGTATCTGTCCTTAGTCGCTACCCCCCAGCAGCTAACGACCACAAACCGCTGAGGACAGCTCACAGGCAGAGTGAAGGGGAGAGCAATAAGAACCGAATGGAAAAGTTTTCAAAACTGTATGCAGGTAGTGACAGTGAATCAAACAACTCCGATGTAGTCCCAGAGAGCAATGTCTCCGCAATGGAGAAGGACACCGAGTCCGCCTCACACCAGGAATCAACGGAACAAGTTCAAGATTCTGCGTTCGTCACCCCCAGGTTGTCCAAGGAATCCTATAAAGCTAACAGGTCCATCGTCAATCAACTGCTGCAGAATGACCAGGGCTCAGAGGGTCATTCGTCTGCATCCGAAACAGAATCCACTGGTTCAAGGCCCTCTGAACCAGAGACTGTAAATGAAATATCTACTACAACCTCGAGCAGTAGGACGGCAACCTCCAGATATCCTAGATACTCCCATGTCAAGGACTCCCATTCAGAGGGTTCCTCCTCTCGAAGTTCATTTGACGAAGACCTCCACAGCAGAGCAAGTGTGCCCGAAGGCGGCGGCATTAGCACTTCGTCCGTCATCGGGATCCAGCGGGTTTGCAGTCCACGCGAAGCGCTGAGATCCAAAGCAGTCATCAAGCCTGCCATTATTGAGATCGACAGAAAAGAAGTGATGATATCTGAGCCCTTCTCCGCCAATGGCAAGCCCAAGTTATCCACCAAACCCATACTGACTACTACCAGTAAGATGACCAGCAGTATAACCATATATCCCAACGACCCCAGCTCCTCTAGAACCAGCAGCCGCAGCAGTAGCGTGTCCAGTGAGCCTATGTCTGCCAAGGAACGCCACACGTCCACCAGTAACTTTCTCATCGGTAAGTTACTACAAGTTCACCTATCGTTTGTGATCACCAAGCATTAATTTGATTCGGGTTGTATCTTTTCTTTCATTGACCAGGCCCAAGCAGTGACCACCATGGCAGTGTCTCAATCCCTTATGAAATCTCTATCCCCAAGAGCGAGATCACGATGCAGCCAAGCCAGGACCAGGATTCTGGTGCGGACTACCTCAATGATTCCTCATGCAAGTCCAAGCTCCACAACACCTCCAGGATGGAGACGTCCACGAGCCACATTTACCACCAACGCAGCAACTTCAGCCACCAGTCTCCGGACACCAACTCTGCAGACCTCAACGACACCGAATCAGTCTTTGATTCATTCACCAGCTGGAGAAACCAAAGACAAAAACAGAGGCAGTCCCAGGAAGAGCGTCTACCAGACACGAGGAATGTAACTGTGAGAAGCACCTGGAAGAACCAAGGCACTACATCGGCAGCGGATGAGAAGGAGGCAGGGAGAGTCGGCGGACGCGTAATCATGGATGGAGGAGGTTCAGAGGATGAGGCAGAAACCACAACAACATGGAGGGCTTATCTTGCGACGACAGTCGACTCTGAAGACACAGTGAGCCACAGATCAAGAACTGGTGGGAATAATTCAGCATCAGAAGGAAGCAAGCCATCACCTGCGGAGGTAAGACAATTCCCACATGACCTTCACAGAAGCTGGAAGATAGTATTGTATCACATTTTGCTGATGGTGCAGGCATACATGCGGAACATGAACAAAGACACAGAAGAACCAGCACTCCATCGTGGCGGACGCGCTAAGGAAGCCCTAGGAAGGACCGTACCTCACGCACCAGTCACTTCACAGTCCTGGAGTCGCTCGTACTCGCAAAAATCACCGGTAGGTTGTGCAACTTCCCTTACTTCAACTATTATTAAAGTCAAGCTAATGCCTTAGAAATACTACATTATGTCCTGATTTCCACCATTCCTCTAGTATTGTAAGCTTCATATGGTAGTTTGGCTGGTCCCTCTAAGCACAAACAGAAAAGGGTGGCACATTGAATCACAGAGGTTGGAAATGAACAACCTATCTAGAGCAGGGGTCTAAAACTCAATTTACCTGGGGGCCACTGGAGGTAGGGTCTGGGCAAGGCTGGGCCGCATCAGGTTTTCCAAAAAAAAAACAAAACGCATTTATTAAAAACAGAAAAATATACAAACTTTTTCAGTGCTTTGGTTCCGATTTTCTACAATAAAAGCTCTGATAAAACATTCCACTGTTCTCAAATATCTTAATTTTTATTTTTCTGCACAAAATAAGATGAAAAATAAATAAACAAATCAAAAATAAAGAAAATCAATCAATCAGTAATAAATAAATATAATAATAATAATAATAATAAAATAATAAAAATTTAAGAAACCACATATAGTTGGTGGTTAGACAAATATTTCTTTTCAGATTAAAATGAACAAAGCATTATTAGAGCCCTGTAGACATGACAAAACACGACTATAGTCACATTTATACTCTTTTTATTTACAACATATTGCGCAACTGCAGGGTCTTGAGACACATGCTAACTCGCAAACTAGAGAGCTAGCGACCTAAACGGTAGCCTTCAAGTTATTTCCTTTAAACTTAAATAGCCAAAAACTTACCACTTCCACACGGACAGGGAGGAGAACTATTAACAGTTATTTAACATTAATCAATCGTAATAAGTTTTTCTGGGTACATGATACCATACAGCATCCACATCAAACTTGCGCGGGCCGCACTAACATTAAACTTTCATATCAAGGCCGGGGCCTCAAACTAGTGTCCTGCGGGCCACATTTGGCCGTTTATGTATACTCTAAATTAGACCCCTGATCTAGAGGGATCTGAATACTTGCGAAATATAGCATCAAAGTCGTTAAGTTGGTAAAACTGATCCTGCCTCCATCTTCTTTTCCGCCAGACCAGGTGTGGAAAAGTTGTGTTAAGAAACAGAGTTGTAACGACAAGCTACATTCACAGACAGTCCCATTATAATGTGTTTTGGAATGAGGGTCAATGGGTAGTGCCAAATGTATTTGTGGCAGGAATGTATGGGACTCTATATGATGATTTGTCTACATTTTTACAGAGGTGGAGAGTCCAAATATTGTGTATATAATAAATCACTATCAGTAGCTCTATGGCTGCAATAACATGCCATTCTGTCATTCTGTTGATCAAGTAGGCTGCGGAGGAACCCAGTGTTTCCTTGCTTAAATTGATTATTAAAAAAAATGTAAACAAACAAAGCATATAATCTATAATCCTTTATGTGTAGGTTGACTATAACCAAACATGGTCAACAAGTGGGCTTATACTGTTACATTCAAGGTCCGATATGTGAAAATGTTTATTTTACATAGTAGAGAACTGGCCTCCAAGAATGTATTACTCACCGACCAGCCGGTCCCTTGTGGCAACTGAGAGGTCAACGAGAAAACCTCCCATGGAACCTCGAGTCATTCAAAACGACACTTTCCACACCAAAAAAAAAAGTCAGTAGCCTACCCAATGATGGCAAAATGGTATTATGGTACAACTGCGGTGCCAATCATAGCACATAGATTCCAGCAGAGTCTACTCAGCACCACTTGTAGTTATTCCGAGGTGTTTGGAAGAGTATACCCAGCCATTTTCTACCACTTATCCTGTTCAGGATCACAAGGAAGTTGGAGCATATCCCAGCTGACTTTGCTGAGAGAACCCTGGATCGACTGTCAGTCAAGTATTTTAAACCTAAATTAATAATACAGCCTTTCTCATTCAAAAATGACAAATTCTAACCCAGTTTCGCCTCTTGTTCTTCTGTTTGCACATACACTGACAGCCAGAAGCTTTTTTTTTTTTTACATTGGCTGTAAGTGGCTGTTGCACTGTCCCTTGGTTTCACCATGATACAAGGCTAGCCAGCAGGATTTAGCCCTCCTAAAGCCGCTGTAGTCTTCACTATTTGCTAACCTGCAAAACAGTGGCATGTTTACATACTAACCACTGGCTGCAATACAATGCGTGCAAACAGCATTTTATCATTGGCTGGACACAGTAGTCATCATTGTGTTGTTCCCTGTCACTCACTGAGTTGCATTGCGAAACGGTACAGACTAAATTGTGATTATTTCATTTACAGTTCAAGTTGGATTGTATTTTTTGTTATGCATGGATTTGTTGTAACCCTCGGCCATCTCTGTGTTTGCATGTTCTCCCCGTGCATGCGTGGGTTTTCTCCGGGTACTCTGGTTTCCTCCCACATTCCAAAAACATGCTAGGTTAATTGGCAACTCCAAATTGTCCATAGGTATGAATGTGAGTGTGAATGGTTGTTTATCTATATGTGCCCTGTGATTGGCTGGCGACCACTCCAGGGTGTAAATGAATGAATGAATGAATGGATTTGTTGTAAGAGAATGCGAGATTGCTTAGAGGGAGCATTAACACGGACCAAGCGGGATCCATAAAATATGAGGATTAATATATATTGGCGTATGACATATGAGGATTAAGTGACTGATCAAGTAATTTATTATTATAGGTTGGTTTTTCGGGTATCAAAACGATTATTGACACCATATAATCATAATGGTAACCCTCATCTGTTTGGCATGTCTGCATGAACCGGGAGGTTCATGTTTGTCAATTGGAACTAAAACCAATTGACAAACACAAACCATTTTTTTTAGGTGACAATCTAAATATACAGTATGTGGTAAATAAGGTTTTGCATCTAATAGTGGACATTTACACAGTACTGTGTGGCTAAGGGCTACTGTAACAATGAATGAATTTAGACCTAGAAACTCACCAGTCTTTGGATTGGAACTCAATTGTCAAAGGGACTACTCTCAATTGCTCACTAAAATCAAGCACCAATTTAGAGTATACATAAACGGTATAATTGGCTATTGAAACCTTCGAATGAACATAGTGGAAATGGACTCTTCCATTTGTGGGATTCTGTCAGGGTCCGCTTGACTAACGCGGCCTTGACCGCAAAGTCTTTCATTAGTTGTATGCTGACAGACGCATTGTCAGAGCGGGAGGCCATCTTTTTCTCTTTCACTTTGACTCTCCTCACTTTGACCCCGTCACAACATCAGTCATCCTTGACTGGTCCGTGGTTATCTTGGAGCCACTAGATAGGCTTTCAAAAAGACCCCCCCCCCCCCCCACCAGCCCCCTCAGATGTGGTCCTTTAGCAATGACCTGATGTTCTTCCTTGCCTCACTTCATTCTGTGTTTGGTTAGTTGTGCATTTGGGGAATTTCCTAAATCCATTTAGTTGATTCTCGGGCATGATGGGCTGATTTTTTTTTTTTTTTTCAACAAAGTGGCCACTTCATTTGGATAGTTCCTGAAGCAAATTGCCAGACTTGCAAGAAAAACACAGTTCAAATGGTGGTCATCATCGTTGGTCTTCTCTGCACAGCCAACAATGTTTGGCTTGGATTCCCAGCCACATTTCAGTGGTCTGAACCGTGTCCATTCCCAAGAGGTTTGGATAAATACAGCTGCAGTCAGGACAGTGGGAGGTGGGGGGGATATGGGGGGGATTAGTGAGTGATTGCAGTGTCAAAGGTTGACAGAAGATGGTTGTGTTCTTACCAGCTTGCATGAATGAAAGTTTGCGTCCTAAACCGTCTTGATTGCTTGCTCCTCATCAGCGCAATCCTATTGTTTGAGAACCGGAAGAAAAAAGGCCCTCTTTAAGTGATCTGAGTATTGCAGAAGTCAGCATGTTGGACAAGTGTAAGCCCAACAAATCAATAGTCATCAAAGGGGAGACATTCCTTAAGGTGGCCTGACGCCAGCCTGGCCACAACAGTCACTTTATTGATCAGACTTTCTCCTTTAACCCTTTTGTTTCAGAATATTCAGGTGTCATTTATTCCTCGTGATCAATACAGCTAAGATGGATTGGTTGGGAATTGACATTTGTGAAAGTTATGGTCTTGAAAGGATGAACGCTCCTGATATATTGAATTTATTCACATGCAAAAGCATGAGGTTAGAGAGTTTTTTTGTGTAACAAAACAAAAGTGACCATAGTGAGGTTTTACATTTAAATCTACTACATATGTCCAACATAGTTCCTTGTTTGACTCTAAATCAGGGGTCTCAAACTCAATTTACCTGGGGGCCACTGGAGCTATAGGGTCTGGGTGAGGTTGGGCCGCATCAGGTTTTCCAAAAAAAACAATGCATTTATTAAAAACTGAAAAATGAATAAACTTTGCTTTGGTTCCGATTTTCTACAAGAAAAGCTCTGATAAAACATTCCACTGTTCTCAAATATCTTAATTTTTATTTTTCTACACAAAATGAGAAATAAAATAAATAAACAAATCAAGAATAAAGAAAATCAATCAATCAGTAATAAATAAATATAATAATAGTAATACGGCAAATAATAAAAACTTAAGAAACCACATATAGTTGGTGGTTAGACAAATAATTTTTTTTCTGATTAAAATGAACAAAGCATTATTAGAGCCCTGTAGACATGACAAAACACGACTATAGTCACATTTATACTCTTTTTATTTACAACATATTACGCAACTGCAAGGTCTTGAGACACATGCTAACTAGAGAGCTAGCGACCTAAACGGTAGCCTCCATCTTTTTTCCTTTAAACTTAAAAAGCCAAAAACTTACCACTTCCACACGGATAGGGAGGATAACTATTAAGTTATTTAACCTTTAACATGAACATTAATCAAACGTAATAATTTTTTCTGGGTACATGATACCATACAGCATCCATATCAAACTTGTGCGGGCCGCACTAACATGAAACATTTGGCCCGCGGGCCGCGTGTTTGAGACCCCTGCTCTAAATGAATACGACTGGTTACTCGACACCCATTTCCATAGTACACTTTGTGCGGGTTTGGCCGCCATGGTGATGAGCAGGATCCAGAAACAGTACATTGTGAACATGTTATTAGTATTATAACTACTGAAGATTTATCATTTTTCAGAATGTGATTAACTACATTTAATATGGGGCGTTATTTTATTTCAAAAATAATATACAGTTAGAAATCCCACAGTTTTTGCATTTCTGTGTTTTTTTTATCGTATTTTCCAGACTATAAGTCGCATTTTTTTTCATAGGTTGGCTGTTCCTGGGACTTATACTCAAGAGCGACTTAGAAATGAAAAAAATGTTTGTTACATAAACACTGGACACCTTTTCTGTTCATGTTTATTTTTGGTGTAGCTGAATAACCATTGTGTTAGCATATCTTACATCTATTCAGCCTGTTCTCTATTCTTTTATTGTTAGAACTTGCCTTCCAAGAGGACGTAATGTCTGTTTTGGTCAAGTAGTTTGGAAAATAAATTACCCTAAAAAAATGTGACTTACGTATGTTTTTTCCTACCTAATTATGCATTTTTGGCCTTGTGCGACTCATACTCCGGAGCGACTTATAGTCCAGAAAATATGGTAATTGTGTTTCAGTGAATGGCGGAGGACCTTTCCCACTTTTTTGACGGTCTTTGAACACACCATAGTTGCATGCGTGTGTTAACTTTCTCCCACGCTGCACAGATAAATTACTGTACTGTATTTTTTTTTCGTTTTTCTTCCCAAATGCTGATACTGTGCGGGAAGGCATTAAGGAAAGGTTTGATGACGTTATTGAGTGCATATTTGTTCGGTCCAAAAAGGTTGGGGACCCACTGCTCTGCATGACAGGAGCGCACTGCTGTTTTCAGGAACCCGCTGCAAAAACATTCACATGAACACGCCGGCCGCTCTGATGTCATTCACGGTGCCGGCAGTTGAATAGCTCTTCTGTATAGCGTTGCTAAAAACAACAAATCTAATGGAGCTTTAGACTTTAGACCAAATTGCATCCACTTTGTCATCGGGAAAGCTCATCACATCCGTGAATGAGATCCAGTATGTGTGGATGAGAGGACTATTATAGCTAATGAGAAAGACACCAAAACATCCTTGCATGTTGAGTCTAAAACCAGATTGAGGGTTTACTGTATGTCTGGAATAAGAGTCTTATGCAGCAGCCCGACCACAAAAATAGGTTCAAGGCTGCTTTTGTGTAAATCAACAAATGTAACCATCAATTTTCTGAAACATGTCACCTGAATTCTGTCTTAACGGAAGAGGTGATTTAAATCAAAGGGCAACATAACTGGTTCTGCAGATGCATTTTATGTTCTTCCATCAGCAGAGTAGCAACAAAGTCCATGAAACGCTTGCCACATTAATCTAAAGCAGGGAAACCAATCCGTCAATTTCATGCTCACACAGGCCAGACTTCATTAGAATGTTTTCTTTGTTGCCAGACACAATTTCCTTTTGAAACGTGCTCTATCGTAGTATTCATTTGTGAACAGGAGCCGTTGTGTGGTGACGCCAGAACTCTGCCCTTTCTCACTGGATCTATCCTGCCGGGACACATTAACAGCATTTATAGCAAGCTGACGTTTCTCTTAGCCAAATATTTTTTTAAAGCCACACACGAACACGTTCTCATACTTTGCAACCTGGAGTAGGCAGGAGAGAATAGTGTTTAAAAAAAAAAAAGACACCTTGGCTCATAGAATGCTTACCATACAAGGAGAATATGCCACACTACTGTTTCCTCTCCTCAATGACTGAGGCAGGAAGTGACCGCAAAGGGCACGCCCACTCTGCAGGCTTGGCAAGTGACTTATTTCCTGCCTTTTGCCCTCAGAGACGCAGACAGCCAGTCCAGCAGGGCTCCATCAAAGCCAATTAGCCAACTCCAGCCCACTAAACGTCACTAATTACAGTGCTGGGAAATGACAGAAGCCTGGTAAAGTGTGACTTTCCAAGGATGTGCCCTTGTAGCCACCGCCAAATGATAAATCTCCCAGCTGTGGGATGTATTCTTGGTCGGAGGGTTGAAGTACTACATGCCCACATCAACGAGTAATCCGACTGTGCAACCTCTAAATGTCAAATGCCCCAGCTGAAGTTGGACAATTCAAATGTGTGTCTCGTATAAAGAAATATTTGACTCTAAAACTTTTATCCCACAATTGCTTCAGGGCTCCCAGAAAACGCACACGGTGCAACCTCTGAAGTAATGCTTCTCAAATAGTGGGGCGTGCCCCATTAGGGGGACAGGGTGAGGTGCATTAGCGAGCCATTGGCGATTAAACAGATGATGCATAATAAGCATAACATACTGTAGTACTTCCAGGCAAGCACATTGTACGTGCTCGCGATTAGCATCCATGATTTTCATGGTGTTTTCAACCCCCCCCCCCAAATATGACACATATTAGACATTTAAATGTTCTTATTTTAAACAGATTATGCATAATTACATAAACAGTTTCAGGCACACAATTTCTATGGCTCAACAAGAGACAGAGCTAGCGCGTTGTACCTGCTAATGATTAGCATTCAGGATTTACATGGTGTTTTCAAACCCCCCCCCCCAAATATGACACATATTAGACATTCAAATGTTCTTATTTTAAACAGATTATGCATAATTACCAAAACAGTTTCAGGCACACTTTTTTTATGGCTCAACAAGAGACAGAGCTAGCACGTTGTACCTGCTAATGATTAGCATTCATGATTTACATGGTGTTTTCAACCCCCCCCCACTCCCCCGCCCCCCAAATATGACACATATTAGACATTTAAATGTTCTTATTTTAAACAGATTATGCATAATTAAAAAAACAGTTTCAGGCACACATTTTCTATCAACAAGAGACAGAGCTAGCGTGTTGTACATGCTAATGATTAGCATTCACGATTTACACAGATATTTCAAACACCCCCAAATATGACAACAAATTAGGCATTTAAACGTACACTTTAAAAAGATAATATATAATAAGCAAAACATACTCTTAGGCAAACATTTTTCACAGCTCAATAAGTGGCAGGCATGGCACATTGCATGTGCTAGCGATTAGCATTCATGATTTACATGCCGATTTCAAACACCTCCAAATATGACAACTCATTTGGTATATTTTGTACATGTACATTTTTAACACACGAAGCATAATAAGCATTACATACTTCAAGGCGCAACATTACCACGGCTCAACAAGAGACGGGCACAGCACACTGCACATGCTAGCGATTAGCATTCATGATTTATATGGTGACTCCGAACACTTCCAAATAGGACAACAAATTAGACATTTATATGGACCTTTTAAACAGATGCATAGTAAGCATGCTTTACAGGAAAACATTTTGTACGGCTCAACAAGAGACAAGGTTGTTTTTGTTGGTTGATGAAGTTGCACAATTGAAATAGTCCTTCTGTATTGACTCAAGGAACTGACATTACATCATGTGACCTTCCCAGGGTGCAAATAGCGGCGATCACGGTCCAAACCAGAGCCACAACCAGGTCTCATGGAGACAGCACCTCTCCAGCACTAACTCCCTCCCCCTGGGTAGCTCCTACGACCGGACGGGCAAGACGACCACATCCAGAGGGGAGCAGTGGTCTGCTCGGGCTCAAGGGTCCGTGGGCAAAACGGAAGGAAAGGCCGCAGCGTCAGGGAGTCGTCTGTGGAGCCATCGCCAGGCCGAACACCATTAGCACAACCTAAAGGAAGGTCAGGTATGGAGACGGTTGCGTCTTTGCAGTTCTTTAAAAATATTTAATATATTTAATATGTACACACCAATATGAGGTTTACTCAGTTGTCGCCAATACGTCTATACAGCCATGCAAGCTGTACACTGACTACTCGGATGTATATCTAAGCTTTGTTTCTGTAGTATTGTCTCTTGAGAAGATGTGTGTTTGCTTTTATGAGATAATATACACCAGGGGTGTCCAAAGTGTGGTCCAGGGGTGCGTTGTAAAAACAAAAAATAAAAATAACAGCAAAAATTTACAAATTTAAAAGAATAAAATCAATATATTAAGAGAAAAAAGTTGTACTCTATCAAGAAAAAGTCGCAATTCTATTCTAGTAGTGTCATAATATTATGATATAAATAACAAAGTTAAAATTGTTTATAAAAGCTATAATAAAAGCTATAATATTATGGAAAATGTGTTCATAATATTATGAGAATAAAGTCATAATTAGTAGAGGAAAATGTACAAGATGGGGGTGGACAACAGCTCCAATTTTAGGAGAATAAAGTCAAAATATGAAGAGATCAAAGTTATATTCTAACAAGAAAAAAAGTTGCAATTTAATGACAATATACTTAGAATATTATAAGGAAAAATAATGTAATTTTAGATGCATAGAGTTTTAAATGAATGTGAATTATTGGAAAATTAGGTTGGGGAAAAGGTTACAATATTACAGGAATAAAGTCAAAATATTATGGTCAATATATTAAGAGAAAAAAGTTGTACTCTATCAAGAAAAAGTCACAATTCTATTATAGTAGTGTCATAATATTATAATATGAATAACATAAAGTTAAAATTGTTTATAAATACAAAAAAGTCATAATATTATGAGAAACACACAAAATAAATTCATGTACTTTTTTCAAAGATTAGGTTGGGGGAAGCTATAATATTAGGGAAAATATGTTCATAATATTATGAGAATAAAGTCATAATTAATAGAGGAAAATGTACAAGATGGGGGTGGACAACAGCTCCAATTTTAGGAGAATAAAGTCAAAATATGAAGAGATAAAAGTTATATTCTAACAAGAAAAAAGGTGCAATTTAATGACAATATACTTAGAATATTATAAGGAAAAATAATGTAATTTTAGATGCATAGAGTTTTAAATAAATGTGAATTATTGGAAAATTAGGTTGGGGAAAAGGTTACAATATTACAGGAATAAAGTCAAAATATTATGGTCAATATATTATAAGGAAAAATAATGAAATTTTAGATGCATAGAGTTTTAAATAAATGTGAATTATTGGAAAATTAGGTTGGGGAAAAGGTTACAATATTACAGGAATAAAGTCAAAATATTATGGTCAATATATTATAAGGAAAAATAATGAAATTTTAGATGCATAGAGTTTTAAATAAATGTGAATTATTGGAAAATTAGGTTGGGGAAAAGGTTACAATATTACAGGAATAAAGTCAAAATATTATGGTCAATATATTATAAGGAAAAATAATGAAATTTTAGATGCATAGAGTTTTAAATAAAGATAGGATTTATTGGAACAATCGGTTGGGGAAAAGGTTACAATATTACAGGAATAAAGTCAAAATATTATGGTCAATATATTATAAGGAAAAATAATGAAATTTTAGATGCATAGAGTTTTAAATAAAGATGGGATTTATTGGAACAATCGGTTGGGGAAAAGGTTACAATATTACAGGAATAAAGTCAAAATATTATGGTCAATATATTATAAGGAAAAATAATGAAATTTTAGATGCATAGAGTTTTAAATAAAGATGGGATTTATTGGAACAATCGGTTGGGGAAAAGGTTACAATATTACAGGAATAAAGTCAAAATATTATGGAAATGAAATTACTAATATTACGAGATAAAAATGTACAAAGACTATTTAAGAAGTTGAAAGTAGGTGGAAAATTTTGGACACCCCTGCCCATATATGTACTTCCTGTTGGCCTCCAGTGAATAGACTACTAAGACAATACCTTCTGTTTCCAGCAGGTGGCAGCAGGTGCAGTTCAATAAGCAATCAGCCACATAAAAAAAAACAAATTCACCATCGCATGCGCCCTCTTCTGCCCGTTGGATGTATCATCTTTTGTCATAAACGATGACAAAGCCCATGAGCGACTTCATCTGACAAACTGCTGCGTCACACTTGACACGCGTGTACGGCCACGGTGACTTTCAATGTGACCAAAAACAGGAAGCGAATGACTCCAAATTAAGCAACCGTGTCCGTCTTTTTGGACTCTGACGCACTTCGCCGCACATGTCGGATGACAAATGACGCTTGATGAATAATGACTCAGCATGTTACCAAACACACATCTTACATTTTAAAAACCGGGACCTTTTATTTTTTGTTGTCATGACATAATAATTCGCTTCCTGTTGTGTACTATTTTTTTTTAATGTACCGCTTTCTGCTGATAAATCTCAACTAAATGCACATTTAGGAAAGTATAATAATTGATGTTGGAACTCTGGACTACATTTCCCATGGTGCTTCTCTTTCTTTAAACATATGCTGTACCTGTGTCTTCAATCACTGAGCGATATCATGTTGCTTTTTGGGTTGTCAGAACATTTGCACATGCCAGCCAATCATAGGACGAGACAGGTGGAAGAGGGCGGGGTCACTGAATGCACGGAACAGAAGCCCATATGGCCATATTGTGGCAAAAGACTGTAATATGTTAACATTTTCAAATTAGCTTTCACAATATTTGAAGAAAAATATTTTTTCCTAAATTATTTTTGCTGCAGATTTATGTATAGTTGATTTACTAGAATTTTTGTTTTTAATGACAAACTTATTAAAATCTTACAATTTTTTGCTGCAAAAAAAAATCGACTTATTATTATTGTAATTCACCCGAATGTAAGACGATGCTGATTTATAATTTTCCTAGTATCTTTCTGGGTCATTGGTGTGTGAGTGACAGGAAGAAAAGCTTGTTTTCTGCCACCTGTAGGTATCAATCTCAAGACTACAAAGTGTAAGACGAGCATATCAGCATATAAGACGAGAGCCTGCCATGAAAAAAATGCGGAAAAAAGTCATATAGTTTATATAAGATTCTTGGCTAACTTGGTGGTGGGATGTTGGATTCTTACTGTTGGTTTCTCCTCTGTTGCTCGCTTAGGATGATCTTGCATTCTATTCGCCGCTCTAGCAGCCATACTTATCGGTTTCTATCGGAACTATTTCCACAAATGGAAATTCTAATTTCACAAAAGTTGTCAATACTTCCTCAGGTACAGTAATTGAGTATGATTTGGTTTTAAGCCCAACCTAGAACCGAGACCACAATACTCCGAAATCCTGAAACTCCCTTTGGATTTCTAGCTAGGAAAATCCTTCCTGGAAAATGGAGATAAGTTCGGAGTCTCTAACTCGCTAAAAAGGTCAAAGGTTGTTGTTTTTTTCCGTCAACTTTACTTAGGGTGTCCAAATGCAGTAGTGAAACCGTAGAAGGGTGTCTGGGCCTGCCGGAGATACGCTGCTACTCGAGTTGAACCTCGATATGACATCACTGCAGTTTTCTTTCAAAATAGCAACCCACCTGTTTCACCGACCACCATAAATCACCTTAAGGCTTGACTGGTGGTTGGTGAAGACAATTTTGGCACCTCCAGACTCCCATTTTTCTGTGTTGAAAGGTTATCCTGCGTTCCAGTCGGCACTCTAGCCGTCGCCATATGGTAGCTTATTAGTATGACGGTCTAAGGGAGGGAGAGGCTCGCTGTTGTTTCTAATTATTTCCTTCACCTACAAGCTTTCAAACACTCGAAACAGCTTTGTCGTTAAGCAAGCAAAGCAGTTTTTTTCAAATATAAGACGACCACTCTGTCAAGGCCCTTCATTTATTTTAACATCAAAAAAAAATTTTTATTGTTTGATAATTTAGCTTTATTCATCACCGTTATCGTAAAATTAGCCTCAACAGCTTTGAGAAAACTTTTTTTTTTGACAAGCAGGTCTCTGTTTGCAGGTTGCTGGTGTGTGTGAGTGACAGGAAGACAAGCTCACTTGCAGGCAGATATGACTAGACCTCCAATATAAGACAACAGCAAAATTCTATTTTTTTCATGTTCAATAAGAATGTTTTAAATGGAAATTACTAGCTTGTCGGCCGAGTGGTTAGCATGCAGGCCACACAGCTAGGAGACCCGAGTTCGATTCCACCCTCGGCCATCTCTGCGTGGAGTTTGCATGTTCTCCGGGTATTCCGGTTTCCTCCCACATTCCAAAAACATGCTAGGTTAATTGGTGACTCCAAATTGTCCATAGGTATGAATGTGAGTGTGAATGGTTGTTTGTCTATATGTGCCCTGTGATTGGCTGGCCACCAGTCCAGGGTGTACCCCGCCTCTCACCTGAAGACGGCTGGGATAGGCTCCAGCACCCCCCACAACCCTCATGAGGATAAGCAGTAGAAAATGAAAAGAATAAAAGCTTGTAATTTATTAGAAATGTTTTTTCATAAATTTCCCATTATTAATATCTCGACGTCTTACATTCTTTTGCCACAAATTCAACAAGTAAAAAAAAAATTTGGTGACAGTAATTATTCACCATTTTCACCCGAGTATAAGACTATTCTGAATACCTAAAGCATGTATAAATCTCTAGACCTCAAATATAAGACGACCTGTCTTTTTCAGATTTTTTTGTTGTATACGATACAGTAAAATAAAATACTTCAGTCTTGTGAAATAAAAATTCAGTCCGCCTTTATTGTGGTATTATAATCTGCACTAAACCAGCACTTACCTTTAAGACCCCTTAACAGATGAATGCCCTCTTTTATGGTCAAAAACCCGCTTGACTCCTAATGCTTCAGTGTGCTTTCATTTACTGTAAAATTCATCAAATCAGTCATAAATGTTGTGCCAAAAAAGAATCATTCCACCATATTTGTAGTTCCTCCTCCAGCTGGATCTCCTTTTTTATTTCTTTCTTAAAACAACAAAAAAATATGTCTTATTTTGGAAGCTGATAGATTTATTTAAGGAAAACAATTCTTGTAATTTTGTAAAGTGGGCCTTATTATTAATGGAATATATTTGTCCATCTTTTGTGGTTTCAAGAACGGTATATATATATATTTTTTTTTTGTATGTTATATTACACTCCTGGAGAGTATTTCATCCTGTATTATTTTGTGTTTTTGTTGTTTAAGTACATTTCTCATTAACGGGAGGACAACAAAAAGGGCGGGGTTACGTGGCGCTCATTTGGCCTTCAATTCAGGGTCTTCTGTGCTCTTTGTTCTGCCAAAGAAAGGAAGAAATAGGAATTTAAGGAGTGTACCATCAATAAAAACAGGGGTCAAACATGGTAATAAAAAAAAAAGGTTTTCGTTAAGTGGAATCTGTGAGGGAAAGGTTGTGTATTTTTGCTTTTCTTCACTTTTAGACGTAAACAATGTGCATGTTTTAACTTTACTGGCGCATGTAGCTCTCTTGCCAACTGTACAGCAGACCGTATGTATTCTAATAAAAATAAAATGCAACATCTTTGTTAAACATGCTGAGTCTGACTAAATCTGTGTATTTTAATGTCTGTCAGCAAGTTTGTAATTTGGCACGAATTGGCGAAGAGCTCATGCTGGTGTGGAATGCGAGACATCAGCAAGTGCTTCCCTTTAAAAAAAAAAAAAAAAAGGAAAAAAGACGTTTTGTCCAATGCAAGTCTACTTTTTAGCAGCTCATTCATATATTTATTTTATTATTTATAACATTTCATGTGTAGTTTTCATTGTGTTCCTATATTTGTTTTTTTTTTGGACTTTTTTTTTTTTTTACCTCTTCCACATCAGTGCCAGTATTCCTATATTGGGAAATAATTATTATAATTAAATAAATATGAATAATTCTGCGGTCGAGTGGTTAGCGCGCAAACCTCCCAGCTAGGAGGACCAGAGTTCGATTCCACCCTTGGCCATCTCTGTGTGGAGTTTGCATGTTCTCCCCGTGCATGCGTGGGTTTTCTCCGGGTACTCCGGTTTCCTCCCACATTCCAAAAACATGCTAGGTTAATTGGCGACTCCAAATTGTCCATAGGTATGAATGTGAGTGTGAATGGTTGTTTGTCTATATGTGCCCTGTGATTGGCTGGCCACCAGTCCAGGTTGTACCCCGCCTCTCGCCCAAAGACAGCTGGGATAGGCTCCAGCACCCCCGCGACCCTCGTGAGGAAAAAGCGGTAGAAAATGAATGAATGAATGAATAAATAATTCTTATGTTCTTATTCTTAAGTCCCCATTGTATTGAAATCCAAGGTTGGGAAGAATTGATGCCTTTACATTGTGTTTTCAGACTTTTAATAAGAAAACAAATAATAATAAAAAAAAAAAAACTAAACACATTTTCTGAAAAAAATGAATAATGTATTTTCAATAAATCTTTTTAATACAAACTATACTACACTTTGCAACCTAAACGATGGCATTTAGAAGTCAGGAGGTCAAGACAATCCTTCTGTCTCCACTTGTAGTTTGGAATGTGTAGGATGGAGGACATCCTGTTTTACAGTCCATTTGCGGAGGGAATTTAGACGACGGCGGCGGCGGGCTGAGCTTGAGGCGGGTTGCTGGCTGCGGTGGCGGCTGTGGGCGTGGCCTGCCTGGGGTGTGTGTACATGGCGCCCAGGAACTGATCGGCGATGCGTCCGGCCTCGCGGAGCCCGCTGAGGAGGGCGCCATGAACCGTGGCGGGGTAGTTTCTGATGGTGTGCTCGCCGGCAAAGAAGAGCCGCGGGACGGGCTGAAAAATAAAATGGCGCGTGAATGAGTGTTTTTGATGGAGATCTATTTGAAGATGACACTGTGCTCACTTGAGAAGCTCCAGGGATGGCGGGCCCGGGTGTGATGGGTTGCGCCATGAGGTCGTAGTCGTTACCGGAGGACCCCGCCGCCACATAGGAATAGGAGCCTCGTGCCCAGGGGTCGGCTCGCCAACGTGTCACCACCGTTTCCTTCGGCTGCCGTGGCGACAAACGTCACATGCAACAAGACACCGACGCTTCCACTTTACCAATGCACGAGAAAAGTCATACATACCTGAGGAACGGCGCTGCTGCCGAATATCCCTTTAAGAATGGCGAGGCAGCGTCCCACGATGACATCATCGCTGATGTTCTCCATGATCCCGGCCGCTTCACCCGCCATCAGAGCCAGCAGGATGGGAGCTGGATCACCATGATCGGGATCACCGTTACGTAGGTTTTAGACATGCTAAAGTTGACTTTGCGAGGTTGCTTACCTTTGTAGAGGTTCCAGAAGAGGAAGAGCTCACCCCGACTTGCCGTGGTGGAACCTACGTGACCAAACAGGTTGACGCTGGGATCCCAGAACACACGGTCGAAACACAACACCACCTGCAGAAACCCACAAAGGGAGCGTGACTTTATAAGAAGACCGATGGAAGGACTTAATGCCAACACTTGTTTCCACTGTCATCAATGAGCGTGGCGGAATGGAGGACGCCATGAGGGTACTGAATGATCTGAGGTATGCGTCCTCTGTGATGCAGCATAATATAAATGCTTGGTACTGCAGTGGCTGAAGCGCAGCCTGATGCAGTGGACAGGGATCGTTGGAGCTCCCTCTATTGGAGCCAGAGCGCATTGCAGCAGATTGCGTAACAATGCAGTGTGCTGCAGCAGGAGCGGGACATTAAACTACTCTGCAACACAGGAGTAGAGGAGTGACGCAGGATGAGCAGATCTCCTCCCCCCACTGCGTCTTCCTGCTGACACTCCTCCTCCTGTTCCGCATCAGGATAAAGACCTAGCATGTAATTATGGCCTCTATCATTGTCTCCTAATTGACACAAAAGTGCTCTACCTTGTTGAGGTTTCCAAAGCCCATCCTCTGTATGGCGGCCGTCTTCCATTCAGGCAGAGGTGGTACAAACTGCACGGCGGGCGGCTGCTGCTTGAGCACGCCGAGCGGCAGCGTGCAGAGCACTGCGTCGCACTTGTAGATGAAGGTCTGCGTGGCCGAGCGAGTGTTGACGGCAATCACCTCGCAGCCTGCAGGGAGATCGGACGCGCTTGTCGAACACTTTGCACCATCTTGCAGTGGGGCGTTGGCGATACACTCACCTGAAGCGGTGTAGCGAACTTGTCGCACCGCTGTGTTGAGTTTGATGTCCAAACCCTCAGCTAGAGCCACAGGGACGCACGAGTAGCCGTTCCTCACCGTCAGGTGGCTGCCGGTGAACTCGAAGTCGTCGTCCTGTGGAAGGAGAGGGATTGAGTCAGGCTTTCGTGTTCATTTACAGTCGCAGAAGACAGCGTGAACAAACCTGATCCCAGTGTTTGAGTGACAGGGTGGAGAGGGGCGTGGCGTTGGCGAACTCCAAGTTAGCAAAGTGCCAGTCGAGTATCTGACGGTCTCGAGAGGACAGGTAGACATCACTGTGGGCAGAGGAGGAGGATTGTAGTGATTATCATCACATACTACAGTATTAATTGGCCCTGTACCCTAGAAACCGCCCATGAATGATACGGGAAAAGGCCGAAATGATACTGTGTCAAAGCCCAGGGTATCAGGCCCCCGCATGCCAGTATCGAGACCGAAGGGGGCATGATACCTGGCCTGATACCAGACAAACCATGTGATAACCTATAAGTACTACGCATTTGCAATGACAATAATATCGATATCGGTATATTGGATTATATCAAAAGCAGACATGTGGTAGTAAAGAACAAATGTGGAAAGGGTGTAGGGTGTAGGGTACCTGGGTGGGTTGGCCTCCAGCTCCTGGAGCTTCTCTTCCAGCTTCACCTGCAGCTCCTGCAACTCATCATATTCCTGCAAAGCAAAAGGGTATGTATCATACATGTGCAGAGTAATATTAACACATTATAACAACTATGCTTTTTTTTTTTGGAAGATATTCCTTTATTGCAGGCAAAGGTTGACTAAGTATAGCATAATATACAACTATAATATAATACCATGACCATGTATGCACACATAATTACACACACACAGTTTAAGTCTAAGTCTCGAGGTGAAGAATGTTGAACCAAATTATGCGTGCACACGTCCTACAGAAAGTGTGTGTGTTTGGGTGGGTGGGGGGACTGCGGGCTTGATGTGGTTTGTGGGGCAGCAGACAACTCCTTCACAGACACCAGCTGTGTTTAAAGAAGTTAAACCCTCCATTCTAAAATACACACATACACGAGGTGATTTATCTGCGCCCAAAAATAAAACCGCCAACGCTGGTTGCTAATAATACACCCAGCCGAGGCATTAAACCACTTAAACATAGCCTGTCTAGTTTCAGTTAGATAGCGCCGCATTAAAAGGAGCTCCATAAAAACAGCATTGCTACCAATTATAATCTATGGCAATGTGGAGTGATGCGGGTCACCTCTTGACCTCTTGAGTACAGCTACCAATCAGAGCGGGAAGTTAAAAATGTAATGTAATGTAAAGCCACAGAGACACTTGGAAATAGTTCACTTCTGAGCGGGATATACTAATTGAAGCCCCGCTCGAGACGTCTGAGTCAGTTACAAAGCAATCTAATGTCGTCCGTTCATACGGTGGTGTGTTGATCTTTGGCTGCGTTCCAAATGGTGCATTTCCATACTTAGACTAGGAGAGGTCAGTGCTGGTTCTAGCTAGGGCTGGGACGATGTAATGGTAATGGTAATGGTTTTATTTCATTTGAACATGCATCAGATTACAATTGAGTGCATCCCATAATCAGTTCACAGTTCCACATGTCCAAAAGGAGTAGGAAGAAGCAAAGCTTATTAAATCCTAACCCTCCATCTGGTACTTTTACACTCAGTAACTGTTATTTGTTCACTTCCTGCTTTCCATAAAGCAGTTTAAGATTTGTTTTTTTAATAATGCACCTCGTAGCTTAGTACAAGGTGACGTGTCCACATCATCGATGACATGGACACAAAAATACATCGACACAAGAATTGCATGTCGATGCGCCTTCACTCAGAATTAGTAGTGGGAAAAACCGTTCATTTCAGTGAACAGGATCATTCCACTTCATTCAGTAAAAAGAGCCGTTCATTTCGGTCAATTGGTTGTTAGCCTGTGATATCCCCCTGCGCATAGACCTGGTCAGTCGTGTCGAGTCAGTCCGTTCACTCATGTTCACGTTCGTTCCGACTCAACAGCTCACCAGCTAGTGCTGTCTCGGCCATGAACAAAACGGCTGGCAGACTGAACGGGTATTTTATGGGCAGTTCATTCGTTTGCAAAAAAGAACTAGTTCTTTTGACCCGTTCGTTCACTGACACTTTTTTTTTTAACTGACACAGACACACAAGTTTTATTTCTATTATTATTATTAGTATTATTCATGTTATTATACTTTATTGATATGGGCAGATCATTTAGAAAATATATATTTTTATTAACCCGTGCATGTGTTTGTGGTTTATGTTTTCAGGGACTAATCAGGGACTTTCAGGGATTAATCGATGCATTGAAAAACTATTTTCTAGATTAATCGATTACAGAAATAATCGTTTAACCCAGCCCCAGTTCTAGCTATGGGCCATAATTGTTCCACTGGTAGAGGAACTAGCTTGAGTGGGTTCACATTTTAAATGTCATTTATGCTAAGTGCATAATGACACTAATCAATACAACGTCAAAATCGGCACCTTCAAGAACTAAGTACGCAATAAACATAGTATACATAGTGTAATACTCAAGTGTACTAGTGTACAGGCTTAGTGTTGTGTTGTGTGTAGAGATGCTTGTCATCATTTTAGCGCCTTTGGTTGTGTGTGAGCTCACTTTGCACAGTGCAGTCAGGTCTCTGTGCTTGCTCTTCACCAGGAACTCAGCGGTGATATCTCTAGGTGGTTTGACCTCACTGGCCTCTTTGTACTGCTGATGGAGCTCCTTCACACGCTCCTTTGTGGACACCATCTGAGTCGGGAAACACCAGGTAAGCATAGCATCGTCAAACTAAAATGGAAGCCATGTTATTGACTTACGGTTTCATACATTTCGTTTCGACATTGTGCAACATTTATCAAGATTTTGTTTTTTTCGGTCCCAACTGTTGATGTATGAGGTCCCAATCAAATCCCTCATGTTCCGCTTGGAAGAGCGATTAGGTCAGCTCACCACTATCGTCACTATAGAGAATTTCTAGCAAGTAAAAAAAAAAGTATGATGGCTGTGTCGTTCCAATGTAAAATAACCCCAACCTCCGAGCCCACCTACTGCTGGTTGAGGAACCCAAAAAGAAGCTGTGGCATAATCCAAAACAGACCATGCTTGTCACTAGCATTATTGGCTATTTTGAAGAAAGCCATGGTTCTATGTTTACTGACTTGGTGGCTAAACTGGCTTCCTCATGTATGCTCAGTGTCAAGCTAAACAAGCTGTCAAATAACCCGTTCGGAACAGGCCACTTCATACACTTTTGCTACACTTCATTATACTTCACTTCACTTGTACTCTTTTCAAAGGCTTGTAAGCAACAATTTGCACTGTTTCGATGAATGGAACTCATTTTCACATCACACCTTTGATTCATTTTGTCCAGCAATAAGCTGATGACGCTCTGTCTAGTCACAGACATATATTGTATGGCTCACTAGATGCTACCAAAATCACATCATCTGATGTAAGTGACTCTATTCCGATTGTATTGTCAGATGAATATTGTGATGTATGTATATCATATCTGTATGTATCTTAACAGCCCTACTACACTGATGCCATCTACTGTTACTGAGCTGTAACAGCAAGCGACACAGTCCCATTGTGTTTGTGAGTGAGGGCAGGTAGTGAGCCTATAGGGGCAAATCTCTATAATAATAATAGATTTGATTTATATATATTTCAAAGCACCCCAAAGAGCTTCACATGGAAGCCATTATTCATTCACTCCTAAGTCACACACCAGTGGTTACCTACATCTGTAGTTACAGCTGGCCTGCGGCAGACTGAGAAAAACATGGCTGCCAATTTGCACCTGCGGTCTCTCTCAGACCACCACTGTACATTCATTCACATTCATACACCAGTGTGGGTGGGCAGCACTGGAGGCAAAAAGTGTCTTGCCCAAGGACACAACAACTGAGTGGAGGAAGCGGCAATCCAACTGACCTTCCGGATTCTGAATGACCTGTTTTAATGGCAGAGGGTTGATTCTTATGGGGGGGGGGATTTTACAAACACTTAGATTTAAATGAAAAACTCTTGGCGACCATATGTAAGCTGTCCACCAGTGGAATAGGTGCCATTTTCAAACACTATAAAGACGGCAAAATATCTTGTTCACCTTATTGAGTAGATCTCTGAGCTCTTCTTGGGTCTTCACAATCTTATTCCAGTGTTCTATTTGCTCATCCTTTACGTGCTTCTCCTGTAGCCTGCACATAAACACACACTATGTGAGCAGGCGTGCTTTTGGGTTCACATGTATATATTATTGCTAACAAAGACTACTAATGGTTCTGGCAGTAAATGTACAGTTTGTGCAGAACATTAGCACTTACTGTATGACCACCTCCAGGGCCTGTCCAAGAGAGACGGGTTTGTTGTTGAGGAAGTTGAAGTCGAGCTGGTGGCTGAGGAAGGAGGTGGCCTCCAGTAACCTGTTAAACTCCTGCTCCACCATTTCGTCTTTTTCTTTTGGCACCTGAACGAACACATGCATAAAGTTAGCCGACATAAGTGTCTAAAAGAGGGACAGATATTCCTAATTGATAATGAATATACTTTAATACAATGATATAAGAATGATTGTAAGAATGCTAGAGACGTGTGATGGGAAATTGTGTTGCAGCATGATGTAAATGATTCACAATATATGCAGGAAGTAAAAAAAAATAAACCAATACATACACTTGTGCACCGTTCACCCTTTAGTTGTTCACCAAAAGATTGGAAGTGGTTGGAGAAAGGAAGCGGGGGAGGAGGAAAGGAGAGAGAGAACATATTAAGTAAATCAACAAAAGTAAAACATGTAGATTTCATTCCGTGTCTTTGGAGAGAAGAGGAGGAAACGAGTTTCCCGTGATGCCTCAAGAGCCTCCAACCTAAACATCCTATGACTGGCGCCTAACAACATTAGATGTGTTCACTTTCTTGAGGAGGATAAATAAAGCCACAGTTCATTGTGTTTGTGGAGGTTCAGGGTTAGCTAAATTCCTGCCTGAGGACAACAACAGGATACAATGCTGCAAAACTCGGAATGCGCTTAGGCCAAAAGGGACCTTAATGTGCTTTTTTAAGGACGTACACAACACATTGTTCAGATCTTGTTCGGACGACAATTATTAAATGCAGCTGTAGCTATACTGACGCGTTATATGGCTAATTGTTGCGGTTATTGTTTGCAAGAAGCGGACACTATTCCTCAAATAGTGGCCTCTGCTCTAATACATGTAATGCCACAATTAATGCCAGATGTGTCAAATAAACCACATACCTCAAACAGGCGCATGCTTGTTTCTTTAGTTCTTGAGTTTTTTTAGTACAACGTGCACTGTCTGTAGTCAATACTCACAGCTTGCCCATTGGCTTCATACAGCGGACACTTCTGCTTGATCTTGGCCAGCTCCATGTTCACCTGCTTACTGACCACTGCCATGGGATTACCTCCTGAACAAGCAGACAAGTCACACAGGTGATGTAGTATTTATTAACAACAGCACCCTCTGCAGGCTAATCTAAAACTACAGTACAACATCATGACAGCTTCAATCTCAGATCTTAATGAATGAAAGGAGGTTCTTACCGAGGCCAGTCACCACCATGGCGCCTAAATCTGCTACATAGTTGCCTTTTCTGAATGTGGCCACTCTGCCTCCAACACGGTCCTGGAATTAAGTAAGTAAGTAAGTAAGTAAAACTTTAGCAAAGCTAACCGATAATTGTTATACCACAATATTTACTTGCCTTACTTTGCCATTCTACTAATTATATAAGCAGACACATACATACCCTTGCTTCTAATACTGTAACATCCATCCCAAAACTCTGCAGCTGACGGGCCGCAGCCAGGCCGGACACCCCTCCACCAATCACGATGACCTTTCCAGTCTTCTTGGCTGAAACAATACAAGAATAGGTAATATTTTGAGGTGCTGTTGAAATGGATGCAGATTAATTTGAGTCCCTGAATACACTATATATGTTCCTTGGATTGCCTGACTCACATCAACATAAGCGGTTGTGGACATAACTGAAACCACCGAAACATTTATGTACTTAGAATGGGCGATATTAAAAAAAACACCTGCCGAGGTCCAAGCAAAAGCTGTTGTAATTCTACACTTGATCAAACTTATTTAAGATTTATCTGCTCATAACACAATCGCTGCATAAAACTTTATAATGTAATATCAATTTAGTGTCCACTTTTTCAAATTCACTACTTCCTGAATCTGCACTCTAAGGATGACAAGAACTGTAATTCTTTTAGCCATAAATTAGTCGCATCATTGTAAAAGTCGCAGGGTTTAAAGCATGTGAATTAGCGCCTTATTGCCCAGAATGTACAGTACTCTTGCCTGACAAGAGCTCATTTTAATCAAAGTGTAAATATATTGCTGCTCTACAGGAAGCGAACAGTAAGCTCCTCCCACTTACTTGGTAAAGGCTTGACCCTCTTGTAAATGCCAAAATTGATGAGCCCTTGTCTTTCAAGGTAGCTGTGAATCCTATGGACCAGCACAGCGTCACCTAAAGAGAAACAAAACATGAAATTACAAAAGCACAAAAAGGAAAAAAAATACACAAATTGATTATTTGAATGTATTACTGTTGTAAGGTGCTTCAAGCTGCTGTGCAGTGGCCTCAAATGTCAGCTGGATCTTGGGGTTGTCCAGCCACAGTTGAAGCTAAAAGGTGTTAATAACATGGATTAAAATGCTGTGTTTGTATTGGTCTGAAGGAATCGTGTTGTCATGTGAGTAAAGGTGCACTTACTGTGCGGTTGCGGATGTAGAGGAAGACCTTCTGAGTCTGTTGGGGCCCGCTGATGATGTCGGGAAAGCAGGCAGCCTCCTGTGATGTCATGCGGTCGTGAGGGAGGCGGCTCTGAAAAGCGGCTCCTTCCACCCCTAATTATGGACATGTTGCATTAATGCAGCTCTCAAATATAACTACAGCAGACCCTAAAATATGAATCACCATCTTGGATGACTCCAGTATCAACGTGCGCTTTTTTTACTCGTTATGACGTCGTATTGCTTTTATGTCTTTATCTTAACAGTAATTAAAATGGGAAGAAAATACATTTACAGTGAAAAAATGCCTCGTCTTGTCTTAAGGCAACGTTCCATTATAGTGTGTTAATTAAACAAATGAATGGGAAACACTGCTGTCTCACCCGATGGCTCCTCTGGCTCACTGTCATTCTCTTCCTCTGGAGGAGGAGCTGGTGGGGGAATGACCTGCTTCCGCTCTTTCTCTGCTTTAGCATTCCTCTCCTCTTCGGAGTAATATTCGTCCTCGGACAGATTGGCCAGGCTTTCGTCCATCTCGCGGTACTCCACCTGCAACAGTAGGCACAATAAAAGCATCATTAAAACCCGCATTTCCATGAACGATCCCTCGGATTACTCACACCGTTCTATCTTCTCAGGCTTAACTGAATGTTCACTGATGTTGCTTTCAAATATAATCAATTTGGATGATACTCCTCTACGACTAGCAATGTGCTTCCTGCTTCTAATGCAGGAAGGTAAATAATTCTCAAATGTTTACTTTTTGTCGCTTGCGTCGACTTGTCCTGCGGACTTCGGCTGAGTCTGGGTCCATTGCACCGGAGCCGCCTCCTTGGTGGGGTAAAGGAGCTCCTCCTGACTCTCCGCTTGGGGAGGACCTCTCCTTTTTCTTTACATCCATAGCGGCTGAGATTGAAGCACCCACTTGGGTATCAGAACCCGGGGCTCTGTCGCCTCCAGCTCCACCCGCCGAGGATGAAGAGGAGGAAGAAGAGGACCCGGCGTCTGATTTTTTACTTGACAACATGATGGAGGATGTTGGAGGCCTCTCCTGTAGGGAAAAAAAATGCAACTCGAAATGAATGGCTCAAATCACAATGTCATACTTGTGAAGTTAAGAAAAATGAATATGATGACTTGTGCCTCTGTGAGCTTCAGAAATCAAAACAAACCAGTGCACACATGATGGTGGGGGTTATAAAAATAGATGCACACATGTGTAATAACAAAAAGCAGAAACTATATAAGGCATACTTTTAGAGTCCATGTCTCTTGAGGCATGTTAATCCTTGTGTTATAACATGCTAATAATCAAGGCCACCCCAAAAAAATCGCCAAACGTGGCTGGATGCATTAAATACAGCTATGCGTGAATGATATGATTTTTTTAAAAATGAAATGGAGGCTCTATGGCACAATAACCTTGTCTTGTTTTACCCATTTCTCCGTGCACCTGGTAATATCCATTCAAACGCTAAGAGATGAAGACAGAACCAGAATAACAATGTTACGAACAAAAGTGGCCTTTCACATCACATCCATGATTTTGTTCAACTACAAAAGAAGAAGACGACTTTGATGTTTACAGAGACTATTCCTTTAATTTACATAAAATGTGTCAACAACGATTTGGAGCACACAACCACCCATCGACTAATTAAGCTAGCTGGCGATCATTGCGGTAGTAGCAGCATAATATTATGCTCTACACGTCATTTTTCAAAGGCTGTCGTATAGTAGCACCTCCACATACACATCAGAATACCTCTAAGTGGCAGCAACTGGACTTAAACCATTCATTTATCTCTTAAACTACAAGAAATGTCACGTTTCCTCCATGATAGCAGGCTACATTAGCTGCTAACAATGAGCTCGGTTAGCATTCACACAGTTGCAGGTGCTACATGGAGAAATAACAACCCGGTACTGATCAGGTGGCGGTATGAATCAAACACTCTACTGTTTATGCCAGAGTATTATCTTTAATAAACAAATGTATGAGTCAATTAATATAAATATGGACTTTACCTCTCAATCCTCCGCAGATGTCAACACAAAAGACCACACGGTTGTCGCCCCCTCTCAAAGAACTCAACGCGGATTGGTTGAGCAATGCGCTATCCAGTACGTTGGACTAAAATGATTGGCTTAAACACCCGTCAATGAAAAGACAAACCAGAAAATTAGATTTTCGACGAAACTGATCTCGGGTCTGCTCATCTGTGGTCCCTGCGTATAGGCGTGGCTTGCGAAAAGCAGGAAGAAGACAGGTAAAGGTGAGCTTTTCCGCACGCCTATTTGTTCTGTTGAGTTCTTTGTATCGCCACTCGTCCCGTCGTACTGTAAGTAAGTTGAAGTAATCAATATTTTAAAAACCTTCAAATATCGATTGATTTGTTAGTAATTTGTCATTACTAGTTGCTTCTCTGAATGGGCTGATAGACTTTGGGGTATGGCTTTTGCTTGTTTGTGTCTGTTACAGGAAGTAAGTTTTGGCTTGGTTGCATTCCCTCAGTTTAAGAGTATAGAAATACTAAAGAATTGACTTAATTTTTTTTTCATGCTTAAAAGTTAGATAAGCCTGGTTAATGGACCACAAAATTGATTAGGAGTTGCCTCCACAGAACAGCTAAAATGGTGACGACTGAGGCGGCCAACCGGCCAGACAACACTGCCTTCACACAGCAGAGGCTTCCAGCCTGGCAGCCCATGCTCTCTGCTGGCATCATCATTCCCGGCTTTGTCCTCATCGGCCTGGCTTTCATAGGCATTGGCGTGGCTCTCTTCATCACTTCACGGAGCATTCAAGTGTTGGAGGTATCATGCAACCGACTACCAGTACATTGCAGTCTTTATTCTTGGAGAAATGATAGTGATCCCTTGATCACATAAATATTTAAAAACTTTTGTTCTCTCTTACAGCTTGACTACACTGGGGTGGAGCAAAACTCACCATGCTTCAGGTGCTCAGATCCTGATGTGAGGGACTGTGTGTGTACACTGGGATTCTCGATCAACACCCTGTTTAAGGTGCCCTGGAATTTTGTACACACTCATATACAGACACACACCTTCAGTTTGTTCAGTTTTTAAAACAATGGTTCTCCAAGGAAATATTGCAATTTGAATAATTTATTTCCCATGGTCAAACAGGCGTCATCATCAACTCTTTAACTGTACAGCTTTGTCAAGCAGTCATGCAAGTGTAAAAACAAGTTAACCCCTGTTAGTGTACCATACTGAGTCAAATCAATATCAGTGAAATAAAAACCTGTCACACGTTATCTTAGTTATCAAGTTAGCATAGTGAACCCCCCAGGTTACCGGTGTGTTTGAGTGACAGGAAGAAAAGCCCTGACTCGTCATTTGGCGCCACCAGTTGGTTTGCAGATGAATTTGCAATTTAATTTTGCAGAACCCAAATATCAGATGAATGTCATTTTCAGACTTTTTTTTTTCCCTAGGGGTAAAAAATACACTATTATAGTCAGGGCAGTACAGTATTACGGTCAGGGCAATACAGTAAAGACAAAACAACTAGTCTTGAATATAAATGCTGTCACAAAACTGGAGCTGGAGGGCGGGTGTGAAACATGGAGTTTTGTGCAACTTTTGAACATTTGTTTTAATCAAATAATATACCATTACTCTTACCTCTGACCCTTGACTGTTGTTATGTGACGTTGTCTCTGACAGGGGCCTGTGTTCTTTTATTACGGGCTGTCCAACTACTTCCAGAACTACAGAAGATATGGTGTCTCCAGAGATGACAACCAGCTCTACGGAGACCTGGACAGCTTCAAGGTGAGCGATCAATACAGACTTATTTTTTTGAAAGTGTTGTAATGTGAGTGTGTGTTTTTTTATTTAATAGTCTCCAATTGATGAATGCGAACCCTATAAATATAACAGCAACAACCAACCGATTGTGCCATGTGGCTCTATCGCAAACAGCATGTTTAACGGTATGTGGATGTCATCCCGATGGTCTGTTGCTGCATTAAAAGATTATTAATTCCTATATTTTCATTGGGTTCTGCGAAAGACACATTCAGGCTGTTTCAGATCGTGAATGGCCAACAAAGGTCTGTTCCTTTGGATGGAAAAGGGATCGCTTGGTGGACAGACTACAACATCAAGTTCAGAAACCCCAGTGTCACTCCTCTGAGGAACGCATTCAACGGTTAGTCATGTTAGCTTGTCATACTGTAACTTGCACTAGTGTGCGTGCATGCACAATTAAGAATTTGACTAAAATTTGGCACTAAAATGCACCTCTTCAGTTTTGTTTTTTTTAATGTTTGTCACACTTAAATGGATGTACAGATTTTTTTGACATGAAGTTGTATGACACCCCCATAAGCAGTGAAGTCCGTCAACAGCGACTCACTCCCCACTTTGTGTCTTGAGCCGAGTTCTGGTTGGATTTTGTGCTGAGTAAAGTAGTTCCAGCTAGTTGCTGGGGACAGTTAAGTAAAGAGTTAAGCTTCTCAAAACAATATGTGTTCAAAAGCATAATACATTTGTATCACAAAAATGCATACTAGAAAAATCAGACCTCACAAATCAATTTTTCTGCCGTCGTATCACTTCAAGGTCCCACCTGTCCATTGTTACGTACATTTGCTTCATTGGTTTCACAGTGTTTACTGCTGGGGTAGTGAAAGTAAACATGTCTGACTATGAAACAAGTGATGATGACATTACTTTTAAAGTGTCCTTCAGAACCGGAATTCACAGATGCCGAAAGTCGTCAGATGTAGTTTGGTGCTAGTGCCATAAAGTTCGGTGCTAATGGACGGCACACAAATTAGCTAGTTTTTACATGTGGTACTGGAACAGCAGGACTCTTCAAAACATGTCTCATCCTCTGTCATGGGTATGTAGGAACGTAATCCTCCTCGCAAAAGTGTGCACTGCACACACAAAGACCGTAGCCACTATGGTTGCCACATTATAGCCAAGCAAGCAGCTAAAGTTGTCTAATAGTAATGTCCGTGACAGGAAAACCATGGAATTTATAGGGCGGCACTTTCTTATTGTCACAGCCCGGATAATTACAGGTACGTACCATTGCTACGTACCACTTTCATATTGCAGTGTACTGTTTTTGGAGAATGTTTTGGTAGAAAAACTGTGGCTTTCGGAAACAGACTATATTTCTATTACTTAATTGTGAGGGGGGAAAAATGGAAACTGAACAAATAAAAGGAACCATTTATGTGGGACCTCCAAAATTGAACAAAATCCATTCCGTATTTCTGGTTGACTTGTTTGAAATGTTTCCAAGAGAAAATAATTCTTGAGCTTGTCAAAACCGATCATTCCTCTTGTGTTTGATGATAGAATTAACATTTTAACATTACAGTCGGACAGGTGTTCATTCATTCATTCATTCATTCATTTTCTACCGCTTATCTTCACGAGGGTCGCGGGGGGAGCTGGAGCCTATCCCAGCTGTCTTCAGGCGAGAGGCGGGGTTCGCACAGGTGTAAAAATAAGAATATAAATTGAAGAAATCCTGAAATTTTTTTATTAACTTGCAGGCACTGTCAAGCCACCGTTTTGGTCCCGGCCGGCGTATGAGTTGGACCCCTCAGACCCGGCAAACAACGGCTTCATCAATCAAGACTTCCTCGTGTGGATGCGAAGGGCTGCCCTGCCTGATTTCCAAAAACTGTACCGCCGAATAACAGAGGGGGATTACGCAGATGGTCTCCCGGCAGGAAACTACACTCTGGAAATTTCTTACAGTATCCTTTGAATAAATGCTTCATTGATCCTTAAGCCTCCGATGCAGCAATTTTGCAATAGTCAAATCAAGTGTCTTGTTACAGTGACAAGGTAAGCATAAGCCGTTTGACAGGCTGGGTGAGTTTCTGTTTTGTACACACATTGACCGGCTACTGATGTCATAATCTCTGAAGTCTTTAAACAGGCAAGGCAATTACATCATTTCGCACATTTTGGAAAAGTAGTGTCATTTTCTACGTTCTATTTCCTTCACCCTTATCTCTTCCACTCCAGACTACCCTGTGTTGAGCTTCAATGGCAGAAAGAAGGTAGTGTTCAGCAACGTGTCCTGGATGGGCGGCAAGAATGAGTTCTTGGGTATCGCCTACCTGGTGATTGGCTCGCTGTGTGTTGTCATGTCATTGGTCATGCTCATTGTCTATGCCAAATTCAAGTTCCCAGAGGAGGACTGAGCACCTTTTTCATGGTTGACTGTCAACCAACAAGTTTTAAGGCCCACTACACTTGAACTCTTTGGGAAATGGTGGAGACATCAAGACTCTACAACGGTTGATTATGTATGTTTCCTTGGCTTCCATGTCTTTGAGAGTGGAATAACATAATTAGGCTGTTACAAATTTGAGAGATCATTGCTCAAAAACAAAAAATCAACATGAATATTTACAGCATTGTGCGCCCGTGACACATCGACTGCTATCACTCTTAAAAGATAAAGGCAGAATGTATTTGCACACAAGCTGTTTATTTTTCATGTATGAAACAGGGTTTTCTCTCAGGGTTTATTTTTGCTGTCTTTTACTTCGATTTTACCTTTTAGGATACCTCATTTTAAATTAGTAGCACAGGCCAAGAAGTTGGATTAGCGTATGAAAACGTAAATGCAATTTATTTTACTCAGTGAATCTCCTTCCTGGCTTTGCAAGCCTGTTGTACTTTTACTTTTTTTCTTTGTTTTACTTCATTATCATATTTATGCAATAAAACGATGCAAAAACTTTCCAAACTTTGTCTGGTCTTTAAAAAAAAAAAAATCAAAAATTTTTTTTGGACTATTCCACTGGTAACTGTGGGCCACAAAAGTTCACTGGGCCAGCTTTTGGGCACCCTTTGTCTACAGCTTCATTTAGTAAGAGTAAGATTCTCATGTTTTACGTTTACAACTTAGTTTGTTATAAGCTTAACAAAATAGTCTAAGTAGATGACAACAAATGATTTTTTCCGCATTCACGGCTGTATTACAGTAAACAAAGAGGACAGCGCCCTTCTTCCCCTCGGGGTCACACGCGGAAGCAAAATAATCAGAGGTTGCCATTTTTATTCTGGGTAATGTAGTTCAAGGTGATATGGCTATATGCTAATTTCATCTATATAAACTACAAGTACCACAATGCACTACGCAGATAAATCTGACGTCGGAAGTGCGGCGATTTGACAGCAGGGCCCAAGCTTCAGTCTTTAGCAGGAGCTTACCCACATTCAGTCTCCTGGTTCTTTTGTTCGTCGTTCAACCTTTCACGGTGGTCGCTCACCTTTTTAAGGAATGTCTGACGGAGGCGGTGGAGACGAAAACACCGGCACCATAGAGGTGTCGGCTGTTCACACGGTGGCAGATACATCGGTGCTGCAAAAGCATATTCGCAAACTAGTCCCGCTCCTCCTGGAAGATGGCGGCGAGGCCCCGGCCTCTCTTGAAGGCTCCCTGGAGGAGAAGAGCACCGTGGAGCAAATGAGGAAATTTCTGGGGGACCCCCAAGTTCACACTATCTTGGTTGAAAGAAGCGCACTGAAAGGTAAATTAACCTCGTCATTTGAGCGGCTAGCTAGCTAACTAGCGACATAAGTGTGTAGAAATGTACTTGTATTAATGGTCGCTAAACCCACCCCTGGCATATAAACCGTTTGAATTTTACCTGTTTGCTAGATTAAAGGGGCGCTGCTAACAATGACGCGTCATTATTTTTCACCCAGCTCGTTTATTTTGAATGGAAACTAACGCTGCGCCACTGGGTGTGATAGCAATGAGTCTGCATCTTCTCTCTGTGTCAATTGCCAGCTGAATTTAAGCATTACGTCAACACAAAAAGAGCTAAAACCGCCATTAAAAAAACGGAAAATGCTGCAAGATGCCAGTACAGTCAAGCCTGTAAAAAAACAAGGAAACACAACAATCGAAATGAAAAGAACCATTATTACACTCTAGTCATGATGCAAAGGTGATTCCAATCACGTGAACCAGCATGTGTCAATGAGAGCATTATATTCTCTTTCCTGCAAGCTATCATAAATGAAGTGTTGCAATATGTTGGGTATTTGTAGTAAACAAATGAAGCGTTGCAGTGATGTGTTGGGTATTTGTAGTAATAATAGTAATAGCCGTTTCTCTCACAGAGGATGTCGGCGATGAAGGAGAGGAAGAGAAGGAGTGCATCACCTACAACATCAGCATTGACATCCATTATGGGCTTAAGTCTAACAGGTGAATCTGCGGCTCTTACATGAGTTCTCATGTTTGGATTCACTGTTTGAACACACCTGCCTTCCCACAGCTTGGCTCTGATCAAGAGGACGGGTGTCATTGATGCAGACAAGCCCATATCTACCCAAGTTCGAGTCCTGACCCTAAGCGAGGATTCTCCCTATGAGACACTCCACTCCTTCATCAGCAATGCCGTCGCCCCCTACTTCAAGTCTTACATCCGCGAGTCTGGAAAGGCAGACAGGTGATTTAAAGAGCGATTTCAGTGTTTTTCCCACAGGACTGAGATCTATGCGTGGTGTTTGTATGGTCTCATTTCCATAATTGGCCATAATGAAAAGCGCCAGTCAGAGTGGAGGTTTGTAAAACCTCTGGCTCAGTTTTGGATGGGTAAAACGAAGATTATTTTTTTGACTTATTGTATTTGTTGTATTATTTCATGATTTTAAACTTTATTTGACAACAGAACATGAAGCTATTGACTTACGGGTGTGTATTCTTTGCGCGTGTTAGACGTGTATGCACACTCATTTCTTCATTTCGCTGCAGAGACGGGGATAAAATGGCACCGTCTGTGGAGAAAAAGATTGCCGAACTGGAAATGGGCCTCCTCCACCTACAGCAGAACATCGAGATCCCAGAGATCAGCCTGCTCATCCACCCTATCATCACCAACATCGCCAAGCAGTGCTACGAGCGTGGGGAGAAGCCCAAAGTGACTGACTTTGGGGATAAAGTGGAGGACCCCACCTTCCTCAACCAGCTGCAGTCTGGAGTCAACCGCTGGATCAGGGAGATACAGAAAGTAAGCTTGTGTTGTGATAGATATTTTAGTCATCTCTTTTGTCTTTTAATGCCAAAAAGCAGTTGTCACTTTCTGACATGTATACCATACGTACGTATATTGACCTGTAGGTGTGTCACCGTAATCAATTTTGCTGGACGACAATTGTCCTACAAATTATTGCCAATGATATTATTATCAACTTTATTCTGAGACAATTTGCCTCTCGCCTTATGTAATTGAAATCTTGCACATCTGCGGCCATTGTAAAAAGTTCACTTACATTAACAAGCGATAAAAGGCAACAGTGTAAACCCACTCATAGAGCCTGAGTCACACACACAGCCACATAAGGATGTTCTGCTAAACTAACCCAGCTAGCTTCCCTTCATGCGCCGTATGAACAGTTTTTCCAGTATCAACACTTCAGAAGGGGGGGTTAGTGTTTGATGACATTCCACCGTGTTTGACTTGATTACCTGTTCGGTAGAGATGGAGATGCAGTAATCAAATATGCATGCACATGTAAATATATTGAGGCCGGTAAAATGATTGAGTTTGTTTTTATTTATCAAGAGGTTAATTGATTTATTGATTATCGTGACAGGGCTGTTGGCATGTATATGTCATCACACCAGATAATACTCTTGTAATCATCTGAATGATGCAATATCTTTCTATGTTGGGTTCTGTATGACAGGCACAGACGATTAAATGCGGGATCTTTTTCTAGAGTTTGGATGTGACTATCTGAGTGAAATGAGACTATTGAATGTAACCATGTAATCTCATGTGACGTTATGCATGATGGTGATTCACCTGATATATTTTCCTCTAAATTATAGTCCAAATTATGCGACACAAGAGGTTGCAATCAACGCCCCTCATTCATATTTCTCTGCAATCCACTTCCAGGTGACAAAGCTGGACCGCGACCCAGCGTCAGGGACAGCCCTTCAGGAGATCAGTTTCTGGCTCAATCTGGAGCGGGCTCTCAACAGGATCCAGGAAAAGAGAGAGAGCCCGGAGGTTCTGCTCACCCTAGACATCCTCAAGCATGGCAAACGTTTCCATGCTACTGTCAGCTTTGACACAGACACTGGTTAGTTGACCCTTTTAAATGTCACATTTGACATATATAGTACCTCACCTTTAGCCGCATTAATGATGCATGTATCCTATTCTATTCTATTCGTATTGCGTCATAGGTCTAAAACAGGCGGTGGAAACAGTCAATGACTACAATCCTCTGATGAAGGACTTCCCCCTCAACGACCTGCTTTCCGCCTCTGAGCTGGACAAGATCCGCCAGGCCCTGATGGCCATCTTCACCCACTTGAAGAAGATCAGAAACACCAAGTACCCTATTCAAAGAGCACTGCGTCTGGTCGAGGCCATTTCCAGAGACCTGAGCTCCCAGCTTCTGAAGGTGTTGGGCACCAGGAAGCTTATGCATGTTGCCTACGAGGAATTTGAAAAGGTTTTACTATCTTTTAATGGTTGAGTCACTTTTCTCTCATGTCAACTTGAAGAAATCCTACATCATTATTTTACCTACTGTGCACAGGTGATGGTGGCTTGCTTCGAGGTGTTCCAGACCTGGGAGGACGAGTATGAGAAGCTTCAAGTCCTTCTGAGGGACATTGTGAAGAGGAAGCGGGAGGAGAACCTGAAGATGGTGTGGCGTTTGAGCCCCGCCCACAGGAAGCTCCAGTCTCGTCTCGACCACATGAGGCGCTTCAGGAGGCAGCATGAGCAGCTGAGGGCCGTCATTGTTCGCGTGTTAAGGCCTCAGGTATTGGACATATTAATACATGTCTGTATTGTGAGACTGCTACTGTGGACTCACGCTTTGAACCCTGCTAGTTTTTAATGTGATATGGCTAATGTGTGGTCGCGGTCTAATCTTGCAACATTGTACGCTTCAATCAGAACAGTCACTTTGCCATCATACACACACCCTCATCACGGAAAACAGACATAGTACTTATAATGCAAGCATTCAAATTAAAGTTTTGCTCAAGTCTCAAGTTACAAAAATCTCTCTGTGTAACATCTTGTATTGCGGTACACTCAAGTCTTGAAATTGTAGTTGATATTCTTCCAACAACTTTCTTTTTTTACAGATTCATCACAGAATCAGTTATTTTCCTAATGGCTTCAATTTGTCTCCAGGTTTCAGCTGTATCACAGCATGCCCCAGGAGAGACTGTGGAGCCTCAGGACATGAAGGTAGCCGGAGTTCTCTTTGACGCTGCTGACGCCAACGCTATTGAGGAGGTCAACCTCGCTTATGAAAATGTCAAAGAGGTGGACGGCCTGGATGTGTCCAAGGAGGGAATGGAAGCCTGGGAAGCCGCCATGAAGCGCTACGACGAGCGCATCGACCGTGTGGAGACCCGCATCACCGCCCGTCTGCGAGACCAGCTGGGGACAGCCAAGAATGCCAACGAGATGTTCCGCATCTTCTCCCGCTTCAATGCGCTCTTTGTGAGGCCCCACATCCGCGGCGCAATCCGCGAGTACCAGACACAGCTCATCCAGCGTGTGAAGGATGACATCGAGTCGCTGCATGATAAGTTCAAGGTGCAGTACCCTCAGAGCCAGGCGTGCAAGATGAGCCATGTGCGAGATCTGCCACCTGTGTCGGGATCCATCATCTGGGCCAAGCAAATCGATCGTCAGCTGACAGCATACATGAAGAGGGTGGAGGATGTTCTTGGGAAGGGGTGGGAGAATCATGTGGAGGGACTGAAGCTAAAGCAGGATGGAGATAGCTTCAGGGCGAAGCTTAACACTCAAGAGATTTTCGATGATTGGGCGCGCAAGGTACAAAGAGGATGCTTCATGATTTACTAAAAGAAAGATTTACTGAATAATTTGTTAAATTTTTGTACCAGGTACAGCAGCGGAACCTCGGTGTGTCCGGACGCATCTTCACTATTGAGAGCACCCGCGCCAGAGGGCGCACGGGAAACATGCTGAAGCTCAAAGTCAACTTCCTCCCTGAGATCATCACCTTGTCCAAAGAGGTGCGCAATCTCAAGTGGCTTAGCTTCCGCGTGCCCCTGGCCATTGTCAACAAAGCCCACCAGGCCAACCAGCTCTACCCATTTGCCATCTCCCTCATCGAGAGCGTGCGCACATACGAGCGCACCTGTGAGAAGGTGGAGGAGAGGTCATCCATCTCCCTTCTGGTGGCTGGGCTGAAGAAAGAGGTTCAGGCCCTCATTACTGAAGGTATCACTCTGGTGTGGGAATCCTACAAGCTGGATCCTTATGTTCAGAGACTGGCTGAGACTGTCTTCAACTTCCAAGAAAAGGTCAGTATGGAGGATTTAATATATAAAAACATAAAAAGTACTTTGCATTGACCATATTTGGTGTTTCCAGGTGGATGACCTTTTGCTGATAGAGGAGAAAATCGATCTGGAGGTCCGCTCTCTGGACACCTGCATGTTTGACCATAAGACCTTTTCTGACATCCTCAATCGTGTCCAAAAAGCTGTGGATGACCTCAACTTGCACTCCTATTCCAACTTACCCATCTGGGTCAACAAGCTGGACATTGAGGTGAGTCAGGAGCAATTTTGTTATTGTTAGAAATAAACGTACTGGACTGACCTTAATCATTTCCTTGCATAGATTGAGCGTATCCTTGGAGTACGTCTGCAAGCCGGTCTCAAGGCCTGGACCCAGGTGCTTCGTGGACAAGTGGAGGACAAAGCCGACGTGGACATGGACACAGAGGCTCCTCAAGTGAGCCACAAACCTGGAGGCGAGCCCAAGATCAAGGTAGACATCATGGCCAAGTCACACTTTTTGTTGCCAACAGACTTCCCCCTTAAAACGCTAACACTTGCTTTCGGTAGAATGTTGTCCACGAGCTGAGGATCACCAACCAGGTCATCTACCTTAACCCTCCTATTGAAGACTGTCGCTACAAGCTCTACCAAGAGATGTTTTCCTGGAAGATGGTCATACTTTCCCTTCCAAGGATCCAGAGCCAGAGATACCAGGTTAAACATAATTTGATATACAGTGAAGAAAATAAGTATTTGAACACCCTGCTATTTTGCTATTTCTCCCACTTAGAAATCATGGAGGGGTCTGAAATTTTCATCGTAGGTGCATGTCCACTGTGAGAGAGATAAACTAAAAAGAAAAATCCAGAAATCACAATGCATGATTTTTTAACAATTTATTTGTGTGATACAGCTGCAAATAAGTATTTGAACACCTGTGTATCATCTAGAATTCTGACCCTGAAAGACCTGTTAGTCTGCCCATTAGAAGTCCACCTGCACTCCATGTATCATCCTGAATCAGATGCACCTGTTTGAGGTCGTTAGCTGCATAAAGACACCTGTCCACCCCATACAATCAGTAAGACTTTAACTTGTAACATGGCGAAGACCAAAGAGCTGTCCAAAGACACCAGAGACAAAATTGTACACCTCCACAAGGCTGGAAAGGGCTACGGAGCAATTACCAAGCAGCTTGGTGAAAAAAGGTCCACTGTTGGAGCTATCATTAGAAAATGGAAGAAGCTAAACATGACGGTCAATCTCAATCGGAGTGGAGCCCCATGCAAGATATCACCTCGTGGGGTCTCAATGATTCTAAGAAAGGTGAGGAATCAGCCCAGAACTACACGACAGGACTTGGTCAATGACCTGAAAAGAGCTGGGACCACCGTTTCCAAGGTTACTGTAGGTAATACACTAAGACGTCATGATGTGAAATCATGCATGGCACGAAAGGTTCCCCTGCTTAAACCAGCACATGTCAAGGCCCGTCTTAAGTTTGCATATGACCATTTGGATGATACAGAGGAGTCATGGGAGAAAGTTTTATGGTCAGATGAGACCAAAATAGAACTTTTTGGTCATAATTCCAATAAGCGTGTTTGGAGGAAGAAGAATGAAGAGTACAATCCGAAGAACACCATCCCTACTGTGAAGCATGGGGGTGGTAGCATCATGCTTTGGGGGTGTTTTTCTGCACATGGGACAGGACGAGTGCACTGCATTAAAGAGAGGATGACTGGGGCCGTGTATTGTGAGATTTTGGGGAACAACCTCCTTCCCTCTGTCAGAGCATTGAAGATGGGTCGTGGCTGGGTCTTCCAACACGACAACGACCCGAAGCACACAGCCAGGAAAACCAAGGAGTGGCTCCGTAAGAAGCATATCAAGGTTCTAGCATGGCCCAGCCAGTCTCCAGACCTGAACCCAATCGAAAATCTTTGGAGGGAGCTCAAACTCCGTGTTTCTCAGCGACAGCCCAGAAACCTGACTGATCTAGAGAAGATCTGTGTGGAGGAGTGGGCCAAGATCCCTCCTGCAGTGTGTGCAAACCTGGTGAAAAACTACAGGAAACGTTTGACCTCTGTAATAGCAAACAAAGGCTACTGTACCAAATATTAACATTCATTTTCTCAGGTGTTCAAATACTTATTAGCAGCTGTATCACACAAATAAATTGTTAAAAAATCATGCATTGTGATTTCTGGATTTTTCTTTTTAGTTTATCTCTCTCACAGTGGACATGCACCTACGATGAAAATTTCAGACCCCTCCATGATTTCTAAGTGGGAGAAATAGCAAAATAGCAGGGTGTTCAAATACTTATTTTCTTCACTGTAGGTATCTGCCAAGGCAGATAAACAAGCTTTGATTGCAAATTTTTGGTTTATTTGTATTTTATTTTATTCAATTAAATCTGCCCATCTTCACCAGGTCGGGGTTCACTATGAGTTGTCAGAGGAGGAGAAGTTCTATCGAAATGCTCTGACCAGAATGCCCGACGGGCCTGCTGCCTTGGAGGAGGCCTACAATGCAGTGGAAGACATTGTCGGTGAGGTGGAGCAGTATGTCAAGGTAAATGTCATTTTCACAAGTTTGATTTACATCTTTACAGTCCATCGAGGCCCTTTTTCTTATTTATGTTGTCAACCTCGCTTGCCTTTGTCCAGGTGTGGCTGCAGTACCAGTGCTTGTGGGACATGCAGGCTGAGAACATCTACAACCGGCTGGGCGAAGACCTCACCAAGTGGCAGGCCCTTCTTGTCCAGATCCGTAAAGCACGTGGAACCTTTGACAATGCAGAAACACGAAAGGAGTTTGGACCGGTGGTCATCGACTATGGCAAGGTAAAGAACAATACTTTCAACTTTATTATTACGTTTCTATTTTAAGAATGCATATGGACGAATACTATTGTTTGATCAGAATTGCTTCATTTTCCTGCTCTATTTCTTATATATCAGGATTTGCTCGTGCGCGCACTCAATATTATTTATTCTTTGTTATCAGGTCCAGTCCAAGGTGAACTTGAAGTACGATTCTTGGCACAAAGAGGTGCTCAGCAAGTTTGGCCAAATGCTGGGCCAGAACATGCAGGACTTCCATGCCCAGATCTCTAAGGTATATCCTGATTAAACATGGCATTACTGTGACATTAATACCATTAGCAATACATTCCTGGTCCTTTAACATTGTCTTGTCCCCTTTTCAGTCCCGTCAAGACCTTGAACAGCATTCCGTGGATACAGCCAGCACATCAGATGCAGTCAACTTCATCACATATGTTCAAACGCTTAAGCGTAAAATCAAACAATTTGAAAAAAATGTGGATGTGAGTACACAGTTATGCACACAATGTGTCTTCGAGGCCAAAGCAAGTGACAAACAGAATTCCACCTCCTTTGCTTTCCATTAGTTGTTCCGTAATGGGCAGCGGCTGCTGGAAAAGCAGAGATTCCAGTTCCCTCCATCTTGGCTCTACATCGACAACATTGAAGGAGAGTGGGGGGCCTTCAGTGACATCATGAAGCGCAAGGACACTGCTATCCAACAGCAGGTGGCCAACCTGCAGATGAAGATTGTCCAGGAGGACAAAGCAGTGGAAAACCGCACAACCGACCTGCTCAATGACTGGGAGAAGACCAAACCAGTCGCTGTAAGAGACATAGAGAAAAGTGTGAACGCAAATTAAGCTCTTTCAGCACGGAAACCTTCTTTAGCAATATATGCACTGTACATCAGGGTAACCTGCGTCCTGAGGAGGCTCTTCAGTCTCTGACCATCTATGAAGGCAACTTTGGGCGTCTGAAGGTTGAAAGAGAGAAGTGTGCCCGTGCCAAAGAGGCCCTGGAGCTCACCGACACAGGCTTGCTCAGTGGCAGTGAAGAGAGGGTCCAGGTAAGAATCTAATTACGAAGATTAGCTGTCGTTTCTTACTTGAGAGCAGTAACTAATGACTGTAATGATTGTAGGTGGCACTGGAGGAGCTGCATGACCTGAAGGAGGTGTGGTCAGAGCTGTCAAAGGTGTGGGAGCAGATTGACCAGATGAAAGAGCAGCCGTGGGTGTCTGTTCAGCCACGCAAGGTAACACATGAGCAGGACTACTGGAAATGCACCAATAAAGGCCTCTATTCAATCAACCGCCTGGTTTCCTATAGTTGCCTAGTGCGTAGTAAACATAAGTATGGGCATTAATAGCTGTGGCTGTAGAAGTATCATGAATGGTCAGCATATTAGATAATGCATAAAAAAAATCACAATTTTCTTTTTGTGTGTCGATAGCTTCGTCAGAATCTGGACGCTCTTCTGAACCAGCTGAAAAACTTCCAAGCAAGACTAAGACAGTATGCTTCCTATGAGTATGTCCAGAGGCTGCTGAAGGGATACCTCAAGGTCAGGCAGTTGTTATACTTCAAGACAAGAGGAAAACCGCTGTGAACTGAAATTGTAAGCATCATTTGTGTTACTTTTAACAGGTGAACATGTTGGTGATTGAGCTGAAGTCAGAGGCTCTGAAGGACCGCCACTGGAAGCAGCTAATGAAGCGTCTACATGTCAACTGGGTCCTGTCAGAATTGACCCTGGGTCAGATCTGGGATGTGGATCTGCAAAAGAACGAGATGGTGGTGAAGGATGTCCTCCTGGTAGCACAGGGAGAGATGGCTTTGGAGGAGTTCCTCAAACAGGTACACTATCAGTGTAATATGCTCAGTACACTTGTAAAATTCTAAATATTAATTTTGTGCTGTTTTGCAGATCCGTGAAGTGTGGAATTCCTATGAGCTCGACCTGGTGAATTACCAAAATAAGTGTCGTCTGATTCGAGGTTGGGATGACCTCTTCAACAAGGTCAAAGAGCACATCAACAGCGTGTCTGCCATGAAGTTGTCTCCTTACTACAAGGTATATGTTCATTAAAGCTTGTTTTACTTTGAGCCATTCCTGTATTAAAACTATTTTGTATGTCTTTCTCTTAGGTGTTTGAGGAGGATGCTCTTAGCTGGGAGGACAAGCTCAATCGCATCATGGCTCTGTTTGACGTTTGGATCGATGTCCAGCGCCGATGGGTCTACCTGGAGGGCATCTTCACGGGCAGTGCTGACATCAAACATCTGCTGCCCGTGGAAACCCAAAGATTCCAGAGGTACGCAATGAAGCACCTTCATTTTTTTTTCCAATAGACAACATTTAACCTAATTCTACATGAATGCTCTCTACAGTATCAGCACAGAGTTTTTGGCACTGATGAAGAAAGTGACCAAGTCTCCTCTGGTGATGGATGTGCTGAACATACAAGGGGTGCAGAGGTCCCTGGAGAGACTGGCTGACCTTCTTGGGAAAATACAGAAAGCCCTGGGGGAATACCTGGAGAGGGAAAGATCATCATTCCCAAGGTAAGATGGCTTTCGGCTGGGAGCAAAATAATACTGTATAGCGGAGGATGTAGCACAACCTCCAATAGCTTGATGTCATGATGTACATTACCAGTTAAAAGCGCCTCTGTTGGTTGAAGCAAAGTAAGGACTCCTTAATATACCTTGCATTAAAACACTGTTAATCTGTGTTCATTTCCACACAATTGACTGAATTATTCATCAACTTGCTGCGAAGTAGGAAAAAATGACAAAAATAAAAACACATTTATTGGATCTAACAAATCTATCAGAAGCAGTTGCAACAGGAAGGTGATGTTTGGTTAAAAGTGTGTAACAACCAATGAAAACAGGGTTTATTATACACTTTTTGCAAATACCTGTTGTCTAAGGGGCCACCCATAATTTTCAACATTTTCACGAGCGTACAAACCGTACAGGCTATTGACAAGGCGGCAAGTTCCCATACATTTCAATAGCATGTGACGTCATTATCGTTTGCACTTACGTTTATTGTTTGGTTTCTAAACCTAATAGCAACAAGAAGGCATTTCTACAGATTTGAGAGTTTGTTTTTTTTCGTTGTACATGTCTGTAATTCATACAAAGGTGTTATAATCTTCATCTTTGGCTGTGAACATGGATCAAAGATGGATCAAAGGCCACGATGTGGCCATCCGATATATGCGAGGGAAATTGGAACGGGACTGGAGATTTTGTCCGAAATAGGCGAAATCCGTTATAAAAAATCCGATATATGCAATGAATTTTTATTGGAAATGCATTACAGAAAAATTGGTTCTTTTTTATCTGTCCTTTGTGAGTGAATTTCCGATATATCCGAGTCCGATATATCCGAGGTTTACTGTACAAAAAAGAGGCATTTGATGTAATTTTTTTATCTTGTTCGTGTTCAATACAATGTTGATGGGCAGTGACTGATTGACCAGAGTCCCAAAATACAGCCAGAGAACACTATTGGATTGGATATGTTCGAATTTCCTGGCTGTATTGGGTCAGTTGGTCATGGACCTATCAACATTTTTCATTTGGGATTGTACTCTTTTTTTGGGGGGGGGGGGTTGCTCAAAAGAGTACTCTTTGTACTCTTGTGAAAATGTTGAAAATTATGGATGGCCCCAAAGAGAAGTGTCACCTCTACACTGTATTGAAGGCAAAGAGGAAAGCAGTTTGTCTTTACTTTGCCATGTCCAGACAACTTTGGATGGTGAATGTGATGTTTTGATCAGATGACTACCTGGAAAAAAAAAAAAAAAAATATATATATATATATATATATATATATATATATATATATATATATATATATATATATATATATTCATACACTTACACATTCAAAATTAGCTAAATTAGCCATGATACCATAAATTAGGTTGGTTTTCAATGTAAATGCTTTGATGACATCATGAGCTTTGTGAAAACGTGTTGTATTACCTTGCTCTCCATTGTTACCATCTTAGATTACTAAGGGCTCTGTTATTAGTTATCAGAGTTATTACATTTTGCAGCTAGATTTACCTTTCTGATGCTATATGTGTCTATTAACAGTTGTCTAGCAAAGTATGTTCAGGAAAAAAATGTAACACGTGTTTTTCCAGGTTCTACTTTGTGGGAGATGAGGACTTGCTTGAGATCATTGGCAACAGCAAGAACGTGGCCAAGCTGCAGAAGCACTTCAAGAAGATGTTCGCGGGCGTCTCCAGCATCTTGCTCAACGAAGACAACACTGAGGTTCTGGGGATATCATCTCGCGAGGGTGAGGAGATTCTCTACAAAACACCAGTCTCCATCACGGAACACCCCAAGATCAACGAGTGGCTGACGCTCGTGGAAAAGGAGATGAGGGTGACTTTGGCCAAGCTGCTAGCAGAGTCTGTCACAGAGGTCACGGCCTTCAACAAGGGCACTGCTGTGGATCTGAGCCAATACATCAACTGGATTGATCGCTATCAGGTTAAATCTCATTCTGATCATGTTATTTCAAAGATGTGGCATGATTCTAAAATGTGACCTCTTTGTCTTCTGTCCACAGGCTCAGCTGGTGGTGCTTTCCACCCAAATCGCCTGGTCTGAGAACATCGAGTCAGCCTTGACAACCGTCTCTGGTGGTGGTGACATGACCCCCATGCAAGGTGTGCTGTCAAACGTGGAGGCCACACTAAATGTGCTGGCTGACACGGTGCTCATGGAACAACCACCACTTCGCAGGAGGAAGCTGGAACATCTAGTGAGGGAGAATGCTTCTCTTCAAGTGTATTTCATTGACATTGGGACGCAGTCTGACATCTTTCTGCCTCTCAGATCACAGAGCTGGTGCACCAACGTGACGTAACCAGGGCTCTGATCAGGAACAAGATTGACAACCCCAAGTCCTTTGAGTGGCTCAGTCAGATGCGATTCTACTTTGACCCCAAGCAGACAGACGTCCTGCAGCAACTATCCATCCAGATGGCAAATGCTAAATTCAACTACGGCTTTGAATACCTTGGTGTCCAGGACAAGCTCGTCCAGACTCCACTGACTGACCGCTGCTACTTGACCATGACTCAGGCTCTGGAGGCTCGCCTTGGAGGGTCACCATTTGGTATGCTTTTTTGTCGTTGTTGTTGTTGTCCACTAAACATTTGTTTAAATATGGAATATAAACTTTGTCTTAAAGGTCCTGCTGGAACAGGAAAGACTGAGTCTGTGAAAGCTTTGGGCCACCAGCTTGGCCGCTTTGTCTTGGTCTTCAACTGTGATGAGACATTCGACTTTCAGGTATGTAACATACACTGCTTAAAATTTTAATCATCCACAGGAGTAATAATTTGAAACGTTTGTGTACCTCCTTGCCTTTAGGCCATGGGTCGTATCTTTGTCGGCCTGTGCCAAGTGGGAGCTTGGGGCTGCTTTGACGAGTTCAACCGTCTGGAAGAGAGAATGTTGTCTGCAGTCTCCCAGCAAGTCCAGTACATTCAGGTGGCCTTGAGGGAACACAGCAACCCCAACAGAGACAGGAGTATGTGGAAAACTAAATCATATTTTTCTTTATCGTGGTTCATTTGTTCCAGACCAATAAGTAGATTTCCTGAAAGTAAGATTACATTTTAATAAACTCAAGAATTATTTTAGTTTGAGCATAGAAATAAGTTTTTAGAACATTATTACAGCCATGTAGACTTCTATTCTTTGTTTACACCACATTGTGAATTCCTCTTGTAGGTTAATAAAGTGTCTATCTACATTGCCAATGCACAGGCTTTGGGAACATTGCAGGGACACGAGACGGCCACAGCTTTTAAGGATAGCATGTTAGCAAGCTATCTGGTCAGCGTCCAATTTATTCATTAAAAACTTGAAGGGTTTCAAATGATGTGAGGAAGAAGGGCAAAGTAAGAAGGCAAAAACGTGCGAATTCCACACGGAATGGGAGGATAACTTTTTTGTCACTCTTATCATGTCAAACATGCCATGTCTGCGTACATGCTGATTTAATCTAATAGTGACATGTCTCATCAATGTTTGTTCAATTCTGATGCCGAGTGACCAGAATACTACTTATTACTTGTCTTTCAATTTCTTTTGTTTAATTTACTAATAATAAGCCATAGTCGACAATGAAACAGATCTTTTTTTGTTGTTGTTGTTGAAAAGCCGCGATAGTGTAGTGAGGGAGCAATGTTCAAACCACAATGTATTGAGGCACTACTGTAAACTGATGATGGAGAAAATTAATCTGAAATGCGATCTTTTGTCATCTGTCTAGGTGTGCCAGTCACCACAGAGCTGCTGAACAAGCAGGTGAAGGTGAGCCCAGACATGGCCATCTTCATCACTATGAACCCTGGCTATGCCGGTCGCTCCAACCTGCCCGACAACTTGAAGAAGCTCTTCCGTAGCTTGGCCATGACCAAACCAGACCGTCAGCTCATTGCCCAGGTCATGCTCTACTCTCAGGGCTTCCGCACAGCTGAGATCCTTGCCAAGAAGATCGTTCCCTTCTTCAAGTATGTTCTTGTGTGAGGAAAAACTACCTTTTAAGGGAACTTGTCTACTAATATTTACCTCCTTTTCAGGCTGTGTGACGAGCAGCTGTCCTCTCAAAGTCACTACGACTTTGGCCTGCGAGCTCTCAAAAGTGTTCTGATAAGTGCTGGCAATGTGAAGCGTGAGCGCATCCAAAGAATCAAAAGGGAGAAGCTTGAACGTGGGGAAGATGTTGATGAGAATGAGATTGCAGAGAACCTTCCTGAGCAAGAGGTGAAAACAGTACCAGGAAGAAGCACTTAATATGGAAATTGTTAAATATGACCTTCCGTTGCTGTAGATTCTGATCCAGAGTGTGTGTGAGACCATGGTACCCAAGTTGGTGGCAGAGGACATTCCTCTTCTGTTCAGCCTGCTGTCTGATGTCTTCCCCGGAGTGCAGTACATGCGTGGAGAGATGACTGCTCTGAGGGAGGAGTTGAAGAAGGTGTGCAAGGAGATGTACCTCACCTACGGAGATGGTGACGACGTGGGCAGTATGTGGGTGGAGAAGGTAAATACATCGCTGTTGATGTGCCAACCCCTACATGGTTCCATCCCATTGCATTATAATGCATTAAATGTTGCTGTATGATTTTCTTACTAGGTGCTGCAGCTGTACCAGATAACACAGATCAACCATGGTCTCATGATGGTAGGACCTTCAGGTAGTGGAAAGACAATGGCTTGGAGGGTGCTGCTCAAAGCTCTGGAGAGGCTGGAGGGTGTTGAAGGTGTGGCCCACATCATTGACCCCAAAGCCATTAGCAAAGATCACCTGTATGGAACGCTGGACCCCAACACCCGCGAATGGACCGACGGCTTGTTCACACACATCCTCAGAAAGTGAGTGGCTGAGAGTGAAGTGATATGGCCTCTTTTTGGGTTTTTTTTTTTTTTTTTTTTTTTTGATGGTAAACTATTTTCTTTGAATTCCAGGATTATTGACAATGTTAGAGGTGAATTGCAGAAGCGCCAGTGGATCATCTTTGATGGAGATGTGGACCCTGAGTGGGTTGAAAATCTCAACTCTGTCTTGGATGACAATAAACTGCTCACACTGCCAAATGGAGAGCGTCTCAGCTTGCCACCAAATGTAAAAGCAGCTGATTTTGTCCTCCCCCCTACCTTTGTCTATTTGTTTTCAACTCTTTGTCATTCACCCGCAGGTACGTGTTATGTTTGAGGTCCAGGACCTCAAATACGCCACACTGGCCACAGTCTCTCGTTGTGGTATGGTGTGGTTCAGCGAAGATGTACTCAGCACAGACATGATTTTCAACAACTTCCTGGCTCGCATTCGCAGCATCCCCCTGGATGAAGGCGAGGATGAGGCTCAGAGGAAGAGGAAGGGTACCGAGGATGAGGAGGAGACTGCTTCGCCAATGTTGCAGGTATAATCGCTCACATCTTCTATCGCAGCGTCAAAATGTTAAGACGTCTTGTTTGTGTCACACCAGATCCAGCGTGATGCTGCCGCCATTTTGCAGCCGTACTTCACCTCCACTGGCCTTGTCATCAAGGCCTTGGAGCACGCCTCCAAGATGGAGCACATCATGGACTTCACCCGCTTGCGCTGCATGGGTTCACTGTTTTCCATGCTGCACCAGGCTTGCCGCAACGTGGCGCTCTACAACAACAACCATCCTGACTTCCCGATGCCCATTGATCAGCTTGAGCGATACATGCAGGTATGTCATCTGCTTTAAAGACTGCTGTTGTAAAAGTTGTGCCTCATTTAATCGCTGGGTGCATTGTCCACCCAAATATGTACCCCCACAATTAGCGGAAATGTAAGGGGCAGCTGTAATTACCTCTACTACAGCTATATTTCCAACAGTTCTGTTGATTTTGCTTACACTGCAGATGCAACATATTGTGTATTGTACCTCATCAGGAAAGTCAACAAAGAAACAATGAAAACTGTGTTGAAATTAATTAATACAAAAAATACCCCAAACCTAATACACATTCGCATGGTCTCAGAACGATGAAAGGTGATTTGAATACTTGTCTTTTTTGTTAATGTTCTGCTACAGAGGTATCTAATCTACGCCGTGCTGTGGTCCTTCTCTGGTGATGGCCGGCTGAAGATGAGGGCTGAGCTAGGGGAATACATCCGCCGCATCACCACAGTGCCCCTCCCCACTGCTCCCAATATTCCCATCATTGATTATGAGGTACTGATGACTTGAACCCAAACCTCACACACAGCTTTTCACAATTACAATATTGTCTGAAGTAAATTAGCCATTTTCTTCTGCCTCATGAGCAAATTCTCTGTTCTTAGGTTTGTATCTCTGGCGAGTGGCAGTCTTGGCAGGGTAAGGTGCCCCAGATTGAGGTAGAGACCCACAAGGTGGCCTCGCCGGATGTCGTGGTCCCCACCTTGGACACTGTACGCCACGAGGCTTTGCTGTACACCTGGCTGGCAGAGCACAAACCACTGGTGCTGTGTGGACCTCCTGGCTCTGGAAAGACTATGACACTCTTCAGCGCCCTCAGGGCCTTGCCTGATATGGAGGTGAGAAACATGCTTCTTTCCCTTTCTACCTGTGTATTAGAAAGTAATGTATTAATAATGAATTATTTCATTTTTCCCAGGTTGTTGGACTGAACTTCTCCAGCGCCACCACCCCAGAATTGCTGCTCAAGACCTTCGACCACTACTGCGAGTACCGCCGCACTCCCAACGGCGTGGTACTGGCCCCTGTGCAGCTTGGCAAGTGGTTGGTGTTGTTCTGCGACGAGATCAATCTGCCCGATATGGACAAGTACGGCACTCAGAGGGTCATCTCCTTCATCAGACAGGTACAAGGCGCTGTTTAAGAACAAGGGGAACGAGCGGCACCACATGTAGTATCTTTGTTTTACGATAACTGATGCGGTGTCATTTTCCGTGTACAGATGGTGGAGCATGGAGGCTTCTACCGCACCTCAGACCAGACTTGGGTCAAACTGGAGAGGATCCAGTTTGTGGGTGCTTGTAATCCTCCTACTGATCCAGGCAGAAAGCCTCTCACACACAGGTAGCAATATAAGAGTCCAACACCGAATATCCCTGTGAGCAGCCAGAGCAATAACATGTAATAAATTGTTGACGTTTCATAGGTTCCTGCGTCACGTTCCTGTGGTGTATGTTGACTATCCCGGCCCAGCCTCTCTCACACAAATTTACGGCACCTTCAATCGGGCCATGCTGCGCCTCATCCCCTCTCTTCGGACCTATGCTGAACCTCTGACAGCTGCTATGGTGGAGTTCTACACTATGTCTCAGGTAAGGGCGTAAATTAGCTTAATTATAAGTTTTTTGCAGATAAACAATTTCTATGTTTGCACTTCTTTCAGGAGCGTTTCACCCAGGACACACAACCTCACTACATCTATTCTCCCAGAGAAATGACCCGTTGGGTGAGGGGGATCTTTGAAGCCCTGCGGCCACTGGAGACTCTACCTGTGGAGGGACTTATCCGTATCTGGGCTCACGAGGCTCTGCGCCTCTTTCAGGATAGGTAATACAAGTTTGCTAAGATTATGTGCTTAATGTCCTTTTCTGCTCCTTCAGTCAATCTTCTTGTATTCCTCTTGTTTGTTACCAGGCTGGTCGGTGATGACGAGAGAAGGTGGACAGATGAGAACATTGACGTGGTTGCTCTCAAACATTTCCCCAATATTGATAAGGAGAAGGCTCTCAACAGGCCCATCCTTTACAGCAACTGGCTCTCCAAGGTAAACTAGTTCACCCTACTACTGATAAAATAAATAACATATCAATGCATTTACAATTCTGTGTCTTCTTTTACTGAAGGACTACATCCCAGTAGAACAAGAGGAGCTGAGGGATTATGTGAAGGCTCGTCTTAAGGTCTTCTACGAGGAGGAGCTGGACGTCCCTCTAGTGCTCTTCAACGAGGTTTTGGACCATGTTCTCAGAATTGATCGGTAAGCTTCAAGGCTTACACATTATAAGAAATAGAAGGTTGTCTGGCATTTACATGGAACATGGAAATGTCTTTTTCTAGAATCTTCCGCCAGCCACAGGGACATCTTCTGTTGATTGGTGTGAGTGGAGCAGGGAAGACTACTCTGTCTCGCTTTGTTGCCTGGATGAACGGACTTAGTGTTTACCAAATCAAGGTTGGTGTTACAAATTTGTAAGATGTCCCCCAGCCATACTGTGTCCATATTCATGTGTAATTTTGTTTTTTGGGGTATTTAGGTACACAGGAAATACACCGGAGAGGACTTTGATGAGGACTTGCGTACGGTGCTTCGCCGCTCTGGTTGCAAGAATGAGAAGATCGCCTTCATCATGGATGAGTCCAATGTGCTGGATTCCGGATTCCTTGAGCGAATGAATACCCTGCTGGCCAACGGAGAGGTAACTTCCACTTTTGGAGCACTTTTGCTTTTTGTGGAGTTCTGTTTTGAACATTCCATAATGTGACACAAAATCCATAGTGATATATGGATATATAGTGAATCCATATAGTTTATATATATATATATATATATATATATATATATATATATATATATATATATATATATATATATATATATATATATATATATATATAGTCATGATGTGCTATATATGTCACTATATTGACAGTTACTATGGTACCCATTATGTCATTGTATGGTCATATCACCTCGTACTTCGGTACGTGACAAAAAAATTTAAAATAAATAAACAAATAAATAAAGTTAAAAACTTAAATTATATTAGGAAAGCAGGAAGTGAACAAATGTAACAGTTACTGATTGTAAAAGTACCAGATGGAGGGGTAGGATTCAATAAGCTTTACTTCTTCATACTCCTTCTGGACATGTGTAACTGTGAACTGATTATATGATGCACTCAATTGTAATCTGATGCATGTTCAAATGAAGTAAAATCATTACCATTATATAGGTTCCTGGCTTGTTTGAGGGAGATGAGTATGCCACCCTCATGACTCAATGCAAGGAGGGAGCGCAGAAAGAGGGACTCATGCTCGACACCCATGAGGAGCTCTATAAGTGGTTTACAAGCCAGGTTATCCGTAACCTTCATGTAGTTTTCACCATGAACCCCTCATCGGAGGGCCTGAAGGACAGGGCGGCCACATCTCCAGCCCTCTTCAACAGGTAAAGAAATGTAAAACAATCCACGTAGTACAAGGATGCAAAACGAAATCTCTGCTCTAGGTGTGTGCTGAACTGGTTTGGAGACTGGTCAACCGAGGCTCTTTATCAAGTCGGGAAGGAGTTCACCAGCAAAATGGACCTGGAGAAGCCCAACTACAAGGTGCCAGACTACATGCCCATCGTCTATGACAAACTTCCCCAGCCACCAACACACAGGGAGGCTATCGTCAATGGCTGTGTGTTTGTACACCAGACACTGCACCAGGTAAGGATCTCTGGATTCTAACGTATGCGTTTTGGCAAACATGCTTCAAATGTCTACTTGTCACTAGGCTAATAACCGTCTTGCTAAGCGAGGTGGTCACACCATGGCCATCACTCCTCGCCACTACCTGGACTTCATCAACCAGTATGCTAACTTGTTCAACGAGAAGCGCAGCGAGCTGGAGGAGCAGCAGATGCATCTCAACGTGGGTCTCCGTAAGATCAAGGAGACTGTAGATCAGGTAAAAAAAAAAATGTGCGTTGAGTTTGCTTATTTTCTGGCAACACGATTGTAATCACTAGTTATCATCCAGGTGGAGGAGCTCCGTCGTGACCTCCGAATCAAGAGTCAGGAATTGGAGGCGAAGAACGCTGCTGCCAATGACAAGCTCAAGAAGATGGTTAAAGACCAGCAGGAGGCTGAGAAGAAAAAGGTACATTTTTATTTATATTGCTTTTATCAGAAATGGCCCTTTCTGATATTGATATCAGAAGATGGTTATGCAAGAAGTAAAAGGGGAAGCTTTTGTGATTCCAGGTGATGAGCCAGGAAATCCAGGAAGCTGTGTACAAGCAGCAGGAGGTGATCAAGGACAAACAGCTGCGAGTCAAACAGGACTTGGACCAGGTGGAACCAGCTGTCGTTGAGGCTCAGAATGGTATGTTGTGGGTTTTAACTTGTCATTTGTCTTTTACGCTGTGGGTTACTTGTGTGAAGTGACAGCATGACATACCAACCGAATGAAATTAAATAATTAATAAAATTTAATTATAATTTACAGTGGGACCTTAAGAGTCAAACACAATCTGCTCTGTGACCTTGGTTAAGTTCCAATTCAAAGGGAACAATGTAAAACTGGACATCATAAAACCGTAACCTGGACAGAGAGTGTTTAAAGTAACATAACTGCTTTAAGAGAAGTCAACCTCTCTATAATAAAACTAAATTAAGCAAAATTACTCAAACTGACCATCTGGAGATGGAAGAGGTGTTTGCAGAGCAACACTGTTAACTATTAACTGTTTTATAGGTGTTGTTCAAATTAATGTGTTTCATATTTTACTGAGTAACTCTATTCTTTCTTATTTTCACGATAGATCAATATGTGGATCTGTGGTTATCACATTTCTTGAATGTGATCACTTTTGTTGTGACATTGTTTTTTTTGTTTTTTTTTTTAAGCAAAAAAGGTTATACAGTAAACCTCGGATATATCGGATTCAATTGTTCCCACTGGTTTTGTCCGATATAAGCAAAATCCGTTATATGCGTATACCGGAAAATGTCTGTTTTACGCATATATCGGATTCATATCCGGTATATGCGTAAATCGGATTTTATCCGTTATAAAAAGGCACTTCCTTGACTATGTTTCCAATGTACCTGGACTGGGCAATGAAAAGAGACATAAGGTAATGAGAATTTAACTTTATTGGCAAGTTCCCATACATTTCAATAGCATGTGACGTCATTATCGTTTGCACTTACGTTTATCGTTTGGTTTCTAAACCTCGCTAATAGCAACAAGAAGGCATTTCTACAGATTTGAGGGTTGTTTTTTTTTTTATTTCGTTGTACATGTCTGTAAATCATACAAAAATGTTATAATCTTCATCTTTGGCTGTGAACATGGATCAAAGATGGATGCGGCCATCCGATATATGCGAGGGAAATTGGAACGGGACTGGAGATTTTGTCCGAAATAGGCGAAATCCGTTATAAAAAATATATATAATAATAATAAAAAAATAATATAAAAATATATAAAATAATATATATATATATATAAATATATATGCAATGAATTTTTATTGGAAATGCATTACAGAAAAATTGGTTCTTTTTTATCTGTCCGTTGTGAGCGAATTTCCGATATATCCGAGTCCGATATATCCGAGGTTTACTGTATGTGACTTTGAGGTAAAAATTTACCCAAAACATTTAATTTCTTTTACTTCTGGCATCTACTATTTGCTGTACAAATTTTTATATTGGGTGTATAAGGTGTCTTCCCAACTCACTACTTCAGTTTATAATCTTACTGCGTTGACATAAACTACACTTAACTAAACTACACGTGTTAATGTGAAATTGCTAGCTGTTAAGTCCATTAAGAAGCAGCACCTGGTGGAGGTGCGTTCCATGGGCAATCCACCTGCGGCTGTGAAGCTGGCTCTGGAATCCATCTGCTTGCTCCTGGGCGAGAGCACCACCGACTGGAAGCAGATCCGATCCATCATCATGAGGGAGAACTTCATCCCCACTATCGTTAACTTCTCTGCCGATGAAATCAGGTGAAATGAGCGGTTTGTGACACTGTGTTAACTAAAATGTGTTTTTTTTTTCTCCCCCCCACCTTTTTCCCTTCTTTGGTGATTGTCAATTCTCTACTGCTTCTACTGCTTTTTCCCCCAAACACATTCTACCTGTAATCTAACTAGCGGTGAGCTCAATTAAACGGCAGCACCTGGTAGAAGTGCGGGCAATGACCAATCCCCCTGCTGCAGTCAAACTGGCCCTGGAGTCAATCTGCCTTATGCTGGGCGAGGAGACCAATGACTGGAAAAAAATCAGACAAGTTATGATCAGGGATAATTTCATCAGCAGCATAATCAACTTTTCCTCTGAGGACATGAGGTAACAACCGGTGTCCCAATGGAACATCTGCCTGGGTTTCCTCAGACCGAAGAACAAATGATGTCATTGAATCAGTCCGCCAATCAAGTCACACTATATTGATTTTACGTTAAATTAATTACTGCTAGTCCTCAAATAGTGGCCTCTGCTGTTAATTATGGACACTATGCCTCAATTAACACATTTTCGCGATCATCCAGAGCATTTTTCCCTCTCTCATTCTGTAGCGTCATCAGCAAATCCCTTAAGTAAACATGCAACAGAAACATTGGCATGGTCTTAGCAGCTGTGCTGCAAATACAGGTGCAACTTAACCAGAGCTTGCTTCAACTGTACTTTTCAGGCAGATGCGTCTGCATAGGGGATGTTTAAAATGCAGTCAGGTGTTGTCTGTCAACACTCTGTAGCGCTATTTGAAACCAACTAGAAAAAGATCAACAACGTTTGGTGATATTTTGTGGCAAGATTGAGTCACATGGGAATTCGTTAGTGGTATGTTCAGCTTGCTTTCAAGAAGCAATGCATTAGTAATACGCTATGCCAACACAGCACAAAGAGTCAATAAGTTATCTAAACGAACTGGCACCAAAATGCATCGTAACTGCACCACATGGACATTACAGGTATATTTACCACTATGGGCATATTTAACACTTGCACACTAATATATAAATGCAAACCTATACCAGTCCCTAGAAACCTACAAGGTATGCTGGGTAACTTTGCATTAGCCACTACACACGGGTCACCACAGGTCGTTGAAGAGTCGTGGTGGGTCTCGTCGCTGCTGTAATAGACACCCCCTTAAATAAATGCCTATTATTCGATGAATTTGAGTAACAAACAACCCCAAGCCACTCTTTGAGGAACGTATGCATGTCTATATACGTTACTGTAAGTTATTACAGTGTTACTGTAGTCTAAAACCACATTGGGTTGTTTCTGTCTAGTGATTCCATTCGAGAAAAAATGAAGAAGAACTACATGTCCAACCCGAGCTACAATTATGACCAAGTGAACAGGGCCTCGCTGGCTTGCGGGCCTATGGTGAAATGGGCAATTGCTCAGGTAAGGAGTGTCCCATTATATCAAAATAACAATGTCGGATAAAACAGGGTTTGACTTTTGTGCACTGTGTGGGTATGGTGTGACTTCTATAGCTTAATTATGCCGACATGCTGAAACGGGTGGAGCCTCTGCGTAACGAGCTTCAGAAGCTCGAGGATGACGCCAAAGACAACAAGACGAAGGCAGAGGAGGTGGAGCAGATGATCAGGGACCTGGAAGCTAGCATTGCTCGCTACAAGGAGGAGTACGCCGTCCTTATCTCAGAAGCCCAGGCCATCAAAGCCGACCTGGCTGCAGTGGAGGCCAAGGTAAGCAGTTTTACACATCACTATTGCCCTTACCACTATGTCATATTTTTTGTTGTGCGTTTCTTAAAGCTGTTTAATCCGTGCAGGTGAATCGCAGCACAGCCCTCCTGAAGAGCCTGTCAGCTGAGAGAGAGCGCTGGGAGAAGACCAGTGAAACGTTCAAGAACCAGATGTCTACCATCGCTGGTGACTGTTTGCTCTCTGCGGCGTTTATTACATATGCTGGCTACTTCGAACAGCAGATGAGACAGAACCTATTCACCACTTGGTCTCATCACCTGCAGCAAGCCAATGTACAGGTAAGCTGTTGTGACCTACATACTTTACAGATGTTTCTGTTGTCTGGCAGGATCATACATTTTTACTGGCTTTTTATTTCTTCCTCAGTTCCGAACCGACATTGCCAGGACAGAATACCTATCCAATGCAGACGAGAGACTCCGCTGGCAAGCCAACTCTCTCCCAGCGGATGACCTCTGCACTGAAAACGCCATCATGCTCAAGAGATTTAACAGGTCAGTACACACAAGCTCGTAACAACTGAATACTTCCACAATGGGAGTTTTAATGTTTTAACTTATCACAACCTCCTCTAAGGTACCCGCTAATCATCGACCCATCTGGCCAAGCCACAGAGTTCATTATGAACGAGTACAAAGACCGCAAGATCACACGAACCAGCTTCTTGGATGATGCCTTCAGGAAGAACCTGGAGAGTGCCCTGCGATTTGGAAACCCACTGCTTGTTCAGGTATTGCTTACCATCAGGATATATATTTTTCCCCTTTTATTTTTACATCTTTATTGTCATTTGAGCTGCCATTATTGGAGTCTGACCTTGTTTTGTTGAGTAACTTTTTGTAAAAACTCATAAATTAATGTTTTAACTTTAATGAGGATTTGGACTGCATGAGAAAGTGGGAAGACATTATTTACTAAAAAGTCTATTGCACTGAATAGTAGTCGTCTCGTCGTCTCTTGCTCAGTGCTTTTGACCCAGTGCCAAGAGCCTGGTGGTTATTTGGGGTTAATTCAATATAACGTTAATTTGAACATTTACAGTAGCAAGCACTGTTTTTAATTTTCTCTTTTTTTTTTGAAGGATGTTGAGAGTTACGACCCCATCCTGAATCCGGTGTTGAACAGAGAGGTCCGTCGAACTGGTGGGCGTGTCCTCATCACCTTAGGAGACCAGGATATCGATCTGTCTCCTTCATTTGTCATCTTTCTCTCAACACGAGACCCCACGGTAAGAAGGAACAAAAATATATAGTTGTTTGCATGGACAGCTTTACATTTATGGGGTATTTCTAAGTTCCTGACTGGTATCACCGTACATGCAGGTTGAATTCCCACCAGACCTGTGTTCTCGTGTGACGTTTGTCAACTTCACGGTGACTCGCAGCAGTCTGCAGAGCCAGTGTCTCAACGAGGTGCTTAAAGCCGAGAGGCCCGACGTAGATGAGAAACGCTCGGACCTCCTCAAACTGCAGGGTACGGGACAAAATCAGTCCATTATCTCATAGTTTCAAGACACTGATCTACACTTATCTCTTCTCTGCAGGCGAGTTCCAGCTGCGTTTACGTCAGCTGGAAAAATCCCTACTGCAAGCGCTGAACGAGGTTAAAGGGCGCATCCTCGACGACGACACCATCATCACCACCCTGGAGAACCTGAAGAAGGAGGCCGCCGAGGTGACCAGGAAGGTGGAGGAGACTGATGTCATCATGGCCGAGGTGGAGGCAGTGTCACAGCAGTACCTGTCCTTGTCGTCAGCTTGCAGCAGCATCTACTTCACTATGGAGGCTCTCAACCAGGTCCTAACTGACTCGCACTCTTATAAACAAACAGAATTACACATGCTTTCATAAGCTCATCTTATTTGTTTGTATCTTGCTTCAGATGCACTTCCTGTACCAGTATTCTCTTCACTTTTTCCTGGACACCTACCACACTGTGCTGTATGAGAACCCCAACCTCAAGAGCATCAGCGACCACACGCAAAGACTTGCTCTCATCACAAAAGACCTTTTCCAGGTAGGGACTGGAACTTGTGACTTGTGAGTTGTTTCTCCTTGTATTAAATGTTTTTCTCTTCTGTAGGTGGCGTTCAACAGAGTCGCCAGGGGAATGCTGCACCAGGACCACATCACCTTTGCCATGCTGTTGGCTAAGATCAGCCTGAAGGGACTGAACAGGTCAAGATTTAGCCTTTTGGTAATTGTCTGCACACCATTTATAATTCTAACTGGTCCTTAACATTTTAGCGAGCCATCATATGACGCAGAGTTCCAGCACTTCCTGCGTGGTAATGAGATCGTGCTCACTGGCACATCCCTGCCCAAAGTGAAGGGTCTGACCTCTGAGCAGAGCGAGGCCATGATCCGCCTCAGCCGCCTGCCAGCATTCAAAGACGTGGTGGCCAAAATTCAGGCTGATGAGGTGAGGACGCTGACATGCAGTTGGCTTGGCGTTTACTCAACTGTCATACTGTATGTACGTCCTGTACTATGACAATAATATGGGTTTGTTATGGTCTTTGTTTTGCATGCTCAGCAAATCTTTATGTGGCTTGAGAGTAACACCCCGGAGCTGGCTGTTCCTTACCTGTGGTCAGAGGAGAAACAGTCTAGTAAGTTTATTTTGTTGTTGTTGTAATAGTCCACATTAGCTCCTTTTTAACTCAAAATATGTGTTTCTCCTGTTTATCCTCTTCCTACTCAGCTCCTATTGGCCAGGCAGTACACCAGATGTTGTTGATACAGACTTTCCGCCCAGACCGCCTGTTGGCAATGTCTCACATCTTTGTTGCAAAGGTTCTGGGAGAGACATTTATGAGCATCATCGAGCAGCCCATCGACCTGGCCAATATTGTGGATAGTGAGGTACTAATCATCTTTTTAAATTATTCCTAATAGAAGTCATGTCAAGTGTTGTTTCAATTTACCAGCCCTCTTGTACCTACAGGTGAAGCCCAGTACACCCGTGCTGATGTGTTCTGTTCCGGGTTATGATGCCAGCGGTCTGGTCAGAGACCTGGCCGCAGAGCAAAACAAACAAATCACTTCCATCTCCATCGGTAAGTACCAACTCAATTTCATACCTGATCTTACTCAAGAATTATGCTAATTTATGTTTCTTCATTTATCTCCAGGTTCTGCTGAAGGATTCAACAAGGCAGACCGAGACATCAACACTGCTGTCAAGTCCGGCAGGTGGGTGATGCTGGAGAATGTCCACCTGGCCCCAGGCTGGCTGATGCAGCTGGAGAAGAAGCTCCACTCTATGCAGCCACATGCTAGCTTCAGGCTCTTCTTGACGATGGAGATCAACCCCAAGGTATCACATTCCCCTGGCAGTTCATTATCTTTTCTGTCAGGATTTATTTTTTGCCCAAAAATTCCGTTATACAAACATTATCAGGACTTTACCAGGTGCAAGGACATATCACGGGTTAATCAGAACCTGTTGACATGGAAACACCATTGGAGAAACTTGTTTTGGAGACGGGGGCTCAAGCCACAAGCAAATAGTCATAACACAGCAATAGGCGGTTCTGCTAGGTTGGAAATCAGTCTGACCTTAATTAGCACATTAGCAGAATTTAAATAAGATTTCCATCACAATATGGTGGTTATTTTTACATTTTGTGTTTAAAGCCTGGTATTGACAATTAATGGCACTTAATGAAATTGGGGCATAATGGCGTACACTAGTTCAACCAGCAGTGGTGCTGTTAAATGAATATCAAACTGTAATTTTTCAGTTAAAGAATGTTGAGGGACAAGGTTAATTTAGAACATTCATGAGTCCCTTTTATAATAAATAAAACAAATTTCCCAGCTGCTCCTTGGTACAGCAAATACAGCGATGCCATACTTGTATTTAATTGAATGATGTCTCTAGTGATATTCTGTGGTGATCACTCACCAAGCGTTTCTAATTTCAATATGGAAAGGAAAAGATTCCCAGTCAATCAATTCTTGCCTGCATCTTAAATTAAAATAAGTTGTCTTTTCTTTGTAGGTTCCAGTGAATCTCCTTCGTGCCGGTCGTATCTTTGTCTTCGAGCCTCCTCCTGGTGTAAAAGCCAACATGCTGCGCACCTTCAGCAGCATACCAGTGGCTCGCATGTGCAAGGTCATCTAATATAAATTTTTACCTGTACACCGTCCCTACAGTTTCCCATCTTAACTCATTGTTCCTGTGTGATTGTTGTACAGGCTCCCAATGAGCGTGCCCGTCTGTATTTCCTTTTGGCCTGGTTCCACGCTGTCATCCAGGAGCGTCTGCGCTATGCACCGCTGGGTTGGTCCAAGAAGTATGAGTTTGGAGAGTCTGACCTGCGCTCCGCGTGTGACACTGTCGATACCTGGTTGGATGACACCGCGAAGGTTTGTTGTTGAAGCATACACACACATACACATGAATATACTGTAAATGACACTGCTATGCTCACAGGGTCGTCAAAACATTGCTCCAGATAAGATACCCTGGGCAGCCCTGAAAACCCTGATGGCACAGTCCATCTATGGCGGCCGTATTGACAATGAGTTCGACCAGCGTCTGCTTAACACTTTCCTGGAGCGTATTTTCACCAAAGGCAGCTTCGACAGCGAGTTTAAACTGGCGCTCAAAGTTGACGGACACAAAGACATCAAGATGCCTGACGGTATTAGGTCCGTATTAGGTCTCTTTTCTGGTCAGCATCACCCAACGTTTTCCGTACACAGTGTATGAGTTTTGTTTTTTTTCCCCCCCAAAGGCGTGAAGAGTTCATGCACTGGGTGGAAATGCTTCCTGACACTCAGACTCCATCTTGGCTGGGGTTGCCTAGCAATGCGGAGAAGGTCTTGCTCACCACTCAGGGTACACTGCCATCATTGCTCTTCAATCACTTGTACTCTGATCCCACTTGCAGCACCATCCATCCATCCATTTTCCTTCTCATTGGGTCAACACATATTAACCATCTTCTTTCTATCCAAGTTCTCCCTCATCTTCACTTGGACCCCATTTTTAGATGCGGAGATGTTAGACGTGCTTATTCCTCTCATCTTTATATTGGTCATGGAGCAGCGCCCAGTGCAGTTGTGGATATTATTATCATTGTTGTTGTGCAGTTTGTGTTCCCTTTGTAAGCATCATCTTTAGAAGGTAAAAGGAGTGTGTATCCTCACCCTCCAGCAGCTGTATTTCACAGCCAACATGTCGCTTTGCTAAGACACCATTCCCACCCTCTGAAGCATACTCCCACCCCCTTCATGCTTTCACCAGTCACTTCATTAGGCACACATGGGTTGTAACCATGTAACACCACCTGCATGATGACATAAATAGCATCACTCAATTGCTACAAATGTGATGAACATTTCATTGAGATTGAGATATACTACACCACCAGTTAATGTTGTTTAAGCTTTGTGGCACAAGTGTACCTTATAGTAAAGTGACTGATGAATGGATACCCCCTTAAACAACTCCCTACCTTTTGCTAATGAGGCATCCAGACACTCCCCTTTATCACCAGACACCATGCAACTTATTTCCTCATATAGAGGTCAGAGGTGCAATTATTGCTATTACTTTAATTAAGGTATACTGTTGAAGAAAAAGACATGGACCTCAGCAGAGTGTTCTGAAGATGTCACTCCCTGGTCCATAAACATGGGTGCACACATTGTGGACGGAAAACAGTGAAGATCCGTATTTCATAGTATACACGTTGACCCACTACCAATAGCTTATCAATTCTGATTACTGTTTTTGACCACTAAGCCATAAAAACACTTTACATGCATATACAGTAATCTTGGTAATTGTAATTTAAGTTTTTCTTAAGGAAAAAAAGGTAGCTGCAAATTGAAGGAGACATTTATTTCATTTGATTGAGGCACAGTGTTTTGTCTATATATATATATATATATATATATATATATATATATATATATATATATATATATATATATATATATATATATATATATATATATATATATATATATATATATATATATATATATATAAAAACGACACAAACGATATACTCATTGTATTGTATTGCCTGAAGCCTTGTCTGTCTTCCACAACTCCCCGTTTTGTTTTCTGAAGCAACTCCAGCTGACCCATCACCAAGATAAGCTTTGTGTTCCACTTATTAATTTGTTGTCCCCCGCTCACTCCCTTCCTCCTTCCTTCCCTTCCTCCCTCGCCGGGTTGCGCAGGCACTGACATGATGGGTAAGATGCTGAAAATGCAGATGCTGGAGGATGAGGATGACCTCGCCTACGAGACCGAGAAAAAGGAGCGCGCATCGTCCACGTCAGATGCCCAGCCGGCCTGGATGAGGACGCTGCACACCACCGCCTGCAACTGGCTGCAGCTCATGCCTCAAACTGTCAATCCTCTCAAACGCACAGTGGAGAACATCAAGGTAACCAGCTGGAGGCCGCTTTACATTTTAATGTTTGTCACTGACCACGCAACAAGGTAAAAACTACCCCATGATTGCTTGCCTTTTTTGTGTCACCTTCCAAGCTTTTCATTTGCTGCTTCTTTCCTTCGCCAGGACCCATTGTTCCGCTTTTTCGAACGTGAGGTGAAAATGGGTGGCAAAATGCTGCAGGAGGTCCGCCAGGATCTGTCGGATGTGGTGCAAGTGTGCCAGGGCAAGAAGAAGCAGACAAACTATCTGCGTACTCTTATCAGCGACCTGGTTAAAGGTATATTATGATTTATTCATTTTTGGAAAAACCCTACAGAGTAAGGGCATGATGTTAGACCCACGATGTAGCGAGGGACATTACACATATTACAGTATAGTGTGTTTGGAATGCTACCACAAAGTTGAATGTGCTGGGTGAGTTGCAGACAGCGAGGCAAAGATCACATTAAAATAATATACAACAGTTTATTCACTTTAAAATATTTTGAAATAAAATTGAGGAGTATTTTAGTCATTTTCCTATTTGGTATCAGTGAAATATCTGACTTAGATTTTTATTTTTATTTCATTTAAATGTATGCATTCTTTGCATTCTTTGTAGTTAGGTCTCATTTCCTTGACAAAATACCCTTAAGTTATTGAAAAATATACTTTGAACACATAATTGTGATTATAGGTAGTACTAATCTTTTGAGTTGACATTGGCAATAAAAAAAGTATTAAAATATATAAATCAAACTACGGTATTTATAATTTCATTTAAATATATGCATTCTTTGCATGTAGTTATCTCATTTCCTTGACTTTCTTGACAAAATACCCTAAAGTTATTGAAAAATATATTTTGAACACATTGTGATTATAAGTAGTACTAATCTTGAGTTGGCATTGGCAATAAAAAAAGTATTAAAATATATAAATCAAATAAAATTACAAGGTATTGACCAGGTTGAGACCATTTGAGAATCCTTGATTTAGAGCATATAAAATAGGCATTTTTAGGGCATTTGTGCTTGTCCATTATTTGCGGTATTTTGCCAATATTGTAATTTCTACCTGGCTATCCTCCAGGCATCCTCCCTCGCAGCTGGTGTCGCTACACGGTTCCCATCTCCATGACTGTCATCCAGTGGGTGGCGGACTTCAGTGAGCGCATCAAACAGCTGCAGCAGATCTCCCAAGGAGCTGCCAGCGGGGGCGCTAAGGAGCTGAAGGTAAACATTTGTGTAATATAGAAATATACAATAAATGCAGTATGTCTTTTGTGCTTTTTGAATGTAATGACATGGTACCACCAGTAACATGAAGTTGATTTATGTGGGGATATAAGACCCCTGTCTTGTAGGTAGTAATAGCACGCATAACTAAACGGGTCAAGTTGGTGTTGGTTACATAGTAGAAATTTAAAATGGAACCACCACAACCCTCATACAATAAAAAAAAAAACAAAACAGTATTTGGCGACAGGGATAAGGGGAAAAAAAACTCTTAGCTCATTCAATGGCAGCCATTGTTCAAAATTCAATCCTTTTGAGTGCCAGCCATTTTAGACGATTTGGACAGATTTTTCAAAGCACACAGAATGCACAATGTTTGGTTCTATGGCTAACATAAACATACTAAACACATAACAAAACATAGATAAATTTCAGGAAAATATCAGTTCCCAACAAAAAGTTTAAAAACGCAAAAAAAGCATAACTTTCACTTTGACACATTAGTTGAAATATCTGCTAAAGCACCACAACGTAAACAACACAAAGGTTTTTTTTTACATCAAAATAATGTATTTGAAATATATCAAGACCTATTTACAATTTTCACATTTGGAATTAAACTGTGTGTGTGTGTGTGTGTGTGTGTGTGTGTGTGTGTGTGTGTGTGTGTGTGTGTGTGTGTGTGTGTGTGTGTGTGTGTGTGTGTAGTCACCTTCTGCACACGACACTCATGCTCTGCCAAGTCTGCCTTGCCGTTGTGTTTTTGCCCATTTTTTTCCTGTGCCACACTTTGAACACGTCTGATCTTCAGCCAACATCTAATTTATTTTCCTAGAACATCCACGTGTGCCTGGGAAGCCTATTTGTACCCGAGGCATATATCACCGCCACCCGCCAATATGTTGCCCAAGCTAACAGCTGGTCTCTGGAGGAGCTGTGCCTGGAGGTCAACGTCACCACCGCCCAGGGTACCACACTGGACGCGTGCAGCTTCGGCATCAAAGGTCTTCTTCTCAACACCCGCAAAGGAAGTTTTTGTAGTAAGAGTAGTTCTCACACAGACTGTGCACTCTTGTAGGACTGAAACTACAGGGAGCAACATGTGCCAACAACAAACTGTCCCTGTCAACGACCATCTCCACTGAGCTACCTCTCACTCAGCTCCGCTGGATCAAGCAAAGCAATGCTGAGAAGAGACACATGGTAGGACAGGAAAAACATCTTCCCCTGTCCTAAATCTCTTTGCAAACATTTTTCTTTTTTTAATCTCTGCAGGTGACTCTGCCCGTGTACCTGAACTTCACGAGGTCTGACCTCATTTTCACAGTCGACTTCGATATCGCCACCAAGGAAGATCCGCACAGCTTCTACGAGCGTGGAGTGGCAGTACTGTGCACAGAGTAGAACACCACCACCACTATCATCATCATCATAGTTAACCCCAACCCATTAATCGTCCATGAGTGCTGCATATTAACCATTTGTTTTAACGTCGTTGCTAGCCATAACGCTATTCTAGTACTTTGTGTAGCGGTAGTGAACACAAATTATGGATTTTGGGAAGTGTTTTGCAAAGGTCTTGAGGGAAGTTGTCAGATGGTAAATGTCAGAAATCGAGAAAGTTGACAAGAGAAGTTGGTTTTTATGAAGGAATGCGTATGTTTTTTTGTAGAGTGAATAAAGCTTGCACAACCGAAAGCTGCTATTTATAGTACTTTGCAAATGTTAGCAAATGTGTGTGCACCATTACATTTTTTCCCCAATGACATGCAACAGAACACTTTCGGAGCTCAGAAAGTTGAGCTGGAGGCATGCATGTTACAATCCATGTGCGGATGACAACCGTTGCCATGCAAGACAGCTAAAGTAACTGCACTGTGAAACACAATCCTGTATAATCATATATACGTAGACTATAGTCATATAGTGGACTACATATTGAAATACACTTGATCTGTTGTATTCTAGTCATTAGGTGGCAGTAATGACGCAAAGTTGAGGCGGTGCCTCTCAAAAGTCTGCAATAGAAAGTAAATATATGGAATAATTACATCCAGCCTTGCCTTAATTTATCACATTATTTCTTGCAGCTAGGAGATAAGGGTTCAATTCCCCCCTTGGGCATGCGTGGGTGTTCTCTGGATACTTAATTGTCCATAGGTATGAATGTGAGTGTGAATGGTTGTTTGTCTATATGTGCCCTGTGATTGGCTGGCCACCAGTCCAGGGTGGCCAGCCCGAAGACAGCTGGGATAGGCTCCATCATGCCCACGACCCTCATGAGGATAAGCAGTGGAAAATGGATGGATTCTTGCATCACACGTTCTGACACTCCGACAGGTAAGTTACCGAGTACGAATGAGGCATGAATGTAGTGAGTAGCAACGTATGAAGGGCATTGTGCATGTGTGATTCATTTGCACTTTAGATGTGCAATACCGCTGATTCTTCAAATGATCTGCACTGTTCAGACTGAACTTGAAACTGAGACCATGAATGCAACAAAATGGAGAGCATACAAGTGTATTCAAGAGTACTTCAACGAACCATTGCAAATACAATAGTGGCCAAAAAAGTGATTATTGAATAGCATGGTAGTGCTAAAGTGGCTGCATGTTAATGAAAATGTAAAAAAAAAAATGCCACTATACTAATGCTAGCATGATAGCACTAAGTGTGGGAGCCGCAACAAGGACGCTAACGACCTGGAGCCGCAGGTTGCCGACCCCTGTTCTAAGTAAATTTCCACACCATACATCACAGACTGAAGTCATGTGAAAATTAAGTACCGTAGTCCCAAATCATTTGAGCGTTTTGTCTATGAGAAATTTGAAAAAAATGTGTCAATAATGACTAACCAGAAAATACATCGAAAATAAACACATTGTGGAGTAACTCCAGGGTAGAAGGGCACTGTGACACTTGCTCATCAAAGTCATCAAACAATGTTTGCTTCATCTTTTTAGTTCACTTCTGACATGATGCTTACTTTGTCAATAATGCTTGTCGATAAATTAGAGCTGAAAAATTGCCAGACGTAACAACAAAACAAATGGCTCACGGCTTCAGTTCAAACAGAGTGCTGCTAAATAGAAATTAAAGCATTCTTAAATTGATCACGCAAAGATGTGTGTCCTGCTCATTCCATCCATCATCTGTGTGTGAGGACTTGGGAGGTGGACCACATCAAGGACTGGCGTCACCAAGTGTTAACCCCAATTCCCACCTGACAGCAACATTGTTTGAATCTTTGTAATACTATTAAAACAACCAGAAAGCATTGTTGCAAACATGGAATCTGTACCAGCAAATGCTTCCCCAACAAAAGTAGTGACATTTTTCTTTTAGTTTAGGTCACAAATTTCCGAGATTCAAAATGGGAAAAATAATGCAGAATAAGGATATGTTCAAGGATGACCTTGTTCCTTAGTGTATAAGAAACAAGCCAAATAGTGCTGTTCAGATATCGAATAAAGGGAACTTTGTACTTTAGCTTCATTCATTCATTCATTTTCTGCCGCACGAGGGTCGCGGGGGGTGCTGGAGCCTATCCCAGCTGTCTTTGGGCGAGAGGCGGGGTACACCCTGGACTGGTCGTACTTTAGCTTGTTTTTCATAACATATTCAATCACCTGGTACATTAGTTAAGCAGCACAGTAATCAATTGATTTCCAATTCATCTCATCAAAATAAATAATCCCAGAATATTTGTTGACTGATGTAAATACAAATCTTAGTTCATATGACCTTTCAGTTGAAGAAACAATCTGGTGATCTTGGTCTTGGTGAGCACTGCCTTACAGTACAGTATTCGCCAATGTTGCCTTTAAACTGTACGACTTGCTCAGAAATTGTCTATGATTGAGATCAAGGCTTATTGTTATGTACCAAAGCATTGACATTGTTGTCCTTAAACCGCTTTATGACTACTTTGGTGGTACGCTTTAGAGTCATTTGTCAATTTGGAAGACCCATTTGCAGCCAAGCTTCGACCTCGTGTTTGATGGCTTGAGAAGTTGCTTAAATATTTCATCAATACACCCCAATACTTCACAGTTGAGATGGTGTTGTCAGGTTTACCTTTTTTTCTTCAAATGTACTCACATTTCAGACCAAAATACGTTCATCTCTGGACACATAACCATCCTCTTGCTGAGCAGTATGATGCCTGGACGTGCACGTCACTCACGTTCATATCTATGGAATTGTCCATAGGTATGAACGTGAGTGTGAATGGTTGTTTGGCTGGCGACCAGTCTAGGGTGTACCCCGCCTCTCGCCTGAAGACAGCTGGGATCGCTCCAGCACTCCCTGCGACCCTTGTGAGGATAAGCGGTAAAAAATGAATGAATGAATAATTATTTTGCATGAAGTTATTTCATGTTGCCGTTTGACTTTTTGTGAGAAAACTTTAAAAAGTTCCCTTAAAGTGAAACACATCCAGTAAACATTTTACAGTCCTGACAAATACGGAACAAAAACAAAGCTTCAATAAATGAATAACTCAATCCTTATTTATAGTTTGGCCTACAAGAAAAAAAGAACAGTATCTCCTGTTAGTACAGAGCTGGACATTTGCAATGACATTCTCTGTGCTTCATGACAAAGTGCATCAAGAGGAGCTACCATCATTCCCAAGCAGCACCTCCTCCTGCTGTTTCTTCTTCCTCCTCCTCCATGTTGACGACACATTGCCTCTTTCTGTGGCTTAGCTCCATCCCATCAGTTGTGGGGACAGCCAGTTTCCTCTTGAACAGAACCCTGAGGTTACACGTGCTGCCGGGGGATCTGTCAGTGGAGCTCTCGGGCATCTGGCTGGAAGTCGGGGCAGGGTTATTGAGTTGTGCATTGATGTCTGTTCTGTTTGACATCTCCTCCACAGGTTCTCCGCCATACAAGTCAGTGTGGGTGGACATGGAGAACAGCTCGCAAAGCCAAACCTCAGAGTCGTCCGTGCATTTCATCTGGACGTCCACAAGATGCTGCTGCTCCGTTTGTGTTTTCAGCACTTGTCTAAAGCCAGTATCTGGAGAATGATGAAGGATAAAGCGCCTGCCTTTATGTGAGAAGCGACCTCCTCCTTTTCTATGCTGTCTCGTTCGCCTGCTGGGGGCGTCCTTGTCATCAGAATCCTCAGAGCTGCCATCATACGGATCCAAAAACTACAAGAATACACATACTTGGGCTTGTGTAGCAGTGCTACATGAATATGCCTAAACAACAACGTCTTACCAAGGAGTAACAGCCATGTCTTACAGGAGGTTCAGGCAATGTCCGCCTTAATGTGCCACTCTCTGGTGCACTGCTCACACATTCCTGACACAAAAATAGCGTTTGAGTCAAATTGTCTGAGGATTGTCCAGCCCATCAGGTCCTCAAGCTTACATTTTTGTGGGTCTAGAAATTGACTTTTTTGTTACATAACCCTTGTTACTGCCTCCTGCCTCAGCAGCAATGACATGCTGCAAAAGGCCTTGCCAACGCGGTTCACAAATCCGACCGTGTTGGCCTTTGCCATCAAGAGATCATGTGCATGTTCTCCCCGTGCATGCGTGGGTTTTCCTCCCACATTCCAAAAACATGCTAGGTTAATTGGAGACTCCAAATTGTCCATAGGTATGAATGTGAGTGTGAATGGTTGTTTGTCTATATGTGCCCTGTGATTGGCTTGCGACCAGTCCAGGGTGTACCCCGCCTCTAGCCTGAAGACAGCTGGGATAGGCTCCAGCACCTCTGTGACCCTCGTGAAGATAAGCGGTAGAGAATGAATGAATTAGAACTTTTGATCAGATGATGAACAGCCTATTTCACTTTAATGCTTGTTTGTAATAAATTGCTTACTCAATTTTTTTTTTTGCCTCACTCCCATTTCAAACTCTACTTTGCAAAATGTAAATTCTTGCAATTTTTCAACTGGTCTTAAAATGTTGATCAGGCTTTTATGTATATCTTAAAAGCTCCAATCAATGCATCTATTCAATTAATTAAAGTATACTCTAGTCACAAAAGCAACAGACCTCTAATTATGAGATCTCTAATTAGCATTGGGTCCAAAAACTTATATATTGTATAATCAACACACCATAGTCACAAATAGATTACTGTCCTGTGGGAAACAACATATTATTTGAACGTAAAGTTTTTTAAATAATCATGTATAATTATTTTTTTTACCAGTTTGTAGCCTACTTTGTGGTTCTTCTTTCCATGCAAACAACACTGTGTGGATGTGTGTATATGTTATTATGTTGAAAATAAGTTAAATGGGAAATATATTCTAATTAAAAACACAAAAAACAAGCTGTATGTTAAATCAGCTTACCATAGTGCTGGTGTCAGACCACCTTGGACTTATCTCAGAGTCTGAATCAGTGCTGGACTCCACTTTACACATCTCCTGAATAAACACAAAAAACATTCCATCTTCAATGTAGCCAACACTGAATTAATAAGATGCCATTGTGTCACTTCACCATGTATTTGAAGGCAAGCTGCTCCATGTTGCTGGATTGGCCACCATCATTATGATCTGCAGCACACAGACAACACAATAACATAGAAAAACTAGCTATGTTGCGATTTTAGTTAAAATTCACACGAAAAAAAAACAACCGTCGACTTTTACAATGTTCAGTTAATTAATGCTGACATATTTTACCTGGAATTAAATGTTGTCTTCTCCTGGAAGCCATATATGTGTGGACTCATTGAAACAATGCTACGGTAGTGCTAATGTTGTCGATCGTGCCGTAAAAAAACGACTTAATTAACAATTGAGTAAGGTTTGCTACTTCCGCCACAGGTGTTTTCCTCCCACTCCCGCCATCGATGTGCATTACTGTTTAACAAAATAAAACTTCCGGAGTATTTAATCTGATATACAGAAACATCCGCAGTAGGTAGAGCTTGATTGGTTTGATTTCCGGTAAAACAACAACAACAACGTACAAGTAAATAAATAAATGTATAAATAAAGTGATGAATCTGGATGAATGTTATACTAATATGTGTAGTTTACCAAGTTTCTGAATGAAAGCAATAGTACTATTACTCGTTTCTAAAATCGGTCCACCTAATATTTAGTATTTGGAATGATGAAAGTAAAAAAAAAATCATAGAAATAAAATTAGTTGTTTGCTTATTTTATTTTAATTATCATGATTTTTAACAAAATCAAACTCATTTTTAAAACTTACAGAAATAGTAATGTTCTGAATAAATATTTTAATTCAGAAATCAGAATCAGAATGCCCTTTATTGCCATTTTACATATAGTAGAATGAAATTGCAGCAGCTCCATTTTCAGTGCAAGACAGTATGACAGTACAAAATATAGAAATTAGAAGAATAAATAGTAGAATTAGAAGAATAAATAATAAATAAAGAAGGATTTACATTATAGAGGATGATTGGTTGCCTTGGTTACATATTGTTGAGGGAGATGATGGCTCTAGGAAGAAAACTGTCTGTTTGTCTGTGCCCTGACACATCTGTATCGCGGTGTTTTGGTCCAGGTCAAATCACCAGAGATCTGTACTCCCAGAAATCTGAAGTCATTGACCCTGTCCACGTCTTTGCCGTTAATGTAGAGGGGGAGGTGACCACTTTTCATCCTCCTGAAGTCCACAATGATCTCTTTAGTCTTCCTGGTAAGGTGAGGTTATTTTTAGAGCACCGGTTATGAGTCTCTGTATGTCCTCTCTGTAGTCTGTCTCATCTCTGTTTGAGATCAGCCCAACCACTGTGGTGTCGTCTGTGAATTTGATGATCATATTGTTCCTGTGGGTCGGACTGCAGTTGTAGGTGTAGAGACAGTACAGCAGGGGGCTCAGGACACAGCCCTGTGGTGAGCCAATGCTTAAAGTGCAAGAGAGTTGGGGGCCGAGCATCACTTTCTGGGGCCTGTTCGTCAAAAAGTCCGTAATCCAGCTGCATGTGAGAGGGGTGGTGGTGGTGGTCAAGTGTGTGTGTGTGGGGGGGGGGGAGTACCAGTCTCTAAAAACACTTCATGATTACTGGGGTGAGGGCCACAGGATGGTAATCGTTGAGGCTGTTTGAAGCTGATTTCTTCGGGGTGGGGGTTATTGTGGCTCATTTTAGGCATGTTGGAATGATCGTTTGGGTCAATGAGAGATTAAAGATTAAATAAATAATAATAATAAATAAATGAAAGATAGTGGCGAACCTTGGTGAATGTCATATTGCTTTCCCCAAATGTTTACGTTCAGTTTCCAAAACGTGTACACCTATTATTTAGTATTTATAAGTAAATTAAATATATTTATTATTAAATTTTACATAAATATTTAACACTGTAGTTGTCTTGCTCCAGCACAAGCTCCTCACTGTACCATTATAGTCATTGTATTTGAACAAAGTCAAACTTCCGGTGATTTTCAAGATAAAATTCTAATTATCTATAGAAAGTGATTGATTGGCTTAATTTCCGGTAAACTTACCAAACTACAAATGCTAGCCATGAATAAATAAACGAATGAACAAATGCAATGGCAATCCTAAACTTATTAATGTAAATAGCTGTCATTGTGTATTCCAATGCCGGTTCGCAGTTGTACGGAGAGAACCAACGAACTTGACTACCATGGCCCGCACCCCCTCCTGCCGTGCGTAAGATCCGGCCTAGGGGAAAGGGATGAATGTTAATTTCAAAGATGGCGGCGGAGGGAGGAGGGAAGGAGATGAACGAAATTAAAACTCAGTTCACCACCCGGGAAGGCGTCTATAAACTCCTCACTCACTCCGAATACAGCCGTCCGAACAGAGTGCCTTTCAACTCGCAGGGTTCCAACCCGGTCAAAGTCTCCTTCGTCAACGTCAACGACCAGTCGGGCAACGGCGACAGGATCTGTTTCAATGTGGGCCGTGAGCTCTACTTCTACATCTACAAAGGCGTTAGAAAGGTACCGTGCTAACATGCTAACTGTCAGCGGACTCTGTTTCCGGGGGTTTAGTGCCTCTCCTTGTCGATCACATTCGGGCGAGTAGTCGCCTGGTTGTGGCTGTCCGTTCGCTGTGTTTCGGTCAACTCTGGCAGGTGTGTGACTTTGAAATAAGCCAACAGGCTAGCTAGCTTCAGTACTAGCATACTAGTTAGCACAGCGACTCAACTAGCTGTCGAGGCCAGAGGCTACGTTCAACTCCGAAGTTGGTCATTTTTGTTCGTTTATTCACCGTATTTGCTTTGGGAGTTGTGTTGAAATGTATTTGTTTGATATTTAGAACGGTTTAGACTGCCAATAACTTGTGTTGACAAGTGACAGCTCCATTGTTAAACCACCTGTCGACGCCCCATATTCTGACAGGTGTCCATTTAGCTTTGTTGTTATTGTTTTGAATGGAGTTAGCCAGCTAACTTGCAGCTAGACGGGTTGCTAGGACAAATTATAGCCAATGGTAATGCCACCACGTATGCTACTTTGTATTTAGGAATAATCATCCTAAGGTTAAAAGTTTGACACTGTCATGCAGCTAATTTCAATTTAATTCAACAATATACTGAACATGCCTCCCATCTCAAGGTCTCGAATTAGGCAAACAAAATAATAGAAGTACCCTCTGTGTGATTTATAAATATCAAGAACAAACGACTTGTGTATAGTATCCCATTGTTATGGCAGTAAACAGCAGTTTCTTCCAACAAGTCAGCTGACTGCTAAACTGAAGCGGAAACAGTGCAGGTCATGTGTGTCGTCAATACCTAATATAACCACAGTCACCACAACTTGGAGCAAATGTGTACAGTGAGACTGTGAAATGTCGACGTCATGGTCGCCTCTTTGCCAGGTATTGCTTAGATGATGCATGCCTGGTCATATGCAGAGATTAAGGCTGTTTCAGGTTGGAAAACTGCTATGTGCTTTGAAATTATTTCTCTTTTTTAACTGTGATGTGTATGTATTGATGTAACAATGTAAAAGTACAGCTAAAAGTGCTTGACATTGACTTGGTGTGATGTCTGTGAACAGTGTAATACTAGCAGTCACTGTTTTATTAAGTGGACAACATCCAGTGTGACGTGTAGCGGAAGTTTCCATTGCAACGGTGGTGTTGACTGTAAATAATCAACCAACAGGATGACTGTTGTAAGGCTGCTTGAGATACCTGTATGTAGTATCTGGCTGTATTTTCCAACATCATGTGTGTCCCTATGTGGTCATCCCACCCCCCCAGGCTGCCGACCTGAGCAAGCCCATAGACAAGCGCATCTACAAAGGAACGCAGCCCACCTGTCATGACTTTAACCACCCCACTGCGACGGCTGAGAGCGTGTCCCTGCTGGTGGGGTTCTCCGCAGGGCAAGTGCAGCTCATTGACCCTATCAAAAAGGAGACGAGCAAGCTCTTTAATGAGGAGGTAAGTCTTGATTGTTGATTGTTTTTGACCTACAATGAGGTAATGGTGACCTACCAGGAAGTAAACAAAGCTTTGTCGGTGGTATGTCCTGTTTATGACTACGTCTGGGCCCCAGATCGGGACTAAATAGTCGCATTTTGCAACAAAAATTGACAGTAATACGTGCACGATCGAGTTTTCCAACTGACAAAAGGAGACGAACACCAAAGAAGATGGCGAATGGCCACTGTGATTGGCTTATTTGTGAAAAGAGGGCAGTATTGGGGTTTTCTGTAGGCGAGTGGTTAGCGCACAGACCACACAGCTAGGAGACCTGAGTTCGATTCCACCCTCGGCCATCTCTGTGTGGAGTTTGCATGTTCTCCCTGTGCATGCGTGGGTTTTCTCCGGGTACTCCAGTTTTTTCCCACATTCCAAAAACATGCTAGGTTAATTGCCGACTCCAAATTGTCCATAGGTATGAATGTGAGTGTGAATCGTTGTTTGGCTGGCGACCAGTCCAGGGTGTACACCGCCTCTCCCCTGAAGACAGCTGGGATAGGCTCCAGCACCCCCATGACCCTCATGAAAATGAATGAATGATTGAATTAATATTTGATCTAGGTGTGTGCTAGCATGAATTCACTTGACACCGAACAAAATACGAACGCTGGCGCTCAACGCTGACATAATGTCATCATAGCCCACCGTCATGCATTCACGCACAACATCAGCATTTGGGAACAACAATGAATGAGGAAAAATATCGTGTTTGTGGCGTTATTGTGGCGTAAGTTATACGTAACTCTCACTTTGTCTCACAGCAAAACGATGGCGTCTTCAATGACTGCTGGGAAACACTCGGAGGTGAAACATAAAAAACAAAAGAACAAACTATAGGCTTTTAACTTTATATTATTTTCCAATAAAATAACAGCCCTTGTGCTGTTAATATGCATTTACATATAATTTCATTTAGTTATTTTAAGTTTTTTTTAACCATTACCGAAAAGTTCTCCATGGCTCGTTTTTTAGTGTGTACGCCCAGCATCAATGCTCATGCGCCCAAACAGGATTCGCAATCCGTACACAATATTGCATGGAAATACTTATTATAAATTAAATATTAAACCAATACTTTTATAAACAGAGTGACTCAAAGTAATCCACATAGTGGAAATCCCACTGTACACGCTGTTTTAAAATTGCAGTAGTATGTTGCAGTATTGAAGTGAAGTGATGGCACATGTGCTGAAGCCCAAATGAGTGCAGCGCAGTGTGAGTGCGTGTTAAATGTGCCCTCACATTCCTAAACTTTACTTCCAACTATAGCTGTGTCCCAATTATGAGGCACAGACATCGAAGGAGGCCACACCTTCCAAAACACCTCCAAAAAGCCAACCATTGTTATTTAAAGAGACAGTCTAGCCTTGGGGAAATTCTTGCTTGTGGCGCATGTTGCCATCCTGGTGTCATGATGCTATTAATGTCAGCTATATTCGCAAAAATTTTATTTTTTGAAGATCCCTGAAAGTTGAAGATATGGCACTATATTTCCAAAAACCCACATTTGTGCTGCCATATTGTGCTGTACTATGCAAAACACAGGAAAAAGAGGCCGCATTTGTTATGTAATTTCCCTTTAAATACGTGAATTGGGACATGGCTAATGTTTGCTTTGTGATGCTATTATCCTGACATTGTTTCACTCTTCTTTGCCAGAGACTAATTGACAAGTCCAGAGTCACATGTGTGAAGTGGGTACCATACTCTGAGAACCTCTTCCTTGTGTCACATGCAAGTGGGAATATGTACCTGTACAACGTGGAGCACACGTGTGGTACCACGGCGCCCCATTACCAGTTGCTCAAACAGGGCGAGAACTACTCTGTACACACCTGTAAGAGCAAATCCACGCGCAACCCCCTCCTCAAATGGACAGTCGGCGAGGGCGCCCTCAATGAGTTTTCCTTCTCCCCAGACGGCAAGTTCCTGGCCTGTGTGAGCCAGGACGGGTTCCTGCGTGTGTTCAACTTTGATAGTGTGGAGCTCCACGGCACTATGAAGAGCTACTTTGGCGGCTTGTTGTGCGTGTGCTGGAGCCCCGACGGAAAATACATTGTTGCGGGCGGCGAGGATGACCTTGTGACTGTGTGGTCCTTCTTGGACTGCCGCGTCATCGCCCGGGGTCACGGCCACAAGTCGTGGGTGAGCGTGGTGGCGTTTGACCACTACACTACTAGTGTGGAAGAGAGCGACCCGCTGGAGTTCAGCGGCAGCGACGAGGACTTCCAGGATCAGATGATCAACTTTGGGCGGGACCGGGCCAACAGCACGCAGTCGCGCCTCTCCAAGCGCAACTCCACGGAGAGCCGGCCTGTAAGCGTCACGTACCGCTTTGGCTCAGTGGGCCAGGACACTCAGCTGTGCCTATGGGACCTCACCGAAGACATCCTTTTTCCACATCTTCCACTCTCAAGGACACGGACGCACACTAACGTGATGAACGCCACCAGCCTGCCGGCAGGTGCTACCATACTCGCCAACACCTCTAGCAACGCTACCAACGGAAACAACAGCGGCGCCAGTACACCTGGCGTGAACTCTGTCTCAACTACATTACCACGCTCCAACAGCCTGCCTCATTCCACCGGCGCCACCCCCACCGTCACCACCACCATAACGACGACGACGACAACAACGACAACGATAAACAACAGCAACAAGGCCGGGGGTGGCGGCGGCAGCATCATGGACAGCGCCATTGCCACGGGCGTGAGCAAGTTCGCCACACTCTCGTTACACGACCGCAAGGAACGCCACCACGAGAAGGACCACAAGCGCAACCACAGCATGGGCCACATCAGCAGCAAGAGCAGCGACAAGCTCAACCTGCTGACAAAGAGCAAAACGGACGCTGCCAAGACGCTGGGCACGCTGCTGTGCCCACGCATGGAGGACGTGCCGCTGCTCGAGCCCCTCATCTGTAAAAAGATAGCACACGAGAGACTGACTGTACTCATATTTTTAGAGGACTGTTTAGTGACTGCTTGTCAGGAGGGATTTATTTGCACATGGGCGAGGCCAGGCAAAGTGGTAAGTTCTTTTTAATGGAGGGGAAGTAAAACTCTCTGTCAAATGTTGAAGCTGGTGGTAGCTTGGAAAACTGACAAGCCAGACGTCATCTGAGTAGCAAAAGTTAGCTTTGAGGCTTAGGTGAGTCACATATCGCCCCCACTTCCCCCCCATCCCTACACTGCTTTGCCGAATTAGGATACATGACCAAGAGGGGTTTCCTTTGTGTCGAGAAAGGAGGAAGACCTTATAATTCATTCATCAGTCCTGTCACAGTGCATTATATCCAAAAAAAATCATGCCTTGCGTCTCAGCTGCTTTGCAAATGAAACTATCTCCTCTGCAACGATGCTCACAGGTTTATTTGGCGGGCATTATTATGTCCATCAGTTGGTCTGTTAACAGAAATACACAAAAAAAACAAGGAAGAATGAACGATAATTTTTTTTTGCCCTCAAATGTTTCAGTGCACAACACGTCAATCTTAATGACAATCTTAAAACATTTTAAAATATGATTGCAAACAAAATCTGACACTTATTAATTCATGATATTTTCATACTAGCATTGTGGTTTTCGAACTGTGGAATTCGAACCATTTTCAAAAATATTCAAATTGTGTTTTTTTTAGCAAGCTATATGAAGTGCAATATGGTGGCAAGCCAAATTTGTGCCATTTGTTTTAATTTGCGTGGCATTTGAGCATATTCTAGACATAGTCGGTACAGAGTACCGTATGATTTATTCATTTTCTTTTTTGGTTTAATCCCCAAACTATTTTGTGCATTTTGGCTGACTCAGAAGAAGTAGCAGAACCTCCGACGTTGAATGCATTGTTATATAATACAATGCATTTGTTAAAAGTTCCAGAACAATTTTTTTCATCGGGATTAATAATAGAATGAATCTGTTCCCAGGTCAAACCATTGCCCTCATAACAGGGGTAACATTTAAATTTTTTTTAGCTGATACACAGTTAGGGCTGCAACTAATGATTATTTTTTTAGTTGATTAATGTGAAGCTTGTTTTGATCAATGCAGTAATTGGTTAGGCCCGAGACGGACCAAATCAATATGAACCAAACACAAACAGTTAGCGGTTTGGTATGCACCATATCACACATGTTTATCACTGTATCATTTCCAAAGTGGGGGAATATCTTGTATTGCCTTAAACACAAGGATAACGGGTCAGATGTCATGGATGACTAAGAAATGTTAAAATATTTAAATCAAATTCACATGATCAATTGGATAATTGATTAATTGTTGCAGCTCTACATCGTGTTAAGTTAACCAGCAAAACATTTGCTTATTTTTAATGTCACTTTGCGGCATATTGTTCTATTATTAAGGTTATCTATTTAATGTTGCCTGGCCATACTGGAACTGGAAACGCGGCTCACTCTCGCTTGTACGTATGCCCCATTGTACTGAGCAGCAAGGACATTTTTTCCATTGTTGCGCTGAAGATTTGTTTTTTGTGAGTTTTTTTTCCCCCTAGGTTTTTTTTTTTATATGGGTTGAAGTTAATTACTTTGAACTACATGGATTTTTGCAACATCTTTAATTCTTTCTTTCAGAAAGGAATCATTTGTAAATTAATTGACTGCTGATCTCAAAGCAGGGGTGTCCAAACGTTTTCCAGTGAGGGCCACATACAGAAAAATTAGATACCGGGGCCCGCTTTAATATATTTTGCCACTGAGTGTGATGAAACCAGTCTTGCCACATTAGCAACTTGGTCGCTATACGTATAGTTAGCGAGTATTCAGAGCCCTCTAGATACTCCTTTTCAGGTAGGAGCTTTTACTAGTGTTATTTACTAGTGTTACGCAATGCTATTCCTCTCTTACGACTGTCATTGCAATTACATGCATCTGGTCAAATATGCAAATTAGGTGATGTAATTTAGCGACCCGCCACCACATATACATTGCAGTTCTGTGGGAAACATCGAAAAACTGATAAAAAGCCCAAAATCCCCTCCTGGCCGTGACACTTTGGTCACCCATGTCTTACAGAAACAGGCAGCAAGCCCCTTGGATCCTATCCATACAAAATCCAAAACAGACCCAGAAGTTGAGGTGCTGATGTTAAGACATACTAAGACACGTCACTCATTTTGCACCACAGTTGTTTTTGTCGCTTGAATTTTTTTTATTTTTATTTTTTCTGCACTTTGTGACAACCGATTTTTTTGTTCCCTCCCAAATGCAAATCTCCTTGTTTTCCTTTTTCCAGGGTTTATTGTCCTCCCAAAACCAAGCCAGCTCTCCCAGTGGAACAGTAGTATAGCCACAATATTTCTGCTGCTAAAGAAACCCTGCAAGCCAGAGTCTGATGCTGCTCTTCACCCCTGCAAGCATTGCAAGTTTTTCCTTTCCTTTTCCTTTTTTTTTTTCTTTAAACCCTCCCTTCCCTTCCCTTCTTTGTTAACAGCTTTTGTCTTGTTTATCACTCACTGAACCTTAGAGAAGAATGCATCAAAAGAAAGGTGTTGTTTTACTTATTTTAGAGGGTTTTTATTTTTTATTTTTTGGTTTGAAGTTAAGGCGAAGATGCAAAGCAGACACTGTGGATAGTTTCACATGTAACCCTTTTACAAAAAAACAAAAGAGAACCTAGTGGTGTAGCCTAGACTCCGCTCAGGGTTACTTTATTGACTACCCCACCACCTTTTTTTTTTTACCATCAAGCAAGCATCTGGGAATGTTGCATCCGTTACTTTTGATGAGTTGATAATCCACAATTAATGACTTTTTTTTGCACTGATATTATTATTGCTCTATTGGAACAAAAAAAAAAAGAGGACCGCTTGCCTTGTTGCACTTGGCTTTAACAACCCCCCCCTCCCACCCCCCTCCAAAATCAGAAAAAGTGTATGCTGCAATCATTATAGTCTTTTTAAAGAGAAAGTTTGCACTTAAATGAGTTTATTAGAAGAAGATGGCTTTACATGTTTGGTGTGCTCACAACTCACAGATGGCTAATACAGTAGAAAAGTATGAAATCCTTTATCTATTGAGCATTTATTTTAATATTATTTTCAGATTGAAATCTGCTCTGTATCATACTGTGTATATTGTAATTAATGGATTTGATGACAGCGGGGTGTTGGGGGAGGGGCAGAGCAAACTTACCATTTCTCCCATGGAAGTTTTGTCATTGATAGTTATATTTCTAAAGCCTAAAGTATACATATTAATAATATTAAAAATAATCTTGAATACACTGTTTTCTTCTTCTTGTTTGTCCCTTTTTCTTTAGTCACACGATGGGTGGTGCTCTACGTTTGCTCTATATGAACATGGGTGTAAGAATCCCAAAAATTCTAATTAAATAAGATCTGAAAACAAAAACAATGCCCTTATTGAGACACCTAGTAAGTGTTATGCTTTACTTAAAAAAATAATGAAAAGATGTATCTTACAAATGTAATTACCTGCAATATAAAAAAAAATTTATGCTGGAGCCTATCCCAGCTAGGTACACCCTGGATCACAGGGCACATATAGACAACCATTCACATTCATACACAACACCCATGGTTTTAGAATGTGGGATGAAACCCGGAGAGACTCCACACAGATGCCCAAGTTTTCCAGATCTCCTGTCGCAGTGGCTAACATGCTAGGCCCTGTACATAGTGTTTTGCAATTAAAAATTAATTATCAAATTATTTCATCGCAATTTACTTAAATATGTGAATATTGATAATATTACCAATGTAATCAGAATTAAGAATTGAAGCATGTCATTTAATGTCACGTTTGAAGTATCAGTATAAATGTTTTGTTTGTACAGTTTTATACCGCAAATATACATTTTTAAAATACTTTTCAAAACTTTAAATATTTTTAATTGAATCTATAAGCTTTCCTGTAAAAATGATGCTGACAAATATTTTTTACATTTTTACTATTAGATCGAAACAATGCAAACAATACCTTCCATTTTATTTTTGATTAGATACAGTATAACATCACATTTACAACACAGTGCAGCTTAATTGATGAAGATCAGTATCAGTAGCTACGTTGTGGCAAGTAAAAAAAAAACTGTGACATTTAAAAAGCCCATATCATAAATCACAACAATAGTATTTTTTTTGTAATATGTGTAATACATAGGACCAGAAGGACGTTTCTTCTCATGTACAGCTGTTTCTGCTTGCTTACAAATAACTCCCTACTGGTAACAGAGCTATTATTGACCGGCCAGGGGGAATTTTCACGTCTATCCTGTTTTGAGAGGAAGTTTTTCATCAAATGTTGAAGTGTCTTTGGCTCTCAGCAGCCTCCTCCATGTTTCCTGCCCAGAGGCGGCATGTAGAAGGGCTTTAAGGCCACCTTTTGTGACTCGGACTGTGAAGAGAAAAAATACATTATACCACATAATACTAAATCAATGAAAGCGTGGTTTAAGTTTACCTTGGCCAAACGTGACTGGCATTTCTTGGAGGCGATGGCTGGCAGGGTGCCCCTGTGGGTGAGTGTGAACGCGGGCGAAGCCGGGAAAGACCGCTGTGGCCCCGTGACAGCCATGTTGAGTTTGGGCAGCTCAGTAGTGTAATGGGGGATGTTCCGTCTGCAGAGGGGCTCTGCTACGTTCTTTGTGTTGTGCTAAAGAAAGAGGGAGAGATGCTTTCCTTGAATAAATCATACATTAAAATAGATATAGGCGGCACGGCGGTCTAGTGGTTAGCGCGCAGACCTCACAGCTAGGAGACCAGGGTTCAATTCCACCCTCGGCCATGTCTGTGTGGAGTTTGCATGTTCTCCCCATGCATGCGTGGGTTTTCTCCGGGTACTCCGGTTTCCTCCCACATTCCAAAAACATGCTAGGTTAATTGGTGACTCCAAATTGTCCATAGGTATGAATGTGAGTGTGAATGGTTGTTTGTGCCCTGTGATTGGCCGGCGACCAGTCCAGGGTGTATCCCCCTCTCGCCCGAAGACAGCTGGGATAGGCTCCAGCACCCCCTGTGACCCTCGTGAGGAAAAAGCGGTAGAATGAATGAAAATAGATATAATACTTACACCAATTAAAGGGGTGGGCCTCGTGTGTCTCCCCCTCATTTGTTTGCCAAGTCGAGTGGGTCGCCACAGAAGGTCAGAGGAGACTCCATCAGCTTTTTTCTCTGCCAACCTGAAAGCAAATATGCCTGAAAAATTATTTACAAAATATAAAGTTGCATAATTTCACAGAATTGGGAAACATTCATTGGGAATTCAGTCAAACCAAAACAGAATCTTAACCAAAGCAAATGTTTCCATAAGAAAAAAAATTATCTTATTAATAGGAAGTATATGTCCAAAATTTCCATTGGTAATGTATACGTATCTAATGTAAATATGCCATATGTACCGAATTTCCCGAAAGTATGCGTGCCTCAGGGCAGTTTCTGCCGTGATGCGTTCGTCGGCATCATAGGCCAGCATCTGATACAGTAGAGACAAAGCTGGGGCCGGGCAGTCTGGAATAAGGCGTGAGATTCCGGAGCCTTTCTTAACAGGGAAGTTGAAATGCATCGCTCTGGATCTGTCAAGCATCAAACATCACGCCGTCACCAATGTACTGTACATAGCCGACCCTCAGGTAAGTCAGTTTGTGCAAGATGATGAATGAGTGACATAACCTACTGCTTGAATTTCCGCAGCACGCTTTGATCAGGAGTTCCCAACACATCGTGGATCTTGGCGATCTGGTCCAATTCGTTGGTGCCGGGGAAGAGAGGATTCAAGCTGAAAAGACAACGACATGAATGGAGTGAGCCCATGTCATGCCTCCCTGGAGAGGTTTTCGGGGCACATCTGACTGGTAGGAGGTCTCGGGAGGCCCAGGAGAGACTATGTCTCTCAACTAGCCTGGGAACATGCCAGGATCCACCTGGAGGAGTTGACCAAAGTGGCCGAGGAGAAGGTATTCTGGGCTTCCCACGACCTGAGCTCGGATAAGCGGTCGGAGATGGATGGAAAAATATAATACATACTCTAATATATATAATAATTAAGTACAATACACCCCAAAGATGACAATTAGAATTTTTTGGGGGGGTAAAATATAACAAATAATAATAATACATTTTATTTGTATAGCGCTTTTCAAAATACTCAAAGACACTTAACAGAAGAGTGAAGTTGAACAACGCAAGTAAACCGAATAGAAGACACACCAAAATACAACATTGATTAGTTGATTGATCAAGTTATTGCCTGGCAAAAATGTAAAGACCCGATGTTCATGAATGCACCTTGTGTTCTTGACTGTGCCATACGCTTCCATGGCTGCCACAAGATGTGTGCTATGTTTATGGGCGACTTAGTCAAGTTTGAGCAGGAGGGGTAAGGACTTATTATTGTGGAGTGGAGACTTTACAGAAACCGTCTTTACAACACACAGCTGCAGATGTCTGCTGGAGAAGAGCGCACCATGACGAGAGTTATTTGAGAAGTTTGACTGCAATTTGCCGTCACCGCTTTGCATGGAGGTGTGATGATCGGTCCCACCATCTCTTGGGACAAAATGTTCAGATTCCTCGGCCTGCTTCCCCGACCAACCACGCCTACTCTCCTGTAATCGGTCAAGTGTCGGCTCCTTCCTCCCTGCCGACACTTAGAGTGACCCCCCTAAAATATACCCTTCCCGTGGAGTTACCTCATGACCTCAAAGAAAACACAGCCGGCGCTCCAGATGTCCATCTTCAGGCTGTAATAGCCGTCAGTGAGGAGGCACTCCGGGGCTCGGTACCAGCGGGTGGAGATGTACTCTGTGTGGGGGGGTTTGGAATGCACGCTCCTGCACGAGCCAAAGTCTCCCAGCTTCAGAACGTTGTGCTAAAAAAAATGAATAATTTTACGATATAACTTATTATTGTGGTTATATCTGTCAGAAGAGTTGAGCGATATTATCTGTGTAAAAGTGGGATGTGAAAAAAAAGTGAATATCATGAGATTTTCCGCTTACTTTGATGAGAATGTTTTCTGGCTTTACGTCTCTGTGGAAGATCCCGCAGCTGTAAAGCCGAAACAGTCGGAAGTTAGCCTCCAAATTAAATCGCCTTATATAATAATTAGTTTAATATCAGTGCAAGGTAATGTGGAAATCATACATTTTGGATTTCACTTCACAAAATGCTGGAAACATTGAAACTATTGCTATAAAAAAAAGACAGTTACCCACAGGACTGCTATCTATCTGTGGCAAGTAGTGTCAAATTTATTTGTGGCAGGCCGCACAAATATCTTTTTGACACCAATAATAGCAAATAGGAAAGGTATGACGGTAACCATAGATAGACCTTGGAAATATTTAAATATCTAAATACAGAGATACCTTGGTTTTGGCTATTAATTAATTCAAAAATCATCCAAAAAATGTATAAAACTGAGGCAAAAAATTATGTCAATCAAATAATCTATTCCAGACACAAAAATATTAATTAAAAAAATAATTTTACAGACATACATTTTATCATAAAAATGCACAAACAGTGACTTAGCAACATGTTGGGTTTATTGTTTGGCCACTTGATTTACATGCAGAATTGTCCCGTGTCCAATTGGAACCTCCGGCTAAGGGCTAATGACATTTTTTTTTGGGTCTACAAATTTACTTTTTTTTGTTCCATAACCTTCAGGAGCTTTAAGGAAGTTCCAAATGACTGTCTTACTGCGTCCAAACTTTGCAGTAATGGTGCGCTGTATGAAGCCTTGCCTATGCAGCGCAACAATCCAACCGTATTTTTTGGTCTAACTTATTTTTACACTTGTACAAAAGTTAGTAACAATAGAATGTGACTTGAAACATCACTTTGTAGTTAATAAAATATGTTTGATTAATGAATAATTGATATGCTTGATATGGTAAAAATGAAAGTTACCTGTGCATGTGGTCAAGTGACTTACACAGCTGGTACATGTAGTGTCTCACCGTCTGATCCGGCAATGGCGTTTGTCTTGCTGCGAGGCACAACATTATTCCGACAAAATCTCATTTTTATTGTAGTGTTTCTACACTTTTGGGAGTCAAAGTCCCGCCCACCTTTAATGAGCTCATATATGTTCATCTCCATCAGCTCGCAAATCAACGACACGGTGCCGCTTTCTTTGTCACTGAAACGACAAATCGGAAAATATTACAGTATCTCAAAAAGTATTTTTATTATACTTCTCTGCTTTAAATTGTAAATGTATTTTTTTTTATAGAAAGTGGTTTGACGGTGATATCTGCAAGTCAATTCCAATTTCCAGCTGGAAAAGTCTTAAACAAGATGTGATGTTGTGTTACTGCATGTTTTTAAGTACAATATTGTGTACTGTATGCCTGTAAATGTTTGATTCCACATGTGAGCGGCACACTATAGGGTTTAGTGTGTAAAAAAAAAAGGCATGATTAGGGTTTTCACCAGTTTTTCTGTGGAGGTCCTTAAATGTAACACAGATGAATACTCTATGTCAGGGGTCTCAAACACGTGGCCCGCGGCAGGACACTAGTTTGAGGCCCCCGCCTTGATATGAAAGTTTAATGTTAATGCGGCCCGCGCAAGTTTGATATGGATGCTGTATGGTATCATGTACCCAGAAAAAATTATTACCTTTGATTAATGTTCATGTTAAAGGTTAAATAACTGTTAATAGTTATCCTCCCTATCCGTGTGGAAGTGGTAAGTTTTTGGCTATTTATGTTTAAAGGAAATAACTTGAAGGCTACCGTTTAGGTCGCTAGCTCTCTAGTTTGCGAGTTAGCATGTGTCTCAAGACCCTGCAGTTGCGCAATATGTTGTAAATAAATAAAAATGTGACTATAGTCGTGTTTTGTCATGTCTACAGGGCTCTAATAATGCTTTGTTCATTTTAATCTGAAAAAAATAATGTCTACCCACCAACTATATGTGGTTTCTTAAGTTTTTATTATTTGCCATTTAATTATTATTATTATATTTATTTATTACTGATTGATTTTCTTTATTTTTGATTTGTTTATTTATTTGTCATCTTTTTTTGTGTAGAAAAATAAAAAGTAAGATATCTGAGAACAGTGGAATGTTTTATCAGAGCTTTTCTTGTAGAAAATCGGAACCAAAACAAAGTTTATTCATTTTTCTGTTTTTAATAAATGCGTTTTTTGTTTTTTTTTCTGGAAAACCTGATGCGGCCCAGCCTCGCCCAGACCCGAGTTCCAGTGGCCCCCAGGTAAATTGAGTTTGAGACCCCTGCTCTATGTATTTCATGTAAATATGTGGCAACTCAAGTGATTAACAGGTTAATTGTGTGTTATCAGGCAAGTCTTGTAAGGTGGCATGTTAGAAGATGAAGAAAGAACTCACAAAACCAGGTCATGCAGCTGGATGATGTTGGCATGAGGGCTGAGTCTCCTCATCGCCTGAACCTCCCGCAGGTTGTTGGCCTGCTCCACACTAACACAATAACACAAGTTTTCTTCATGAAACCACAGGCTTATATGGTAATGGTAATGGTAATGGTAATGGTAATGGTTTAATTTCATTTGAACATGCATCAGATTACAATTGAGAGCATCCCATAATCAGTTCACAGTTCCACATGTCCAAAAGGAGTAGGAAGAAGCAAAGCTTATTAAATCCTACCCCTCCATCTGGTACTTTTACAATCAGTAACTGTTACATTTGTTCACTTCCTGCTTTCCCAATATAATTTAAGTTTTTTTTTTTTTTTTTTTTTACCAAAGTACGGGGTGATATGACCATACAATGACATGTTATCTGAGTAACATCAGCGTTCACCTGTTAATGGTCTGCTTCATTGTTTTGCACGCGTAGTATTTCCCATCCTTCAGGCTCTGAGTTTTGACCACCTCGGAGAAGCTGCCCTCTCCGATCTTCTTGATTATTTTGTAGCCTGCAACAACGACAGCAAGACTGAGCTCATTTGCGCATAGCAACAGCAGGACAACTGCTCATTAGACAGTGAATGCAGCAATTCAATCAGCCCTGATTGGATAATAAAACTTATTGCGTTAGGGAATTGGGATTTTAGCGAGGGAAGGATGTTTCATCCATCGTTCCTGAGGGAGCGTACTTCTCATCTTTTTCACGTGTTGTTTTTTTCACGTATATTTAAGCCCCAAATGTATTTTTTTATATATTATATTATTAGCTATTTTAGCAAACAAACTTGAATTTAAATTTAATTCCCGCAAATCGTTCATTAATACATTTATTTATTTACATTATTTTATGCAAGTCTCTAACATAGTTTTAGTTATTGATTTATTTTTAAATCTCCGGCACCCCTGAGCCTGTGTACCACCAGTGATACTTGTACCACAGTTTGAAAACATCCTAAACAAAGATTGGAAATGCCTGCATGGAGTATAGAGTTGCACCCCCCCCCTCCCCCGCAGCTTCATTTTTTCACATTTTTCACAGCCAATTAATATCATATTGTGATTCCTCGCTGTTTCTCAGTTGAGTACGGCCTATTATTAGTCTACAAATGTGCATATGTAAGCAAATTGTGTGTACTAAATGAAGTATTTTCAAGCATAAAAATGACTAAATTAATGATAAAATAAGGCATTCAGCACACATACTGTGTTCAGGCTTGGGTATGTATATCTAACGTAATATCATCAAATGAAAAGTTGCAGTTTTTTCATAGGTTAGTGGTTGGGTGTAAGAACTGTGTCTGTATGTGTAACTTAAATACGCACATAGGGTGTATTTCATCATTTGGGGCCCTCCACTTCCTACTACACTGGCAAAATCTAGAACATTCTCATAAAATATTTGCTCTGAAAATTGTATTCTACTATGTTGAGAAGTAGCATCAATTGTTTTGTACATTTAGCATGTTTAAATGTAAAACAATAATGATGATAATTACTTTTTTTTAATTAAGAGTGGGGTCCCGCACGGGTCAATTCTCAGACTTTTAATCTTTTAGCTTTACATCCATTCATCCATCTTTTATGTGGCTTATCCTGATTAGGGTTGCAGGCTATGCTGGAGCCTATCCTAGGCTGATTTCGGACAAGCCTGGACTAGTCACCATGCACTTATAAACCACACATACTGTAAAAACCATTCACACTTACTGTACATTTATACCGATGGGCAATTTAGAGTCACAAATAAACCAATTTTAGCATTACACATTACAGAAATATTTTTGTGTATGTATCTCTTTGAATAATCAACACTTGCACTAACCTGTGCAAAAATGGTAATAATAATACTGCCAAAATAACTGTTAATATATTTAGTAAATGCGAAATGGAAGTGGATTCGAGGTCGGTGAGCAGAAATACACACATACACATACGCATAGCGGTCAAATTATACTTACAGTGCATTCCTCCGACACGTTTATATTTGGAGCAGGCATTTTATTTATTGTTTTTTTTGTTTTGTTTTTTAATAAAATGCCGAAAAGGACGAAGCGAAGTCGCCTCGAGAGTGCTAGCCTAGCTTCAGTAGTGAGAGCTGTTAGCTTGACCGTCGCCTAGGTAACGGAGCACGTTTTCGCCCTCCCCTCTTGACCCGACGAGAGAAGCCGGCCACTTCGGTCGGAAGTCTGCAACCTATGAGGTTATTCGCTCAGAAAGGCGACTGATATCAAGCGTGTGGGTGACCTACTGTAAAATATTTGAATTATACCCACAGGCCCTTATTATTTAACGCCGAATTGTTGTTCTTACCCTTTTTCCAGAGATGGGTGGTGATGGCTAGCTTGCACGTCTTCTCGCCGGGCTTCGGGCTGTGGCGGTTCTGCACATCCACAACATCTCCGGTGTTGTTCCAGTCACTGTTAGCCCCATTTTTCCATGCATTCCGGAGGTTTGCCCTGTTTTTAACGCCAATCAACCAGTTGGAGTAGTGCATCATTAGTGCACATGGAATTTGAGGATGTCTAGCAAGCATGAATTTTGTATACAAAAATGCAACAGTCACTATTTGATGTAGTAAATTAATGTCAAAGCGTAAGCGAAAAGCAGTGAATCATCACCACATTCAGTGATTCCACTCCCTCCTGCACAGCACAAAAAAGCATCTGTCATTATTGCCCCTCGTCGGATTCCGTACTTGTATTCAATGCTCATGCTCATGCTCAGTAACCCGGCTAGTCTTTATTTCGCAAAATTAACATAGTTTTATGATTGTAACACATATTAGTTAAACGTGAAAACACGAATTTCCAAAGCACATTTAATTGACGTTATCGGGGAGACAAATGCCATAAAAATACAAGTTTTGCTCCGCGTCGGCTTCCCTACTTGTATGCCTCACTGCGCATGCTCCATAATCACCCCTGATCAGCAAAGTGTGGCACAAGCTAGTCTTATCATTTTGTTTGACATTTTTTCTCCCTTTAATACACAATAATTAAACATGAAAACACGATTCACCACAGCGGATATTAGGGCTGTTATCGCGGAGATAAATGCCAAGTAGGTGACACATTTTCCGCCCCCAATCAAGCTAACTTGTCTCATCTGGGAGGTTCTAGCCAAAATGCTAACGTGTTTACGCTCTTTTCCACGCCATTCATTTCTTTTTTTGTGTCGCTTTTCGTTTTCTTTGACAGCTACATCGGCATGAGAGTGAACAACGTGTACGACATCGACAACAAGACGTACCTCATTCGGCTACAAAAGTAAGGACCTCGCTAAAACACTCATTACGCTAGATGTGTGTTCTTTTAATAAGTTTACTACTGTACAGTTTAATGCCGTGACGTCAGCATAGATGTAAAGCTGTGATGACGATTATGACCGCTTCCAGTCCATTTGTATTATTTAGAGGGTTTTTTTTAACCAAGATCCATAGTTTTATTTACAGTGTTCCAATAACATTAACACCGTCAAATAGGTTCATTAAACAAAATTATCAAAACATGAACAGCATGATGAAGACGTCTATATTCAATATAGTCTACATGCTACATCAAGTAGCAATACGAGCCACCTGTTGTGAAATTTGCCATTCAAATGAAAGGAACATTCCTAATGTTTTGCAGTATAATACATTATTATCTTTGTAAATGCATACATATATTGAACTGGATCACATTAGATGGTTTGTATTTTTGCTGAAAAGGCCTGACAGCAAAGCCATTCTCCTGCTTGAATCGGGCATCCGGATCCATTCCACAGACTTCGAATGGCCGAAGAACATGATGCCTTCGGGCTTTGCAATGAAAGTAAGATGTTTTTTTTAAACAAGCTTAGTTATTCTGGTATTAGTGTTTCATTGTGTCAGTGCTGAGAATGTGGCAATTTCTAATCAAGAGTTTAAAGGGGCCCTTCCACATCATGTAGAACAAGAGAGCGGAATATTTAAAACATATACAGAAGTCTGGAAAGTTGGAATTGTTGGATAAGGTAATTTACTTAAGGTAGTCTGCATGCATATATGTAAAGGCCATGTCCTTCTAGTGCCGCAAGCACCTGAAGACACGACGGCTGACACAGGTGAAACAGCTCGGGATTGACAGGATCGTCGACATTCAGTTTGGCTCTGATGAGGCCGCCTATCACCTGATCGTCGAGCTCTATGACCGGGTAGGAGGATATCATAGGCTCAAACACATAATACAGTATACAGAATATATCAATATGCGTATGTTGTGTGTGTGCAGGGTAACATCATTCTTGCAGACCATGAGTACACCATCCTGAATCTGCTGCGATTTCGCACAGCCGAGGCAGAAGACGTCAAGATTGCTGTGCGGGAACGGTACCCAATAGAGAGCGCACGACCCCCAGAACCGCTCATCTCTCAAGAAAGGTACTTAGCGTCAATTATATAATGGCCATGGTGTTCGGTTACTCAACTGCAGAGAGTACAGTGTGTCTGTTGGAGGTAGGGTTTCATTGGAGAGAGATACCTTTTTTATTACGTATGCAGACGCATTTTCAACTGTCTAGGTGTTTAATATTTTAAAACAATGATACTTTATATATTTACTGTACAGTGTATGTATATTGTAACATAAATATGCATTACAACAAATAAAATATTAACTATTGTAAGGAATAATAAACAATATATATATATTTCCCAAATAAATTATGTGCCTAGAGCATTTTAAAATAATTAAATAGTTTTAAATAATAAATAATTACATTAATTTTGTGAAGAAGTTTTTGGAGAATTTTTTGGAGAATTTTTTACAAATGTTCATTAAAAAATACAATAATTAAAAAATATTTACATTCAGAAATGCATGCTTTTAATACAACAATGACAATATACATATATTATTTAGTAATGGAGCCTCATTTTTTAAACTTTTTTTTAAAAATATAGACTCACTGAAATCATCAGCAAAGCACCAAATGGCGAGCAAGTGAAAAGGGTGCTGAACCCTCACCTTCGTAAGTAACATCTTTAATTTCACTACATTCAAATGAAATATCATTTTTCATTTCATCATATTTTATGACCTTCCACAGCTTATGGAGCCGCTCTAATAGAACATTGTTTAATTGAAACTGGACTGCCAGGCTCAGTCAAAGTTGACAGTCAAGTGGAGGCTTCCCAAGGTATGTCAAGGCAGGCTTACTGCTGATAGCCATGTGCAAAATCTTTTCTTTATTTTAATATTTATATTATTTCAGCTGCACCTAAAATCCTAGAAGCCCTGCAAATGGCTGAGACATACATGGAAAAAGCAGAGAACTTTAGTGACAAAGTATGTAATGTGACTTTTTTTCCCATCTTGCCCACCCCATGTCATTTTTAAAAACAATTCTTTTGTTTTATTGAAGGGCTTCATCATTCAAAAGAGTGAGAAGAAGCCAAGTTTAACTCCAGGGAAAGCCAGCGAAGAGCTGCTCACGTAAGTCACATTACACAATGCTATGTATGCCCTTTAACTATGAATAATAGTATGCCATGCTCAAGTGCCTGTGAATATTCTCATTGTGTTTACAGTGTTCCCTCGTTTATCGCTGGTGATAGGTTCCCAAAATAGCTTGCAATAGATAATATCCCGAAGTAGCCAACTTTTTTTTTTATGTTTAAACCCCTCATCATATACTTTATTCAGGATATATATATAATTTATAATATTGTTTTTAATCATGTTATTATTATTTATAATTTCACTAATTTGACCGTGCCTCTTCGTCATCCTGGCGCCCTTCTTCTGTACTGTAGCGTTTTTGTATCCTGGTTAAAACGTATTGCTCCTTTCGTCGTATTTTCCTCCTTCCATAATGGGACCCTACACCTGCAACTTCTTCTTCGTCTTTTGTGTCTTGGGCGCACCTGCAGGATCCTTTGACAATGCCGAACGTTTCGTCAACATTGTGGGTGTTGTCCAGGAAGTCTGCAACAGGTGAACCACGATGTCATGAGGGAACACTGTACTCAAGTGTGTATAGTAAAGCCTAATATCTGAGCGGTTTAAGATAATAAATGAAAATATGCATCTAACATGTAACAACAATATTAGTTGTATGTAGTATGACATCAAGTCATTTACATATAAACTGACAAATCCACCCTAATAAAAAATGTATGTTTTACAGTTATGATGAATTTCATCCGTTCCTCTTTGCCCAACATTTAAAAAGCCCCTACTTGGAGTTTGATACTTTTAACAAGGTAAACACTCCCAATTTATCACATCAGGCTAATCTCCACTGTGTTTCTGCTGCCGTGATCTCTTGTGATGTTGTCTTCTCAGGCGGTAGATGAGTTTTTCTCCAAGATGGAGAGCCAGAGGATCGACATGAAGGCTTTGCAGCAGGAGAAGCAAGCCTTGAAGAAGTTGGAGAACGTCAAGAGGGACCATGAGCAAAGACTGGAGGCCTTGCATCAAGTTCAGGTAAAGCCGTGAAGAAGAAAGACGAAGAAAGAGAAGCTGTGGTGAGACATGCTCTTTGTGCCTCACAGGAAGTGGACAGAGTGAAAGGTGAGCTTGTGGAGATGAACCTGACCGTGGTGGAGAGGGCGCTGCAGGTGATCCGCAGTGCTCTAGCCAACCAGGTGGATTGGACAGAGATCGGAATGCTCGTCAAAGAAGCGCAAGCCGCCAGTGACCCCGTGGCGTGTGCCATCAAGGAGCTGAAGCTGCAGACCAATCACATCACCATGCTTTTAAAGTAGGACCCTAAATTTTCCACAAGTAGTGTGCAACAAAATGACCAACTGCCTTTTTTTTTTAAATTCTAGGAATCCGTACATTAACGAAGAAGACCAGGAGGAAGAAGTCTTGAAGGAGGCCAATGAGGAGAAGGGCAAGAAAAACAAAAACAAAGACAAAGGACAGAACAAGAAGCTGCAGAAGAACAAACCCATGCTGGTGGATGTGGATCTTGGCCTGTCAGCATACGCCAATGCCAAAAAGTAAGTGTAGTTTAAGTACAGTAGATCCCCCTATTCAATAGTAAAAAAACATGAATAATGTACATTTAATATGAGATTTTAATATGCCTCTCACTTTTATTAAATACAATTTAATTTATAAACTACTCACTACTTATAATCAACAATGAAAGATGATCTATTGGAGAAAAGATACAATCTCATGCACGGTGTAGCCTTTAGCTTGGATGTCAGGTTACTGCAATATAATAAAACAAATTAAGATTATATAGTATGAACAAATATTATTAATTGATAAGAAATTGGTGACTATACGGTACTGTGAATGGTTATATTGTAGCTACTCTAGCAGCAACATGCATGAAGAAAATTGCATTTATCTCCCTGGTCTTGTGCAGCCATTTGTTGCTTGGCAAAATTCATGAGATAGTAATTATTTTCTCCAACGACCAATTAAACAAAACACAGAGGGACAGCTGTGCCACACCCCAGAGAAAGGACAGGGAGGGTCGGCAGCAACACATGGACATTATTCTTACACTATAGCACTGTAAGGATGCTGACCTCATATACTGTACCATATTCTGTCTATTTATTTACTGACTTATAGAGTACCAGATGTTTATTAGTGGTAAGGTGTTTATTAGTGGGGAGGCCTATTTACACAATGCAATGTCAGAAAAATATTATAGTTTATAGTTATTATATTACACCCCCCCCTCCACAAATATATAATCACACTTATTTTACAAAAAATGTATTTTGCAAAATAGTACAGTACGTTTATTGGGATGAGGCCTTTTTTGTAAAAGTTTAAAAAAATAATATTACAGTAAATAATACCTTATTTAAAAAAAATGATAATGATGCATTACCATATTCAGTATATGTATTTACTTGCGTTTACGTTTGTTAGAGGTAGGTGTATTAGTGGGTCGGCCTATTTGTACAATGTAATTTGATTAAAATACTATATTCTTAATTCCTAAAATACTGTATATTTAGCAAAATATAGTATTATGTTTAGTGGGTTCAGCCCTTTATTTGAAAAAAAAGGTGTTATATTAAATATGACCTTGTTAAAAAAAATTATGATGGTTACCATATTTCATATATATGTATTTATTTAGAGTACCGTGTGTTTATTGTGGTAATTTAGTGGTAAGGTGTTTATTAGTGGGGAGGCCTTTTTGTACAATGCAGTTTTTTTTTTCATTTGTTCCCACAAAATACTTAAATAAAATATTTAGCAAAATATGTTTATTGGGATGAGGCTTTTTGCCTTTACAAAAGTATATTTTATATTATTAAAGTATCGTCCTCATAAAGTATCGTAATGATACTTATTATATGTTTAATATATTATATTCAATATAAAATCTACATAATATATTTTGTACTCATTGTACACAGATTGACCTTGACCCCCCCCCCCCCCCCCGCGACCCTCATAAGGATAAGCGGTAGAAAATGAATGAATGTACACAGATTGTTCGCCCCATAATTTACAGCAATTTTTTTTAACTCCACCAAAAACACCAGCTTTACAGATGCCACATCGGTGTGTGTTTGTGTTGAAGACGTCTACAGCATAGCACTGTGCTGTCAGCCGGAGTAAAGGTCATGATATGTATCCTTTCAAGGTACTACGACTGCAAGCGCAGTGCTGAGAAGAAGGAGCAGAAAACGATCCAAGCGGCAGATAAGGTAAGAAAGCGGTTCTGCTCTTATCTCGCCATCAAGCCCACAGTGACTTCCCACTGACGATGCTCCAATGCCTTCATTCAAGGCCATGAAATCCGCAGAGAAAAAAACCCAGCAAACCCTGAAAGAAGTCCAGACGGTGACCACCATTCAGAAGGCCAGAAAGGTTTACTGGTGGGTGACTGCTCCACAGCTGCTGATTGCTCTTATTTAGGAGATCCTGGTGTCCACTCCATTCTATTTGTTGTTCTTCTGTTTGGCAGGTTTGAGAAGTTCCTGTGGTTCATAACCTCTGAGAACTACCTCGTCATCGCAGGAAGGGATCAGCAGCAGAACGAGATGATCGTCAAGCGCTACCTGCGGGCCGGTAAAGAAGGACCACATGTTTTAAAGTCAGAGGTCATACACTCTCTTAATTCATCTTTACAATCCAGGCGACATCTATGTCCATGCTGACCTCCACGGTGCAACCAGCTGTATTATCAAAAACCCCACAGGTCAGCCTTCCTGTCTCCCGATTGTCTACACACAGAATTTAAGAAATTCCCAATTGATGTCTTCATCTTTGCTACAGGTAACCCCATCCCCCCTCGTACCCTGACAGAGGCGGGTACCATGTCTGTGTGCTACAGCGCCGCCTGGGACGCTAAGATAGTCACCAGTGCTTGGTGGGTCCACCATCATCAGGTGAGTTCAGGATACAAGAAATCAGCGTGTTTTTTTTGTTGTATTTTTGTGTTACGTCAGGGGTGGTGCTGGAGCCTATCCCAGCTGTCTTCTGGCGAGAGGCGGGGGTACACCCTAGACTGGTCGCCAGCCAATCACAGGGCACATATAGACAAACAACCATTCACACTCACATTCATACCTATGGACAATTTGGAGTCGCCAATTAACCTAGCATGTTTTTGGAATGTGGGAGGAAACCGGAGTACCCGGAGAAAACCCACGCATGCACGGGGGAGAACATGCAAACTCCACACAGAGATGGCCGAGGGTGGAATTGAACCATGGTCTCCTTGCTCCTGGTCTGCGCGCTAACCACTAGACCGCCGTGCCGCCCCAAACTTTTATTAGTGTGGTATAATAATAATAGTAATATTGAGGTTGTATATGTTTGAATACATGCTGTAAAATGATGGAAACGTTCATTACATGAGCTGTTGTTGTTGTAGGTGTCCAAAACGGCTCCTACAGGAGAGTACCTGACCACCGGTAGCTTCATGATTCGAGGTATGGTATGTTAATTCCCACTTTGAACACTGTGATGAAACACACTAACGAATCAATGATCACTTTTTCTCCTCAGGGAAGAAAAACTATCTTCCGCCTTCCTACTTGATTATGGGATTTGGCTTCCTCTTCAAGGTAAAGCACCAAAGCCTGTATGTCAGGGGTCTCAAACTCAATTTACCTGGAGCTAGGTTCTGGGTGAAGCCGGGCCGCATCAGGTTTAAAAAAAAAAACAAAAAACGCATTTATTAAAAACTGGAAAAAAAAATCAATAAAAAAACTATCTTCAATGCTTTTGCTTCTGCTATACCCTACACTTTTTCAGTACTTTGGTTCTGGTTTTCCACACCAAAATATCTGATAAAACATTCCACTGTTCTCAAATATCTTCATTTTTATTTTTCTATACACAAAATAAGATAATAAAATAAACAAATTAAGAATAAAGACAATAAATCAATCAATCAGTAATAAATAAGTAAAATAATAATAAAACAGCAAATAAGAAAAACGTAAGAAACCACATACAGTTGATAGGAAATTATTTTTTTCAGATTCAAAAGTACAGTATTAACAGTTATTTAACCTTTAACATGAACATGAATGAAACGTAATAATTTGACCTAATTAGCAAGTTAGCATCGTACTCAGTTCCATCTGGGAGCAGCGTCGTAACTTTAACAACATGTTTGATGAGATGCTTTATCTTGACGTGTATTTTCCCTTTTATTCCAAATCATTTCCTGCATTTATTTGTACCCAGCGTCATAAGCCTTTAGCTTCATTGCTAATCCAAAGCAAAACAGGGCGGGGTAACAGGGTAGGGTAACAGTATGGGCGGGGCAAAATCATGTTAATTGTATCCGGTGTGCACACAGCTTTAAGCTGTCATTTCAACATTAAACTTTGGTATCAAGGTGGGGGCCTCAAACTAGCGTCAAATGTGGCCCGCGGGCTGCAAGTTTGAGACCCCTGCTGTATGTGATACTGCATGTACATCCAACATTTTGTTTGCACCACGCTTCCAGGTGGACGAGCAGAGCGTGTTTCGGCACAAAGGCGAGCGTAAGGTGAAGACGGTGGAGGACGTAGAGGACGTGGCGTCCAGAACCGCTGAGCTGTTGGAGGAAGGGGAGGAGCTGATTGGTGTGTGTGTTGACGTCCATGATGCTATCATGCTAGCGTCAGAAGACTTACCGTGTTGCCCTTGCAGGTGACGATAGCGGTGCCGACGATGAAGCAGGAGGAGATGAGGACGCGGGAAATGGGAACATGGAAACGGAACATGGCTTGGAGTTAGAGGAGATCAAAGAGGAAGCGAGTGAAGAATTGAGCTACCCCGATACGACCATCGCTCTCACTCACTTGCAACCCAACAGGAACTCCCAGAACCTCTTCATCTCAAAGGAAGAGCCCACTCAGGTTTGAACTCCTCATGTGTGTCTTAAAGACGCACAAGCTGACATTGAATCTCCTTTCAGGCTGACGTCCACTTGCCAGGGAAGAAGCACATGCCGGTGAAACAAAGACGGTGAGTTTTGCCTAAAAACTGCACTTCTTGTTTTATCAAATCATATACCCTGATCATATGTGGAATGAGCCAGAATGGAAAAATTGGAATGAAAATTCCTGCTATATTTAAAATGCATTGCAATGGATCCTGAGTTCATTCCAAATATTAGGGTCCATCCGCTGTAGCTTGTACATTATATGTACATTATATATGTACAGTAATGAGTTGCCTCTTTTTGGGGTTTTTATATCTTTAAAGGACACAGCATTTAAGTCTCACATAAGAATTGTGTATGATGGGCAAAAATTCCCAAAAAAAAGTGTAGTTTTCCTTTAAGTCCCAACAGCGGCTGCCAGCATGGACCCTGCAGAGGTGCTCAAAAGAGTGTGAAAGCCAACAAGCTTGCTGAAGCATCACTCACCACTTCCGTATAGGCAATTTACATCACGTCGTGCCGCCAAGAAAAAAAGGAAGCCCCTGGAACGCCAGTATTGGAGTGGCGTTCAGATCCTCTCTGGAGTTTTGAAACGTTTTCATTGCAACTGGTTCCGCTTGATTTGTGCTCTTAGTGTGACAGTGGCTTTCCCATGTTTTCCATTGGAAAAGCCATTACACACCACCAAACAAAAACGTTACAAAAAGTGATTATGTATCTTCTGCCATCTAGTGGTCACTGCATATGTTGCTATCTTCGACACATTATTTGTAGTCAATAATCATTTTCAGACCAAGTGAAATCAGATAATTTCCCACAACACACCTGATGATCTCACATGACACACTAACATCCTGTGGTACAACCATTGGATAATCACTGCATTTGATTATTCAGGTGTCCATCCTCTCATGTTTTGGTCTTCTGATATTTCTTGCTAGAGATGAAAAGAAGAAGAAGCAGAAACAGGAAGAAGTGGCCGACCTTGACAAGAACACTGACATCACAAGCGCAGGACCTGACGTGGACCCCGGCTCTAAAAGTAGCGCCGGCCCTTCCCAGGCGCCACTGAAGAGAGGCCAAAAGGTTGTTAGCCTGGTTGTGGGCGTGTCGGATCACAGGATTTTGGAAGTCTCACATGTGCTGTCATTGTCGCAGAACAAGCTGAAGAAGATCAAAGAAAAGTACAAGGACCAGGATGACGAGGACCGTGAGCTCATGATGCAGCTGCTGGGGGTGGGTGTGGCTCCACAAACACACACACACACACACACACACACTTCTGAGCATAAGTCTAATCTTCTCTTCTTAGTCGGCCGGTTCCGCAAAAGAAGAGAAGGAGAAGGGAAAGAAAGGGAAAAAGGGAAAAGCGAAAGAGGAGCCTGTGAGGAAGCCCGCCCCTCAGAAGCCTCCTCCGAAGCCTCGCCAAGAGGAGGTTGTGGCCAAGAGACCACAGCAGACGGCAGGGGAGCATGAGGAGGCTGCTCCTGTAGAACAAGAGGACAAGGTATGTAATGTTTACATATTTTCCTTTCATTATTTTTATACCATCAATATTATTTTACTATTACATTTACATACATTATTTTTCGTTACATTGTCTTCTCAAAAATGAGGATGTTATCAATACTACAAGACATTGACATAGTGGACCCATTTTTGCATACAAATTGTCCGTTTGGGTGGGCGGCACGGCGGTTGAGTGGTTAGCGCGCAGACCTCACAGCTAGGAGGACCAGGGTTCGATTCCATGCATTCCATGCATGCGTGGGTTTTCTCCGGGTACTCTGGTTTCCTCCCACATTCCAAAAACATGCTAGGTTAATTGGTGACTCCAAATTGTCCATAGGTATGAATGTGAGTGTGAATGGTTGTTTGTCTATATGTGCCCTGTGATTGGCTGGCAGACAGCTGGGATAGGCTCCAGCACCCCCGCGACCTTCGTGAGGAAAAAGCGGTAGTGAATGAATGTTGATTTTCAGAAAAATTATGACACGCTAACTGTTCACTTCGGTTTAATCAGTTTAGAGATAAACCTGTAGAAAATGAATGAATGCTACATAATAGTGGTGCAAGAAATGTCTTGGAGTACATTGTACAATTTTAGTTTACAACAACAAAGAGGAGTTGAATATCCCTTTGCCAAGAAAGTCTTACAGTTAATAAAATGACTTTCAATATTTTACCCGGAAACACAATTAAAATGGATCCAAGTTTGGTTGCATTGTATATCAAAGAAATATCACTTTATATCCTGCATAGACTGACACTGTATGGTCTTTTAGGAGGACGACGTGGATCCAGACAACCCCGGGGCAGAGGTAGGTCCCCAATGCCATTGTTGGATTGCACAAAATAAACGCTCCCATGTCTTTTGTTTGTTGTCAGGAAGCAGAGAACCTACTCACCTCCCTAACAGGACAACCTCACCTTGAGGACGTACTGATGTTTGCAGTGCCCGCCTGCGCCCCTTACAGTGCACTCTCCAACTTCAAGTATGTCCAGTACAGAAGTTGTGTAATTAGCCATTAGAATGTAATGTTTTTTTTTTCCCTCCTACGCTTGCAGGTATAAAGTCAAGCTGACGCCAGGCAGTCAAAAGAAAGGAAAAGGTAAGAACTTGGTTAGATGATCCAGTTGGACTGGTGACAAGTCAAGGACCGATCTCGCTACGTGAACCACTATATGACTACTTTATTTTCACGTACCTCCCAGCTGCACGAACCGCACTTTTGAGCTTCATGAAAGCCAAAGAAGCTTCAGCGAGAGAAAAGGATCTACTACGCAGTGTTAAGGTAAGAAATTGTCAACATTTTTTCCCCCTCTTGAAGAAAAAATAAGTTTTTGTAAAACGACCATGATCCATCCTGCAGGATGTCGACCTGTCCAGGAACATGCCTGGCAAAGTGAAAGTGTCTGCTCCCAACCTGCTGGCCGCCAAAAGGAAGTAAGATGCGTCGATCATTGACACTGGACACTTGATACAGACTCTGATGACCAAAATCCGTCTTTGGAATGGAGACGAGGAATCATGTGAGGAACAAATTTCTTTTTGGGTGCATTTCATAGTCTCCGTTTACGCCCACAACATTAGGCACACCAGATTCAATGATAACTTTGTAAAAATTCTCTTTATACAGTATGTCCTGCTGTAAAATGATCATTTTGTGTGCTGTGGACCTTAGAAATAGACATCACGGTGGTGGCTTAGAAGTTCAAAACACTAACAAAAAGCAAAACAAATTACAATTACACCACTCGGAAGGTCAATGTACCAAATCCCAGAGTTACAGGAAGTGATAACGTTTGGGTAGCCACACGTTGTTGGTAGCCAAGAAGTGCAAAACACTTAACCAAACGTAAAACAAGTGAGAATGACACCACCTAGGAGGGGATTGTACTACAGAAATCAGACAGGAAGTTGTAACAATAGGAGTTGTGGGGGGTGTTGGCATCATGATTTGCCCGTTTTGTGGTCAACGAGAAAGAACAGATGTACTACAGGGCTCCACTAAACATTTTAATGAGGGCATAACAGGGGTAACATCCCCCTCTAGGTAGTGTCAGTGTTTTGTTGTGCCCCAACATTTACTGGAAAAGGAACGTACCAACTCCCCAAACGTCCAAAAGCTGGTGCAATTGTAATTTGTTTTGCTTTTTGTTAAAGTGTTTTGCACTTCTCGCCACCTTATCTTGCTTTTACTTTACTTTGTTTCTATTTAGCAAAGCGTTTTGTGAAAAAATTGTGGAAGCATAAAAATCTAAAAATATTTCTTTAACACATGGTGGCTAATTGGGCCAAAGCTGATCCTAAAGGAAGTACAGGAAGTAAAATAAATATATATTTTTATTCATTACAGAGCACTATTTTAAATGTTGCATCCAATGAAAAGAAAACATTGTCCTTGTCTTTTTAGAGTCCTTGAAGTTTGCTGTAAAAGATACGAGAGCAATATTATTCATTACTGTTCAAATGGCTGATATTTTTTTGCAAAGCATAGAAAGGTAAAACATCCCACCTGTCCTCAACTGTTCTGTTGGATGGGTAGTACACCTTAAATGTAAAACCACTTTTTGAAAAAGAGCCCTGTCGTGATAATGAAAGAAAATCAGATGAGTCAAACGACACTGTGACTAACATATAGAATAGAATAGAATACATACTGGATTGACACACAGGCAGTCCACGTGGTTGATGCTGAAAGGGTCGTACTTGTCTGCAAAGACCACAACATCAGGGACTGGGTAGACTCGTAAGGTGTAGTCGTACGCCCAAAACACAGGACTGACGTAGAGGGGCAGCGGGGTCAGGTGGGCCTGGGACAGGATGGTCCTAACAAACTGAGGGGAACAAAGTGAACAGCTGGGTCCTAACAGGAATTTTCCACAGTTGTTATGAGACTTACGTGGTTTGGAATGTCAAGATTACTGTTGGGCAAACCCACGCAGTTCCTGCACATCTTGTTGACCAGGTCCTCTCTGATGACGACGATCTCCTGGCTGCAGTACTGGATCCTGACAAGGTAACACAATATGGGTCGGTAGGTCAATTTGTATTCGGTTACCTCTTGTCAGAATAGGGTTCTGTAAATTACAGCAATCCCTCCTTTATCTGGTTAATTGGTTACATACCTTGATTAGTGTATTTATGATATTTTCACAGTTGGATCATAGGAAACCTGTTTACATCCTTCTAAATATATTTGTTTACATTAGAGCCCTCTAGACATGAAATATTACCTCTATACCCAATATAATCGGAAAATTAAACATACCTGTGATATAGATTATAGAATTATATTAGATTATATTTAATTCTATAATAATTATATTAAAATATTGGAATTATTATAGAATAGTATAGATTCTTTTCTTGAAAGTACTGTCAAACGCAACAGTGCGTCTTTATTTCAGGTGCTACTTTAACAAAAACAAAATAGAGGTGAGCTATTTGTGTTTTACGTGACGGCCAACATTTCCATTGTACTTTATTTACAAACAGCATACTTCCACTCAGCATGCTCACTGCCTTTATGCTATTTTGTGACATGAAGCTGAACCAGAGAGACAATGGTGCTAAGCAGAATGTGTTAAATATGGTAAATTAGTCTAACTTTTTGAAAAAAAAGAGCCTACCAGTAGAAAGCTAGTAAAACCACAACAAATCCCTAAACAGAATAGGGTCAAAAGGAATTGTACACCTTTTAGGGTGTTAAGTTACTCCTGTATTGGCGTAATTTGGCCTAATCTTAAATCTGAGAAATCTTGGTCTCCTACCTGCATGGGTTGGTGGTGAAGACTGAGAAAGGAACCCTCTGTCTGAACTCCTCAGTGATGTGATCAGCCAGTGGAGGTCTGTTGACAAACACCACATAGCATTTATGCTAGGTGAAATGTGTGAAAATGGACATAGCTTGGTTGCTTACCGTGGTAGGATGGTACCCGGACCAGGGTCTTCAGGGCCCGGAACGAACACAAATCGACTACTGCAGGTGGAAAAAAACAGGTCAGTCAAACACTGACTGACAGAAGGTTTTCAATTAGATTGTAATCAAAGATACCTGGTACCTGCTGTGGATGGTGGGATGTGCACATATGCTATCCGCCAATAGCTTCAGCGACTCTACACAGAATAAACAATACTGTGTAAAATGTGAAATGTCAAGAGTTGAAATAACTCACCTTTCAGGGATTTGATTTGAGTTCTTCCATAAGGGGCTGAAGAGAAATTTCCACAGAAGATGAAACAAGTGGGAGGCATCGCAGCATAGCCTGAAGATGGAAGACAGCCAAGAATTGTATGTTGCCAAATTTTGGTAATGGTTTTATTTCATTTGAACATGCATCAGATTACAATTGAGTGCATCACATAATCAGTTCACAGTTCCACATGTCCAAAAGGAGTAGGAAGAAGCAAAGCTAATTAAATCCTACCCCTCCATCTGGTACTTTTACAATCACTAACTGTTACATTTGTTCACTTCCTGCTTTCCATCATACAGTTTAAGGTGTTTTTATGACCATCCAATGACATAATGGGTACCATAGTAAGTGTCAATATAGTGATATATATAGCACATCATGACTGGTTCAAGACTCTTCATCCTTGTATTTAGCAAACATCAACTGCTTGTATTGTTTCTTGAATTGGCTCATCGTTGTGCATTGTTTGAGGTCCTTACTCAATCCATTCCATAGTTTGATTCCACATACTGAAATGCTATGGCTTTTTAACGTAGTCCTAGCATAGAAGTGTTTCAAATGTACTTCTTCCCTGAGATCATATTTCTCCTCTCAGTATTGGATGACATTTTTAGGTAATGGTTATTTTTAGCGTTATGTATTATTTTAGCTGTTTGAAGATGAACTATATCGGTAAGTTTAAGTATTTTTGATTTTAGAAATAAGGAGTTAGTATGTTCTCTGTAGGCGGCATTAGAAATTATCCTTACTACCCTTTTTTGCAATACATTTTTGTTAATTTTGTTAGGTTGCTTAGGTTAAGCAAAAAAAGGGTGGGGCTATAAGAGGAACTGCGATAACTACTGGCATATGTACCTGAGAACATGAGGTTGAGCTTCTCCATCACTTCCACGCTGTCCAACCACACATCCGAGACGATAACAAACATGGCGTCCTCGTTCTCCTCCTCCAGCTGCTTCAGCTTGGCCGACGCCTTCACAGATGTGGCGGACGGCCCGCCGAAGAAATTAACGTTGCCGAAGTACGCCCTGGTAAGAGAAGTTGACGACAAGATGAGGTCATGACGAGGACTGTGCAAGGTAGATGATATCCCTACCTTGTGGCTGATGAAGGCTCTATTGGTGGCGTACCGAAGCCATTAACGTGGAACACAGAGTCCTCGTACCAACCTGCAAGACAAAACTGCTTTTAAGATTTTGCTAGCAAAGAGGCAGAACAATTTGTCTCAGAAACACACAGTGCACATCTTTAACAACACAAATAATGACGTTTTACCTTCAGCCAGAACAAAACTGGATTCTGTGTAAAGGCCGTTATGAAACTGGTGCAAAATGAATGAAGGCGAATATCAACTGTTTCAATCCTGATGTATTGTTATACATGCACGTGAAAGGATATTGCCTTAGATATGTTGAGCTCCACTGTTCCTGTCGGATCCTCCAAGTGGTATTTCCCCTTCAAAATAAAAGCAATACCAGACATTAGAGAGACATACAGGCGCAATGTTATGTCCTCATGTGATCCGGAATGGAGCAAAAAAATAACGTGACCCACCTCTTTAAGTTGTGTGATCATCCCCAGTACGATCACCCCTCCCATTTTGGCCGTGTTGCCCAGCAGAGCTTCAATTGTCTTCAGCTGGTAAAAAAACAAAACAACCAAATAATCTGCTGGTTAGATGACGTGTGATGACACCAATAAATCAATGAGTCCGCTTGAGCAGCTGCAGCTATGGACATGTCGATTTGTCACAATAGACATCTTTACTATAACACCACCTTCAGAGCTGACATGGCATCTGTAAAGCTGACATGGAGAAACGTATCCATTAGAGATTGAAGGAGGAAATTACTCTATTTTAATAGTTTATGTGGGCTATATATGACACTATATTTTGATTAAGTACAATCAAGTCTGCAAAATATATACACATAGACACTATATACACATGTGTATTTAAAAAAAAACAGACTTGTACCCTATTAAATACCTAATAGATGCTCGGTGCGCTCTGCAGTTGAGTATATAAACACCCTGGACTATTGTATGCAGAGTTATGGTAGCTTTATTAGAAAATACCTGAAATTTGTTTTGATTCTCCACTACAGCAGCTCCTATGGCAGGCGGGGTGAATAGCTCATGTCGACGTGTGCGCTGTAAACACATCAATAAATTCAAGGCATTAAAACCACATGCAAGTAGTACAAAATAAGCGTGACGCAGAGGCCGACTGACCTGCTGTAAGATTGTGTAGCGCTCCCTAAAGATCTCTGCTTTGTCTCTGGCGGTGCCGCACAGGCTTGGAGCCGGATGGCTGGTCATACTGATGCTGAGAGGTACAAACAAGGAGGTAAATACTAAAGGATGTAGTATTGTAAAGCCTGGATATCACAAGGTCTACCTCTGGCTTGTTGAAGTTCAACCAATCAGATTAATGCTTCATGTAGCGGGACATAAATAAGTCACAAAAATAAGCAAAAGAATATTTCTGATCACATTTCATGATTTAATGAATTTCAATAAATATATCAAAATATAATATACAATATCAACCAATTTTTTTTTTAATATTTGAATAATTAATATTTAGCACATATATTACCATCATTAATCCTAACTCAAAAGTTATAAAAATAAGTCAACCCCTCGTAATACTAATGATCGTGAAAACATAAATAATTCAGTTCTTTATGTTATAATTGGACTCCAAATTGTCCATAGGTATGAATGTGAGTATGAATGGTTGTTTGTCTATATGTGCCCTGTGATTGGCTGTACCCCGCCTCTCGTCCCAAGACAGCTGGGATAGGCTCCAGCACCCCCGCGACCCTCGTGAGGAAAAGCGGTAGAAAATGAATGAACGAATGAATGTTATAATTGTCACTTTATAGCCTGATTGAACTGAGCAGCCAGGACATGCGTACCGCTTTATGTTCTATATTTATTTTGAACATGCAATGCAAGTTACATTGGAATACATGATATAGGAGCAGGAAAAAGCAAAGCATTGGTTCTATGGTCATCATCACATATTTCCTCTTAAGACACAATAAAAAAAGCCAACATTAAAGCTAAACTCCTGAAGAGTCCTGTTCACGTTAAAATTCCAAGTGCACATTGTAAAATTGCAAAATGAAATGCAAAACTGTATGACTTTTAGACATCCCACCCATTACTGAGTAAAACGTGGCCTTTTACTTACGGCACAAACTTCTTGCGCTCCGCATTGTAAATGTATCTGGGCACGTCAAAGGCTCCGATGATGTTGAAGACGTTATTTCTGTAAAAAATAAAATCACCCCGTTCACACAGTGACATATCTCAACCTAACAATGACCAATTTGGACTTACATGGCTTCATCAGAGGACTGAGAGCAGTCCTGCACAGCATTTTCCACTACGGACAACTCGATCATGCTGGAAGACACTGCAGGACAACAATCACCACACACAGCACACACACGAAGTGTATACACGATATACTGTATGTCAGGGAATTTTATATAAAACATGACTCACGTGGCTGCTTCTCCACTGCATCCATCACCCTTTCAATGACATCATCCAGCTCTGAGGGGTTGACTGACTGGAGGACCTCCACCAGGTACTTGGTGGCCTCACTGGACAACACAAACCAATATATTAATACAAATATATATTACAAACAACTCTCAGCACGCCTGCAAACTACAACCACAAAAACAGGCTGTGGCTGTTGAGGGTTGTTTGACTGGATAGTAGCTGTAAAGCTCGAATATTATGTCAAGGAGGTTTCTTTGACAGCAGAAAATTAGCATTTTATTGTAAATAAAGTGCGTGTGAAAGCGCCGTAAGAGCGCTCATCGGTTTGCGATGCTAGTTCTCAGCCAACGCGACCAAACAGCTAACATAAACAGCACGTGAAATAAGGTGGAGCCATGAAAAAAATACATACGGTCGAAGGATAAGGCCACGCATCTTGAAGTCAGCGGAAACTTTCGATTTAATTTTGCGAGCGACGTCCATCTTTTCTTTTTGTTATGACAAACTCGACGACTCAAGCTTTGGCGCGAAATATTTGACTTCCGCCTCTCATGTCCTCATTTCCGCCCTCTTCGGCGTTTACTTATGTCGTCACATCCTTTTCGAGTTACATCGTTTTTGGTTAAAATTATAAGGGAATTAAATTATTAGCACGCTTGTTTAACGTGGAAAGTGACGATTCATCAAAAATATTCACTTTCAAACGATATATATGTGTTGTATGTTCGCATCAATGTGGACTTTTATTTCGGTATTTTTTGCATTAAACTTCCGGTCTCCAGTTTTAATAGTATGCATGTACTTTTTATAACGAAAGTACACAAAGAACACAAAGAAGGCAAACTTAATTCAGTGTTTTATAAAATGAAAAATCAAACATAACATTTAAATAATATAACACATAGTTGAAATAATATATTTTTATAAAATGCAAAAAAATAATGTGCTGTTATTTATTTTTTTTAAATAAGTTTAAGTTTATTTTCCATAATTTCATAAAATTTAAAAGCTGACCTGGTATCACAGTATTTTTTGGAAATAAATAAAAAGTATTACCACATGCAACTTTGTCAGACTAAAGTTACTCTAAAATAATATAATTATCTTTTGATAATTATTTTGTAATGCATTTGGTAAAAAAAAAGGTAGAAAACCCCTCCAAAATTAATAATTATTAATAATAAGCCACTCCCAATTGAAACACCTTCCTAATTACATTATGGATACAAAGTGTGTAAAAGGTGGCCATTAGGTATTTTAGCCTATTTTAGTACAATTCCATTTTTGCATGACACAGGAAATACTGCGACAGATCAGCAGACAGCTTACCGTAGCAACTGAATCTTTAATGTTTGTAAGATATAAAAATCTTCATCTTTATCATACAATAAGATACACACCACAACTTGAGTCAAAAGGAGCAATGTGTTGTTTTTTTTTGTTTGCAACCACACAAGAACAAAAAAAAAAAAGATATATTTTTTTAAATCCCTTTTTGAGGTAAGACAGCTGGTTCATTGGTAGGGCATTCAAAGAGCCACGTTTAGCTCTTTATCTTCTTCTGGTGTGTTTTTCTCCATGTAAAGACATTCTGGACATCTCCTCAGCAAGTAGGCCTATAGGCACCGAGCTGAAAGCAGGACCTACACACTGAGGGCACACTATCTTGAAGTCAATTTAAAACGAAACAAAAATAGATATTTATATAACAATGAATGAAACACAACCGGTCATTTGAATTTGAAGAGAGAGGAAAACAAAGGACTTAATTCCATGTCAGAACAGTCTGCTCGGCCTCTAACACAAGAAGAGACCTTTTGTTTAGTTATTATTATTTTTTTTATCTGCAATGTGCTCAGTATGTCTTGCACAATCTTAAACCAACACACAAAGAGAGAAAAATCAACAACAAAAGCAGCCAGCACAGGAAACATGCATTCGATATGCCAAATTTCAAAACTAAACACAAAAAAAAAATGGAGCCAATATATTTTTTTTTAACATGCCGAGTCTCTTTCACAGAAAGCCACCAGTTTGTAGTGAAATCATAAAAAGAAACAAACATAACGCACGGAGAGAAGGAAAGACTGCACATTGCAAGTCATGCAAACTGACACCGGAAAAGAAACATTGACAAACATTTCCCACAATCCCCATTTTCTGGCTGTACCAAAGCCAAATAGGCATTTATGGCAGAAATATATCTTTATATATATATTATTTTATTCACATTACTTTATATATATATATATATATATATATATATATATATATAAAGAACAACAGTTGAACAGCATTTGGACAGTACTGCGGCCGCCGTGCTGCCGGCACAAATGGATTTTTAGCAGCACAGTCCGCTCATGTAAAGCTCATTATCAAACAAACAATGAGACAGAAGAAGAAACAGGCAGACAAATAATAAACGTGCAGCAAGCCGAATGAAAATGGCATGATGGTCATGCAGGAACACACACACAGACACACACATACATACATACACCTTACACACAACCCTCCATCCATCTTCTAGCAGACAAAATGTGTGTTTAGGGTCACAGTCAGTGTTCCTTGGCTGGTAGTCCCGCCCCCTTAAGCGATCAGGCTTTGCCGACAGCTGATAAGGGAGGTGTTGGTGTCTAGAGGGAGGTGGACGGAAGCTTCTTGACACGCCGCTGGGCCAGGAAGGAGCTCTCGATGGGTTTGAGTTCGGGGGTGGGCTGCGAGTTCTTCAGGGCCGAGTACGTGGCTGCCATGGCGCCCTGGGGAACAGCAATGCTATTAGCCAATCTTCCAAAAAGGGTTTCATATTTAAACACTGAGTAGTGCTTCAATTGATTCATTTGTGTGTATAAAGTGTCATTTCCTTTGTGACTTCTTGTTCCTGCACAGGGTCCTCAGCACCCTTGCTTTTAACAATCTAGCATCAATTTCATGAATTCATTTAATAAAAAAGCGGGGGTGCTGGAGCCTATCCCAGCTGTCTTTTGGCGAGAGGCGGGGTACACCCTGGACTGGTGGCCAGCCAATCACAGGGCACATATAGACAAACAACCATTCACACTCACATTCATACCTATGGACAATTTGGAGTCGCCAATTAACCTAGCATGTTTTTGGAATGTGGGAGGAAACCGGAGTACCCGGAGAAAACCCACGCATGCAAGGGGGGAGCATGCAAACTCCACACAGAGATGGACGAGGGTGGAATTGAACCCTGGTCTCCTAACTGTCAGGTCTGCGCGCTAACCACTCGACTGCTGCTGTGCCGCCCTCAAGGGAAACATAAATAACAAAATATCTAAATCCATATAAAATATTCAAATATAAATTTACCATGTATTTACAATTTAAATTTGCATTTAAAATTCGTTATTAATTATACCAAAAATAATTTAGAATTTCTTATATTTGAAAATGCTGAAATGAACTATTGTACATGTAAATTACAGCAACCAAATTGTATTTAAAAGTATGTATTACTTATATAATGTAATGAACTGTATGATCAAAAATTGTAAAAAAAAGTACATTTAGAAAAAAATGCTTATTTTAAATGTCACTATTATAATTAATTTTAATTAATTAATTTTAATTAATTAATTAGAATTAAAATGAATTAGAACAAATTAGAATTAATTAGAATTAATTAGAAATATTATAATTAATTATTCATTCATTCATTCATGAATGAATAATTAATTATAATTATTATAATAATATAATTTAATAAAATAATAAATAAATAATTTAAAATTCTTAAGTCCTTTGCCACTTTCTAGTTTAATTTATTTATTTATTTTTATTTTATTTATTTATTGTTAGTTAATAATAATTAATATGATTTGACAGGTTTTACAAACTGGATTCATTCACCTTGACCAGTTTGGGGTCCTGATGTGGGAGCTGGCTGTTGGGGAGTTTGTCTCTCTGGACAATCCACGGGTGTCTGAGGACCTGCTTGGCAGTCAGTCTCTGATGTGGGTCTACATGGAGCATCTTGGACACCAGATCCTGAAGGAAGGGGAGCAGCACACTTAAATAGGGTCAAGCTCTAAGGAGAATCTAAGACGTCAAGTTGAGCTGGACCTTTGCAGCGTCGGAGACCGTGTCCCAGTTGCCTCCAGACAGACTGAAGTGACCGTTGCCTATCCTGTTCAGGATCTCATTTGGGGTGTCCTCTGGCCCGTTGGCAAATGGAGTAAAACTAGTGGTATTGGAACCGTGTGAGTGTACAACATTTTAGAGCCGGGGTCCGATGTTGACTCACCCAGCCAGCATGGTGTACAGTAAGACTCCCAGACTCCAGATGTCACAGCCTTCATCGTAGCCTTGACGCTTCAACACCTGTCATCGACACAACAACACTCTCCTCTAAATAAATTATAAATAAATCATTATTAAAAATATATATATAAAAAAATAATTATTAAAAAAAATAATTATTTTTAAAAAATAATAATTTAAAAAAAATAATATTTTTTAAATAATTATTTAAAAAAATAATAATAATTATTAAAAAAATAAAAATAAAAATAAATAAATAAATATTTATAAACATTTTATGATGGTGACAGTTTGACCCTGTAACGGACTTCTCCTAGTTCTGTTATTTCCTACATTGTCTTCTACAGGCTCACCTCAGGAGCTACAAAGTTGGCGGTGTAGCATGGAGTCATCAGGAGACCGTTATTGGCACGAAGCTGCTTGGCGAAGCCAAAGTCACAGATCCGAATGGACTCGGGGTTACCCGACTCGTCCACGTACAGGATGTTGCTGGGCTTCAGGTCCCTGTGTACCACCTACACAGACAATACCAACATACAGTATACACCACATGTATGGTTGTAGATGACCACAATGTATCTCACAGGACCGATGTGGTCCGATTGTATGCTATCCTCACCCCTTGCGAGTGCAAGTACTCCACAGTCTTGGTGATGGTGTGCAGCACGGCGCTGGCTTCCCGCTCGGAAAAGAACTTCTGCTTGAGGATCCGGTCGAGAAGCTCCCCTCCACGCATCAGCTCCGTCACCAGGAAGACCTGCTTCCCTGTGTCGTACACCTGAAACACAACCGCAAAAAATGGCTTTGTGTCGTCTCAGAACCTGACAGAGAGGAAGAAGTGTGTGCTTTCAGGTCCAATTATCCTTACATCCTTCAGTGTTATGATATTGGGGTGCTGTCCGTATCGAAGCAGGATCTCGATCTCCTCAGAGGGGTCTGTGCTGGTCTTGTCAATCATCTGGCAAAAAAAAAATTAAAATCCAAAAAACTAGAATGTCATTCTAGTCAGGTGAGCTGCTTTACCTTGACGGCGTATTCCGTGTTGGTGGCCTTGTGGACGCATCGCTTGCACACGGAGAAGGAGCCCATGCCGATGTCTTCCTTTAAAACGTAGCCGTCGCTGAACAACAAGTTCTTCCCGTGCAGCTGCTGCATAGGAGAAATGGATTTCAACAACACAGGATTCAGGGACTAATTGGATGTTCTTCATTTTGTATAAATATTCATAAAAAATGTCCAATAGTATATGTATTTACTATTTATTCATTAATGATAATGTAAATATCTAGAAAATAAAATTACATAATTAACAGGAACGCTGCCAGGACCTTTAAAAGGTTAATTGTGGCATGTCTATATGGACCTTAAGCAAAGATAGATAAGATGATAGAAATACTAAATAAAATGGTTATAGAAGTATAAAAAAATATTTATAGAATTTTTTTTATAGTTATAGTAATAGTTTTTATTATAATTATTTTAAAAATATTATTCTTATTTTATTATATATTTTATTTTAATTATTATTGTTGTGAGTTTTTTTTTTAATTATTTTTAGAAAACTCAAAATAAGACTGCTCGGAGTCCTAAGTCCAGGTCTTCTGTGACTGTGGTCTTACCTGGACCACTGGGTGAGGCGGGGGTTGCACCGGCTCGGCTAAACCTTCCTCTTCCAACAGAGATGACGCGATGAAGCTAAAGCCTCTGAAAAGTTGGTGAGCACCGGCACTCGGCGGCACGCCGGGAGAATCTGAAAGAAGGAAAAGAGATGTGAGCTTTCCTGTGACAGCACTGTTTCCCAGGGGGAAGCATTTGAACTCTGACCTTTAGGTGTGCGGGAGGTGAACTCGGAGTCAAAGTAGAACGTGTCGTCGGGGCGTGCCACTGCTGGCCTGAATGGAGGCTTTACTTCTCTGCGGAAAAGTTTCTGAAAGGAGAGACAACATTTTTTAAGTGAAATCCTGCCTTAGGGTTTGCATCACCACCTGTTGCTAGGCAGATTTCATAGGGCTCTATATAACTGCCCCACAGGCCAATATAAACAATTATACCAGTCATGCCGACTACAAACTACTTTCCACTGCCCCACAATGGCAAAAAAACGGACAGAGAGAACCGGCACAACTACTATATAGATTAAAGGACATAAGTATTCCTATTCATATGTTTTTTTTTAAATCCAATCATGACACTTTACTTTGGGACTAACATATAATAATAACAACAATAAAATATTTGGAGTAATAAAAAACAATAATGTAGGACAAAACAAACAAAGTTAAGAGCACACTCACATTCCAGTCGATGTTGGAAAATAAACCATGGCGTTTGATCTCCTCTGCTCCGTCAGGACCAGATCCTAGAAGAAAATATAAATGTATATTTTAATAATAATTTCATAATTTCAATTTTTTTTGTAATAAATTTCAATAATAAATTCAATATTAAAATACAGCTGTTTTTTATTGAAATATCTATTTTAAAACATGTAAAATTAATAGATTTGTATTTATTGTTTATAGTATAGTATTATACTATACTATTATACTAGTATATATATATATATATATATATATATATAGACTGGGGTTCAAGTATATACAGTGTATGTACAGTTTATATAAAATTACGATACAATACGAAAACATTTTAAAATAATTATCCATCCATTCATTTTCAATAATGTTTTAATATTAATTTTGACAAAAAACAAATTAAAAATAAAATATATTAATTTTAATAAATTTATAAGAAATAACTACAGTAGTGCATTAATAAATGAAAATATTTTTATAAAAATACAACTCTTGTATTACATTTAAATACCCCACTTTAAAAACTTGACGTCCAATTATTACTAAAAGTATTGATAATTTATTAATTAATAATAAATAATAAGGTGGGGGGGGGGTGGAAATCAAGTTTTTGCTGATTTGCTTATTCAACTCATTCGCTACCAAAGATGTATTTATACCTTTTTTTTCAACCCGACTGCCCGAACCAAAAGACGTATTTCTACGTTTTCTAGCGAAACAGGCACAACAAGGTGATGATGCAACTCCACAGTAAAAGAGATCATGTTTGGTGCAGTTTTAAGACAAAAGTGCAATTCATAAGAGCATGGCGTTCATCTTTGCCTTGTAGAGGCAAAATCTCCGCCCCTTATAGGGGGGGCATGCCAGAAAATAATTGAGAAGCACTGATATAGCCCAAGAACACAATATTGTGTGTTCCGATAGGGACGGCTTTTTAAAAATGGCTGTGATTGAATGAGTTAATGTACAGGACCAGTCATAAGTTTACACAAACCCGATTAAACCTGACTATTGACAATTTGATAGGTTGACGGAGCCACCCTAAATAGTGGAGCATTTCCCCAAAGTGGCTACGAACCCAGTCTGTTGGCCGGGTTCCTCTTGAACAAAGCCCTGAGCAGAGACTGGGCCTCGGCGCTGAGGAACTGAGGCATTCCCAGACGAGCCCTGCACCCGAGAGGACATTGTCAATCATCCATCACGACTAAAAACGTTCTGTAAAGCAGACTTTTGGGTTTCCACTCACTTGAGAATCATGTTCATTGTTTCTTTGCGGTCCTTCCCTTGGAACGGCAGCGATCCAGTCAGCATTTCAAACTAGTGGAAAGAACATAAGACGCTTATGTTGACATTATAACACATTCCTGTTAAATGTTTCCTGTACCCCTCACTGGTTGGGAGTTACTGCTTTACCGGATTATTTTCCACTGTGCTTACCATCAGTACTCCAAACGACCACCAGTCGGCGCTGTGGGTGTGTCCTTGCCTGTTGACAACCTCAGGTGCCATGTACTCCACAGTACCGCAGAAGGAGTAGGCTTTCTCATGGTGGTCAATGGCTTCTTTGCACAAACCAAAATCTGGAGCACATACATTTGAGTTAAATAAGCCACAATATGGTTAAATAATCAATGTTTAAGACGCTAACCTGTGAGTTTGATGTGACCTTCCTCATCCAGAAGAATACTATAAAGCAACAGTAGGCAATGTTAGCAGAATTTGCGTTCAAACACTCATCCAACCTAACCAATGATTATTGGTTGTTTGTTCATAACACAAATGTGACAATATTATTATATTATCTCAAACTATAACTCATTGCAAACATTTGCAATGAGTCTATCTATGGAGACATTTTAACCCACTCATCTTTGCAAAATTGTTGTAATTCATCACCAAACCATTACACTACCACCACCATATTTTATTGTTGGTATGATGTTCTTTTACTGAGGGGCGGCGTTACTTTTACACCAGATGTAATGGGACACACACCTTCCGAAAAGTCAAACTTTTCCCCATAGGTGTTTTGTTCAGCAGTGGTTTTGGTATTGGACCTCTGCCATACAGACTGGTGGAGTCATGAACAACGACCTTAACTGAGGCAAGTGAGGCCTGCAGTTCTTTGGAGGTTGTTGTGGGGTCTTTTGTGACCCATTGGATGAGTTGTCCCTACAATCTTGGGGTCATTTTGGTTGGCTTCCTGGGAAGGTTCACCACTGTTCCATGTTTTATTATTATTATTATTATTTTTTTATTATTTATTTATTTATTTGGGCAGATACACAAAACACCACAGTGCATCGCCCACACCAATCAAAATACAACTCTCCATTATTTACATTTGTATTCAGCTATCTGATCACAAGCCCAAAAGGAGTAGGCTGAAGCAAAAGCTTATAAATGCCTACCCCTTTTTACAAGATATAATCATGTTCATGCCACTGTCTTGTTTTCCCCTGTTATTATTATCATTGTAATATTATTATTGTTGTTATCATTATTGTTAGAATCTTTATCATTATTACCATCATTATAATCATCATTAATATTACCATTTTCATTATTATAGTTAATTTTTGGATTGCATAATTTATGCATTTATTTACTGCATTTATGCATAATGGCTCTGGTAATGGCTGTGGTTTGCTGGAGTCCCAAAGCTTTAGGAATGTCGTTATTAACTTTTCCAGACTGATAGACGTCAATTACTTTCTTTCACAATTGTGTTCAGGCTGCACGGCCATCTCTGTGTGGAGTTTGCATGTTCTCCCCGTGCATGCGTGGGTTTTCTCCGGGTACTCCGGTTTCCTCCCACATTCCAAAAACATGCTAGGTTAATTGGTGACTCCAAATTGTCCATAGGTATGAATGTGAGTGTGAATGGTTGTTTGTCTATATGTGGCCTGTGATTGGCTGGCGACCGGTCCAGGGTGTACCCCGCCTCTCTCTCGCCCGAAGACAGCTGGGATAGGCTCCAGCACCCACAGCGACCCTCATGAGGATAAGTGGTAGAAAATGAATGAATGAATGAACATTGTGTTCAGTTGTGTTGTCATTGATTAGTATTTACATTTGTTTGATGATCTGAAACATTTTTCACACCACTGCATATTGCTAAGTCAATTTGAGATTTTCTCCAATGAGAACACAGTGCGTGCTCAGGGAAACACATGAAAAGAATACAATTTTCACCAACTGCATTTTTTAACTTCTTACTTAAAAGTTCTTACTTTTCTGGCTTCAGGTCTCTGTAAATGATGCCCAAGCTGTGGAGGTGGTCCAGGCCCAGTGCCAGCTCTGCCAGATAAAACTTCACATCCTCCTCTGTGAACATTACCTGTAAAAAGGTCAGCGAAAGATACCTCAGGAGGAGCGGTTGAAAAATACAAAGCATGTGTGCAGCATCATCCCAACACAGACCTCTTTAGACAGCCTGGTGAAGAGATCTCCTCCTCGGAGGAAGTCCAGGATCAAGTAGAGTTTCCCTTCAGTCTGGAAAGCTGCAATTACATATGTCATATTTCAATATAGCGTCATGTCATGAGAAGGGGACTGCAGTCATTGACGGACCGTAGTGCAGCTTGACAATGAACGGGTGGTTGACGTCAGCAAGGATGTTCCTCTCCATCTTGGTCCTCACACGATCCCTCACTGAAAAAGAAAGCAGAGCAGTTGACGTGACGATGCAGCAGGAATTAAATGTTGTTCTGAGCTTGCAGCTGTACAGTAAACCGTCACCAACGCTCAGTCAAAAGCTGCACAGTGGATGCTTTAATTAAAACAAAACAAAAAACCCCATTTATTTTCTTTATTATAGTATTTATTGCCCTTAGTGGTTCCCTGATGTGAGAACTTATTCTGCTGAAACCATTTGCTATCTGGTCCATTCTAATTGGAGTTGTTTTTTATGTTTTCGCCCCCTATCAATACTAATGAAAAAGATTTATTTTGTCTATCACGGCAACAGCATGCATGAAAACACTTGCAAACACCTTTCTGTTCCCTTTCCATAGACGGGTGTCGTTGAAGGGGGAGTAATTTCACTTCATTTTAGTTTCATTTAATTCAATTAAACAATCTTATTTGAGTACGGGGGTGATCCAAGGTCAAATATCTAACACATGACTCACTGTGATGACACCATTCATGAGGGGGGAGTACTTTCACTTCATTTTAGTTTTATTTAATTTAATCAAACAATGTAATCATATTCAAGTATGGGGGTGATACAAGGTCAAATATCTAACACATGACTTACTGATTACACCAATCATGAGGGGGGAGTCCTTTCACTTCATTTTAGTTTTATTTAATTTAATGCAACAATGTAATCATATTCAAGTATGGGGGTGATACAAGGTCAAATATCTAACACATGACTCACTGATGGCACCAATCATGAGGGGGGAGTCCTTTCACTTCATTTTAGTTTTATTTAATTTAATGCAACAATGTAATCATATTCGAGTATGGGGGTGATACAAAGTCAAATATCTAACACATGACTCACTGGTGACACCAATCATGAGGGGGGAGTACTTTCACTTCATTTTTGTTTTATTTAATTCAATTAAACAACATAATCTTATTCGAGTACAGGGGTGATACAAAGTGAAATATCTAACAAATGACACCAATCATGAGGGGGGAGTACTTTCACTTAATTGTAGTTTTATTTAATTCAATTAAACAATGTAATCTTATTCAAGTATGGGGGTGATACGAGGTCAAATATCTAACACATGACTCACTCACTGATGACACAAATCATGAGGGGGAGTACTTTCACTTAATTTTAGTTTTATTTAATTTAATCAAACAATGTAATCATATTCGAGTATGGGGGTGATACAAGGTCAAATATCATGATGACACCAATCATGAGGGGGGAGTACTTTCACTTCAGTTTAGTTTTATTTAATTCAATTAAACAATGTAATCTTATTTGAGTCCGGCGGTGATACAAGGTCAGATATCTAACACATGACTCACTGTGATGACCCCATTCATGAGGGGGAATGTACTATCACTTCATTTTAGTTTTATTTCATTCAATTAAACAATTTAATCTTATTCGAGTCCGGGGGTGATACAAGGTCAGATATCTAACACATGGCTCACACTGTGATGACCCCATTTAATTGCACTCTCTACTGTACCTTTCAGCGTGGCCTTCTTGAGGACCTTCATGGCGTAGAGCTGGTTGTCATCAGGAGGGGTCACCTTGCGCACCAGGAACACCTGCATGGGGCAGCCCTGTATAAAACACCTGCTGGTACCAGATGAAGGAGTGACAAGCGTGTACCTTACCTTCCCAAAGGAACCCTGACCCAACACTTTGAGGAGCTCGAAGTGAGAAGCGTCTGCTTTTTCCGAACCCTCTTTGACCACATGGGTGATGTTGATCTCCTTGATTTCACCATCATCCTACACCGTATAGAGAGGGGCGGGGGTGAGAATATGACTCGTAACCACATGAATACAAAAGCACTTCTATCTTCCTGTTTTTGGTTTGACTTCCAGTAAACTTAATGTACATGAACTCAGCACAGGACATCAGCTTGTTCTGACACCCACTACTAATAAATGACCTCTTAAAATGCATTTTTTGACCCTTGACTCCAACAATATGACTATTTTCATAATTTTAGACTTATAAAGCACTGAACAAAGTGCTTCCTTAAAAGCAACACAACAACTATGTGTGACAACAGGAAGCAGCTTCAACATTCAAGCAACGAGACAACTTATTCAAGTGAACGTAATTGTTACCGTCCAGTGGTTCCTCAGCGCAGGCAAAGCATCTGCAGCCCCCGCCAAGGTTTTAGTCTTTTTGGACAGGTGGAAGGTGAGAAAGCGACTCAGTTTAAACTTTCTCTGGTCTTTCTCCATCCTAATACAGCCATGCCATCTGGATCGCCATGATGACACCCATGCCCGAGCAAAGGTCTTCACATTTGCCTTAATTCTCACAGCCCTGCACCCAAAACGAGCCACGCAACTGAAACACTACACAAGACTGTACAGGTGATACACAACAGCGGTAATATTCCATGTCATCATTCCGAGTGACTTAAGACAAAGGTCTGCAGAGTGAGTACAAGATGAGGACAAGTCACGGCATTTTATGGAGTTCTTCCTGTCCATGGTCCTTTCCTAAGTGTCTATTTCCTGCTCATCCTGTCCTCTAAAAGTCACCCAAAAGTAACCCTAACACTGCTAAAATGACTGAATATGGCAATATACTATACAGTATGCTAACTCTCTTTACTAAAAGCAGAAAGACGAGAACAACAGCTAGTTCAAAAAGTGCAGAAGTACAACTTCATAGTTAGTATTTCAGCATAGTGAAGCAACAAAATAACAGGGAATGAATATTAGTTATTATATTATATTAGGCGGTTTGAACATTGCACCCTCACTCTATTCCATTTTTCACCGTTTTACTCTTTTACAAAACAATGAAGCAAATTGTACATATGATTGGCTTATTTTATATATTTTCAAGCATAAAAGTTGAAAAATGAACTAAAATACAAGGCAGAAGAAACATTTCTGATTGTGAATGTAGTATTCTACATTGGCCGCTAGGTGTCAGTAATTGCTTGATGAGGCAGGCACCAGCCATTATTGCAGGAACAGATATTTATTGCAAGTTTAAATTATCTCAGGCACAATAATAACATAATAATAACATGGGCTATTGTTGGTTATGTAATAGCTACATCCAACCACTTTGTACTTCAATAGATTATTTACAAGAGAAATAAATATAATATAAAGAAATAAGGATAAAACTTACATTAGGACTTTTTCTTGTAATATCACACCGTCAATCCCATAATATGACTTCCCTCCCCCAAAACAAGTATGAAAATTTTATTGAACAAACAAAAAGAGACACACTTTCCACTTAATATTGACACTATTTTTGTAATATTGCCATTTTTTCCATCATAATATCTCTGGTCTTGTAATAGGACCTTTTTTCTCTTAATATGACAATTGTAAACTTACTTAATTTATTATAATTTATAAACTTATTTAAATTATTTATTTTACTGTTAAAATACTTTTTTTTTAAACATAAATACATTATATGTCTGCTGTTGCTGTTGTGTCAACTTGACCAGAGAAGGTGCAGGAAGTGTAGGAGTGTGTTTGCAGTGTTACAGAGGAGCTGATAGAACTCACCTGGCAACTAATACTGGCAAAGTCCTTCTCTATCCATGTGATATGAGCCCGGCTCTAAGCAGTGTTGGAATGCACAGGTTACTTTATTTTGCAGAATTATATATTCACACGCACACACACACACACACACACACACACACACACACACACACACATGCACACAGGGTTTGGTTGGACAGGACAGGAAGTTTCTCTTTCTTTATGCCCTCATTTCCTCTTTTTCTCTCGCTGACTTCACTTCCTTCCTGCTCAATGAGTCGAAGCTGAAAGCAGCGGTTGCCTTTAAAACAAGTAAAAATACACGATTGACTGCCCAGCGTCACAAAATAGAAGTACAGTAGGAAGCCACTGCTGAATCTCAGGGGAGCAATAGACATTACCTGGGGGTACTTGCCCCTCGGTTGTGTACAGTGTTCCCTCGTTTATCACAGGGGATAGGTTCCCAAACCTTGTTTGCAGTTATTATAGATGTATTAAGGCTGTAAGGGTGTAAACCATACAGCCCTTTTCTCAGACAGGCATTAACATTCCCTCACATTTTAGACACTCTCAAAGTTTTGCTTGAATTTTAATGGTCAATCTACTAGTTTGGACTGGCCTGGTGCCGTTCAGCTGTAGCGTTTTTCTATCCTTGTTAAAACATATTCATCATCGTCCTCCTCGTCCTATTCCTGGAGCCGAAGATTAATTTAGCCAGTTAGCTAGTATACTCACAATGGCACAAAGGAGATTGATTGACAATGGTCTACAAGTCTACAAGGGGCGGGTTCTCCCTTAGTCAATATATATATATATATATATATATATATATATATATATATATATATATATATATATATATATATATTGCACATACAGCTGCATGTGTCCTCAACATGGGTATACAACACCCGCAACTGGTAGCAGGATTAAATTCAATAACAGACACATACTGTACAAAAGAGCACCGATAGATGCCTCTAATACACAACAAGGAGGCAGAACACAATAAACGTTCATACAGCGAATCAACAAAGGGTGAACCGCGATGTAGCGAGGGAACACTGTACCTTGGTTTGGTTTGGGGAATTTTCGGTACAGTCAGGAAACACGATACAAAAAAGAATGTAATTTTTGAATTAATGTTAAACGCATGAAACTGCATTTGAGCCACTTTGATACTTTTGTACATAATTGATGCTGAAATTCAATGTAGTAGGTCAATATATTGTATTTTGTGTTATAGGTGACGAAGCAAATTTACGTATTTACGTATTTCATAAGTGTTCAACAGCAGGTCCACTGCACGTCAAGGACGCCCCGTGGTGGAATGTAGCTTGAGGAAATCGGCGGAGAGGACCGGGTGCGAGTCCAGAGTTGCCTCCGCGCCCTGCCTACGCAAACCCTCCACCGCCTACACTGCAGGAGGAGATGACGGAAGACGCTCTCTCGGCTGTGGATTCTCCTTGGCACCATCGCTACCCATGACTCCTGTTCGCTATGCTGCTCTGTTTTCATGCGCCTAGAGCTCCCTTCCAATCTGAATGTATCTCCTTTTTTGCCACATTTAGGCAAACTACTACTTGTCCCTCACTTGAAATGTGTACAGTATGGACAATTGGTACGCACTTGTGTCAAATGGAAGGGTCCATACCAAAAAAATCGAAATATGATTACATATACTGCCCCGCTTTTTCTTATGTTTGTTGAACAGCACAACAAAAGTAATTTTGTAAGAAAAGCCTTTTTTGGATGCAACTTAAAAATTAATGTACTTACAAAACACGCAATTATACAACATTGTGTCTTGTTCAAGCATCTTCGTACTATAAAATGTTGAGTGAATTGTCCCTTGCTGGATTCATTCAGCTTGATAAGTAACAAATGGATGGACAAGAGAACAATTAGTCCATATATACATTTTTCGCATGAGGTAAGAGGTCTCCCGAAGTCGACACACATATTCCACACACAATCTCACACTCAACAATGCAGTCAAATAAGCCTGCTACTTGCCTCTCGTGTTTTGGCGCGGAATAGATGCCTCCACATGTCCAGATATTTCCATGACACTTAGCGTCACCGACCGTGTGCATACAACTACCGACACAACGCATTCAGTTGGCCAACACTGGCTTACACACACACACACATCAAAATGGGAAGTGACAGTTTACTATGAAAGTAGATGTTGAGTTGAGGAAAGCGACCACAAAGGCGGAGCCTCTTAAGATGAATGTACAATTAAATTGTACAATCTGGGATTTGATCAGAAATGTTTTTTTTTTTTGTGGGTAAATTCATAAACCCAGTAAAGGGAAGAGGAACACGTGGATTTTCTGTTTTTAAACTCCGAGCAAAGAAGCAGCTTTTCCAATGGGGTCTAACGAGAAGATTTAAGTTAGTCAGCTGACTCATATTCAAATCTGTAAGACTCCTGTGGTGGCACCCATACTTTTGCAATACCTGTTTCTAAAGATGGACCACATGATGCCGCTTACCTGCAGTATTACCTCATTTGCTTTTATTTGGATTTTCCCCTACTTTTCTAGGCAGCTAGTATTCCAATGCTTGTTGTTTTACAGTAGTTAACTTCTTTTTACACTTGGGTGACAATAATACATGTTAATTCATGACAAATACATAATATTTTTTGTTTAGGCATAAAAATCTAATGGCTAACTTCTTTTTACACTTACACACATTCACAGCGGTTAACTTATTTTTACACTTTCACAATGTTAAAATGTCTTTGAAAAGGCTTGATCAAGGTTTTATGAAGGTTCCAGTTGATTCTTTCTATTCCCACGATCCCCAATGGGAACATCGCTGAATTTACTGCAAAAAAGGTCAGTAAGGATAATTCATAATGCCGCCTACAGAGAACATACTAACTCCTTATTTCTAAAATCACAAATACTTCAACTTGCTGATATAGTTCATCTTCAAACAGCTAAAATAATACATAAGGCTGAAAATAACCAATTCCCTAAAAATGTCATCCAATACTTCTCTACAAGAGAGGAGAAATATGATCTCAGGGAAGAACTACATTTGAAACACTTCTATGCTAGGACTACGTTAAAAAGCTATAGCATTTCAGTATGTGGAATCAAACTATGGAATGGATTGAGTAAGGACCTCAAACAATGCACAACGATGAGCCAATTCAAGAAACAATACAAGCAGTTGATGTTTGCTAAATACAAGGATGAAGAGTCTTGAACCAGTCATGATGTGCTATATATATCACTATATTGACACTTACTATGGTACCCATTATGTCATTGGATGGTCATATCATCTTGTACTTCGGTACGAGGTACATTATTAAAAAAAATAAAACAACCTTAAACTGTATTATGGAAAGCAGGAAGTGAACAAATGTAACAGTTACTGATTGTAAAAGTACCAGATGGAGGGGTAGGATTTAATAAGCTTTGCTTCTTCCTACTCCTTTTGGACATGTGGAACTGTGAACTGATTATGGGATGCATTCAATTGTAATCTGATGCATGTTCAAATGAAATTAAGATATGCCTTTATTCGTCCCTCAGTGGGGAAATTTGTAAATAAAACCATTACCAACAGTTTTGCTTCAATCAAGCCTTTTCAAGTGTAGAAATAGCTCAGAAGACACATTCAAAGACACTGTGAATTATATGTTATATACAGTATATTCCACAATGGTCACTAGGTGTCGTTTAGTACGACACACAAGCACCAGCTGTGATTGCCGGAACTTTTATCGCAGATTAAAATCTTCGGTATGAGGTGCATTATTAAAAAAAAAAAAACAACCAAAAACCTTAAACTGTATTATGGAAAGCAGGAAGTGAACAAATGTAACAGTTACTGATTGTAAAAGTACCAGATAGAGGGGTAGGATTTAATAAGCTTTGCTTCTTCCTACTCCTTTTGGACATGTGGAACTGTGAACTGTTTATGGGATGCACTCAATTGTAATCTGATGCATGTTCAAATGAAATAAAACCATTACCATAACATGTGTTTCTAAATAATAAACCCCTGAACCGTTTCCACGAATGAAGAAGTATACTTAGTGGTATCTGTGCTATAGCGAATAATGATGTAACCATGTTTAGAGACACAAGGGGCCAGTGCAGGCCTGCAGTGTGCGTTCTAAAGAATCAGAAAGGAGGCCTGGCCCAAGTAAGGGCATGTCTTATGTTTGGTGCAAACACCAATTGAACCTTTGCACAAAGGTACTGAAGTAGCAGGAAGAAGCAGTAGTGGATGACATCACAAGGCAGACAATTCTAACATGTATCAAATGTGTCTCTTTAGACTTTCTTTACTAGCTTCCTCTTTCCCTGCATGATGTCAGGTGGACCACAGAGCAGTAAAGAGGACCGCTGAAGTAAACACAAAAGGACAGGATCATGTAAACATGGAGCCATACACTAATACGCTATGCTTTATTGTCCTCTTACTGTCTCTACTAAACTTACATAAGCCATGAAAGGACAGAGTAATCATGAATAGAATTGAAATATCAATTTCTTAAGTGAAATGACAGTATCGAGTATCTTTGTGTGTGGTGACTTTGAACCATGCAGCGTTTCCCAGAAAGAGGATCTCCTTTTTCAGGGGTGCAGACACAAAGTCTGCAGGCTGGCATCAGAATGTGTCAGGTGAGATTTACTAATGTCTCCATCTATTTACCAGCCTGAAACCCTGATCTCTTCTCTTTCCCTTCCTACTTGGCTGGAAATGCCGCATCAGGCATGAAGAGCAATGCTGGCAAATAGTTCCTTCTGGGTCCTCTGATAATGCAATGACTTAGAATGAGAGCAACGAGAGACTGCAGAGGTGCAGATGGGGTTTACCTCTCCATGAAATGTGATCTTCAACACATTAATTCAGGACGCTTTAATAAAAGCATAGCCTGGGGCAGCCAGGATGAGGTTTAAACTACACCGAGACACCATAAGAGGAAAACAGGAGTTGGCAGTAGAACCCAAAGGATCACAACAACACCAAAAAGTACTGCATAAAGTATTTACATCTAACAACTATTTCCATGTGTGAGTGTTGTGGCTTTACTGTTACACTTCATTCACGAGACAGTCCTACACATCCACAATGCATCCCACCAGACAAAGGCTCTTGTAAATATCTTTTATATACTATATAAAAAAAAGTTAAGATGGAGACAGCGATTAGGGTCTTTGCTTGGAAGTAAATATAACTCTGACCTGCATGTATACAATGGAACATCACGCCCCCTTGTGGACACTTTAACTTATAGACCACAGCTTAAAGAAAAAAATAGTATTAGGACTTTTGGTCCATCTGCTACCACTATAATTTAAAAAGTATATATGTTAAATTAAAAGTAAAAAAAAAATGATAAATAATTAAATATATAGGAACATCACATTAATTTTTCATTTGTAAAAAAAAAATTAAAATTGGAATTTTTTCAAAATTAAAGTTGAAAAAAATAATTGTATAAGATAACGTAACTAGTATTAGGACTTTTGGTCCATCTGCTACCACTATAATTTAAAAAGTATATATGTTAAAAGTAAAAGAGGAAAATTAATTATAAAATTTAATAAATAATTAAATATATAGGAACATAATTTTTTTTTAATTTGTAAAAATCCAAAATTAAAGTTGAAAAATATTATTGCATAAGATAAAGTAACACATGTATAAAAATATAAATATAAAATAAAAAAATATAAAATACAAAACCATAAAAATCCGAACATATGAATATGAATAAATAAAAATTTATAATTAAAAAAATAAAAATTAAAAATACAAAAAATACATAGAAAACTTAAACATTATCAATATAAACATAATACAAATAATAATAATAATATAGGCTCCAGCACCCCCGCGACCCTCGTGAGGAAAAAGCGGTAGAAAATGAATGAATGAATGAATAATAATTTCTCACTCTCACTTTCTCTCTCACTCTAACCACCCCCCTCCCCCCCAAAAAAGTGAAGTTCAAGAAATAATGCAAATTTCCCCACTGAGGGACGAATAAAGGCATATCTTATCTCTTATCTTATAATAAAAAAGAGAGGACCTTCTGCCATGTAGTTCCATGAGACATGAGCATTGAAGGAACACAAGCTCCATCCACTTGGCAAGTTATTTGTGACAGGAAGTCTGTTTCCACCTTTGATCCCTTTGGTGTAGCTAAACAACATGAGGTTAATACCCTTCATTTAGCAGGAAGTGCCATCAGCTCGACCTCTTCATGAGTATCATCACATTCCTGCTGCATTCAATGGCAGTAGTATGTGACAGCTGCAAACACCAGCGATGGGGTGGACTCCACTTGTTTGATAACAAATTTCCATAGACGTGTGCAAAGCGGACGCGACAGGAAATAACCCGCAGTAGCACGGGATTAGCACGGATGCTACAGGAAATCCTGTGTGAGCAATCCGTGAATATTAATAGCGCGAAGGATTGCAGTAAGATGATAGGCAGGTCAGCGGTGGCCCAGTTGACACTATTATGGCTATCCTGGCAGGGGTGCGCTCTACGTAAGCACGAAGAGGAAGGAAAAGAGAGCTTGAGAGGGATGGAGTGCAGAGGGAATAAAAGTGATGAGGTCATCAGAGTTTAGCTGGCAGGCCGCTGCAGTGGAGATGTAGCGCTCTGCTGCATGCAAGCAAGAATGACGTCACGATAATGACGATAGACTTGCGTTCAGTTAGTCTCTCAGTCAGTCTTTCTTGTTCACAATCATACTAAAATAGCAGGAACATATCTCAGCCAATATCTCCTGCTTGCCACCTCTCATGGCTGGGACATATGCCAAAAAAATACACAAAACTGTCACAAAATAACACCTACACCGAACCCCTGTGCTGCAAATATTTACATTATTTATAACCTGACAGCAAAACATGAAAATCATGTCTATTTTGCATTTGATATTTTCAATAATTTTATTGAAAATAAATTATTTACAATAATAATTATTATTTTATATTATATATATTTTTTATATATTATATATTTAATTTTTTATATTTTATATGTTATATTTATATATATAATTATTACTATATATATTATTATTTTACAATAATTTTGAAATAAAAAATATCATTAATGAAATATAATTAACCACAATTATTATACAAAATAATAATAATTGATGGTTCAATTTCCATCACAAATGTGAACCTACTTTTAGACAGATAAATAGATAGACTTTCTTTATTGTCATTGCACAATAACACAGCAGTGAAATTGCCAACAAAATGTCGTTGCCTGGCTCCCGTATTATAATAATAAATAATAATGTGAAGAATAAATAGATGACATCAAATATGAACAATGTACAGCGTTAACAGTAATTTGTACAAATAATTTAGAATAAATAATGACAGTTTATGCAAAACATGGCAACCAGGTTCCCTTTTTATGTTCAACAGGGTACAATATGTGCCTTTTTCCCGTATTTCTGTGCTGTATAAAAGGAGATAGGGAATTAAATCATTCCGGAAACCTTTTGAGACTGTACCAAAGCCGTAACAGAGGCGGGACGGCCTCAAGGATGAGGTTTAGCAGTCTTATAAGTGTCTAGCGGTGATGCTTGTACAGGTAATTGTCTGATTGCAGATTGCCGTGTTGCTGTGTGAAAGGGCAAAGCTTGTTTGACGGTGGCTCTTCAGTTCATATAAAAAAAGGGGCAACCAAAAGAAAGAATTTGCTCTCTTTCAGTTCCGAATGTCAAATAAAAGGTTTTCCCGCAACCAGCGACATCAGCATCTACGTACATCCATCCCAACCATAAAGGATGAGCGCTTGAACTGGTCGTCACGTTCTCCTCAGTCGACCCTGAGAGGATGCAGTGTGAAACTATGGCAACTGGGTTCCTCATCTTCTCCCAGCGTCCTCTTTGTGAGATGAGAAGAAGTGGAGTGCCTCGGCAAGGCTTCTATTCACACAAGGAAACAAATGGTTCATAAACGCAGCATTTCCATATGCACTTTAACAGGCGAGTGCTCCTCTCTTGCACCAGCGTGGACATTCATCTCCGGAGTTAAAATATTACTATGGCCTTTAAAGAAAGGGTTGGCTTGGGAGCTTTTGAATGTCACGGACCTCCCCGCAGGTATCTTAAACGACCAACGTGATGAATGATACAAATTTTCACAATTGTGCGACTAGAGTACAAACATGAAAGACTTCTGAATGAAGCTCTCAGTGACGAGTCAAGCATTCGAGTGCTGAAAGACATTTTTTTACACTCTTCTGGTGGCACAATTCAGGGCTTGGCGACGCTGCGGTAACCATGACGGATGGAGGAGGGGCCTGCCGAGGTGAATGAACGGATGAGTCCATGTTCAAGTATTGGCACTTTTTATCTGCTCAGGGATGCAGAGGAATGCCCTTTACTTTGCTATTTCCTGTCATTTAATGCTAACAGACATTACAGCTTTAATGCTAAAGATGACTAAACAACACAAAGAGTTAACCTTTATGATGCATTGAGGAAAACTTGTTTTTTTCAGAATGTGCAATGGAATGCAATCAGTTCATTTATTACGTCAATGGTTTTATATAAACTATAAAGAGACACTGATCGTTGTTTAGTGTACAATACGAGCAGAAGCCAGGACTTCGAGCCCCCTGGAGGCACAGGGGCATGCTGGGTAATTGGGTGATAAACCATCACACAACCTGCCTGTGTGTGTGTGTGTTTGCCCAGTAGTTCTGCAGAGCTCTGCTATACCTTCTACTATTAACAGCATATTCTGTTGATGATAAACACACACAAGAGGGCGTTTGCTTCAGTCAAATGCTACCACACACACTATATATGATATATGTCCTTCAAGTAGAACACACAGAATGGGAATAATCAATACACGCACACACACACACACAGAAGCAACTGCAAGGTGTGTACCCAAGTGTTTACACGCCTTGTTTTTTTGTTGTGTGTGTGATTGTATACGCATGTATTGGATCAAAGTCCCTGGACCTACCATGCCAATTTTTTCCATCTGGTTAAAGAGACCAAGAGGATCTATAGCAGGGGTCTCAAACATGCGGCCCCCGCCTTGATATGAAAGTTTAATGTTAGTGCGGCCCGCGCAAGTTTGATATGGATGCTGTATGGTATCATGTACCCAGAAAAAATTATTACGTTTGATTAATGTTCATGTTAAAGGTTAAATAACTGTTAATAGTTATCCTCCCTATCCGTGTGGAAGTGGTAAATTTTTGGCTTTTTAAGTTTAAAGGAAATAACTTGGAGGCTACCGTTTAGGTCGCTAGCTCTCTAGTTTGCGAGTTAGCATGTGTCTCAAGACCCTGCAGTTGCACAATATGTTGTAAATAAAAAGAGTATAAATGTGACTATAGTCGTGTTTTGTCATGTCTACAGGGCTCTAATAATACTTTGTTCATTTTAATCTGAAAAAAATAATTTGTCTACCCACCAACTATATGTGGTTTCTTAAGTTTTTATTATTTGCCGTTTTATTATTATTATTATATTAATTTATTACTGATTGATTTTCTTTATTCTTGATTTGTTTATTTATTCTCATCTTATTTTGTGCAGAAAAATAAAAAGTAAGATATTTGAGAACAGTGGAATGTTTTATCAGAGCTTTTATTGTAGAAAATCGGAACCAAAGCACTGAGAAAGTTTGGATATTTTTCTGTTTTTAATAAATGGTTTTTTTTTTTTGGAAAACCTGATGCGGCCCAGCCTTGCCCAGACCCTAGCTCCAGTGGCCCCCAGGTAAATTGAGTTTGAGACCCCTGGTTTACACGCCTTGTTTTTTTGTTGTGTGTGTGTCTGTATACGCATGTATTGGATCAAAGTCCCTGGACCTACCATGCCATTTATTTCCATCTGGTTAAAGAGACCAAGAGGATCTATAGTAGGAAGAAGACAAACACTTAAATGTGTTTATACGTCACCAATGAACCCGACACACTCAATGCTAAATATGAGCTATTTGCTCAAGTTTACTCTTCAAAATAGGCTTTCGTCGTACGCCCCAATGTTGTCTTTGAAACAAGTTTGGTTGCAGAAACAAGAGGAGACAATGACAAAAAATAAAGCGTCAAGCATCTTGTTGTCATTTCTTGTGATGAATTATTATAAATAAATATTCTCATTTTTAGCTTCCAACAAAATTCCAGATTTCCTCATTGGCACCCCTCAAATGAATATAAGGATATTATAGTATAGAATCACAGAAATAATAAGTACATATTTCCAAAATATATTGTATTTGTACACTAAATTTCACTTTTGGAAAATCACTAATCTCCGTTTGGGCATGTCTGTGTGGAGTTTGCATGTTCTCCCCGTGCATGCGTGGGTTTTCTCCGGGTACTCCGGTTTCCTCCCACATTCCAAAAACATGCTAGGTTAATTGGTGACTCCAAATTGTCCATAGGTATGAATGTGAGTGTGAATTGTTGTTTGTCTATATGTGCCCTGTGATTGGCTGGCCACCAGTCCAGGGTGTACCCCGCCTCTCGCCTAAAGACGGCTGGGATAGGCTCCAGCATACCCCTGCAACCCTAATGAGGATAAGCGGTATAGAAAATGGATGGATGGATTTTTGTATGTGTTCAACATTACTATGATTAAGATACATACATATAAGGCATGTTTTTACATTAAATCATTTGTTTTTTTAAATTGTAACACAATGTTTGTAGGGCGGCACATTCCAAAAACATGCTAGGTTAATTGGTGACTCCAAATTGTCCATAGGTATGAATGTGAGTGTGAATGGTTGTTTGTCTATATGTGCCCCGTGATTGGCTGGCGACCACTCCAGGGTGTGCCCCGCCTCTCGCCCAAAGACAGCTGGGATAGGCTCCAGCACTCCCCGCGACCCTCGTGAGGAAAAGCGCTAGAAAATGAATGAATGAATGACAATGTTTGTATTAGTTCAATTACACAGATAGTGCCGTAATTACATCCAATGTATTGTGATACTTAGTTGGGCAAAATAAAGTCATAATATCATAATAATATACAGTTTTGCTGCCATTACAACTCCTTTGTACGGTGTGTGTGTGATTGTGTGTTATTGGTGCCCCCATCTTATCATCACTCATGTCCACGCACTTCAACCACTGAACTGTGACTGTGATTCTTATTGTGTAATCACGACGTTAAAGCCCGTAAATGACAGGTCTGGCTGTGGCGCTCATGATGACAATCGGGTGTAACGAGCGGCTGCAGAGGCTGGGAAGAAAGTGGCGACGCGGCAGATGGGTGGAGATACGGGAAAGAGTTGGGGGAGGGGTTTGTGTGGTGGACATATTGAGGTCAAGCGTTGACACTTGCACGAGTCGCTTCGATGGAAGTCATGGAAGTGATGTGAAGTGGTGATGTTTACTGGAATATGAGTCATCACATCATTTTATAGACGCACAATCGCTGCAGGTACACAATTACCAAGGTGCCACCGATGTGACAAATACAGGTTAGACCATAGCATCATTCATTTGGCTCTACTCCTCCTATTCTATGCCCCCGCTGCCCCTCCTCCTGACCTTCCCCTGGAATGCAGAGTGTTTGGTTCTGTGGGGCTCCGAGGCGTATCCAAACTCTGTTAATACACGCCCCTCTCTCTGTAGTCCTCTCTCGCTCTACACTCACACTGGTATCATGTTTGACTTTACACTCCCTTGCAGCAACCTCGTGATCACCCTTCTTAGGATTTGTTTGACAGGTACCGATTGAGAGGAAAAACTAAAAGCTGAAATCACTGCACCAATATCAGATCCACCCTCCATTTGTCAGGGTGGGGATGTTCTCCAGGATGTGATTTGGTCCACTGTGGATTCTTAGGGAAACAGTCAGCTGCACATTGAAACCACGGGGATGTTGACTACAGGCAAAAACTTGCAGCCTGGATCACAAAAAAAAACCTCAGGAATTCCCTCAACAGCCACAACATTAAGTACACCAAAGAACCACCAAGGGGTTGTCTCAGCGCCTCCCCCCAACTCAACCAAAACCATTAATCCATCCATTTTCTATGCCGCTTCTCCTCACTAGGGTCGTGGGTATGCTGGAGCCTATCCCAACTGTCTTGGGGCGAGAGGCGGGGTACACTCTGGACTGGTCACCAGCCAATCACAGGGCACATATAGACAAACAACCATTCACACTCACATTCATACCTATGGACAATTTGGAGTCGCCAATTAACCTAGCATGTTTTTGGAATGTGGGAGGAAACCGGAGTACCCGCAGAAAACCCACTCATGCACAGGGAACACCGTGCGGCCCTTAAGAAAACATGTTTTACATATTTTAATTTTGTTCTTATTATTTCTTTGACATTTTTTCAAATATATTATTAAGGATGTCACCATCTGATCTTCAGGATTGGGATCTGCTGCTGATGCGCTGTATTTTGAAGATCGGATCACACCAACAATTAAGACCAGCAACATTTTTTTGCATTTTATGTATAATTATTAGAGTTTAGTTGCTCTACCTACAGCTAAAGTTGGTAAATTCCAGTTTTATGAATACTTTAATAGGGCCCTAACCTAGCATGTTTTTGGAATGGGGGAGGAAACCGGAGTATCCGGAGAAAACATTCACACTCCACACAGAGATGCCAAGCAGAGAATTGAACCCAGATGTCCTGATTGTGTGGCCTATGTGCTAACCACTCGGTCACCATGCGGCCATAAACCATTCATGTATCAGGAAATACAGTTAACAAAAGGATACAGGAACTTTTCATGGACAAAGTTGGATACAATAGCATAAGCCACAAATTTAACGCCCGATCTGGCCTGCCTACATCATTTTATGTGGGAATAATGTGTGCCAGTCATGCACTTCACCTTCTTCATTCTAAATGTACAGTATTTGTATTTCTGTATTAGTATAGACAGAAAAACGGTCCAGCATACAGTTAGTCTACACTTTAATATTATCTTATCCTGCAACAAGATATTCCAAGCATTTTTGTTATCAAAAATAAATACCGGAATGTCTGCTTGTCACCTTGACATTCTCACTTCGCTTCTCACATCGATTTGTTAGTAAAAACATACCGAAGCTTTTAGATGCAGATCTTAATATTAGATCTTAATAATAGACCACTATCCAATATCAACATGGTATGGGCACACATTTAACAAGTTGAAATCATTCAAATTTGCATATCGATTCAGAATCGTCCATACTTCTTTTTTTTTTCATTAAAAAAAAAAAACAAAACAAAAAAAACAAACAAAAAAAGAATCGTCCATACTTCAATCGTGATGTAACAATCTGGCATTTCCACACCATGTTGCTCCTCCCCGTCCAAATCCCCTGCATCACATGACGTGCACATCCAAAAAATAGCTGACCTTGTTCCATGGTAACAAGGACCATACAACATTAATTCCTACATCTATATGACTCTTCCAGAGAACCTATAGCCCACATTTTGGATCAATATTTGCAATAAAAATGACTGCAACACTTCGATTGGATCCATCTCCCTTGTTTACTTAAACGACGAAGGACGCTGACGCCTGAATAATGAGCTAATAAATAGTCAACAAATGAGATGGTTGCTCAACAACTCCCACTAGCGATGCTCAACATAAAAGAACAGCCATAAAAAGATGAAGACTGGCGCTACATATACTCAAATTGGAACGATACAGAGAAGATTATGGACAGGAAAATAAAAGGCTGGATAAATAGAAGAAGACACGGGCTGATTCAAATGGCAATGTCTGCCTACAAATCAAAAACTACCAAGATAGTATCCACACTATATAAAAATTTAATGGAGGGAAAGGCGAATACTCAATATATTAAAGAAAAATGGGAAAAAGAGCTCAAAACAAACATTACAGAAACTGAATGGTTGGGTATGATTATGACCCAAAACACCACAACATCATCTCGGGTCTGGAGAGAGCATTGCTGGAAGAATATAATCAGATTTTTCATTACACCAGAAATTAAACAAAAATATCTTAAAGCCATGCTGGCGTCAGTGTGGTACAGTCAATGTTAACCATTCTCATGTGTTTTGGTTCTGCCCAATTATCACCAATTTTTGGAAGAGGGCATGTAAAACCATGGAGAGGATTTTGGGTTACAGTGTGACTTTGTCATGTGAGACTTTGTCATGTGGGAGACTGTGTTAAGAGAAGATAGGTATTTATATAAAATCATGTTAGTAGCAGGTAAAAAAAGCTTAGTCCAAGACCCCCGGTACTGGAGGACTGGCTTTGTGTGATGAACATAATACATGATATGGAATTATTGACACATAGATTGAGGACTGAAGAAGACATGTGTGGAGAAAAATAGGTGAATGGACAAAGTTCACGAACAAAAATCAAGGAAATGACTCCATGACAGGGAATGTGGGATAGCCAAATTGTGTGCTGTGTGTATCCAGTGCCCCCTTTTTGTTTTGAGTGTGTTTGTATTGCTGTTGACGTTTTCATTCATTCATTCATTTTCTACCGCTTTTTCCTCATGAGGGTCGCGGGGGTGCTGGAGCCTATCCCAGCTGTCTTCGGGCGAGAGGCGGGGTACACCCTGGACTGGTGGCCAGCCAATCACAGGGCGCATATAGACAAACAACCATTCACACTCACATTCATACCTATGGACAATTTGGATTCGCCAATTAACCTAGCATGTTTTTGGAATGTGGGAGGAAACCGGAGTACCCGGAGAAAACCCACGCATGCACGGGGAGAACATGCAAACTCCACACAGAAATGGCCGAGGGTGGGATTGAACCCTGGTCTCCTAGCTGTGAGGTGTGCGCACTAACCACTCGACCGCCGTGCCGCCTGCTGTTGACGTTTTGTTTAAAAAAAATAAAAATAAAAAATTTGAAAAAACAAAGTATAAAAAAGGGCTGCACGGTGGTCATGTGGTTAGCACGCAGACCTCACAGCTAGGAGTAAATATTAACACTGTATAGATTTAATTGACCTCATTAATTTGTTTTCAGGCGGCACGGTGGTCGAGTGGTTAGCGAGACCAGGGTTCAATTCCACCCTCAGCCATCTCTGTGTGGAGTTTGCATGTTCTCCCCGTGCATGCGTGGGTTTTCAACGGGTACTCCGGTTTCCTCCCACATTCCAAAAACATGCTAGGTTAATTGGCCACTCCAAATTGTCCAAAGGTATGAATGTGAATGTGAATGGTTGTTTGTCTATATGTGCCCTGTGATTGGCTGGCGACCAGTCCAGGGTGTACCCCGCCTCTGGCCCGAAGACAGCTGGGATAGGCTCCAGCACCCCCACGACCCTCGTGAGGATAAGTGGTAGAAAATGAATGAATAAATGAAGTATAAAAAAAACTGTGTTGGAAAGGACAGCAGAGTGACGACACTGAAGTACGTATAATTACCACCAGTATAGTTACTACGTTAATATGCAAAGCGGATTGGCCATGGCAGGACTCTATGTATTAAGACACAACACATAAAGCAGCTTAAGCGATGTTACAAAGACGTAAAGACTCATCATCAGGAACATGTGAACTCAAACCGCTCCGGGATACCAAGATTAAAATGATGCAGATACTACAACAACTCAGCAGGAGGAGGAGGAGGAGGAGGGGGGCTTAAGTGCTTGTCCTACCTCTTAGGCAAATGTAGAGGTCACGTTTAGCAGACAAATGAAGGTTTCCATGACAACCACACGCATGAGCAGGACACTGATGGCTACCTGAAGAAATGCATAGCCTTGACTTGGCCATTTTCCGGCTTGACGGCCCCTACGCTTGCCTTGAGGTTTCAAACACTCGTCATGTATGCTGCCTACACACACTTTCTCCGGTGGTAAATATTTAATCAGGTCCTAGAAATACTCCACAGTGAGGCTGAAATGAGCTGATACGGCCATAGAAGGACATACATTGTATAGAATATAAACACATAAGGTGATGGATGGTCCCTGGAACACAATACACAGGAGCAATAGACAATCTTTTCATGTGCTATCCTGTCCATCTGTAGCCCTATTTCCTTTCTAATCCAACCATTTGCCCCCAGCAGTCGTCTTTTTCAACTCATCATCTTCACTTATGCCCGTTATCACCGCTTCACTGTGTCTACTTCTTAATTGGTCCGTTCAGCTGCAGTTAAAAAAAAAAAAAGCCATTACCCACATGCCCTGGTGCATTACATTTGTTCTAATTCCTGCCCTCCGGCCTCCAAGGTTGGAGCTCATTCCGCAGAGGATTGTGTAACACAGACAACGTTAAAAATATAGGCATTTAACATAAAATGAAGTCACGCTTTATGGGTCGCATCAAGTAATCCTTTATTGTGTAATAACTTAACTAAAGGTCAAGGGAGATATATTACCTTATTAGAGGCAGCTAGACATGGAATAGCACCCCTATAGTCACCTTTACATGGCTTAATGATAGAAAAGACTTCATATTAACTCACACATGTTCCGGTTACTGGACAGTACTACCTGGCTATTGTCTCATCAATGTAACATTACTGACATCTAGTAACACCTAGTGACTCATTCATTCATTCATTCATTCATTTTCTACCGCTTTTCCTCACAAGGGTCGCGGGGAGTGCTGGAGCCTATCCCAGCTGTCTTTGGGCGAGAGGTGGGGTACACCCTGGACTGGTGGCCAGCCAATCACAGGGCACATATAGACAAACAACCATTCACACTCACATTCATACCTATGGACAATTTGGAGTCGCCAATTAACCTAGCATGTTTTTGGAGTACCCGGAGAAAACCCACACATGCACGGGGAGAACATGCAAACTCCACACAGAGATGGCCGAGGGTGGAATTGAACCCTGGTCTCCTAGCCGTGAGGTCTGCGTGCTAACCACTCGATCGCCGTGCCGCCCGTCAAATTCACTCATTTCTTTAAAAAACAATGTTTTCCCTCTTGTTCAAGCAGCAAAGATTTATTGCTGGAAATAAGACGACAGTCACACATGCGAGAAAAGAAGATCAGTGAAAACCTGACTCGGGAGAAATCAGGGTAATCACATCCCCCACGGTTACACGGATCAGTTGAGTACTGATCCCTCCATCAATACGCCTCAGCACAGGCTAGTCGTTACCGCTGGGACATAGATGAGCTGGGCGGAAAAACCCAGAGAAGAAAAATTGAAACAAAAAAAAATGAATCCAATTCATGTTTATAATCACTGTAGTATAACAGACGTGACAAGTTACAATTGAACTAGTTTGACACTTCCTTTTACAACGGCTCGCAATGCTGCTGTGCCAAGACAAAAGCTGTAAATCCCAATGCAGCTTCATGAAAAAAAAAAACAACAACGACAAGGCAAATTTAGTGACAGTCTGAGTAGCTGCGGAAACCAGGCTGCATTGAACACATCAGTCAGAACAAGATGTGCTAACAAGTGGAGGACAATGAGGGACGCCTGTATTTTCTGGCCATGGCAACTCCTCTTAAGTGTTTAAAGAGGGATCTACTATGATAATTTTTTTGACCTTTTGAATTGAGTTGTGGACTCCTGTAGAGCAGCTATACACAATAACCCGCACAGATAACTTTCTAGATCTTCCGGAATCTGCACCAATTCCAGCTGTATTTTCTTGGTTTTGGACTTGTCGCCAAAATGATCTGTTTTAATTTATTCCACCTATGGCACGCCCACTCCGTTGTGATTGGTCACACTCCCAAACTACTGCAAACAACACTTTCTACTTCAGTTGGGAATAGGAGTTGATAATAAATGAATAAAGTCTTTGGAGAGCTAATTGAAAAGTGTTTCGGAGCTACTGGCACCTCATGATCTAATGGCTGGAGACCCCGGTTTACCGTGTATGAACTCAAATAGTAAGCTCCTCCAACCTCAAAAGGAGCATGTATTGTCGCACACACTTTGTCAGAAGCACCACTTGTGCCGGGGAGCTCAGAAGCCGGACGTGAGGGTGGCGCATTTACTAACTGCAGACAATCTTGGCACAACATCAGTCATAGAAATGTGGTCATTACAGTTTTTTAGCAGGACTACTGTGTTCCAGACAGTGAGCACTGTGGTTCTCACCACCTCCGTGGGTGTGTGTCCGACATTAATGCACCTTTCCGGCGACAGCGCGCTGTTTCGGGCTTCAGCAACAGTTTGACGGACAATTAATGAGTCCCGTGTGAAATGCAGTTGACAGATGAAAAGATTTTTCTCAATAACGTCTGACTGAGCTTGCCTCGTAAACAGAGAAGCAGAACTAGCGGAGGGTTGAGAGTGTATCGCGGCTACAGCCACGCCCATCAGGAAGACCGCTACTTTGTGACATCACAAAGAAAAAGTTTTACAACGGCCTTTGAAACCGAGCGTTTTGAGCCATACCAAACTTATTTCAGGACTCACTTCAAAATGCGCAAACCTCATTATCTGAAACTTTGGCATCGTTTAACACGAGAATACAACATTCTAACTACATTTGGAGGTCAGAAAAGTGGAAAAAGTACAATAGGTACAATAGAAAAATACAGCCTGCATCTCAGTTTACGGCAGACATAGGTGGAAAGGTGTATTAATGAACTTTGATTCCTAGAATTTTTTTTATTTCCACAATATTCTCCTAAATTTTTTTTTTAATGTTTCTCATAAGGTTATGATTTTATTCCCATAATATTTAGATTTAATTTTGGAAATCTTATTAATCTTTATTATGTTTTGTTTGATTTGTTTCGTTTCTCATTAGAATATTTAAAAATATTTTTTATTTAAATTGTGAACACATTAATTCCTTTAATATATCAACTTTACGCTTCGAAAATTACATTTATTTTTCATAGTTTCCTGGTAAAATTACAAACTTTTTTTTGCTCTAATTATTATGAATTTATTTTTATTTAATCATTGCTGTTGTTGCCATTTTTATTCCTTTACTTGGTTAAAAAATTGCTGTGGGCCATAAATACCCCCAGAGCCACACTTTGCATACCCCTGCGTTAGGGAAAAGCAGCACCAGTATTGCTGCTGGGAAATTTGTCAGTTAAGTTCAAAGGCCAATCTCTCGCCAGTAAACTAGATTACATGACAGGATAAATGACTCACTTATTGTAGTCCAATAAATGAGAGCATCATGTAACGCAGAATTCCAGCAGTACCTGGCAGTAATTTAATATTGTTGACACATTCCGATTGGAGCACATGCTGACCAGGTGTCTGACGTGGTAATTGAGAGTCTAGCACATTTCTTTTTGTGCTGACCCTCGGTGACAGGATGTCATTATATGGTGAAGGTATGTCACACGAGCTAACCACACACTCTTAAGGACTGGACACAAAAAAAGTCCAAACATGGTGCCTCTGCAGAATAACACAGGAGGAAATAGGATTGTGTTCCATGGGGCCAGACAATAATAATAATAATGGGAGAGAGAGAGAGAGAGGAGAGGGAGAGAGATAGAAAAAGTCTGACTCATCCATTCTTTACGAGCGTGCTGCAAGCTTGTGCGTGTTTGTGACGCCACGGTACGCTAACAAGGCAGATAAGGACACAGCAATGCATTCACCCTGACGCACCAGTGTAGCTGCACAGTTGCTAACATTCATAGTGGAAAGAAACAACTTTCTTCTCAATGGGCCAAGAAAGAAAACACAAGCATGACCTTTAAAAATGGAATTTCTGAATTGATCAGTGACAATCACAATGCAGCACACTGTGATTTTCACATGCATTGTATTACACAGGTAGATGAAAGCACAATTACAACATAGGGGCAATTATTTACATTTTTTTACTAATATACTTATAATATACAAATTTACTTATTGTTTGATTCGCTTAGTTTTAATTACTTAATTTAATTTATTAATTACTTTAATCCAAGTGTCAAACCAAGTGTGACTTTACCATCCTAGGGTCTTCGAGCGAGAGGCGGGGTACACCCTGAACTGGTGGCCAGCCAATCACAGGGCACATATAGACAAACAACCATTCACACTCACATTCATACCTATGGACAATTTGGAGTCGTCAATTAACCTAGCATGTTTTTGGAATGTGGGACGAAATCAGAGTATCCGGAGAAAACCCACGCATGCACGGGGAACACCGTGTGGCCCTTAAGAAAACATGTTTTACATATTTTAATTTTGTTCTTATTATTTCTTTGACATTTTTTCAAATATATTATTAAGGATGTCACCATCTGATCTTCAGGATTGGGATCTGCTGCTGATCCGCTGTATTTTGAAGATCGGACCACACCAACAATTAAGACCAGCAACATTTTTTTGCATTTTATGTATAATTATTAGAGTTTAATTGCTCTACCTACAACTAAAGTTGGGAAATTCCAGTTTTATGAATACTTTAATAGGGCCCTGTGATTTCCGCATTAACTGAATTTGCGGGATTGGCTGATAAAAAATGGCGTTTGCATGTTCTCCAAAAACATGCTAGGTTAATTGGCCACTCCAAATTGTCCATAGGTATGAATGTGAGTGTGAATGGTTGTTTGTCTATATGTGCCCTGTGATTGTACCCCGCCTCTCGCCCGATGACAGCTGGGATAGACTCCAGCACCCCCCGCGACCCTAGTGACAATTAGCGGTAGAAAATGAATGAATGAATGAATGAATGAATTATCTAAACGCAAAATCTTGTGGAAACTCTTCAAACTGAAAGACTGAAAAAACTATAATTAATACAATTAATTCATGGACGTGAAACAACCACAACACGACCCATCAGGCATTTTTTGTTCATACTACAGTCATTTCTGGTATTTCTGCTCACAAACCATAGGAACTGAGATCAATTCACTTTAGTTCGCTTAGTATAGCTAACCGAAGTTAGCTTAGCATTTTTCACCCAGCATCTCCCAGCGGAGGCCTGGCTCACATTTCAACTGAAACCCCTTATAAACATCAGGGCTCGACAATAACGATGTACCGATGGCCCGGGGCAAGTTAAAACAAAATTGGGGCAAGTAAATCCAATCAGTGATATTCCCGTCGGGCAAGTGCACTTTAGCATGCCATACATGTTTTTTTTTAAAGCGGTTCTTGTTGGGTGTTGGTAAAACACGGACTGCGTAATTCCGGTGGTAATTTGCAAACCAATCCTTGCAAATCTTGAAATGGACCAATCAGAATCGTTTATTTAGACCGCGGTCCGTAATCCACAGTCCGCGTTTTACCCACACCCGTTGTTTGCGATCAACCAATCAGCGATCGTTTGACTACGAAAACATCCATCATGGCGTCGAGGCCAACATCGTCTAATTCTGAAGGAAACAGCAAAAAGTGATGAACCAGTGCCTCCTAAACAAATATTTTATTAGCGGCAGCAAATCAAATGATGGCACAGGTGAGTGAATCACATTGCTGTGACAATTTGAAGTGGTCACAATGAAACACCACCCATTAGATCCAATACCAAGTGCTGATTTTGCACAAGCTACAAAATCTAGCGCTTCCATTTCTCTGTGGATTTTCCTCACCTTTGCTTCACAAATTATTGTTTGACCATTGAGCTTTTTTTCTGGATTAAAAACACTTTACTAGTACACAAATGTGTCTATTCAATAATGTTTCATTGTGGTGCACAACTTATATCACTGCTTACTACGACTACGATGTGTAAGGTATTATTTATTTTATTTATTTGAAATTCTCATTATGGCAGTCTTTTCATTTTACATGGGGCAAGTTCGGGCAAGTAGTTCTCACCTTAAGGATTCCCTATGGGCAAGTCATTTTGGTTTTTAATGTAGAGCCCTGAACATATTTATTTAACAACTCAATACACTCAATACAATACACTCATATGTGACGTTTACTCATCTGTATACACCAGTCATTATTTGCACTAAGACCCATTCATCATTGCACTAAAATTAATATATCTGCAATATGTCTGCTCCTGTGCAATATTATGTGTATATCTTGGATATCCTGTATATATGTATATAAAAAGTTGTATACATAATATATATTGTATATCTGTCTTTTTTTAACTGTACTTTTTGTATACTTTTTTAACTTGACTATTACACTGAAAGGAGAAGCTCTCCAATCTCGTTGTACATCTTGTATAATGACAATAAAGGCCATTCCATTCCAGCATTACTAGCAGACAAACACACAATAGATGAATAGCTGCTGGATGTAGTGGTGATAACTAGAAATGTACAGAAGTAGTCTTTTGAAAAACATATTTGATATAAGTGAGCAGAAGTTCATATGCCCTCACTTTCATGAGCTACAGTGTGTGCAAAGTGTGTGCAAAGTGTGTGCATGTGTGCCCATCTTCCTACCTTGACAGCAGGCGTGACTCCATCCTCAGCAGTGCTCTGCCCATTCTGTCAAAGAGAAAAAAAAACAACAGTCAGTGTATGTGTGTGTGTGTGTGTCTGTGTGTGAATACCACGTCCATGTGTGTGAGTGCATGTGCACACAAAAAGAGGAGGAGCAGGAGACAAAGAAGGAGAGAGAACATTTGCAAGACGGCGTGGGCGTCACACGTCCACCGTAACACTTTGCTCCTCAGCTTCTGGCGGAGGTAATAATCTAGCACGTCCTCCCTTGTGGGAGAACCTTCTACGTGTAATCGGTTTTTTTTTTTTTTTTTAAACGTACAGAAAAAAACAATGACAAACAGCTGAGAAAGTCCATGTGTTCAAACTTGTGATAGTAATGTGGAGTATTAATGGGGGTTTTACATGATATGATTGAGTAGACAGATACTAGGCAAATGTGACATTGTTACTCTATTTATTTATGCAATGAAGCATTTTAATTGTCCTCGGAGAACAAGGACAGACATTAATAATGTGCCCGAAAGGCAAGATTAAAGCGAACCTATTGTGCTAATTTTCTGTGCTTTGAATTGAGTTGTGGACTCCTATAGAGCAGCTACACACACTTTCTAATGCTTCTAGATTCTGACGCTATTTCAACTCTCTTGGATTTCCAAAACAGTCTGTTTTATTTATTCATTCATTTTCTATCCCAGCTGTCTTGGGGCGAGAGGCGGGGTACACCCTGGACTGGTGGCCAGCCAATCACAGGGCACATATAGACAAACAACCATTCACACTCACATTCATACCTATGGACAATTTGGAGTCGCCAATTAACCTAGCATGTTTTTGGAATGTGGGAGGAAACCGGAGTACCCGGAGAAAACCCACACATGCACGGGGAGAACATGCAAACTCCACACAGAGATGGCCGAGGGTGGAATTGAACCCTGGTCTCCTCGCTGTGAGGTCGCCCGCCGTGCAGCCCAGTCTGTTTTAATTTATGATAAAATTTTAATGTTGAGTAAATACAGTTGTGTCAGCTTGTAAATGATTAACTACTTGAAATATGTTTTTACAGTGTTTCCACTACATTTCTTTATTTGTAGCGGCTTGCTACTAATACATTTGGACCGTCACAGATAAATCCCCATCACCCGCGACCCAACGCCACAAATACTATATTGCAGTCATTTGGCTTTCTTGGATAGCTTCTTTTGCTTTTTTGTCATGCCTCGCCATGGACTCGTATCAATGATGACAAAATGTGTGTGACGGTAAACATAGAACCAGAAATACGTAGACATGACTGCGGCGTACTGTTGGGAAAGCAGAATAAGCTGTGGTGTTAGTTATCACACAGATGCCAACATAATAACATGGCATCATTTGAGTAGTTTTACTTTATTTTAGTTTTATTAGAGTCGTCTCTTAACGGTCAAGAAGGTTACAATGTTACTTGCACCACACCAGCACGGTTAATAAACTTGGATTTGAATGCGAAGAAAAAAAAAAACAAGATCTAGAAAAGCAACAGAGACTCATTGCGACACACAAAAGACATGCTTAGATCAGTCGCTCATTTTGACGCACCCAAAAGAGATGCAAAAACACGTCACAAACTGCTGACTCACAACTTTTAGCTGCCTCTCCGCATTTGGGACAACATAAGAGTTGTTTGCTCTTTGTGGGGTGCATCTTAAGAGTATGATTCATACACTGAAACTTGAAAACTAAAAAGGCACTTTTGTTGTCCAACTACACACAGGAACCATGTGACCACAACTAAAAACAACTAATTTGAATCAAGTTATTAGCCACATTCCTAAAAAAGTGCAGTTCTCCTTTAAGGCTGAGGGAGTGAGGTTTCAACGTACACTTGCACAGCCACACTAGCTGGCATTCATTACATATTAATTAAATATTAAAGTAAGATTATTAATAGTAATATTATGAAAAACAGAAATCGCAATTTTTGGAAATTTAGGTTTCAGAAAAAAAAGTTATAATGTTACAAAAGTATGTACAATATATTATGGTAATAGGCTGCATGGCGATCGAGTGGTTAGCGTGCAGGCCACACAGCCAGGAGACCCGAGTTCAATTCCACCCTCGCAATCTCTGTGTGGAGTTTGCATGTTCTCCCCGTGCATGCGTGGGTTTTCTCCGGGTACTCCGGTTTCCTCCCACATTCCAAAAACATGCTAGGTTAATTGCCGACAAATTGTCCATAGGTATGAATGTGAGTGTGAATGGTTGTTTGTCCACGACCCTTGTGAGGATCAGCGGTAAAAAATGAATGAATGAATGAATGAACAATACCATATTATACCATATAATATAATATAAAAAATGCTGGAATTTTGTGAGAACACAGTCAAAATATGAGAAAAAAAGTTTTTCATTTTACAAAAATAAACTCACGAGTAATGTAATTTTAGTGGCATAAAGTTGAAATATTAAAAAAGAAGTTGCAAAATTATGACAAACAAAATAAAGCTGCAATTCTAGGAAAATTAGGTTGGGGGAAAGTTATATCAGAATAAAGTCACAAGATTACAAAAAGAAAATTTATTACAAAAAGTGTATTTAAAATGTAGAAAAAAAGACATTGTGTCTTTAATATCTATAACTTCTTAGCATATCTACATGTATTGCTGTACAACATATCAAAGAGGCATCCTTTCATTTTCCAGTATGTGGCCATCGGTGGGAAAAGTTTGGGCACCCCTGACCTTAATGCTCTAATTATAGCTGGGGCATTTATTTATCTAAACCCCAAAGACGACATGCTCTTAATTGGAGAGGGGCTCTTATTTCTGAAAATTACAACATAATAAAAATAATTCATTCATTCATTTTCTACCGCTTTTCCTCGCGAGGGTCGTGGGGAGTGCTGGAGCCTATGCCAGCTGTCTTTAGGCGAGAGGCGAGGTACACCCTGGACTGGTCGCCAGCCAATCACAGGGCACATATTGACAAAACCTTATTATTAAAAAAAAAAAAAAAAAGGATCAACAACCATTCACACTCACATTCATACCTATGGACAATTTGGAGTCGCTAATTAACCTAGCATGTTTTTGGAATGTGGGAGGAAACCGGAGTACCCGGAGAAAACCCACGCATGCACGGGGAGAACATGCAAACTCCACACAGAGATGGCCGAGGGTGGAATTGAACCCTGGTCTCCTAGCTGTTTACAGAAGAATGAAGTTGAATAAAGCAAGTAAACAGAATAGAAGACACACCAAAATACAACATTCATTGGTTAATACACAGTTAAAACATGAGTAAAAGCGGGGCGGGACAACAACATAACTTAATTTGGAAACTCGAGTAATGATTTGGAGTGCATGAGAAACTGGAAAAGAACATGTAGCTGTCTTTGGCCATATGGTCATTTATTACCCAGTATATTGCAGCACAGCAACAACAGAACTAATGTAATAGCGGGCAAGGAGCAAACTCCTCAGCCAGGATTAAAGTGTAAATGTTTCAATGTTTTTTTCTGCCGTAAAAATGTGTGCTTGAATATTTAAATATGTATTATTTTTTATAGGGATGTTCTGATCAAGATTTGATGCTGCCGATACTGATATCAATACCGATCACATACATGAAGTGTAAATGTTTAAATGTACTAGTACTACATAGTGTCTGCATGCTCCCAAATCTGTACTGAGGCGGTACTCATCCCAAAATTTGGCCCACACTTTACGAACCTCAAACTCACCACACCCTGCCAAGTGCTCGACCCCCACATTGGGGGGTTGAAGAGCTATCACTGACTCAATTCCATCACAATCTTGTAAGACTTGAATCAACAGCACCTCTGCTGGTTGCCACCATGTAGTGCACGTCATTTGACCTCAATTACTTCTACCGTTTGCTCTTGTATGCAAGAGAACGTGCGCTAAATAAGTCCTGGAATTCGGCCCCAATTTTGGGTGCACCCTCCTCCTGATAAATTCCTGAAATTCCACTGTTCCACATTAAATGCAAGCTTTCTGTATAGGAAAAAAGAGCAGTTTTCAACCTTGAGCAGACATTTAAGACTAGAAGGGATGTGAAACTCCTTATGACCACTAAATAGACAATTAAATCAGTGCAACGTCACTTTAATGATGGACATTGTTCTCGCAGCGGTTTCTGGTGATAAGTACAACACCACAAAGTCTGAGTCCTTTTCTGTTTTTTGCTGCCATTTTTAAAAACACAGTACAACAGTATTTTCACATCCTCTATACCCTCTTCCTTCTCCTGCTTCCTGTCTCGACTGTGCACAGTTGAGGCACGGAGTCCACACAATGACAAGCAGTGGCCTTGACAACCAAACACAAAACAAACAGGCTTTACAGTGCGAGACGTCGTTGGGGTACGCATCGTTTTCCGCATTCTTTTCGATGCAATTACACTGTAAATGCATCATTCAAATATATGGGTTTTCTCTGGTAATTAAATGGCACACCATCTAAAAGTGCCTGCATTTTGCAGGCTTATTGATTGGACTTTGATCAATCTAATTGCACCAGTCATAAAAGCTCAGCAAGCCATAAAATGAGCCAACATGGGAGGAATGAAGGCGATTAAGTGGAAAATATATAGACCAACCACTCGTATATTATACACTTATCCAAACGTTCCAAAAATTAACTATTTTTCACTAATTTTAAATAAGTTTCAGATGTCCGACAATAGTGTGTGTGTTGTACAAATTCTAGTCTAGATGCTGAAATTTACTAAGGCCCTACTGGGAAGACAATATTTTGTCTTTGCATAGCTTCAATACTAATATACTTACAATACAATTACAATAATTACAATACTTCAATACAAATCACTGCATTTGTTTGCTGCTTGTTAATAAAGCGACTGAAATGCAGTAGAGTAGTATTCTCTACTGGTCTCTAGATGTCAGTAATGTTACTTTATTGAGACAATAGCCACAAGGAAGTACGCTGTCAATGCTAACATGTGTGTTTCTATTATTAAGTCTACTATATTGGGTATCATGGGGTGTTATTTCATGTCTACAGCTCTAATAATGGTAAAAAAAAACTACCTAAACAGGTTCAACTAATCTAAGTACTAAAATATTCAATTTATTAATATTGAATCTAACTTCACTTATAGTAGTCGGGTATGGAAACAATGAACAACATTACAGTTACATTTTAATCTGCGATAAAAGTTCCGGCAATCACATCTGGTGCTTGTGTGTCTTACTAAACGACACCTAGTGACCATTGTGGAATATACTGTATATAACATATAATTCACAGTGTCTTTGAATGTGTCTTCTGAGCTACTTCTACACTTGAAAAGGCTTGATTGAAGCAAAAATGTTGGTAATGGTTTTATTTAATTTGAACATGCATCAGATTACAATTGAGTACATCCCATAATCAGTTCACAGTTCCACATGTCCAAAAGGAGTAGGAAGAAGCAAAGCTTATTAAATCCTACCCCTCCATGTGGTACTTTTACAATCAGTCACTGTTACATTTGTTCACTTCCTGCTTTCTATAATACAGTTTACGTTTTTTTGTTTTTTTTTTAATAACGTACCTCGTACCGAAGTAGGAGGTGATATGACCATCCAATGACATAATGGGTACCATAGTAAGTGTCAATATAGTGATATATATAGCACATCATGACTGGTTCAAGACTCTTCATCCTTGTATTTAGCAAACATCAACTGCTTGTATTGTTTCTTGAATTGGCTCATCGTTGTGCATTGTTTGAGGTCCTTACTCAATCCATTCCATAGTTTGATTCCACATACTGAAATGCTATGGCTTTTTAACGTAGTCCTAGCATAGAAGTGTTTCAAATGTAGTTCTTCCCTGAGATCATATTTCTCCTCTCTTGTAGAGAAGTATTGGATGACATTTTTAGGGAATTGGTTATTTTTAGCTGTTTGAGCTGTTTATTTTAGCTGTTTGAAGATGAACTATATCAGCAAGTTTAAGTATTTGTGATTTTAGAAATAAGGAGTTAGTATGTTCTCTGTAGGCGGCATTGTGAATTATCCTTACTGACCTTTTTTGCAGTAAATTCAGCGATGTTCCCATTGGGGATCGTGGGAATAGAAAGAATCAACTGGAACCTTCATAAAACCTTTATCAAGCCTTTTCAAAGACATTTTAACATTGTGAAAGTGTAAAAATAAGTTAGCCATTTGATTTTGATGCTTAAACAAAAAATATTATGTATTTGTCATGAATTAACATGTATTATTGTCACCCAAGTGTAAAAAGAAGTTAACTACTGTAAAACAACAAGCATTGGAATACTAGCTGCCTAGAAAAGTAGGGGAAAATCCAAATAAAAGCTGAAATGCTATGGCTTTTTAACATAGTGTTTCAAATGTAGTTCTTCCCTGTGATCATATTTCTCCTCTCTTGTAGAGAAGTATTGGATGTTAAATGTTCATATTCAACCATGTATTATTCATATTCAGCAATTTACTCATATTTTTGAAAAACCGTGCTAGAGTGACGCCACGAAATTTTAAGCAAGAGATTACTGTATTACCTTATCACACCTGACCTTTCCTCTCTCAGCTCCAATATACGCAATCTGATTGTTCTTACTGTATCTAACCCATGACAAGAAGGGCATGTCTATGCATATGTGCGGTCAGTGTTGTCTTCCCGACATTGTTCTTTCAGTGCATTTCAACCTCATTAGCCGCGCATGGCCGATCCAAGTGGCCCAGTTCATAGCGCTGACTCTCCCCTGGGTATTCCTCAATGAGAGCGCAAGCATGCACACAAAGCACAGCTAACATAAATACACGGCGTTACTGAGCCAGTTAGTATACATGTGGGAATACCATTGAAGAAACATACAGTGTGCAAAAAAAAAAATGCATGAATACCTGTCATTTCTCACCGTACAATTGTCTGAACATACAAAGTAAACAAGCTCAGAGTACTTTTTCTATTCGATTACCCAGATAAATGTGTATTTCTTTACCAAGATGAGAGTATATAAGCAGCAAGCAATACAATAACCATCATAAACAGCATGCCGGTAATCCGAGCTGACTGAATTTCTTGTTATCTCGGTGAGCATTGACAGAGATCACTTTCCTCCTGTCCGCTAATTCCATAAAATGGACATTATCTATTTTTGTTTGCTTCTTTTATAGGCATCTCCCTTACAGCGGCATCAACCGCATGTAGAAAACAATACCTGCAACATTTACCATTAGCTTCCCCACTATAAAAAGGCTAAATATAGATATATTTTAAACAAAAAAGCGCTGTGTCACACACCCACCCTCGCTCCCTCCAACACTCCTACAGTCAGGTGTTCCACAGGTCACACCCAGATTAGCTGCACTTAAGCCCGACGAGGAGATAAAGGCATGAACTTGAACACACACAAGCGCAAAGACAAAGACGCCGCATGCAAGCTATTGACCCTCATTTTCTCCTCGACGGGGCTCTGACATTATATAATAATCTAAAGTAGGCGCAGGTCTTTTTCCAATGCGTACTAAATGCAAATATGCTCCTCAGAAAAACACACTTTACACTTATGAAATATGCAAACAGCTCAGAGACGCAACAGCATAAATAGCTTGAGCGGTGCTATATGCGATATCTCACATTGTTAAAGTATATCTTCTCAGGGGACAATATTATAAAAGTCATTATTTAGAGCAGTCAGTATACAGCTTGTCCTGAGGGAATCTCAGTTAATCTACTGTTAAATCTTAAAATAAAACAGATTTCATCGGGACCTAGTGTTTAGACTTGTAGACTTTATAGAATTGTCTAAGTCAGGGGTCTCAAACACGCGGCCCGCGGGCCAAATGTGGCCCGCAGGACACTAGTTTGAGGCCCCCGCCTTGATATGAAAGTTTAATGTTAGTGCGGCCCACGCAAGTTTGATATGGATGCTGTATGGTGTCATGTACCCAGAAAAAAATTATTACATTTGATTAATGTTCATGTTAAAGGTTAAATAACTGTTAATAGTTATCCTCCCTATCCGTGTGGAAGTGGTAAGTTTTTGGCTATTTAAGTTTAAAGGAAATAACTTGGAGGCTACCGTTTAGGTCGCTAGCTCTCTAGTTTGCGAGTTAGCATGTGTCTCAAGACCCTGCAGTTGCACAATATGTTGTAAATAAAAAGAGTATAAATGTGACTATAGTCGTGTTTTGTCATGTCTACAGGGCTCTAATAATGCTTTGTTCATTTTAATCTGAAAAAAATAATTTGTCTACCCACCAACTATATGTGGTTTCTTAAGTTTTTATTATTTACTGTTTTATTATTATTTTATTTATTTTTTTATTACAGATTGATTGATTTTCTTTATTCTTGATTTGTTTGTTTATTTTTCATCTTATTATGTGTAGAAAAATAAAAAGTAAGATATTTGAGAACAGTGGAATGTTTTATCAGAGCTTTTATTGTAGAAAATTGGAACCAAAGCGAAGTTTTTTAGTTGAAATTTGCCAGCTGCTTTGAAATAGGAAACATGGACGCCAAGTGCATGCAATATACGCGCTTGAAAATATAGTTTAGTTTGTGGGTCTGAAAAACAGGTATGCTGCTGAATGCCACATCTTTAAAAGTGCCAACTGTTGGAATTAGGGAGCTGTTGATGTAGTTGGAGGCTAATATGTACAGCTGTTAGGAACACCGTTTTAATGTCAACGTTGTCAATCCCTATGGTGTTTGTAGGAGTTTCATTCAGCCAACGCCGGGCTGAGGTTAAATGCGTGTCGAGCACGCACACGCACACAGAACGAATTGGAGCAGCCGTGCCTGCAATCAGAGGTCTTTAGCGTGCACAACACAAACTTTAATGATGAGAGAAATGTTTTATATATCTTATTAAATTGTGTCAGTGTGATGTGTTTGTGTGTGTGGAGGCAGGGGGGGGGGCATCTCACTCACATCGATGCTAGATAAAACTTTAAAACTTAAACTATGTCAGAAATGTTTTGCATATGTTGAATATTTATTCCTTGTTGCATAATGTTGCATAAAGTTGATAATGTCGTTTAAATGTGTGTTTAAGAAAGCTGTATCCTACTGTGTTCAGTGTTTACATTTCAATAAATATTTGTTTAAACTTGGCCACAGATATCAGCCCAAGCAAAATCGTCCATTGGCTAAGGGTGATAGAAAAAAATCGGTATCGGCATCGGCCCGAAAAAAAAAAACATATCGGCCGATCCCTAGTCAAGAGACAACATTGTCTCGAGAGAGTGTGAATGGTGTACTTACTTTTATCAAATCCAAAATAATAAATCAAGTCGTAGCCCAACCCAGTGGATCAATGCATGATCCTGACTAATGCCAGCGGCCATTGCAGGTGGCACTGAGTCACCAGTGGGAAGGGTGGGAATGATTATTCACTCTCAATCAGACGTCACTGCGTCCGACAGATGTGAGGAATAAAAGCAAATCATCAAATATTTACAACTTCCCCCTCCTTCCTTGTTTCGCATTTTGATTCATGTACACTCCATGTGCCACCCCCACTGAAGAAATCATTAACAACAAGCATGGAGGGAAAAACTAACAGTTTGACCTTAAAGCGCTCAAGCTGCTTCATGCGCCTTGAAGCGGAAAATCAATAGGATTCATTCACTGACATTGAGAAACTAAAAAAATGGACTAGCAGAGACTAAGATTGTGGTCTGCATATCAACACATTATGATGACATATTGGTAAAGAAAAAGGACCTGCACTCATCTGCTCCACCATGGTGTCAGAATACAACACTGTCTTACTCATTTCTGGCATAGTTATGTTGTTTCTACAGGTATTTATTTATTTTCTATTGTGCAAGGTGTCGGTTATCATCTCACCGATGTTCAACAAGTACAGTACGAGTCAAAGGTTTCTCATTGAATGGCATAAGAAAGGTCTCCAAACTTTTGGCGTGTGCTGTATTTTATATGACACAGATACTGGCACTCGCAAATACATACAAAAAACTGCACGGACAAATACATTGTATACGTACTGGACGCCTCTGATGTGGCAACTTAGTGGGATATCTGTGTGAAAGGGACTGTACCAGAACTGTACCAACAACAGGGGCATGAAATCCTGCAAATCCTGCAATAAGTGAATTTCGGCAAAGTAGAATTCTACATTAATAAACTGATTATTTTCATAGTTTGAGCCAAGAAAACCTGTCTATGACTTTCAAAACAGATTTTCTACCATTATTTTCTATCACTGCAGGGACAAAAGAGATCGCCACCGCTGACATTGCATGCCATCAGATCACCATCTGGGTCTGGGTATTTTTAAAGAATTCTTTAACATTGCGAGATACAACAATTCTCTGCATTTGTGCATACAACTTGGTCAGAAAAAAAAATGGCCAGACAACAAAAAATATGAGACAGGTTACAACAGGTTCTACATCAAAGACTCAATTAAAAAAATATTTAAAAAATTGAGGATTATTATTTTGGTGTGAATGACTTCAAGTGCTTCTCTAGTTTGTTCTAAACTTAAGTGTTTCATACAGAATGGGGAAGAAGAACAAAGTAAGAAGCCAAAAACACAAGACTTCTACAGAGAATGGGAGGACCAACATTCAATGGCTGACTCCAGGCAACGTAACCCAAGGTAATATCTCATCAATGTAACATTACTGACGCCTCGTAGCCAGAATATTCCATCTGACTTTTTTTCTATATTTTAGACTAATAATATAGGCCATAGTCAACCACAAAACAGTGATCAATAAATAATTCATGAAAAAAACTGTAAATCGATTTAAATATTTGATTGTGGTTAATCCATAGTTAACTTAATTAATCACATTTAAATCATATATAGAAATATAATAGTAATAATAAATAAAAATATATTTTATTTGTATAGTGCTTTTCAGGATACTCAAAGACGCTTTACAGTAAAAAAAAAATACAAATAAAACTGAATAAAAAAAGTAGAAACACATTAAAAAACACAACAGAGTGGAAAACAAGGCTAAAAGCGGGGTACAGCAGTCAGGTATAAAATTTAAAAACACATTTAAACAGATGGGTTTTGAGTTGTTTTTTGAATGTGGGAATGTCAGGGCAAGCACGGAGTGAGTGAGGCAAGGAATTCCAGAGGGTGGGGGCAGCAATCTGTTTTTATCTATACTAAGTAGGGGAAATCTAAACGATTCGATGTGTAACTGCAACAATAATTACATCAGGTTTGCACTAATATTGCAAGTCCTCCCTGCCTCTCACACCTCCCCAGCCTTTTAGCTTACAGTTCAATGCAAAAATCATCAGAGAGATGTAAAAATGTAATAAAAAACACTGGTTAGTTGGGACACTCTTACGCCAAGGTAGTACTGTATATGACAATAAAAACAATACCTGCTCTAGTCTCTGGTAGGCCATGTAATCCGTGATAAGTCAAACATAGCGACAGTAGATACTAATAACTTTGGTCTTGCTACAAGAGCCATCTGCCAGGGCTTTGAAGCTAACTTTACCAATCTACATACATACTGGAGCCTATCCCAGCTGTCTTTGGGCGGGGTACACCCTGGACTGGTCGCCAGCCAATCACAGGGCACATATAGACAAACAACCATTCACACTCACATTCATACCTATGGACAATTTGGAGTCACCAATTAACCTAGCATGTTTTTGGAATGTGGGAGGAAACCGGAGTACCCGGAGAAAACCCACGCTTGCAAGGGGAGAACATGCAAACTGTGGCGAGGGTGGAATTGAACCCTGGTCTCCTAGCTGTGAGATCTGCGTGCTAACCACTCGACCGCCTTTTTGATTTCAGTTTATACTAAAGTTCTGTTGCTGAAAACAATAACTTTTTCTACCTTTTCTTGACATTGATATACAGTATATGGGTCAAAATTCACCCAAACACCATAAATGTTTCTTTAGTGATTAGTACTAAAATGAGAAAATAAATAAAACTAATTGATTTAAGAGATATGTTCTATAGCCCTCAGTAATAGCCAGGTAACAAAAGAACCTTCAATTTATTAATATGATTCTTTTGAGGTTCATTTGACCATTTTTGGAAATTGAAATGGAGGGGTATAGTGACAAAAAAAGGCCTACATAACCACACCAAAAGTATTAAAACCAACATTTTCATGGATGAGGAAGCCTAAGAAAGTAACCAAGACATGAGAACCAAATTTAATGGTAACTTATTGTTTTTAGTGTATTTTATAGCTGATTTAATACATGGGTCAAAACCGACCCGTTAACATAAGAGATACCAGAAAGCTAACACAAGAGGAAGGTTAAAGGAAACCTCCGTTACTTTGACAGCCCTAAAAAAACACAAAAGCGAGAGAGGAAGCCATGTTCCAAATGCGAAGTAGCGAGGCATGACTGTAATTCTGCAACTCATACCACAACCATATAATTAAATGCATTATAATGTCAATGTGACCTATCAACACAACAGGCCTGGAGAAGGGTTTAACCTTAACCCCCTGGAAAGAGGAAAAATTGCTGGGTTGACTGTGCCCCCCCCCCACATGTATACAGAATAGCAACGGAATCAAAAACAAGAAACCATAGACTACCGCTTACATAAACTAGCATGTCATAAAGCAGGCTGCTTAGCTCAGGCAAAGGCAACATAGTCGCCAACATAGCGTCTCTAGGTCCGTCCCATCTGTCCACATCACCGTGTCGCCTAAGCGTCCAACATGCTCAGTTGGCACGGACCTAAATGGCACCCGTCCTAGTCGGACTGGCAGTGGTTGGTGTGATCAAATTCATTGCAGCCCGGGGGGATCGATGGTCTGAGAGGAAAGACTGCCCCCCCCCCCTTCTCCTTTAGTGCAATCCTATAAAAACAATGTATTGTGTTTTTACACTGCACATTTTCCCATCAATCAAGCAATAAAAAAGGCAGGCAATTCCACTTGACACACTTTACAGGGTCAGCGCCACCATCTGTTCAGAGGTGCTGCTGACAAGTGGATGAGACCAACCACACGATGATACCACTTTCACACATGCACAGCCACACAATGTGAGTGACTCATTTCTGCTGTCAATGACTGTATCTGTATCACAGGGAATTTATAATACACCTGATGATGAATGAGAGAAAGTCATTAACATGGATTTGAGATTTCATGAATCAGATATGTGATTCATCTTCCGAGTGCACCATGTTCCAATCCCCGACAAGTCGCATATGCAGGGGCGGGTCGTTAGTTTGTTGTTTACTGTTAATTGTTCCGAAAGGCAAATGAAAAATGAGGCAAATTCAATTAATCCGCTTGAAGCAGACAAAAATGTGAACAACAAATACATTTTACAGAGAATAATTATAGTTTTATATGCAGAAAACATTCATTTATTCATTCATTTTCTACCGCTTTTTCCTCACAAGGGTCGCGGAGGGTGCTGGAGCCTATCCCAGCTGTCTTCGGGCGAGAGGCGGGGTACAACCTGGACTGGTCGCCAGCCAATCACAGGGCACATATAGACAAACAACCATTCACACTCACATTCATACCTATGGACAATTTGGAGTCGCCAATTAACCTAGCATGTTTTTGGAATGTGGGAGGAAACCCACGCATGCACGGGGCGAACATACAAACTCCACACATAGATGGCCTGCGCGCTAACCACTAGACCGTCATGCCTTTGCTTTGCCACCTATAATACAAAGCTAAGCAATTTTGTTCAGCTAGCTCGGTTTTAACAGTTTTAATACACGCATTGTATCACAACCCCCCCCCACATTCTTCAGTTTTTCTGCGACCTGAGGACAGAGGACATTATGTAATATGGTGCACCAGCGCTACACAAAGGGGGAGATCATAAACACAATGCATGAATATTACATGTCACCTATAGTGCAAGATTCCTGCAGCCGTTCCACAGGTTGTCACGACTTCCGACTCCAGTGGTTCCTCTCAATTTGCACAAGGTTGTAAATATGGAATTCAGCATCAAATTATTTACGTTTTTAGGCTTTCTTAGTGACACAAATATGGGCATGTTTATATGCACAAAGACTATATAGTGAAAGTTATTTTAAAAAATATATGGTGAATCTAGCTAATGAGTGTCTAGCATTAGAGTGTGAACCGACAATTTTGGAGTTACACTATTCTAGCTAGAACGTCACGTGTGTGTGAGGGCATTCCTTAATGCTAGCACAAGGGGTGTGAAGTATAACACTGGACACTGACTTGTGTTCAAAGCAATTGTCACTTTCTGACAAGTATTGCATACAGTGCATCCGGAAAGTATTCACAGCGCTTCACTTTTTCTACATTTTGTCATGTTACAGCCTCATTCCAAACTCAACACAAAATACTCCATTATGACAATGTGAAAAAGTTTTTCTTTTTACATAAGTATTCACAGCCTTTGCCATGAAGCTCAAAATTGAGCTCAGGCGCATCTTTTTTTCACTGATCATCCTTGAGATCTTTTCTACAGCTTAATTGGAGTCCACCTGCAGTAAATTCAGTTGATTGGACATGATTTGGAAATATAATAACTGTCTATATAAGGTCCCACAGTTGACTGTGCATGTCAGAGCACAAACACCAAGCATGAAGTCAAAAGAACTGTCTGTAGACCTGCGAGACAGGATTGTCTTGAGGCACAAATCTGTGGAAGGATACAGAAACATTTCTGCTGCTTTGAAGGTCTCAATGAGCACAGTGGCCTCCATTATTCGTAAATGGAAGACGTTTGGAACCACCAGGACTCTTCCTAGAGCTGGCCGGCCTTCTAAACTGAGCGATCGGGGAAGAAGGGCCTTAGTCAGGGAGGTGACCAAGGCCCCGATGGTCACTCTGTCAGAGCTCCAGCGTTCCTCTGTGGAGAGAGGAGAGCCTTCCAGAAGGACAACCATCTCTGCAGCAATCCACCAATCAGGCCTGTATGGTAGAGTGGCCAGACAAAAGCCACTCCTTAGTAAAAGGAACATGGCAGCCCGTCTGGAATTTGCCAAAAAGCACCTGAATGACTCTCAGACCATGAGAAACAAAATTCTCTGGTCTGATGGCTTTCGTCTGGCCACTCTACCATACAGGCCTGATTGGTGGATTGCTGCAGAGATGGTTGTCCTTCTGGAAGGCTCTCCTCTCTCCACAGAGGAACGCTGGAGCTCTGACAGAGTGACCATCGGGGCCTTGGTCACCTCCCTGACTAAGGGCCTTCTTCCCCGATCACTCAGTTTAGAAGGCTGGCCAGCTCTAGGAAGAGTCCTGGTGGTTCCAAATGTCTTCCATTTACGAATAATGGAGGCCACTGTGCTCATTGGGACCTTCAAAGCAGCAAAAATTTTTCTGTATCCTTCCCCAGATTTGTGCCTCAAGACAATCCTGTCTCGCAGGTCTACAGACAGTTCTTTTGACTTCATGCTTGGTGTTTGTGCTCTGACATGCACAGTCAACTGTAGGACCTTATATAGACAGTTATTATATTTCCAAATCATGTCCAATCAACTGAATTTACTGCAGGTGGACTCCAATTAAGCTGTAGAAAGATCTCAAGGATGATCAGTGGAAAAAAGATGCACCTGAGCTCAATTTTGAGCTTCATGGCAAAGGCTGTGAATACTTACGTAAATGTGATTTCTTAGTTTTCTATTTTTAATAAATTAAAAAAAAAGTCAAAAAAAAAACTTTTTCACATTGTCATAATGGAGGATTTTGTGTAGAATTTTGAGGTAAGAGATTAATTTAATTCAGTTTGGAATGAGGCTGTAACATGACAAAATGTAGAAAAAGTGAAGCGCTGTGAATACTTTCCGGATGCACTGTACGTCACAACTGACACTAGTACTGATGTTGCTGTGTTAAAGTGTACTTGGTTCAGAATTGTACACAATTTGTATCATTTTCAATTTGATCTAAATATGGTAATGGTTTTATTTAATTTGAACATGCATCCCATAATCAGTTCACAGTTCCACATGTCCAAAAGGAGTAGGAAGAAGCAAAGGTTATTAAATCCTACCCCTCCATCTGGTACTTTTACAATCAGTAACTGTTACATTTGTTCACTTCCTGCTTTCCATAATACAGTTTAAGGTTGTTTTTTTTTTTTAATACTGATGATATGACCATCCAATGACATAATGGGTACCATAGTAAGTGTCAATATAGTGATATATATAGCACATCATGACTGGTTCAAGACTCTTCATCCTTGTATTTAGCAAACATCAACTGCTTGTATTGTTTCTTGAATTGGCTCATCGTTGTGCATTGTTTGAGGTCCTTACTCAGGGCTCGACAATAACGATGTACCGATGGCCCGGGGCAAGTTAAAACAAAATTGGGGCAAGTAAATCCAATCAGTGATATTCCCGTCGGGCAAGTGCACTTTGGCATGCCAAGAGTTTTTTTTTTAAAGCGTTTTTTGTTGGGTGTTGGTAAAACACGGACTGCGGAATTCCGGTGGTAATTTGCAAAGCAATCCTTGCAAATCTTGAAATGGACCAATCAGAATCGTTTATTTAGACCGCGGTCCGTAATCCACAGTCCGCGTTTTACCCACACCCGTTCTTGTTCGCGATCAACCAATCAGCGATGGTTTGACTACGGAAACATCTATCATGGCGTCGCTGCCAACATCGTCTAATTCTGAAGGAAACAGCAAAAAGTGATGAACCAGTGCCTCCAAAACAAGTATTTTATTAGCGGCAGCAAATCAAAGGATGGCACAGGTGAGTGAATCACATTGCTGTGACAATTTGAAGTGGTCACAATGAAACACCACCGATTAGATCCAATACCAAGTGCTGATTTTGCACAAGCTACAAAATCTAGTGCTTCCATTTCTCTGTGGATTTTTCTCACCTTTGCTTCACAAATTATTGTTTGACCATTGAGCTTTTTTTTCTGGATTAAAAACACATTACTAGTACACAAATGTGTCTATTCAATAATGTTTCATTGTGGTGCACAACTTATAAATATCACTGCTTACTACGACTACGATGTGTAAGGTATTATTTATTTTATTATTTTATTTATTTGAGATTCTCATGTGATGCCACAAAAAATTACATGATATCATTATGGCAGTCATTTCATTTTACATGGGGCAAGTTCGGGCAAGTAGTTCTCACCTTAAGGATTCCCTATAGGCAAGTCATTTTGGTTTTTAATGTAGAGCCCTGTTACTCAATCCATTCCTTAGTTTGATTCCACATACTGAAATGCTATGGCTTTTTAACGTAGTCCTAGCATATAATTTAGTTCTTCCTTGAGATCATATTTCTCCTCTCTTGTATATCTAAGCAGTCTTGAGATATGACTTAAAATACAAAATTGTTTTTTTATGGAAACTAACATAGAATAGATTGCGTTTGGCCTTGCAGTTTCCATTGTACTTATCAATATACTAGATGCCATGTGTTTTAAACTAACTTTTTCCTTTCAATGCAGTGTTTCCAAATAAAGATAGAAACCAACTGAAGTGATAGTCAAAAATTATGTTGGGCGGTACATCATCAACAAAATTATTTTGTATTTTCACATTGCCGAAAATGACATTTTCCTTGAAAGCAGCACAGTGAGTTTCATTGAAATCCAGCAGTGCTATTCAAACAGTGGGGCGGTGAACTGTCAAAGGGGAGGTGTGAGAGTTACAATATTTAGTGCAGACCTGCCAACATGTGTTAATTTGTCGTATAAGCGTGCAATTTGATTTTAGAACGACGTTTGTATGCGTCACTGCTCTCCATTATGTTGCATTTTGCTGGTTTTCGGTATGGACTTCAGTCTGTAGAGTACAGATGAATCAATAGATGTCAGTTTCTCAGTATTACAGTATTTCAAATTGGGGAGGGTGCAAAAAGATTTCTGTCCCCCGGTGGGAGCCATGACAGAAAATAATTGAAAAGCACTGGTGTAAAGGGGGAATATATTAACAATAATTGGAAAACACACCGTGGTTATATGTGCATGGAAAGACATCACAACAACATGATTATTTGACATTTTTACACCGCACAGGATAGTACGGAATTGTGCTTTAAAGCACCACACAGGGCTTCATTATGGTGCTGGTAGAAGGTATAATTAATGGGGAAACATGCTATTGTTCTATGTGCATGAAGAGACACATTAATGTTATTATTCTCACTTTCACATAGCAAAATATTAGATATTCCTTTAAAACAGCAAACTAGGTTTCGTTGTAGAGAGAAGCTAGAAAACACACAGTGCTTCCGGTGCATGGAAAAGTCCAACACGGGGGAGTTTAAAGCCAAAAAATGTAAATAAATGTGTTCTGCATGGTTACCTCAGTTTCAAGCTGCACTAGTTCCATAGTGGGCCACGGCTCGGCGATCTGTGCAAGAGGCATTTTGGCACACTTCCTTCTTCAAAGCTGCACAACTTCTTGGCTTTGGCGCTGTGTTGATCTCGGTTCGATGACCTGGTGCTCAGGTTCGGGTCCCCGGTGTGTGTGTGTGGGTCGAGTAGATTTATTGAAGGAGCGTACACACACACACACTGGAAAAAAATACCCCACTAAAGTGTAGCACCACCCTGAGCTTCAATAAACAGGTGCAATCCTTAGATTTAATTTGCCTTGGTCCAAAGTGATAATCCTGTGCAGTATAAGGACTAACGTGGATCCAGGTAGGGCAGTCTTGGCTACTCGAGCTGGAAGAGGCGTGCGTAAAATAAAAAATAATACAGCTCCTTTGATAATAAAAATATGAATAAATGCACCCGAATCCGGAGTGGCTTCACATTCGAAGTCGATCTCGTCCTCCTGTCGGTCCGCGTTGTGTCTTGGTTAGTAGTAAAGCTCCACGCAGCCTCCAAGCTGTTACTGGCACACTCACAAGATTTCATCCTGCCCTCCTTCTTTCTTTTTTTTTTCTCTCTCTACTTGGTCCGCCCGGGTGCCCTGTCGCCATCGCGCGGCAGTGAGAAGAACTGCAAATACGTCATGCAGTAGGGAAAAATAAAGATGTCTTAACAAAAATGATGTAGATAATACAGTGGTTCCCAAACTCATGCACACAGACCTTTTTATGTTAATTAACATGCAATATTGAATTATTCCTTGGTTCATTTATTTTATTTGCCATTTATTTATTTATTTTTAAAATAACGTTTTATACCTGACTGCTGTGCCCTGCTTTTACCCATGTTTTAGTTGTGTATAAACGAATGAATGTTGTATTTTAATGTATCTTTTACTCTGTTTACTTCCTTTTATTCAACTCCATTTTTTCTGTAAAGCGTCTTTGAGTATTTTGAAAAGCGCTATACAAATAAAATGTATTATTATTATTATTATTATTATTATTATTATTATTATTATTATTATTATTATTATTATTATTATTATTATTATTATTATTATTATTATTGTTATATATATATATTCCATGGTGACACTAGGATTTGTTTGACATTAGGACTGATAAATAGATATTATAAGTATTCACCCTACATATATTTTATTTTGGCATCCATCTTCCCTTTCTTTGAATGTATTGAATTTGATTTTCACGTTTTTCTCCCCTCACGATGGCTATAGTTTAATTCTGCATATTCAGATGCATGGCAGATGAGTGGTGAGTGCGCAGGCCTCACAGCTAGGAGACCCGAGTTCAATCCCACCCTCGGCCATCTCTGTGTGGAGTTTGCATGTTCTCCCCGTGCATGTGTGGGTTTTTTCCAGGGAGTCCGGTTTCCTCCCACATTCCAAAAACATGCTAGGTTAATTGGCCACTCCAAATTGTCCATAGGTATGAATGTGAGTGTGAATGGTTGTTTGTCTATATGTGCCCTGTGATTGGCTGGCGACCAGTCCAGGGTGTACCTCACTCTCGCACGAAGACAGCTAGGATAGGCTCCCGCGACCCTCGTGAGGATAAGCGGTTGAAAATTAATGAAAGAGTTTAACAATCATGATAAAGTTGATTTGTTTAACACTGACGTCTGTGATAAGTAAAACATTTTGGAACATTGTCTTACTGTTATGAGCAACATGTGTGAGTATTTTTTATATGATTTCCAAGTGTCCTTGAATACAGCGGCGACTTGTGCCCGAGGAGTCACCTGAATGTATCATTCTTAGAAAAAACCTAGCTCAGCACTAATAGCAGATTGCTAGTTTTGATCCTGCTTGTTTAGTTCGTTCATTCGTTCATTTTCTACCGCTTTTCCTCACGAGGGTCGCGGGGGATGCTGGAGCCTATCCCAGCTGTCTTCGGGCGAGAGGCGGGGTACACCCTGGACCTGGTCGCCAGCCAATCACAGGGCACATATAGACAAACAACCATTCACACTCACATTCATACCTATGGACAATTTGGAGTGGCCAATTAACCTAGCATGTTTTTGGAATGTGGGAGGAAACCGGAGTACCCGGAGAAAACCCACGCATGCACGGGGAGAACATGCAAACTCCACACAGAGATGGCCGAGGGTGGAATTGAATATTATATTCAAGACATGAATATAATAATATAATATCTGTATATTATCAGACTGGAATCTGTCCATGGTGGCCCATCTCAAAAAGAAGCAGTACACCCTTTTTAATTGTGTTTGAATACAAAAATACATACAGCCAATGATAAAATATGCTTATTGTAGCGCTTATTAAGAGTAACTATGTTATGAACAGGGCTGCACAGTGGAAAAAGGGGTTAACGTGCAGGCCACAAAGCTAGGAGACCTGGGTTCGATTCCCCCCTCTGAGTCTGAGTTTGCATGTTCTCCCCATCTGTGGGTTTTTGCCGGGTACTCTGGTTTCCTCCCACATTACAAAAACATGCATGTTAGGTGAATTGGCGACTGGTGAGGGTGAATGGTTGTTTGTCTATATATGCCCTATGATTGGCTGGCGACCAGTCCAGGGTGTACCCCGCCTCTTGCCAGCTAGAATAAGCTCCAGCATGCCTGTGACCCTTGTCAGGATAATTGGTACAAAATGAATGAATGAATGTTATGAATAGTTTATTATTTATGACATAATGTAAAAATATATACATACAGTATATCAAGTATATGTGATGTAATGCATGCAAGAGGAAAAAAGTATGGAATGGAGGCTGGAATTTCAATCGTTACTGGTGCTCTTTGAGTCTGCTTTGGGCTTCCAGGCACACTTCCCATTGACAACAGCTCATGTTGTGAGGGCCCTCGGTGATATAACAAAACCTCCACACTTCCGCGCTCCATTCAACTGCAGAAGAGAGAGCGTTTTTGCGTTTTGCTCTGTGCCTTGCAGCTCTGGTTACTACTGGCAACTGGAGAGCATCAAACTGCCTCTCTCGCTGTGGACGCATCAGATGCATTTTTAAAAAATTTAAATTAGAATGAAGGCGAGGCATTTTGGAGCAGACAAAAGAGGTGAAGTGGGAATAGAGGATGGAGTCTTGTGCTTTTGATGGATGTGTTTGCACCAACTGTCTGTGTAAGCTTCAACATCAACTATAATGGAGATGTACAAGAAGAGCCATGATTGTACAGTGGAAATACTACTGAAGATCAGCTGTCACAATATTAACTACAGTTAGGGTATTAATTTCGAGGTCAATACCCCGAGTAGTGTCATGCAAATCAGTAGTTTTGCATATTCCAGCTATTAATTAAATTGGGAGTGAATGAACAGCATCTGGGTGGCACGGCGGTCTAGTGGTTAGCGCGCAGACTTCACAGCTAGGAGACCAGGGTTCAATTCCACCTTTGGCCATCTCTGTGTGGAGTTTGCATGTGGGTTTTCTCCAGGTACTCCGGTTTCCTCCCACATTCAAAAAAAAATGAAATGAAAATGAACTAGCTATTTATACTTGATTTAGTTATGGAGACTGTACTGACAGGAATTTGGGAAGATTTGGATTTCGAACAAAAACTGTCAAAACAAAAAGGAATGCTTGACATGATACATTTGGAATTTATTGCCCAAATTACCTGCACGGCGGACGAGTGGTGAGAATGTAGACCTCACAGCTCGAAGACCAGGGTTCAATTCCACCCTCTGCCATCTCTGTGTGGAGTTTGCATGTTCTCCGGGTTTTGTCCGGGTACTCCCACATTCCAAAAACATCCTAGGTTAATTGGCGACTCCAAATTGCCCATAGGTATGAATGTGAGTGTGAATGGTTGTTTGTCTATATGTGCCTTGTGATTGGCTGGCGACCAGTCCAGGGTGTACCCTGTCTCTCGCCCAAAGACAGCTGGGATAGGCTCCAGCACCCCCTGCGACCCTCGTGAGGAAAAAGCAAATGAATGAATGAATGAATGAACAGCATCTCTACTGGGTAGTACACCCCATTTTGGCAATGGCTACCCTACACTAAAACCACAATAGCCTTTTTCACACAGACACAGGTGTGGCAATCTACAACTTTGCTGGGTTCTGTGTGAAAGTGAAAGAGACCAATAAATAAATAACATATAATTAATATACTGGTCCGAATAAAGCACTATTATCAACATTTTGTTGGATCCCAATGCAACAAGCAGGGAAGTACTCAAGTCTACAAAAGGGTCCTGAAGAGTACACAGAATGTTGGAAGGGGGTGTTGTTCATCATTTTTCTTCAAAGTCACCGCCATCCCAAAGCTCATATCAACCCATCGATTTGTCTCTGTGATGGATAAGCAGCTGCCGAGGGAGCGCTCATAATAACATTATATTGGCCCTTGTTGTTTAGTGCCGCAATATGACACGTCATTTATTGTCAGCATCCTCCATCTTGTCTGCCTCCTCCACTAACTCCCATGTGTGTTGGATGTCTGTCCGTGGACGCGTCTCACTGCTTACAGTTCCTGTTTTACGTTAGCATCATCTGGTAAAAGGTGATAGAAACAGTCCCAAGTGATGCTGCCGTGACATCACAGCTGGCTGATGACTCAGAGGGAACCCCAGGGATGCCCTACCCCCAACGGCAGCTTGGAGCAAAGCATCACGGGTAAATGTGACTCAGTGTCGTACACGCTCAGTGGAGAAAGACATGAATGGACTGGACAGGTTGTCAGAATGTACAATAAAGGAAGCTTGCATTGCTTGGAGACTACATACAGTAAATGGTGGATTTACGACAAGGTGATACAATGATGAAAGCTTTTCTTCTGAATTATCCATCCATCCATTTTCTATGCCGCTTATTCTCTGGAGCTGGAGCCTATCCCAGCTTATGGAGGGTTCAATTCCACCCTCGGCCATCTCTGTGTGGAGTTTGCATGTTCTCCGGGTTTTCTCCGGATACTCCGGTTTTACTACAACATTCCAAAAACATGCTAGGTTAATTGGCCACTCCAAATTGTCCATAGGTATGAATGTGAGTGTGAATGGTTGTTTGTCTATATGTGCCGTGTGATTGGCTGGCAACCAGTCCAGGGTGTACCCCACCTCTCGCACGAAGACAGCTGGGATAGGCTCCAGCACTCCCCACGACCCTTGTGAGGAAAAGCGGTAAAATGAATGAGTGAATGAATGAATGAATGAATGCCCAAATTACTATTCATGCCCTTCAGCCAAATTGTAAGGCAGTGGCACAGTGATAATATCAACTATTCACAATATTTTTGTAAAGGTAATAACTATATCCACGAGTGAGGACATGGAGTGTGGAATTATTTTGAAGTTGTACTGAAATTAATGTGTTAAATTTGCTCTTTGTCTGTAATGCTGTTCCACTTAAATGTGCATTGTGTCAAACAGTAAACAACATAAAAACCAAAACTACAGTGCAGTGTCATGCGGAACCAAACATACAGCCCTGGTTGTGCGAGGCGGGGGTTAAGACATCTTCCCTTAACACCTCTAATCTAATATTGCACTCCAGGAAGAATCACTTGCAGCGATTTTGTACTTTTTCTATAACTTGTATTGCACATTGCAGTATTTGTCTTACTTTGCACAGATATTATTTGTGAAATGCATCCAGTGGCATCACAGTAAAGGAAGCATAAGGTGTTCATTAGTTTGTGGGGGGAGGTGCTGTCTTTATCGGTATCTGTAATTAAGTGCTGGATAATATTCGGTGTCAGTAAGAGAGCCAATATTGACCGCCTCAAATATGGACTACCTTTTACAAAAATAAAAACATACACATATACTAATTTGAATTTCATTCATTCGTTCATTTTAGACCACTTATGCTCATGAGGGTCGCAGGGGGTGCTGGAGCCTATCCCAGCTGTCTTCGGGCGAGAGGCGGGGTACACCCTGGACTGGTCACCAGCCAATCACAGGGCACATATAGACAAACAACCATTCACACTCACATTCATACCTTATGGACAACATGTGTTTGTGAATGTGGGAGGAAGCCAGAGTACCGAGAGAAAACCCACGCATGCACGGGGAGAACATGCAAACTCCACACAGAGATGGCAGAGGGTGGAATTGAACTCGGGTTTCCTAGCTGTGAGGCCTGCGTGTGCCTAATTTGAATTTCTTTTTCTTAAAATGGAAACACCACCTATTTGAGTGTGAAGCATATCTGATTGTTTATATTTTTAAAGCTCATACTGCTGCAAAATGTAATCCCAGGCATTAATTGGAACGAACTACATAAAGATAAAACAAGAGCAGTGTCTCAAACAACACAGCATATTGCAAATACACCAGGATTTCCAGTATGTACAAAATGCACTATATGTTGTTTCATCCCGACGGAATACATCTCAGTGCTAAATTTAATTCTCCGTGGGGGTCAGCTTTCAGAAAGAGAAGACCATGCCACGTATAATTCCTGTGCAGCTACATACAATGAGGCTGTCTGCACCATGCAAGATGCTAATTAATTAGCAGCTCCAAAGTTGAGTGAGGATAATTATCCAATCTCTGCTGACTGGGATGATGACATTGCAATGATTAAAATTCACTCTGGCGGCATGCCGTAATGAAACAACAGTGTTATTGTATTTCAAACGTTGGCAGTGTTATCATTTGTCACAGCAATGGCTGCAAAGATACTGTGGTCACACAGGGACTGGGAGGACAATAGTGATTGATAAAACAAATAAGGAGAGACAAGAAGAGATGATTATATTGTTATGGCTTTCTTTGCAAAAGGGCTTCTTAGCTTCTTACCAGAGATGGTTGAAAAAAAGAAAAGATGCTGACTGTGGTAAAGGGTGTGTCCTGCAACACGCCTGGACTTGAATTTGTATCTTAGATATTTGGGGCTAGGCAAAGATGAGCTGAGCACACTAAACAGCATAAACTGACACTTAAGAAGAAAGTTGGTGTAAATCTGAACAAGGGAGATTTTGGTTAGATTAGACTGGTGGATAAATTCACATTCCTAGTATAATACATCATAATTCCATCATTTAAAATAGCTTGACAATGCCAACTGTAGTAGATGAGTAGAATTGTATATATTGCCATTTCCACACAAACGCATCCACATGCTGTGCCAATAATACCCTGTGTTTCATGGTTGAAAGAGATTAAGCGGCAGGGGGCGCCAAAATTCACAGGGCGAATTCTTTCATCAAACGCGACCTTTACCTCGCCCTGAGGTGGGGGGAGTTTAATAACCGGAACTGTTACAACCGCCGTTGTTTCTCAATTCGCCTTTTACTTGTCTGTACTTGCGCTGTCGTGGTCTCTTAAGAGAACGCCGCCATAACTAAGTATTTCACTTCCGTATTTTGATTAAGGCGGCCAAAATGCCCGGATGTTGTATTGCTCCGCCCACATTTAGTAAAACGTAAGCGACGTAAGCTAGCATTGCAGTAGGTAAAGTTTGTGTTTGTTGTTAATTAAATTGTTGTTAATAAGTTTGTTGTTCAAAATTGTAACTAATCTATAATTATCTCAATGTAATATTTTCATACAATATTATATTTCTGAAAAATATATGAAAAACTAACTCAAATACATGAAAAACAACTTGTGGAGTTTTTTGGGGGGACCTTTTTAAGCATGAACATATTACATGCACTACTTCACAAACACTTGCTTAGAATTCAATATATCTACTGAACAAATGAGAGGGTGGTTATCATTGCCCATGCTGGTGGTAATCATTTACCATAAATTCCAACAAGTGTGACTGTTCTATGAATATTTTGAGTTCATTGACCTCATAAACACATACAGTGTACACTGTCAACACATACTATCTACTAGTTCCTCCACTGTATGCAAACAATACACATACATTTACTATACACGGAAAGCATAGACAGATTTGATTGTTTTAATGTATGTATGTATGTAAATTGTTAATATAACTGAATATACAAGTAGAACATATGGTTTGCAATTGCTGCATCTACAGCGGTGTGAAAAAGTGTTTACACCCTTCCTGATTTCTTTTGTTGTTACAGAATTGTTGTCATTCAGCCACATTGGAGGGTTTTGCAGCATGAAGCGGCTTTTTAAGATCATGCCACAGCATCTCAATAGGATTCAGTCAGTACTTTGACTAGGCCACTCCAAAGTCTTCATATTGTTTTTGTTCATCCATTCAGGAGGTGGATTTGCTGGTGTGTTTTGGATCATTGTCCTGCTGCAGAACCCAAGTTGGTTTCATCTTGAGGTCGTGAAAAGATGGTCGGACATTCTCCTTCAGTATTTTTTGGTAGACAGCAGAATTCATGGCTTCAATTATCACAGCAAGTCTTCCAGGCCCGGAAGCAGCAAAGCAGCCACAGACCATCACACTACCACCACCATATTTTACTGCTGGTATGATGTTTGTTACTTTTATGCTGGATGTAACGGGACACGCCTTCCAAAAGTTTGTCTCCTCAGACCACATAGTGTTTTACCAAAGATCTTCGGAATCATCAAGGTGTTTTGAAGTTATAAAAAGATTAAATATACCAAAATAGTGTACCAAAATAATTATCAGTAATTAAAAGTAAAAAATATATACATAAAAATATTTATTTAAAAAAACAGAAAATAAGATAAATATAGTATATTAAGTAACTAAAATGAAAATCATAAAGTGTCATAAATTACATTTGAAAAAAATACAGGATAGATTGACACTGTATTGAGAAAGTAATATATGATATTATGCAAAAAGCATATTAAAACAATTATTTAGAGAAATAAAAAACTAAAAAAAGAATAATTGGTCTTGCAATAAATTAACTGGGGTTAGAATTGTACTTTCGAACTTTAATGCTCGTCTTTTAGTGAGTTAATGGCGAAAACAACAAACGGTTTCCATAAAATTCCCAGGAAAACAGTCCTGACTAGTAAAGAGGATTAGGATTAGAATTCTTGTGACCGATCATGGACTGGAAAAACGGAAATGACACACTGAAATATGCTTGACACTGAGGCAACGTCATTATAATTAAGTGGAAAGTTGTGACACGCGCACGCTGTTCCCACAGGTACACACAGAGGGGAGGGGTCTCTTCCTGGCACTCCACTAACATTGGCTGACAACTAGGGGGAGTGAGGTGAAGGGGGGGGGGGGTGACTCTCACCTGTACCTGCGCAAAGGAGCGCCACTCGTCGTCATCGTCCGACTCCGATTCACCTGAATCTACCTTCCCGTCTTCCAGTAGGAACAGCCTCCCGGACAGGTAGAAGTCAGCCAGGGCGGCTGGAAGCTGACCGAGGGACTGCAGCAGGACGCTAAGCATGGAGCCGATCACGTCCTGGAGCGAGGAGACGGTGTGCCAGTGGCTCCAAGGTGAGCTGCATTCTCCTCATGGCTGCTTACTCTTTTATTCTTAGCTTGTGATCACCTCACAGGTACTTTGGCTCGGACGGTGGTGTCGGAAATAGAAGCACACACAGACACACAAACACACACAAATCCTCTAGGAAGTGAAAGGTGGAGGTGGAATGAGGAAGTGCCCCCCCGAGAGAAGCCATAGGAGTGTTTCTCTGCGCAAGTAGTGTCAAGACATGTTGACGATTCTGTTTTACTCACTTCAAAGAACTGGTACTGTAAAGTCCATACAAACCAACAAAAATCACGTTAACATTATGCGTGGATTGCAACAGCTAGCACGCTAGAAGTAGCCCAATAGCATGCAATCTCTAGGTTTCAACTGAAGACTCAAAAGTTGTCTTCAGTGGAGAATGGCCGATACTGCACATCGCTGTATTAACTACAGGGGTGCCACAAGAAACTCACTTCCTTTCAATTATCTTCAGTGCTTACAAAACCCATCATTGAAAACGCTAAGCAAGGGTGTCCAGAGTGTGGCCAAAGGGCATTCTTGGCACGCTATTCATTTTTAATGGCCCTCAGCATACATGAAATACACAACATGAAATAGATTCATATATGCATGTTCATATTTCACATGAACTAGTACAAAGTTCAGTGCATATTGATTTTTTAATGTATGCTTTTTTGCCTAGGCATATTTATTCTTCACACCCTGCAAACAAGAGCCACAACAAATTATAGTGTTGTTTCATGCCAGTGCTTCTCAACTAGGGGAGGCCGGCGGGGAACTGTTAGGACTTTTATTTCAATGCCGACCTAGCAACATATACAAATTTATATTACTCAAAATGCAATTTGACTCTTGAATATGCTTGTATGGTCTCCATTTTGTTGCCCTTAGGGGGGGCATGACAGAAAGTAATTGATAAGCACTGTTTTATGCAATGAAATCAATTATAAATTCTATCACATTAAATGGATGAGGTTATTGCATGTGGAACAAATGTGTGGACAATGGACACAATTTTTGTTGAATTTGGACAGTTGCTTCAAATCCAAATTTTCATATTTGACTTGAATTGATAGCGTTGCTATTGGATTGCTGGTTTGTTATGCTAGTGTGTTTAATGCTTGGTGCAGTATGAAGCAAGTCGAGTACATCATGCGTAGTGCCACCTGTTGGTAAAATGTGTATTGACAATAACATGCTGTTGAAGCAGCACTGCAAATATTTTCTATCGGGTAATAACTGAATCTAGTGTAAACAGTGGTGCTGATTCTCGCATAATCTGAACAAGGTCATATTCAAATCGCCTTTTAGTGTTTCTGGATGTGACCCTTGGTGACCCTTTGGGCCTTAACATTACGTATATCTGCTGTATGTTAGGTTAATCATTAAAGTCCCCTTTCTGTTCCAATAAGGCATACCTGGTTGAGTTTGGCCCAAAATATTTATCCATGTTTTGTGAAATTATAATGCCTTTCAGTAATTATTGTGTGAATGGTTGTTGAGACAGAAAATAAAGTAGGAGTAGGAGGAGCCCCAGTCCCCCAATCGTTTTGTTCCAGTGGCATGCCTCAGCCTGTTTTTTGTTTTTTTTTTCGATATGTGCTTTAATTTTGTGTAAATTAGCTAACTTATCACATCTCTTGTGTCCCACTACCAGGGCTGGACGCACCCTTGCATCGGTATGCCATCTCGGAGTGGCGTCTCTCTGGGCTGGAGCTGCTCCAATTGACAGCCGAGGATCTGGACAGGCTGGGGGTTTCCAAGATCGGCCACCAGGAGCTGATCCTTGAGGCTGTGGAGAAGCTCTGCTCCCTGGTGAGACAGGGATGTGGAATCACATGTGTTTGTGTACAGTATGTGACCATGGCGATACTGAGGGTAGCTATGGATGTTTGCCTTGAGGGGATTGTAGCTGTCTTGTGTTATCATTTTGAGTGCTGACTTTAACCACAAGGAAGATTATGTTCTTCAATTAAGATGTTTACAAGTCTGTTTTTCCTAGGGTCCCTGACATGATTAATCGCCTTATCTTAAATATGTTGTATATTGTTTGTAATTATGTTCTACGATTTCTGAATGATATTCATAGTTCATGGCGCGAGTCGATTTAAAACACTAATTGGAGGATAAGCAACTCCAGAGTAATTTACACTTACCGTTCTGTTTTTTGAAGCGACTCCTCTTCATCTCTATGTCTTAAGGCTTATGTCCATATTCTGCAACTTCTCCATTTCATCTCCAAATGTTTCTCACTCGCTATAAACTGTAAACATCCTGTAATATCATCTCTGTAATATCAGAGGTATTCTGCAATACCGGGACGAGAAATGTGAAGTTTAACACTAGAAAAAACAATGGCCTCTTTTACATAGAAGACCCGCAAAATTGCTGCATGAGATCCGGAACTGATTCACTTGTGCTTTTCAAACAGAAGCAACCGATCTGAGAGTCCCGACCTCTAACCTCACAAATCTGGGGAAAGTTGTACTTCCAGCATAAAAGTTAGTTTCACATTGGATATTCGGCTCTGTAGCTACAGCAGTAGTTCCCCCTCATTTTGCCACTCTAACCGCTGGTTGCTTATCGATAAATGACTATTGTGTTGGAGATAGTTTGTTAAAAGAATTCTAATTAAGATATGCCTTTATTCGTCCCTCAGTGGGGAAATTTGTACATTTATAATTCATACCATAAATGTATTGGTTGGACCTCCATTGGCTCTTTTATTGGATTAGGGACTCAGGAGGTTTTTTTCGGGTACTCCGGTTTCCTCCCACATCCCAAAAACATGCTAGGTTAATTGGCGACTCCAAATTGTCCATAGGTATGAATGTGAGTGTGAATGGTTGTTTGTCTATATGTGCCCTGTGATTGGCTGGCAACCAGTCTGGGGTGTACCCCGCCTCTCGAAGACAGCCCGAAGACAGATGGTATAGACTCCAGCATGTCCGCAACCCTTGTGAGGATAAGCAGTATAGAAAAAAGATGGATGTTTTTTACAAAACCTTATTCATTCATTCATTCATTTTCTACCGCTTTTTCCTCATGAGGGTCGCACGGGTGCTGGAGCCTATCCCAGCTGTCTTCGGGCGAGAGGCGGGGTACACCCTGGACTGGTCGCCAGCCAATCACAGGGCACATATAGACAAACAACCATTCACACTCACATTCATACCTATGGACAATTTGGAGTCGCCAATTAACCTAGCATGTTTTTGGAATGTGGGAGGAAACCGGAGTACCCGGAGAAAACTCACGCATGCACGGGGAGAACATGCTAACTCCACACAGAGATGGCCGAGGGTGGAATTGAACCCTGGTCTCTTAACTGTGAGAGATCGGTGCGCTAACCACTCGGCCGCCGTGCAGCCACAAAACCTTATTATCATTCATTCATTTTCTACCGCTTTTCCTCACAAGGGTCACGGGGGGTGCTGGAGCCTATCCCAGCTGTCTTTGGGCGAGAGGCGGGGTACACCCTGGACTAGTCATCAGCCAATCACAGGGCACATATTGACAAAACCTTATTATTAAAAAAAAAAAAAAAAAAAAAGGATCAGTACCGGGTCGACAAGACGATAAGAATAATCGGAAGACGAGAAATGTGGATTGGGACATCCCTAATTTCGGCCTTAAACCTGGATTGTGTCGCAAGGAGGATTTGGAGGGCTGGTTGTCAAAAATATAAATTTTTATCTGTATTAATTACTTGCCACTGCACCCTTACACACAGGCACTGTTACCCCTCTGATACTCTGATAAGGGGGAACATTTCAAGTCAACTGGTTTCCAATACCAGTGAAACTAAAAAATGGTGGCAAGTTATGAGGGGCTTAACTTGAGGGAACAGTTTAGGGAACTTGAGATTTCCAATTGAACAAGCAAATTTGTGAGCACGCCTATCCAAAACCAGTGACCTATTTTCATCCATTTTTCTGGCGTGCCAACGTTTGTGTCCATATGGTGTGTTTATATGCCAACATAAAAGCACTACTTTAATCCTTCAGTGCCTTAATTACCCGAGCCTCGAGGTAGTTTTATAACACTTAAGTAGCTGTGTGTTGGTCAGGCCAAAGCTAATTGAGCAAGACAGTACCATGCAAACTTGGTGGCCTGCTTCACATCACAACCTGGAGGCTAAGGCAGATTAAACTTGTTGCAGAAAGAGCCTCAATCGTCACTGCGGGCCACATTTCAATGAAAATACTGCATCTCCTTATGAGTGTGTTATGTAAAGTGTAGATGTTATGTAATTGTAGAACGGTTTCATAAGAGACAGACGCATGGTTATATACGGTAGTAGTCAACATTTACATTTTTTATTTTACCGTGGCGTCCATCTGCTTGTCTGGCTTGTGATGCTCGAACACACTGCCTTCATTCATGAAAAACAATCATGACATGGAAAACACTTTTGAGTGCGCTGTTACATCATCAAGTACAATAGTGTTGAGAAGGGCATGAAAAATTCATGGACGCTCGTTGACAGTGGATTATTGCGGCTGGTTGGGATGTAACAACAAAGCCTGACTGGAACGAACCTCTTGACCCCTGATGAGTGTGTCCAGAATGGAACCTGCGCTTCTCTCATGCGAATAAAAGGCTCACTCACAATTGGACTTAACGGCAAATCAGGCTGTTGGAGCTGCTCTATTGTATACTGTATTGCTTCATCTAATGCAGCGGTTCTCTTTTACGGTCCCATACCCCTTCAGACATTTTTCTTTAAAGCCATGTACCCCCTGAAAACACTGTTAGGGCGGAATCCTCACTCACAGTGACAGGTTTTCAGCACTGCACCGTGTGGGGATTGGACCACCAATGTAAATGGAATCTTCAAGATTAAACAAATTTAATGCACAAAATAACCATCATACTTACTTATTTGTTGATACAAATAAGTATCAACTCAAATTTGTTGACACAGACCAATTACCTGCTTTGTGTTTTGTGTTTCATCTCCTTTCTGCTCTGTTCACCTTGGACCGTGAGGCGTTTAGTTACGTGTTGTATTCTGGACAAATCTAGACAAACTTTTCAGACTTTTATATTTTATCATACAGTGTATTCGTTACGGGCTGCATGGTGGTCAAGTGGTTAGCGCGCAGACCTCACAGCTAGGAGACCTGAGTTCAATTCCACCCTCGGCCATCTCTGTGTGGAGTTTGCATGTTCTCCCCATGCATGCGTGGGTTTTCTCCGGGTACTCCAATTTCCACATTCCAAAAACATGCTAGGTTAATTGGTGACTCCAAATTGTCCATAGGTATGTATGTGAGTGTGAATGGTTGTTTGTCTATATGTGCCCTGTGATTGGCTGGCGACCAGTCCAGGGTGTACCCCGCCTCTCGCCCGAAGACAGCTGGGATAGGCTCCAGCACCCCCGCGACCCTCGTGAGGATAAGCGATAGAAAATTAATGAATGAATGAGTATATTCGTTACATATTCATTTTCTACCGCTTATCTTCACGAGGATCTGTCTTTGGGTGAGAGGCGGGGTACACCCTGGACTGGTCACCAGCCAATCACTGCCTGTGTGCCTGTGATTAGTTGGAGTCACCAATTAACCTAGCATGTTTTTGGAATGTGGGAGGAAACCGGAGTACCCGGAGAAAACCCACCCATGCACGGGGAGAACATGCAAACTCCACACAGAGATAACAGAGGGTGGAATTGAACTCGGGTCTCCTCGCTGTGAGGTTTATGCGCTAACCACTAGAGCGCCGTGCAGCTCGTTCCTTATTATTATTTATATTCTATCAATAAGCTGTGTTTTAAAGCTTTTGAGTAATGCAATGATTCTCTAAAATCTACCTGCCAGACGTATGGGATCGGTGGGGAGAACCTCCAAGGTTTGACGGAGAAGCTGCGAGCCGTGGCCCACGACCTCCAGATGGGCATCCAGGGCCGCTGGCGTCACCATGACGGGCATAGCGTCACCAAGCTGCCAACCAGTATTCTGCATGTTGTGGTAGATCTCATCTCCTCTGCCAAAGGGCTCTTCTCTTTACTGAACAGGTAGGTGAAGTGTTATCTAACTCATCCAGATGCTATTTTCACTCTATGCGGCCTTTTTATAAAAATAGTAAGGATGTTATTTAACATTGTGGCCTTGAAAGTGGGAATATTTGTTATTTTATTCGTCTATATGCCAGTGGAACTTCCTAAATCGAGCACACCGAGTCCTCTCAAGTAAAATCAAGTGCTTTTTTTGGTGCTTTTGTGCATTTAAATTTTGGATCCATAACCCCCCAAGTTAAAATGAAAGTCTTAGTGTGTCCAACGTCAGTAGTGTTACTTATGTTTATATACAGTAGATAGAAACATCAGTAACACTGAAACTGATTCTAATAAAAATTTTATGTGGCAAAAAGCTAATGACTAGCATGAACAAACAACACTGCATTGTATTTTTTCCACATCTATATATATCACTTAAATCATTTCCTGAACAGTTAAAGATAAACAATTTAACAGTGGATGTCTTTGTAGTTTAAATGATTTCTTATTGGAAGTCAACAAGCATCACAGACCGGACTGTGTTCCAGTTTGGGAGGTTCCACTTTATTTAAATCCTGCTGTGTGGTACCATGACACGCCAGACTGACTCGTAGTGCAACTGAATGTGTGTTCAGGTATCAGTTCTCCCAGCTGAGCGGACACGCCACAAGCAAGAAAATATTTGGCCACTGCAAAGAACTCGGGGAGATTGTGCAAAAGGTCGGTTTATTATTTATTTCTATTTTTAAATTAGGTCACTCAGCTCTTGCTTATCCAGCCTGTTAATCATTATATCCTCCAAAACAACATTTACATGCATATACTGTATAAAAATAGATATTGTCTTAAGAGGAACTCCACTTTTGGTAGTTTGGCTATGCACATCTCCTTATAGAGGAACTACAACCTATTGAAACTAAACAGGGGCTCTGACTCCCTTGTTTCAACCTGGCTTCTTTATCTCTGCATTCCTGGCATATTTGAAGGCGCTTGTACCTTGAAGACGAAAGAGGAGGGCTGGACAGTGGAAAAGGTGATTGTGGGTGTTTTCTGAGAGGGAGAGACAAATGAAAGAGTAAAGGACCTTCATGGAATTGGGAAGCTTGACTGTGTACCTTAAAGAGGGAGCGAGGGACTTATTATTGACACAACCGGAGTCAAAAGAAGTAGGAGGAGGAAGCCTGAAGGAGGGATTACCTACTGGCTCTTGACTCCTCAGGGACTTTGTGTTATTGAAGAGAAGCAGCAGCAGCAGGGAGAGACTTTTAACAGGAAAAGTAGCGAAGTTCAGCCTGACAGACGTGAGGACCTGACGAAAACAGTAAGAGAAAGACTATTTATATGGACCGAGAACTTGTGGGTAGAAGGAACAGACCGTTTAGCGGAGTTTATATTTAGTTAGCACTTTATATCCAGATTTGGACTACAGCCTGACACAGCAGGTACTCTTACTACCTCTCCAAATCACATTACAGTAGATATGGTAGACAGACAGATACAGTAGAGAGATAGAGATCAACAGAACATAATAGAAACATAATAGATACTGTACATAGATAGAATTGATATAGTAAATAGACAAAATAGATAGATACAGGGTTTTCCGCTACATGTAATTGATTGTGGCGGTGCACCACTACCAAATAAAGCCGCCATAACTTAAAAATGAGGGGTGTATTTTAAGCAATGTAGATACATATATAAATTGATTTTCTATGCACATATTTGACCACTATTAATATTATCTTAGCGCACAGGCCTCACAGCTAGGAGACCCGAGTTCGATTCCACCCTCTGCCTTCTCTGGAGTTTGCATGTTCTCTCTGTGCATGCGTCGGTTTTCTGTTCCAAAAACATGCTAGGTTAATTGACAACTCCAAATTGTCCATAGGTATGAATGTGAGTGTGAATGGTTGTTTGTCTATATGTGCCCTGTGATTGGCTGGCGACCAGTCCAGGGTGTACCCCGACTCTCCCCCCAAGACAGCTGGGATAGGATAAGGATGAGGATAAGCGGTAGAAAATGAATGAATGAATAAATTAATATGCGACTGTCAATGAATAACTCCTTGACTTAAGTTGCCTTATGAAAGCTAGGAAGTTGTATTATGAACTATCCGTATTGTTTTCCTTTCATCAAAGTATCCTTTGATGTCGTGTTAAAAACACTTACTATGTCGCCAAGAAAAGGTCTTGTATTGTATTGTGTGTGCTTCACAGCTGGGATAGGCTCCAGCACCCCTGCGACCCTCATGAGGATAAGCAGTCGAAAATGAATGAATGAATGAATGAATGAATATTGCCCACTATTAGTTTGCAAACTATTTAAAATATCAGAAAAATGTTTCACTGCACTTTATTTTGATAAGCATGCACCGGAATGTCTTATCTGCGTGACAGGTCTTATGTTTACTTTCACTTTGTTTCTTGTTAATGGGAGAAGGAACAATCGCCCTTAAAATGTGTAGTCAACTGATGACAACTAAGCCTATCTATGCCAGCGTGTGTGATCGCTCACGTTTCAATCTCATTCCACTTTCTGGCATGTCTTGTTTACATACATGAGTGGTGGCAAAAAAAAAAATGTGGCAAAAAAAATAATAGGTCCCCCTTTAAGCAATCTAACATGGCTCCAGAATTGCTTGGGAGAGACATTCAATCATCTTAGTAGTTTTTAAAAACTAAAGCAGTCTTGTTGGTCCGCTGGATCGACCACCGATCAGTATTGGTCATAATTATTGGCACCCATAATGCATGTGTACATTTGCATTTCGTCAAACAGGTAGACTTCAGATTGGGTAAAATTTAGAGTTAGCAACATGGTTTTGTTGCTAAATAAAAATGTTCTTACATCAATAGTTGTGTATATATAATGGCTGTATATTTGTGGTTAGACAGGTTTTATTCAATGATACTGATGAGTCGCTATTAAAACCTGGATATTATTGTGTTCACCAACCGTTTGTCCTTGCTGATTCATTGGTTTCATTCTGCTTCCATCAGCTGTGAGAATGATGATGCAGCTGTGAAGGCATGTCAAAAATAGGAGCAGCTATGAGTTGGTGTACAGGAACAACCACAGTCAAAAATGTGGCATAAGAGAGCGATGTAGCTGACTCAGAGGATGTTTTCCTTACGTATGTTTGAAGCAGACTAAAAGTAAAGGACCGGTGAGCTCAGAGCTTCTTGATAAGTCACTGTGGATGATAAGGGCGGCCTATTGTTCTGTGCCAACTCACTTCCTGTTTTGGATTCTTGTGAATGTGTTTGTAGGTAATGAGTATGCCCTAAAACATTTGTTACACTTCCCTTTTTTCAAGTGATTGGACAATGAACAGCAGTTCAATTCCACCTTCTGCCTTCTCTGTGTGCAGTTTGCATGTTCTCCCTGTGCATGCGTGGGTTTTCTCCAGGTACTCCGGCTTCCTCCCACATTCCAAAAACATGCTTTAATTGGGTTAATTGGCGAATCCAATAGGTATGAATGTGAGTGTGAATGGTTGTTTGTCTATATGTGCCCTGTGATTGGCTGGCGACCAGTCCAGGGTGTACCCTGCTTCTCGCCTGAAGACAGCTGGGATAGGCTCCAGCACCCCCGCAACCAACGTAGTAAATGAATGAATGAATTTTAGTCATATGTTTATGATGGATTAGCAGAGTCATACATTTATGTGTTTTATGTGTAACCTCCTCGGTTGGACACAAGACATTATGAAGTTACTCCTCTGATCATGCTTGTGTTTTGGTATCCTTTTTAAAATGGTTGATGGCGCCCTAAAGCTGGTTAGCTTCTTCTATTGTTTATTGGCAGTTAGCAAGCAGCTCACACGGTTAGCTAGTCTGCTCACAACCATTGACCACAAATGGCACGAAGGAAATTGATTGACAATGGTCTATAGCCAATCAGGATTCAGAACACCAAAAATCAGTGAAACAGCGATAAAAAAAATAACAAAAACAGCGAGTCCGCAGAATGTGAATAGCGATATAGTGAGAGAACACTGTACAACCACTAAGAAATAATTTTTATTTTCAATACAGAGTAATGATTGTTACTAATATTGATTTTTAATGTTGATTTACACTGTAGTGCAAACAAGCAAGATTTTGGTTCAGAATTCCTGTTTTTCAACAGTTGGTTTGGTAATCATTCATTCATTAATAGACGGATTGTTTAAAAGAAGTATTCGCAGCACAGTAGACTTCCTTGTGTGTAGCCATAATTTTTTTTTGCCTCAAGCATCAATAAAATTTATAAAAAAAAAAAAATGATGCCATGCTCACAGCTGTTAATCAGTCAGCTATAAGGTCATAGTGACGAACAGAAGACAACTTAGTTGGACTTAGCGTCCTTGAAGCTGTCATCACTGCATAATAACAACCGTATGCAGCACGTTAATTCGCACACGCTTATAGAATGTCCTTTGTGAGCGAGTCACATTTACAGCTCGCATGTGTTCCTATAGTGTTGCTAATGCGTCAGCAGCAAGCAGAGCATATTGATCAGCCACGGCTGCTTCTCATGCACATGCTTGCACTGTGAAAGAAAGGACTCTTATTTCCTGTTTGGTCAGCCTGAGGGCGGCCATGCTAGGAAGTCAGCTGGTGTTGCGTGAAGGCTTCAACCACTGGACTCGTCAGTGTGCTTGTAAGTTGCTCAACCAGCAAAGACGCATTAAGGAGACTGTGGCGGGTGTGTGACATTTGAACCTGGATAATTTGCAAAAGTGAATTTGGAGGTTTTACCTTAAGGTATGTAAATTTGATGGTCAGCTGTGCTCATCTCGGCAGGTCAAGGCAGGACTATCAAGCCACTGGTATGAGCTTTAAAGTCAACAGATTTAGTCATATTACATAACATTTTTCATGTATTTGGTTATATTTTATGTATAAATGTCCAATAATTTTATTGTAAAACTAACTGTAGTTTGGAGAAAACTGACATTTTAAAAAAAGCTGTTTTTAGATTGGCTATAGTTTATGCATTATTTTACAGTACAATTTGTGAAGAAATCCCTTTTTTGAGAAGTTATAAAAATAATACTGTATGTACCGTAAACCAAACATCATAACTGTCCGAATTATCACATAATGTTATTAGATTATATATTATTTAAAAAAATTCCACAGAGACCTGCATATAGAAAAATTGATGTGAAAGCTGTTTTTATATTTTTCACCATGGAATTAATAAAAAAATGCTAAAATCAGGCCGCAAGGTGACCGAGTGGTTAGTATGTTGGCCACACAGGAGATCGGGAATACCTGGGTTCAAATCTAAGCTTGGGCATTTCTGTGTGGAACGTGCATGTTCTCCCCATGAGTGTGTGTTTTCTCCGGGTAGTCCGGTTTCCTCCCACATTCCAAAAACATGCTAGGTTAATTGGCGACTCCAAATTGTCCATAGGTATGAATGTGAGTGTGAATGGTTGTTTGTCTATATGTGCCCTGTGATTGGCTGGCGACCAGTCAAGGGTGTACCCCGCCTCTCGCACGAAGACAGTTGGCGACCAGTCCAGCCAATCTTGCGGAATGCTTCCGGCGGCCGCAATGGATTCAGTGTGAGCCCGGGGTACAGGTGTTTAATTCACTTGTAGATTGTGCCATGGGCCAATAAAGAATGAGCTGCATGCTACAAATGGCCCCTGAGCCGAACTATGGACACCCACGCCTGAGATGTGAATTATTTGTGTGTTGCAGGACAAATTCACAGGTTAAGAGTGGGAGAATTAAAGAGGTTTGTCAGACTGGTATTGAAAAACGAGAAGCTGAAAGAAGCAGGGATCTTTTTATAGCCAGCTTTTGACCTGCTGGCAAACAGAAAATATTTTATGAATGTAAACTTGCACCCACTGATACAACCTTGCAGCTTCGTGCAGCTTTAAATGTTCAATACAGTTTTTTGTTTTTGTTTATCCATCTGTGCTTGACTACCTTGTTGTTGTATTTATTTATTATTTTTTTATGCCAGAACGTGACTCCCACATAATAGCTTATCTTTGTTGCCTTGACAACCACGGAGAGATCAGCTTCAGGAGGGCAAAGAAGCGCACACAATACAGTACAAGACCTTCTCTTTTTGTTGGCGACATAGTAGGTGCTTTTAACACAACATCAGAGGAGACTTTGATGAAAGGAAAACAATACGGACAGTTCATAATACAACTTTCTAGCTTTCATAAGGCAACTTAAGTCAAGGAGTTATTCATTGACAGTTGCCTGGTTTGTTCATTTGCAAACAGAAAATCATCAAAGAAAAATAAGAAAATACATTGAAAAGTCATTTCAGTACGCACATTAATTCATTCATTTTCTACCACTTATCCTCACGAGGGTCGCAGGGGTGCTGGAGCCTATCCCAGCTGTCTTCGGGCGAGAGGCGGGGTACACCCTGGACTGGTCGCTAGCCAATCACAGGATATATATATATATAGACAAACAACCATTCACACTCACATTCATACATATGGACAATTTGGAGTCACCAATTAACCTAGCATGTTTTTGGAATGTGGGAGGAAACCGGAGTACCCGGAGAAAACCGGAATCAAACTCGAGTCTCTAAGCTGTGTGGTCTGAGTGCTAACCACTTGGCCGATAATATAGTTATCTACAAAATTAACCATTACTAAGTCAATCATAATGTTAAATAGTTTTAAATATTAATTATTTTAATTATTAATTATTAAAAATTTTGTTGTGTTAAAAAAATTACCTCATGTTTCATAGATTTTGGTCGTTTTTCATGTCGAAGTATCCTTGGGCAAGATACACCCTACATCGAGTGATACGACGTAGTGTTCTGATCACTAGGGGTCAGTAATCTTACATTAACAAGACATCACCTGTGCACTGCATGAAGTTAGCACTGCATGAAATTATCCGACATGATAATTTGCCTCCCATTTTGTGTGGAAGCGGTATAGTTTTGGCTTCACACTTTGACTTAATTTCTTTTAACTTCTTACTTCCCCACTCCGTATGGAAGTGTCTTTTAAACGGACAGTTCTGATTTTTTTTAATGAACTAGTATGACCCAATCACCAGTGTACTGCAGCAACAGTGACTCCAGAACAAATCAAAGAAGTTCAAGAAGCAGCAACACAGTATGCAGTACACAAGACATTAATAGCAATAACAAAGTATGCAGAGTATTGCACATTGTCCAGTTTAAAAATATACATGTATATTTGAACTATTTTAGTGGTGTGTTGACCATGGTGCACTTGTAAATCTATCCTTAGAGTTGCATCTTGTGTTGTGTAAACATCCTCCCCCTTCTGTTTTGGGTCCAGTCTACACATGTTTTTTGAAAGGATACAGCGGCTATGGTAAATAATAGTCCATCTGAAATGTTTTTATTTTGATCTAAATCACACCACATTTTGTTTTCAAACATGGTGGTTTTATGACTATTTATTTAACCCAAGGCTAACCCCAGGCTAATGAAAGGAAGCAGTGCTCTGAATTTTAATAATACATTTTATTTATAGAACGCCTTTCAGGGTACCGAAAGGTGCTTTTAAAACAACCAGTTCTGTTCTTCTTATTATTATTATTAGCATAGCTAATACTAATCATTTGTTAATTAAAATGACACTTCACCTCTGAAATAGCATCCTACGTATCTACCATATTCATCAATATAGATTGAGAGAATTGCTTGTTCTTTTTTTTCCCTGGTCATGTGACATTATTGCGGGGTGCACGGTAGCCGAGTGATTAGCATGTTGGCCACACAGGAGATCGGGAATCTCCTGATCTTTGAATCTCCGCTTGGGCATCTGTGTGTGGAGTTTGCATAGTCTTCCCATGCATGTGTGGGTTTTGTCCGGATACTCCGTTACATCCCACATTCCAAAAACATGCATGTTAGGTTAATTGGTATGAATGTCAGTGTGAATGGTTTGTCTATGTATATGTGCCTCTCGCCCAAAGACAGCTGGGATAGGCTCCAGCATACCCGCAACCCTAGTGAGGATAAGCGGCTTAGGAAAAGCATGGATGGATTTCACATGACTGCACCTGTTGCTAGGCAGAGTTCATATTTTCTTTCACCCAAATACACCCCTCAATTATTTTCTGTCATGCCCCAGACAGAAATGTTTCCAGAATTGTTCTCAAAGTTGGCATGATAACAATTGGTTTGGATTGTCACTGGACGTCTCTATTGGCCGTGGACCAGTACACCAACAGGGCCAGTTACGGGTACTCACCATAGAAGTTCTGTACTGTTTGTTAATAAAAAAAATACTAATTTTCCCCCACTGTATATACCAGGGGTGGGCAAACTTTTTGACTCATGGGCCGCGTTGAGTTAAAAAAATGGTGCGGGGGGCCAGAACATATTTAACACACACACACTTTTTTACACTCTAATTTTATGTTATAAAAGTGTCATACTATCAGCTATATGTTCTCATTTCCCTCAAACGACGAAATTTAATTTTACATTTTTTTTTACTGAATAAGACATCATGTTAAAAGTTTAAATACTCTGAAAGTAACTGGCGGGCCGGATTCAAACGCTTGGTGGGCCGCATGTGGCCCCCGGGCCGTAGTTTGCCCACCCCTGGTATATACTGTAGGGCTGCACGAGTGGTTAGCACGCTGGCCTCACAGCTAGGAGACTCAAGTTTGATTCCACCCTCGGCCATCTCTGTGTGGAGTTTGCATGTTCTCCCCGTGCATGCGTGGGTTTTCTCCGGGTACTCCGGTTTCCTCCCACATTCCAAAAACATGCTAGGTTAATTGGTGACTCCAAATTGTCCATAGGTATAAATGTGAGTGTGAATGGTTGTTTGTCTACATGTGATTGGCTGGCGACCAGTCCTGGGTGTAGGCTCCAGCACCCCCTGCGACCCTAGTGAGGATAAGCGGTAGAAAATGAATGAATATTTTCCCCCACTGTGTATACTGTGTATATTTTTATTTGAGACCTAGTGACTTACGGTGATGTGATTAAAAAAAAAACTCTCTAATTGATTGGTGCTGTGATGTGGAAATAGGAGGTGAATTTTCAGTCAGCTTGTTCCATTTCCGCAAAACCTCATCAATCAATATCATTATCAATAACACTGAGCAGTATACTCATGGGACGTTTTTTCCCCACCAGAAAAACACATCTGTCTACGAGAAGGAGAAGGATATCATATCTGTGGTAAGTCTCGTCTCATCTCTATTATCCTTGATTACTGTGGGGTGTTGGTCCTCATTCCAGTGTTCTCTTCTTTCTTTCTGCCATTACAAGTGTCGTCAGTTGGTGGTGGTTTGCGACGAGATCCTGAGCTGCAGCTCGGAGACTCTCCTCACCAACACTCCTGAGCTCGAGAGCGTGGATCTTGTACCTGTGTCACCTGGAGAACATCTGGTAATGTATTATTACATTCTGATGATATTCCACTCACTGACCTTCATTGACGCACAACTTTTTCTGTGCCTTTCAGTATTTTTGTATTCCCTTTAAATGTTTTCATCATGGTTTGCGTCATCGTTTGCGTCCGCTCATCACTTCTTTCACAAACTCAAGGTTCTTTATTCCTTATGAAACCTCATGATAATACTGTTCTCTTGGCCTTCCTGTTTTTCATTGAATCTTTTTCTACTTTTTAGTGTTGCCTTTAATTCCAACAAGCACTTCTTTCTTCCCTCTTTTGCAAACTCATCCCCTTAAGATAATAAGCTCTCCTGCTGCATGATAATACAATTGAGTCATCGCTGACTAAAAAGTCAAAGTTATGATGAGGTTAAAGTCGTAATATAAAAAAAAAAACGTTAAAAAGATTATTTCAGAAGAATGTTAATTTTTTTCTTTTTTTTTTCTAAATACAAATGCCTAAAACTTAACAACATAAAAGTATTGTTATGGCACAAATTTACAGAACAATGCGATTAAAAACAAACACTTTAGCTAGAGCTGCTATATCATATTACTGTTTTGTTTGCTATATTGTAGTATTGTAAGTAATGTATATATTGTAATGTAATGTATTCATTTGCATGAAATCAATTCTTATGAGAAGTAATGTGTACTTGTACCTGAGCTGATATTCGGATATGATCAACATTTGAAGAAAACATTTAAGGCTACGTCAATGTAAAGTACATGATCGATCACTTTTGTCGACATAAAATAATTGAGTACCAAAGAACGTCACTTACCCTTTGAGGAGGACTGGAAGCTAAGTTAATGAAAACAGAGGTGGAATAATTATCTAAAGCATTTAATAAAAATGTCTGTATCAATAGTTAATAAGCACATTCCCAATGTATCACTATATTGTCTTACTTTACTGTACATTATGTACGACTATGGTTGTCTCGGCCTTCTTACATTTAAAGCCACAGCACATTCAGCTTATTTCCACTGGGTGTTTAACACAGAATGAGAACAATAATTATTTCTCTTCCTCTTCTGCAGTCTTTTAAATGACAATAGAACTACTGTCATTACTCATAATAATAAATATTGAATGTATTTGATTTGAAGATAAGACACAGTTTTGCAGGATTTTAAGGGATATGGCAGTGTGTGCATCACGACAGCCTGGTCTGGATTGTGTTGCTGTGTGAAACATATTGATTGTGTCTCCTGGGTGAGATTAGTTTGCTCTTATGGCTGAAAATAATTAATCAGGGCAGGCTAATGACTAATTAGAGACCCAGCCGCCAATCCATTCGGAGACAGTCATCAATATTTCAGACAATGTTGACAGAATGATGCTATGCTATTCCACTGATTAAATACACCACTATCTTTGTTTAGCAGTCTAAACTGTATTATTTTCTCCTCCATTGTCTTTTGCATTAGGGCATTGAGATAACATCCATTGGATCCAGCAGCCACTATGTGACTGGAACTGCAACAGAGGTCAGATTGTTATAATGACGCTAAAAACTGCATGAACTGATGGTGTTGATGGACTCTGGTGTGAATTTGAATGAGAGAAGCTACACAGGGTAGTCAACATGTGGCCTGCGGGTTATGTGGCACTGCTAAATATGATTACTCCTATCCCTGCTTTACATAATGAAAAAAAAAGTTATATATTTTTAATCTTTTTGTGTCCAGATGGCCATCTGTAATAAAATATTATCCCAATTAAATCTATATGAAGCCAATTAAATATACAGTAGTCCTTAATTTCAAAACATGATCAAAATGAAGTCAATATGAAGCCAATTAAGTACATATTTTAATTAGATCAAAATTAAATGCATACAACATTAATTAAATAAATAATTGTATTCAAGAACATATTTCAAAGATGAATTATTTGTTGAGCATCCGTCCATCCATTTTCTATTCCGCTCACGGAGCTATGCTGGAGCCTATCCCAGCTGATTTCAGACGAGGTCTTCTCGCCCGAAGACAGCTGGGATAGGCTCCAGCACGCCCACGACCCTCATTTAAGTACATTTAAACACTGTATGGTTTTTAAAATCAGGTCTTATTTGTTATGAGTGGACTTAATTGTTTATGTCTTCTGAAACGAGAAACAAAGAAAGCCTTGTGCTGAAAATATTTTAGTTTTATAAATATCCTATTCAGGGCTGCATGTGCCAAATATTCCACTCCTGTACAGTATCTGAAACTTTTAGTACTGTGGTTTCGTCCTCTCTTGACTTATCCAACATAAGGCGCAACTGATTATTAGGCGCAGTCTCAATTAGGGGGTCTATTTCTGTACTCAACACATACTAACACATACATACATAAGACACACCGTATTGGAAGGCGCATGCTAAAACATATGGTTGAAACTCCGAAGAACGGGAGTCTTAGTGTCGAAGGCAAGCGCAACCTTTTATTACTGGATTGCACTACACAGTCTACAAGAAAAAGGTATTTGTTTTCAGAGCAAGCCAAAGCTAATTAAGGAATGGGGGATGGATGATTAGCTGGTGTGAGAACAGCATCTTGGTCAAAAAGGAATACCTCTTATGATTTGTGCACATTTTCTACATTGGCAAGGTGAATGGACAAGAATGCAATCTTAAACAGCGTCTCAATTTGATTTGACTGAAGCTCATCTGTGAGGCACTGTATGGTGATATTATTGTATGAATTTATTTTTATGAGTCACGTTATATAACAGCATGTTTTCAACAGTCTCCTCTTACGTATAATTTTTGTTTCTTAGCCATCAAGTGATGTCGCAAAGATCCTGGCAGGAGATGAAGTGATCAAAGTCAACAACCAAATAGTGGTGAGCCTTCTTGCCTATTTTACCTAAAGGAAAGTAGAAACAATCTGTTGCCATCATCCAACTTTCACTCGCTGAGTCTCCTCCGCTAGTCTCAGGGTGGGGGATGTACACAAGGAAATAACTTCCAGGATCTCAAATTTTTGTGATTCATTTACAAAACGTTCATATCCAGCAACTGTGGCTGTGGGCAACCTCTTGATTTCGTTTTTATGAACTCCATCTTATGTTGTCAGCATTCAGTAGCTTTATCTACCTCTGCATGTGCATTAAAATGTTGATAGTTCACAATAAACTGATCAGCGATATTAATGCTGACTGAGATTGCTCCTTACAACATTGCAGGTAATACAACATTGCTTCCGTTGCTGCTGTGTTGTTTTAATCTACTTATCAATAAATTACCATGTTACATGATACATTTTCACTTTCTCATGCACTCCAAATCATCAGGGTGAATGAAAGAACAGAAGAACATGTGAAGGAAATATAAAATGCATTTATAAAATGATTACCATAAATTCCCGCCCGTATGATGCCCCCACTAAATTTAGAGCCGCACGTGTCCATGTCATAAAATTGCATTATTAATGGCATATTGTGGCGCCACAAGTCTGTGAGGACCAGTCAGCTGTTTATTTGACAGTAGCCGATCATGAACTATGAAAAAACTCACAACGAGCTTGTCAACCCTTTGGAAATTGCAGGAGATCATTACTCAATGTACTGTAAGGGTCAGACTCACTGTGTCATCTTACAAAGCATACTAAACTCATCACACCGCAACTTAACTCCCCAAAGGTATACCTAATACAAGTTAAAAAAAAAAACATCGTAAAGTTTTCCCATAAAAATTATATTCCCGTAATGCATTTTGTTTTAGCATTTAATTGGCTGCCTCGATCTGCCAGACGGAGCCAGAGGAACCCAGGTGGAGGCTGACATCATTGCAGCGCCCCAGTGAATGTGTTTCTCAGATGCAGTGCATTATGGGCAAACTTTAAGATTGTATTGGTACATGTTTGTGTATATATAGGTATACCTTTTGAGTGTTAAGTTGCTGTGTGATGACACCGTGACTCAAGAGTGTTATATTGTTCTACTGTTATATATATTGACCATCTGTGATTTTTCCAGTGGGTTGTAGGTGCACTGATATCTCATGATGGGCTCCTGCCAAAGAAAGCACTACTGTTTCTTTACTAAGTTAGCTGTATAAGACACAGAGTTCAACGTTTATGAAAAAAGTAGCGGCTTATAGACCGGAATTTATGTTAAATACATTAATTGAATGACACAGTAATAAAATAGACTGTTATCCTTGTGGTTGTCTTACCCTCTTAAAATAGTCTAGACAGGCTAGTCTTCCTCTAGTATTCATTAGCATTCAATAATTTGTATCCTTATTGATGGTCACAACAGTTGAGAGATTGTTGCCAATATTGGTGGGTGCTTCTCCACTTTTTGTGGAATTTTCTTATTTTTACTTTCTTACTTACTTTCAAATTACTTTCATCACTTTTGTGATAGCTTTCCTGTTCTTTAGCGCACAGCCGCTTGGGAGGCATAGCTCCATATAAAACTGACAGCTGTACAGCAACAACTATTACAATTAGGAGACAATTAGAAGCTGGCAGCCTATTGATGCATCTTTGCAGTCACAAGTAAGAATAACTTCATTTCTTGATGCCTTAGGTTGGCTGGAGCAGAGCTAACCTTGTGAAGAAGTTACGGGAGAATCCCAGCGGGGTCACGTTGGTCCTGAGGAAGTCTTCTGGGTCACTGACCCGCCGAGGTCCAGTACAGCAGATCCCCACTGCGCAGGTCATTCAAGGATTCATTCTGTCATATTACTCGGTTCTGTTGCAAATACCAAAATCTAGTTTATGCCGTAGGGTGGGAAAACACAGAAAGAGCACTTTAGTCACTTTTAGTCAAAACATTCCATCTTTGAGGCAGGCTTGTGCACGTGTTGTGATTTAATCTTGGAACTGGCACAATGAATGAATGAATGGATTGCATAGATAGATGGATGGAACATCCACTCACAACTCACATGTCCACGTCTTGTGGAATAGGAGGAGGAGGACGACGATAAAGACGAGAGTTCGGAGGAAGAAGAGGAGACAGACGACAATCCCAGGCATTCCATATTTGAGCGAGTAGCAGCTTCCGTCAGGTCCCTATCTTTCAGGTCAGAACTACTAATTTTTGTATTTAATTCACCAATTTTGTAGTTACTATAGTTACTAGTTAGTTACTATAGCAGATACCAGTTATAGTAACTAGCTAGCTAACTAATAAACCAATGACCTATAACTGACTAATTGTGCTTTCAAGCTACCGATTGTACTCATTAGCTAGCTACCTTGGGAACTAACTTACTAACAAACCAACTAATGACTTTTTCACATAGATGGCATTTATCTATACAACGGACTAACTATGCTTAATTACCACTATTAATTGATATTGCTAATGAAGCTACAAGTTGTACTCGCTAGCTAGCTAACTAACTGTCCAAGCAATATAGCGAATGAATCAATAACCTGCAACAAACTGACTAACTCAGTTTCCTAGCTACTGTTATACTATTTCTACCTAATACAAATTTGATGTTGCTTATGAATCAGTGGCCTATAACTGACTAAATGTGCTTTCAAACCGACTAGTTGTGCTAGCTAGCTAGGTAGTTAACTCACTAACAACTTATTGATCTAGCTAATGAGTCATTTACCTACACAACTGACGAACTAAGCTTGCGAGCTACTAGGTTTATGAAACACAATGTCATAGCTGTACTACAACAAACAAACAAACTACAGCTAACTAGAGCTAATTCATCTGTTACTTTGGTAGCAAGGGGTAATACCATGTAGTTTTACCTAATAAACTGAAGCAAAGTCACCATTGTCGAGGAACTACAATGCTCTGTAGTCACTAAACCAATTTCCTACATGAATGACTATCTCTGCTTTATAGCTAAAAAACATACGCGATGGGACGAAGAAAACAATAACATTGTTTTAACTAGCTAACGTAGGTTAGGTAGCTAACCCTGCCTTGCTAACTTGCTACTATAAATTTGAATGCCAGTGGATGAAGTAACTCTGCTAGCTTGTTTCTAAATGTTTGCTACTGTACACTTATACAGCATGGAACCTCCCACTAATATTTAGGCCTCACTAATCTGTCAGGTCCCAGTGGGTTTTTGGAATCGAGTAAGAGTGTGAGAATGCTGTAAATTCCAGTCTGTAAACCCGCGGCCCACTACTGACGGGAAATGTGAAGATGTGAAGAAATCAGTGGACAGATAAATAGGGGAGGGTGCTTGTGATATATGTAGATTCCAACAAGCAGGGAAAAGAAATGTGGTGGAAAGGGATTGATTTAGGGGGTTTAAGGAGACAGTGGGAGGTGATGGAGAACAGATGGTCTTAGATAAATGAATGGAGTAGGTGGGAATGAACCATCTCGTTAGCCTCGAACACAGAAACCTCTGAGGAAAATAGGCTAACTTTACTGGTAAACAAAGCTGTTAAGGCCAGTTCCTCCATTTGCCAGGAGAGCTGTTCAAGGTCCCGAAGTGACTGACGAGCCTATGGGACAGGAGGAGTCTGATCTGTCTGCAGACAAGGAGGTTGAAGAGAGGCTCACACCATATCAAGACCAACAAGGAGAATCATCACTATTATCAGCCTCTGGTAAGAACACACTAGGAACCCTCAAGTTGTCTTTTCTTCTATTTGATTCCCGTGAATTTCTTCAGCTTTCATCCCAGTAGGCCACAAAAAATCTAAAGAATATTGAAAGAGAATCCATAGTTACTTGGTTTTTGTGTATTTTAGGTGAGTTTTATAGTTTGGCTGGTTCAAGACTTTCGCCGGGGCTCAACAGAAGAAGAGCCCGTACGCCCTCGCCCAGAAGCATTTCACCCTACGGATTCTTTGGAAATTCTTCATCTCTAGACATCCGCCAAGACCGAGCAAGCGTCTGTTCCTGTCCTGAAATGGTGGGCCACACGGTGAGAAGAAAATGTTTACGAAGAACGTTAGCCAGTCTAAGATCAGATGCTAAGTGACGAATTTCTTGTGTCTCTCTCAGGGAAATAAAGACACAAAGAAGACTTCTACGAAAGGTGCGTCCTGACAGGATGAACAGTGTACTTCTGGTAGATTAGACCACTCTAACTGATGGTTCCATCTTGTTTCAGGGATGTCGACAGCTCTCAGTCGACGTCGCGTGTCTTGCCGCGAGCTGGTACTCCCCGACTGCGATGGCTGGCTGTGGAAGAAGAGAAGGGAGAGTAGCGTCTTCATCGCTCAGAAGTGGCAACGCTTCTGGTTCGTCCTCAAGGGCCCGTGCCTTTACTGGTACACCAGTCAACAGGTGGGTATCAACAATGCCAAATTCAACCAACAGTTGGGGAAAACAGTGTTTTTTTTTCCATAGAAAGTAGCTTAAAAATATTTTATTTGGGGAGTCGAGAGATACGTATCTACATACAAATCAACAGGCAGCACCAAACAACTGTATAGTACATCCTTAACAACATATATCCTTAAATAGAATAAAATAAATGAAAATGTGACGCAAACAAAGCAAACATTCATCCATTTCCTTTGCATGTTTTTCTTCAGGATGAGAAAGCCGAGGGTTTGGTCAACATTGCCAGTTACAGCATAGAGGGCGCTGGCGAGCACAAGAGAAAATAGTAAGTGTCTATGTGTTTTTATGCATGTTTAATACTTTTATTTTGCTTTTATTCTTCCTAATGTTTTCTAATAACGTTTTTCTTTTTTTTTTTTACCTCCGCCAAGTGTTTTCAAAATGCGCCACCAACGATTTCACAACTTTTTTTTTGCCGCCGACAACGTCAGCGACATGAGCAAGTAAGCATAACCAAACAATTAATTTATCTACTACGACAATAAAGTCACTGACTCTAAAACAAGGGTGTCCAAAGGTGTCCATTTGCAGCCGGTGGCAATTTTTTAAAAATTGGTCTACAGTATTACAATATTAGATGTTAATTAGATGTTAAATGTATAATTAGATGTTTTTTTTAAGTGTGAAAAACATCTAAAAAAACAAGACCTCTGAAAGAGTCAAACACTGTTTCACACCACAATAGTTGAAATATTAAAGTACATGATGTAAAACAAAATATGTATTTTCTAAAGTCCCAATATTATGAGAAAAAAATAACGGATGAAGATTCAAATTTTGGAAAATTAGGTTGGGGAAAAATTATATTAGCAGAATAAAGTTATAACATTACCACAAAAAAGTTGTTGTCTTATGGGAAAGAACATTTTACATCAATAAAGTAATAATATTCTGAGGACATTTTTTTTTTTCAAAGCATAAAGTTGAAATGGTTAACCTAAGCTATAATAAATAAAAGTTTGGACACCCCTGCTATGTATATTATAATGTATATTATTTATTTATAGTACTTAAGTCAAACCTGAACAGCTGTTGGTCTACACTGCCCCCTGCTGTTTATTCCACACATGACGCCTCACATTAATAATAAAATCCCACCATCAATGACAACTTTAAATCAACATGTTACTGTGTTTAGGTGGATTAACTCCCTCATCACAGCCATACAGAAGCACAAGACACTCAACCCAAGTCCAGATAGTGAAGAAGGTACTCTCACATTATTTAAAATAAATGATGAATTGTTCTGGGCTGCATGGTGGTCGAGTCTTCGAGGCGCACAGACCTCACAGCTAGGAGACAAGAGTTCAATTCCACCCTCGGCCATCTCTGTGTGGAGTTTCCTCCCACATTCCAAAAACATGCTAGGTTAATTGGCGTCTCCAAATTGTCCATAGGTATGAATGTGAGTGTGAATGGTTGTTTGTCTATATGTGCCCTGTGATTGGCTGGCCACCAGTCCAGGGTGTACCCCGCCTCTCGCCCGAAGACAGCTGGGATAGGCTCCAGCAACCCCTGCGACCCTCGTGAGAAAATGAATGAATAAATGAATTGTTCTATTATTGTTCTACTCGCTTGATATACTGTATGTCAATATTATCCATTACTTCTCACAGTCTACTTGTTTAAGGAAACACATACTGTAGTAAAGCCTAATGACATGGGTGTGTATGAGTGTGTATTAATTATTGATTATGCATGTGTTTTGTCACAGAGTGTTACAGTGAGACTGAATCCGAGACTGAGAGCTCACCGTCACCCCGGAGAAGAAATAAGGTCAGTGTAATTTAAATATAAAGACATGATTTTGTGACAAATAAGTCAAGTGAATATTTATTAAAATGTGACAGAAAGTGCAGTCGAGCACTCTGCCTCGCCCCAAGCGCAACAAGACCAACAAGGTGCCATTGTCAAGTCCTGCAACAGGTGGCAGCAAAGGGACAGGTATGAAACATTTTTATTCATTTTAGGTGTTGACACAACCCTAAAAACTGTCCAAATTATCTGTACGGGCCTTTCTGTGTGAAAAGCAGCTCCAGAAGACGAGATGGGCAAGATGTTGAACAACATAAAGGAAGGGGGAGTTTCTCTGATGGGCCAAGAGCAGCCGCTCACACACGACCACTTCAGGAGGTCGTTCATTCGACGCAACAAGAACCCCGTCATCAACGAGAAAGCTCACACTCTCCGGGCGCTGCAGAGCACCCTAAAGGTAAGAAAGTTCATTTTGACCATCCAGCACCCAGGAAGTGGCGTATTTGTTGTGGATTAATCACACCTTAAAACTAATTAGGTCAAAAATTGAGTCTACTAAAATGCTGCAACCAGCAGAGGCGTTGTTAACCTATATCAACTTTATACTGTGTATAGTAGCAATCCTCTGGGCAGCATTTATCTACACAATACAGTAGACTGGAATGGAAACAGGAGTTCAGAACATACAATGTGTAAAAAAATAAATCAAATAATAATTTGATTACAATTTATTATTAATTGAAAACAAATTAGAACAGATTTTTGCATTTATTTTCATTTATAGTTGCAGTATATAAATAGACAAACTACAAATTTCCCCACTGAGGGACGAATAAAGGCATATCTTAAATTTGAGATTAGCCACAGAAACCACTTTTTGGCGCACTTGTTGCTGTGGCAAGTGCTAGTGTCGTGACATTTTTCAGACCCACTAAGGAGACAAAATAGTCTCTCCTATGTACAGATGCCACAAAAGTGCCGCATCACAGCTGTAACAGAAGATCGGGTATCCTCTTTTTTTGCCCTGTACACAAAACCCAGTGAAAACTGTGTGCACTTTCACACAACGGCATGGCATCCAGAAATGATACATCAACGCTGAGATACATGGGGACGTTGTGACGTATAATATATGAGAGATGTGTCAGGTTTGAATCCTCACACCCACGTCCTGGCATTGTGGAGTACCCATACACACAGGCAGTTTCCCGCCACTGTTACCACGGGGGTATGATCTTCGAAGGCAGAAAATTGCTGGATGGACTTTGTAAAAAAATGCGGAAACGCGCAGTGGAGGCGGTGTAAACAGGGGCTAATGTAAACACCTACGTTGTTCTCCAGGCCAAAGAAGCAGAGTTGCAACAGCTGAACAAAATTCTGGAAGGTTCCACCCTGTCGGCCTCAAAGTACCGACAGTGGAAGGAACAGAACGAGGAGCTCGTTCAAGAAATCGAGAGACTGGCTGCGCTCAGGGGCGCCAAAGTAGGAAACGACTCTCCTGTGCAGGACACGCCTGCTGAAGAGGTTGCCTTGGAAACTGTTGGCAAGGAAACAACCAGTGCAGAGACAAAAGGCGCGTACAGACTGAGTCTCAGCGACGGAGAACAGCTGGTTGACGCCGAGCCTTCTGATGTTCTCCTGGAGGTCTCCCAGGGTTCTCTGGCGGCGGTGGATAGCAGTCCCGTGTTGGAGCTCTCGCTGGGCTCGCTGCAAGAGTCCATCAATAAACAGCTGAGCGAGATGAGAGAGACTGGAGAGGTCTCTGAGACCTATTTCTACATTTAAGGATTGAAAATAGACATGGCTTACTGCAGAGCTGCAGTATTTTACCACCTGGTGACGGAAGGAGGACAGTTTGTCAGGTTCAAATCTGACATATACCACAAAGAGTTAGTGCTTTATTTGATATAATTGTCCATGAAAAGCACATTTTAGACTTTAACTTGCCACAGCTCAAGTTTACACATGGAACAAGTTGCCAATCGTCAGTATAACAACTCCAACATGTATTTAATTTTCTTCTAGGAAAATATGGAATACGGTAGGTAAAAGTGTCTATTTTTGTAACTCTATATGTGTAAGGTGCTTGTCAAAGCATCTTCCCGCAGGATAATAAACTTTCCATTTGAGTTACCATAAAAAGCAAATAATTTACAATTTAAAGGATTTAATTTCCTATAGAAAAGATTTATTTTCTATAGAAAAAAAAAATCAGAGAATAGACGGGGATCTACTGTAAAGGACATACAATTTTAAAATGTGATCTGTATATACTTTGTATCCAGAATGCGCTTTGTTTATTGATAGATGTACAATTTTTTAATATTTTTGCACAGAACATGTACATTCAAAAATCACCTCTATGGTAGTGTGTATTTTAAAAATTCATTTCATTTTATCCCTTAAAAAAACTGTTTGTTAATGAACCATACCGCAGTTATGAGAAAAAATGTTCATACTGTGGTTGAGTATTGCTTGTGAAGATATTAGATGTGTCCTCATTTCCACTGTAAGATTATTGAATAATAAAAAACGAGCATTATGATCACATTTGACGTGCTAGTTTCTTGAGGTTCTTAATCAGGATGTGTTCATGTGTTCATCATGGGTTTGTATTGGAATATGGACGGTTATTAGCTATAAATATAGTTGTATTATTGTATCATTACAACTATTTTTGTAGCCATTATTTTTGTGAGCTCATACTTAGTGTATTGAAACTGGGGCTGTCAAATGATAGTAATTTTTAATTATATGAATATTAATCACAGTTTTTCAAATTAATTTATCATGTTTAATCACCATTTGCCACTATGTATGATTTATGCCCATTTTTTAAGTATTTTATTGCAAGAAAGAGAAATTTTCTTCAATAGTAGCACAATGTTTGAATCACACTTTAACCTGTTTGTGTTGAGGTGTTGCGTTCAAAGAATTCACATTATGTAAGTACCTAAATGCAGCAAATTGTACTTCCACATTAAATTGTTTAAATTGTCTATAGGGATGAATGTGAGTGTGAATGGTTGTTTGTCTATATGTGCCCTGTGATTGGCTGGCGACCAGTCCAGGGTGTACCCCGCCTCTCGCCCAAAGACAGCTGGGATAGGCTCCAGCACCCCCCGCGACCCTTGTGAGGATAAGTGGTAGAAAATGAATGAATGAATGAATAATTAATTACCGCCGTTACTTTTGACAGCCCTGATTTAAACAGGTTAAAACATTCTTTATTTTTTGTAAAAATACTTTAGATTTATATACTGTGTATAGAAAGTATATATAGTAATTGCGTAACCTCACGTATTGGTTAAGGTTGTGTAGTTAAAAGACAAACACGGTTAAAGTACATTTTTCAGCATCATCTTTAGGTGTAAGTGAAGTATATATATTTTTAACAATATAATTTATTCTTTTAAAATGTATCAAATACATGTAATATTTTATCTAATAATTAATTATTTAATAATAATAAAAAAAATATTTGATAATAATTTAAATTTAACTATAATGTAATTTCTGATGTCTGTTTTTGCTATATAGGTAGTAGGTTAATCTTGCAGCCCTGTGTGTCATTATTATTGGATCAGGTAATGTAAACATTAACATTGTCATTTAATGCCATGTGTTAATGGGAGTTAACTCATTTTCAGTCATCTTCATGTTTGTAAAATTCTGGTAGTTGCTGTGTATGTCAGTAATATTAAAATCACGTATTATTTTTACCATATAACTTTACACCATTGCAAATCAGTGAGCATGCATTCACCCTGACATTGCAACTGAACGCAACAAAAATGGAGCATTGTTGTTTTCACATATGAAATACATTTCTAAGTCACGTCTATTGCCCATTCAAAGCCAATCTTGCCAAGTGTTTCTGACACTTGTGACATATTAACAGCGAGTTCTGAAAGAAAGACATTCGTCATCCCGCATGAATAATTGAATGTCATCAAGTTGTGAACGGCTCGCGTCATGTGCCTCATTCTGCTAATTATCTGACTCACGTCGTAGCTCTGTGTTCCCACTGTAGGAATATTTCCAAACATGTTTCCTTTAACAGTGACGTTGCAATCAAGCACAAGGTGAAGGATTGTTGGAATGCATTTTATTTAATACAGAATGTTCGAGCACAAATATGACTTTTATTTTTTTTTTTTTACACAGAATAAAATCAATTTGCTATGCCAAAATATTTTTTTCATCATTTTTATTTAACATTTAACATCAGGTGTAAAGTGTAAACAAGTAACATAAGTTGACTTTAATGACCCGAATATAAGACAAAAGTTGTGTTGTTCAGTACATGCAAAACAAGCAATGTCCACAAGCCAGCTTTTCTTCCCGTCACTCACCCGTGACCTGGAAAGATGCTGTTACATGAGGAGAGTCGTCTTATATCTGGGCCGATAAGGTAGTTTGGACACAGCATGATGTTTGTTTAACAGTACAAAGCATGGCTGGAGAAGGCCGCACGAGGATAGACGTCATATCCACAACAACTTTCGAGGATCTGTCTTCAGCCCTGCAACAAAGTGTTCACAAACAACAGTAGCGACTGCACTGGATCACTGAATTACTGGTTGGAAGTGAAAGGCAAAATAACACTGTTTTAACAGCTGACTTCATACATATCTGAGTCAGGCTTGTTGCGAATCACTGAGCACCGACGACACGCGGGGCAGGCGGCAAACTCCGGGCAGGTTCGGCATTTTGGTCGCTTGAAACTAAACACAAGAGCGCCCCCTCCCAGCACCTGTAAACATGAACCCAACCACCCGAAATAAAGGGAGCCAGCTGGGTGCAAGCTCAACTCCGGGAAGCGTGTGTTGTTAGCCTCCTGTTGGGTGTCACCCATCCCCAGCCTCTCCAGGTTGTGGGTGTACACCACCAAAGCCGTCATGCTGAGCAGCCCGGCCATCACCACCAGGAGTCCGCCAGTCGCCGCCACCCCTCGAAGTGGTAGATCTGTCCAACAGCGGACGCCGATGCAGGCCAGAACGATACCCGTTCCGCACAGGAACAAGGAGGTCAACACCAAGCCTTGCGCCAGGCGGACTCTCCGGTCTCGCTGGTAGGGACCCGCGACTGGCCAGCACTGCTTCAGCTCTGCATGCTCCACTTGAAGACAGCTCTCCCATAGTCCATCAGAACGGACCAAGAGAAGAGAGTCCACAGATCCGTGGCTTTTTGTCATAGTTCGGAGAAGCGATCCCGGTCTGGCTAAGTCCAGACGGGTCTGTCCCTCTCTCCACTGGGGGGTGATGGCAGCGGTAAAGAGCAGGACCAGTCCCAAGGGGGCGAAGACGATGCCCATCACCATGGATGCTGGAGTCTGCATAACCCTGATTCCTCAAATATGGTCTCTAACTTTTGGGATCTTGTGGGTCTTTTTGGGTCTTGTGTAGCTGATGGTGGGACACTGAAGAAGAACCATCTGATTTTGGATGGAAAAAAAATTATTTACATTTTTTTTGTAGTAAAACAGACATTTCAAGTTCCTCCAGTTTTTCAGTATAGACACACTTTATGTAGAATGTATATATAGTATATATATATATATATATATATATATATATACTGGTCGCGGGGGTGCTGGAGCCTATCCCAGCTGTCTTTGGGCAAGAGGCGGGGTACACCCTGGACTGGTGGCCAGCCAATCACAGGGCACATATAGACAAACAACCATTCACACTCACATTCATACCTATGGACAATTTGGAGTTGCCAATTAACCTAGCATGTTTTTGGAATGTGGGAGGAAACCGGAGTACCCGGAGAAAACCCACGCATGCACGGGGAGAACATGCAAACTCCACACAGAGATGGCCGAGGGTGGAATTGAACCCTGGTCTCCTAGCTGTGAGGTCTGCGCGCTAACCACTCGACCGCCGTTCCCACTCCACTCGTTTGATTGCAACTTCTTCATATATAAACTGATGCGGATGTCAGGAAAACAAAAACACAACACTGCGTCCAGTTTAAACAGGTTTACATTCACTGTCGCTGCTGCTGCTGCATGAATGTGAATGTTCGATGCCCGCCTCTGTTGCTACGAGACACTAACCTGCTCAGACCCAACGTGCGGCTTTATTTATCACAAGAGCTCATGAAGGGTGCGTTGTCTTTGAAACCTTGAGGCTTGAGTGTTGAATTGAATTAAATTGAATCTAAGTTCCCTGTGAGGACATGTAAAGTCACCATATATGTTTGTTACTGAAGAAGATAAGATAAAGGACCATAATTGGTAATGGTAATAGTAATAGTTTTATTTCATTTGACCATGCATCAGATTACAATTGAGTGCATCACATAATCAGTTCACAGTTCCACATGTCCAAAAGGAGTAGGAAGACAAAAAACATATTTTTGAAAACCGTGATAGATGGAGTGATATTTATCTGTACAAACCACTGTATGAGTTGCTGGCACCAGCATCTTAAGCATGAATAAATACACTGACGGACCCTCCAACCTTGACAAAATATTGTAAGTAGGGTCCCCACTGCCTCTCACGCCTCCTGACAGTTAACATCACCATGACTTAGCATTGATTATTTCCTAAATATTCACTTACTTACTTAATTAATTAATTAATTAAATTTCAGTATGTTGAATCAAACTATGGAATGGATGAATGTTGGCTAAATACAAGGATGAAGAGTCTTGAACCAGTCATGATGTGCTATATATATCACTATATTGACACTTACTATGGTACCCATTATGTCATTGGATGGTCATATCACCTCGTACTTCGGTATGAGGTACATTATTAAAAAAACAAATAAAACAAAAAAAAACTTAAACTGTATTATAGAAAGCAGGAAGTGAACAAATGTAACAGTTACTGATCGTAAAAGTACCAGATGGAGGGGTAGGATTTAATAAGCTTTGCTTCTTCCTACTCCTTTTGGACATGTGGAACTGTGAACTGATTATGGGATGCACTCAATTGTAATCTGATGCATGTTCAAATGAAATAAAACCATTACCATTATTGTTGTGAACATTATCCATGTCCAACATAGATGCCATATATTACAGATAATTTAGTTACATTATGGAGTGGGACAGAACACAAATATTAGCAACATTAGCTGACTGACATACAGTTGACAACGCTTTGGGTTATTTATATTTATATAAGATGTGTAGTGATGCTACAGCAATACTATTACTGTGTGTGTGTATTTTACACATATATTCCTGATATGGGGATGAAAGTTGCTTCGGTGCACCAGGCAAGTTCCCATAATGTGTAGCAGAGAATAGAAGATAGAGGATAGTTAAATATAAGTTGTTAGGAAGCCATCATTGCCTATCTATGGAGACATTAACTTGTGCATTTGAGTGCACTGTGTAACATCTTTCCTCAAAGCCTGACAATTGATCTCCAGCAATGACCTTGGAAGGCTTTAGTCCATTTTAGTAATAATGTCAGGACAGTGTCTGAATGCAGAGTGGCTGTATTAGGAATCCTGGAATACCCTCGAGGACGGCGCCAAGACACAGACAGATGCCAAAACAAGCCATCAACACACTCAAACACAATAAGATGCTGTTTTTTTTTATTATAATAATATAAATAGCCTTACTTGAATCTTGCATTTAAACAACTTTGCCACCTCGCTTTTGTTTATGTGTCTCTTATATGCATGACGGCCTTTTCCATGAATAACATCATAGGAATGCTGAAGGGGGGTTAAACAGTTGCATATTTTTATACGTAGCATTTGGGTGATACATTTATTGGAATATTTCTATAATAGTAGCTCTGCGATGAGACAATGAGAGTGACTGTACACACAGCATGAAGTAATAAGGAGGGGTCTATATACAAATATAAAATGTTGAGGTATTGCTGAGGTATGTTGGCTTGTCTTCCAAGGCATTTGATTACAAATGTAATTTTGATTAATCTTTCTGACATTTTAGACATGCACTTATATTGTATAATTACTTCATTAGAAATTAGTATTTGTATTTTAACTTGAGTAAAATGTTTTAGTATTCTTTCCACCTCTTTGTAATGGTTTTATTTGTTTCAGGCATGCTTAACATTACATGTTTAGACACGATAAGTGGCTTAGCAATGATCAAATATAAAACATAAAAAATTTAATAACAGAATAATAACTTAATATACCATAATTAACACAATAACATCCATTGAGCCATCTTCTAAGCCACTTATACTGCCTAGGGGTTATGCTGGAACCTATCCCAGCTGACTTTGTATGAGAGGCGGGGTACACCCTGGACCTGTTGCCAGCCAATCACAGTGCACATGCATACAACCACGATAATAACCATAATAATAATACTTCCTCGTGTGACAGGTGTATAGAGGTATACCCCAACAACAGTCGAATGTTCCCATGAGTGGAATATTTCACTCAGCACATACCGATTGCCCTTTGTGCCCATGTGAACAGTAATGTATGCTGACGTTGTGAAAATAATTTGAAAGCTTCTTTTCATACAATGACGTGATACGGACGTGAGAGAAGTTGACAGTTTAAAAAAAAAAACGTCTGTCAGGACCTCATCAAGCGCCTGGTGGGAATTAAATGTTAGTGACACGCAAAGTATCACCTTCATTTAGCAGTAAGGAATGTGGTGCCTGTTTTTTTTTTTTTTTTTTTTTACGAGCACCTACCAGGATACCTGTGACACCACTTTGTTGTCACAGAGCGGTGTCATGTCGACAACAGAAATGATATCCAATGACTCTGAGATGTAATGATAGCAGAATGGTGCATCGTTGAATGGCAATGTGCATATTGCATATGTCAGGTCGGTTATAATATATGCAAGCATGCGCTTACTTACCATTCGGTGGCGTTTATGGCTCTGCAGCTTCCAAAGCTGCCTTGCTGCAGTTCCTTACTAGCACCTGCCTCCCTCTTTTCTGTCTCCATGCCTCTGATTGTCCTTGTCTTTTTTTTTTCCCTCTCCCCCTTTCCGCTACAGCTTGGCTGTCTCCCGTCCCGTTTGCTATCTCTGTCTCACCTTCTGCAAGAGAGAGAGAGCGTGTGTGTATGTGCGTTCTCTCTTTGATTTGCTAAAGGACTTCTGTGTTGTATCGAGTGCTTGTCTGCCTATGCCAGTCTAGCCAAATAGGGAAAAAGAATGGAGCTTGTCTCCTGAGACCTATTTTTCAGAGAGCTGCATGAAAACTAAATATTGTACATAATAGATCTTTGCAGAGCATTGTTGTCACCTACTTTGGTATTGGAATCCATGTTGTATCACGCATTGGTTATCTAATTGTGGTACAAATACCTAGCAGTAGGAGACCAGGGTTCAATTGCACCCTCGGCCATTGCTTTCTCCGGGTACTCCGGTTTCCTCCCACATTCCAAAAACATGCTAGGTTAATTGGTGACTCCAAATTGTCCATAGGTATGAATGTGAGTGTGAATGGTTGTTTGTCTATATGTGCCCTGTGATTGGCTGGCGACCAGTCCAGGGTGGACCCTGCCTCTCACCCAAAGACAGCTGGGATAGGCTCCAGCACCCCTGCGACCCTCGTGAGGATAAGTGGTAGAAAATGAATGAATGAATGAAGTACCTAGCAGTACCACCGATTTCCTTTCTGATCTTCATACTGGTGCCCTGTGATTGGCTGGCCTCCAGTTCAGGGTGTACCCCACCTCTTGCCCGAAGATAGCTGGGATAGGCTCCAGCACCCTCAGTGACCCTTGTGATGATAAGCGGTAGAAAATGAATGAATGAATGAATGAATGAATATTCATACTGCGTAAAATTCAGGTTGGTGTCAGCGATACCGATCTGAAAGAGTACAATGCATCAAGGTAATTTATTCATTTATTTTAAACATATTGAGGTAGTGGCCTGATTTATAATACAGTAATCCCTTGTTTATTGCACTTAATTGGTTCCTAAAAAATACATATCATGGAAATAAAGTATTAATAGATATAGTAATACTATGAAAGTCACAATTGGGAAAATTAAACTAACAGCATAAATGTGAAAAAAGAGCAAACACTGAAGTTTGTAGTAAGCTTTCCACTTTTTTTCTTGAAACTTATATAACTCAGAAAACTAGAATGAATGAATGAAGTTGAAATAGCTGGAACACTAACATAAAAACACAGAAATGAAAAAAACTGCTGCAATTTTATGAAAATAAAGTCAAAATAAAGAGGAAAAAGTTGTATTCTAAGGAGAAAGAAAGTCAATAATCTTGGGGGAATAATCTTGTAATGTTATGAGGAAAAACAATAAAATTTTACTTGCGTAGAGTTGAAATTTTAAAGAAAAAAGAAACAAATGCAAGCCTTTTCACCTGTATCTTAAAGCTGATATGCTGTTTTTTCTTAAAATAGAAATTTGTATAATCATATTCATTCATATTCATGTGAAAACGTGTCTGAGCCCCTTTTGTTGTTTCAGCTCACCAAACAAATGTACATTTTCATCAATAACAACACAACTGAACACAAGATGCAGTTTTTAAATGAAAAAATCCAAACCTGCTCCCAGAAACAAAGTAATTGAGATCTGTCAGTCTGGAAATAGCCATTGTTAAAGTTTTGGGACTCTAGAGAACCACAGTGAGAGCCACCATCCACAAATGGCAAAAACACAACCTTTTCAGGAGTGGCTGGTCTACCAAAATGACTCCAAGAGTGTAGCGACAACTCATCTAAGAGGTCACAAAAGACCCCACAACAACATCCAAAGACCTGCAAGGCCTCACTTGCCTCAGTTAAGGCCAGTCTTCATGACTCCACCATAAGAAAAACACTGGGCAAAAACGGCCTGCATGGCAGAATTCCAAGACCAAAGCCACTGCTGAATAAAAAAAACATTAAGACTTGTCTCAATTTTGCCACAAAAAATTCTGATCATCTCCAAAACCTTTGGGAAAATATTTTATGGTCTGACCAGACAAGAGTTTAACTTTTCGGAAGGCGTGTGTCCCATTACTTCTGGTGTAAAAGTGACGCCGCAATTCAGAAAAAGAACATCATGCCCACAGTAAAATATGGTGGTGGTAGTGTGATGGTCACAACTTTAAAATAGTTAGTTACAGTGACTACAGCTATTAAATAATAATACACATGAAGAACTTCCTGTGAACTTTCTGTGTTTTAATTGACTAATATTTCAACTTGATGTTTAAATGCAAGTATAATGAACCACAATTTTTTATGCACTTTTGTTTATTTTCTTACAAAAAAAAATGGGCAAGGTGTGACCACAATGCAACCACAATTGCCAATTTGGTTTGATAATGAAATATACAGGGATACATGTTCGCTTTGAAATGATGCGTAACATATGAAGAAGCAAAAAAAACATACACGTTACATCCATACCATGAAAATCCACAGGCAGTCGTACTGTTTCCAGTAAAACTCACTGTACTTACACCAAACAAAACAAACAAACAAACAAACAGGAAATGTCCACAGTTTACTGGGCTAAAAATGATCACCAATACTAACTCTGTGTGGTTTTACGGAGGGAAATGTGTGACGTTTGTTTCTGAATGAAAGATGTTGTGAAACTACCAGGAACCTACGAGAAGAAGGCGGCAGTGAGAAACATTACTAGCAGGCGTTTTAAAACAATGATAAAAAAACAAAACACCCCGAAAATTCATTTAAAGGAAATAACGGGTACATTTAAAGCAGCGAGAATAGCAAACCTGCTAATGCTATATGCTGGAAAAAAAAAATCATGAATCATGCTTACAGAGCTCTGCGTTCAGTTGAAATACATAGCGCAAAAGGAATTGAAGGAATAAAACACTGTCATATTAAAATCTATTTACAAACAATATGTACAAGTTTAACATCATAAATGCTTCAAATATTATAATCAATTAAAAACCAAGAGGGTGATACAGCATGTATGTACAAAAATAACGACAACATTTACGAAAAAATGAAAGGTCAGTTAAGTCCAGGTCTCTTGTTGAAGTTGGTCAGTCCACAGCTGGCGTTTTTGGTTTTTTTTTGTATGATTGGTACTGATGGCGTAGTGCTTATGAGACAGCTGTGATCCTGGAATGGAGTCATACTTCGATGAGAGTGACCTGGAAATGGCCGCTGACCGCCTCTGACATTTCAATAAGGAAAGCTGACTGGTTGGTGTAGTGTTCGATGATGTTGTCGTCCATGTTGACGTAAATCCTGTGGAAATAAAAGAACTTCTATCAGAAAAAGTCAGGAAAGAAATGATCGGTATGAATAGTCGACCGCCATGTCGGTTGCGCTAGTTGGCTATTGGCGTGAAACTCGTTAGCTCTATTAATGCTGGCTGAGCAGTTTGATCCTTACTACTACTGCAACATTGGTTCTGTTGCTGCTGAGTCGTGTAATACGTTTGATTTTAAAAATCACTGTTTTGTCAAAGAGAACAACATCTTCCTTTTCACTTTCTCAGTCATTATTCAGATTATTCAAAAATAAATTATGTATAAATGTACACTGACTATTCAATTTCATTCATTTTCTACCGCTTTTCCCAGCCTATCCCAGCTGTCTTCGGGCGAGAGGCGGTGTACACCCTGGACTGGTCGCCAGCCAATCACAGGGCACATATAGACAAACAACCATTCACACTCACATTCATACCTATGGACAATTTGGAGTCGCCAATTAACCTAGCATGTTTTTGGAATGTGGGAGGAAACCGGAGTACCCGGAGAAAACCCACGCATGCACGGGGAGAACATGCAAACTCCACACAGAGATGGCCGAGGCTGGGATTGAACCTTGGTCTCCTAGCTGTGAGGTTTGTGCGCTAACCACTCGACCGCCATGTGTTAAAAATGTAACTTGTTATGTACAATGTAGAATTTTGGAGGGCATAATAAAGACAAAAAAAAAACCTCACATGGCTATATGGTCATAATACACAACAAGCCAATTTTTTTAACTTCAATAATGACTTTTTACATTTCGGAGCCTCATATTGAGTTGTTATTCAAGTTTTAAAAATCTACTTTTGTATATTTGGAATGTATTGGAAAGTGAGAAGGAAAATGTAGCTCTCTTTAAGCACATAGTTAAATTCTAAAAGTCATTATGCATGACAAGTTAATTTTTTAACTTACATAATGACTTTTAAAATTTCTGAGCTTTTCTCCAATTATCACCTGCTTCAAATTAACGCCATGTATTATTTGTGATTCATGCAAATACGTACACGCCTCTGCAAAAATTAAAGCATTTCCAGTAAGGTTTTCATTATTTTATTTAATAATTTATTTTTATTTTATATTTATGATTTATATTTTAATTATTATTTATTTAATATTATTTATAAAATGTATTTTATTTAATTATTGAGTATTTGTGGAATTTTTTGTGGAGATTTTTTTTTTTAGAATAGTATATTTTAATTTTGAATTGAATCTTGTCTAATATTGCGTGTTGTTTCAGATTTTCAGGCCACAAAACGTGAAATCAGAGCAGATTTTAAGATATTTTGTCTTACTTTGTTAGAACAATTTGCTCATCAAAAGTAATACGTGTTAAAATCTGAACTATACTTCTTAAAATAAACAAAAAATACACCAAGATAAGACATTCACTTTTGTACTTTTGAACATATTACTTAAGAAAAGTAAATTGCAAACACCCTAACAATTTCCTGGTAATCACATCTGCCTTGTTCATCAAATGTTGTTTTTTTTAAACCCTGATTTTAAATATTTAATCATGCTTGGATTTTACTGTTCGCAGCGTGGACTTTAGCCAAAAAAAAGTGAGCTACTCAATCTGTCGTCTGACATGGCGGGACATTCTCGGTCGGAAAAACACAGTATCTATCTCTGGCATCAGTTCCTGCTTCATAAATCAGGACAGTCTGACTCTTCCTCCTCCTCCTCCTCCTCCACCTGTTTTTACCTCAGCCCTAACCCGTAAAGGCTTTAAAGACTTTAATGAGTGAATTAGCGGCCCGCTCATGTGCTCCGCCTGCAGGGGACAAGGTTGATTGAAGACAAGAGGGTGAGGAGGGGAGGGAATTACCAGGAGAATGTAACTCAACCTGTTATAGCGTTGGCTACTGGCCCTGTGGTGGCGATGAGGAAAAAAAACTCATGTAAATATCTCTCAGAGTGAGACGTCTGTCTTTTTTTCATTCTTTTTACATTAGAGCTTGGTTACTGAAATCTGCAAATGACTATTCCAATTCGTCACTCTTTGATTGATAGAAAATGAAATGGAAAAACCTGCTGATTGACGGTAATGGAAACACATCGACTGATCAACAATCATCGGTGATTCATCGACAGGACTTTTGCAATATTTATATCCTCCCTTAGTCATATTTTTCCTGAAGGGGGGGAGCTGTAGTTAACACATTCCACGAGCCCGAGCCAACCAAGCAACCTACCAACCCGGTCTGTCAACATGAGATTATGTCAAGGAAGCGTGAAGTCATTATGCGGGTTCCGATGAAGTCAAAAGTCTGCTTACCCTCGTTTGCATTTCTTGTAAATTTTCCCAATGGTGTCTTCTTGCATGCCGTACTTTTCTGAAATCTGAGCGAGGAATAAGACACGATGAGTTAAGACCACAACGTATTTGTGAGTAGCACGCAACCACGTCAGATACTCACAGCTTCTCGTAGGCCGGACAGCGTCGGCGTGCTCAGCATGAGAGCGTCGAACACCTCTTCTGTGCTTGTCCTCACGTACAGCAGAACTGATGTTGGAGAGGGCGAACGACACCAAAAAGTCAAATCAAGTTGATTAGTTAAAAAAAAAAAACAAAACATGATAAAGTCTCTGCTTACCTCTTTGGGAATCTTCTCTGCGGGCTTGCTTGCTGGATGGAGAGCCGTTCTGCTCTCGATCTGGATACAACCTTTTCATAGAACTTCTGGAAATAAAAGGACTAGACTTTAGACCAGTATTTCTCCACTGATGGGTCGGAACCCAAAAGTTTGCTTGCACACAAATCAAAAATAGATTTTTAGACTATTTGTAGTTAAATTAACATTGTATTATTATTAAAAAACATAATATATATTTTTATATTTTATTATAATATATATATATTATATATATATATATATATATATATATATAATCTGTTTTTAATGTCTAACTTTTTATATCTGACTGCTGTGCCCCGCCCCGCTTTTACTCATGTTTTAACTGTGTATTAACCAATCAATCAATGTGTCTTCTACTCTGTTTACTTGCTTTTATTCAACTCCATTCTTCTGTAAAGTGTCTTTGAGTATTTTGAAAAGCGCTATACAAATAAAATGTATTATTATTATAATTATAATATATATATAATTATATATATAGTTTTTTATTCTAATATATAAATATATAAAAAATATATAAAAAACATACCTCAGATTATCAGAAAATTACATAAAAATATTTCAAATATTCATATATAAAATATTTATAATTTAATGTAATTTTCAGATTGTCTGAACTATGGGTTTTCAAGCAAAGAAGGCTATTTTAGGGTACTTTAATGAGAATGGGGAAAATGTGGGTCCCAGCTGAGAAACCCATCCTTTGGACCAAAGACTTAAAATCAGAGACTCAATTGTATTAATTAATTAATTGCAGTTATTAATTACTTTAATTGATTTTTTTTTTTAGTTCACCGAGTTTACTGGCACAATTGATGTACGAGATGCTTGAGTGTAACATTGAGGCTAGCAACAACGGTTACTTACGTATATTTTATACATTTCCCATTTTCTTGTCACCTGTATCAATGTTTAAGGCGATAACGAGCTAAATTAGCAAGTGGTGTTACGAAGCCCACACTCGAAAAATGTTTTCAAGACATTGATAATGCTTGAGTTTAAGAAATACCCTAATCTGTTTGTGTATGCCGTAACCTGATAGAAAAGGACAGAATTTTGTTGAGATTAACTGTGATTAATAGTGTGAATGGTTGTTTGTCTATATGTGCCCTGTGATTGGCTGGCGACCAGTCCAGGGTGTACCCCGCCTCTCGCCCAAAGACAGCTGGGATAGGCTCCAGCACCCCCGCGACCCTCGTGAGGAAAAAGCGGTAGAAAATGAATGAATGAATGAACTGTGATTAATTAATAACGACATCACAAATTAATTGTATTGTATTGTCTTTAGAATGGACATCCTGTACACCATTCATACACTAATACTAAAGACCACAACAAAACAAGGAACTGTGTTCTAGTTTGACGATAATACTCTGATAAACAATACAAATCAACCCCATGACCTATTTGGTCCCTCAAACCTAAGCTTGGAAACCCCTATTTCACCCCTTTCTTATTGGAGCTTATACAAGATGTGGATGCTTACCTTTCATTGTCGTCCATAGGTGTGGCCTGCAGAAAGAAGGACAAAAAGATCTGATTAGAAAACCGATAAACACATTGCTTAATGCCCTTCATGCCACCATTGTGTGTTTGTAATGTCTTCATAAAGGAATGTTATCGCTGCAAAAATACTGCATTTCCCATAACCTCTCCTCACCAGGGTAATAATGCTTTGAGATGCTTCCGCTGCATTGATTGCAATGAAAAGCCTCCAAGGTTTCATCATTTGCACATACTTATATAATTCATAAACTCCGCAGTGTGTGGGAACTGTGGCTTGTCTGAACAGAACTACTACGAGCTCACCATGTGTGTGTGTGTGTGAGAAATAAGATGAGGGTGACGCATATTGGTGTGTGTATGGAAGGACGCCGCTCATGTGCCAGGTAGGGAGGCCCCCATTGCTTGCACTCGCTCGGGCTTGGTGGTTTCGACTCCAATTAGCGTTTCACCTCACTTTCCCCTCCCTTCTTTTCCCAGGCAGACAGCTTTTCCCACTGCATACTTTCCCACACTCCCCCCCCCCCCCCCACACACACTTTCTCCATGTCCCGTGCCCAGGTTGTTGCCTTCAGGGATGAATGAAGGGCCGGGATTCTGACTCATGCAAGAGGCGGTATTATGATGATTGTTAATAATAAGATGGTAGGCCTACCATGCGCTGATAGCTGGATAGATGTGCTTCCGGGATGAACAGGACTGGCTGAGTGATGTGGTCTTCCATGGTCTGGAAGAAGGTGCAGTCGCTGCCCATGGAACTGCTCACTAAGGACTTGTTAGCTGGGAATCAAACAGAAATGTTCCAATGGATGCGAGGCCAGCAATGGATAGAAAATGACATAAGCTTTCTGAACCTCAGGCTCCATTTTATTGATAATGAATTGAACAATATAATGAATTCATGTATTCTATGTTATGATATTAGTTTATGTACAGTATAGTATGTCACTGTTGTAACAATACAGATCCTAGACAGGAACCAAATGTCTTGGTTTTGGTTCTTGAGCTGTATTTTAGGCACTACACTCATGTTGTTTTTCTCTCTGTCAGAAACCACAGGATTGATCAAGTAAAAGTAGATGATACTCAATTGCAAAAATAAATAAAATGCATAAATAAATAAAATGCATAAATAAATAAATAAATGTTATGTTTAAAATGTTGTTTACAGTCAAAAAATATTCAAATATTAAAATTATTTGGAAAACACATAATAAATGATAAAATCCTAAGTACTAGCGCTGACCACTACACTGTGTAATTATTATTGTCGCTTTCATAAAAGCAGATCCTTTAACATGTTCAAGGGTACTTTAGCAAGCTAGCAGTCAAATGTAGTATTAAAGAGTGATTTGTGATTTATGTAATTTTCTGATAATCTGAGGTATGTTTTTATATATATTTATATATTATAATAAAATATATATATATATATATTTCATGTTTTTTTAAATAATTATACATTGTTAATTTAACTACAAATAGTCTAAAAATCTATTTTTGATTTGTGTACAAGCAAACTTTTGGGTTCCTGAATTTTAACATTATTGGAGCCCTCTAGACATGAAATATTAAAATTATCAAAATTATTTCTTCTAAACGAGGACTTACGAGGCCAAAAACTTACCACTTCCACACGGACTGGGAGGAGAACTTTTTGTTTACATGCCAGAGCTGATTTCATGCAGTGTTCAGGAATGTTTTGTGTTTTTACTGACAAGTTTTGTGTCAATGACTAAGACCATAGTCTACCACAAAATAACGATCATTTACTAATTAATTGACTTCTGATAAAATGCTATATAGTAAGGGAACGATAACCAAACCATTATATTGTGAGGGACGATTTGTAGTGTATTCGTCCACTGGAACGAGTTGCTTCTGGGCCAAATTTCAGTTTTTCAGTTTTTAATTTAATTTAGGACCACTTGTATAATAAATGTGTTATGTTTGTATATTATGATGTTTTTTCACAAAAATATCAATACATTTTATTGACTCTACTTTTTCTGCCCATGATGACCTAATATAATAAAATATATCATGTATGACCATAATATACATTTACACATAAATGTATGACTCTACTAATCAATCATAAACATATGACAAAAAATTGAGAATTATCTTTGTGATGGTGACCCAATAAAAACCATCCATTTTGGGCCCCTGTTGACTTGAGGTGGTATTTCCTAAATAAGTAACCTTTCATTACAATGAGCTTGCCACTCGTACCATTGGCATCATTGGCTGTCTTCCCCCTCCTCTTGGTCCTCTTCCTCTCCTCATCACGCATCTTCCGCTCGGCCCCCTAAGGATGCAAAAATTAGTTAGGGAAAAAAAATGCCCGTACGTTGACATATGTACGCGTGTTACACAGTTGACGTACCTTATCGCAGAAAATCTTGACTTGGCAAGCGGCTCTGTGTATGAGCTGATTGCTTCCCGAGCTGAAGTCGTACGTGTCAATCTGGAGGTTGAGGGGCAGGCCCTTCACGCCCTTCTGCGATGAGAAGTCCGTGCTTAGCGAGTTGATGCCGATGAACACCTGTGGGACGGACCGTTTGTGTTATCTGCTTTTTTTTTTTCGTTGATGGCATCACGCGTGTGCTCGCTGGTGATGACAGCTTTCAGGTCCTGTGAGCTTAGGATAACATTACGGGAGACTAACGTGTAGCTTTTGAGTTTGTCTGTTTTTCAATTGTAATTTACTTTCACTTTGGAATTTTTGCTCATCTGTGCTCTAAGAAAAAAAATCATTCTTGGAAGTCTTGAGTGCATATTAACAAGATAAGTAAATTATTCAATCACAGTACAAACAAACGTATTATTCTGTATTGTTTTTGTACTCTATTTCTTCCTTTTGTGGGGGAAAATACCATGATCCCAAACTTTTCAATGCCTCATACTGCAAAAAAGGTCAGTAAGGATAATCCATAATGCCGCCTACAGAGAACATACTAACTCCTTATTTCTAAAATCACAAATACTTTTTCAAACAGCTAAAATAATGCATTAGACTAAAAACAACAAATTACCTAAAAATGTCATCCAATACTTCTCTACAAGAGAGGAGAAATATGATCTCAGGGAAGAACTACATTTGAAACACTTCTATGCTAGGACTACGTTATGCTAGCCATAGCATTTCAGTATGTGGAATCAAACTATGGAATGGATTGAGTAAGGACCTCAAACAATGCACAACGATGAGCCAATTCAAGAAACAATACAAGCAGTTGATGTTTGCTAAATACAAGGATGAAGAGTCTTGAACCAGTCATGATGTGCTATATATATCACTATATTGACACTTACTATGGTACCCATTATGTCATTGGATGGTCATTAAAAAAAAACACCTCAAACTGTATTATGGAAAGCAGGAAGTGAACAAATGTAACAGTTAGTGATTGTAAAAGTACCAGATGGAGGGGTAGGATTTAATAAGCTTTGCTTCTTCCTACTCCTTTTGGACATGTGGAACTGTGAACTGATTATGTGATGCATTCAATTGTAATCTGATGCATGTTCAAATGAAATAAAACCATTACATTATAAAACTTAATTATTGATACAAAAGTAATGATAAGGAAGGTGTAGATATATAGGGAATAAACATGGGAGAATTTTTCTCCGGTAATTACCACAAGGTTTTATCCGGAGGGACAGAAAAGACTACATTTTTTTCTACTAAACAGCCCCAACGTCTTCATTTCCTGTACATGATGTCTTCCTTTCCTGCTTTGCTCTATACTTGCAGCAGGGTTGTTTTTTTTTTGCAGCCCCACCCCACCTCAGCGCCTTTGGGACACAAAGATTTGGCCTTTGCGGTGGTGACTGAGCCTCAGGGCCAAACACATTTCTTGGATTCTTTCCCTCCCTCCTCAACCACTCCTTGTCTTTCTCGGTGTCTTTTTTTTAACTCCTAGGTCAGTCACCTGTCCATATTAACAATAAGATTTACCTTGGCTTCTTCGTTGGGGTTCCATACGAAGGAGAGGGCATTGAAGGCGACCTCTTCGATGTTGCTAATACCGCTGAACACTTCCTTGTAGTCCGCTGTGACAAGAAAAGGAAAAAAGAGCAAGTTGGGTGAGGTTTCTGGGAACACTTCGCTGTACCGCGCAGGTGGATTTTGCATCGCATACCGATGTCAATGACCCTTTGCTTGACAGTTGGCTGACGTGCGTGCCAGTGGTTCCAAAAGCGGAGCTGCATTTCCGGGGTTTTGTCATTCTCAAAAACAGCCATCACCACCGTCTGTGGTTGGAGAAACATAGAAGAGAATTGAACGTCTGGTGGAAAAATCTTTCATCACTCCAAATCCTTCCTTTCTGTTTATTATCGTCACTTATTTGCTGTAAGCTGATTGTGTATATTCATCCCTTCTTACGGGCTTGACAAAGAAAAGATTGTCACCTTGTGTTGTTTAAAAAAAAAAAAAACACCGCACCTTCCCCCACTCCTTGTTTTGTTGCTTTTGCACGTGTCAACTCAGATATATAGCAGAAGTGGTACGATCTGCCCAGTGTCTTAGTCACCAGGACCTGGTCCCATGGGAGGGTCCACCATCCATTATTTGACAATTCATTCATTTTCTACCGCATATCCTCACAAGGGTCACGGGGGTGCTGGAGCCTATCCCAGCTGTCTTCGGGCGAGAGGCGGGGTACACCCTGGACTGGTCGCCAGCCAATCACAGGGCACATATAGACAAACAACCATTCACATTCACATTTGGAGTCACCAATTAACCTAGCATGTTTTTGGAATGTGGGAGGAAACCGGAGTACCCGGAGAAAACCCACGCATGCATTTCAAATCCGAGGGTGGATTTGAACCCTGGTCTCCTAGCCGTGAGGTCTGCGCACTAACCACTCGTCCGCCGTGCCGCCCATTATTTGACCATTTGACCAAATTACCTTGACTTTAGTTGCGGTGATGCAGGCACTGCTGTCCACGCCCTGCAAGGTGATGGGGTAGAACTGCCCCTTGTTCAAGTACACCATTGGCAACTCGCTGGATTTGTAAGGCGATGCCGCAGGAGCACCCAGGGAGAACTGAAACTCATTCCTGTATCTCTCAGGTGGAGATCCGGTATAGGAGCCAGAGTAGACGGGACTGGAGTGGTCCTCAGGAAATGGGTCGTTGTAGGTCAGAGTCTAAGAACCACGTAAAATAACATGTTAGGCACAGCAATGAAACCAGTTTGGACTTTAATCCTCTGGAGATGTTTGGTACCTCTGCACTGGGGTCAGGGAAAGTACCGGTCTCGGGCCACTTTTGCAGCAAAGAGTCAAAGATGATATTGAGCTCTTGCTTGTCGGTGTCCGCTGCAACACTGGTCAAGGTCGCGTAGGTGTCAGCGCTGGGTGGCAGCGATGGACTCTGCTTGGGTCCCAGCACCTCTAATGAGTAGCTGGCTGGGACGCTGTCGGAGAGGATCTTCATGACGTTAGCGGACGTCTCCGAAGAAACCAGGTCATTGGTCCTAAGCGGCAAAGACAATCATCTGTCATGTGTCTCTGCGCATACACACTTCAGTCTGGGGTGGGTACTTTTTGTGTCTTAATCCAAGTCTTGTTTGAGTTTCTCAAACATTAGCGGACCCACAATGGGTTCAAGCCTCACCCAGCCCCAACATGGGCAACACTAAGGGTAAGGGGCTCAGTGGGGACAAGGAGGGAGCTTTATTGTCTATCTTAAGAGAGTTGCTGACGGAGAAGACCGGAGAGGTAAACAGTAATCCATTGGGGCTGTGTTTGATTTGAGGATTACCACTCTCTCTCTATTTTCTCGTTAGTTTCTAATGAGCTCTTACCTCTCTGTTGCTTTGCAGATGCTACTGTTTCGATTGCAGGCGCTAATCTTTGGCTCCTTATGACTCTGCAAGAATAACATTATGTTCAATCTGAAGAGGCAATAATTCAATTAAAGCTTCATTATTCTAAAGACTTACCTTGCATTGTTCATAAAGCATGGTTATGGCTGCTAAGTCGTCCCCCGGGTGCAGTCTGGGTTTGGACAGGTTCTCCTCTGGCATGGTGTTCTCCAGGTAGGACCAAGGGTCCATGATGTAGTTTGTGTTGAAACGGTAGTTGAAGTTCTCGCTCTGAAAGACCACTCCCAGAGTCCTACACCAGGAATACAAGAATGGATTGGTTAGATCAGGGTCGGAGAGTAAAATATTGTAAGGCACCGATTCTCAAATTGTGATACGAGTGCCATTGGTGGTACGCTGGCTTCATCAAGGGGTACTCAGGATAAAATGACCTTAATATAGGAAAAATAATTGCTAAAAAAATAATTGATGGCAGACCCCAAACATATATTATATTAAAGTCAAAATAAATAATCATGTTGAACACAAGAAGCAAACAATACAGACACATAAAATTATTAAAATTTATTTTCTATCTATTTATATTATCTTTCATATAATTTTAATGACTTTATTTATTTACATTTATTTTTATGTATTTAACTTTCTTTTTTACATGTGTTTTTATTGATATTATTTATATCAATATATATATATCGCTTTTCAAAATACTCAAAGACACTTGCACTTGAATGGAATTGAATAAAAGCAAGTAAACAGAGTAGAAGTCACACCAAAATACAACATTCATTCGTTAATACACAGTTAAAACATGAGTAAAAAGCGGGGTGGGGCACACTGGTGGTACGCTGGCTTCATCAAGGGGTACTCAGGACAAAAAACGACCTTAGTATATGAAAAATAATTGGTGGTAGACCCCAAACATATATTATATTAAAGTCAAAATAAATCATCATGTTGAACACAAGAAGCGAACAATACTGACACATAAAATTATTAAAATTTATTTTCTAATTATTTATATTATGTTTCATTTAATTTTAATGCCTTTATTTATTTACATGTATTTTTATGTATTTATCTCTCATTTAACTTTCTTTTTTTACATGTATTTTTATTGATATTATTTATACTGTGTAATATATTTTGATTATATTACAAATCTATATAATACAATGTTTGTAATTAATTAATTTAACTTTCTTTCTCCTATTTAATTTTGTTTAAGTGACATACATACTCTCAGTTATTGCTGAAATTTATAAAAATGTGCTGCTGTAAACATGTAACTTAATTAAATGTGTTTGAAACCAACTAAATCAAACTATCGTTTTTTTAGTAGTACTTTGAAAACTAGTGACGCCTTTTTAGTTCATGTTATACATTCATACCTGCTGTGTCCTGTTTATGTACAATTTATGGCAATCTCATAGTGTATTTCAGTACATTTGGGGTGAAACCAACCTGACCCAAAACAAATATCTACCTATTTGTTAATCGCATACTGACAAGTGAATTGAGCCTGATTCTCGGCCCTGAGCATGAAAGGTTTGGATTGCAAAACAGCCGAGCTTAGTAAGATCCTACACCTGAAAATGTTGACAGGCCACCCACTATCAACAAAACATGCCTGGATGTTGTATTTTGTGCTTTTCCTGCAGTGAAAGCAAAACAAACACACGCATTCTTCAATCCTGTCTTGTTTGTAGAGAACCAAACACAATCCCGGGATTGGATTTGTTTGGGGACTCCAACCGTGACGTCGGATAAATATCCTAAAAAAAACCCTTTTGGAGTTTGTGTGACAGTTGACTGTGGATAAACAGCTCATTTAATGAGCAAATTGGGGGTGTGGGGACCCCAGGTGGTCTCAACTTCCTGGCTGGACTATTTGCGCTGAGGTGCACCTGCTGCTAGCATCTAAACAGCACATATTAGAGCAGTGTAAATTCTCCGACAGACACATTAAGAGTAAGAGGCCGGGGGTCTTCTAGTATTTCCCCCCTTACCCAACCCCCATTATGTAATTCAATGCATTATATGCCGTCATTGCATCCAACACCTCCTATTTCCTGGCGTCCTTTTGTGCTGCTTGGCCTCTAGGTGAGTGACAACAGGCAAGCACAGACCCAACTATCCCATAATATCAGTTTTCCCATCCTCTCTTTTAAAGCAAGCATCTTTCACATGGGGTTTCATTGCAGAACCTAAGAAGAGGGGGGGGGCAGCTAGGGCCCATCATCTTCAAATCTATCATTTAAAACTCATGGATAAAAGTGACATGAATACTTACTCAGTCTCTTTGGTCATGTCTCCAGTCCAAGTGAGTTGGGATAAGGTTCCTTTGAGGCGTTTTTTTTTTTTTTTTCAGTAGTTTGTGTTTGAGAGAATCACTGAGTGACACGCCAATGACTTCAGTATTTTGATTCCCTCTGAACCGGAGCCCGCATGATATTTATACAAGCAGCACCGGCTCGCTCTCATTTCTGATTGGCAGACACGCCTCCAAGACAGGTGTCTGATAGGACAGGTGGAGGATCATTAACCCCCTCCGTGCCTGGGAGAAACCGTGCAAGCACTTTGCAAGACAAGGAGCGTGCTTGCATGAATGTCATTATGGGGGCTCTCATAAAAGAGCGAGAATGGGGATCTGAAAGGTGCGAAATTGCTTTAGAAGGATCCTGGAACTCTGCTTTAAATTGTTAAAAAAAACAAAAAACATTTAAATTTTCATTTTTCACCAACACCCCCCACACTGACTGCAGTTTTGGTGCAATGCATGCAACTTTTTCTTTGTCAGTACTACATACTCTTCCAATGTATTGTTTTATACTGTTGCAGTGAAATGAAAGAGAAATACATTTACTTTCCTGACATGCTATAGCAATTGTTAATGTTACAAATAAAAGCATAAAATACAAATAAAAGCATGTAAACTTATACAAATAAACAACATTTATGAACATTGGAGAAAATAATAATTATAATAAATAAATAAATAAATAGCAAAATGAAAGAGAAATAAATTTACTTTCCTGACATGCTATAGCAATTGTTAATGTTGGAAATAAAAGCATAAAAATATAAATAAAAGCATGTAAACTTGTACAAATAAACAACATTTATGAACAGCAGAGAAATAAATAAATAAATAAATAAATAAATAAATAAATAAATAAATAAATAAATAAATAAATAAATAAATAAATAAATAAATCATTGAAGAAAGTGTAGGATTATTCACAGGTTATGTTTTCAAAATAAATGGAAATATATAAATAGTCATTGTGAGGTGTTATGGAATTATTCAGTATGTTTTTTATTATTAATTTTAATATTTGAATATTATTTTTTTCATTTATTTTTTTATTATTTTTTTTATTATTATTATTTATATTTATTTATTTGTGAGTTTAAAAGTACTATATTAAAACAACAGTTAAATAATTAAAATATTTTTTAATACTAGTTTTTTATTTTCTACTTTTCTAATTTATAATTTTTTGATTATTGTAATTTGGTGTTATGGAATTATTCAGTATGTTTTTTTATTATTAATTTTAATATTTTATTATTACTATTTTTTCATTTATTTAGTTTTTTATGTATTTGTGAGTTTAAAAGTACTATTAAAACAACAGCTAAATAATTAAAGTATTTTTTTAAATACTATTTTTTAATTTCTATTTTTCTAATTTATAATTTTTTGATTGTTGTAATTTAATTAAACAATGACTTACACTAATTACTATATAATGACTATATTATTGGCTTTTTATACATAAATGTTTTTTTACGATGTTTAAAATAACATGATTTTTTTGGAATTGTTAAACTATTTAAAATAACAACTCATGTATTTATTTTATGATCTGTTTCTGTTTAAATTGTGAAAATAAGTTGCGGTATTTTAGTCAGTAGTATAAATCTGTAGTTCTTACAGTATAATAACGCATGGACTTTACATTCATTCTACAGTTTAAGCTTTGCATGGGACGCTAATGTGAAAGTTCAGCATCTTTATGATGAGCACATAAGGAGAGTATGATGCGGGACATCATCGCTTCTTAGTTTTGAACGTTGTGAGGTCTTTGTGTCAATCAGGCGTAACATCCTCCACCCACACTTGGTGTACACTTACACACAAACTGATAAATAATAATAATAGTGTGTGTCTGTGTTGTGTGTGTGTGTGAGAGAAGCACCTGAGGGAATTTGGCATCATAACACACAGGCGCACACACACACACACACACACACACACACACACAAACCCAAAGACAAGCTGGCATTGACTCAAAAGGACGTACACATAAAACGATGGAGATTCTTCCTTGTCTTTGATTGACACGCCTTCATTCCTGCACACTCGATGTCTTCTCTTTGTAAAAAAAAAAAAATCAATCCTGACAACTTTATTATACGTCTTTCAACCACTGTTGAATGCATTTCTAAAGACCAACAGCAGGAAGAGCATTTGCAATCGGTTTCTCCTTCGCTCAGCTTTGGAGGGCGTGAACGACCCGGTCGGGGGGTTTCTTTCTCGCCCTGTTCCCTCATTAGTGCACGGAATTAGCACATGTAAAGGTTTTTTGGTCTCTCTATGTCGCTTCGAGTCCTTGATGTGGACAATCCAAAGAGCAAACTGTCACTCACTGAAACAAATGTTGGGCTTTCTAGGGATTACTGAATGCTCCGCCTTCTGTTTTTGTCATGGCATCTATCTTTAAGCCACTTCAAGTAACTCCATCTATCTGTTTTATATGCTGTTTGTCTATGCTGGAGCCTATCCCAGGTGTCTTCGGTTGAGAGGCGGGGTATAGACAAACAACCATTCACACTCACATTCATACCTATGGACAATTTGGAGTGGCCAATTAACCTAGCATGTTTTTGGAATGTGGGAGGAAACCGGAGTACCCGGAGAAAACCGGGTATTATATTAAATATTGTAGTGGTGGAATGGAATGGAATGGCCTTTATTGTCATTATACAAGATGTACAACGAGATTGGAGAGTTCTCCTTTCAGTGCAGTAGTCAAGTTTAAAAAAAGTATATAAAAGTAGAGTAAAAAAGACAATTTAACAAGATATATACAAGATATGTACAAGATATCCAAAATATACACATAGTATTGCACAGGAGCATATGCAGGAGCAGACATATTGCAGATATATTAATTTTAGTGCAATGATGAATGGGTCATAGTGCAAATAATGACTGGTGTATACAGATGAGTAAAATCACATATGTGAGTGTATTGTATTGGGTTGTTAAATAAATAAATAACTGCAGGGTCTATGAGACACATGCTAACTCGCAAACTAGAGAGCTAGCGACCTAAACAGTAGCCTCCAAGTTATTTCCTTTAAACTTAAAAAAGCCAAAAACTTACCACTTCCACACGGATAGGGAGGATAACTATTAACAGTTATTTAACCTTTAACATGAACATTAATCAAACGTAATCATTTTTTCTGGGTACATGATACCATACAGCATCCATATCAAACTTGCGCACTAACATTAAAGTTTCATATCAAGGCGGGAGCCTCAAACTAGTGTCTTGCGGGCCACATTTGGCCCACGGGCCGCGTGTTTGAGACCCCTGGTTTAGCTTCTGTTCCACAGATGTTCCATAGAGTCAACGCACGACAAGTCAACTCATAACGACAGTAAATAAAAATAACTTTGGTCTTGTCAAGTCAGCCATCTGCCAGGGTTTTGAACCCTAAACCTGCCATTCAAAATACCCTTTTCTTTCTCCATTTCTCTTAAATATTTATTTCCGATTTTGGCACCCGGAACAAAAAATGCCACGAAAAGACATTTCTGTTAATCGGTTATTAACTCGTTAACTTTGACAGCCCAATCTAAAACATTTCCTACATAATGAATAAAATATTGACGATGGCCACAGTTTGACCCTGTAACAGATAATTTCCAATTACAATGGAGTATGAAGGCGTAGCTGTTTCCTTTCTCTCCCCACGGGAAGACGGATGGATGTCACTAGATACTGACTGATGTGTTGTTTCCTTGAAACTCACTTCTGGAGCAAGAAACAAGACTGGTGCATAGGTTTATTAAGAGTGTGTATGTGTGCGTGTGTATGTATGTGTGTGTGTGTATGTGTGTGTGTGCAACCATGCATGGCGGCACACAAACTCACGTCAGCGCGACCTTCTACGCGCCACCGCCGCTGAGAAGGGCTTCTCTCAACATCTCACTCTCCATCTCCTACGTTGTGCTGTCTTTCTCCACCCCCCCCAACACACACACACACACACACACTCCTTTCGCCAAGGTGGCTGCTTCCCATCAAAGATTGTGCAATTTGCATCACACGTACGGAAAGTTTGTTTAGTGCATCCTTGTCGTTCATCTTCACGCTGTGAGGCCACGCAATAGTGATTGAAATGCAGCCATCACATGTACAGTATGCGGATATACTTTAAAATAGTCAGTGTACAGCTTGTATAGCAGTATACATTGTCTAAATATCTTCCAACATAAGTGAGGAGCAACATAATTGTGGTTTGCTTGCAGTCAAGCATGCTGGTGGTATGGGGCTGCATGAGTGCTGCCAGCACTAGGGAACTGGGGGTTTTCAAACAATCTGGTCTTCTGACATGATGCCTCGCTGAGGAAGTTCTAGGTGAAGGTCATGGAGTGGCTAAGCTCCACCAGAGATATCATCATGGAGAACAGGAAGATAATTCCACTAATAACCTGTGCAGCTATGGCGAGTTTCTTGCCCAAGAACACTAAGGCAGTGCTAGGTAACCATGGCATCAGTGGCACAAATAGTCACCCCAGTGAATGAACATGTTGACTTAGGGTTGCCAGATGTTTAGACAAAAATGTTTTACTTTGACAAAAACAATTACTTTCAGTAGATAGTACAGTGGATATTAAAATATTGTATATCCAAATGTACTTTCTGTGGTATTGTCCCTTGGACAATTATGTTAATTATGTTATGTTATGTTATGTTATGTTATGTTATGTTATGTTATGTTATGTTATGTTATGTTATGTTATGTTATGTTATGTTATGTTATGTTATGTTATGTTATGTTATACTGTACCATTGCATGAAGGCAACATTTTGTATTTGCCTTTTCATTGCTTGCTATTGGAAAATGTATTATTGTATTTATTAAATACAATATTATAATACGATATATTATAACATAACAAAAATGAAACTAAATATAAAAAATGATAAATTCAACAGTTTGACCATAAAACATATATTTTTTTCATTGTTTCTCATTGGAAGAATTATTATAAAATAAATAAAATATATATAATATGTAATTTATATTATTCTATTTAATATTTTTATTATATATTATAATGGTAAATACACATACAAAAATCTTATAAGAAAAAAATATAACAAAAATGAAACCAAATATAAAAAATGATAACTTCAACAGTTTGACAAATTTTTACAAATTTCCCCACTGAGGGACGAATAAAGGCATATCTTAGGCATATCTTGACCATGAAACTTATTTTTATTTTCATTGTTTCTCATTGGAAGAATTATTATAAAATATATATAATATGTAATTTATATTATTCTATTAAATATTTTTTATTATATATTATAATAGTAAATACATATACAAAAATCTTATAAGAAAAAAATATAACAAAAATGAAACTAAATATAAAAAAATTATAACTTCAACAGTTTGACCATGAAACTTATTTTTATTTTCATTCTTTCTCATTGGAAGAATTATTATAAAATAAATAAAATGTATATAATATGTAATTTATATTATTCTATTTAATATTTTTATTATATAATATAATAGTAAATACACATACAAAAATAAAATTACTTACATTTTATTGATTATATTGACAATTATGACAATTATAAAAAACTTGTGACACTGTCACAGATGTATACATTTAAAAGTAGGGTATTATTTTTTTATTATTATTTGCAGAGCACTGACTGACTGATATATTCATAATATTAATTAATATTTTGGTCACATGAGATGGCAAAATACTGGAATCAGTCCATCTGCAGTAACAAAACATGTCAATCTAAACTGAGCATCATTTTTTGGGATCGGCCGCTTACTGTACTGTGCAGGAGTACCTAATGAAGTGGCCCGTCAAGTATGCATGAAACTCATATGTCGTATATGCATTCATTTAGGACATGTCATGTACAGTGAAGAAAATAAGTATTTGAACACCCTGCTATTTTGCTATTTCTCCCACTTAGAAATCATGGAGGGGTCTGAAATTTTCATCGTAGGTGCATGTCCACTGTGAGAGAGATAAACTAAAAAGAAAAATCCAGAAATCACAATGCATGATTTTTTAACAATTTATTTGTGTGATACAGCTGCAAATAAGTATTTGAACACCTGTGTATCATCTAGAATTCTGACCCTGAAAGACCTGTTAGTCTGCCCATTAGAAGTCCACCTGCACTCCATGTATCATCCTGAATCAGATGCACCTGTTTGAGGTCGTTAGCTGCATAAAGACACCTGTCCACCCCATACAATCAGTAAGACTTTAACTTGTAACATGGCGAAGACCAAAGAGCTGTCCAAAGACACCAGAGACAAAATTGTACACCTCCACACGGCTGGAAAGGGCTACGGAGCAATTACCAAGCAGCTTGGTGAAAAAAGGTCCACTGTTGGAGCTATCATTAGAAAATGGAAGAAGCTAAACATGACGGTCAATCTCAATCGGAGTGGAGCCCCATGCAAGATATCACCTCGTGGGGTCTCAATGATTCTAAGAAAGGTGAGGAATCAGCCCAGAACTACACGACAGGACTTGGTCAATGACCTGAAAAGAGCTGGGACCACCGTTTCCAAGGTTACTGTAGGTAATACACTAAGACGTCATGATGTGAAATCATGCATGGCACGAAAGGTTCCCCTGCTTAAACCAGCACATGTCAAGGCCCGTCTTAAGTTTGCATATGACCATTTGGATGATACAGAGGAGTCATGGGAGAAAGTTTTATGGTCAGATGAGACCAAAATAGAACTTTTTGGTCATAATTCCAATAAGCGTGTTTGGAGGAAGAAGAATGAAGAGTACAATCCGAAGAACACCATCCCTACTGTGAAGCATGGGGGTGGTAGCATCATGCTTTGGGGGTGTTTTTCTGCACATGGGACAGGACGAGTGCACTGCATTAAAGAGAGGATGACTGGGGCCGTGTATTGTGAGATTTTGGGGAACAACCTCCTTCCCTCTGTCAGAGCATTGAAGATGGGTCGTGGCTGGGTCTTCCAACACGACAACGACCCGAAGCACACAGCCAGGAAAACCAAGGAGTGGCTCCGTAAGAAGCATATCAAGGTTCTAGCATGGCCCAGCCAGTCTCCAGACCTGAACCCAATCGAAAATCTTTGGAGGGAGCTCAAACTCCGTGTTTCTCAGCGACAGCCCAGAAACCTGACTGATCTAGAGAAGATCTGTGTGGAGGAGTGGGCCAAGATCCCTCCTGCAGTGTGTGCAAACCTGGTGAAAAACTACAGGAAACGTTTGACCTCTGTAATAGCAAACAAAGGCTACTGTACCAAATATTAACATTCATTTTCTCAGGTGTTCAAATACTTATTTGCAGCTATATCACATAAATAAATTGTTAAAAAATCATGCATTGTGATTTCTGGATTTTTCTTTTTAGTTTATCTCTCTCACAGTGGACATGCACCTACGATGAAAATTTCAGACCCCTCCATGATTTCTAAGTGGGAGAAATAGCAAAATAGCAGGGTGTTCAAATACTTATTTTCTTCACTGTATGTAAGGTTAAGTTAAGTTAGCATACATGGGATTGACCCCTTGCAAGGTGTTGTGACCTGCATCACTTTGTTTGGTCGTGCACCAGAGAGGCTCCAAGGGTCTGCAAGGACCCCCCACCACCCACTCTCTTTTCTAAAATTCCACCCTCCACAGCCAGCAGGAACCACTCCCAGAAACTCCACATTGCCCCAAAGTGAGGGATCATCTCTACTTGATTGAGTTCCCGCTGGCTGAAGGAGGTTTATGACGACATTTGAGAGGACAAAAGAGCAACCAAATAGCATTTTGGAGGCCACCTCTGCCACTTCAAAGTATAGATGTGCCTTAAACATTTACATATAGCTCAAACTAGAGGCGAGGTCATGGCTTGCCTCAGGCAGGGGAAAGCTGTGCTGGAGAAAATGGTGCTTGCGTTGCTCAACGTGCTTCTTTGAGCTCCAGCCTGAGGGTAAATTGACAAAGCCGTCCATAGTAAGAAGGGGCTTCTTGTCATTGCAGGGAATCGCTACAAATATTATGAAAAGCGGGTAAAATGCATTGCAAAAATACACTGCTTTTCAGGAAAATATGCATGACGCATCACATACAGTGTTAGACAGAAATCTTCCAGAAATATCACACATCTGCCCATGTTCTTTACTTCTAATCCTTGTCTTCTACTTTGCTCCTACAAAATATGATTCCTTAATTATAAATGAAATATTTTTGTAGTTAAAGCATAGAAAACTTCTTTACGATCCTCTAAATATGGTTTTAAAGATTAATATTGGAGCCCTCAAGACAAGGAATAACACCCCTGTAGTCACATTTACACTTATATTACCCAATATAATATACATAATAACAGAAAATAAGCAATTTAAGACATGAATGAGACTCATGCTTGTGTGTGTGTTGCTGTAAATGTGTGTGTGGAGAACAGGAAGTGATTCAGAGTCAGGGGTTCCCAGTCAGTTGAGTTTTAGCTTGGAGTGGATTACGGCGGCAACAGTAGCCAAAAGTAGTCATTATTATGATTATTATGTTATTTTTAGCGGTACGGTTAGCGCGCAGACCTTACAGCTAGGAGACCAGGGTTCAATTCCACCCTCGGCCATCTGTGTGGAGTTTGCATGTTCTGCCCGTGCATGTGTGGGTTTTCTCCGGGTACTCCGGTTTCCTCCCACATTCCAAAAACATGCTAGGTTAATTGGCGACTCCAAATTGTCCATAGGTATGAATGTGAGTGTGAATGGTTGTTTGTCTATATGTGCCCTGTGATTGGCTGGCGACCAGTCCAGGGTGTACCCCGCCTCTCGCCCCAAGACAGCTGGGATAGGCTCCAGCACCCCCGTGAACCTTGTGAGGAAAAAGTCGTAGAAAATGAAGGAATGAATGTTATTTTTATTGTGATCAAGTCTGATGCTTGTGTGTCTCACCGAACATTACAGTAACATTATTGTCAACTAGTATCAAATATTTAATGTATTTTTGTTCAATTAGCTATTTTTCTGCTTGAAATTACTTCATGTAGGCAATTGGCGACTTAATTAGCGACTCCAAATTGTCCATAGGTATGAATGTGAGTGTGAATGGTTGTTTGTCTATTTGTGCCCTGTAATTGGCTAGCGACCAGTCCAGGGTGTACTCTGCCTCTGGACAGCTGGGATAGGCTCCAGCATACCCGCGACCCGAGTGAGGATAAGCGGCATAGAGAATGGGGGGATGGATGTAGTATTCTGGTCACTATGGATCAATAATGTTAAATTGATGAGACAAGCATTTCCGACTTGATACAAGTTAAATAAAGGTTCTCCTCCCATTCAGTGTGGAAGTGGTAAGCTTTTGTCTCCTCACTTTACTCTTTTTACTCTTAAACTTTACTCACTCCTCTATTCCGTTTAAAGCCCTTTCTTAAATTTGAGTGGCTAACTAGTCAAATAAGTAGCTTGCTATGCTAGCAGCGGTCATCTCTAATATCCCTGCAGTTATCCCGTAGCCTATGTAATGTGCTGTTAAAAAGAATGTTAAGAGTGTAAAGGTGACTATCGTGGTGTTATTTCATATCTAAAAGGCTAATAATGTTAAAAAACTGTAAAACTTTCTATGCTCTAACTATGAAAATAGTCAATTTATTAATTCACGTAACCAATTAACCGCGATAAACAAGGGACTACTGTATGCTTTTAAATATTATGATTACTGTTTTATCAGTATCAAAAAAGATCCGCTGTGGCGACTCCGTAATCAGGAAAAAAATATTAATGTATTTTTTTTAAAGTGTGTAAAATATTGTTTTGACAGTTTCTGCAAGGACACATAACAAAAAAAAAATCAGAGAAATGACTTGAATTATTTGCAAGGAGACACTTTATTATGAAGATTTTTTTTTTAGCCTCATAAAAGCCGAGCTGTGTGTACGTGTATTATTTGTGGCATTTGTCTGCTTTCAATCTTTCATTTCAATGTCACCGATGTTTGTGCTGAGAATGCATCAAACGGTGCCGCTCAGATAACAACAACAAGCGAGCGATGACACACACATAGGCAGTAGAATCGTGTCAACAAAGAAATACTTTCTGTTTTGCATGCTAACAATAGTGGACAAAGAGATACAAAAAAAAGATTATACACCAGGCCACCCACATTTCCACTCAATCTGCCAACAACTAGTCTGTAATTTCATAAAAATCATAAGTGACAGAATGGGGGGAAGAAAATAGCAAGGAACTGTTACAGTGAGAAATAGCGAAAGAAGATGCAAGATGTCATAAATATGCAGATGCTTTGTTAGGTGCTAAAGAAGCCGCCTGCAGTCCCACCCAAACAGAGAGCCAGCGCTGCTTGGCTTCATCTCCATATCAGGTTTCATTCCACTCGGCCCTGGAGGCCGCTGTTAAACGCAAGCTTAGACATTTAAAACACTCTTATCTCCGGCTAGCTAATGACCTTATACAGAAATATGTGCATAATTACACCCTGACCACCACAACGGGTTGTCTTTCACAATGTTTGCATATATATATATATATATATATATATATATATATATATATATATACATGTCCATTAGGGTGCATCAAATTTGAATGGGAAATTTTAAATTCATAATATCAATTTGGCTGGCATTCCATTTTTTTCTAATGAACATAAAAATGTCTTTTGCAAAGTTTTGAGGAAATCCTTTTAGGGGTGCCACCTCACACATAAACTTTTGTAAAATTTCAGAAAATGTACAATTTCTAGTCTAATTGCCAAAAAGTTGACCTGTAAATGTTAAGTACAATGAACTTCTATACAGCATCATTTTCTATAGGCTTATCAAAGGGGGCCCAGACCAAAGACCAGAGGGCAGCATCTTAGGAGAGCACAGTGCCTAAAATAATAAATGGACAAGTGTATATCACATTATGTAGGACTACAGTACCACTCTCAATAAATATGAGGCATCAGCAATACTGTCTACTCTATATTACTGTTGTTGATGTTATGCTTGCTCAGCTATTAGCTAACTGTCATTAGCAAATTGTAGCTAGCTAATGTTAGCTACAGTCGAGGCAATGAGTGTTAAATACTTATAAATATGACTACAAATCATTCAAATTACAAAGACAAAACCACAAATTTCTTAGTAATATGTAATAGGAGTATAAATAGCAACAAAAATATAAGGATCACCCCAGAGTTCTTGAGCTGCAGTCTTTGCTGACCTCAAATCTCCATGGCGACCATTGAACTGCTCACCACTTTATTCCACAAAAACAGATGTATGGTGGCACCCCTAAATAATCATGTATTGGAAAAATATTTTGTATGTGTTGTTTCTACATATGTTGGAACACTTTTAGTACCCAGCCATATCAAGCATCCTTTTACCAATGTATTCACTATCTCTCCTCTGGACATGTGCAAACTATATCAGTCTGGGCTCTATGACTTTATCTCCATGTAATGCCCCTCTGATGTCCTCCCTGATCCTATTCGTCCTGGTCACACTCAATGAGAACCTCAGCATCCTCATCTCTGCTACCTCCAGTTCTGCTTCCTGTCTTTTCCTCATTTGCACTGTCTCTAGACCAATCAACATGGCTGGTCTCACCACAGTTTCATTTTCATTATGATGATATATAATATATTGATATATATGTAACATTCTAATAACTTTGAAGCAGTATCGGGGAGACGTTTTTTTTTTTTTTACATAATAAAAATTCATTGTTAATAATTCATTCATTAATTCATTTTCTACCGCTTATCCACACGAGGGTTGTGGGGGGTGCTGGAGCCTATCCCAGCTGTCTTCAGGCGAGAGGCTGGGTACACCCTGGACTGGTCACCAGCCAATCACAGGGCACATATAGACAAACAACCATTCACACTCACATTCATACCTATGGACAATTTGGAGTCGCCAATTAACCTAGCATGTTTTTGGAATGTGGGAGGAAACCGGAGTACCCGGAGAAAACCCACGGCATGCACGGGGGGAGAACATGCCAAGTCAACTTACATGCAGGTAATGTGGGTCCATTACGGATACAGTGCAGCTCATATTCTTCACAACTCTTACAAAGTGAGTACTGTAGTGGTTGTTTAGAAGTACAACAAGGTATTATATGGGAGGAGACTGTAGGACGCAAGATAATGAAGCACTGTAGCAAAATAGTAGATGCTATTTACAGCAGAAATGTGTCAATAGATTTTTGTAGGGGCTAAAAAGGGCCATGTATGTTCCCAAAGTGGAAACATTTAGAGTTCAAAATCATAATTTGTCATATTTCCGAATGATTTAAGGAGCAGCATGAGGGTAGCAGTGAGAATATGTTTCTGGGAAAATGACACTCAACCAGGCATTTCCACAGCTTCCATCTCTCTCCAGTGAAGCAGGAACTGTGTCTTTATGATAAACATCTCCACTTCTTTAACCCCAACAACCTCGCCCTCTGCCTGACTGACACCTCCTACTCCTCCTTCCTCATCCACCTTTCCTGTTTCCATCCCTCTTCCTCTATGGAAGAGCGTCGGGATTCCCGTGGGATAGTGGAGGAGGACAGCTTTCCAGGGTTGTTGCTTCATCGACTCAAATAAAAACCATAGAACATGTTCAGACCACCGCACTCTCGTCTCGCCGCTGAAACCTTTCACAGGCATGTGAACATTTTTTTTTTCTGCGATGTTCTCATTTGCCGTCAATCACTTTGTGTTTTGTGTCTTTATTTTCGTTTTACAAATATTTCTCAGTACAGCCCTTTATCATGTGTAGCAACATATTTGGTGACATAGCATACTTTCTTCATAGTCTAGTTTATATTATAATGGAAATGCTAAAAGTTAAGGTGAACAAAACAATTTTACGTGAATAAATTTGTACCCAATTGGCGACCCCAAATTGTCCATAGGTATGAATGAATAGAATGAATAGAAATTACAACTGTAATTATACAAGAATGAAGTCAAAATATTAAGCGAAATTAGTCCAATGAGGAAAAAAAACCATTTTTACATTTTTTTTGTACATTTGGTAATATGAAAAACAAAACACAATAATGTTGTATTTTTTTGAAAATTTGGTTGGGTTATACAATTATGGGAATAAAGTCATATTATTACAAGAGGAACATTTATGAAGATATTAAAGAAAAGAGGGCCGCACCGCACAGTGTAGAAGTGGTTAGAATGTAGGTCGCACAGTCTGGAGATCGGGAAGACCTGGATTCGATTCTCTACTTGGGCATCTCTTTGATGAGCATCCCAGTGCATGCATGTTAGCTTAGTAATTAGTGACTCCAAATTGTCCATAGGTATGAATGTGAGTGTGAATGGTTGTTTGTCTATATGTGCCCTGTGATTGGGTCCAGGGTGTACCCCGCCTCTCGCCCGAAGACAGCTGGGATAGGCTCCAGCACCCCCGCGACCCTTGTGAGGAAAAAGCGGTAGAAAATTAATTAATTAATTAATTAATAAATTTGTACCCTTTCAAAAAATATATAGCTATCCATCCATTCATCCATCAATTTTTTTATGCTGATTATCCTCACTAGGGTCGTGGGGGTATGCTGGAACCTATCCCAGCTGACTTCGGGCAAGTGGCGTGGTACACCCTGGGCTGGTCGCCAGCCAATCACAGGGCACATATACACAAACAACCATTCACACTCACATTCATACCTATGGACAATTTGGAGTCGCCAATTAACCTAACAATATATCGTTAGGTTATTCAAATAAAGTTAGATTTTTGTACAGGAGTAACAAAAAATATCATTATAATGGTAAAGTCATTTTTTTACCAGAAGAAAACATTTTTACAGGCATAAAATTTGTAATGTTACAAAAAAAATTGTTTACCAGAAAAAGCAACAATGTCATCAGCAGCTGACTCTGTAGTTCTTTAGTAACTAACACAGTTACGCCACAAGTGCCATCACTTTGATAAAGAAAGTCAGAGACATTATTGAATTCATGTAAGTCTTAGCAAAACAGGAAGATTTTGTGTCCATGTGGTCTTTCTGTGGCAACAGTAGACTTCAGTGAACGTACAATTAACTTTAAAGCTGATAAGACACCAACTAGGAAAAAAAATTAAGCGTATAGATGGACTCATGTTGTGTATTAATATCACAGCAAGATGACCGTACGGTCTGCTAAGAGGACAATGCATGCAAACCAAGGCAACAATTTTTGATTGACCAAAAAACGACAAAATAGATTCATTTTGTCGCAAATGTGTGTCTTTCTCTATCATCATCGCTAGTTTTTGCACTATTCAGCAATATAAGTTTAATATATTTGGGTCCCAATTATTTAGTAAATAACTCCCAAAGGTGGTGTTTGTGTGGATCTTGCTGCCACTTCGACGTTTTGGTAAGCAACCATGTCTTCAATCAGGATAAAAGTGACATTAAATTTTTTTTTTTGTCCCTTATTCTACATGTATGTGCATTTTGATGTATTTTCTTCATGTAAAACTAGAATTCTACAACTATAAAACCATGTTTGTGTTAACAATTTTGGCTTTCTGGAGTAAATGAATTTGATTTATTTGGTTAGAGTATGTTTCAGTGAGATCTGTACACTAACCAAGGTGCTATCAATGCACAAAAACAATGTAAGTTGTAATGGTATATCATTAAGTTAATATAGCTTAAAGTTACAGTATTATTAGGGGGGAAAGTTGTTATATTATGATTTATACAAGACAAAGCTTTTATGTTAGTTAGTTAATTAGTTATTAGTTATGTTAGTTATGTTTTTAGTTTTCATTGTGGCCTTAGTCAGCCTTAACATTAACTTTTCACTTCTAAAAGTTTCATCCTGATTTAGGAAGACAAAAAAAAAAACACCTCACACATCCACCTGTGATACTTCCCCATAACCTCCTTACGTCTTCCACTCCCTCCCTTTTGCTTTTTCTCGTGCCCAGTTTCAGTCTACACGTCCCAACTCGTCGGAGAATTACACGAACCGCGCTCTCCTTTTCTCCATAATTCTTCTGAACAATCACGGCGTGCCCTGCTCAAGTGCTGCAAGCAGGGCGTGTTGTCTTTGCAGACCACAGAACAGGAAGATTGACATCTTGCCGTACTACCGCAGCAACGTCCACACTTTTTTTTATGGGCCTCATTCAGACAAACGGTTGCATCTTTAATGTCAAGGTCCTAAACCAAGGATTCTCAAAGAAAGTACTGCGGTTTTAATTTAGGTTCCTCCTATGGGATTGAAACATACTCAACTTCATCTTATATTGCCATATATTGTGCAAAACTAAGGGTAAAGAGTGCAAAAGACTTAAATGTTCTATAATAGCCCTTTTGCTAAGAAATTAAGTCCGGTCCCGATTCATACACTCAAAAAAAAAATGTTTAGCCTCAACAAAAAAAATCAACGCAACAGTTTCCATTAGTCTTTCTTAGTTATGACAACTTAATTTGAAATTGCTTTGAACCAACAAACAATATTGCATTGCACGAAATAGCTTTTCCTCTTCACTCAAAGCTTATTTTAAGTAATGCTTACTGAATAATTGTTGTCATAGGGACAAGATTTTAAGTTCGTAACTCAAAAAAATATGTTGAGTCAACAGACTTAATCATTTTATTCAAAGTAGTTTAATTTGTTGTCTACTTAATTATAATAACAATGCACACAGCTTTTTAAGTAGCAGTAACTTTATATATATATATATATATATATACATACACTTCATTTTTTCTTTTTGGTATTTTTTGTACTTTCAAGAAAGACAGTTCAACCACTGCTTTTGTGCAATTAGCTGCATATTTTTATTTTGAACGTGAGTGTTGCAAAAAAAAAGTAAGAAAACAATCTTACATTTCAACTGCTCCTCTGTGACAAAAGTTTGTAATTCTTATGTATGTTTGTGTGAGCAGCTCAAAATAACCACATACAAAGTCTTCATAGATATATAACTGCAAAAGACAACTCGTCCAATGTTATGGCAAGAGACAAACTGCAAAAGAATGAAAGCTGGCAAGTGAAGGAAAGAGTTTCTGACCTGACACCTTGCTGAGCTTCACGGGAGTGATTTCTTGATAAATGGGATCTCAGGCTACCCCATGTTTTAAATGAACAAAAACAGTGCTGGTGAATGCATGGCAGACGTTCCCCACCATGGCCATGACGCAACCTGTAGTGTCTTAGCAACCCAGTTTGTGTAGAAGTTTCAAATCTACAAAGTTTGCAATCACAACCCATATTTCAAAACAATGACACATTTAACAAATGTAAATCTGATTAAAGTAATTTAAGATTACATCATTGCATTTACATGATGATAAATTTCCACCTCCAGATTTAAACAGGTAGACAAGATAAAGAATGTACTTACTACTTTGATTCCTCTCAGAACATCAGATCACCATTTGGGGGAAAGTCCAGCTGCACATGTGAATGAACAAAATATATTTTTTTCTGGAAAAAAATTGGCTGTGGCACTTGGGTAACAGTTGCTGTAGATAGCAGTTACACGGCTAAACTAGCGTGTAAGAGGAAGAATACAACTAACATGTGGTAACAGTGCTATACAAGCTAGCAGTCACATGTTTAAACAAGCTAAGTTTGACTTATCTCAATGAAAGTCTACTGCGACTAATTTAAAGCCATCACTTCAGTAGAACAATTAGAAATACATTTTACTCACCATGAAATGTTGCTTCAGCCTCCTGCACTGTCTTGTCTTGTAGGAGATGGAACTTAAAATGGAAAGGTAAATGTTGACAAAAATTATGTTACCAAGCTAATTTTATTAAGTCATGGCAACTTGAATTTTGTTTTAAGCTTACCAACAATAAAATTTGAGTGTATATGACATGCTAAATTAAGTTCATGGAATAGCCAACATTATTATTTGAACATAACTTAAAAAATAAAGTTAGCAACTGAGAAAGTTTATCTAAATCAATTAATTACATTTTTTACATTGCATTTATGTATTAAATCAAGTGGCGTCAAAAGATACTCTGAATTATTTTTTAGAGTGTAGTTTGGGAAACCTTAGCATAGGAAGAAAAGTCTTTATTTCAGGGGTCTCAAACTCAATTTACTTGGGGGCCACTGGAGCTAGGGTCTGGGCGAGACTGGGCTGCATCAAGTTTTCCCAAAAAAAAACAACAAAAAAACACATTTATTAAAAACAGAAAAATGAATAAACTTTGCTTTGGTTTTGATTTTCTACAAGAAAAGCTCTGATAAAACATTCCACTGTTCTCAAATATCTTACTTTTTATTTTTCTACACAAAATAAGATGAAAAATAAATAAACTAGTATAAAAATAAAGAAAATTAATCAACCAGTAATAAATAAATAAATAAAGATAATAATAATAATAAAACGGCAAATAATAAAAACTTAAGAAACCACATATAGTTGGTGGGTAGACAAATTATTTTTTTCAGATTAAAATGAACAAAGCATTATTAGAGCCCTGTAGACATGACAAAACACGACTATAGTCACATTTATACTCTTTTTATTTACAACATATTGCGCAACTGCAGGGTCTTGAGACACATGCTAACTCGCAAACTAGAGAGCTAGCGACCTAAACGGTAGCCTTCTAGTTATTTCCTTTAAACTTAAATAGCCAAAAACTTACCACTTCCACACGGATAGGGAGGATAACTATTATTATTATTTAACCTTTAACATGAACATTAATCAAACGTAATAATTTTTTCTGGGTACATGATACCATACAGCATCCATATCAAACTTGCACGGGCCGCACTAACATTAAACTTTCATATGAAGGCGGGGGCCTCAAACTAGTGTCCTGCGGGCCACATTTGGCCCGTGGGCCGCGTGTTTGAGACCGTTGCTTTATTTGCTTTGACTTAGGTAGTGAATCTCTGCGAGTCATATCCATCAGACATGCACCTGTTTCTGTCTTGAAGGTGCATTCACCTGTCATAGGAGGCGAGGGAACGACAGAAAGGAAAGGGGAGGACGAAGGAAAGGAAGAAAGGCTAGTAAGAGACAGCCAGTCAAGCCTTGAAAATGCTGCTTGTCACCCGTTTTTTCAAAACGAAAATGCACATCATGCCAGAAGTGTGAATGGATGAGTGGAGCAGATGTGAAAGAGGGAGCGGATCAGGAGGGTGGAGGAGGTGGAGGAGGAGGAGGACAGGGAGTTGTCTCCTGCAACAAGTCTAACCTGAATCCAAAGCTAACAAGATGCCCTGATTGCAGGGTGCTGAAAATATGAAGGCACAGAAAACAGACGAGGGGAGGGAAAAAAAAGAAAATTAAACACAGTCTTTTGTTCCACTTTTTTCCTCCTAACTCTGCTCAGGTTTCAGCACTTAGTGTTTTCTTTTTTGTCTTGACAAAAACAGACACAGACTTTAACTGAGAGAAATGTTGCAGAAATATATAGCAGCACTGGAAAGCAGAGGAAGTATAAAAGCATGCTGTGTATCTTTGAATGTTTTATATCTCATTTAAATAATAATAAAGTGGATCCCTGCATATATGCACCACTTTTTTTCCATTTTGTGGATTTTTGGTTAAAAAAATACTTTTGTATTTTTTACATTTATGTATTTACGCATCACATACATCAACAACTAAGCACTAAACATAACATGTAATTTAACAGTGTTATTTCCAAATGCCCGCAAGGCATGCTGGGTAGCCCAGCTCCAACACAATATGAACAACGAACAATAAAACCTTGGATATCAACTGTGTGTTAACTCCTTGTTTATTTCTCTACTATGCTAATGCTACAAACAGGGCAAAATATTAGGAGAGTACTACAAGCTACCCAGCATGCCTTGTAGCTGGAATATATGGGTGTTTGCTTCATGTTAAGTTTCTTAAAAGCTGATTATTGATCCCCCCCTCCCCCTTCAATTTAAAGTTAAATAAAAACTTTAAAGTTTAAATATGTTATTTTTTTAGTCATAATTCACTTGCTTAAAACTACATTAAAATTGCTCCCCCTCTCTTCTCATGCATTGGACTAATCCATTTTGCTGCGCATGTGAAGACAATAGCGAAACAGACTTGTTAGAAATTACAGCTGTAATTATACAAGAATGAAGTCAAAATATTAAGAGAAAATCGTCCAATTGGAAAAAAAAATAATTTTTTTTTGTACATTTGGTAATATGAAAAACAAAACACAATAATGTTGTATTTTTTTTAAATTTGGTTGGGTTATACAATTATGGGAATAAAGTCATAATATTACAAGAGGAACATTTATGAAGATATTAAAGAAAAGAGGGCCGCACCGCACAGTGGACAAGTGGTTAGAATGTAGGTCACACAGTTTGGAGATCGGGAAGACCTGGGTTCGATTCTCTACTTGGGCATCTCTTTGATGAGCATCCCAGTGCATGCATGTTAGCTTAGTAATTAGTGACTCCAAATTGTCCATAGGTATGAATGTGAGTGTGAATGGTTGTTTGTCTATATGTGCCCTGTGATTGGCTGGCGACCAGTCCAGGGTGTACCCCGCTTTTCACCTGAAGACAGCTGGGATAGGCTCCGGTGTACCTCCGTGATCCTTGTGAGGATAAGCGGCATAGAAAATGGGTGGATAATTGGATTTACGAAAAGAGTGAAAATATTTCAAAAATAGAAAAAAACATGGAAAAAAGGAAAGACCAAAGTTCATACTAGTAATATGCCTTTTCACATGTATCACAAAACTGATATGCATTTTTCTTGAAATATAAATAACATCTTAGCATATCTACATGTGTTGGTTTAATATAAAATATCAAAGTGACCCTTGCAGCTAGGTGGAAAAAGTTTGGACATCCCTGTGCTAAGCTAGCTCATGTATGCTCATATGCTAGCTCGTATGCTTATGTCTTATGCTCTCACCGTGTTGTATAACACTTGCAAGACACTATCTCCATGTAATCTAGAATGGTATTCCAATTATTCCTAAATTGCACTTTGCACACCTTCTTGTCTTCAAGTCCTCCAGTGCAGTCCTTGTAGCATAGCACTCTCTAATTACGATGGTAGAACCAACACTGTTGACACCAGCCAAGTATGACACGCACATTACGAGACAGGTGAGGAACGCTGGGATCCAACAATGGAGAAAAACAGCGGACACTTTTGTTGACAAATGATCTCTATCGTTATTGTCAGATGCTTTGGTGCTTTGGTCACAAGTAGTCTGTACTTTCCCTGACGTTTGCTGACACGGTTCAGAAAAATCCATGGTTCTTGTCAACACTTTATTGTTGCAGTTTGTGTAATCTTCTTAAATATCAAACGGCAGAGTATATCACAATAGGGAAAATGTTTTTTCAAGAAATATTGTAAAAATGTTTACAGTTTAAATATTTCCACTGTACACTGTTTCTCTCCTCTGTTATTTCTTATTGTATTTTAATTTCATTGAACTGGGGGCGGGCGGCACGGTGGTCTAGTGGTTAGCGCGCAGACCTCACAGCTAGGAGACCAGGGTTCAATTCCACCCTCGGCCATCCCTGTGTGGAGTTTGCATGTTCTCCCCGTGCAAGCGTGGGTTTTCTGCGGGTACTCCGGTTTCCTCCCACATTCCAAAAACATGCTAGTGCTGGTGACTCCAAATTGTCCATAGGTATGAATGTGAGTGTGAATGGTTGTTTGTCTATATGTGCCCTGTGATTGGCTGGCGACCAGTGTACCCCACCTCTCGCCCCAAGACAGCTGGGATAGGCTCCAGCACCACCGCAATCCTCGTGAGGATAAGCAGTAGAAAATGAATGAATTAATGAACTGCTATCAAGCCTCTGTAATAACTTGCAATGAGTCTCTTTCAGCGCTGTGGAGGAATTTTGTCCCACTCATCTTTGCAGAATTGTTGTCATTCAGCCACACTGGAAAGCTTTCCTGCATGAGTGTCTTTTCAAAGTGATACCACAGCATCTCAATAGGATTCAGGTCAGGCCAATCCAAAGTCTTCATTTGTTTTTTTTTCATCCATTCAGAGGTGGACTTGCTGGTGTGTTTTGGATCATTGTCCTGCTGGAGAACCCAAGTTGGTTTCAGCTTGAGGTCACCAACAGATGGCCAGACATTCTCTTTCAGGATTTTTTTTCCTTTCAGGACAGCATAATTCATGGTTCCATTTACCACAGAAAGTCATCCAGGTCCTGAAGCAGGATAACAATATGAGACCATCACACTACCACCACCATATTTTACCATTGGTATGATGTTCTTTTTCTGAAATGTGGTGAATGTGAGTGTGAATGGTTGTTTGTCTATATGTGCCCTGTGATTGGCTGGCGACCAGTCCAGGGTGTACTCTGCCTCTTGCCCGAAGACAGCTGGGATAGGCTCCAGGACCCCCCAAAACCCTCGTGAGGAAAAGCGGTAGAAAATGAATGAATGAATGAATGATGTTCTTTTTCTGAAATGTGGTGAATATGAGTGTGAATGGTTGTTTGTCTATATGTGCCCTGTGATTGGCTGGCGGCCCGTCCAGGGTGTACTCTGCCTCTCGCACAAAGACAGCTGGGATAGGCTCCAGCATACCTGCAACCCCAGTGAGGATAAGCAGCATAGAAAAAGGGTGGATGGATGGGATAATTTAGAGTTTTATGACATGTTTTTTTAAAATATGCAATATTATCATTACATTTTATTGTCCGAATGCATTTAAAATATTTTTAGCATATTTTATTATTTCATTATTCATCTTTCTTACCCCAACGTGAGGTCCAATTTTAGCACTCGTAAAGTTCCCAAATATGCTTCCTGGCCTGATGAAGCCTGTGTGACAAATATATGAAGTACACAAAGTGAGAGCAGTCACGTGTACAAAAATGACAAGAGAAAGTTGATTAGTTGGCTTTCATAATCCCATTCAAACATCCAACCCGGCATATTTCATGGCACTTGTCATTTTCATTAGCAACCTTTGCTAAGAGTGCTCCCGGCAAGTCCGCACATGCACCGGGTTTCCGAAAAGCCTGCTTTTCCACCAACAAACTCGGCCGTGACAGGGAGGTGACTTCCTGTTTGCACGCCGCCACACACTGCTGATCCCCTTCAATCCATGTCCCCATCTAACGTACCTACATTCTTCAGTCATTACAAATGCTGATCCTTGTTCGTTTGGTTTGTGAAACAGGGACCGGCGGTTATTAAGTAGGACTGCCACACTTGTCGCTAACGTTCGTGCATTCCTTGGAAGACAGCGGACAGCGGCCCACGCATCGCAAGATGGCGCATTTTGTTAGTAGAGAGCAGTGTCTCTTCTGATGAACAAAAGGAGTAAGAAAGAAATGTAAATTATAGGATGTCATCACTGATAATGCACCACAGGGTGTAAACGCTACAGGGCCTCCACCAAGCAAGACATGGACAAATATTACAGAACTTTGGCTTTTTTAAAGCATGCAAGCAGCCATATTTGGTAACTTAAGTCTACATTGTGTTTAATATAGGATTAATGCTTTAGTTGGGCATGAGGAACCTTCTGGTGGCTCGGAATGGACCTCACAATGAGGACAAACAGGCAAGTCCCAGTCAATAAATTAACAAAAAAATATACAGAAAGTTATGTAAAAAAATATACAACAACATTTGATATTTAAAAAAATAGAACATTTCATGTAAAATAATAAATGAAATAATAATATTAAAAAAATAAACACCAGTTCAATGGCATTTTAAAATAATGTTATATATTTTGGAAAAATGGTACATAAAATAATAAATACTCAACTGAAATATAAGATATTTTTCAACTTTTAAAAACTATAATCATACACATTTATTTAAAAATTATGATTTATTATTAATTTGTTTAAAATGTATTTACAGAAAGTTATGTAAAAACATATACAACAAAATTTGATATTTTTAAAAATAGAACATTTCAGGTAAAATAATAAATGAAATAATAATAAAAATAGACACCAGTACAATGGCATTTTAAAATAATGTTATTTTGGAAAAATGGCACATAAAATAATTAACACTCAACTGAAATATACGATATTTTTCAACTTTAAAAAACTATAAGCATACACATTTATTTTAAAATTATTATTTGTTATTAATTTGTTTTAAATTTATTTACATTTATTTAAATACATATATTTATGTAATGTTCCATGAAATAATTAATACTATAAAATATAATAAAATAATCAGCATTTTTTAATGTATACAAATAATTAATGATTATATATTGTAATATTTCTAAATAAATTCTAAAGAAATGGGGGCATTTTATTTATTTATAATAATATAATAATGTTTTGTTTATTTTATTGTATTTATTATATTAAATATTATATTTTATTAATAATATTTTATTATATATAATAATATTTTCTCTTATTTCAATGGCTAAAAGCTATTGCAGCAATATAAAAGCTTCAATGAATGCCTGACTATATAGGATAACCCTATCGGAGCACATCTTAACCCCACGACTTCTTACACACTTCTGCTAGTTGATCCTTTTAGCCTCCCTGCTGTGGGCCATCATTGTCACGGGGACGTACACAGGTGGTGCTGAACAGGTCCATCCACTAAGCTGGATGACTTCACAAGGACATAAGGAACACGCCTTTGTCGCACTGAGGTATGAAGCAGCATGGCAAAAGTCGTTGATGTTTTGCAGGAACATTTACAGTTGGATCTTTGGATGTGTTTAATGACATGAAAGAATGTTGATTGGATTTAAAACATACAAATTGTGTTTCAAGCGTTTTGGTGAATTATCTTGAACGTGTTATATTGCTTATTAACACATCACGGTGTTGTGAGATAATGCATTTCTGTCACTGTCATTAGAACGGTGTACAATTATCTTTCCTGGATGGGATCTGTATCTATGATTATGAGTGAATTATGTGTGCATTCTGCTGCATACCTCTTCATACCTGTTGCACGAAATGTACCCTCCCAGTCGAAATGTAAGTAGAGCATGACATGTCCCTGGCAAAGATGGAAGCCATCAGACTGAAATATGGAATTACAAAAATAAATGATGAAAATATATATGTTATTAAAAGTAAATTAATAAAATAAATAATAATACAGGGCGGCACGGCGGTCTAGTGGTTAGCGCGCAGACCTCACAGCTAGGAGACCAGGGTTCAATTCCCACCCTCTGCCATCTCTGTGTGGAGTTTGCATGTTCTCCCCGTGCATGCGTGGGTTTTCTCCGGGTACTCCGGTTTCCTCCCACATTCCAAAAACATGCTAGGTTAATTGGTGACTCCAAATTGTCCATAGGTATGAATGTGAGTGTGAATGGTTGTTTGTCTATATGTGCCCTGTGATTGGCTGGCGACCAGTCCAGGGTGTACCCCGCCTCTCGCCCGAAGACAGCTGGGATAGGCTCCAGCACCCCCCGCGACCCTCGTGAGGAAAAAGCGGTAGAAAATGAATGAATGAAATAATAATACAAATATTAAATACATATAATTTTTATTTTTTGTAATAGTTTTATTTATTAAATATTTGTAATGTTTCTTATTTTATATTTGTTCATATTTTTATTTTTATTTTAGACATTTTATCAGTTGACACAATGCAATCAAGCAATTGCATCATTGTGGTAATAATGTCATGTCCCTGAGAAACACGGAGGCCATTTTATTGCGACATTGAATCAAACAAAAAAATATGACTGAAATAATAAAATTATATATTATTCAAAGTCCACCAGTCCAGGGTGTACCTCGCCGCTCGCCTGAAGACTGCTGGGATAGGCTCCAGCATGCCCATGACCCTCATGAGGATAAGCGGTATAGAAAATGAATGAATACTAAATGAAAATCCGGATCCGAGTCATGGAAGCAGCAGTCTCAGTAGGGAAGCCTAGACTTCCTATTAACAGGCCAACTCTTCCAGTTTCACAGGGAGGACACCAAGGTGTTCCCAGGACAGTTGTGAGTCATAATCCCTCCAGTGTGTCCTCGGTCTGCCACTGGGCCTCCTCCCGGCTGGGCATGCCTGGAACACCTCAGGCATCCGGGAGGCATTCAAAGTTAAAATGAAGGTATTTTTTGTCTGTATTGAACATTTTCATATTTTTCAACCTAAATTTAAATATTTTTTAAACCATTTTTGCTATTTTTTCCCCGCCGTTTAATTAGTTGATGCAATGCAATGAAGCAATAGAACAAGATGTCCCTAACGAACATTGAGGCAACATTGCAACATAGAATTACATATAAAATATACTGTATTACTTTAAAAATAATTTAAAAAATATTAAACACATTTAATGATGGCCCAATTGTTACTTTATGCTGCACATGTAAGGATATTATTTCTTGGAAAATTGCAAATTCTAATTAATTTATCATTACAAACTGGACAAATTTATGACATAATACAATGTTGGCATTTGGTAGTTGGTATTTTTGCACATTAAATCTAGGAAGAAAACAAATACCAGTCACACTGTAATCCCTTTGCCATATTTCTTTGCAGCATTGCTTGCAATGACTCATCAGTTCCTCGTATGAATTATATCTGCTTTTAGAAACAGTAGGGGAAAATTAAAGGAAGGAGTTTCCGCCCTAATGCCCATTGTTATTCTCCTGGTGTGGTATTTGTGTTCTTCCTTGACAGCTGCAATGACACAGCAAATAAGAAAGAATGGCAAATTTGTATTATTTTGTGGGATAAGAGTGGGATAGGTTATGTCGTTTTTGACAAAATGTGAGAACACTTAATTTATGGCATATAAAAAGTGACTTGCGACAATGACAGTGAATAATAGCACAACACCACCATCTTATGTCTATACAATGTACTGCAAGTTGATTTTTTTAATTGCTTGCTTTGAAGTAGCTTTATTGATCAAAATGCATTAACAATACAAAACCAAGTAATGGCTTTAGAATACAACATATATAAATTCTTCAAAATTAAATCAAGTCACTAAATGTAGTGAATGTCGAAATACCATTTATTATAAAAAAAATAATAGTTGAAAATATTTTGAGGTTTGGTCAAAAAAGGTATATTTAATATTGTTAATTCATAAATTCAACTTCCGGATTGGCTCTTCCTGTCATGTGACCATAGCCAGGATGACGCACTCAGCCTCAAACTGTGGCCATTCGAACCCGGAAGTTTGGAGCTTTTGAGCATTGCTATGTATTTTGGTCGCAATAGATCCAGCAATACAATAACGGTAGTTATTTTATGGTAGATTGAATGGAATTGTCAATATGAAACATCGTCTCGTAAGTCTGGCTATCGCTGCTATGTGTTGAATTTGTATGGAAGGCTAAACAATATGGAAAGACAAGACGAGGACTCATACACGGTAAGAAAGTCAACTGTAATCAATACTGTAGTCATTTTGGTTAATATGATACGAAACTAAAGTTAGGTTTTATCCACAACGAAGGTGTTTTTTTTCTTTAATTTTGGTTATTTCTCACTGAATTCGTTGAACATTTGTCCATTTTAGAATAACCTCATTGGGACTCTGTTGGCTATTTTTGGCAACGTGCTTGTCAGCATCTCCTTGAATATTCAGGTACAGTACTGCCTTTTCTTTTCTCAGTTAACGCCAATTCCTCAGTGTTTACTTATAATACAATGTCTGCACTACTACAACACTGATAAATGATCCAAATCACAAAGCATCAAACACATGCAACGGAGATATATGCTACAATTACATAAAAGTTACAAGACGGTAGGAACAAATGTCAAAACCACACACAACCCCTCCAAAAGGCTAGCAGGGGACTTTTGAAAGAAGCATTGTAAAATTTTGCAAGCGTTCTTCTTTATTAAACATTTACTGTAGCTGTAATAGTTTACAATATTATGGAGCAACATGTTTATGTAGCAAGTATCAGCAATTAAAAAGACCACAACATTCCACCTTTTAAAAAATTCAGCCATCTAAGAGGATCATCCCTCAGGTCTGGCTCCCCGAGTAGCGTGGCAAATTTCCATTTTGTTCTGTAAATTTGCAGCCTTGTCACTGTAATACTATACAACACTATTTCACACAACAACACTTTACCACAGTTGTTTACAATCTGCTTGTGTTTTTTCCCCTCACAGAAATACGGTCATGTAAACATTGTGGGAGCAAAAGACCCGCGTGTTTTCTACCGCACAAAAACCTGGTGGTTTGGTTTTTTCCTCACCTCTCTGGGTGAAGGAGCCAACTTTGTCTCGTACGCTTTCGCCCCCCTCAGTCTTATAGCACCTCTCAATGCTGTCTCCGTGCTCAGTGAGTGTTCCTCTCTCCCAGCAGTGTTAAATATAATAAAGGAAAGTGTGTGTGTGTGTGTGATGTAACGTGTTTGTTTTTCAGCAAGCTTCATTTTGGGTTTTATTTTCATGCCCGAGAAATCCAGGTCGAAGGATTTTGCGAGTAAGTCCAGCATGTACTGTACCTGAGTACACTTCCATACAAGTGATGCAGTCCTCCATGTAGATCATGTTGATTGACCATGTGATGTGTTTGGCAACTTCCAGAGCGTTATGGCCTGTCCTTCCTGGGTGCTGTCCTCGCCATCGGAGGGGTGTACCTCTCTGTGGCCTTTGGACCCAACTTGCATGAAAACCTGAGTGCAGAAATCATTGTGAGACACCTTGTCGGATGGCCTGTTCTACTTTATCTGGTATGACCTGTTCCCTTCCCATGCACATTAAATGCACAAGATTCCTGCTTCCTAATGTGTACACTATAAGGTGTACAAATGGCTTATTTTTGTCAGATTTTATCTACTGTAATGTGTAATATAAAAGTAAAAGTGACTATATGGGTGTTATTTTATGTCTAGATGTCTCTAATGTTAACTTATTTAGAAGCTTCTCAACAGGACTTTGTACAATAATATTTAGTCTGATATTTATTGTGCACTAATTTTGATTAATAATTTGCGGGGTTTGGCGGCACGGTGGTCTAGTGGTTAGTGCGCAGACCTCACAGCTAGGAGACCAGGGTTCAATTCCACCCTCGGGCATCTCTGTGTGGAGTTTGCATGTTCTCCCCGTGCACGCGTGGGTTTTCTCCGGGTACTCCGGTTTCCTCCCACATTCCAAAAACATGCTAGGTTAATTGGCGACTCCAAATTGTCCATAGGTATGAATGTGAGTGTGAATGGTTGTTTGTCTATATGTGCCCTGTGATTGGCTGGCGATCAGTCCAGGGTGTACCCCGCCTCTCGCCCGAAGACAGCTGGGATAGGCTCCAGCACCCCCCGCGACCCTCGTGAGGAAAAAGCGGTAGAAAATGAATGAATGAATTTGCGGGGTTGGCTGCACGGCGAATGAGTGGTTAGCGTGCCCGAGTTCAATTCCACCCTCTGCCATCTCTGTGTGGAGTTTGCATGTTCTCCCGTGCGTGTGTGGGTTTTCTCCGGGTACTCCGGTTTCCTCCCACATTCCAAAAACATGCTAGGTTAATTAGCCACTCCAAATTGTCCATAGGTATGAATGTGAGTGTGAATGGTTGTTTGTCTATATGTGCCCTGTGATTGGCTGGCGACCAGTCCAGGGTGTACCCCGGATAGGCTCCAGCACCCCCGCGACCCTCGTGAGGATAAGCGGTAGAAAACGAATGAATTTGCGGGGTCGTGAATGCTGAATTTTCATTACACAGGGATCCATTGTGCATTATTTTTTTCATTGTACTACTCACCACAATTGCATTATATTGAAAGTCATTCCTGATATATTGATATATAATTATCATATTTATTCACTGACAGGTGCTGGAGGTCATTGCATTCTGCCTGCTTTTATATTTTTACAAAGAGAGAAACGCAAACTACCTCATCATCGTCCTGCTTCTGGTTGCTTTGCTAGGTAAAATGAACGTGGAGAGCATTTTCTTATTCATAAGACCGAACAGGTCTCAAGAGCTGATTTGTGTCTGTGTGGTGCTCAGGTTCAGTCACAGTCATTACAGTGAAGGCGGTCTCCAACATGCTGGTTCTGACCATGGAAGGCTCCATGCAGCTTGACTACCCCATCTTCAGTGTCATGTTTGTGTGCATGGTGGCTACAGTCATCTTCCAAGCCAGGTGAGTGGCAAGTATCTACTACTGATTTGATTCCTCGCTTCAACTAGGTTTGAAAAGCTCTAATAACAGTCCCATTTAAAAGTAGAAATATAAAAGACAAAAATCTATTTAAATCTGCAAATTTAGCAACTATACCAGTAGTATGGGTAAAAGTTATATATAATATCAAAATATAATGAGAATTAGGGCGGCACGGCGGTTGAGTGGTTAACGCGCAGACCTCACAGCTAGGAGACCAGGATTCAATTCCACCCTCGGCCATCTCTGTGTGGAGTTTGCATGTTCTCCCCGTTTTCTCCGGGTATTCCGGTTTCCTCCCACATTCCAAAAAGCGGTAGAAAATGAATGAATGAATGAATAATGAGAATTAGAAGGCCTTCATTTGGGTGGAGGCCCTGTTGACGGACAGCCAATGGGATCCTCCGGCTCAGTGCAGGTGTAATTTTTTGGGGGGTCTATTACTCAACATTTTTTTTTTCAAAAAATGTAGAATGACTGTCTTACTGCATCCAACCTCAGGAATAATGGCACACTGCTTGAGGCCTTGGTTATGCAGCTTGACCATGTTCAAGAAGAGAAAGCTTCTTTGCTTTAGCCATCAGGAGGGCATAACTGTGTGAAGGCCTGACAGAAAATGAGACGGCTCGCATCTAAAAAAAAAAAAAAACCTAAAGACTCGAAACACTTGTTAGTTGGAACACGGTACCTCTGTATAAATGACAATTAAAAAACACCAGCAGTGCTTCAGTTCCATCTTGCTTCTCTCTTGCAAGTCAACAAACTCCGTGATAATTCCAATCACAGTGACAGTAGATACCAGGGCTTTCAAGTTAAATTTACTAATCAATATACCCTTTTCTTTGTCCATTTACGCTGTTTTTGCAGGTTTCTCTCCCAAGCTTGCAAGCTGTACGACACATGCCTCATCGCCAGCGTGAACTACATCCTCTCCACCATTTTTGCTGTATTAGCAGGTAAGGCTTTGACGTTATTTGTTGACACATCAGATGGGGAATTCTCCATAGCAGGTTCGACAACTCTGTGTTTGTCAACCCTCGGGCGAAAAAAAGTTTCACTGTGTCATTCTGACTCAAGTGCTCACTATTGATTTCAAAGTCCAAAATACTATAATGAATAAAAGCATTCTATGTTAACATGTTCAATAGTGTTGTCATCACTTTTGCTTTTTTTATGTTTTTTTTTTAGGAGCCGTGTTTTATTTGGAGTTTAAGAATGAAGATGCCCTTCACATCAGCATGTTCTTGTTGGGGTAAGTCATAATCACGGGAGACAATGACAATATATAGTACTGGGTTATATTTGTAATTTTTCATTGTACATTTCCTAAAATTAATGTTAAAATCTGGTCTCATCTCGTAGACCCAATCTTGTGTGTTATCATGTCTCATGAGTCGGGTGTCTTGTGAGACCCCCTGATTAGCAATTTGGAGAATATCAGTGACTAGCCTGAGTTGTGGCTGACAGCAGCTCCTGTATGAATGCTCATTGTATGTGAGTATGTGTGCCATTGCAGTAGTATTGTACTACACTAGCCACTAGGTGTCAGGGTTGTTACATTGATGAGACAATAGCCACCAATTATGCTGTCAATGCTAATGTGTGAGTCGTAAGACTTTTTATTTTCTATTATTACGATGAAACTATGAAAATATTCCATTTATAAATAAGGAATCCTACTTATACGGATATTCACTTATAGTGGTTGGGTCTGGAACCAATAAACGAGGCACGACTGCATTGCATTACTAAATTTGTGTATGATTGTAGGGAATACATTATGAGTGTCTGCAACTCTGTATTTGTTTTATAATTATAGACCTGCGCTTCTCAAATAGTGCCACAAACTGTCAGGGGGGAGGGGGGCTCAAGAGGCTTTCATTGTAATGCAGACCAGCATGCACATTCTATTTTATGGTAATCACTGCCCTGAAATGCTTTTTTTGCTGTCTTGTGTAGGACTGCTGCATGCTTCTTGGGGGTCTTCCTCATCACCAAAAATCGGAAGAGGAGCAAGACCTTTGAGCCTTATGTCACTATAAATATGAGTAATGGTGTGTAAATGTTGTACTGCATCACATCCATTCATCCATTTTCTACCGCTTATCCTCATGAGGCTCGCGGGCTCATGAGCGTATGACAGCTGTCTTCAGGCGAGAGGCGGGGTACTGGTCGCCAGCCAATCATACCTACGGACAATTTGTCACCAATTAACTTAGTATGCATGCTTTTGGAATGAGGGAGGAAACCAGAGTACCCGGAGAAAACCCACTCATGCACGGATCGCCGAGGGTGGAATTGAGCTTTTAGCTGTGTGGCCTGCGCACTAACCACTCGCCCGCCGTGCAGCTCTACTGCATCACAACGTATTTTCATTCTGTTGACTTACACACTGTAATTGTGTTGAATGGTTGCATGCGTGGGTTTTCTCCGGGTACTCCGGTTTCCTCCCACATTCCAAAAACATGCTAGGACTGGTGACCAGTCCAAGGTGTACCCTGCCTCTCACCCGAAGACAGCTGGGATAGGCTCCAGCATCCCCGACCCTTGTGAGGATAAGCGGTGGAAAATGAATTAATGAATTAATTAATGAATGACTTATGTTGTGTCCACGATCAGGTGTCCCAACCATTCACAGTACGAGTCCCGAGGCCCCGCCTAACTTCAGTGGCACTTTCTCTTATGGTGCTCTGGTCAATGACTCAACGTCTTCTACTCATCTGCCTGTCAACGTGGAGCAACCTACTTCTTGCACTGGAGTGCCTAACGAGGCTACTGACAGGAAGGAAGATTAACACTTCAAAAGTTGACCTTTCTCTGACTTGTGCGTATTTTAAAGCTATGATTCCCATAGAAATAATCTGTTCCGGGGTCAAACCCTTTTTTCCTGTTCAGAAGGACAATCTTGAAAATATATCTGAATGGTGTTGGGTACAAACATGCTCAGGACCACCAAAAACAATCTTGAAGGTGCTGGATTGTAAACCGGTACAAGTGAATGTGGGAACAATACTTGATACTTAAATGCCTCAAAATTTTTTGCCTTAGCTTTTGATATATAAAGAAGACCTTCTGCTGTTAAGTGCTTCCTCCTATGCCTCATATCTACACCTTTTGCCAAAGTTTACTTTCTAAATGCAGGTGTTAGTGTTAATAATCTCCCTTTAACTCATCTCCAAAGAGCAGTGTTCACTCCAGGTTTGCCTCTTTTTGGGGGGTTTGTATTACTACCTTTTTGAATGGGTCCAATTAGTTGTTGAAAATTCCTTAATTTATTGTATTTATTCATTTTGAATTTGCATTTGTGCCTTGAAGAGCAGCATGACACTGGATAAATTAAGATAAAGGTGCACTATTGAAGTTGTATCAATAAAAATATTCTGTTGAAAATAATTTTTGGCTGCAGGTATTTTCTCAAATAATATTTTTTTTGTTGGACTACATTTCTAATGAAAACCAACAAGAATAAATACAATATGCTGGTGATTTGACTCTTGCTGTTTCTAATGTGTGTGTGTGTGTTTTGACTTGTTTGATGGTGCTCATATGCACATTTGATCATTTTATACATAAATTATTATTAAAATAAAATTCAATTAATAAACTCAGTAGGTCTTACTCTGCTTTAGGGAACAATATTTTTGTGTAGTTTATAATTTATGGATATTAGTACTGTACTACTGGAAATGAAATCACGTTAAACAAGCGACATTACGTTTAAAGTAGAACAGATCTGCGTTGCTATTTCAGCTCATTAAAATGTAGAATCAAAATTACAACTAGTTAGTTTAAATTGTATTTATTGTGAGTATATCCTCCGTTGCGTTCAATGTCATGATTGAACCACCGGTTGCTCTTTAACTTCCTAGAGGCCGGTCCACGTTCCCGTTCTGCTTTTTTGACTGGTCACCGCGAAACTCCTTCACAATCCCATTGGTCAACCAGAGTGGGCACTGAGATTGTGTTAGGTTGCGCTGCAGTAATCCCATAATAACAAACGCCGCTTCTGACAGCAAACTCTTGATATTGAAGACGGCCAAACGGTCTCATTTTCTGTGTCATTCGCTCATCAAATCCTGCTTTAGTCCCCTTTGCGATGGTTTATCGTCACGAACGGTAGTCAGGTAAGTCATACAACTAGCAACCTGGGTTGACATCTGTATCACGAAGAAATGAAATGGACGCAATTTGTGTTATGTTTTGCTTTTTGTGTGCGTTCTCTGGTCATTCATCTTCATTGCTAATGTGGCATAAGGTAATAGTTGTATTTAGAGGTTAAACGATTACGTATGCTGCTGTCATACATTTTGAATGAGCCCATTACGTAATATTTAACATTTCGTTTGAAACAAGTGAAACCATTTTAACTGGTCGGCCGCCCCCTGCTGGCAACACTGTATATGAATCGTATTTTAAATACGCCACAAGATGTCGCTGGATCCTCAGCTCTTGTATGAGAGGTGGCGTGACCATTAATTTTTTTTAGCAACCTGTTGTTTCTAATCGGTCTGCTTTGCAAAATGTTTTAAGCTGCATACTTATTATTTGTGGGATTCTGCCAACACTGAAAATCCCATGCCAACATGAATAATCCATAGGATTGTTGATGGTTTTTGTCACAAAAATGCATAGGCTTTTTGCTTTTTTTCTCCCTAGTGGCATCTCTTGCTTGTGGTCCCTATCTACCCATCATCAGCTGTCCTAAAAAAAGGCTCACCATGCTGCGAGAGAGCTTCAAGGCGTGGAGCAACGGCTCCGAGGCCTACAGCAGTGACCCGGAGGAGGATGAGGAGGAGGAAGAGGACATGGTGTTTGGGGACAATGACCAGGACGGCATGGCAGAAGAAATGATGGACCTCAGCGACCTCCCCACGGCGCTCTTTGCCTGTGGTGTCCATGAAGCTGTGTTTGAAGAGGATGTGGACAGGGTGAGTAAACTGATGACAAATTTTGGATTTGATGATATTTTTTATGTAAATTTCACTTTTCCTCAAATGGCCATGAAGTCATATAATCGAGTTGCGACCAATTTTCTAGAATAATACACTTGGTTAAATTTTCACATCAGTATCGAAACACTCACTTTTTCTTTATCTTTTTTTGTCATCTTTTTTATAATACTGCCACAAGGTTCCAATGGTGACAAAGAGGAAAAATGTCATGATAACCATAGAACAAGAACTGGAACATATCGCAATGTAGGAAAGTGGTGAACATGTGTCCTGGCTTTTCAGTACAATATGGCTAAGCTGCCAATAAATAATAAAAAGAAGTACTTTACATCTTTCACATTTTTGTTGTATTTTTCCCTTTTCTGTGTATTTTAAAGCTAGAAAATGAGTTAATATGAGCTGGCTAACAATGCTATTGTTAGCTTGCTATTTAGACTATGAAACCCACTAAGAAAACCCTTGTTTAATCATTTCATATACATGCTGTGATCATGCAGGAAGAAGTACATTACAGCATCTTGCCATATTTTGATGATTTAAAACATTACCGGAACATCTTTCCAAAGGCGCATTGATTTCAGAGACTCATTGATTGGAACTAATGCTACTTCCGTGTCAACAAGGTAAGACGCCTCCTTCTCCCGGGAAGAAAATAATGTTGTTAATTACAATGTACGCTCTCATTGGGATGCCGACTGATGGAATAGCTGTATCTTGCAGCAGAGACGTGTGCTCCCTGAGCTCGTATTAACTCGTTTTCTGACATTATCATGCACATCATGTTCAGGATTGTGAATGACGGCTGACCTCCCTGTCCACTTTCCTGGGTGCTAGCTTCTTTTTACACTTGTATAACAGTTCAGAATGTTGAAAATGGCAAATGATGAAGTGGCATGACTTCAGCAAGCCCACCTCTCCGTTTATGTAGATGCAAGATATTAATGTGAAAAAATTAAATTAAAGTTTCACAGTGACACATAAACTACTGAAGTATGTTCCTCGGAGGAAGAATACTTGGAGGAGGACAGAAACACCTTTTAATGATCTGCAACTCTAATCCAATTATACTGTCCTTCCATCCTATCCTCCCATCTGGCATGCTTCACATCTTTTGACTTTGCAGTCATTCATTCATTTTCTATCGCTTTTTCCTCACGGGGGTCCCGGGGTGCTGGAGCCTATCCCAGCTGTCTTCGGGCAAGGGGCGGGGTACACCCTGGACTGGTCACCAGCCAATCACAAGGCACATATAGACAAACAACCATTCACACTCACATTCATATCTATGGACAATTTGGGGTCGCCAATTAACCTAGCATGTTTTTGGAATGTGGGAGGAAACCGGAGTACCCGGAGAAAACCCACGCATGCACGGGGGGAACATGCAATTCAAAGGGTGGAATTGAACCCTGGTCTCCTAGCTGTGAGGTCTGCGCGCTAACCACTCGTCCGCCGTGCCACCCACTTCTGACTGCAGTCAGTCCAATGGTTTTCCATACAGGTTCTTTCTGCAAAACATCCTTGTTTTACATCTCCTTTCTCAATCACAAGCCCACTGGACTCCTCCTTGCGTTTAATTTAAATCCATATTTGCATGTTCAATATGCAAAAGTGTTGAGTCTAAATGCGGCACAATCCCTTTAAACCAATCACTCCCGTTTTGTAGTTTGCTGTTTTTCACACATTCACGCCCCCATCCCTGCCCCGGTCTTTTTAAGTGGAAATGCCACCCTCACATCCCTTCAGTCAGAGCATGGTTCAATTTAATGAGAATGCTATAAATAGGCATATTGACATTTGTTTATTCTTTCAAAAATGAGGACATGAAGCGGTTACATCAGTAAGAAAGACAATGCTTGCTATTATCAGGTTGTTGTTTATGCTTTTGCAGTGTCTAATGTGTTTAAACGCTGTAGAATCCCGGCTTTTACTAAAAAGCTCGACATCTGCACACTCAGGGACATGGCAACCTACATTTTGTGTGTGTCTTTGGGCTCTTGGCTCGCTCTCAACACAACATTACCTCCTTCTTGTGCTCAGAGGCCCACATGCTGCAGGACGGCCTGTTTTTTGTGAGCACACACTGTTTGCTCCTGGACAAAACAAGTAAGAGAGGGAGAGAATGGGGCAAGACATATGCACTCGTTTTTGTATAATGCTCTTAAAACATGCCCCTTTCTTCTGTGTAGAAAGAGAGAAACCTACAGGGTCTTCTCCAGGTTTCTCTTTCTATGTACTGTTGTAGCTTACACTGCTTTTTATCAAGGATTGATGGGGATGCACATTTGAACTGAGATGATTTTTTCAACCCATATTGTTTGTCATACACTAATTGAATCAAATACCTTATGGTACATTTCCTGGTACAGTTGTTTGGACAAATATAACAATGACAATATAACAATGACAACAAAAATAGCTCATAAGAGTACCATTTACACCATCTACACGCTGGACTGGTCGCCAGCCAATCACAGGGCACATATAGACAAACAACCATTCACACTCACATTCATACCTATGGACAATTTGGAGTCACCAATTAACCTAGCATGTTTTTGGAATGTGGGAGGAAACCGGAGTACCCGGAGAAAACCCACGCATGCACGGGGAGAACATGCAAACTCCACACAGAGATGGCCGAGGGTGGAATTGAACTCGGGTCTCCTAGCTGTGAGCTCTGCGCGCTAATCACTAGACCGCCGTGCAGCCGTGTGAATGGTTGTTTTGTCTATATGTGCCCTGTGATTGGCTGACGACCAGTCCGGGGTGTGCCCCGCCTCTCGCCTGAAGACAGCTGGGATAGGCTCCAGCATGCCCACCACCCTTGTGAGGATAAGCGGTTAGAAAATGGATGGATGGATGTAAGAATATAATAAATAACCATGGATTTAGCTTGATGTCATCTCTTAATTTAAACTCTTATGAGCTATTTATGTTATCATCATTATATCGGTCCAAACAAATGTACCTTTAGTTGTACCAGGCATTAAAGTGTAGAAACAAGGGTGTTTTTTTTAGCCTTGCTTTATAACCACTTTGTAAAGCCTTATATATAAATATTTTTTCTTCTTTATTTCGAACATCATCCAAAGCACAACAAACCAAACATAAATCAACACAAATAAAAAGGCCTATGTACATATAAACATACACATGTTCGAAAGGGAATGGGAAGAAGTCAAGACTTATCTAGTCCCACACCCGCCTAACCACCCAGATTCCAACCTCATCCCAACAAAACATATATTATTCCCTGTCTACCAGAATGAAAACCCCACATCCAACCACCCTCACCCAGCTTGAGGCACCCAACTACGTGCCAAGAGCAACCAGTTCATTACTAGTCATCGTATCGTACATAGTCAGTACAAAAGAAAGAAGGAAAGGAACCACTCCAACTATACAGTCATCACAAGCTAACATGGATATAAAAAAACATCAATGTTATGGTATTGTTTCAGTGAGATTGAAAAAAAAAGATTATTTTTTGTCATTTTTCCATGTTGCTGTTCTGTATAAACACAAAATGGTGAACAACAATTTGTATGAGTATAAAAGTGGGCTTAAAATAGGTCTTGGCACTATACAATATTCATTGGTAAAGATTGGGATTATCCTGTTTTGTGAATACTAGGGAATTGTGAGTAGTACCTATTAAATGGCTGCAATATTGTGGCTGACATTTGTCCAGTAACCTATGTACAATATACTCCGTGCTTGGGCGATATGTAGACCTGCATGCTTGTGATTGTAGCAATATGTACGTGGATGTCACACTGCGGTCTATATTTGGTTGGTGGCCCTGGGGAAGGGAGGAAGGTTGGGCTTTAGCAATGAACGTGAGGGGAGCTGGTGCTCGGCAGGCTGAAGGTCAGACATGATGCGCTGCAGAGTGAGTGAGTGCCGCTGGCCTTTGCTCCCGCTGCGGCCTCAGTATTAGTCTGCTCTAAACGACCCAATCGAGGGGGGGGGCGCGTGCTTGTTTGCTTTTATCGACCTTCTGATGCAATGAGTGTATAAAGGTGACATCATCTTGTGAAGTTTGTCCCTGAAATCTAAACACCATTGGAGTGTATATGTATATGTATATGTATATGTATATGTATATGTATATGTATATGTATATGTATATGTATATGTATATGTATATGTATATGTATATGTATATGTATATGTATATGTATATGTATATGTATACCGTCATCTTCTTGTATGTACGGTTATTAGGGTGCATCAAATTAGAATGGGAAATTAAAAATTCATAATATCAATTTGGGGGTGCTGGAGCCTATCCCAGCTGTCTTGGAGCGAGAGGCGGGGTACACCCTGGACTGGTCGCCAACCAATCACAGGGCACATTTAGACAAACAACCATTCACACTCACATTCATACCTATGGACAATTTGGAGTCGCCAATTAACCTAGCATGTTTTTGGAATGTGGGAGGAAACCGGAGTACCCGGAGAAAGCCCACGCATGCACGGGGAGAACATGCAAACTCCACACAGAGATGGCCGAGGGAGGAATTGAACCCTGATCTCCTAGCTGTGAGGTCTGCGCGCTAACCACTAGACCGCCGTGCCGCCCTGTTCACCACTTTATTCCACAAAAACAGATGTATGGTGGCACCCCTAAATAATCATGTATTGGAAAAATATTTTGTATGTGTTGTTTCTACATATATTGGAACACTTTTAGTACCCAGCCATATCAAAATTCAATAATTGTGTTTTTTGATCCACCCTAACGTTTATGTATATGTAGATTCATAGCTGCTGCAGATAGTGCCATCAAAACCACATCAAACTACTATCCATTTAAATTACCATAACAATTATTTGCATAACAACAGAGAAAAGACATTAGCAAATATGCTGTTGTTTATCTTCAGTATGTCACCATCACGGTGTAATACACAAGGTAAATACTGATATATGTGTATTGACTTCATTCACAGTTTAAGAAAGTAGCACATGTGTCTTCTTTATCATTGAATTTAAGCATCTGTATCATGAAATAATTCACAGTATCAATTTCCATCAACACACCATTGCATCTTCAGATTAAAAAAAAAAAAACTGTCTCCCCTCAGAACGATTATGATCAGTCTTGTGCAAGTGACAGCTAAAACCCGCCCTGCCTGGTCGTCTCCCCCTCCCGCGGCACTGCGTCTGATTATGAAACCCGTACGATTTAAAAATGTCATGTAAGCTGCTGCTGTGTGATGGATGGCAGTCATGCTCCCGAGGTTCTATTTAAATCAAGATTGTTCCGCGGCTCAATCGCTCTAAAAAAAGAAACGGTCTGTGGGCGCATTCAGGAATAGAACACGTTGTAGTTTATCGCGTTGGCTCTTATTTAACTGATGCAACTGGTGCAGATGATTGCTGTGGGAAACGTGGGTTGTTGCTATCTTGTCATATTGTTATTTAGGCCATGTTTCCACTATTTTAGTCATCATAGTACGGTTTGGAACGTCGAATGGTGATCTCCCTTCCACTGAGGGGTTTATGGGCATTGTGCCGATAGCTGTTAGTGTGACATCATAGTAATTTTTGTGTAGACAAATAAAAATTAAGATATTTGAGAACAGTGGAATGTTTTATCAGAGCTTTTCTTGTAGAAAATCGGAACCAAAGTAAAGTTTATTCATTTTTCTGTTTTTAATAAATGCGTTTTTGTTTTTTTTAAAACCTGATGCGGCCCAGTCTCACCCAGACCCTAGCTCCAGTGGCCCCCAGGTAAATTGAGTTTGAGACCCCTGCTTTAAACATTGATTTTTGGTGGGTTATTGTAATTTGTTGTGAATTAGAAATCAAAAAGCATCACAGGACACATTTTGTTCAAGTCTGGAGGCTTTCATTGTTCACTCGGAGCAATTTGTAAAGTGAATCCACATCCAGGATTTACTTAATACTGTATGTTTAATGTTTGCACAACATTTCTTGCCATTTCCAGAAAAACAATCATGACACGTTGTTGTTGTTGTTGTTGTCATAATTCTCACACCCCTTTCCTCCATCTGGCGTGACATTCCGAAGTCATTTGCTTTGCTTATTTCTGCTTTCCATCAGAGCCATCAGTTGGGCTCTTCTACTAGTTTTATTTAAATTAGTCTCCATCTCCCTTTCATTCCGCCTCGCTGTCACCATGGTGGCACTCATCCAGGGCTCACATCACCATTAACGGTGTCTCGAGGCCGACAAGTCGAGTATAGTGTGCGATTTCGAAAACTCGAGATTCTCTCTGAATTAGAAACAGAGTTCGAGTTGTTTTTTTCCCCCCCTTTCCGTCTCTGTTTGTCTCCCTCTGAAAGTGGCAGCTATCTCTTAGAAAGTCGCCTCCGACAGCCTCGGGTTCAATTCTGACCCGCTTTTTGAAGAATGTTTCTTGTTGTTATGTCTGGTATTCTTAGCTATGATGCCTGCATGTGGGTTGGCAGGTTCGCCTGACTTGTTCTGAAAAGTTGACCTGATTCTTTAAAAAAGCAAAGAAATCGGTGGAATGCACGTGAGGCTTCTGACCTTCCTCCTTCAGGCCCCTCCTACTCTTCTGTCTCCGTCCTCATCCTGGCGGTCTCTAAGCCGCTGGATAGGTTTAGAACACAGAACACCAGCTGGTGGCCCACCAGATGTGGGACAAAAACTCTTTGTGCTGATGCTCACCTTTTGTAACTGTTTCAACTGTTTTTGTACTGCATTCTATGTACGAATTTTCATAAAAAATACGCATCTCGCGCTTGTCAAACACATTTTAAATGCACTTTTACTACTACTACTACTAATAATAATAATACATTTTATTTGTATAGCGCTTTTCAAGATACTCAAAGACACTTTACAATAGAATGAAGTTGAATAAAGCAAGTAAACAGAATAAAAGACACACCAAAATACAACATTGATTGGTTAATACACAGTTAAAACATGAGTAAAAGCGGGGCGGGGCACAGCAGTCAGGTATAAAAAGTTAAACATTAAAAACAGATTTAAAGAGGTGGGTTTTGAGTTGTTTTTTGAAGGTGGGAAGGTCAGGGCAAGCACAGAGTGAATGGGGCAGCGTGGGGCAGAGTTCCAGAGAGTGGGGGCAGCGATGGAGAAGGCTCTGTCTCCCCAGGTTCGGAGCTTGGTCTTACAGGGGAGTGCCAGGAGGTTGGAGTCTGAGGACTAATTTAGAAACACATTAACAACATGCAGTTACTCAACATCACATCTTGTCAAAGTGTTTTCCTGATTCATTCATCACACAAACAACTTTCTATTTCAGTTACCATGTACTATTCATTCATTCATTTTCTACCGCTTATCCTCACAAGGGTTGTGAGGGTGCTGGAGCCTATCCCAGCTGTCTCCGGGCAAGTTTTTGTTGGCCTTTGTGAAGCCCCATTTTGAGCCAAAAAGGAGCTTTTTAAAGAACTCATGCATCTATCCCCTTTTTGTGGTTTATGTGATGTTACATTTTTATAATGTTTTATTATTGTGCATGGTCGTCCTTCAGGATGAATGATTGGTCCTGTGAGAACTGTCTGACTTTTCTTAATTAGTGGAGAAAAAAAAAAGAAGAAATGGCTGTTGCCTATATTCGTTGATAATTAAAGCTTGAATGCTAGAAGCGCTGTAACTCAGTAACTGACTTCCAGCTGCCACTTTCCGCAGAATGTCTGTAGACATCAAATCGTCAGTTAAAACGCTTCTGTGAGTGTGTGTGTGTGTGTGTGTGTGTGTGCATCTTCAGGTGTGTTGTTGTACCTTCCAGGACCAGGCTGTCTGCCTTCTGTTCTGTTTTCACTCAGAATATCTCACCACGTTCATGCCTTGTAAGCATTGCTGCCCCCCCCCCCCCCCCCACTGGTCTCTTTTCCTCACCCATGTGGATGGATGTGACTCTGTGGCCCGTTATCCTCTAACCATGTCGTCCCCCTCCATGCCCCACCAGTCTCTCCCCCCCTCTGGCTGCTTGCTTTATAAATAGCTTGGCCTAGATTAGAGCAGCTGCATTGGCGCTGGCACCAGGAGCTGGTTTGGCACCCTGGTTGGCATTGAGGGGATTGTGAATGACATGAGGACATGCCGCATGTTCTTCTCCGCGCACAGTCACCCTTTCTGTGCATCTATTTTTAGAGCATGAAGTTCGCATGACACACACAAACGGTGTTGCATACACTAACCATGCTCTTACGTAGCTTGTGTATGCGTATGATGATCCACTGCCCTCATTTTTCTCCCTTTCAGCTCCTCTTCAGAGCTCTGCTACGGAATACAAATGTTGAGAGTCTTAAGACCACTGCTCTAATCATTTACATTTCTGTCCTCTCAATGATGTTCAGTAGCATTTTTTTGTTGTTTTTATCATGCAATAAACTAAAAATGAACTAAACTATAGCTTTATCTTTTAAAATGCCACAGCATAATTTTGCCTACATGGATGAGCGCTTTGCTGACTTTGAGATCTTATACACAGAATTGTGAATGAGCAGAGCAGCACTGAGAATGAGAAGGGGGTGTGTGTGAGTGGGGGTGTTTGCTTGCAAAAATGAAACCACAGAGGATGGAAAAGTGCTTCATCATTCACAGCAATCTGTCCCGCTCATGGGCAACAACAAAGGGATCAGAGTGTCGCATTTTAATCACTTGACACTTTTAGGTTTACAATACAATCTGTACTCAAAAATGGGACCACCATAGACTATACAATCATCATCCCACAACACACCCCGTGGGAAAATCAATTGCACTGTACTCCACTGTCAAAATGGGGCTTCGGGGTTATACAGTAAATGAGTGGAATTTGCACCCATTGGTACTTGGCTTCCACAGTTTGGGAGCAGCAAGTATAAATAGCTGATGATTACGTCATAAATCACATTTGACCAAGCAAATATCAGTTTGATTTGCTCGTATGGATTGACTTGGCTTACGTTTCTCAACCAATCAACAGACAGACATTTGTTTAGATCCTCTCCCAAATTTTAGAATGCCAACAAAAGCCGAAATCCTGAACTGGACCGAACTGAACCACACAATCGTGTGAAAAAATTAGACTCCTTTTACTCCTAAACTGCTGCACACAAAAGGGTTAAAATTTGTGTTGCCTATACTTTTATTTTTCTGACAACCAGTATGACTGACTTGAAATTCATCACACAACTCAATACGCTCTACAAAACAATCACTGTAACTTTAGGTGGTTTTACTAAATCACCATGAAATTTGGCACACATCTTTAGGGGACCAACAAGGACATTCATTCATTCATTTTCTACCGCTTTTTCCTTCATGAGGGTCGCGGGGGGTGCTGCAGCCTATCCCAGCTGTCTTCGGGCGAGAGGCTGGACTGGTCGCCAGCCAATCACAGGGCACATATAGACAAACAACCATTCACACTCACATTCATACCTATGGACAATTTGGAGTCGCCAATGAACCTAGCATGTTTTTGGAATGTGGGAGGAAACCGGAGTACCCGGAGAAAACCCACGCATGCACGGGGAGAACATGCAAACTCCACACAGAGATGCCCAAGGGTCGAATTGAACCCTGGTCTCCTAGCTGTGAGCTCTGCGCTTTGCACGCTAACCACTTGACCGCCGTGCCGCTCAACAAGGACAAGTCTGTAAAATTTCAGCAAGCCTGGTTGAAAAACATGGCCGCCATAAAGCAAAAGAGCTACCCCCGGACACAAGCAGGTCTTAGCAGCTCATTGACCCTTTGTCTAACGATGATATTGAAAACTGAGGATATCTGTATTCCATGTATACTACCATGTCTTCCAAAATATTTTATATTACAGTAATAGGTTGCATAGAAAATGTCTACCTTTTGTTTAATGACCTTTTGTTGTTAAGTTTTAAACAGTGTGGATTAGCACAAGTGTTTCTTTTGCAAAGAAGGCTGGAGTGGCTAACTGGTGCAGGAATGTAGGGATGGATACCAAAAACAGTACTTTTATAGGCGTCAGTACTAGTGAGTACTTAATCGAGTATTGGCATCGCTCCCAACGACATTCAATTGACATTCAAAGAAGACAAAGCCAACAGTAGGGGCAATGTTTCCACCAACAAGGAGACAAATCAAAGCTATAGAAGCTGAAATAAGTCATTCACCCGATTTGAATTACTAAAGAAACTGATATGTATTCATTTATCTGTACTGTACAGACTGAACTTAAATATGAAACCATGAAAATGTAACAAAATGAAGAGCATACAAGCATATTCAAGAGTCAAATTGCATGTTGAGTACTATTAATTTGTACGTGTTGGAAGGTCTGCATTGAAATGAAATTGACACCATGCATCAGAACCGTATAGTTTCAAATGTGAAAGGTAACCATCCTTATTGGAATGTTACATTCATCCTCCCAAAGTCCACTTATGTCCCATCTGCCTTGCATGGACATGCAGAGACATAAATAGCCTCAGCACCTGGAGCTTTTATATTAATGGCTTATTGGGGACTTAGCTGTCTCTCTCAGGCTGGCAATTATTACGAAACGAGTGACAGGGATGATGAGAGTGATGGAAAGAAGACACGGTATGCTTGGTTATTATGCAATGGTGCATCTGAGGGATTTTTTGTGGAATGGTTGGTGCTGATCAGGAGTGGAAAGTGTCTCATTGTGTGTGTGTGTGTCATCATAATTAAGGGGAAAAGGCGCCTCATCGGCAGCTTTATTGTGAGTGACAGCGCTGTGGTTCGCTTAATCTCCGGTCAATAATGCTTTTTCACATTTTTACATTTATTTTCCAATTGTCTTTATTTTGTTCACTTGCTGCGTGAACATGTTGTTGCATTATTATGACAACAAAACCAGATTAAGTAATTTTGCATCTTTGGGGTACTGTTGGACTCCAGCCATCAATGTGGTGGTAATGCAAGGGTAACAACTACCATACAGTATGTTGCACTTTTTTATCATATCTCCGTCTGCTGGATCAGGCAGGTCACTGCTCCAATTTGCGACAGTTTTTAGCTAATGCTGCTTGATACCTCCAGGTGTACAAAAAGGGTAAACACTGAGGTGTATAAATTAAGGTGTAACAACTATGTCGGTAGGCAACCTTCTTGTGTCGTTTTTATTCAATGCGGTGTGCTTTAAAATGGTGTAGTTGGTGTAAAACTCATATGTGTAACACTTAGGGTAAAGTTGTTTACAACCCGTCAGTGGAATTAATGTTGGTGGACTAGTTTGCTATCCTCAATGTTACGACACTGGTTCTATTGCTGCTGTGTTGGCAATGTACTTAATTAGTGAATGACCACAATACCATTCCACTTTGTCATGCACTCCAAATTCATTCATTCATTTTCTATCGCTTTTCCTCATGAGGGTTGCGGGGGGGGGGGGGGTGCTGGAGCCTATCCCAGCTGTCTTTGGGCGAGAGGCGGGGTACACCCTGGACTGGTTGCCAGCCAATCACAGGGCACATATAGCCAAACAACCATTCACACTCACATTCATACCTATGGACAATTTGGAGTGGCCAATTAACCTAGCATGTTTTTGGAATGTGGGAGGAAAAAAACGGAGAAAACCCACGCATGCACAGGGAGAACATGCAAACTCCACACATAGATGCCCGAGGGTGGAATTGAACCCTGGTCTCCTAGCTGCGAGGTCTGCACGCTAACCACTAGACCAAGATCTAAGTATTGTCGTTAAGGAAATAACAGCTTTTCTCCAATTATTACCTGCTTCCAATTTACGCCTGTGCCTCTTTATTGTTAAGGTAAAGGCCCTCGCTATAATATCAAATTAATATGTTCAAGACACCCAAAAATGTTAACACAAAACACATTTCATAGACAATAATTTTAGATTTACATGCAGAAAATGATGCAAAAATAATTACAAATGAAGGGACAACTGAGAATTCTGTATATTTTTTTACTTACTTTTGTAACATTAATGTTTAAACTTAAAATTCTTGTAAAAAACTTGAAATTTTTGTAAAAAAAAACAATTACCACTGCTGGAAAGGCACATTATGCCAGCATTGTTATTTTTATACAAAGGCAGCTGTGTATGGGAATGCAAGGACACACATGACAGACGTGTGACGAACAATAACGCTTCTATTGTTCCTTAAAAAAAAGCGGAATAAACCAGAGCGTGGATTCTGCAGCGTCTCCCTACATGACTCGCTTCATACTATCGTGGCGTAAACGTGAGCGTGGTGTTGACGTCAATGTGGAGCGAGGGAGGGAGGGACGGACGGGGAGGAGAGGAGGTGGGCTGTAAGTTTGTGTGCTGCAGCATCACTCAGTCAGCAAGCAGCTCTCATCTTCCTCCTCCTCAATCCACGACGCAGGTAGTCTTATGGAGTTTTGAGTCGCATCAAAAAGATACGTCTTCCGTGGACAAGAGAGGAGAGGAACTTTCTTTTCCCTGACGTGTATGATCTCACCCAGTGAAGGGAATGCCATCGATAAACATGAAACTAGAGATGGTCACCATCATCGCCTGTGAGGTAGACATTGAGGTGTTTACGTCACACAAAATGCAGGTAGGATTTTAGCGCACATGTGGTGTTTGTGTGTATGCGTGCGCCACTTTTTGTGTTTGTGTTTGACGTACAATGCAGACAGTGATACATTTTGTTTTATCAATGAGAGGAGGTTACGCGCAGCAGGCACGTTGTGCGTATTGCAGTGTGCAATTAGTGCCTGTAATGCGGTAATGAAGCCTTTTTTTATTATCGACATAATGCGCAACTTGTGCAGGTGGAAAGGCGGTAGAATCGATGACTTCACTGGTCCATGAATGGACGCATGCATGCATGTGGGGAGGGGTTTGAAAGCGCAATGTATTCGCTCTTTTTTAGAACCTCAGCATTGCAGTTGCACCCTTATTAGGAGAAATACTGCAATGTACACCTGCATTATCAGAATTAAAATTCGGCTTAAAAACCGCACTGCATCACGTTTGTGATGTTGTCCTCTCATGTTGGTTAAGCCCATATACTAATAGAAACAGCTCTCATGATGCAGTGCACACATACACCTACAACCACAATAATAACATAACACAATACACAATAATAACAATAATAACAATCATATTGTCAAATGAATGCCTCTCCGCTAGAGTTTTATTATCTCTGTAAAGGCAGACTTTTAATGCAACTTTTTGTATCATTAGCGTGGTGCAAGTGTACCTAATATTTTGGCCATGGTGAGAGAACTATTACAGATACAAAATTGCATTGCCACCTAATTCTGTACAGTCATTGGAATTAACATATATACAGCATATAATTTTGTGTAAATACCCAATGCTGACTACCTTGAAAGCTGACTTTTAAAGTTTTGTAAAATATAAACATAGTAATAAACATAATAAACATAGTAAAATACTTTAAGCTAGTCATTTGCTCCGCAAGCAGACATACAACAAGGTGAAGACGTGTAAGACCTCACAACAGGTGCTCCCGTATGCCTTCAGCTATTTAAGTGTTGACCAAAACATAAGTGGAAGCTCTTATGAGTACCTATCTGGACATGTCCTCAAGTGGCTGCATAAACAGAGAAAAGTACATTATGAGGAGGTGCTTGTATTTTCAAACTCGGGTTTTGTATTTCTTACCACAGCAACTTAATCATGTGAGATGTGGAAATATGTCACAAAAGTTGAAGCCAAATTTGATCATAATCTTCCCCTTATCTGTGTTTTTCTGTTACAGTAGAGATTGTACGTATAATGCTTCCATAGACGGAGTTCCACCTCAGCTCTGTGGAGGTGTAAAAAGAAGTGGGTGTGAACTGCCGTATAGCGAAATCTAGCTCCATCTTCTTTCTCTGCACCAGTTGGACCCAGTGCAAGTGGACTGTAACAACAAAATAGTGGAAATAATCCCTCATACCCTGATAGGAGATTGTGTAATTGTAATAGATGTTTCGTGTGCACCTTCTAAAGGTACAGTAATTTCCAAAACTTACTGTAGAAATGAACTATTGATAATGATATTGAACTTCTTTACTAACACTTTGTGTGCCTGCTTTAGGATCAGTAGAATTTCTTTTTACACAGACAGTAGAGGACTGAGTAAAAACGGACCCATTATAATGAGATTTCCACCACTACGACTTCTTTGTGAACTTTATTTCAACAAGTAAATTGATGATGATTGATTCATCTATTTATCTATCCAGAATGAAGCATTGTGGTTTCGTCAATGGTCAGCGATTGTACCGTAGATCCTTCACCAGGCAGACACAGGCTTGGACAGGGCTGTCACTGTCCTCTCTAAAGCCTTCACTCGGGCAGCTCTTATCGTTTAACCTCTCAACCATTGTGATCCACCATGAAAAAGGAGTATCTCAATACAAATCAAAGAGCAGACGGAGATGGCTGACTTTGGAATTGCGCAAAGAACACGGCTAATCCTTGGATTCTGGCGCGTGGAGAATGATAGACCGTGAGGGCGGATTAAATGCCAAACATGTGGGGAGCGGCATCCGATTGCTCTCTGTCAGTCTGTTCTGTATTTTTTTTTTCTTATTCTTATCACCCAACAAATTATGGAACATTAGTTGATTTAATGGGGATTATTTAGGGAACAATTGACTGTTTCTCTGGTCTGAATCAGTTTGTTAACATGAGCTCCCTTACTTTGGTTTCTTTTCACATTGTTAAGACCCAAATGTATCACAACACATCTCATTGCTTGTAATGTGCGATACCACAAATGTTCTTACCTAATTAAAATAGAGCTTGGCATTGCTGATACTGATACTTCTAATAATACCTGTTGTCAAAACAAACACTATATTTACCTAGTTTCCTTGACTTTAACACACATATTCCCCAAAATTTGTCGTTTGTGGACGAAATTGTGAGTGAAATACATCTAATAAACATAAACCTTAATTGTTTGTTGACGACCAGGGTTCAATTCCACCCTCGGCCATCTCTGTGTGGAGTTTGCATGTTCTCCCCATGCATGCGTGGGTTTTCTCCGGGTACTCTGGTTTCCTCCCACATTCCAAAAAACATGCTAGGTTAATTGGTGACTCCAAATTGTCCATAGGTATGAATGTGAGTGTGAATGGTTGTTTGTCTATATGTGCCCTGTGATTGGCTGGCGACTAGTCCAGGGTGTACCCCACCTCACGCCCGAAAACAGCTGGGATAGGCTCCAGCACCCCCGCGACCCTTGTGAGGAAAAAGCGGTAGAAAATGAATGAATGAATTAATGTTTGTTGACGATTTTCAGAAAAATTATGACATGCTAACTGTTCATTTCGGTTTAATCAGTTTAGAGATAAACCTGATGACCGACTGGATCAGATCGAGGTTGGACCGCTTTCTCACCACAATTTTCCTCCCGACAGATTGATTTGGTCTGAAACCTGAGTTTGGTTACTGTGTTGACAGCTAACTGCACCAAGGGGGAATACCAATGATTGAGTCCATACCATTAGGCTTTGGTTCAGTCCATGCTGATGACATCATTAGTGAGCCAAACAGAGAGGCTATAGAATAAGCAGGTCAAACCTTCATGGCAGAATGTTCCCAGGCTATTCATTCCACTTTGCTTTGTGTCCACACTGGACAGAAACAAATGACTCATCATTGTAATGAAGGTCAGCGAGGTCATAATTGTAGTTGCACAGTGGGCGTTGTAATGTTTGTTTGTCCCTAGGCCATCATTACCTGGAAAAACTACTGCCGTCATCAAAAGATAACACAGGACACATGCTGAAGGTCATAACAGGAACACAGTAAACAAATACTAATAATACTGAGAGTCTGTCTTTACAAATATAATAATAATCAGTTTTGACTCACAATGTCAGGCAGGTATTTATGTAACAAAATGTTTATTATTGTAGGTGTACTACAATAGGTGTCCACATTTTTTCACATTGTGCTCATAATGCCTTTGAAGACATGCAAGCATACATGTAGTTATATATACGTATATCTTCAAAGTTTAATGATCATTGATTCATTCATTTCTAAGTTCCGCCTGTGTACTTGCTTTGTTTTTGTTGGTGGCGGCCATATTTTTCAACCAATGGTTCTCAAATTTTACAGAGGCGTACAGACGTGCTTCTCAGTCCTCTAAATGTGTGTACCAAATTTTCTGATGACTAAACTAGGCTAAACATCTTAAAGTTACAATGGTTTGTTTTGAGCTGTGTGAGAAATGTAACTTGTGGGTTTAATAACAATGCTGTGGTTTATTTGTCAGAAAAATAATAACCGATATAATAATAGACAATACCGTGACAAATGTTCATCCTTTTGTGTGCAGCGTTTTAGGAGTAGAAGAGTTAGCTTACACGGACAAATACATATGGTGTCCAATTTCTTCATATGACTCTAAAGTGGACCCTCGAATTTGTTGTTCAGGACACAGGCAGCTTTGAATTGTGGAATGGTTAAATTCCCTTTATGCTTACATGAGAGTTAGGAATCATAAAGTTACCTTAAACCTGTGTTAATAAAAGCTTCATAATGGCAACAAATTAATTCACATTACATTATCTACTGTGTGAAAAATGGCTTTTGAAATGAAAACAACTTTGTTGTGTTCAACTTTGGAGCTTTCAATGTACTACAAGGGGATGATAAAAGCCTTTCCCTTGACCATTTTTTGGCTTGCCATTTGTTCTTTTATTTGTTTAAGTAATTAAAGCCCCTGCCAAATGTGTTTTTCTCTCTCCCAAAGCTCTCTCCCAAACATCAACCTGCCACTGATTGTGTTTAATCAATGATACAAATATTCAACACAACAATCATGCTGACTTTATAACTCCATTGGCATTATTTACTATTTTAAATCAAAATTATTACTAATGTGAAAATGCACTGCAGAAGTTTCCAGCAGCTTTGTGTCACTTTCCACTTGTCTCCTGTCCTCTGTTTGTCCATCTGCGTGTCAAATATGTTGCGGCTTTGTCATCGAAATCAACTATTTGATGATAAATGTTCTATTTACAGTTCGGCAGGATGTCTGGCATGTTTTTGTCACTCCCGCTCCCCCTCTTTGGCTTTTGTGATATGCTTGAATAATGTTTTCTCCCCCACTTTTATTGGTGACAGTTTCCTTTCAGGGTGCATAGCTATGTGTCATTGTATTGTTGCTACCATTGTGGGAATGATTGAAATGCCTTTATTGTCATCACAGAAGCAAGTCATTGTTTTGCTGTTATTGTTCAAATTTACATTGTGTAGCTTTTGAAGCCGTATGGAAGCACAGCAAATTTCACTTACTGAGAAGCAACCATCTGCTCCAACCGGAAGCGGTTGAATATCAAAACTGAATATACATGAGAAAACCTAGATAGAATACATTTTTAGATGGAAAAAGTGACACATATGATTAAGTGCGTCTTGATCCGATTGAAATCTAGCACTTTGATACAAGCAGTGCATCACTTCAATTCAGCATGCAGTGCCCACATGGTCGCGACAACAGGGTTTGCATGCTTCACAAGTTTCCCATGCTGTTACAGAACCATGGAAGTTTAATACAACCAACCTCATTGCGCATTTGAAGCAGCGTCATGGGGATTTTTGCAAGGCCACCGATCCTTCAAACATCCACTGCTGTTAGACACATTCATAAAATATGACAAACTCCCACAGCAGGGCAAAAAGTCATTGCCCATAAGAAAGAATTGCCAGCCCCTGTCGATAAAAATATACACCAGATGCATAAAGAAGTAAATGTCACGGTTTTTGTCACTCATACTGTTGCTGACTATCGTTGTATGTTTGACTACTTGATAATCAAACTCAAACATACCACTCTACTAAACAAGTAATAAAGATATGTAAGATTTGTGCTGATATCAGATCAATCTCGGTATTGGCCAACATTCAAGGCTACAATATCAGAATAATATTGGAAGTGAAAAAGTTGGATCGGGACACCTACATTTCACTGCAATTAAAGCAACCTTGAGCTTTCACAGGTAAAGTCAATTTGCCTGTTTCCGCTGACTTGGTACCTTCGGAGCGAATGTTTTCAGCAGGGCGTTAATGGGAAGCAATTTATTTTTTCAATTTAATGGTGCATCATATGTGACAACTTAGTTTTTGTAAATTCTAATAATGCTTTGGAGTACATGAGAAAGTGGAAAGGAAAATGTATCTCTCTGTCCAGTATATTGGGTAGCAACATTTTAAAGCGCATGCAGAGGCAGATAACATTTCTGAGTTTCTGAAACTTAAATTGCAACTACCGAGTTAATACAAGGTTGCCTACAGCCACATGTGTGAATGCCTTGGCACTAATTACACGCTTGTGGTTTGTGGCTTTTGTAGAACATGTAATGGGTGACTACAGGAGGCTTGGTGTTGGTTGAATAGAGTCATTAATTGTACATTGTATATGAACATATACATACATACATATACATGAACATGTACATTGTAAAAGTACTGTTGTTAATAGTTCAACGTAGCAAACCTAACCTTTTGATAATAAGCGAGTTGATTCTGTCTCGCCTTATTTTTTTTTCTCTGCTTTTTTCAATGTGTACTTGGTTGGAGAATTGTTGTATTATTTTTTGATGCAACATTTTCACTTTGAAAACATTCATAAAAAAAAAATCATTTCACTATTAACATGCATTAAGGAAATTGCTTCTTGTCAGTAGGAAGTGTTCCTGAAGGAATGCAAAGTCATTGCCTATGCCAATAACTATTGATCGCTGTTTCCAATTACAGTAGCCACCATAGTTTGATATCATTTTGAGGACACTCAGTCATTGCTTATTAAAACATGAATTAGGTTGTGATGTTAATCTGATGCAGGAGCAGCAGGTGTCCGTTCTTTGCAGCCCAGGATAGACCTAGACGGTGACTGTATCATGTTCTGTTCTTTTTGGAAACCAGACCCCGCATCCTGGCAGGGTTGAACGATTCAGGGACAGAGCAGTTTGTGTGGGGGAGGACGTGGGGAGAGAGAGAGAGTCTCAGGTGTGCCTTCTTCCAGCGCTATGCAGAGGGAGGCGGGTTGCTGACATTGGGGCCTGAAACCTTAGAGATGTGCCGCAGCTCAAGTGTTGAGTGGCTGAAGGTTAGCCACTGGGTCCGTGAGTGTGACGTAAAACAAAGGACGGCCTCCTGGGTGGCGGGTCTGATTACATTGCGGTCAAAATGACAAAATGACTACCGAGTGATGATATTGGATGCAGACATGAGAATATAGAGAGGGCAGACCTCTGCCAAGGCATAGTCACATGTAGAGAAGGTGCTTTATATTGGTCACATCAACAATGTACAGTGTAGGAACAATATAAAGTGAATTAAATTACCTGTCAAATATTCAATAAATGCACAAATGATGTTGTAATAACAATTTCATATTCTTAATAGGGCTGTCAAAAGTGACGCATTAAAGTTTCCTTAAACGGTGATCATTTTTTTGATGTGCTATTAACATGTTTGACCCTCGGCCCACACTGTCGTTTGATTGACGCACAGTACAGTAACGCTGGAACAAATATTGAGCAGAAATGGAGAATGAACAGAATATGTAGATTGCTAAAGTTATCTTCAAAGCCCTGGCAGATGGCTCTTGCAGCAAGACCGAAGACTGTCGCTGTGTTTGACTTATCACGGATTACATTGCCTGCCAGAGACCGGAAAAGTGCGGGTATTGTTTTTATTGTCATATTTAGCGGTAGCTTTGCATAAGATTGTCCCAACTAACCAGTGTTTTTTTTTTTACATACGAGTTTTCTCTCCGCTGATTTTTGTATTGAACTGCCACCTAAAATAGGAATTATAGCTGCTATTTACAGGCTGCAAATGTGATGTCTGTGGCTGAAGTCGAGTGTTGTGCTCGCATTAGCGATTTAGCATCGAACAGATTTTCAACAACTGAGGAAAGCATAATAGTGATCTGATTGATCCTATTTATTATTATATATTGTGTAAAACTATGGCAAGAACAACGTCAAATGAAAAGCATACAGTATAGTAGAATATACTATATTTATGACATATATATACATAGGTCTTATATTTGTATTTTAGTTCATTTAGCCATTTTAATGCTTGAAATTGCTTAATTGTGTAAATATGTTTTGTTTTTACTAATAATACTGTAGGCCATATACAACCATGAAACAGCAATGAGTTATTAATGTATATATTTTTGAAAAACAGGGCTCATAAGGGCTCTTATGTGTCTTATTTGCTTTTACGTATATTAAAAGAAAACACTGTTCCATAATTAAAGAAACATGCTTTTTATTGGGTAGCAAAAATCACTACTATAAATTCTGCTGTGATGACATTTGAAGTTCACCCACTGTAAAAGATTTTGCACCACCCTGGCGTCGCCAACTGCATCATAGCGAATGTGCAGTTTGTGTCTCTCAGCCACCTTATGTAATGTTGAGTTACTTTCTGGATTACCGCAGCTGTGTAAGAGAGAAAGTGCAACAGCCTTTGCATATGTGACGAAAGAAAAAAAAAACTTGTGTGAGTGTTAAAGCGTGCCTGTGTGGTGCTGACTAGGGAAAGGTTTTGCCTCAACACAACAACCAGATTGGCGGTAATGGGCTTGATGTGTGCCTGCATACTGTAATCTGATTTCAATTTTCCTGTCACAGACAGACTGTTCCCAAGAGAGCGTCGGTCTCTGTCGATATGGCTCGCTGCTAGGGGATATCGATCCCACGGCAATAAAACACTCGGCCCATTCATAGGCCTCGTCTGTGTATTTGTAGCCATCACAATTGGGACAAGACTGTTCCTTTGGCATGTGTTGTCATACTTTACCTGAAATGGCCACATTGTAATCATACTAAAGTATTGATAGTACAGGCAAAATGGAGTGCATTACATGGCTGCAAAAAACACGGACACTGTTGATTCAGGCTTAACTCTTTTGCTTTCTGACGCAGGACTTGACTTGGCTGGTCTGTTATGGGAATTTATAATCTTCTGAATATGCTTTTTAACAGTATTAGAACCTTCCAGACATGAAATAACACCCATATGGTCATCTTGACAATATTAAGTGGCGGGCAGACGGAGAAAAGCAAGTGATGTCGATGGTTCAGAGTTGAGTTTGAGCTTGTGGATTATGGTATTAGATTAGATTAGATTAGATTACATTAGATTCAACTTTATTGTTATTGCTCATGTCACTTGTACAGGGCAACAAAATGCAGTTAGCATCCAACCAGAAGTGCAATTTTATAAGTACCTTAGTAGTAAGTAAATGTAGAAATAGAATAGAGCTGTAAATGGACAGATCTATGTACAAACTATAACTGGCTGTGACTATAATACAGTGAGGATATATACAGGGATATAAAAGACTATAATATGGCTATTGCAGATTATACAGATTCTAAACAGTATGCACAGTATGGATGTGACAATATATAATAACTGTAATATGTACAGTATTGCAATGAAGTGACTATGATACAGTACCTCGTGATATTTTTATGATTACTATGTCATTATTATAGCGCGCAGACCTCACAGCTAGGAGACCAGGGTTCAATTCCACCCTCGGCCATCTCTGTGTGGAGTTTGCATGTTCTCCCCGTGCATGCGTGGGTTTTCTCCGGGTACTCCGGTTTCCTCCCACATTCCAAAAACATGCTAGGTTAATTGGTGACTCCAAATTGTCCATAGGTATGAATGTGAGTGTGAATGGTTGTTTGTCTATATGTGTCCTGTGATTGGCTGGCGACCAGTCCAGGGTGTACCCCGCCTCTCGCTCAAAGACAGCTGGGATAGGCTCCAGCACCCCCGTGACCCTCGTGAGGAAAAGCGGTAGAAAATGAATGAATGAATGTCATTATTATTGTGCCTGTTGTGAGATAATTTAAACCTGCAATAAATGCCTGTCCTTGCGATTACGCCCGGTGTAATTACTGACACCTAGTGGCCAATGTCACAATTACAATTTAGTTTATGCAACCAATTTTATGCTTGAAAAGGTTTTATTTAGCCTAGAACAGGGGTCAGCAACCTGCGGCTCCAGAGCCGCATGTGGCTCTTCAGACTCTTTATTGTGGCTCCCTTTGCGATGCTTGAATATTTTTAACACCCGAGTGGGGAAAATGCACGTCTTTTGTAATGAGTTTTAAAAAATCCAACTTTGTCTGAGACCATGAATGCATCCTGAGTGAGTTCTGACTGCTATCCAGTTCAGTACATGAAGAAAAACAAGTAATACTTACCTACAAATCTAAAAAATAAATTCGAGATAATTTAAAAACAGCGGCATGGGAACTTGTTTTTACGTTTACAGTAGTTTACACATACATTTATGTAAGTTTATCTCCAATACTAGCAAGAGTACTCCAACTCGTCTTTTCTTATCTGAACTGCTTTGATACCCCCAAATTCCCTCCAATGTTGTTTTAAACATACTATATGTTTTGCGGCTCCAGGCTATTTTTCTTCAGTGGGCATTGGGTAAAATGGCTCTTTTCATAGTAAAGGTTGCCGACCCCTGGCCTAGAATAAACACAGTTTGCTTAAATATGTTATTTTTTTTTAACTAACAATAGACGGTATTCAACCATGAAACAGCGATAGCTTGTTGTTTATTTAATTTTGGAAAAACTGCAATTGGGTGAGGGTGCGATTTTTGAACTGCGATGTAGCAAGGGACTATTTATAAACCTACGGTTGATTAATTAAGTATTCAGGTTGTTTTGTTTGTTGTTACAGTGGTTGAATTTTTTGCAAAAACTGCATAACCGATTTTACACAAAAACTTTGTGTAGGAGTGGCAATAGTTTTGAGAAAGAACCTGTACAATTTTGGAGCAAATTTTGTTATGAATGCGGAATTAGTTATGTCATTAACCCGAGTATGGTGCAGCATACTTCTAATAACGGTTTAACCTTCGGGGAGGTTTTTTCCAGTTATACTTGAAATAGTGTCTTGTTTAAAACGAACAGTTAAGTCTGTTCAATAAGACTCAAAACTGCTTCACAATGTGGCTTGACCTCATTACGCTTTTTTATGCAGTAGGTTCTTAAGGGTAATTAAAAAACCTAATAGTTCAGATGCGTGAGAAATTAATTTTCTTAATTATTCAAGCCACCACTATTTTAGAGTACAACACTGTCCCAAACTCACCCCGAGGCTCCGTGGCCTAGATTGTTAGGTTTTCACCCAGATCTCATTCAAACATGAGGCACTGGATTAGACCACGCTAAATCCACACACGTGTCACAGATGAGAAAAATACATGAGTAAACCCTTTTTGTATGTCCCAATTAGACTTTGTTCTCATTGGGTTTTTTTTTTAATCCAAAGTACCAAATGGTGCAATTGAAGAGAAAATGTGGATTTACTGTATCTGTGGTAGAATCTAAGTGGTTTAGATACAATATTCAACATAATTTACACCGAATTTACATGCAGAAAGGGAAGATTTCTACATGCATGTATGGATACTTACATAAATCTGCACGAATTGATTGATTTTCATTCACATTTTAATCCTGAAATAAGTCCATGCAAAGTGAATACAATTTTTGTGCATCTGTATTGAAAACGGGCGGCACGGCGGTCGAGTGGTTAGCGCGCAGACCTCACAGCTAGGAGACCAGGGTTCAATTCCACCCTTGGCCATCTATGTGTGGAGTTTGCATGTTCTCCCCGTGCATGCGTGGGTTTTCTCCGGGTACTCCGGTTTCTTCCCACATTCCAAAAACATGCTAGGTTAATTGGCGACTCCAAATTGTCCATAGGTATGAATGTGAGTGTGAATGGTTGTTTGTCTATATGTGCCCTGTGATTGGCTGGCGACCAGTCCAGGGTGTACCCCGCCTCTCGCTCGAAGACAGCTGGGATAGGCTCCAGCGACCCTTGTGAGGAAAAAGCTAGTCTCCTACAGCTGTTCTTGTTGTAGAAAACAGCCGGACAAGATGCACTTGTACCTAACTAACTTATTGGGTCCCTCTCAAATAAACTTGCCCTCAGAAAAATTCTGCATGCCACTTCCTCACCAGGAAGTGAAAAACCATCTTGCCGTGTTGGGCAAAGGAGGTTACGCATTGAATGGAAATTTTAACGCATGTACACATGTGCGTCATAGCTCATGGTGTTATATTTTTGTTTGTTGTTTTCATGTAAAACAATGGACTTGGGTTGTGTTGCCATGAGTGCAAAGTGCTTAAGTATCTGTCTTGGTGCAACAGGATGAAACACGATGGACGGGTGACTTTGGTAATTGTCAGTGAACCCGACACATGTTTGAAACTGGACTCCCATCTTTACATAAGACACTCTCAAGCCATGTGTAACACCTATTTCCACCACTTGACTGATTCATTAGCTTCAGGCTATGAGGTCACAGTCTGCCACGGAATTAGATTCCATGTGTTGACAGGCACGAGATGAACTGTACTGGATCGCACCCCACCGTCCTCTCTTGCCGCCATGTTTTATTATAATAAAATTCTCCACCTTGTCGAAGCGTTCCAATAAACCTGTTGCGGTGGCTCAGATGATTGAGTGTCAGGAGCGGATCCGTGTGTTGTGAGTCGCTCGTGCCGCCGTGATGAAAGCCTTTCCATTACCGCCAGGAACATAACTGCCTTGTTACCAGGGCGGCCAATCTGTTGACGGATGGACCGGGGGGTCGCCGCTGAAGTGCCTGCACTTGACTGGCGAGCTGTACATCTCCTACCACACTGTGCCAACATCCCATTTTGTCTCTTCTCCACCTGTTAACATTCAGTGATAATCTGAGGGAATTTCACCTCTCATTGCGCTACTTCCTTACAGTCACAAACAGTGATCTTCTTATTAGAACCTTACTGAATCTGTATAGATGTTGTGTCATACACGAGATTTGGTGAACAAAAGGAAACAAGATTTTTCAAACTATGGAATGGATTGAGTAAGGACCTCAAACAATGCACAACGATGAGCCAATTCAAGAAACAATACAAGCAGTTGATGTTTGCTAAATACAAGGATGAAGAGTCTTGAACCAGTCATGATGTGCTATATATATCACTATATTGACACTTACTATGGTACACATTATGTCATTGGATGGTTATATCACCTCGTACTTTGGTACAAAAAAAACTTGTCCATAACATAATAAACATAATAAAACTGTATAATGGAAAGCAGGAAGTGAACAAATCCCAGCTGTCTTCGGGCGAGAGGCGGGCACATATAGACACATATAGACAAACAACCATTCACACTCACATTCATACCTATTGACAATTTGGAGTGGCCAATTAACCTAGCATGTTTTTGGAATGTGGGAGGAAACCGGAGTACCCGGAGAAAACCCATGCATGCGTGGGGAGAACATGCAGAGATGGCCGAGGGTGGAATTGAACCCTGGTCTCCTAGTTGTGAGGTCTGCGTGCTAACCACTTGTACGCCGTGCAGCCTGTGTATTTATAATAATTTTTTATATATTTTTTTTCGTTATATTCCATTTAAAAATGGTTAAATAATATAATTTAGTCACATGCCCAGCTCTAATATAATAAATACTATGATACACTGTGTGATGCCTGGTGGGATACATTTCTGGTTAAAAAAGAAAATTAAAAATGTTAGCAAATATCCCCACTTGTGCAAGAACTCTTTTCAAAGTTGAGTGACGTTTAGAGTGCGTTATATAAGGGTGACTCACAGAAGCATGTGCTCCGCAGTAATGACAGCCCTTGCCTCCCGCTTCAATCAAGCCCGGCTGATTGCTCGACACCTTTTCACCGTCTCTCATAACACACAAGCTGAATTTGAAGGAATTATATGTGTTATCATGTGAAACACAACACAAACAAAAGTTAATGAGTTCTTGTTTTTTTTCCCCCATGTTGTTATACTCTTACAAAGTACCTCTCACAGTCACGTTACACCTTTGCCTTTTTAGCCGTGCTTGTTTGATAATTAGCACTGTGGGGTACATTAGTGTAGATTGTACCTGCAACTCTACTTCTACTTCTGCTTCTGACTGTGCAGTTAATGGGATGAATCATATTTGCCAGGCAATTTTAATACTTGTGGAGTGAAAAGTAGGCCATGCTGTTCTCAGCACATTCACCTGATGTCCCACTGCTAACACCTTCATAAGGCTGCGTGTGTGCATGCACATGTGTGTGTGTGTGTGTGTGTTTGGTTGAACCTGCCTCACCCGATTGGGCCTTTGGTTGGCTTTGCATACATTGCTGTTGTATGAGATTTATACAGTGTTTGTTAGTTAGCTAGGAGAACCCTGGTCTCCTACCTGTGAGGTCTGCGCGCTAACCACTCGACCGCCATTCCGCCTGTAATATTAATTAAGACTCTAAATTAGCAGCCTCAGACTTGCGGGTGACCCCCTACTTGACAAAAAAGTGTAGTGTAAGTGCGGCCAATGGATCCAGGGGAGATGGTCAGCGGCACTTTAGGAAGAGCCTCTTTAATCGGGCAACCCTAAAATCATAGTGCAGGAATGTGCGGTCATGAGACAGAACACTAGCTACAATCAGAGGGTGACCACAAAAAAAGACACCACAACGTGTAACTGTTGGGGGAAAGCATCCATATCAAACTTGCGCGGGCCGCACTAACATTAAACTTTCATATCAAGGCCGGGGCCTCAAACTAGGGTCCTGCAGGCCATATTTGGCCCGCGGGCCGCGTGTTTGAGACCCCTGCTTTAGAGTAGATTACAGCTTGGCAACACACCTTATTGTGAGTACACTTCACAGTGAGCATGTCCAAATTGTCAATATTTAGTGTCAGCACTAGTGCTGCCTTAATCCTCTTGGGAATGGATTTCAACATAGCTGCTTGAGTTTGTTATCATGTTGGAAAACTTGCCTAACGGAAATGGAGCATGCTCAGCTTCTCAATGTCAAAGTACATGCTGGAATGTTTCCCTCAATGAACCGTAACTACCCTTTGCCAGCAGCACTCATGCAGCCTTAGACCATGACGCTACCATCCCCATGCATTACTGTACACGGTAATAACACACCATTTGGAATGGATGAGAAAATCCAGAAGATGTCAACTGAGATATATTGTGGATAATTTTTTTTAGTGATACCTGCGTTGTTATGCGTCTATGCCGAACTGCTCAACCTAGTGTGGAAACATTGTGAGGAATCCTGAGCTCTCTTGTGGGCATCACTCGCGTGCCTATTGTGTGACACACAAATAAATGAGGAGAACAAAGCGAGTGGGTCACCTCACAGACCAACGCAATGGCAGAATAGCTGGCTAATTTTCAACCATGTGTAACCCAACACCCTTGCTCATTTCCCCTCCTTTTCATCCCCTCAGGATGGCGGCACATTGAGACCACATCAATTAATGATCAGCACTCCACTTGTTTGCAGTGGATCTCAGACTTAATAAGAAGAACAAGTTATTATGGAACGTGAGAGTTGAGCTTGATCGCTTCTGCCCTCGTTGCCAAAACATTCATTTAGGTTGACGAGCTGCAAGAGGACTCATTATATTATACTTATTCCACCCACAGCCCACCTCTTGGCACCCCCACTCCACTGTTATTGGTCCTACTCTCTACAGTGTGCTACAGCTTGTACCCGGGCACACCCATATAAGGAAGTCAGCGGCTGGATGGAGCCGCTGACGTCTCGCAAGACTTACTGTTAGAAAAAACTTTCTGAAACTGAGCGTTCAGAGCCATCCCAAACTTTGGCTTACTTCCAAATGCGCAAACCTCATTATTTGAAAGTTTGGCATTGTTTAACATGAGAATACAACATTCTAGCAACATCATGGATTACTCTTTATTGCTCTCTGGTTCTACCATATCTTACTTATTGTGTAGAAATATGGGGTAATAACTATAAAAGCAATCTCGCTAAATGTACTGCAAAAAAGGTCAGTAAGGATAATTCATAATGCCACCTACAGAGAACATACTAACTCCTTATTTCTAAAATCACAAATACTTAAACTTGCTGATATAGTTCATCTTCAAACAGCTAAAATAATGCATAAGGCTAAAAATAACCAATTACCTAAAAATGTCATCCAATACTTCTCTACAAGAGAGGAGAAATATGATCTCAGGGAAGAACTACATTTGAAACACTTCTATGCTAGGACTACGTTAAAAAGCCATAGCATTTCAGTATGTGGAATCAAACTATGGAATGGATTGAGTAAGGACCTCAAACAATGCACAACGATGAGCCAATTCAAGAAACAATACAAGCAGTTGATGTTTGCTAAATACAAGGATGAAGAGTCTTGAACCAGTCATGATGTGCTATATATATCACTATATTGACACTTACTATGGTACCCATTATGGCATTGGATGGTCATATCACCTCGTACTTTGGTAAAGAAAACACAAAAACCTTAAACTGTATTATGGAAAGCAGGAAGTGAACAAATGTAACAGTTACTGATTGTAAAAGTACCAGATGGAGGGGTAGGATTTAATAAGCTTTGCTTCTTCCTACTTCTTTTGGACATGTGGAACTGTGAACTGATTATGGGATGCACTCAATTGTAATCTGATGCATGTTCAAATGAAATAAAACCATTACCATTACAGAATAAAGCAAAGTGGCATATACTGTAACTGCAATGCAACTGTGGGTCCTTTCCCACAGCTACATGGCGTCCTGCAAGTACACAATTTGAAGCCGGTGTGTGGCGTGACGTATGCAAAAAGTTGTCGGAAAGCAACAGTTGCTTAAAAAAAACACAATGGAACAACCATTTAGTTAGCTGCTAACACCTTGAGCAGTAGAAAAGCTTTGCAGTGAAAGCAAGGTCTTGCAAGGACGGTAGAAGCATAGTGTCTAACTTTAACATGATGTTTGTGTCATAAGGTGAAGCTTTGCTTGTTCTTCTTTACCACAGTAAGCAGCACAGTTATGATTCACAGCTTGCTGAATCATTACGCACTATGTGTATGTCAGACATAGTGGTGCGATCTATTTATTTTTTGCAGGCAGCATTTTTAGAGCCTAAACGCTGTCTCATGGCAATTGTTCAAAGTGACCGGCTGACACTTTGAGTGGTGGATTCTAACAACCGATTCTAACAAGACAGATAATCATAGTTTTCAGACAAAATAGGCACTTGTGTTTTGTGCCAAAAGAAGTTGTCAAGAACGTCCTATTGTTTGGTTGTTGGGTGTACAACATTAATTTTTTTTACATAATAGCTTAACATTAAATAAGAAAACCTTGATCCTTTGAAGACACTCGCATGGCTTAATTTCTGTCGCTTTATTACAGTTCAAATGACTGCAGCGGATCAAAAATGACCACTTGACAACATGTCGTTAAGGGCGGAGGTGTCCAACGTGCGGCCTGCAGCACATTCTAAAAATATAACAAGAAAAGCAGCAGCAAATATGGAACAATCTGCAGTTATTTTCAGTCAAAATATTTAATATATGACATATTATAAAAGTTGGAATTTATCAAGAAAAAGCCATAATTTTATGATATATGATTCATTCATTTTCTACCGCTTTTTCCTCACGAGGGTCGCGGGGGGTGCTGGAGCCTATCCCAGCTGTCTTTGAGCGTGAGGCGGGGTACACCCTGGACTGGTCGCCAGCCAATCACAGGGCACATATAGACAAACAACCATTCACACTCACATTCATACCTATGGACAATTTGGAGTCGCCAATAAACCTAGCATGTTTTTGGAATGTGGGAGGAAACCGGAGTACCCGGAGAAAACCCACGCATGCACGGGGAGAACATGCAAACTCCACACAGAGATGGCCGAGAGTGGAATTGAACCCTGGTCTCCTAGCTGTGAGGTCTGCGCGCTAACCACTAGTCCACCGTGTCGCCAATAACAATATTATGAGGAAAAATAATGTAATTTCAGCACTGTGAATTTCAAGGATTTTGTGCAGCGGTAGTCTTTGTTAACAAATGATGACGTGCAGCAGATAAAGAAGAAAGAGGGCGAAAAGTATGGCCAAGGCGATTATAATAATAATAATAATTGATGAAAAATGTTTTTTTCATCTGATTTTGTCAAGATGGACAACAAAATGTAAGTACACTATGAAGACATAGCTGCTCAGTTGCTTTTTTTTGGACGTATGTGCTTTCTAGGAAAATGAGGGCTCATGGTAGAAGCCAAATAGTCAGACTTACAGTGTTTATTGAAAAAGACAGGTTGCCTTATATTCGAGGTTGAGAGCTATGGCGCCAAACAACCTCAGCGAGTCAGAGCTTTTCTTCCTGACACTTTTTCTTCCTCACACTTACCGATGACATGTGGAGATGCAGTGGGAGCATTTTTCATCTGCCATTTTGTCTTAAAAATATGTGTTATATCTGAGGCAATATGGTAATTACGGCTTTTGGACAGAGAGGTACCACAGGCTTCTGTCAAATATATCTCCTATCACTGTGCAGCCTCTCACATATGAGAGCCTCCATGGTGACCGCAACTGCTTCCTGGCTGTGATGTGGAAGCATTTCGCTTAGCAGAACAGTCATGCAATGATGCAACATTGCTTCACTCCGTAATCACAAAAACTCAACATACGCAAGGTCCAGGCCTTCAATCTTGACATGGAGTTTGGACGGGTTGTGCTGAATTCACAAAGGACTGTTTCCAGCATGTGGACTTTCAGCGATACCGCGCATTTAATTAAGATTATAGTCAAGATTCCGCCAAGCGGAGGAGATAGTGAGCAAGAGTGACAGTGACGATATTGTACGCAATGACCTCTGTTTCACCTTGAGCCACTCGAATGCATCTAGGCAGCAAAAATATATTTAAATGTATAGGAAATGTATAGGAAACATTGGGACCTTGTGGTTAGAATGTCAACATCACAGTCAGGAGATCAAGGCTTCTGTTGAGGAATCTCTGTATGGAGTCTGGAAGTTCTCATCTTGTGGTGGCACTCTGGCTTCCTCCTACATCCCAAAAACATGCATGTGCTCGACTGGAAACCAGTTCAGGGTGTACTCTGCCCCTTGTCCGAAGTCAGCTGGTATAGGCTGCAGCTCATGTGCCATGACATAGTGGGGAAAAAAAACTGCTTTCCGTGTGGAAGTGGTAACTTTTTGGCTTCTTGCTTTGTCCTTCTTCCGCACTCCATTTGAAACCCTTTCTTAAAATTTAAAATAAACACATTAGAGGTTAACTAGTTAGCACAGTAGTTCTTGTCCCTGAAATGATCCCATCGCATGCACATTATAGTTGCGCAATACGTAAAGCTGACTCTAGGGGTGTTATTTCATGTCTACAGGGCTCTCATTGGTAAAAATCATATTGAGAAAGTTCTAAACAGGTTATCTAGGCTCAACCATTGACAATATTCACTTTATTAATATTAAATCCTACTTTGTGGGCCTTATCACTTATCACGGTTGGGTATAGAACCAAGTAACTCCTATAAACTCCTACCACCCAGCGCACAGACTGTTTGCCCTCCTACCCTCAGGGAGGCGCTATAGGAGCTTATGGACAAGAACCACCAGGTTCAGGAACAGCTTTTTCCCAACAGCTGTCTCCTTGTTGAACTCTGCCCCCCATTGCCCACCCCTTCCACGACTTACACCCCCCCCGCTGAACTCTGCCCCCCCAATCACTTCATTGCACTAATTCATTGCACTATTGTACATATTACTCTTATATCTTGTTGATCATACTGTTTATAATTTATATAATCTGCAATAGCCATACTCTAGTCACTTATATCCCTGTATATATCCACACTGTATCATAGTCACTTCATTGCAATACTGTACATATTACTGTTATTATATTTTGTCACATCCATACTGTGCATACTGTTTATAATCTGTATAATCTGCAATAGCCATATTATAGTCATTTATATCCCTGTATATATCCTCACTGTATTATAGTCACGGCCTGTTATAGTTTGTACATAGATCTGTCCATTTACAGCTCTATTCTATTTCTACATTTACTTACTAAGGTACTTATAAAATTGCACTTCTGGTTGGATGCTAACTGCATTTTGTTGCACTGTACAAATGACATGAGCAATAACAATAAAGTTGAATCTAATCTAATCGAATCTAATCTAATCTAAACGAGGGGTGACTGTACTCATGTTGCATTGAGCAGCCAGATGCTGTCCTACTCTTTTTGTCTGGTTTTATGGTTATTATCATACTTTTGTGGCCAAAATAAATGCAAAACCGCCATGCCTGACGACATTTGGTGACATCACGCATGATGTTAATGGTTTGAACTCCAACTTTGTTTGAGTTTTTCACATTTTTCCAGAAACCTTTGGTTGAAATGTAATTTGTACTGTTAGTGGCGGTCTCCAAACAAGTGTCAAATATCGATAATTGATGATCAGTAATGATTCTGTTGTGCTATAATGTGTCATCCTGTGCTTCTCGCCCCCTATCATGTACTTACAATATGTGATAGTGTATTTTGTCAATGGCTTTATGAGGTGGTTTGCTTTGAGTTAAATGGAAGAGGACTTGTGGCAGTTCATCTGTGTATTCCCTTATCAGAATGCCATATTCACTTTGCATCTTTGGAAATAAGACCCAATTATTTGGCATGTGTGGGCGACAGAGCTGGAAGATCGTCGGCCCAGGCAACAAGAGAAGCGCCGCTGATTAGTCAGCGGCCCAGCAGCTCTCTCCCAGCGGCATTTTCGCTGCCGCACCCCCCCTGCCGAGCTGCTTGATTGAGTTCACAGTCGAGGAAGTCCAAGTCGGCGTTCCGCGGAGAAGAAACATTGCAAGAATACATCAGCTGGCTAAAAAGATGTTGAGGAAAGAGGAAATTACATTGGGATTTAAGAGGGGGGAAAAACACTGAAGATTGCAGGGGAATGACAGGAAGCTGGAAATCAAATTTTCAAATTAGCTGGGAAGTGAAATGAAAGAAAGGAAGCAAAAGTCACGTCTCTGTCTCAGACAGGGGTGGCGCTGAATCACTTAATGTGAATATTACCTCCCAGCTCCTCACTAAGTCAGGGGAAAAACAGACGCGTGATACATTTCATCACACATCATATTGAAAAATGAGGCGTCCATGATAAGAGAAAAACATTTTTAATGAGGGAGTAGCTCCCTTAATGTTCTGGAATCATGTTTTCATGCCAGGTTATGGTACTGGGAAGAATAATACTGCCTAGAAGAGTTCAATTTTCCACTTATGAGGTCATGTTGTGACTGAATCAACAGCGCCACTGCTGGTTGTAGCTGAGTACTGCACATTTTTTGCATCAAAAGTGATTAATTCACACTCCTTCTTCGCTGTTGCTTTATCGAGGGTCATTCATTCATCCATTTTGTACCGCTTTTTCCTCACGAGGGTCGTGGGGGGTGCTGGAGCCTATCCCAGCTGTCTTTGGGCGAGAGGCAGGGTACACCCTGGACACATATAGGGCACATATAGACAAACAACCATTCACACTCACATTCATACCTATGGACAATTTGGAGTGGCCAATTAACCTAGCATGTTTTTGGAATGTGGGAGGAAACCGGAGTACCCGGAGAAAACCCACGCATGCACGGAGAGAACATGCAAACTCCACACAGAGATGGCCGAGGGTGGAATTGAACCCTGGTCTCCTAGCTGTGAGGTCTGCGCGCTAACCACTAGACCGCCATGCCGCTATCGAGGGTCAAAAACATCAAAATTAATGTGAAGAAATCATATTGTTATTTTTTTCACAGGAGAGATTCGAGGCATTGTTTCGGATCTACGATGACCAGGCCACCTTCCAGTTATTCAAAAGCTTCCGCAGAGTCCGGATCAACTTCAGCACACCGGAGGCCGCTGCCCGCGCTCGCATCGAGCTCCATGAGTCTGAGTTCAACGGCAGGAAGCTCAAACTCTACTTTGCTCAGGTGAGCTTCAATTTCAATTGAGCTGAATAGAAAGTCATGTTTTTACTCCCATTTTCCCGGTACATCACAACATTCCTGCTCAGTTACCAAAACACGTGACGTGAAGATGTAATTGATTCTCACTTTATCACATTATTATCTCCTGGCTGTATATGACAGTACTCTTAGTGCATAATTATAAGAGGATTAAGCACGTTAGAACTCAGGCAGTTTTGTTATTACAGGTGCTTCTAATGAGAATGAAGGCCATGCCTTCGAGATGCAACACAATTATGTTTGCCGTACCCGCTGTAAGTCCATTATAAGCTCATACAAGGCCAGACATTTTTCAAAAGCTGTCCCTCTCAGTACTAGCCATTTTTGATGATGGCACACAGATGAAAATGGGAAAATATGGTAAATATGATAAATACCAAACGGATGATTAGACTCTCATTTTTCATCAGAAAGTATCTGAATAAATCGGATTCCTTGTTCCCTGATCCTTGTCATTTCTTGTTTCTCGTCAGGTCCAGAATGGCGACGAGGACATCGACAAGTCGTACCTGGCACCCCCCCAGCCCGTCAAACAGTTTCTGATCTCGCCGCCCGCCTCGCCGCCTGTGGGCTGGAGTCAGAGCGAGGATGCCACGCCGGTCATCAACTACGATCTGCTGTGTGCGGTTGCCAAGCTGGGACCAGGTCAGTGCGACACTGCCATTGGATAAGAAAGATAATAATATTAATTTCTGACACAATCCTTATTATTTTGGTTGCCTTTTTTTTGTGATGTACAACTGCAGAGCTGCCTCTGATATTTTGGTCATCTCAGCCACATTATAGATAGGAACTGACTCTTTAAAAAAGTGAAAACATCCCCATGTTTGTGCTGGAGAATCTGCAGGTGCTCTGTAAACCTTCCTATCAGTTATTTTTCTTATCAAAGGAAAACCTTATTAAACACTCCTCTCCAGCTAAGAGCACTCTGAATGGACAATAGCGATGGACTGTTGCCATGGCAACGTGTGGAGTCAGGAAGTGGCTGTCTTGTCAGTGAGATTAGCATCAGGGCGCAGCACTAAAGCACGTTGACGCCCTCTGTCGGTCTCCCGCGGGTTGTGTTTTGTTGCACAGTGAAAAGCTTGCACAGCCAATTTCCGTTTGTCTGCTAGCAGTCTGATCTTATCTCCATGGCAACTGTGATGCAATCTGGAGACTTTATTCTATTCATTCTGCCATGTGTTGTTGTCTGTGCTGTGAATCGCTGTGCAGAAGCAGCCTTGAACACACAGACTGATTAAATACTGTTCACAAGTTATTCATTACACAATCACAACAATGAGCATCATTACATTTGTAATAATGTAGTCTTGTGAGCCTATTTAACATAATGCAGATTCATTCTTGGTCTTTAAGGGATTGCAAGTATTTACAGTACTTCTTATGTCTATAAAATGTAACAAAATTATCCAAAACTAAAATTTTCTGTACATTTTCCCCATTATAAATAATGGCAATATAGTTCATCCATTCCAGGGTCATAATTTTGCTAACAATATTGTTGAAATGGTTAATGAAAGTACATTTCTGGGGATCACAATAGATTAAAATATGAGCTGGAAACCTCATATTACAAATATACAACATAAGGTGGCCAGAAATATTTCAGTATTGAACAAAGCAAAATTTGTTCTCAATCAGAAATCACTCCACACTCTTTATTGCTCTCTGGTTCTACCATATCTTACTTATTGTGTGGAAATATGGGTTAATAACTATAAAAGCAATCTTCACTCGCTAAATGTACTGCAAAAACGGTCAGTAAGGATAATTCATAATGCCACCTACAGAGAACATACTAACTTCTTATTTCTAAAATCACAAATACTATAGTTAATCTTCAAACAGCTAAAATAATGCACAAGGCTAAAAATAACCAATTACCTAAAAATGTCATCCAATACTTCTCTACAAGAGAGGAGAAATATGATCTCAGGGAAGAACTACATTTGAAACACTTCTATGCTAGGACTATGTTAAAAAGCCATAGCATTTCAGTATGTGGAATCAAACTATGGAATGGATTGAGTAAGGACCTCAAACAATGCACAACGATGAGCCAATTCAAGAAACAATACAAGCAGTTGATGTTTGCTAAATACAAGGATGAAGAGTCTTGAACCAGTCACGATGTGCTATATATATCACTATATTGACACTTACTATGGTACACATTATGGCATTGGATGGTCATATCACCTCGCACTTTGGTACGAGGTACATTATTAAAAAAAAAACAAAAAAAACCTTAAACTGTATTATGGAAAGCAGGAAGTGAACAAATGTAACAGTTAGTGATTGTAAAACTACCAGATGGAGGGGTAGGATTTAATAAGCTTTGCTTCTTCCTACTCCTTTTGGACATGTGGAACTGTGAACTGATTATGGGATGCACTCAATTGTAATCTGATGCATGTTCAAATGAAATAAAACCATTACCATTACCAACATTTCCTCACGTCTGGACTATTCTAATCCCGATACTTAGTCCTTGACCAGTCTTCCAATCACAGACTTGTACTGGTCCATAATGCTGCTGCACTGTTGTGTGGTGGCTTTAGTTGAAAAAACAAATCATCCATGCATTTAAGGTTCTATGGTTGTCATCACACTCACTTTTTGGTTCCTTTGTTTCCTGGTAAAGAATTGGATGGATACATTATGCTCATCTACTGTGTCACGCTGACAGGTGAGAAGTACGAGCTCCACGCTGGCACAGAGTCCACTCCGAGCGTAGTGGTTCACGTGTGCGAGAGCGAGACGGAGGATGAGGAGGCTGGGCGGCCGAAGCAGGAAATCGTGCAGACCAGACGCCCAGACGGCCCCCCGAAGGTCTTCAACTAGAGACGGCCCTTGACACACACAATCAGTGACCCACACTCTTTTTGGCCGCCTCTATGATCTGCAACACATCTCTCTCTCTCTCTCTTTATCTCTTTGCCTCTCTCTATCTCTTGTCTTTGCACTCACAGAGAGCGACGCCCCTCATTTCAGCTGAAAAAAAAACAAACATTGCTCCAGTTGAGGCGTTTTTTTGACGAATGAGGCGGCTTGGAAGTGAATGGATGAGAATCTCACACACACATGCACACACAACTCGCACGCACACAGTCATCACATTCCTGTGAGTGGTGGGTGTTAGAGTGACTCCGCCCCCCTTACTGACCTGCCTACTCCGTGGGAGTGATGGTCAACAACAGAGGGCGCCATGGTGTTCAAATGTACGCTCGCTAGTGCTAGCTCGCTAACTGGTTAGCTCACACCTCATTGCGAATGGTGTTTTATGCACAATGTGTGTTTATTTCCCACTCATGCTCATATCAGGTCTTTGCATGTATATACAGTACACACGCTACTGCGTGGAAAAATACTAACAGAATATACCACACTGCACGGAGCGCCATATGTGACAAACGAGTTAGACTTTTCTCCATTTTTTACCTTTTTTTTTTTTTTGCTAAACTACTAGATGTGTTCTTATTGTGCATTTGATACACTTTTTGCATGCTTAATTCTGAGCTGAGGTGTTTTTTTTGTTGTTGTTTTTGTTTTGGGAAATGCATGCCGATTTGGCAAAAAGCACATTTGCCGCTGAGGCGTCCCCCCCCCCCCCCCCTCCTCTATAATTTGAATGTTACGCCACCTTCAGTGTTGACGCTCAGCTTTTGGCTTTTGTTCTGACGGCTGCTCCTATCTCCCCAGCCCTTCTCAATGTCTCTCTTGTAAATATAATATCGTCTTTTGTCCGTTTTTGTAGTCCTCGTTGGGTCAAAAGGGAAACTTTAAGGATGCCTGATGAGATGTCAACCAAAGCATTCTCACGTATTTCCATAACGGTTTTACCAACAAAACTGGAGGATAACACTTTAATGAGCTTCACCTTTTTGTTTATTAAAGACTACAACCAATCCGAAATATGCTAAACAGTTGTGTTTTTAAACCAAGATGTGTTTAATTGTATTTTAGAAGGCGCGGCGGGCCACAAAAAACAAGCTGTGGGCTGCAAATGGCCCTCAGTGCCACACTTTGGACACCCCTGCTTGAGAGGAGTTTCCAACAGATGCTTTTCACGCAAACGCCAACATCACTCCGCTCCAGGAGTTTGTTAATATTATATAATGGACAAAAATAACAATGAACAAAAGGTAAACGTGAGATGAATCATGTGTTAGTAGCTATAGCAGGAAAACACACCAGCTGAGATGCTAACAGAAGCGCTAGTTAGCCAGCTTGCTAGCCATGCAAAGAGCTAACAAAAGTTCATTTGGTTTTGGGTTTGGTTGTCTTTACACCTATACTTTATTTGACCACTAGGGCAGTGTTGTGGAGTTGTATGGAATGCAGAGCTGACGGGTGGTTAGGATTGTTATTTTTTTAATTTTTCATACACGCACCTGCTGGCTAGCTAACTTGACGCCATTTACCGCCATTTTAGACGTAAGATTCATTCAATCACTTTGTGACAGTAACGGGAACATACAACAAACACAAGTTGATGTTTGGACCTGACCTGATCCCCTGCACCCCTCAGAAGCAACTAAAATGGTAAGACTTGATCGTTGCTACAGAGCTATTATATATTTTAATGGGTACGCTTTGAAAGAAACACACAAAAACCCAAAAGATGCTACTCTAAATAAGCACCATCACGGATTCCATTGGAAACTTTTGACTACTAGCCAAAAGTGTCAAAGCTTGCAAAACTGAGGGGTTTCTTTATTGTTGCTTTATTTGAAACATTTGAGTATATTTCTTTGAATGACCATCGCTCAGTTGTGAGAGTTGTGCAAAACTATTTGGCTAGACTTAACGTAAAAACGTAGCAACGTTGTTGTCACTATGGACCAGATAAACTGTCTTTAATTTCTTTGGTCGTGTGGTGCCCCCTTGTGGTGTACATGTAAAAACGCAGTATATACAGGTCAATACAGTACAGTACTACCATCTAAAGTCAAACACGATGAAGCTAACTAATTATTATTTATTAGTCTAGTTGTCTTATTGCATTACTACTGCAGGGGTGGGCAACGTGTGGCCCATGGTCTGTATACGCCCACAGAAAACGTTTTCTTGGCCAGAAGAAGTATTTGAAAAAGGCCTGAACAGTCATTGTGGGTTAAAAGCTCACAATATATAGGTAGTATTTATTTAATATTTTTAGTACTAAGGACCTCTGAGGATTTTATACAAAACAAAATGGCCCCCAATAGGAGTAATGTTCCATATTGTATGAAAATGGTCTTTATTCAACACAAAATGCATGTGAGCACTTTAACTATTAATTGTGTCGGTTTCTTGTTTGTTTCTGTCTGACATGCTGTTATCTTTTTTGGGGATTTTGTTCATTTTGCATAACAAAATCGACATTGCTTTTCATCATCTCATGGTCTAGCAAATTGGAGCCGTTTGTATCGGCGCCATATTGAAGATGTACAGTACATGAGTACAAAACAGGAAGTAGGTTGGCGGGAGCCTCTTAAAGGGCCGGCATGATAACTTTTTGTATATTTTTGTACATAATATGCCAAGTTTTTATGTTGCTGAGACCCAGTCCCAGTAGTGTGTGTGTGGCTTCTCTTGTTGTCATGGAGATGGAAATCATTTCTGCGCCTACTAAAACAACAAAAAAAAAAGATGCTGTTTGTCACTGTATTTTTTGGTTTCATATTTTGTTTGTGACTACTATGTCTTGTATTGTAGGAACTACAGAAAACAAAAGTAGCAAAACAAGCAATAATTTACAGTTCTATGATACCGGTATGTGTATTTTCATGTTCTGTACTTCTTTCTAAGAGATCTTGATCTCTATCTTACAGTATCTGCTTCTATTTGTGTAGTATGATAGTCCTTTGTTTCACTTAGAGAAAAAAAAAACAACATAAAGACTTATTCTTAAAAGACATGTCTGGTGTCGTTTATTGTAGGCTGATTTCTGGATGTAATACAACCACAATATATACATTGATGTATGGTGCTGTAATGGTGCTCATTAAGGCCGATGACAATGTCATTTTCCCAACTTTTTCCTTCTGATAAACCACGTTTTTCCTAATGTTATACACCCACAACATTAGAAACACTTGCACAATCTAATCAATACAATAGAGTAAAGTTATTGGCTTCTTCCTTTGTCTCTGATCTCTCTGATTGAAACCCTTACTTAAGCTTAGAATCGATAAATTGGAGGCTAATATATTAGCTCGGTAGCATGCTGTGCTTAAAGCCATGGCCATCTTTTGTGTCCATGAAGTGATCTCATAGCCTTTGCATTAGAACTGTGGTTTAAACAAAGAATAATATGAGACTAAAGGTGACCATATGTGTATTATTTATGCGCACAGGGCTCTAATAATGGTACAAACAGATTTTCTATGTTCTATCTAAAAAAATATTTAATTTATTAATATTGAATTCACTTACAGCGAACCACATGAATGTGATAAACAAGGCTTCTCAATACTAATTCATGTAGATATTAAATTACTAATGCTTTAAATAGTTAACTTAGTCACTATAATTTTGTTTATCATTTCATTTATTTATGTATGAAATTATAGTTATTAAATTACAAATCAAAAGTACTATCAAGAAATAATATGTATAATAATAACCTGTACAATTAATGAACTGTGTATTATTTCATGTTAAATCTAATAAAATATATTTCATATGTACTGTAGATGCACAAAAATAAAATGATTCTCTTTTATTACATACAATTATATTTATTCATTCATTTATTTTCTACCACTTATCCTCACAAGGGTTGTGGGGGTGCTGGAGCCTATCCCAGCTGTTCTCGGGCGAGAGGCGGGGGGTACACCCTGGACTGGTCCCCAGCCAATCACAGGGCACATATAGACAAACAACCATTCACACTCACATTCATACCTATGGACAATTTGGAGTCGCCACTTAACCTAGCATGTTTTTGGAATGTGGGAGGAAACCGGAGTACCTGGAGAAAACCCACACATGCAAGGGGACAGCATGCAAACTCCACACAGAGATGGCCAGGGTGGAATTGAACCCTTGTCTCCTAGCTGCGCGCTAACCCCTCGACTGCCGTGCTGCCCTTACCAAACACAAACAACCTATAATGTTTCTTCAACTTTTACTGATAATACCTATAAAACACAGCAAGCATTCCCTGTTTCAGATCCACTATCTGATCCCAGTACTACCCTTGTATTGCTTTTTTTTTAATATCCATCCTGTTTGGAAGAGGCCCCATAAAAACATAAAACATAAAAACTCTCCCTGCAGGACATTAAACATAATACGGATTTGTCCAACCTGCAGATGTCAGTGTTTGTGTGAGAAACCGAACCTGCATCCACTTTTTAGGATGTGCTCCGAGGTAAGTACGGAGGTGGGACACTTGTGAATGCCGTCAGGCTGCAAGCAGCAACCGTTGAGGCTCGAGTGGAGCAGAACAATATGTCTACTAGTTCAGTTACACTTTCTCATAAAGCTACACTACCTGGCTTTGTGGTCACAGGCACCGCCTCACCCCCGGATGGTAACTGGAGAGCCCTTTGACTTGTTGGCACAGTTCTGAGGCAAGACCACAGTAGCGACAATATGACTACTATCAGGACCGCAAACAGCACATTCCAACACAAATGTGACCTTGTGTATCATAAACGGAGCTAATAGACCCTAACACACCTTTGTCTTACACCTTTGCTCAGGTGTTGTTAATTTTTAACAAACATTATAAACACGAGTATCAGGAACAGTATGGCTACACTGTATCATTCCTGTCTTGTTCACTGAGACATTGCTGGAAAAATATCAGAAGAATTTAGTTATTAAATATAGTGAGAATAGTCCGTTCCAGGGTCAAATTTTGTCCGTCATGCAATTATCTATTGGGTTATTATTATTATTCATAATTATAAATTAGAGCTGCACGGTGGTCGAGTGGTTAGGAGCTGACAGCTACGAGACCAGGGTTCAATTCCACCCTCGGCCATCTCTGTGTGGAGTTTGCATGTTCTCCCCGTGCATGCGTGGGTTTTCTCCGGGTACTCCGGTTTCCTCCCACATTCCAAAAACATGCTAGGTTAATTGGCGACTCCAAATTGTCCATAGGTATGAATGTGAGTGTGAATGGTTGTTTGTCTACATATGCCCTGTGATTGGCTGGTCCAGGGTGTACCCCGCCTCTCACCCAAAGACAGCTGGGATAGGCTCCAGCACTCCCGCGATCCTCGTGAGGAAAAAGCGGTAGAAAATGAATGAATGAATGAATAATTATAAATCATTTTTTTAATAAAAAAACAATAATTATTAAATTATTATAAATTATTATAAAGTACTTTTGTGTATTATAATATTGTTTGTTTTTAACTTCTGATATTGTGAAATGGAACGAACCATTGACATAAAACCACCCCATGTTTGAAACAGATACATCCCCGTGGTGATGAGAACACACAGACATGGCGGCTTTTTCATGCGGCGCCACGGACGGCACGCCTCAGGGGCCCAGGCGGGAGGACCTGAAAAACCAGCTGCCTGACATCATTACTCTGCAGGCGAGGAGTCAACACGGAACCCTTCCTTCCTTCCCTCTCTTCCTCACTCCTCTCTCCTCCACTTACTTCCTCAACACTCCCACAGAAGCCTCACAAACAAACAGAGTGGCATCTCCCGACGTCTTTTAAAGCTCTTTTCTCACAGGAGACAGGCGGGGAAGTCCGCCTGCAGGAACAGCAACCCGGTGTAGGACACCACTCAGTGGACTATGCCCCCCTCGGTTAAGTGAGAGAGGGAGGAGGGTGGGTAGCAGAAGGGGGGGAGCCCCTTCTTCATCATCCCATCCGGCGAAAGCTTGGGCTGAAATCAGTGGAGTTTCAGTGGTGAGTGTCATACTTCCTCCTGTTTTTTATTGTGTTTTATGTGAGTGTGTGCATGTGGCCATGATGGCAGGTGATGCTGGGACGAGAAGAAAAGAGCTAACATTCCTCAGAGATTAGTGAAAGACACTTAAGGAGGATTATATTTCGTATGCCCCTGTTATTCCCCTGAAATACTCGCTGTGCTCCATAAGAAAAAAATGTGCCATCATTCCTGCTTCGGGACGGTGTTCCCTGCTGTGATGACTAAATGACAACGTGTGCAGCGGTACAGGTGAGCTGCAAATTAGGGGTTTGCGTATCGCCTGCCCTTGAAAGAGATAAGAACAGAACCATTACAGTCCATTTGGTCACATTTTAAAACAATTACAGTATTTCCATGGTAAAATACACTTAAATAAACACAGTCACACTTCGTTTTTTTAACAATTTTTTTCGACTACAAACAACACTCACAATACTGCATTTAATTTATTCAGACTTGACTGCGATAAGTACATTTCCATAAAGTATGATTAAATATTAATAGATTTTATATTTTTGTAATTATGGCATATAAAACCTATTTACAGTCTTCTCAATAGGGGTTAACTAAGGCTGTCAAATTTGTTTTGACGAATGTTTTGATGAATGTGCACACATCCTGTTGACCCCAAGCGGTGTGGCAGTTGATGTGGAGCCATAAGCGGGAACAAATATTGAGCACAAATGGTGTTTTTAATGCTAAGTTTAGCTTCAAAGTCCTGGCAGACGGCTCACTTGACAAAACCAAAGTCTTGAGTATGTCGACTTTCCAATGCCAGAGAGAAGGTACTGCAGTACTGCAGGTATTTTTTATTTATACAGTAATACCTTGGCATATGAGTAGCCCAACTAACAATTTTTTTTAGTTGTGAGCCATCTTTTGTCTCATCTTGAAGGGTGTATTAAAAACATTAAAACGATCTTTCAAAAAGTATACTTCTTATTGATAAAAATGTTGTTGTATCTGCGATTAATTGTGAGTTAAATATGGCCAAAAAAATGTGAATAATCACAAGTAAATATTTTAATCAATTGACAGCCTTGGAGCCAGAGGCGGGGTACACCCTGGACTGGTGGCCAGCCAATCACAGGGCACATATAGACAAACAACCATTCACACTCACATTCATACCTATGGACAATTTGGAGTCGCCAATTAACCTAGCATGTTTTTGGAATGTGGGAGGAAACCGGAGTACCCGGAGAAAACCCACGCATGCACGGGGAGAACATGCAAACTCCACACAGAGATGGCCTAGGGTGGAATTGAACCCTGGTCTCCTAGTGAGGTCTGTGTGCTAACCACTTGGAGCTCATTTTGTCCTAATTACGGCAATCAGATTGTAAAGAGCACTCAAAATATGGACATTATGGTATCTAACAGTCCTCTCTAACAGTCCAGCTCTTGTATCATGAAATTGTTTATGTGTACCTAATAAAATGACAGATGAGTGTTAAGTGAATGATTAGCTTCCATCCAGGCCATAAATTGGTTGTATGCACAATAAATCCCAACACATTTGGTGAAAGGTTATGAAGTTCCTTGAAGTGAACACGTTTTTATATTGAACAACATTATATACTATTGCAACTGGCTTAATATACTGTAGGTGGCATAGCATTGCTATACATTGTAACCATGATGTGGTCATATAAATGATTAACTTCATATGTCAACAGTGGTGTGAAAGTGTTAGCCCACATCCGGAGTTGTAATTTTTTTCATATTCGTCACACTTAAATGTTTCAGATCATCAACCAAATTTAAATATTAGCCATTGACAACACAACTGAATACGAAAGGCAGTTTTTAAATGAAAGTTTGTATCATTAAGGGAACTTAAACCTTTGGAAAAGGTTATAAAGCCATTTCTAAAGCTTTGGGACTCCAGCAAACCATAGTGAGAGCCATTGTCCTCAAACAGCGAAAACACAAAACAGTGGTGAACCTTCCCACGGGGGCAATGATGACTCATCCAAGAGGTCACAAATGACCCCACAACAACATTCAAAGACGTGCAGGCCTCACTTGCCTCAGTTAAGGTTAATTGTTCATAACTCCACCATAAGAAAAACACTGGGTAAAAACGGCCTGCATGGCAGAGTTCCATGACCAAAAACCACTGCTGAACAAAAATAATATTAAGGCTCACCTCAATTTTGGCAGAAAACTATTGATGATCCCCAAGACCTTTGGGAAAATACTATTTAGGCTGACCAGATAAAAGTTGAACTTTTTGGAAAGTGCATGTCCCATTACATCAAGTGTAAAAGTGAACATCATACCAACAGTAAAATATGGTGGTGGTAGAGTGATGGTCTGGGGATGTTTTGCTGCTTCAGGTCCTGGAAGACTTGCTGTGATAAATGGAACCGTGAATTCTGCTGTCTACCAAAAAATCCTGAGGCAGAATCAAACTCAAGCTGAAACCAACCTCGTTTCTGCAGCAGGACAATGATCCAAAACACACCAGCAAAATAAAAGAAAAAAGAAAAACAAAATGACTTTGACTTTGGAGTGGCCTAGTCAAAGTCCTGACTGACCTGAATCCTATTGAGATGCTGTGGCAGGACCTTAAAAACACGCTTTATACAGGAAAAGCCTCCAATGTGGCTGAATGACAACAATTCTGCAAAGATGAGTAGGACCAAATTCTTCCACAGCACTGTAAGAGACTCATTGCAAGTTATCGCAAACCCTTGAGGGTGGACCAACCAGTTATTAGCTTTAGGGGGCAATCACTTTTTCACATAGGGCCATGTAGCTTTGTATTTTTTTTTCATCCCTAAAAAGTTTCATCTAACAACTGCATTTTGTGTTGTCATTGACTAATATTTACATTTGTTTGATGATCTGAAACATTTAAGTGTAACAAATAAGAAATCAGGAAGGTCATATTGCTTTACAAAATATCAAAATAGCCCTTTAATATGTGGCCCTTGGTGGAAAAATGCAGCACCCTTGGCTTAGAATCACTGACACACTACACAAATGTCTGCGTCAATGGGATGTTTTAGTTCCTGTTCTGCTTAGACTCCATCCTAGTTGCAGGCCATTAAATGTCTTGTTTGCTGAGGGTGGAAGGATGTGCAGCTGATGATTTGTGGAACAGCATACAAAATTATTGTCACAGTGACGAAAAACAGACTGACGAGGAAGCGCAAACTGATGACCTGATTTGTTCCCCTAATGTTAACGTGTATGCAAATACAATCTACTGATATATCAAACAAAGTGACATCCTCTGTAGGTCGTACACATATGATTATCATACAGTGTCACCTCCAAAGTCAAATACACTCTGCTTTGTGACACTCTCTTAACTTTAACAAGGGGGGGTAATAAACCTCACACACAAGCCATGTTAAACATAACACACAAACAGCACGGATGATCCATACCAAAAAGCAGGTCTTGAGACTTCTATTAAAGTCCTATGTACTGCTATGTATAGTAACCTATACTGTATTTAACATAAATAACCAATCACTTTGCTAGCAAATGGAATGTTATGGGAATTCCCTTCTCTGTTTGAAATATATAATACATGCAGAATAGAATATAATTTGAAAAAGACATGTTGTCTTATAAGGCGGTACGGCGGTTAGCGCACAGACCTCACAGCTAGGAGACCAGGGTTCAATTCCACCCTCGGCCATCTCTGTGTGGAGTTTGCATGTTCTCCCCTTGCATGCGTGGGTTCTCCAGCACCCCGCGCGACACTTGTGAGGAAAAAGCGGTAGAAAATAAATGAATGAATGTTGTCTTATATTTGAGATCTAGAGGTGAGTTCTCCTCGTGCTTTACTTCCTGTTAGTCACACACACACACACACACACGTGGACACACACATGCACACACACTAGTGACCTGGAGAGATGTGATACAGAGGCCAGCTGGGAAATAATACCTCAAAGGTTGTTGTGCAAGTTAGCAAACAGAGGAGCGATTACGCAAATATAAGTTAAGATATGACCAATCCAATCCACTTTATTTATATAGCACATTTTATAAGCAGAGTTTCCAAAGTGCTGCACAGACTAGTAAAATAAAAAGTAATAATCCAAAACTAAAAAGTCATTTAAGAAATAAAATTGTAAAATAGATATTAAAATATTAAAAACAAGAATCAAAGCAATAAAAGTATAAAAAATAAAAACTATTAAAATAAAAAGAAAGAACTAAAAGACACAGGACCACACGACTCACTCCGAGTTAAAAGCCAGAGAATAAAAGTGGGTTTTAAGACGAGACTTAAAGCTTTGGATGTTGGGGGCCTTTTTTTACTTGGGAGGGGAGAGAGTTCCATAGCTTGGGGCCAACCACAGAAAAGGCTCGGTCTCCCCTGGTCTTAAGTCTCGTCTTGGGAACCACAAGTTGGAGTACAGCCATTACTCGTTTTTCCCGGTTAATTTGTTCCAGACCAAACCACCATTAGTGAATTTCCACGAAGTAGAATTTAATATTAATAAATTTAATATTTTGGTTGTTAAGAGCATAGAACACCTGTTTACGAATGTCTGAATACATAATAAAAATGAAAATTAGGACCTAACACTCACAATTCCGAGTGTGCCTGAACGCCTCACGATGCAAGGACAACAGAGCAGATGCATAGCAGAGTGTGAAGTTGTTTATTGCTATGTGCGCTTATATGAACAAGAAAGTCTTTAAGCTATTATGCAGCTGAATAACTTTAACGTTAACATACCTATACACCCACTCAGCCAGTGTGCTCTGGTGTTGTTAAATAACTTGCCATTTCAGATGAAATAAACGACATATTCAACCATCTTGGAAGAAAAGAAAGCTTTTAAGAGAGGTCAAACATCCTACGATCACACAGACACTTATCAGAAGCTGTCACCTTTGCAAACAGGATGTATGATATATGTCAGCGTTAATGTGCACTGCTAGAGATTGTTGTGCTATATTTGCTCGAGAACCGGAAGCGGGATGAGGCATGGCAGGAAGAACCGCAAAGGCCGCCAAAAGTTTGATGTAGTTCTGATAATGGTGTCATGTTTTGGGATTTTTGCAAGAGCTTGTTTTCTAGTAGACCTGCAGCTGTTGCAGTGGGTTCTTTAGGAGAAACCTCATGTGAGAACCTCCTTTATGGTAAAGCTTTTAGTAGGAATGCATGGCGTGGGGAGATGTCAGCACATCCAATATGTGTGGAAGAAAAAAAAAAGGTACACAACAAGAGGATGTTTGAGTGTGCAGGTGTCCTTTTTCATTTATCATGAATGGCTGACTGTAGAGTGCCCTTTCATATTGGGAGTTGTTGCGCTACGAGGAAAACTGCAATGCTTTCTTTTGCACTCTGATATAATACAATGTAATTATTATTTAGTCAAATGGTTAGCATGTAGGCAACACAATCAGGAGATTGGGAAGACCTGGGTTCGAATCTCTGTTAGGCATCTCTGTGTGGTGTTTGCATGTTCCCCCCATGCAAGCTGGGTTTTCTCCTCCCACATTCCAAAAACATGCTAGGTTAATTGGCCACTCCAAATTGTCCATAGGTATGAATGTGAGTGTGAATGGTTGTTTGTCTATATGTGTCTTGTGATTGGCTGACAACCAGTCCAGGGTGTACCCCGACTCTCACCCGAAGTCAGCTGGCACTGTATGACGATATGTGATTTTTTTTTTTGATCTAGAGGGGTCTAATTTTATTAAAACGAGGACTGTCAATTGATTAAAATATTTACTTGTGATTAATCGCATCAAATTTGATTTAACAATGGTTTATTTGAACAAAATATAATTTTTTAATTATAAAATATCTGTACATGGTTTTAAGAAATCAATGGTAATGTCACACTGCTCTGTGTTAAATATAAAGAAAAAAACATACTGTAAAGAAATTAAAAACAGCACCATCTGCTGCACCTGGTGAGCAAAAAATGAGCAATCTCTCCAGAAATGGCAGTGACTTGAAATCAATATTTCATGCAGATATTTGATAGCGGGTGTGTCCACATGTATTGTCACCAAAACATACTAACTCGAAAGGCACAAGATTTTATACTGAGTTGAATTCTACAAAAAATTATAATGGTGTTTATTATTATTAGGAGCCGAGCACAATACCCAGTTTGTGCAAGGGTCTGATTGTAATCATTGTGTTTATTATCATAGATGAATATAAAGTGAATTAAATAGGAATTAATTAATATTCATATAGGAATTAATAAATTCAGTACATAAAAGTAATAGATATATAAAATATAATAAACAAAATATTTTTTAATATGTAAATCATGAGTGCTCAGTTTATTAATCTTATGATGCTGATGTAGCATTTTAAAATGAACGGCAATTAAATTAATAAAAAATGCCAAAGTCAGTAAGATTTCAATTGGTTGTAAAATTAATATATTGGTCTTAAAAAGATGAGTAATTACAAACGGTAAATACAGTACTATTTCAACTTTTAACTAAATATTCTTATTTTAATTATTAATTTAATTGTTTTTTAAAAACAGCAGTGATGACAATTTATTGATTATTATTATGTGATTAATATATAAGTATATAACATTATGACCTCAGATTGTTGCCGTCATCGCTTCTACTCGGGGGTATATTTCCATGGTACAGAGATTGCTATGATTTGCTGTGATGTATTATTATTACGAGCATTCACACAATTTCATGGGCTTGTTGTCATCCGTGCAGGTTAGCGCTGAAAATGCAAACTTCCACCGCCTCACCCGAAAGCAACACGACGTCAACTTCCAACATCACCAAATCCAAAGAGCAGATTCTCATCCAGAGTAAGACCTCCTCTCCATTTAAGTGTCATGTCCCTCTCTTCAAAATACGCTTTTCACTGTCAATTTGTTAGCTTGTGAGTGACACCGTTAAGAAACAGCAAAAAAAAAAGAACAAGGGGGCCCCAAAAATAATTTGTTGTTTGCTTTCTGTCCATGTCAGGTTCTGGAGCTATGATTGCTGTGATTGTCATTGGTATCATCATCATTCTCACCGTTGTGCTCTTTGTGCTGAAGACATACAACAAGTAAGGTTGCATTCCTTTCTCAAAGGAACAGAGTAACAAAAGGAAACACACACAAATGATAAACCCGGGAAAACACACTGATAATTATGGTGAAGTTACTTGCAGACTTTCTAAAACGTCCCAGCTTGTACATACTGTTCTCAGTGTGCTTTTTTTCCAACTTCCATAATACTTACAAGGTCTCCTGTCGTAATATGGCCTTATTTGCATAATAGTTTGACTTTATTCCCCAACTTTATTTCCCCCAACCCAAGTTACCACAAAATTACATTTTTTTCCTCTCATTCTCATAATATTACATCTTTTTTTGTTTTTTTTATCTTCCAACTTGAACTTACTTCTTATATTCTTCTCACAATATTTGACTTTATCACAATATTGGCTTAATAATATTTTGACTTTATTCTCATAATATTATAACTTTTCCCCGCAACGTAATTTTCCCAAAAAATACAACATTGTTTCTCATAATATTCAACGCTTTTTTTTTTAACCCTTAGACCCACTTATGCATCTAAGGGTTAATAGTTAAACTTGGACTCTACTAAAATGGCATCATCTCTCCTCATATTACAATATTCTCATACATGTATGACTTTTTCCTTTATTTTTACTTTATTCTTGTAAGATTGTTGATGATTTGATTAGATTTTAAAAATTATGCTGTATTATATTTTTAGAACATGCCATATCGCTTTATACGTATATGGCATATAGCATATAGCTTAGGTTTTACAATTCACAGTGGTTCACTTCTTTATACACTTGTATGATTGTTGTGAATGTTAAAATGTTTATTTGCGCATTGCTGGTAGTTTTAGCATGGTAACAGTTTGACCCCGGAACAGACTAATTAAATGTAATGTATTTCCTATTATTTGAGTTTCACTGTATCGATTGCATTTCCATTCACATTGCTATATCACAGATGTACAGTAAACATATATTCCATTTGTTTTTTCCGGGAACAGACGGACCCACGCGTCCCGACTCCTGGGGTCCACCGGGGGTTCCAAACCTCGTAAGAAGGCGTCCCCGTCGACAGTCCCCACCATGCCCATGGACACCATCGGGGTCAGCTCCGTGTCAGGCAGCCTCCCCAACTCAAACCCGACCTCAGAGACCAGCCTTCACCTGCCCAGGGCGCAGCTGAGCTCTGCAAGGGGCAACCACATAGGATTCACCAACGGGGGATCCACGGTGGTCACCATCCATGATACGTCTGGAAACACATAGCATGGACTCCAAACAAAGGCCCCTGACTGACTGATGCACTGCCCTTATCGACTGAATGTGTTAAAATGAGGCAAAAACACACAATGTGAACAAAACAACACAACAAGTAGACACAAAGAGCTTCACAAAGGATGTGAGAAAACACCAAAATGAGGCTTCTTTTTGTTTACAGAGTGTGTGCACATCACGAGTAATCCAAAGGAGAAAACATTCCTGGCAATGTTGGTCTTAACTGGGTACATTTCTGTATTTAATAAGGTGTCACTTGTGTCCATCAGTAGAATGAACTGTAGGACAGAGACAAAAACTGTATCAAGTAGGATAACTCAGTGTTTGTACGAGTTTCTGGATATTTTGTGACCTACATGCCTTCTTTCTACGTTAGGAAATCTTTTCAAACTATTCTTCTGTATGAAAATCTCACTTATTTGTTTTATAAAACATCCAGGTATTGAATACCAACATATTTTGCACTTTATTTTCATTGCTCCCTACATTTGTTTTGTGTTTATTTTATTTAGATTGAATTAGATTCAAATAAAACAGGATGTTTTTAAGCGTGGCGTGTTTTCATATGTTATCAGATTATTGTTTGATTTCCGCCCCAACAAGTAGAATTTGATGCCCCCTGCTGGCAACGCTGAAAATTTCCCCACAAAAGGAACATTCAAGATGGTCAAAGTTCAGTTGCTTAATAAACGAAATAAATTGTTATATTACCGGCATAAATTTTACTGCAGACTACTCAAATGAACATTTTCTCTATGAAGTTAGATAATGTTAAAATGTAACATTTATTTGTTGCACATACGTTTCGCGAATAATGAGCAACAGTCGCAGTCGTGAATGCAGCTTGTTCCCGAGTTGTTATGATGGTGACTCTGGGTAAGTCGCGAACTGACTAAGATTGCCCCTTTTAATCATTTCAGTGCAAAAGTAAAAGACTGTGCGTGTGTCTACTGTTTAGACTTTAGTATTTAAGCAGCAATAAACCAATTAATAATATATGTCGCCTCATTGAACCAACTAAAAAGCTAAAAGTTCGCTAAAAGCTAGCATAATAGCTGCCGTGCTACGGAAGTTAGCCAGCTAGACCGGAACTTGGCTTTATGAGTACTACAATAAGACATTGAAGTGATAAAAAAATGAAAAATAAGGTCGTTTACACATATTTGTGACTGTAAATATGTTGCAGTGGAGGTGTTGAGTCTCCTGCTGGTGTCCGTGTTATGGGGCTGCACAAACCCTTTCCTGAAGAGAGGCACGGAGGGTATCGAGCAGGTGTCCAAGTCCAATAAAATCTATCAGTTCCTGGCTGAGGTCAAGTTTCTCTTCCTTAACGTCAAGGTAAACACAAACACATTCAATGCTACAGTTTAAATGATAATTTTAAATATATTGTCTGCTCTTCATCCGTAGTACTTAATCCCTTTTCTACTGAACCAGAGTGGCTCATTGGTCTACTATTACACACTTTCCACTACAGGTGAGACTCCATCGCTAGCATGGAGGTCTAATTTAATAGCCACTTGTTGCTAGGCAGACTTCATATGTCTCAAGATACCTCCCAATTTCACACAACCCGAATTTTAAACATTTATATAAAGATACTTTTCTATAAGTCACATTTTATTTGAATTGAACATTTCATTGTAATTTAAAAATATATTGTTTGTGTAATATTTAAAAAATTATGTTATTCATACAGTATTTTCCAAAATTTGGCAGAAAATTACATTTGCGCTCAAGTTTTATTTGACTTTTTTGAAATGTTATTGGACAGCATTTTGCATATTACAGTATATGGCATTATGGTTTATGTAGATCTTGTGATCATATATAGCATGCTGAAGGTCACAACTGTCACATCAAAATGTCATTTTTCAGCCCATACATTTTTTTTATAAGCATTTTTTTTGTCATGCAGACTTGTCATTTGCTGTTCCTGTGGCAAACTCTCTAACCTTCTTATGGACTCTGCTAACTGGCAAGTTGCTGGGTGAAGATTTTGGAGGAAAACGTGAGTCCATCCAGTCATGATGCATTACTCTGCATTGCCAAAAAAAAAAAGAAACAACACATCATATTAGTGGGCAATTCTAAACCTAAAGGGGATTTTTTCCCTATGTCTCTTTTCAGAGGCTGTTGCTGGACTGTTGCTCACCATGGTTGGCATCACTTTGTGTGTCATAAGCTCCATGGCGGACACTGGCTCTCAGGCTCAGCCTTGATGGCTACTTTCAAATTTAGCTGAACCATTTGTCACTTAAAATGTAAAAAATGTAAATATCAATTTCTGGCTCACGATGACATGTGTTTTTATCATTTACTGATTTTACATAGTTTAAACAGGAGCAAAAACACAAATAAACTATCATAGGGTTTGCCAAACTCAGGGTTGGGGGCCCAAAATAGATCATGGGTAATTTTTTTGAGTTTTTTTTAATATCAATGCATAATAAAGAACACAAGAGACACAAATATGAATCGCAAAATCCATTTGAATATTCATTCATTCATTCATTTTCTACCGCTTTTCCTCATGAGGGTCGCAGGGGGTGCTTGAGCCTATCCCAGCTATCTTCAGGCGAGAGGCGGGGTACACCCTGGACTGGTGGCCAGCCAATCACAGGGCACATATAGACAAACAACCATTCACACTCACATTCATACCTATGGACAATTTGGAGTCGCTAATTAACCTAGCATGTTTTTGGAATGTGGGAGGAAACCGGAGTACTCGGAGAAAACCCACGCATGCACGGGGAGAACATGCAAACTCCACACAGAGATGGCCGAGGGTGGAATTGAACCCTGGTCTCCTAGCTGTGAGGTCTGCGCGCTAGCCACTCGCCAGCCATGCAGCCCCATTTGAATAGATAAAAAGAAAAAAAAAAGTGTCTCATTAACATAATTTTGGGCTCCAACCCTTGTTTGGAAAAATCCTGTCTTTTAAACATTTTCAAGAAATATTTTGAACCCAATAAAATAGCATTAAAAATAATGCTACAACAATACAATGAAATGAAGGAATCAACTTTTATCCTAAAATAAAAAAGCTTGTTATTTAAGTCGAAGTTTCCTGCTCAGAAGGCGGTTGGCATCCTTAGAGCTCATTAACATTCAAGGAGCGACTCCTAATGTAGAACAATATTTTTCTACAAAACAAACCAGGCAAGACATGTCCAGGGAGGCGAGTTCATGCAGGGTTCACTCCCACAACTTGACTGAATTTATGGAGCTCCTATAGAAACGTCCTTGCCTGTTAACTTTGCACTTTTACGCACTCTGAGACTCAACTGTGCGACCCAACTGGGCTTTGAGGCCTTCGGGTGCTACATACCGATGAGGATGCCACCTTCTGGGTGGTTTTACCTGCAGTGTGGTTAGGAGGAGCAACACACCTTTGTTTAAATACGCTTCTTTCTCCTACTGATGCATGGAAATGGGTGTTAAAATGTCCATAGAAAACATCGTAATCAGTCTTTGAGTTCTCTTGATGCCATATTTTATTATTAAAACTGATATATAATTGTATATAAATTGGTGCTTCACTTAAAATGAGCTATATTGAACGTATTGAACACTCACCAGTCGTATAGTTAGTGGGCCACTTCCTGGTGTGTGGAAAATGACATAAGAAAGGGGTGTCCAAAGTCCAGCCCGGGGGTTGTTTCTTTATCATGTTGTCAAAAAAAAATTAAAATCAAAGCGAAGAATGAATGAATGAAGATGAAACAATGATACTAATAATTCATAATTTGTGTTTTGTAGTAAAATATATATGCACTACTAGTCATAAGGTTTACAACAACACAATTTTCCCAGTTATTTATTGAAATTCTAGTCGTTCGAGTCCAATGAATAGCCTGAAGGGTACAAAGGTAAGGGGTGAAGAGCCAGGGGTGAGGGGGGAAAAAAAGGGTAAGATTACCCACAATTGAAAAATAATGTGTATTAATTGATCCCAAAATAGATCAACATTTTAAAGCGGTTCTGCAGAAGCCTCGTCAGTTGGTGCAATTACGGCATTGTACTGGAGAAAGTCATTTTTGCTACAAAAATGGCAAGAAAAAAGGGAATTAACAAAGGAAGAGAGACAGACCATCTTAACACATACAAATTTAGTTATATTAAATTTAGACATATTAGAGTGAAACGTCACTGACAATATCTACATGTACATGAATGTTGAGAAAAAGATTTAATGCAATACTTTTCATTTCTTGTTCATTCTTACTGTCAGGAAGTCAGGAATGCACTTCCTGTCGCCTTTTGTTCTACTTTGTATAGACATTTTAATAACAAAAAATAAGGAAAACAATATTAACGATACTTGTGTAGCACAGAAAGAGTAGTTACTATGATGATGTTACATCTTCAGTTAAGCCCTCTCCCTGGTGGTGGTTCTGTGTTACTGCATCTAATGGCGCTGTGTCTTTTTGATCCTCCTGCAAAATACAGTGGACATGAAATAGCCATGTGTATTTTTTTTTTTAAAACACTAATTTTGCAGACAACCTTAATACCTTTTCATCCCGATGCTGTGAGTAGTTTTCCTGGATGTCGATGTCGCTGTGAGAATTGGGCGAGGACAAAGCCATCTTGTTGAACTCCTTGAGTGGAGATATGAGTATTAGAGTCTCTAGTTGCAAATAACAGTGTGCATATTTGTGTATCTGTACCAAATTTTCAGTGTTAAACTCCTCTTCTTTGTTTTGTATTATCATCTTTTCCGCTTGGCCAGGGTCAGATGGCAGCAAAACCTATAAAAGGACAAAACATACAAAATGGGAGGAGTCTATTCAATGCAGAAACTCAACATTACACTTGTGCCGGACCTACTTTTAGTGTGTCGTGCAGAGCGCCATTTGCGTTGTTCAGCTCCTCATCCTCCACTATTTCTGCAATTCTCTTTAGAATAAACGACAAATGTACTTATTTTATCATTTATAATGATAACAAACTCAAAATCCACCGTACACAGACACGTGCGAGTGCAGAGTACTGTATACATCATCTATAGCAGGGGTCTCAAACACGCGGGCCAAATGTAGTTTGAGGCCCCCGCCTTGATATGAAAGTTTAATGTTAGTGCGGCCCGCGCAAGTTTGATATGGATGCTGTATGGTATCATGTACCCAGAAAAAATTATTACGTTTGATTAATGTTCATGTTAAAGGTTAAATAACTGTTAATAGTTATCCTCCCTATCCGTGTGGAAGTGGTAAGTTTTTGGCTATTTAAATTTAAAGGAAATAACTTGAAGGCAACCATTTAGGTCGCTAGCTCTCTAGTTTGCGAGTTAGCATGTGTCTCAAGACCCTGCAGTTGCGCAATATGTTGTAAATAAAAAGAGTATAAATGTGACTATAGTCGTGTTTTGTCATGTCTACAGGGCTCTAATAATGCTTTGTTCATTTTAATCTGAAAAAAATAATTTGTCTACCCACCAACTATATGTGGTTTAAGTTTTTATTATTAGCCGTTTTATTATTATTATTATATTTATTTATTACTGGTTGATTTTCTTTATTCTTGATTTGTTTATTTATTTTTTATCTTATTTTGTGTAGAAAAATAAAAAGTAAGATATTTGAGAACAGTGGAATGTTTTATCAGAGCTTTTATTGTAGAAAATCGGAACCAAAGCACTGAAAAAGTTTGTATATTTTTCTGTTTTTAATAAATGCGTTTTTTTGGGGGGGAAAACCTGATGCGGCCCAGCCTTGCCCCCAGGTAAATTGAGTTTGAGACCCCTGATCTATAGTATGTCGTAATGTGATTGCTTCCCTGGCGAGTTGTTAATGATTACCTCCACCTTGCATTTATGAAATGCACAAACATACTTGAATAATCCACAAAGTCAAAAGCCACTATACACTTGCTAAAGCACGAGCATGTGACAATGTAACAAACACGGCATATCAGTAATTAAATCACTCCACCCACCAGTTATTTAATCATAACCTCAAGCTTGCGTAATACAAATATACAAAAATATTCAAAATAAGCATGTCCACTTGTGCAATGGACGTGGCATATCACTAATTAAATCACTCTTCCCACCAGTTATTAATAATGACCTCCACCTTGCATAATAGAAATAAACAAAAACACTCCAAATAGCCGCCATACACTTGCTCAAGCACGGGCATGTGCACACATTCAGTCAACACAACATATGAGTAATCACTCCACCCACCAGTTACTCATTATAACCACCACCTTCAATCAGCGAAATAAAGAAAAGACTCCAAATAATCCACAAATTCAAAAGACTCTGTATAGTTGCTCAAGCATGAGCATTCCCACCAGTTATTAATGATAACCACCACCTTGTAAACCTCAAATGCTGTAGATAATTATGGGAATATATAAATATGTTGTACAAGAATACCTCTAAAGTTCCTATAAGAATATGCAGGTATACTTAATGTTTTGGCTGTAATAGTAAAGCTTTGGTAGTAAACCTGATCAACAGGAAGTTCCGTGGCTGTATTCTCATCCTCCTGCACCTCCTCGGCTCCTCTGACTTCCTCCCTCCTCCTCCGTGCTCCCGGTTTAAAAACGCTGCGATGGACTTTAATGTAAAACACAAACATTTTATGATCATGAAACTGACATGCAAAGCTTATTAGTGAGCATCCTAACCGGTTCCGTTGCCGAAGGGTGGTCTCGGGGTTCCTCTAGTTTTACGGATTCTGACGGGCTTGGCAAAGAATAGGGAGCCGTCCTCTGCTCCGTCGCTCGTGTGTTGCTGTTGCGGGGCGGGCGGAGGAGCCGCGTCATCACCCGTCGACTTCACCCTCCGACTGTCTGACTGAGAGAAAACTGTCATGCTGTCGTGGACTGTGAAGGACATAATGAACATAATGACTGTTCTTACCTCTGGAGAGTTGAGAAGAGCGGAGTCACTACACTGGTCTTCTGGTCCGCTTCCTGGCTTTTTGTGCTATAATATTACACATAGTTACTAAAGAAACCAGTCCCTGGTGAACCTCGCTAAATGTAAAAAGAAATGATTTACCACATTTCTCCTCAGTGTTCTTCTCTTTCCTGGGTAATACCTACAGGTACGAAAACAATGGCGCGTGAAGAGAATTACTGGTGTTGTGTTTCAGTGCATCTTTGTCATTGCCGTGCAAGGAAACTCCCCCCTTGTTGGAGAAATATATTATTTGAGGAATAACTTTTTCATAACAATACCTCTCCGTGGCTTTCGAGACCAGCAGCTCCACATACGGAAGCTTCTTGAACCTCTCGGTTCCCACGGCAACGTAGCAGCGGCCGGTCTCTAGCTCCCCCGCCGAAGTCACCGTCACCCCCTCCACGGAACACAGCCTCAAAGTAGCGCAGTGGGCTGCTGATTAGATTTCACCTGACTTCCCCACCCTTCCCCGCAATTTGCTAGTTACTGACCTACGCACAGCGCCAGTCCGTAAGCTGACCTTCTCGGTGACCATACTCAGGATCTGCTCCAGGTCCCTCTGCATGCTCCGGGGAATGATGAATCGGAATGGTGCACACAGGAGGTCTCCGTTGCGGAAAACGCTGATACATTAAGTTTTTTTACAACTACTTCCAGTGAATGTATGTGATTGGATGGCTATAGTGTTACTCACTGTATTATACACGGCACTGGTACAAACTTCCTCCATTTGGCTGACACATTGGGCCTCTGGATTAGTTTTGCCTGCAGGGGACATTCCACAGATTTGTTTCCGCCAAGTAGTACACTTTTTTCACTGGACAGTAACAATATACAGTGGAACTCTTGTAAGTCGACGCCCTTCGTACCGACTGACTCATGTTGAGTGTTTGACCGCGTATCTGTATTGCATATCTGTGTTTTCAGGTGAAATTTTACACTCCAACAAAACTGCTAACCTGCAAAACTGCATATACCGGTACTATATAATGTGCAGTTAATGAACTGATTGGCTGTGTAAGTAAATATGTACCAATGTATCATTGGCTTGACAGTGTTCGTCATTGTGTTATATGTTGTTACTAGTTGTCGCTTGTCACTCAAAGTTCATTCATTCATTTTCTACCGCTTTTTCCTCACAAGGGTTGCGGGGGGTGCTGGAGCCTATCTCAGCTGTCTTTGGGCGAGAGGCCGGGTACACCCTGGACTGGTTGCCAGCCAATCACAGGGCACATATAGACAAACAACCATTCACACTCACATTCATACCTATGGACAATTTGGAGTCGCCAATTAACCTAGCATGTTTTTGGAAACCGGAGTACCCGGAGAAAACCCACGCATGCATGGGGAGAACATGCAAACTTGAACTTGAACCCTGGTCTCCTAGCTGTGAGGTCTGCGTGCTAACCACTTGACCGCCGTGCCGCCCGTCACTCAAAGTTGAATTACAAAATGGTACAGAATAAATACTTTTGTGTTTATTTTATTTACAGTTCATGTTGGATTTTATTTTGTATTCTGCAGAGATCTGCTGTACGTGATTAGTACGTGATTGCTCAGATTGATTGGCTGGCGACTAGTCCAGGGTGTACCATGCCTCTTGTCCGAAGACAGCTGGGATAGGCTCCAGCACCCATGCGACCCTCATGAGGAAAAGTGGTAGAAAATGAATGAATGAATGAGTGCCTGACTTCCTGCTCCTTCCAGCCTAAGTGTCACTGTCCAATGAAACTCATGTGTATCCATATTTTTTCTGCTTTTTACCTAACACAAAAAGAAAACATGTTTTTGCTGTATTTCAAAATGTGGCGTTACAAGCCAATTGACTGGAGTCCTCAAATCTGCCTAGCAACAAGTGGTCAGGCATAAAACTAAAATAATGGCTATTTTGTTTACCCAATCATTAAAAGAATAAGTTAAATAAATGAATACATAAATAAAAAGTCGCAAAAGCAAATGAAACGCAATCACATTTATTGAGCAATTTAAAAAATTGAATGGTATCCAATTGACATTTACAGTGTCTCTGATGGAAACAAAGAGGTCCACAGAGTTAAATATGGCTGTGTGGGCCTGCCCAGACATGCCTTGATGAACTGGGAAGGAAGCTTAACTCCTCACATGCAGCCACGCTTGCTGCAATGCTCCACAGCAACCACAACACTGGCATCCGCGCACACTGGAATCAAAAGTCGACGCCGAATGCACATCAGCGCATGACGTGGGGGGGGGGGGGGGCACGTCCAAGCCACACACAATTACTGTCTGCTCTCTAAATGTTGGCTCAAGAAGAAGAGCCGTTGGCTTCGAAACAACGAAACATCTCAGCAGATGCTCAGAATACAAAGTGAGCACTTGTGAACATGAGTGCATGAATGTGTGTTGCGCTGCTGTGACATTTATCTTCACTGTTGGATTACCCCAAAAATGCTACTTAACCACGGGCCATTACACTTTGGTGCAGATCCAGATAAAGATGCTGAGCTCCCCATACATAGTATATTAGCGCATTAACGGTGGTCACTAATTTAATTCATTTTCTACCGCTTATCCTCACGAGTGTTGCAGACATGCTGGGGCCTATCCCAGCTGTCTTCGAGCGACAGGCGGGGCACATATAGACAAACAACCATTGGAGTGGCCAATTAACCTAGCATGTTTTTGGAATGTGAGAGGAAACCGGAGTACCCGGAGAAAACCAACGCATGCACGGGGGAGAACATGCAAACTCCACACAGAGACGCCCGAGGATGGAATCGAAACCGGGTCTCTTAGCTGTGTGGCCTGCCACCACTACATACACCGTGCAGCCCTAAAAGAAAGTAGTGTTAGCTAAATACATTTTACCTATATACGTACATTCTCAGTTAATTTGTAGCTATGGATACATACAAGTACAGTATATATGATCCTGCCCTGTCTTAAAATTAAATAAAATGTCTTAAAATACAGTAAAAATCGGCATGTTTCAAATGGTGATTAATCGTGATTAATTAATTTGAAAAAAGATTAATATGATACTTTTTTCTAATGATATGACAGGCTTATTTTTTACATTATTACAATTAGGTAATATTACTGCTACTGCTGGTTTCAGACTATCCACGGTTTGATTCTTGTAATGTTGTAAACTCTAAAAAAATAAAAAAAAAAATACTACTTTGCCATAGATGAAGACTTTTGCCCCCTCAATATTATAACTTTATTCTAACTTTATGCCTTTTTTCTTGAAAAAAATTACACTTGTGAGATTATTCATTCATTCATTTTCTACCGCTTTTTCCTCACGAGGGTCGCGGGGGTGCTGGAGCCTATCCGAGCTGTCTTCGGGCGAGAGGCGGGGTACACCCTGGACTGGTGGCCAGCCAATCACAGGGCACATATAGACAAACAACCATCCACACTCACATTCATACCTATGGACAATTTGGAGTCGCCAATTAACCTAGCATGTTTTTGGAATGTGGGAGGAAACAGGAGTGTGATTAATCATGATTAATTAATTTGAAAAAGATTAATATGATACTTTTTTCTCATGAAATGACTTTTTTTGATGATTTTTTTACATGATTACAATTAGGTAATATTACTGCTACTGCTGGTTTCAGACTATTCACGGTTTGTGTGATTCTTGTAAAAAAAAAAAATACTACTTTGCCATAGATGAATACTTTTGCCCCGTCAATATTACAACTTTATTCTATATTCTAATGTGCGTTTTTTCTTGAAAAAAATTACACTTGTGAGATTATGATTTTTAAAATATTTTTACATGACATTGTTCCATTGCTTTACAAATATTTTATTGTATGCCTCAAAGAAAAAAATATGATATTTTCTCACAACATTATTCTATTAATATATTCTGTGAACTTTTATTAGTGTTGTATTGTGCAGAATAATGTTGCAAGAGCTGGTTGCCGCCAAGTAGTACATTCCAATTTGCTTCCAGACTCAATTGAATGGTGTGAATGATGAGTACGTTTAACAGTGACGGAGGTCAGCATGATCACTGATGCATTCCTCTGGTTAGACTTGCATTAATAAGTCATGCATTGAGCTGTTGGCCTTGACAGGATCGTATTCATTCAAAGACAAGAAGCCTACCTGAGTGTCATCACGTGCTGCAGGCTGCTTTTTCACTCCTGTATTCACGTAGCTGTTGTATATAGGAAGCAAACAAAATATATATGAATACTAATACTCATCTAGGGGTGAAGCTTTGCTACTCACTCCAGTTTCTTGAACTTCTCAAAGCCCGCAGCGACATACTGGGCCCCCGTCTGAAGGTCCTGGAAATCTGTGACCTTGTGGCCCTGCCTGGGAGTGTACAGGGCTCGAACTGCCAGCGGGGCGCCGATGTTCTGGGTCACCTCGTTGAGGAAGGCCTCCATGGTGGACACCTGTCGCTGGTTGATCACGAACCTGCGACCGTTGAAGAAGGGGTCTCCATTCCTGTACACCACCACGCTCTTCACCGGGGGCAGCACCGTTGTTGCGGCAGTGCCGGTGGCCATCTCTGAGGTAGCTAGTCCACACACACACCCACATCCTGTCCATTTCTATACATTAACACACACATACTGCACACACTCACCGGCTTGACTAAGCAGTGCAAATTGATGGAGTCCCCCTCGGCGTAGTAGTAGTAGTAGTAGTGGTGGTGGACACGCACCACGTTCTTCTCCGCACCGACCCGCGCACACACACACGAACACTGACAACGGTGTGTATTTCCTGGTTGCTATGACAGTGCAGTCAGCAGCAGAGTGGCTTTGTGGGCCAAACCATTGGCAGCAACCACAACAAAAGGCACAGAGGGTGAGTGGAGGGGGAGGTTAATGGGAGGGTCCTGTGCCTTGTAAGCTGGATCAATATGATAACATTTTGTGCTTTGTGCATCACTATTAAAACCTTGGAATGAAATGTCCAGATTTGTCATCTTTGATTCACTAAATTTATGAAATATTTTAATCTCTTAAAGCATTTCATATCACATTTGATATGAAAAAAAATGGTTCATCTCAGCTGAGTGTACCAAGTAAAATGTAAACATCTATTGTGGTCAACTGTGGCTGTAAAGTTATGTTTACTTGCATGTTTTTTAATCTAATTGAATTTTATAGGGCGGCACGGTGGTCTAGTGGTTAGCACGCAGACCTCACAGCTAGGAGACCAGGGTTCAATTCCACCCTCGGCCATCTCTGTGTGGAGTTTGCATGTTCTCCCCGTGCATGCGTGGGTTTTCTCCGGGTACTCCGGTTTCCTCCCACATTCCAAAAACATGCTAGGTTAATTGGCGAATCCAAATTGTCCATAGGTGTGAGTGTGAATGGTTGTTTGTCTATGTGTGCCCTGTGATTGGCTGGCGACCAGTCCAGGGTGTATACCCCGCCTCTCGCTCCAGCACCCCCTCGACCCTCGTGAGGAAAAAGCGGTAGAAAATGAATGAATGGATTTTATAGTGTATACGGAAAAATCAAAGCAATGTCGTTTATATACTTAAGTCACTTTTTCATTGGCCGGGAGAAGTCACGTTGTTCTACGGCCTAATAGTGATTTTTAATTTAAAGGGGACCTATCATGCTCATTTTATGTGCTTTGTATTAAGTTGTGGACTCCCATACACATGATAACCCACACAGACAGCTTTCTAGCTCTTCCAGATTCGGCACCTCTTTGTACACCTCATTGTACAACAGTCAGAAAAGTGGGAAAAGCATAATAGGTCCATTTTAAGTTAGCAAATATTCTTATTTTATGCTTATTATTACAGTAACAATGCAGTTGCGGAATCAACAGTCAAAAATCAAAATACTAGCAAAATAAATATTTATTCACTTTTATATATTAACAAATACAAGACAAAATATACACTGCGAGACTGTTTAGTCATGTATTCTGAACAATATGTTGATGTAATGAATTTTCCATATGCATATGTTTTTTCCAGTGAGGTCCAGCTGCGTTCACATCAGGCCATGCTCAATTTGTCCTTCAGAGACAGGTACTGCAGGAGGGGGGAGACAGGGCATTATTAAAAATCTGTCAAATATGTATATATATATATATACATATATATATATACATATATTTTAAAATAATTTTGCCTTTAGTGTTTTGTGATGTCACCACAGGCAGGAACCAATGATTACAAAGAGGATTATGACGATGACCATATGGCAGTCATTTGAGCTGAATGTACAGTAGGGTGCATCAAAAAACACAATTATTGAATTTTGATATGGCTGAGTACTAAAAGTGTTCCAATATATGTAGAAACAACACATACAAAATATTTTTCCAATACATGATTATTTAGGGGTGCCACAATACATCTGTTTTTGTGGAATAAAGTGGTCAACAGTTCAATGGTCACCATGAATTGTTATTTAAATATGTTACTATTGCCCCTTATGTTTACAATAAAATACAAATTAAAAAAAAGTGTTTAAATTTTATATGTATGTCAAATATCCATCACTGCTACATAAAATTCAGGGGAAAGCCGTGTGAACATGTCCCATTTACTGCCATTCATTTTGTCAATAGGACAAATGAATGGAGAATCTTGAAAGTTAAATTCTGAGAAATACCCAATATACCCAAAGAGAAAACAAATATATTTACTTTAATAACCCTATAAAAAATGATGCTGTATAGAAGTTCATTGTACTCAACATTTCCAGGTCAACTTTGAAATTGCACATTTTCCGAAATTTTACAAAAGTTTATGTGTGAGGTGGCACCCCTAAATCTCAATGGATTTCCTCAAAACTTTGCAGAATACATTTTTATGTTCATTAGAAAAAAATGAAATGCCAGCCAAATTGATATTATGAAATTAAAATTTCCCATTCAAATTTGATGCACCCTAATGTACAGTATACTGTATCCGATACTTGATTTTGATAAGTGAATTTCCATGAAGTACGATTCAACATTAATAAATGGAATATTTTCATAGTTAAGAGCGTAGAAAACCTGTTTAGCCTGTAGACATGAAATGACACCCCTATATTCACCTTGACGCTCCTACTATTCTTTCTTTATACCACATTGAGCAACTATAATGCGCAGTCTATCGGGACACAAAAGACGGTGCTTTTCGCATCGCAAGATACCAAGAAAACTAGTTAGCCTCCAATTTATTCTACACTTAAGTAAGAGTTTTATATAGAGTGGTGAAGGACTTAATAAGAAGCCAAAAACTTACCACTTCCACACAGAATGGAAGGATAACTTTTACTGGAAGCGGTTCTACCGTCCAACACAAAATACACACAGAACCAAGTCATTAAATAAATAACGGCACTGACTTAGTGAGGTCAAATAAATGTCACCATAATAAATCCAAACAAGTGGCCTTGCAGTGGACTGCCACAGTGCTGATTAAATGAAGGGAAACACTACATCACAGGCTCACCTTTTTCCTGCTGTCAATGGCCTGCTGCAGCCACAGTAGCTCCATGGTCAGGGCGTCTCTATGGAAACGCAAGGCCTCTGGATTGTGAGGAACCTCCTGGGCCGAACAGTACCGCTGCAGACCTGAAAGACAAAGTCATAATCCAGATAAAGACAATATATTTCAAAATTATTTGCGAGGATTTTACCTTTGTGAGGAAGCTGTGTCTCCAGCTCCATACTGCTCCAAATGGACGTGGAGTCTCTTGTGCTCTCCAAAATGTCATCACAGCTCAATTTCTGACCTGCCGCCGGAAATGAGCTGATTTCTAAACACTCCCTTGTTTGTTTATCATTTCCTGATCCATCTCTCTCTGCTTCTGTCTGCAAAAGTACACAATGCATCCCCCCTTCTGTCGCTGCTGGGTTCTGTGACGTGGCTCTGACATCTGGTCCTGGGTCTTTAGTCGTACCGTGCGGGGGGCCATCCTGGTAATGTGCAGAGGCATGAGAAAGGTACGAGATGGTGGATAAATCTCACTTCATTACAGGTAAGGAAACTTGCAGTGTCTGTGAAGTGGGGGATGGAGATGATGGCGTCCTTCCACTTTAAATGAGCCAAAGTGCCATCAATCTCTTTCACGACGTCCTCAAAGTCTGTCCGTGCACGACGCACCTCCTCCCTCACCAAATATCCACGAACATACGCCTGCATAGAGAAGATTAGCAACAACTGTTAACTATTACAACTTTCGTGTTAGCATAACCAGCCAAATACTGACAATCGAGGACAGCGCTAACAATAATGGCCGCCGCTAGCAACTTCCCATATGCATGAAGCAAGCCAAAGTAGCGCCACAACCATAAATAATACATTTATTGCTTCGCAGTAAGCAAGCAGATAAATTACACAAAAGGGTTATTACCTGAAAAAGGCATAGTGTCTTCTCCAAGTTACGCCTATCCATCACTATGGTAACATGACTGCAGGACCACTTGTCAGAGAGCGGGACTTTTTTTGTATGCTTCCGGTATAGAGCTAAAAAAACAAAAGCTTGTTGTTATAATTGAAATCTAATGAAGATAACATTTCGGTGTACTGTTTAATTTACAGTGATTACAATTGTTTATACATATTTATATAAGGAACTGAAAAAACTTTAAACTTCAAAAATGACGTGAGCAAGCTCTCTGGTGGGTATGGAAGGTTGTATTTTGAAAAGATACAAACGGAAGTAGTGGACTATGGTAAATAATGTAATGTTCTCGAAGCAGTACAGGGGGCGGTAATGAACAAGAAGGATGCCAAGCGCCGTTCAAAACACACGAAGAAGATTAAAATAGACATGATGCTATGTTTGTATCTTCTGTTAGCTCATCGTCGCATGGCGCTGTCTTTCAAAGTTTATTTGTACCCAAAACTCTAAAAAAATGAGCGCTTCGTCTAATCAGAGGACTTTATTTCAAACATGGGGTGCATCCGCGCCTCAAAACAAAGTTGACCCACCGAGAAAAGAAGGAAAGAAAGCTACTGGACAGCGAAGAGCAACTTCAAGCAACATTGTAAAGAAAAATTCAACAAACCCACTGTGGACTGAGATAGGTAATTGCTCAATAAGCACAACAGAAGCTCCTGAAGCAGCTCCTGAAGACGATGACGACCTTATATTGTTGGCTGTCACTGAAGCAGAAGAGCGACACCAACTTGATAATGCTAATTTACTCCAAAAGAAGTGCCCCGCATCTCCTATGTCATCTGAAAAGACATGCTATCCAGACTTTCCTGGCTTTGACAGCTCTTCTGCTTCAGTGTGGATCTATCCCACTAACTACCCCATCAGGGAGTACCAGCTGAAGATATCAGAGGCGGCCTTGTTTCAAAACACACTAGTTTGCCTTCCAACTGGATTGGGAAAGACTTTCATTGCCTCTGTTGTTATGTACAATTTCTACCGCTGGTATCCATCCGGGAAGATTGTGTTCATGGCGCCCACGAAACCTCTAGTGGCGCAGCAGATTGAGGCCTGCTACAAAGTGATGGGCATCCCTCAGGCGCACATGGCAGAGCTGACCGGTATGTTGTCCTTTTGAAAGGTTTTTGGGAGTAGTAATAATTAATGACCATGTTTATATTATGCAGGCAGTACAGCAGCCAACAAGAGACAGGAAGTGTGGCGGTCCAAACGCGTGTTCTTCCTCACGCCTCAGGTGATGATGAACGACCTGTCCAGAGACACCTGCCCGGCCCAGCAGGTCAAATGCGTGGTGATTGATGAGGCCCACAAGGCTCTGGGCAACCATGCCTACTGTCAGGTACGACATCAAACATCACACCTGTAATGCATGTGTAGTTTTATTTTGAACACAAACCCTGCTTGGTTGCTCCTTCAGGTGATCCGACAGCTCAGCAGCCAGACTCTGCAGGTCCGCATCCTCGCCCTCAGCGCCACTCCAGGAGGAGACACGAAGGTCAAGAGTTAAAATTTATGACGCAAAGGTCAAGGCTTCCATCTTTATATTTTTTATGACCCCCTACAGTCGGTGCAGTCTGTCATCTCCAACCTGCTCATCTCCCACATTGAGCTGAGATCAGAAGAGAGCCCAGACATCCAGGCCCACTCCCACCAACGCAGTGTGGAGAAAATGGTTGTCCCGCTGGGGGAAGCGCTGGCTGCCCACCAGGCTCGCTACCTGCAGGTAGGCTCCTATGTTATTATATTACAGACGTGTGTGCCTTTATAAAGAGAGCAGTTTTTGCAGTTTTGCTGCCTCCTAGTGGTCACTATTTGCAGCATGCTTTCTCTGCGTGGTAAAAGGAAATTGTCCATCATCCATCATTCCTTATGAGACATGAACACACATGTCTTTATTTTTCTGTGCGTTCTAATGATATAAAAACAGATAAAAAAAGACAGCTCATTACTCATAAATATGTGAAACACAGTGTTAACATACTGTAGGTACCGGTACAGCTATACGTGTCCAATACAAGAGATAGAAATAGTCATGCGGCCTTAAGTTAATTTATGATTTCATGTCATTTTGATGGACTCTGGATTATGTGTAATAGCCATTGAAAGACATGGCTGAAATATGACTGGATTAGTTATCTGGGTTTAGTGGCATTCTTGAGTTATTAACCAGCAAATACTGCACGATTCTGTTATTGTAGCTCCATACCGCTATTATGCATCATGTGTGTCCACATTGTGAGAACCTGCTGTGAATTTATGGTTCATCAGTTGGGCGTGTCCACCACTATTGTGCATGGGGTGCAGCACTTGATCACCCATAAATTGGCAGGGATTAACCGTTTAAAAATATAATATTGTGTTTTTAGTTTGCAGTGTACAATTGCACCGCATCACACCGAGAGCTGTTTTGTAATGTTTTGCTACCTTTTTAAGCTACATGAGCAGAGCAAAAATATTCAAAGCACCTCACACGCAGTACATTTAGATGTGTAAGTGTTTGTTGAGGCCGGTGAATTATATTTATACAACGTTTTATATCAATCAAAATTTTGATACACTGCAATGTTAATATCTAATACTTACATTAGGGTGCATCAAAAAACACAATTATTGAATTTTGATATGGCTGGGTACTAAAAGTGTTCCAAAAAAATATTGGAAAATATTTTTCCAATACATGATTATTTAGGGGTGCCACCATACATCTGTTTTTGTGGAATAAAGTGGTGAACAGTTCAATGGTCGCCATGGAGATTTGAGGTCAGCAAAGACTGCAGCTCAAGAACTGAGGTGATCTTTATGTTTTTGTTGGTATTTATACTCCTATTACATATTACTAGGAAATTTGTAGTTTTTCTTTGTAATTTGAATGATTTGTAGTCATATTTATAAGTAGCGCTCATTGCCTCTACTATAGCTAACATTAGCCAGCTACAGTTTGCTAATGACAGTTAGCTAATAGCTGAGCAAGCATAACATCAACAACAGTAATATAGAGTAGACAGTATTGCTGATGCCTCATATTTATTGAGAGTGGTACTGTAGTCCTACATAATGTTATATACACTTGTCCATTTATTATTTTAGGCACTGTGCAGCACAACCCACCAGCTCTCCTAAGATGCTGCCCTCTGGTCTTTGGTCTGGGCCCCCTTTGATAACCCTATAGAAAATGATGCTGTATAGAAGTTCATTGTACTCAACATTTCCAGGTCAACTTTTTGGCAATTAGACTAGAAATTGCACATTTTCTGAAATTTTACAAAAGTTTATGTGTGAGGCGGCACCCCTAAATCTCAAAGGATTTCCTCAAAACTTTGCAAAAGACATTTTTATGTTCAATAGAAAAAAATGTAATGCCAGCAAAATTGATATTATGAATTTAAAATTTCCCATTCAAATTTGATGCACCCTAACCTACATGCATTGAAGATAAGTTGAAAGAATACCTATTTAGGTAGTTAAACCTTGGTAAAACGACAGTAAATATGTATATAAGCAAAATACGTCTATAGTAAAGCAAATAAAACACAAAACTCAGTCATATTTAAAGACAGGAGAGAAGCACGTGTTTATTGACGAAAAAAAGAAAACCACAGTAGTGCTGTTGCACTTGAATTTGTCACAGTACAGCACACATTCAACTAAAATAAGCCAACATATAGAGAGTAACAGGTCATTTTGGTGTTCCCATATAACCAGGTTTTAATTTCCAAGGGGGAAGGGACGAACTCACATGAATCATGGCTTTGAAACACCTCCAGGTTTGAAAAATAAAATCTTTGGATTTTTGCGGATTTCCTGATGTCAATGTGACATAATATCACGTTTTTGCATTCTGACTGATCTCCTGATGTCGGTTTGCTATGACTTTTTTTTAATTGTTTCAGCTTCCATGATGTAATATCACATGTTTTTGTACTCATTTGAGGACAACAAAACAAAACCATCTTCTTCCTTGCAGTAACAGCCCGTCATAATTTCTTCTTTTTTAAAAAAATAAAAAGATTTTACTTTTTGAAAAATAAACAATTTTAGAGCTGGTTTATTGGTTTGTATCAGACAATTAGTCACGGTACAGTATTGAGATCGTACACACTAACACAAGAGAGTAGCATGTAGAAATATCAGAATATACTGAAAATACACAATTGCTGACTTGACAGAGATTCTTTAGTTTTGATGATAGAACATTAAAAAAAAAACATTTTGCTGTCCTATTTTCTATAAGGATCTCTATGACGCATGAAGTTGCATTGTCTCTACTCAGCAGCAGTGGTCGTCACGGTACAGTAGTGAGTGCGTACACACTAACACAAGAGAGTAGCACGTAGAAAGCGCTTTTTCTGACGACGATTTCTGACGATTCCGTGGGGATTGTGAGATTCGGGGGGGAAACATGAGGAATGCTTTTGACTTGCGTGTGTATTGGAGCTATGTTAAGTTCTTCTTGATTGTCATTCAGAGGTAAAGTTAGTCAGAGTTTGGTTTGGTTTGAACACCTTTCTCCCTTCTTACATTCATGCACTTAGTGTGTGTTATTTCTGAAGTGTTCATTTCAGGGAGATTACTGAGAGAAATACCGCCTCACCCACGCAATTGACACCACATTAGGCTAAAAGGTCCACAATGTGAATACATTGACTGTGGTATATAATATTGCACTTGCTGTTGAATCATTATAAGTAAAGGAGGTGTACCTGCAGTGATCCCAAGATTTAACAACCAAAAGCAAGTACACTCACAGAATTGACATCTTCACTCGGCTTAGCTTAGACACCTACAGAACATTGTAGCTGTGCAAACACACAATGGGAACAACAATTAGGCTGCGAGTCCACTACTTGTCACCGCTCTCTGAGAATGAAGGGCTTGCTGCGCTGCGTGATGCATCACTGAGGAGAATATGGTCACCGTGTGGTTGAGATTATGGAGGGGATCTGGAGTGTGCTTGGCTGGGGAGGGACTTGGAGAGTGTGGATGAGTGGAGGCTGTGAATGATAAGGGAGGAGTCTTTGTGTGGCGGAAAGGGGGCCAGGGATTTGAATGCTTCTGATCAGCGGCGCTCCAGGAACCAGATCTCGTTCTGGCGGTTGCTGTGCGCCGGGTTAGTGTAACCGGCCACAATGAAGGAGTCGTTGACACACACGCCGGGAGACTCCAGTAGCTCGGCCATCATGTTGATCTGATTGATGATGGTCAGCTCATTGGTGGGGCCGGTGAAGGGCCTGCAGGAGGAGCAGGTAGATGAATACAACATCCTACTGTGTGTGTTAGACGTTATTTACACTTTCTGTGCTCACCTTGTGTACACAATGGCAGCCGGCCAGACCTCAATGACTATGTCGCTGTCCTGGGGTTGTGGAGGCTGTGCCTGGTGTACGGCGGGCAGATAGTATGCCACCGTCACTCCCTGGGAGAGGACGGAGTGGTTCTCGTTTGTGCGCACCACCGTCAATATGGGCAGCGACATGCCCAGGTAGTCCCCTAAACATGAGAAATCGTCCAATCAATTAAATACAGTTGTAGAAACAATAACACAGCGATTCTCAGACCTTAAACACCTCGCAAGAACAGGCATTGCTACGATGAATGATAAACATAATATAGGAACGGCAGTGTGCTAGCCATTATCGGAGGCACACATTAAGTGCTTTACACCCAACCCTGCAATGCAACCTACCTTGGTGATCCCAGTGTGAATGTGATTAATGTTCATGTTAAAGGTTAAATAACTGTTAATAGTTATCCTCTCTATCCGTGTGGAAGTGGTAAGTTTTTGGCTATTTAAGTTTAAAGGAAATAACTTGAAGGCTACCGTTTAGGTCGCTAGCTCTCAAGTTTGCGAGTTAGCATGTGTCTCAAGACCCTGCAGTTGCACAATATGTTGTAAATAAAAAGAGTATAAATGTGACTATAGTCGTGTTTTGTCATGTCTACAGGGCTCTAATAATGCTTTGTTAATTTTAATCTGAAAAAAATAATTTGTCTACCCACCAACTATATGTGGTTTCTTAAGTTTTTATTATTTGCTGTTTTATTATTATTATTATTATATTTATTTATTACTGATTGATTGATTTTCTTTATTCTTGATTTGTTTATTTATTTTTCATCTTATTTTGTGCAGAAAATAAAAAGTAAGATATTTGAGAACAGTGGAATGTTTTATCAGAGCTTTTATTGTAGAAAATTGGAACCAAAGCACTGAAAAAGTTTGTATATTTTTCTGTTTTTAATGTGTTTTTTTGGGGGGGGAAACCTGATGCAACCCAGCCTTGCCCAGACCCTAGCTCCAGTGGCCCCCAGGTAAATTGAGTTTGAGACCCCTGAACTACACCCAGCCGCAGTTCCCCAATGGTATCATTCTTTCAGGCAGCATTATTCTGCTAGTCAATCAAGCTAATGTAATCAAATACCCATCCCTAGTTTTAAACAGACTTACCTAAGGAGTTCTGCTGGCAGATATATCTCATTATCCTCATGAAACCGTAGCAGATGCTCTGCTCATACGTGTCCTCGTGCATTGTGATGCAAGCCCAGTGGCCCTTCTCATAATGGCGCTTCTCATACAGCAGATCCCCGCACTGAACACAACAGTTTATTAGGACACAAGAGTTGTCATATGTTTATATAAGACATCTGGAGAAAACGATTATTATATTTCGGAGTGCAGCTTCTAAATAAAAGTGTGTGAGGAGGCGATGTACCAGAATTTCAGCCTGATGATTTTAGCAGCCACATCAGTGCTTTGAGATCTTTATGGCAATGTAAGCCTTTAACACCTTTCATGTTGGACTCAATTTTAATTTCTGTAGACTCAGTTTCATCGATCTCCATCTTTAAAAAATAAAAAATTGCATAATAACTGCCAGCTTGACCAATTCCTGCTGAATTTCTCCTTGTTACTGGCATGTGTGTTACAGGAAGAAATGCTCCGACTTGTTTGGGACAGACTTTTTCAGATTTCTTTTTTTCTTTTCTTTATTTTTTGCAGGAGAAATGGACTTAGTATGAAAGACATGATTGGTGTCATGTGATTGAAATAATATTAATATAGCACTGACGTAGAGAACAGTAGAGAACTGTAACTGTCCTTTGTTTAACTGCAGTCTCTGACCAAGTTTCAATGGACTAATTAACTCAAGTTAAACCAATTAGCCGACTATTTATATGGTCCCAGGAGGGGTTTAAATGGCTTTCTGTATTGGGAGCATGACCATGTCAAAGAAGAATGTCATGATCATCGTCAGTACACTTGAGAATACAGTGGAACCTCGGTTTTCCTTATTAGTTCCAAAAGGTCAGACGAAAAACGAAATTGACAAAAATAGGGGAACATTTTCCTGTTGGAAATAATGTATATAATAATTAATCTGTTCCAAAAACCTAATCATTTGAACACTGGGGCATTTAAAAATCAAGGTTTGACTGTATCATAATAACAAAATTACAAGCTGGAAAATGTATTTTTTAAATCGTAGTCATTGTAACAGAAGTCAATTAGTTGCATGTACCTTTTCTTTCTTTGAAAGGAGGGTAAAAGGGATGTGTTCTCTGTTACTGCGGCCGTTGTTGTTGGTGGTTAGCTGTTGAATGGGTTCTGCCATTTCTGTCAACAAACAAAAAAAAAACACATAGTCAGTTGAAAGCCTGTAAACATCATATGCCATGTGGTTGGCATGTACAGAGTCTGGTTCTGCTGTTTAGCTTTGTTTTTTTTTGCTAAAGTGTCGGCCTTCTCTAGTACATTTAGAACATCCAATGAGCAAAAACATCCCCAGTTGACATCATGTGTGCTAATGTTAGTAGTGTGAGAAGGCCACCAGATGGGCAGAACGCGGTGCCAAGACATCACATGGAGTATTACTGATTAAAACACTGATTAAAAGCTGCTGCTGTCAAATGTAGACCTATTGAGCACTCAATGCATTGAATCCATCTGCTGATAAACTTCATCTATTTACAATAATCCGAATGCTAACTATTAACTTATGACTGAAAATGAAGTCCATTAACTGAGATTAAATAATGGAGTGATGTGAAATGCAAGGCGTTACACCATTCAATCACATTTCAAATCAATATGATGGGAGGTGATAACAGGGTCACATGGATCTGTGGTGTCAGGACTGCCAAACAAAGCCACCACACGCAACAGCTAGCTCAAGTTGTCGTCCGCTCTCAGTGCTGACGCACACAAACAAGCTAATCTAATGCCGTCAACAGTCAAAACAGACAATTAAGTCGCATCCCACTTTGCAGGTTAAGCTGATTTTCAACATCTGTGAGTCACAATGTCTATAAAATTAGGCATGCAGTTTTTTTTCATGTGTGCATCAAAAGCCACTCATGTATCAACCATGTTATTATTATTCTAACTGCATCATATTAAATGATTCTATATGTGCTGTTTTGTACAACTGCAGTTTCCAATGAAAAAAAAAACAACTCACGCATCAACCAACCTAGGCAACTATATTACCCGATCAATCCATTTTAATTGTGTACATTTGGGTCGATCATCATGACCCCAGGCTTTCACTTTGTCCTGTGCCTACATTCTCTGCACTGAGTTAAAGTGCAGGACTTAGCAGCGGCCATGTACCAGTCCTCACTAGGTAGCTAATCTCTCCAGCAAGCCATTTTGTGCTAAATCCTCATTAGTACACGAGGAAGAACATGTCTGTTCTTTATGTCTCAGTGTGTTCTCGTCTGGGACTGACGGATAGTATCACGATACCTGTATTTATAAGCTTTGTTTTGGGCTTCTCTACTGATAATAAATAAGATATTCACATCTTATGGACTTTCATTCCGTCCAACCGCAGTGGGCTGTACCAGTGTTAACGTTAAGTCCACACAAACATGGGTATTACTTAGTTTATGTGTTTTAGCTTTTTGTGAGGTGGGGTAGACCTTTTTGGCAAAATAAAGTCACCAGATTTAGTGAATGAGAAAATGGCCAAGGATACAGAAACAGTGATGGCCCTTTATGGACCCGTGACTAATTAATATAATACTATTAACATACATATAATCATGGGAGCTGATGGATCGCAGCGGGATTAATGACTTCAGTTACTATGGTGACATTACATAAAAGGAGCCAATTAAATTGTTTGCTTGCCCAGATGTGACTGAGAGAACCATGCTTGCTTCCAAAGTAAGAAAAGTTGATCGAAAAATGTGAACTTTTAAACGTGAATTGATGGGCCAATATATGTTCATTCTTCCAGAATTCAGTGGCTGTCTCATATGAGTCATAATTACAGAACACTAAGTATTCACTAAATATTGTGTGGATATTGGGGACAAAACAAAAAATGCTTGAATGACGGTAGAGTTGTGAATGCGTGCTGCTTTTGCAGAGATCCTACTCAATGAGATTCAAGTCACACTGATCAAAATTAGTATTTTATGTATTGTATTGTTTATACAGTCAAACTTTTGTGACACGTGGTCCCCCTTTTTTAAACGCAATTTTAATTATACACACATAGGGAGATGTGCACAGTTTCATTACATTTGATATTCATATGAGCTGATCTGCTTGATCCAATGATTTGTGCACATTCTAATGAGGCCCAATCCAAGAGCGACATCAAAAAAATCTAAACCATTGACTACTACTGCTAAAATAATAAACCAATTGTGTAAGTAACATTTAATTGTTCTGTTTACAAAGGCGATCACTCCAACTTTGTGGTCTGTTGTGCTATTTTGTCTTAACTAAAAAAAAGTGTTTACAAGCGTTTATAGATAACCCACCTGTTGGAGACCCCTGCATTTAATTGTGAGTGTTTACCGTGGGTGTACTTATTACGGTACCTCCGCAAAGTGCAGCGCCGGGGTTATGTTTTTGCCGGCATTTATCTTTCTATTTGTCTGTGTTCAAAATAACTTGGTAAGTTCCGAATGAATTTGGATGAAATTTCCAGGAATTGTCAGAAATGGGATATGGAAAAACAGAAGAATTTTTGTGGGTGATTCAGATGCCAGATCTGGATTTGAGATTATTTTTGAAAATGGTTTAAGGTTGCAAGACATGCCTAATTTTCTCCCTTTGTGCATATAACGCTACAATAAAACAAAAAAAAGGTCAGGGCAGTTGTTCAGGAAATGTAGTCTTCCAGGTACACTGAGCTTTTAGCATGCGAATATTAAGATACTAGCATTTTTTTTTTTGCTATTTTCATGGGTAGACACATATATAAACACCATTATTATGCTTGGTGTTAGCATACTAAAATTCCTAATATTAACATGTTAACATTGCTAGCATGCTAATAATACCATAGTAGCAATTTTAGCCATTTTCACAGGCAGACTATCACTATGCAATACATACCCAAAGAGCACAGAGGATGCTATTCAGTACGCAGTCATACTTGCCATGTCACATTTCCCAGAGCATTGGGGATAAAGAAAAAAAAAAGCAATGGCACAGGAACTTGTTTTCACCTGAGTAAACATATCAGGTAAATTTAATCTGACGGTGGGAGACTCATAATTTGCTCTGACTGTGAGCTCATCACGGCTGTTCGTCGCCATAGTGAGCCAGGAAAAAGAAACGGGCTGCCAATTCCCGGTGTTGTGCTGTACATTATCATAACCCAACTGGCTGGCATCCGTTACACACGGACACTCACTACACTTTACTGTTTGTTGCACTATTTGTTGTATCCTGTTGTTAGACCTGGTAAATTTAAGAAAGATTCAAACTTTTAAAAGTTGAAGATGTTGTTTTAAACTTATTTTTTGAGGCTCCCTGCTATTTTCCTTTAGTGGGCAAGGGGGTGAAATGATAGTAAAGGTTACCAACCCCTGCTCTAGATTAATCCATCATTGCACTCAGCTTGTGGTTGTTTACGTTGAAATATCACTGCATTTTATATTTGTCATTCAGGTCACTGTAATCCACAACGACTGAATCAACTTTTGTTGTAGTTTAAGACGTTTCACCTTTACTCTAAAAGACTTCTTCCGTTATGTTTGATTTTGAACATTTAAAATAAGTTGTTCAGAATCAAACATTTACACGGAAAAAATAAGCCTTTGCTTAAAGGGGAAACGTCATCCAACTACAAGAACAATCTTGTGGTGTTGGAGTTTTTTTTGTTTTTTTTATAATTCTGTATAGTGTCCAGTGACATAGGTGTTATCTTCCTGGATACTTCAAGGTCCCAACAAAGCATGTTGCATTAACACCCCACTTGTTGGAAATACTAGTTTAGCCCTGGGGCCAAATCTGTCCTGGTTTCAACTAGTTTATGTGTAGAAACTAGGTCATCGTTAATGATGGTTTACAAGTTGAAGTCGTTTGGCAAAAACAAACCCAAACAGGTAGTACTTGTTTTTTTTGCCTAATCCTCTTAAACTGTAATTACACCTACAAGGCGGATCCGAAAGTTAACTGTGTAAAAACACACATTATAACTTATCAGTACACTACTTTTTGCCTTTTTTTTTCTTTTACCGTTTGAAACTTCCACTTGGTGTCCCCTGGCAACGTCCTGCCAGTAATGCAGCAGCCGATCCGAGTCGTCGTCCATGGTTTCGCCCTCTTCCAGGCTGCCATTACCGGAGTCGGACGGCTGGTCCTCCGAGAAGGACTCCAGATCCTCCAGCGTGATCATGCCGTGGCGATCGGGCCCGCCGTCGCCTCCGCTTCCACCGCCGCTCATTTGACAGCCACCTCGGTCCATTTTTCTCGTACTAGCGTCTATTGATTAAAAAAATGGCCTGTTGTGTTGTTTTAAAACTAAAAACACACAATGGTCGCCGGTGAATATAATTTTACAGTTCGATTTAGAGATGTTTCCCTACTTTGACTAAGACTACCGCCGCTCGTCGGTCAACACATCGGCTACTCCGCAGCTGCATTCGGCCATCGTTTTTGCCGCTTTTAAGTGTCGACTAACGACACATATTCCGTAGTTTAATTAAAATAGCAACAAAGTAGTAGCCTGTGTTCTCCGTGTGAGTGTTTCGACACCTACGGTGTACGCGGTGTTTATAGCAGAAAATATCCAACCGTGTGACGTTGCAGCCTCACCACTGCCATTCCTCCGCCCGCTGCTGCCGAGACGATATATAGTACCATGTCCAAGCAACACATTCTGCGCTTTATTTATTAAACTTTACGTACGTGAGCCAAGATTAATATACTCATGAAACCCATAACTAAAATAAAATGTGCATTAAAAAAGATAAAGTAGTTGGGTGAATGCCCAAAAGAAGAGACCAACTGACTACCTGAATATATGGAATGACCAGGTTATTGTCATATTTCATGATGATAACACCGGAATTCATCAGGTTACTCAAATGTTGTTGATGAGGGAGAATGAGACACAGAGCCCAGACCTGACCCCCACAGAGAATCTTTGGGTTTTGCACATTGCGATGCAATACAAATCATGATTTGAATTTAGTAGGTCTGCTTTCATGAATGACGAAGGAAACTAAAACATAACCACATGTCAGAGGATATTTACATTATTACATAAAAAGTTGGATGATAAATAATATGATATAATACGATTCATTGTTGCAGTTTTAATCCAATGCTGTGAATAGTTAAAAAATACTGTTTAAAAAATTGAAATGCTTATCTAAACTAATAAGTATTTAGATCCTTTTTAAAGGCATACACTGACTCCAACAAGCGCAGATTGAGAGGAAGTTAATTCCAAAGCCAGGGCACAGCTGCTTTGAACAATTGATCTCCTTGATGAAGAGAAAGATCTGCAGGTATACACCCGAAAGAGGCTTTGCAACTTAGATTCTTTGTACCTCATCACATTCAAATGAATTAGAGTATGTTTATAATCAGAACCGTATTCCATCAGGGGCTAGTGTGCAAGAAGTTACAAAAAAAGAAGGCAGTTGTGGGATTTCTAAGGAGTAGGACTGCAACTTTACACAACATTTACAATTTGATTCAGTTTGATATGTTTGTATTACGGTTTGATATTTCTATCTTGCCTTTTTTTTATTTGAACTTTATTGAAATTGCCAAGATTTTTGTTACCTTAGGACCATATATAGCCAAAAAAAGCATAATGTAATAAGAAAATAAACATAAATATATCTGTGGAAGGGGCTGCATGGTGAACTAGTGGTTAGCGCGCTGACCTCACAGCTAGGAGACCAGGGTTCAATTCCACTCTCGGCTATCTCTGTGTGGAGTTTGCATGTTCTCCCCGTGCATGCGTGGGTTTTCTCCGGGTACTCCGGTTTCCTCCCACATTCCAAAAACATGCTAGGTTAATTGGCGACTCCAAATTGTCCATAGGTATGAATGTGAGTGTGAATGGTTGTTTGTCTATATGTGCCGTGTGATTGGCTGGTGACCAGTCCAGGGTGTACCCCGCCTCTCGCCCGAAGACTGCTGGGATAGGCTCCAGCACCCCCGCGACCCTTGTGAGGAAAAGTGGTAGAAAATGAAAGAATGAATCTGTGGAAGATCCATGTGGTGCAATCTTCGCAGCTGAGTAAATAATACAAATAAATAAATATTCCAAAGACATTTTGTGATATCAAATAAGTTAATATCAAACAATTCATGCGCAAACATGCAGCCAGGTCGCACGGGCAAGGCAGGAGAGCGGTTTGTGTGTTGCAAGTTTAAAAGTACACATGTGTATTGAACAACATGTAACACAGCGGCACATTTCCAGTCGCTACCTTGACAAAAATACAATGTGTACATTGACCGGCCATGGCAGTGGCTCCTCCCGCAGTAGGCGCCGTACTCTTCCAGTTGTAAACTTTGGTTCTTCCCACTTCCATGGACGCGCATATATCCCACATTAATGCACCTTGCCCGGCCATGGCGGGTGGCTTCTGTACATCAGCCATGGCGAGGAGCAGCTGCTGCAGCAAAGGAGAAGGTCTGACACAATCACCCGACCGTACCAAGGTGGCAACCGGATGCGTTATGTGTTGTTTGATACACATGCGTAACGAACCATGACCCGTGTAACGGTTCGTTACAAATGCATGTATTGTTGCACCCCTACTAAGCAGGGGTGTCCAAAGTGCATACCAGGGGTGACGTGATGTGCATGTGTGTCATCATTTTTTGTTACTCAACTGCAGAGAGTATCAGGCGTAATACCAGCGAGCAGCAGTTTGTCTTTGATTGAGGTAGATTAAAGATTTCCTGTCTGTTAGGCCTGTCATAAACAAAGTTGAACTTGTACATGAGGGGTCAAAACAGGCAGGATTTTGTTTGATGTGTGGCACTGCGGGAGCTGGCCACCATGTTGCGCCCTTTCACATGCACGTAGTGAGAGGACATTATATAATACTTGACAGTCTGTGCGGTAGTTCAAATGCACACACAAACTGTACTACGCCCACTGCTGGATTTGTCATTTGATTCATCACTGTGTACCAAAATGATCTTATATCATATGTCATAAGATACTTCATCTTTCCCACACTTTTGTGAGGTCAGTGAGTTCATTTTTTTTTCTATAGTTGTCCTCTGAAAGCCCCGTAGCAAAGCGAGCGTCACGATGAACACACACACACACAGCCCTCCCATTGTTGACATGCAGGAGTGAGAGTACAGCCTTGCGCATGTTCTATTATAAATAGCTCACACAAATGCTTTTTTCTCCACATTCCTCACGTCACTTAACTCCATGCCCCTTCAACCAATCAGCTACAGAGACTCATCTCTGCTTTATATGTTATGGTGTCCATACTTAAATATTGTGGCACTCACGACGAGTATGTGAAAGAAAGTCAAAGACACTTCAGCTGCTTGAAAGGAAATTGATCTTTATTGGGCAGGCGATAGTGCAATTGAACGGGGGATAACGACAAAGCAAACTAACCATGATCGTGGTGTCAGATAATATACATATAGTGATCGGTTATCTCGTTTTCATGGTTATGTGTTTGTGAAAGGTCAGGAGTATTAATGCTTGTTATTTAACCCATTGCCCTAGTCACCTAAAGCTCTGTAAAGAACACCTTCCTTCAGCTGCTCCCAACAAGCTGAAATCAGGCAAGTGGCTCAGTTTGCATGTCCAAAGCAAAGCATGAGCACTATCACGCAAATTCTGTGAAAAGGTCAGACGGTAGGTGTAACATCTAATCATGCCTATTTGTTTACATACCCCATTCTTTCTCGATCTGCTGCTGTATTACTTGCATTATTCAAGGTGCAGTCTTTGTCCCGGACTCTAACCGTATTCACTTTTTACCTAAGAATAATGTCAATCCAATTAATCTTTTGCAGACAGCCAACCATGTTAACATTAGATAAATTGTTATAGTTTTACAACTTAAAACACAAATGCATATAAAAGATGGGGATAAGAAATGGATTAGTGAACATTTAACATCCATTTTACTGTAATTTAAAACTTGGTTATTGACAAAGAAGGTGATGTGGCAGCGAGACCACTGATTTATGGAATTCAGTAGTGTTTTCCTTGGCTCCATTGTGGGTTATTTTGCAGCCGTGATCAAAAGAAGAGCAGAAATTTGCAGCGTAACTATGTTAGTTGGCAAAGAACTACGGAGTCATCTGTTGATGACATCATAGATGGGTGACGAAGCTGGCTTCTGGTTGCCTTCTCCATGTATTGGCAAGTTAATAGGCTGCAGGTTCCATTGTCTGTCTGAAACAAACAAATCATGTTGAAATACATTTTCTTTGTTGTTGACGTACAATAGCTCTTTCTTTTTAAATGCACCGCAAACGTCCGCTTTACAGATGCCATGTCTGCTCTGTCATTGAGGAAGTATCCAGTCTGCGATACTGGATGCTGCAGTGACCCTGGAGGTAGAAAGTGGTACTACAAGTGGTTAATATGCAAACTTACTGTTTATCAGCACCACATTCAAGTTAAGAACACCATTTGTTACGTAATACTTAATTTGGAGATTTAGTTAAATGTAAAATATATGTTTGCTTCATAACCTTTTATGTAACATACGCCATACTATGAGGGAGCAGTGTAGAAAAGTAGGCTAATGTCAACGTTGCACGTTAATGCAAAAACAGCTGAATTACATATCACAACACTTCTTTTCTGTGGCAGAGCATTTTATTCTGGTGGGTTTCTAGGTCAACGTTTTCCCCATTACTGAAATTGAAATTGGAATGGCTGTCTGAGGCCGTGAGGCTGAATAGATATCGCCAAATTGTCCGTCTGACAAACTGCTTTCATGCCGAAACGAGGACAGAAATAAAGAAAAATCACATCCACCCCCAATGCTATTATTTGTCTGTTGCTGGGATATAATTCTCTTTCAGTCAGTGCAAATTGGTTTAGCCCATAAAAGCAGCACATGCTCATACTGTACATATATGTGAGCGTGGTCAAACTAGACCTGTATGGAATCACCCCCCTTGATTTACAGTGAAATCGTAAAATGTACCTCCCTGTTCCTCTCCAATACTGTATGACAGGAAATGGCCAATTATTATTGATGACCTACATACTGTGTCTGGTCTCATTCTCTTCCAGGTGCTGGAGAAGTTCATGTCTCGTCTGGTCTGCAACCGAGCCATGGGACACAAGGATCTGAAGAGTCTCACCAAATATCAGCTCATCCTTGCCAGGGATCAGTTCCGGAAAAACCCTCCACCCAACATCAAGGCACGGACTCTAATATTGTTCACACTACTGTGTTGTCTGTGCACATGACGGCGGCATTATTAAACCCATAAGTCGTATTGACTTGAAATTTCTCACACAGCTCAATGTGCTCTACAAAACACCCATTGTAACTTTAGGCTGCCGAATTGCCACAAAATCTGGTATACGTGTCTAAAATTTAGCTAACATCAATCACACCAGTTGCTTCAAAGTCTTATTTGTTCTCTCTGCAGAGTCCACAGCTGGGGATGCTGGAGGGAGACTTTGCACTTTGCATTAGCTTGTATCATGGCTACGAGCTACTCATGCAGATGGGACTCAGGTCACTGTTTTATTACACCCAGGGAATCATGGATGGATCCAGAGGTTGGATTTATATAAAACCCTGCGTAGCTTTTGTTCTTCATCCTGTGTATGATTTACCTTTATAACACTGTTTGACATCTTCATCCTGTGTTTGCTTTTAGAAATGTCCCGGGTCAAAAATGAGTTGCAGAGGACTCCTGTCTTCATGGACCTTTATAGTGAAATGGAGGCCAAGTTTATGAAGCTACCTGGTATTTGAACGCTTGTTAAAATATTTCCAGTCACATGTTGTGTTCAAATGTTGTGTGTTTGAAACCCTACACTAGAGATCAACTTGGACAGAAGTGGTGTCTCTTCAATTTTGGTGTAGTTATGGCAATTTATTTGCAGTCAATATCTGGCTACTCATGATTCAAATTTGTTTTCACTAATTTATATTGGATTTTTTCTTGGTAACTTAAATAGAAAGTGGTTTGATGGAGCTATACGCAGTCTAAAAATAATAAAGATTAGTAAATAAAAGAGGGCGGCACGGCGGACGAGTGGTTAGTGCACAGACCTCACAGCTAGGAGACCAAGGTTCAATTCCGCCCTCAGCCATCTCTGTGTGGAGTTTGCATGTTCTCCCCGTGCATGCGTGGGTTTTCTCCGGGTACTCCGGTTTCCTCCCACATTCCAAAAACATGCTAGGTTAATTGGCGACTCCAAATTGTCCATAGGTATGAATGTGAGTGTGAATGGTTGTTTGTCTATATGTGCCCTGTGATTGGCTGGCCACCAGTCCAGGGTGTACCCCGCCTCTCGCCTGAAGACAGCTGGGATAGGCTCCAGCACCCCCCGCGACCCTCGTGAGGAAAAGCGGTAGAAAATGAATGAATGAATGAGTAAATAAAAGAGAGAAAAGAAAGTAATATAGGTCGCCAATAATCATTGGTCCGATGTCAGCCTGAAATTCTATTGGGGGATATCAGTATCAGGATCTTACCTATAATGAGAACCGATATAGAGCATGCAACAACTATTGCATGTACAGAAATTGCAGCATAAGGTGGTTAGTACGGTGCCGCTTAAAGGTTATGGGGCAAGGAAACAATATTCCAATTACAACTCCTTACTTTTATCCCTGTGGTTGCCCTTCAGGCCTTGATATCATCTTAAAATGTTGTCCTCTTCTCCTCCCAGATCTCCTTGTAACAGTGCACCGAATCCATGACCCTTTTAGCATTCCTTAGCATTCAGTTGTCGTTATACGTAATGATGGTCGCAACAGTCAAGCAGTTAGGACCTCTTGGCCAGAAGGAGACATATACAAAATGAGGTTTTAAATTAGTTTTGAATTAGTTTGAGGGAGTACTACATTCATAACCATGCAATGTTTTAAATCAGGTACCACCTGAGCGTCATTGTTTTCAAATGGAATATATATTTTTTACATTTTCTTTTTTTGAAATTGATATCCTTTGTGACTAACATCCATAGGCCCAGATGAACCATTCATTTATGGTCACCCCAAATTGGAGAAACTGGAGGAGGTGGTACTGCAACACTTCAGAATATTAGCCCAGGCCACGTCAGACAATACTGGTGATTATGCTTCTTATTTACATGTTTAAATGCAGCGTCATTAACCCTAGGTTTGTGGTTTCGAACCTCAGTCTCATATTATAATATATTTTTTTTAACCTCCAGGTCCATCTGCACAACAAGTAAGCACACGGGTGATGATCTTTTCATCATTCCGTGACAGCGTCCAGGAGATTGCCGCCATGTTGAACCGCCACGCTCCCCTTATCAGGGTCATGACCTTTATGGGGCAAGCATCAGCAGGGAAAGGAGTCAGAGGTTTAACTCAAAAGGAGCAGCTTGAGGTAGAGACTCTTTTGTGAAAAGTGATGTGAAAAGTGTTTGTTTGCCCGCCTTCCTGATTTCTCTTTTTAAATTGTTTTGCATGTTTGTCACACTTAAATGTTTCAGATCATCAAACAAATTTACATATTAGTCAATGACAACACAACTGAACACACAATGCAGTTTTTAAATGAAACTTTTTATTATTAAGGGAGAAAAAAAATCTAAACCTACATGGCCCTGTATGAAAAAGTGATCCTCCCCCCCTTTAAAACACAACTGTGGTTCATCACCCCTGAGTTCAATTTCTCTGGACACACTCACATCCAAGAAACCACTTAAATAGGACCTGCCTGACAAAATGATGTCGACCAAAAGATGCTGAGGTCTAATTAAATTCGGGAACAAATGAGAAAGAAAGTAAATGGAAATCTATGTAGTCTAGAAAACGTTATAAAGCCATTTTTAAAGCTTTGGGACTCTAGCAACCAACAGAGAGAGCCATTGTCCACAAACAACGAAAACTTGAAACAACGGTGAATCTTCTCAGGAGTGGCTACCCAACCAAAATGACCCCAAGAGCGCAGCGACAACTCATCCAAGAGGTCACCAAAGACCCCACAACAACATCCAAAGAACTGCAGGTCTCACTTGCCTCAGTTAAGGTCATTGTTCATGACTCCACCATAAGAAACAAAAATAGCATTAAGGCTCATCTCAATTTGCCAGAAAACATCTTGATGACCCCCAAGACCTTTGGGTGTCACCATGAGGTCACATCATCAAAAAGTCACACTCCATTTCTGAAAAGGAACATGAACAGTACAATAACAAGAACAGTAAAACATGGTGGTGGTAGTGTGATGGTCTGGAGCTGTTTTGCTGCTTCGGGACCTGGAAGACATGAATTGTGCTGTCTACCAAAAAATCCCGAAGGAGAATGTCCGGCCATCTGTTGGTGACCTCAAGCTGAAACCAACTTGGGTTCTGCAGCGGGACAATGATCCAAAACACACCAGCAAATCCACCTCTGATTAGCTGAAAGAAAACAAAATTACGACTTTGGATGAATAAATGATTGCTGTTTTGTGGTTTACTATGGCAAGTTATACATAGTATTCTGGTCACTAGGTGTCAGTAATGTTCAGTAATGATTCTAATGATGGTAAAAAGCATAAATAAATATTACGAAAATATTCAATTTATATTGAATCCTACTTTGTGGAAGTTTAATTATTGTGGCCCCGATCTAGAACCATATATATATATATATATATGTCTATATATATATTTTATTGAACAACAACAAAACATAGATGTAACTTTGGAGAGGAAAAAAATATAGCAACATATATTATTATTTTATATTAGTGTATATAGTAATAGTATTGGCTGGTGTTGTACCTGCTAAACGAAATTCAGATGGTTATGTAAAGATGACAGTATACATGTATGTCTATTTTATTCTTGTACAATGCTTAGGTTCAAGGCTTTATATTTCATATTTTCCCATAGGTGGTGAACAGGTTCCGTCAGGGAGGCTTCAATACACTGGTGTCGACCTGCGTTGGTGAAGAGGGTCTCGACATTGGGGAGGTCGACCTCATAGTCTGCTTTGATGCACAGAAGAATCCCATCCGTCTTGTGCAGCGAATGGGCCGCACCGGACGCAAGCGGCAAGGCCGCATTGTCGTCATTCTGGCCGAGGGACGTGAGGAGAGGGTGCGTGTTCAATTAAAATTTGAAAATCAGTCCAGCAAACATGTTATGATTAAGCTTTTGCTCTTCTTAGACATATAACCAAAGCCAGAGCAACAAACGCAGCCTGTTCAAGTCCATTGTGGGCAACAAAAGCGGCTTCCACATGTATCCTAACAGTTCCCGCATGCTACCGGATGGTGTGAACCCCACCCTGCATAAAATGCACATCACCTGTGGCCAGTTTGACCACCGGGAAAGCAGCAGGCGCTCTGTGAGGGGTCGGCGCTCGAATACGCAGGGGCGTGCCTCACTCATCCACCCACAAAACCTGAGTATGTCATGACACAACTGTACAGTACATTTTTGTGGTTCCCTGTCAGAGTTTCAGTCTGTGTGTATGTTATTGTGGTGTCAGATTGTCAAGAAGGCGCGGCGTCAGGGGGTTTTCTCAGCAGCACAGAGTATTCCCTGTGGGCGTCCAGCATGAGGCTCGCCGAAGATGAAGCGCATCCAACGTTGAGACAGTCGCACTTTGTGTCTTTACCATGTGATGGACCAGCTCAGGTCTCACTTTCCTTGTTTTTTTCCCCTTCCCAACAGTGTTCTTTGAGGAATTGAGGTTTGAGGAGCAAAATTGAGTCAATTGCAGTAATTACAATTACAACAATAATTACAATATTATAATTATTGCAGGGCGGCACGGTGGTCTAGTGGTTAGTGCGCAGACCTCACAGCTAGGAGACCAGGGTTCAATTCCACCCTCGGCCATCTCTGTGTGGAGTTTGCATGTTCTCCCCGTGCATGCGTGGGTTTTCTCCGGGTACTCCGGTTTCCTCCCACATTCCAAAAACATGCTAGGTTAATTGGCGACTCCAAATTGTCCATAGGTATGAATGTGAGTGTGAATGGTTGTTTGTCTATATGTGCCCTGTGATTGGCTGGCCACCAGTCCAGGGTGTATCCCGCCTCTCACCCGAAGACAGCTGTCATAGGCTCCAGCACCCCCGGAACCCTCGTGAGGAAAAAGCGGTAGAAAATGAATGAATGAATGAATAATTATTGCAATAATTACAATATTTTAGTATATAATAATGTAATTCATTATAAATATAACATTGAATTTCAGGGAAAAGTATTTTAGCTTGGGCGGCACGGCGGTCGAGTGGTTAGCACGCAGACCTCACAGCTAGGAGGACCAGGGTTTGATTCCACCCTCGGCCATCTCTGTGTGGAGTTTGCATGTTCTCCCCGTGCATGCGTGGGTTTTCTCCGGGTACTCCGGTTTCCTCCCACATTCCAAAAACATGCTAGGTTAATTGGTGACTCCAAATTGTCCATAGGTATGAATGTGAGTGTGAATGGTTGTTTGTCTATATGTGCCCTTTGATTGGCTACTACCCGAAGACAGCTGGCATACTACGATACTTACGATAGTCACGCCTGTGACTATCGTAAGGATAAGCAGTAGAAAATGAATGGATCTCATTAGCTTTTGCAGGTGTGCCTGATAGTGTGTACAGTGGATATTAATTACAGTGGATATTAATCACATGCAAATATTAACTATGTGCCTCATTTTTACATCACAAAGGAGGATGTTTCCAGAAACGAAGTGCCTGTCAGAGAACTCTCTCTTTGGGAATGGAGACACTGGCAACACAGGGCGTTTCCTACCCATATTATTGATCACTCCCTGCGCTGCCAGCATTTCATTAAGGTGATGGAGCTCATAGACTGCATGCGGGAGGAAAATGAGGTGAGAGGCCAAAACATTTTAATCTTAAAGGTATAGTTGGTATGTTTTGACATGAAGTTGTATGACACCCTCATAAGCAGTGAAGTCCGTCAACAGAGACTCACTCCCCAATTTGTGTCCTGAGCCGAGTTCTGGTTGGATTTTGGTGCTGAGGAAAGTAGTTCCAGCTAGTTGCTGGGGACAGTTATAAGTAAAGAGTTAGACTTCTCAAAACAATATGCGTTTCAAAAGCATAATACATTTTTATCACAAAACTACTAGAAAAAATCAGACCTCACAAATCGATTGGCGTTATTTTCTCTGCCGTCGTATCACTTCAAGCTCCCGCCTGTCCATTGTTACGCACATTTGCATCATTGGTTACTGCTGGAGTAGTGAAAGTAAACATGTCTGACTCTGAAACAAGCGACATTCCTTTTATCATGAAGCCAAAGCAATATTTGAATGAACCGCAATACAAGGATGCAGAACTTAGTCAGGGAAGTTGGAAATGGGCGGCACAAATTAGCTAGTACTTGTGGTACTGGAACAGCAGTACTTTTGGGGGTGTCATACAACTTCATGTCAAAAAATCTGAACGATCCTTTAAGTTGTTTTTCAGGGTTTTGTAAACAGATCAGATGACATGGAAACATAAGAATCCAGTTTTTTTTTTTTTATAAAACGGGGGTAGGACGGGGTTAATATTTTTAATTTTCATGGCTTTACTTTTCATGGCTTGAAAGGAGTCAGCTGAGTTTCATCTGAAAGTTGGATGTCGATTCGGGTCAAATAACCGCATTCATCGATTTGATCTAGAAGGCAAATTCTTGGCGTGGTAAACAACTTCAGTTTTATGTCAGGATTTAGCACACAATAATCATCCATTTATTTTTTTTCATGTTTCTCTCTTTTTTGATAGCTTTTTTTGTGCTTATTTTTCCTAGATTCTTCGCTGAAGAATTTAGTTCTGCATGCATGTCAAGGTTAAACACGGTCATTAATTCAATGACACGTTCTATTCTGCTGTACTATTGCAGTTTCTCTGATTTAGTGGACTATTTCCTGTCTGATTTGGAGACACTTATTTAGCGCAAAGTTGTTGCTGCCATTAATTTCTTGCAAGACGAATAATTGACATGTTATATTTTACTGTATTTCTGCAATTTATATGATTTAGTGCAGAGGTAGGGAACCTATGGCTCGGGAGCCAGGTATGGCTCTTTTAATGACTGTATCTGGCTCTCAAGCATTTCTTACCACAATAAAAATATATTTTTGCTAACATTTTAAAGTAAACCATCACAGAAATGACTGTTAAAAATAATATTCAAAATCAACAACTTTCTTATGCATTTTAATTCGTCCATCTATATTCTGCAGCAATACGGCCAACCATATCTATCTTTCCTGATCATATTTTCCAGCTCAAACACCAAAACTTGATTATTACTGGGTAATGCTGTAGTCTACCTCGGTCATTGAGATGTCAAAAAAACATGTAAATGTAAACTTTCCTCCTTTAGTCAAATAGCTAAAGCTGCAGAACCAAGCCTTCTGACGAAGATGGCCAAAAGAATTAAATAAGTCTACGGAGTACGGTGCAAAACTATGCAGCAGCAGAAGTTGTATTAATGGCAACAAGTATTTGATTTATTATTAGACACTGCGCTGCTCACGAAAGTGTGCTGGCCACACCCCATTGGCGTGGGGTAGTGTGCCCGGTCTACGTAATTAGAGCCCATTATCTAAAACTGTTGGTCTTACATAAAAATGCACACATTTTATTGTATTCAATGTTTAAAAAAATTTATATGGCTCTCACAGATACACATTTTAAAATATCTGGCCTTCATGGCTCTCTTCGCCAAAAAGGTTCCCGACCCCTGATTTAGTGGATTATTTCCTCTTTTATGGAATCAATCTGATTATTTATTAAGGTTGCCACTTCCAAGAATTTCTTGCTATAGTGGTGATTGCATTGCATTCAATCTGCAGTATTAGTGCAATTTCTCTGACTTAGTGGACTTTGTTCAGACTTATTCAGAGTTTTTGTGTTATGTGTGTATGTGTTTTATGTTGTATTTATTTTGTACACGGATGCCATTTTTTTCGCAAGAGCAGTGATCAAATTGATTAAATGACACGTCTTTAGGCATATGAATGAAGTGGCAAGTTAGCAAGCGTGCTGGGGGGTTTGACATTTGAGTCATTTTGTGTCTTTGTATGTTTTTTTTACTATTATGAATTGAATCTTCAATAATCTGCATGATGCGGCCATATTGCAGTCATTCTAAGACTTTGCTACATCGTGCGCATGCATGAAATCATGCTGGCCCGAGACCACCTCTTCCAATCATGCCAAAAGAGTTCAAACCGAGCACTCACATTAGTCAAATGTACCGTGCTTTAGGTGTTAAGTGGGCCCAGGCACAGAAAGATTGGCCTACTGTGAGTACGCCTGAAGTGTGCACGCACACTAGGCAATCCATGCCTCTTGACATCTGAAGTCTGCTTTATTTGAATAGTGTTAGCGCTCAGATCCGGACCAAAACATGGTACCCCAGGCGCCTTCCACCTTGCAGTGACACTTTACCCAGCTTCTATTTCAGTAGATTGTGCCATCGATAAGACCATTGAATTGGTCCAAATCCTTGAAATTGGGTCAGAGATTATGGTAAACCCGACCTTTGTTTTCCTACCAGGAGTACTTGACTCAACAAGGGCTGGACTGAGGTAGCCCACCTGTCAAAACAAAACAGTCAGGAGTGCAGGAGCCGGGTAACACAGAATTCAGGTCATAAACATGCTATGAACAAATAAGTGTTTAAATACGAGACTATAGGCAAACATGAAGTAGTTAACAAGTGGTTTCGAACCAGCATTGTTTATTGTCATTATTTAACGATGTAAGTACTACTTGAATCATCAACCCCAATTTAAAAGATTTTCATAACAGGCTGCATGCTGATCAAGTGGTTAGCGTGCAGACCTCACAGCTCGGAGACCAGGGTTCAATCCCACCCTCGGCCATCTCTGTGTGGAGTTTGCATGTTCTCCATGTGGATGCGTGGGTTTTCTCCGGGTACTCCGGTTTCCTCCCACATTCCAAAAACATGCTAGGTTAATTGGCGACTCCAAATTGTCCATAGGTATGAATGTGAGTGTGAATGGTTGTTTGTCTATATGTGCCCTGTGATTGGCTGGCGACCAGTCCAGGATTTACCCAGCCTCTTGCCCGAAAACAGCTGGGATAGGCTCCAGCGACCCTCGGGAGGATAAGCAGTAGAAAATGAATGAATGAATGAAGATTTTTATAATTGGTGGGTGCTTATAAAAAGATACTCAAACATGAACTTGAAAAACCCGACCTAATGAGTCTTGGTTTTATATTTGTTTCTTTTTTTGTAGTTTGAATTACCGTTTTTCCTGCTAGAATTTGTCTGAATCAGTTTGCTCTTTATAATGACCTTGTTCAAAGTTAGCCTGTGTAGCCCTAGGTAAGCTGGGATAGGCTGAACAGGAACACTGGTTAAAATATGGGGAAAAGAGTGTACAGTCGTCCCTCGTTTAATTGGTTCCAGACCCAACCATGATTATCATTTTCACAATATAGGACTCAATATTAATAAATTAAATATTTTAATGGAGCATCGAAAACCTGTTACAAATACAATTTTTAACATTATTAGAGCCACTAATCAGCTAGCCTTGAATATTGTTCTCAACTTAAGAAGCCCAAAACTTACCACAGGGAATTTGAGGATTTTTACACTTTTACAACATTGAAACAAATATATTGTGAGTAAACATAGTATGGGTGTTCAGAAAACTCTTTTAACATATGCTCCAAGAAAAGTGTTTTTTGTGTAATTGTCATGTTCTCTGAGTACCCCTCTTGTGTAATATTTTTATATTAAGTAGCAATACATTATACTTTTTGCTCGTATGTAACCTGTATCTGACTTTTTCATGTCTGTGTGAACCGTACAATTCCTTTTTTTCCCAAATGTGACCCAGGCCTCTTGCGTATGTAGATTTGAATCCATAATGTGTCCGATACTATTGCCTATTGTCTGCATGTTCAGGTTGCAAATATCCAACCAATACATCATGAAAAGGTGTGTTTTGCTGTGTAAGAATTGTGGAAGCGTACTTTCAGATATTGGCAAAAGTTCTTCTTGTAATCCGACAAGTCAGTGAAACGGCTCATGTCTCAGCAAGTGCTCAACAAACTGTCAAAAGCACCAGGACTGAGATCATGAGTTGTGTGACGTTGGGTTTTGTGCACATTTCTGTCACTTATAAATATAAGTTGCATTGTTTTGGTAATGTGAACAACTACATAAAAAGATCAGTTTTTAACAAAAAAAATACCCTGCAGTGTGAATGCAGTCAGTAATGTGTCACAATCAAACTTCCTGCCATGTGAGCGCGATTGTACTTTCCAGACCTTCTGACCTATTATTGCTCATAACATCAAAGTGGAGCAAAACATAACCAACCTTTTTTTTTTGTTTATACCCTGGTAACACTTACTCTGTCCTTATTTTTCCCCAAAGTTCCAGAGGTTGTTTTTTCCATCTCATTTAATCAAATTTTCTGTCTGGCTGAGCCTAGAAGCACTCACGCTGTGTTTTCCAGTCTTTGTGATGAGAAGAAGCAGGCGAAGCAAGGCAAGGCAAGGCAAGGCAGACAGACGGTGCATCCTCGCCTGTGATTATGTAATCCTTCTCAGAACTGTTACATAAAGCCAGGAAGCCGGATCTGGGTCAGGCTGTGATGGCCTTGATGCATTACTGGGATGAGGAGAGCGCAAAACAGATGATAGAACAAACCTTTGACAAAACGGGTCAAGTTGGGCGATAGCCTTTTATATTTTGCCATTACAGAAAAAGTGCGCTAATTAAATAATTAGCAATAAACACTTTTGTATTGTTGTGTGCCGTAATATGAATTTACGTCAGCTGTAGAGAAGCGTGTGCAAACACCATAAAAGTTTTTTTGTGAGTGACAGGCTCCACTCGTGTGGCATGTTTGTCCTTGTTGACAAAATGTTGACACACTAATTGTGGTGTGCGTTTCGAGGGCAGTTGAAGGTGTGGAAAAGGTTTTTGGCCATCTATACTTGATAGTAAGGACTCCTGCAGGACACAAAATATAAACTACTTTTATAACTTGCTATTGTATCTACGTCCGATGGTGAATCCTTTTTATAAGTGGTATAAAATGGCATAAATCCAAGAAAAGTCATGTAGTGCAGCTGAGGCAAAGGTGTGATAAAGCATGTTCAACATGTCTTGCGTGTGGTAATAATGTGTGGTTGGCGTTGAAGTGTTTGCACGTCACATACAGTGCTTGAATAGAAACTTGTTTTTCCGCTGTGTATCAGTGTGAACAAGTAAGATGAAAGCCCATTCCTGGTGGGAGGAGCATGCAAAGTTTGTTGTCGTAAGATGTTCAACTTGCTGGAGGGTGGACATTCCAATCACTGTTCTGCGTGAATTGACTTTCTATTTATAATACTAGCCTTTGTATTCTCCATGAGTCTTTGACTTTCATAAAAAAAAACCCCAGTCAAAGTTCCACTGGGGCTTCCTGCAGTTATTATCCAGATTATCAACTGGTGGGTCACGACCCAAAAGTTGTCCTCCCTCATTTAACATGGTTAATTGGTTCCAGGCTTGACCGTGATAATTGAATTTTTGCAGAGTAGAATTCAAAATTAATAAATTCAATATTTTTGTACTTATGGCATAAAAAATCTATTTCTGATCTTCTAAGTACAGTTCTTAACATTAGAACCCTCTAGATGCCCATACAGTCAACATTACATTTGTATGACCTAATATAGTAGATATAATCAGAGAAAATAAGACATATTAGACATAAATAAGACAACATAGACTCACACGTTTGACTCACACTGGTTTAAAGGGATTGTGCTCATTTTTCGACCGTTTGTATTCAGTTGTGGACTCCTAGAAAGCAGCCACCCACAATAACCCACACAGAAAAAACTTTCTAGATCTTACACAATCTGCACCTTTTCCAGCTGTATTTCCTTGGATTTCAGCTTCCCGCCAAAATGGTCTGTTTTCATTCCACCCACATCCCGCCTCCGGGCACACCCACTCCTGTGTGATTGGTCACACGCCCAAAGTGGTTCCTAACTGTGAACGAACCCCACTTTCTAATATAACCTGGTATAGGAGTTGATAATAAATGAATAAAGTCTTTAGAGAGCTAATTGAAAAGTGGTTATGGGCTACTGGCACTTCATGATCTACTGGCTAGCGACCCCTGAATTACCGTGTATGAACTCAGAGTAGTAACGTAGGCACCGCTGTTGCCGTGGAGCTCAGGAGAACAGGGACGTGAGGGAGCTGCGTCTCCCTCGTCTGCCCGAGGAGACGCCTGATGCTTGTCTCACCGGCCATCTAGTGGCCAGTGGAGAATACTACATTCACAATTAGAATGCTTCTTCTGCCTTGTATTTGTATTTTAGACCATTTAGTTACTCCATTTAGTCATTTTATGCTTCAAAATGCTAAATTTAGGCCAAGAATACATACATTTTGACATTTAATTTTTTTCCCTCCTAGTCCTCACAGCAGGCAGTTTTTGTCCCGCTGGTTACTGGTTTGATGGTGCCCTGCTAGCTCAGGCAGGGTGCCACTCCCGACACATCATTTCCAGGTCGTGTAGTTAGCAGGCATGACAGCTTTTTGGCAATAACTGTGTGTGTGTGTGTGTGGAGTTCATGCTCAGATTTATGAAATGTGCTTTAATAACAAGGCGGAAATGGTGACGTAATCCAAATTTCTTGTGTAAAGGAACACTTTTTATTAGGGATGTTCCAATCAGAGTTACTGATCTCGATAATCCATGGGTGAAATCATCCGATCCCGATCACATAAATGCAGTGTAAATGTTTAAATATACTTCTGGAGTCACCAAGGTTTTTTCATGTGAGAGCTACTCTTACAAAATAAAAATGGCCAAGACCTACTCATTATTTTCATAGCTTATTTCAAGCCAAACAAATATACTTGGTTTACAGAACATGACCAAAATGCTCACCTTTTGTATTTCACAATGCATTTATTTCTAGTCTTCTCACATTATTAACTGAAAACCTGAATGAAAAGCAGGTTTGCCTGCCTCTGTTGGGCCCCTCCAACCACAATCGCTGTCCTCTAAAGATACAGCCGACCTCCTCTTCTGTGCCCTCAGCATCCGGGGAGGAGACAAAATTCCAGCTTGGCACCACTGCCGAAATCAATGTGCACAATGTTTCAAGCGCGGGGCAAACGCTCACTCGTCACGGTCCATAAGAGCTATGCGTGCTCATTGGACAGCCGAACAGGGGAACTGGTTTCAGAGGGCACGCATGTCATCATCCGTAGCCCGACACAGCTCCGCTCACAACAAAAGTTCCTCCTGCACTAAAAGTGCTACATAGTATCTACATCAGGGGTCTCAAACACGTGGCCCGCGGGCCAAATGTGGCCCGCAGGACACTTGTTTGAGGCCCCCACCTTGATATGAAAGTTTAATGTTAGTGCGGCCCGCGCAAGTTTGATATGGATGCTGTATGGTATCATGTACCCAGAAAAAATTATTACGTTTGATTAATGTTCATGTTAAAGGTTAAATAACTGTTAATAGTTATCCTCCCTATCCGTGTGGAAGTGGTAAGTTTTTGGCTATTTAAATCGGAACCAAAGCACTGAAAAAGTTTGTATATTTTCCAGTTTTTAATAAATGCGTTTTGTTTTTTTTTTGAAAACCTGATGCGGCCCAGCCTTGCCCAGACCGTAGCTCCAGTGGCCCCCCAGGTAAATTGAGTTTGAGACCCTTGATCTACATGCTCCCAAATCCATACTGAGGTAGTACTCATCCACAAATTTTGCCCACACTTGCAAATACAGCGGGTTGGAACCGGGGCTTTACAGATGATGATCACATTGCGAGCCTCAAACTCACCACACCCTGCCAAGTGCTTGCCCCCAAATGCCGCACCAATTTAAAGCTTTTCAACGCGCCACCCGGTGAGACGTTTTGCACTCTCACAAAGACAGGAAGTCCCACACATGGCAGACGTGCTTGCAACGGGGCATTCTAAAGCAAGTATCGGCCGATATCGATACTGTGCTTTTTCACTGATATCGACTGATACCGATCAGAGCACCCCTACTGTGCTTTATGATGGCTCGCTCTGCTTCCTAGTTGGGTTGCTATGTAAATAAGTTGTGATAAAGTTGAAAAGTCTGTAGGTTAATCACAATGTGCTTCTCTTTAGGAGGACTGTGCTTACGAGAAGGAGCTACGTCCTTATCTCAACGAGACTAGCACTGGAGGCCATTTAAAGAGAATGAAGAAATGTGCAAAAGTCAGCCGGGAAACTGTTGACGAATCAGTGTCTTGTGTGGAACGCTACAACGAAGAAGAATTACATTACAAGAATAAATTGGAGCCTCATGACCGCTCAATTAGTCGTTCACCTCAGGCGATCATTAACGAACCCGCCATTGAGGATCTTGCAGTGAATTCAAACAATATTCCCCCTGTGATTGACAAGGAGAGTGACGAAGATGTTGAACTTCAGGCTATGTTCTACCTTCCTAAATGGGATTTGTCTTCCAAGTATTCTGTCATTCCAGGAACAGATGAGAGTCTTGAAGTCATCTTGGCCAATGTGGTCGACCTCCTATCCCGATCACCGCCGCCGCTTGCAGATATTGACACTATCATGGCGGATCGGACGCCACCGATTCTTCCTGATTCTAATCAGCCATTCCATGTCAACTTTACCTTGGACGTGGACGACGATGATGATAATAGTGACCATGAGGCGGATGTGTCTCCAGATAAGGGTCGACTTTATCAGGAGACCGTCAACAGAGACAGTCCAACATGGGATGAAGTCTTTGAGGACAAAGTGACAAATGAGGATAAGGGCATCGGGCATGGGAAGGAAGACATCACTGAGCATGTTGGGGAAGCCACAATCCATGACGACGATGTCGAAAAACACAAACCGAGCTGTTGGGATGACGTGATGAAGAAGGATTTGCCGGATTCTGCAGTTTGTGCCCAGATGGATGACAGCATTGACCTATTTGGGGATGACGAAGCCTTCCTCCAGATGACCATACCGGACATCCCTACCCCTGAAGATGGTGCCACACCCAGGACTTCCCCTAGCATTGAGGACATCGGTAAACGCACAAAAATGATGCTGGACACCTTAGACACGAATGATGCACGGGTGGAACGACCACTTCTTACTACAACAAACAGTCCAACAACGAAGCAAATTCAAAGTACCGAGTCATTTGACAGCTTGGACTTTACCGTCAATTTTGACCTCGGCTATTCTATGGAGGACCAAACTGTTGTCACCCCGTTAAAGCCCACCCTCCAGCAACTTCAGAAGCAGGAAGCCACTAACTCATCCACACCTTGCATCAGCGTCCATAGGCCCGCTGTACCTTCATGCTCCACTGACTTCAGGGATAAGTCGATGCTTCTCATGTCACCAGTCACGTCCAAGACGGGCGCACTACTGTCTCCGGTGGCAGCGCTTGACAGGCGTCACGCTTTTCGTCTATCACTCGGTAGTCTGAAAAGGAGCCGATCAGAAGATGGCGGAAAGCAGTCACAGAGAGTAACAGTGTCCCATTCCGATCTTCATCCAGGTTTGTTATGATTAAAATGTACTTACTCATATGGTAATCAGTCCAGTTGGTCATCGATGGGAACTGGACTTGCGGTTCAAATGTTTTAATTTTGATTCGTAGTTTCAATGCCCACTTCGCTGACTGGAAGAAATATCCGCAAACACCAATGAGGAAGAAGCAGTTAAAGAATTTGTCTTAACGTCTGAAAAAAAGAGCAGTCGGCTCCGTGCAACATAGGCATAACATGATATAATGCAGGGGTCTCAAACTCAATTTACTTGGGGACCACTGGAGCTAGGGTCTGGGCGAGGCTGGGCCGCATCAGGTTTTCCAAAAAAAAAAAATGCATTTATTAAAAACAGAAAAATGAATAAACTTTGCTTTGGTTTCGATTTTCTACAAGAAAAGCTCTGATAAAACATTCCACTGTTCTCAAATATCTTAATTTTTATTTTTCTACACAAAATAAGATGAAAAATAAATAAACAAATCAAGAATAAAGAAAATCAATCAATCAGTAATAAATAAATATAATAATAATAACAACAGCAAATAATAAAAACTTAAGAAACCACATATAGTTGGTGGGTAGACAAATTATTTTTTTCAGATTAAAATGAACAAAGCATTATTAGAGCCCTGTAGACATGACAAAACACGACTATAGTCACATTTATACTCTTTTTATTTACAACATATTGCGCAACTGCAGGGTCTTGAGACACATGCTAACTCGCAAACTAAAGAGCTAGCGACCTAAACGGTAGCCTTCAAGTTATTTCCTTTAAACTTAAATAGCCAAAAACTTACCACTTCCACACGGATAGGGAGGATAACTATTAACAGTTATTTAACATGAACATTTTGCCAATTATGCCAATTAACCTAGCATGTTTTTGGACTGTGGGAGGAAACCGGAGTACCCGGAGAAAAACCCACGCATGCACGTGGAGAACATGCAAACTCCACACAGAGATGGCAGAGGGTGGAATTGAACCCTGGTCTCCTAGCTGTGAGGTCTGCGCGCTAACCACTGGACCGCCGTGCCGCCCTAATCCTTTTATATTAATGATAAAATTTTTTACAAATTTTACGACATTTCGTTGGCAATTTCATTACTGTGTTTTTGTGCAATGACAATAAAGGGAGTCTATCTATCTAAAAAAAAATATTTTATTCAATAAGTCTGTCTTTTTTGCACAAGTAAATGGTACACAATTTTATTTCAAAATAAATAAATAATAATAATGAATACCCATTTTCTGTGGGGTTATAAAATCATAGAATTGTTATTAATCCACTTGATTTTTTTTTTAGCAGAGTGCAACACTGACAGCGACGATGAAGTCATCATTCGTAAGAGAAGTCACATGAACAACAAGGTCAACCCTTTGTCGTCTCCACAGGCGGTGAGAAAAATGCACGTCAGCACTCTCAGGGACTTTTATTTTGTAGCTATACAGCCTCCTGTCATCAGGTGCAGCCAGTTGTCATAGCAACTCACCTCTCTGTTAAAACATCGTCAAGAAAAACACTTTTTGTCTCCTCTCCTAGTCCAAAGTCCTTTCTGATGTGGACTCACCGCTTGTGAGCAGGAAACGTGTGACTGCGCTAAATACGGTGAGATTATCTTCATTAATCATCGTGACTAATTTCATGTCAATAAGTTCACACCATCAATGGAGAACGGCCGTTTTTTCCCCTCCAGTCTGAAGAAACACAAGGCGACGATGATGATTTCCAGACCGAACGTGTGGTCACACATAGACGAGTTATCAACACCAAGGTGTGACTCACAGTTCCATAAAAGAGTCATTCATAAATCTTCTCCCATCTAAAATGTCGCCTTTTTCCTCCATAACTGTCATGTTTACAAATATCACTTCTGTCACCCGTGACATTTTCTCACCTGCGTATGTTGTCTCCTTGCCAGCGCAAGAAATGTCGAAAGGGACGTCAGTTTCTGGATGATGAAGCGGCGCTGTCAGACGAGGAGGGAGAGGACGTTTCTTCTGATGAAGATGACGATGAAGATCAGAATCGGTCTCTTCAAGGCTTTGTGGTGGACAACACACACTTCTCCCAGGGATTGAATGGTAGTGTGCCATAACTTCCTTCTTCTGTACCGCTTTTTCTCATTGGGTTTGCACGCAACTCACATTCACACCTATGGATAATTTAGAGTCTCCAATTAAGGATGGTTTTGGAATGTGGGAGGAAGCCACATTACCCGGGAAGAACCCATGCACACACGAGGAGAACATGGAAACTCCATCCATCCGTTGTCTATACCGGTTATCCTCACGAGGGTCGCGGGCATGCTGGAGCCTACCCCAGCTGTCTTCAGGCGAGAGGCGGGGTACACCCTGGACTGGTCGCCAGCCAATCACAGGGCACATATAGACAAACAACCATTCACACTCACATTCATACCTATGGACAATTTGGAGTCGCCAATTAACCTAGCATGTTTTTTGGAATGTGGGAGGAAACCGGAGTACCCGGACAAAACCCGGGAGAACATGCAAATTCCACACAGAGATGCCCGAGGGTAGAATTGAACCTGGGTGTTGTAGCCTGCGTGCCTACCACTTGCTCACCATGCAGCCCACATGCAAACTTACTATTTTAAAAATTATCATGACCACCCCTTTTCGGGCACAAGATATTGCCACTGTTCACTCGCGACACAATCCGGGTTTAAGCCCTAAACATGTTGCACATAGTAGGTGGAATCAGTAGGTGAACAGATGGATGGAGGCTTGAGAAGTTGCTAGAAAATAAAATCGCAAAAATGGGGAAAAAAAACAGCAAAAACCGAAGTTGACACTAATAGGCTGGTGGTGCTTTTCCATTGCTGCACGGCAACCAAGTGGTTAGCATGCGTGGGCCACACAGCTAGGAGACCTGAGTTCGATTCCACCCTTGACCATCTCTGTGTGAAGTTTGCATGTTCTCCCCTGCGTGGGTTTTCTCCGGGTACTCCGGTTTCCTCCCACATTCCAAAAACATGCTAGGTTAATTGGCGACTCCAAATTGTCCATAGGTATGAATGTGAGTGTGAATGGTTGTTTGTCTATATGTGCCCTGTGATTGGCTGGTGACCAGTCCAGAGTGTACCCCGCCTCTCGCCCGAAGACAGCTGGGATAGGCTCCAGCACGCTTGTGACCCTCGTGAGGATTAGTGGTAGAAAATGAATGCTTTGGCCAAAGCAGACATTACTTCTAGTACCTACTCAGTCACGGTTCCAAGCAAAACCGAATATTTCCCCGTTTATGTGCACACCAACAGATGGTGTGTTTGACATCCACACAGTGGACAGTGAGGATTGTTTTCGACATAAGCGAGTGTTGGATGACCTTCATTGTTACCTTCGTCAAGGCTGGTATATGCACCTGCTCCTCCAAAAAGATCTAACCTCACATTGTGGCAATGAATGTAAAGGCTGTGATTGGTCATTTTTTATTACAGTACATTGCGACTGACTGGTTTTCTCAAGTTTCCTGCAGGATCACTGTAGTTTTTGATGGGGTTCTTCCACACCAAAGTCATCCAATAATTTCTTAATGGACCGTGCAACTGAATAAATGAGTAGATGCATGGAATGATGATGATCTGATGTCCCTGTTTGTGCTCTGTCAGACTCAGAGATGCAAGGAATATACTTGAAGTCCGTGAGAAGCCCTGCTGTCACCAGCAGGCTCAAAATGTCCTACAGAAAGCACAACAACACGGACATCTTCTCTCAGGTAGACGGCATATTCTGTCATCAAAATGATGTTTTAAAGAGACAGGTGCATTCCTTTCGCCTCCACTCTTTGATTCCAGGTGCCCGAAGTGGACGAAACATACGAAGAAGACAGTTTCGTGGTTGGTAGTGACGCGGAGGAGAGCTCAGAGGAAGAAACCAAAGAGGAAGTGGTTGAACTCATGCCAGAAGACTCGTACGTTGATGGGAGGAGGCAGTATGCCACGCGACGACGCGTCTTCTTTCACAAAGCCCGGGCGACGAGTGCAGCTCCAACAGAGGGCCCATGTCCTCCAGGGAAAAGCGGCAAGCGTGGCCGAGTTCTCCGCTTGGCAGATTCCAGTGAGGAGGAACAGGAGGACGTTTCTGTACTTCCGCAGACCGTCATCAAGGTTCAACAGGAGCAGAAGTCGTCTTCCTCCATTGCATCAAAGCTCAGAGAAGAACAGCAAGATGAGCGGTAACAACAACAATCATGGCCACACCATGGAGGATGTGGTTAGCACGTAATACACATAGTACAGTTCAGTACATAGTTCAGCTCATGCAGTGCTTGTGATCGCCTGTAGGTGTCGCCAGAGGATAGAAAATCAACATCTGCTGTCTGACGGGCTGGACTTTGACACGTCATCCATTGGAGAATCCAGCAAACATCAGGTAGAGCAAATGTAAAAAAAAAAATAAAAAAAAAATATATATACAGTGAAGAAAATAAGTATTTGAACACCCTGCTATTTTGCTATTTCTCCCACTTAGAAATCATGGAGGGGTCTGAAATTTTCATCGTAGGTGCATGTCCACTGTGAGAGAGATAAACTAAAAAGAAAAATCCAGAAATCACAATGCATGATTTTTTAACAATTTATTTGTGTGATACAGCTGCAAATAAGTATTTGAACACCTGTGTATCATCTAGAATTCTGACCCTGAAAGACCTGTTAGTCTGCCCATTAGAAGTCCACCTGCACTCCATGTATCATCCTGAATCAGATGCACCTGTTTGAGGTCGTTAGCTGCATAAAGACACCTGTCCACCCCATACAATCAGTAAGACTTTAACTTGTAACATGGCGAAGACCAAAGAGCTGTCCAAAGACACCAGAGACAAAATTGTACACCTCCACAAGGCTGGAAAGGGCTACGGAGCAATTACCAAGCAGCTTGGTGAAAAAAGGTCCACTGTTGGAGCTATCATTAGAAAATGGAAGAAGCTAAACATGACGGTCAATCTCAATCGGAGTGGAGCCCCATGCAAGATATCACCTCGTGGGGTCTCAATGATTCTAAGAAAGGTGAGGAATCAGCCCAGAACTACACGACAGGACTTGGTCAATGACCTGAAAAGAGCTGGGACCACCGTTTCCAAGGTTACTGTAGGTAATACACTAAGACGTCATGATGTGAAATCATGCATGGCACGAAAGGTTCCCCTGCTTAAACCAGCACATGTCAAGGCCCGTCTTAAGTTTGCATATGACCATTTGGATGATACAGAGGAGTCATGGGAGAAAGTTTTATGGTCAGATGAGACCAAAATAGAACTTTTTGGTCATAATTCCAATAAGCGTGTTTGGAGGAAGAAGAATGAAGAGTACAATCCGAAGAACACCATCCCTACTGTGAAGCATGGGGGTGGTAGCATCATGCTTTGGGGGTGTTTTTCTGCACATGGGACAGGACGAGTGCACTGCATTAAAGAGAGGATGACTGGGGCCGTGTATTGTGAGATTTTGGGGAACAACCTCCTTCCCTCTGTCAGAGCATTGAAGATGGGTCGTGGCTGGGTCTTCCAACACGACAACGACCCGAAGCACACAGCCAGGAAAACCAAGGAGTGGCTCCGTAAGAAGCATATCAAGGTTCTAGCATGGCCCAGCCAGTCTCCAGACCTGAACCCAATCGAAAATCTTTGGAGGGAGCTCAAACTCCGTGTTTCTCAGCGACAGCCCAGAAACCTGACTGATCTAGAGAAGATCTGTGTGGAGGAGTGGGCCAAGATCCCTCCTGCAGTGTGTGCAAACCTGGTGAAAAACTACAGGAAACGTTTGACCTCTGTAATAGCAAACAAAGGCTACTGTACCAAATATTAACATTCATTTTCTCAGGTGTTCAAATACTTATTAGCAGCTGTATCACACAAATAAATTGTTAAAAAATCATGCATTGTGATTTCTGGATTTTTCTTTTTAGTTTATCTCTCTCACAGTGGACATGCACCTACGATGAAAATTTCAGACCCCTCCATGATTTCTAAGTGGGAGAAATAGCAAAATAGCAGGGTGTTCAAATACTTATTTTCTTCACTGTATATATATATATATACAGTGAGGGTCATAAGTATTTACACCCCCTGCGATATAGTTCTCCCTCTTAGAAAATAGGAGCTGAAATTTTCATCATAGATGCATTTCCACTCTTAAAGACATTCATTCATTCATTCCTTTTCTACCACTTTTTCCTCACGAGGGTCGCGGGGGTGCTGGAGCCTATCCCAGCTGTCTTCCGGCGAGAGACGGGCTGGTCGCCAGCCAATCACAGGTCACATATAGACAAACAACCATTCACACTCACATTCATACCTATGGACAATTGAGTTGCCAATTAACCTAGCATGTTTTTGGAATGTGGGAGGAAACCGGAGTACCCGGAGAAAACCCACGCATGCACGGGGAGAACATGCAAACTCCACACAGAGATGGCCGAGGGTGCAATTGAACCCTGGTCTCCTAGCTGTGAGGTCTGCGCGCTAACCACTTGACCACCGTGCCGCCCTCTTAGAGACATAATCTAAAAAATAAAAAATGAAAAAAATGGAGGAGTGGTTAATGCGCAGACCTCACAGCTAGGAGACCCGAGTTCAATTCCACCCTGGGCCATCTCTGTGTGGAGTTCCTTCCGTGCTTGCATGGGTACTCCGGTTTCCAAAAACATGCTAGGTTAATTAGCGACTCCAAATTGTCCATAGGTATGAATGTGAGTGTGAATGGTTGTTTGTCTATATGTGCCCTGTGATTAGCTGGCGACCAATCCAGGGTGTACCCCGCCTCTCGCCCGAAGACAGCTGGGATAGGCTCCAGCACGTCTGTGACCCTCGTGAGGGTAAGCGGTAGAAAATGAATGAATTTGTCAATGACAACACGATTAACATTTTCCCTTTTCTGTTCATTCCAACACAAGAAAAGGAGTTAATTTCAGCTAGCTTACAACGCTGTCATTAGGATCCACCTATTTTGACTATGAATTGACTTTAGCATTTCACTATTTTGACTAATTTAGACTGAAAAAACCCTCTAACAATGTTGCATGGTTTGATATACACGATGTGGTCATGCATTAACACGTATTATGTTGTATTTTGATCATTTAAAACACTAACAAGAATCACAAAAAGTCAAAGAACTAGCATAACATAACGAGTTTTACTGCTTTCCATTCTATGAGTTGTCCACTCATCACTATTTTCCATCTCCAGCCATCCACCACCTCAGACGTAGCAGCTTCAACCATCTCCGAGTGTCCGGTCTGCATCCTAGTGGACAGTCGCTGCATCAGCAGCGGTGTTGAGCTCGTGACCAGCCTGCGCCGGCGCCACGGCGCCTCGGTCCACGTGTGCTCGCTGGACGGCAGTTACTTCATTGTGAGCGGCCGCATGGCGGTGGAGCGACACAGCCAGTCGGACTTGGCGTCCATGCACAACCGCAAGCGACTGGCTGAAAGGGTGAACGGCATGCAGGAGTTGTTTGAGCGAGTTTGTTTGATTGTGGAGAAGGACAGAACAAAGCCAGGTCAGTCTACGTCACGTCATCCATTCACCTGAACTGATGAAGACATCTTGTCTTCTTGATGATATCTCAATGATGTCATGGGAAGCAGTTTCCCAGCACATGTCTGACTTTTTAGTACACCCTGGACTGGTCGCCAGCCAATCACAGGGCACATATAGACAAACAACCATTCACACTCACATTCATACCTATGGACAATTTGGAGTCGTCAATTAACCTAGCATGCGCAAAAAATGCTCATGCTAACATCTTGCATGGTAGTGCTGTGGGTGAAAATGCTACTATTCAAAGGTTAGCATGCTAGCAATGCCATATACAGTATACCGTATATGAGTGTCTACCAATGTAAAGGGCTAAATTTGCTACTGTTACCATGTTAACAATGCTAAAATGATAATGTTAGCATGCTAACACCTAGCATGATAGTGCTAAGTGTTGAATTACTGTATGTGTCTACCCATGAAAATAGTAAAAAATGCTAGAATACTAGCCATGCTTGTTATGTTAACATTAGCATGCAAACACCTAGCATAATAGCACAATGTACCAGGAATATATACAGCTAAATGTACTGAACAGGTGTTTTTTTTTTTGGTTATATGCACAAATTCCCAAAATTGTCAAATTTCTGGATTCAGACAGTGATCCAGATCACCCCCCCCCCTCCAAATTCCTGAAAATTTCACATCAAATCAGAGCTTTTCAAGTTATTTTGAACAACAAGTGAAAAACACCAGCCAAAACTTTGTGCTGTGCTTGGTGGAGGTAATAAAGTGGCAAGCATTAAACACACTTTACTATGTCATCATTGCGATATAAAGACAATATGGCCGTCATTTTTACTTACATGTGTCCCCTTGCCTAGGCGATACATCCCGCCCCTTCCAGCGCACTCGTTGCTACGACAGCACGCTGGCGGCGCTGGTGCACACAGGTGTGCGCTTGCTGTGGAGTGACGGCGCCGAACAGACCGCCGCCCTGCTGGTCGAGCTGGCGGAGCTGGAGAGGCGCAAAGGCCAGGGCATCGTTTCACCACCAGGGGAGGTTAAAGACCAGCACAGGCAGCAGGCCCTGCAGCTGTACTTGAGTTTGCCCGCTGTCAACTACGTCCATGCGCTCAACATGAGCCGCAACTTCAGCTCGGTCGCACAGCTCATCAACAGGTATTATTGCAAATGTTCCCATCGGAAATAATGTTGACAGAAGTAATCTGTTCCAGTGTCAAACTGTCACTATCATAAAAGTTTTCATTCATTCATTCTTTTTCATTAATTTCAGCCAATCACAGGGCACATAAAGACAAACAACCATTCACACTCACATTCATACCTATGGACAATTTGGAGTGACCAATTAACCTAGCATGTTTTTGGAATGTGGGAGGAAACCGGAGTACCCGGAGAAAACCCACACATGCACGGGGAGAACATGCAAACTCCACACAGAGATGGCCGAGGGTGGAATTGAACCCTTGTCTCCTAGCTGTGAGGTCTGCGCGCTAACCACTAGCCGCCCATAAAAGTTTTATCAACTTAATAAACTTTAAAATTATTTCTTCACCATCTTCTGGATCAGGGGGGTACTAAACCCCCAACTGCAAAAATTGTTGGTTATTGAGGAAAAACAATAAGTATTTTATTTTGAAATAAAATGTGTCAAATCTTCTTGTACCTGCAGCTCAGTGGAAAGCATCAAGAAAGGAGGCGGCATGAGTCGAGCCAGAGCTGAGGAGATCTACCGATTCCTGCGCTATGACTGCGACTCTTTCCTCATGGACAAAGTAGGAAAAGCCTGCTAGCGGTAGGAATCAGATACAAACTCTCAGGGAATCATTTGTTGTTGTTTTGTTTACATTGCTATGGCTGCTACATTTTTACTCACGGACTGGATCAGTTTTTGCATTTTGAGCTTCATTAGGTCATAAGCTCAAAATATTGGCACAACAAATTGGATGGGGGGCGGCACGGTGGTCGAGTGGTTAGCACGCAGACCTCACAACTAGGAGACCAGGGTTCAATTCCACCCTCGGCCATCTCTGTGTGGAGTTTGCATGTTCTCTCCGTGCATGCGTGGGTTTTCTCCGGGTACTCCGGTTTCCTCCCACATTCCAAAAAGGTTAATTGGCGACTCCAAATTGTCCATAGGTATGAATGTGAGTGTGAATGGTTGTTTGTCTATATGTGCCCTGTGATTGGCTGGCGACCAGTCCAGGGTGTACCCCGCCTTACGCCCGAAGACAGCTGGGATAGGCTCCAGCACCCCCCGCGACCCTCGTGAGGAAAAGCGGTAGAAAATGAATGAATGAATGAAATTGGATGGGACCAGCTTGCTTCTGGCGTATATTTCTTGTACATTCTGCTCTAAGGAGTATATTTATTTAATGGAGAATTTATTTTATTAATAATGCCAAAACATACCAATATTTATCAAATTAAAAATATTTGTCATAATAACGGAAATGTACATTTAAAGGAATACTTCACCTTTTTTTGGAATTTTGTCCAATCCTTATAAGACATGAACACAGGTCTTTTGTTTCTGTGCATTCTAAAGATATAAAAAGAGCTATAAAAATAGGCAGTTAATTAATGCACATAATAGAACACAACTATTCCACCTAGAAACCCAATATTAAAACACCTCCAAAAAGGTGTTATTCTTTTATATATATATATATATATTGTGTGACATTGTAGTAACAGGTACATTCATGATAACATGTAATACTTGGATGGCATATTATGATTTCACATATCAGCAACAAGTCAAAAACAGCACTACCGTTTGGTAATGGCCTGAGGCATCGAGAGCTGTGGTGAAACTAGTCGCTAGCCGGCTTGTAGCTAGCCGGTGTGTTGTGGTGAGGTGACTACGCCATTAACTAATTCTTCGGTATAACAATGTTAATGATAACAACATCGCTGTAGTTCTGTTACTGTGCACATTACATTCTGTAAATGGAGTATTGTTGTCAGTTTTTGGAGTTTTTTATTTATGTGTCCCATTACGTGCATTCTTAGCTGCCTCTTTTTAGCTGTTTTTATATCTTTAGAATGCATAGAAAAGAGACATATGTTCATGTTTCGCATAAGAATTGTGGATGATGGGCAAAATTCCCCCCAAATGTCAAATTTTCCTTTAAAGTCTCAAGAATGTACATCACAATCAATGTTAAATCCTGTTGATAAAGTGCTATTTTTGTAAGCAACCATTAGGGGTCAGTGTTGTTCCTGCGCAAACGTATATTATGTTTGTGTTGTTCTATTTCTAATTTTATATATGTATTTTAAAAAGTACATTTTTTAAATCCTGTTATCAGTAGTAGTTTTCATGGAACGATATTCAATAAATCCTCCAAATTATTACAAATAATGAAATATGTAATATTTAATGTAATGTAATAATTGAATCGGTAAAACTAAAAAATAGTGAACATTTTTTAAATCATTTTATGGTTGTGATATATAAATCACCAAATTAATTAGTATAGCATAAAAAGTAAAGATGAAAAATTTAAAAAATAGCTATGACTTACTACAGTACTGTAGTAATCAAACCCACTAATAAAATTAAATAAATGCCAATGGCTAAGAATTATTGGAGCAATACAAATGTGAGAACTAATTACAAAACTAACTCAAGTATTGTAGGTATTACATTAACAATAGCAAACTAAAAGTATAATGTTACAGTATCATGACATATATTTTTTCAATAAACAAAAATACATTTCAGAATTAGTAGTCATCACTTTTATTTCAACCATTCATTCTCATGGCACTTGAACGGCTTTGGTGCAAAACACTGCACTTACAGAACAGAGAAAATGATACATTCATGAAGTAGATCCTTTTCGAAACATCAAAGATCAGCATGTGTCAAATTTACATGACATTGAACTGCACATCTTTTCAACAGATGACTGCAGCAAATCATTTCCAAAAGGAAATAAGATGACAGGTTATTTTTTCAGAAGGACATTTAGATGATTGAAGACAATGGCAGATGTGACATTAAAACACCCGAGGAAAACAATTTCATCTCATGTAAAAAATAAACATATTTTTGATTTAACAGTATTACTGATTGCTTTTATTATATTTATTTAGAATACTAAAAATAGAATCACTTTAAAACAGCAGCTTCAAGTGTCAAAAAAGCAGCAGCTGTTACTTTCTCTGCTTGGGTTTGTAGGCAAGCAGCAAACAGCGAAGAACAGCACCTCCTGGAGGGGACAATGTGCTTAACACTGCACTATGAGTTGTGCTTTGACATTGTAACAGAATTTTGGCTCATAGGGACAGAATCAGGAGTAAATAAGTGGATGATTGCCAAATGACTAAAAGTAATACATAACTAAAGATGACACCTTGAATCATTCCATTCCTATGACAAACACAACGACACATGTAATATTTACAACCATGTACATGAAAGGCGTTGTATTCATTTGGTTAAAAAATGCTCAGGTGCTGTTTGACACCACAAGGCAGTTTATGCTCGTGTTCAATTCCACACATTAAGACACATTTTTGGACATGTGGAACCGTTGCTGTCCATTCCGGTAACTCCTGTTGCGAACAGGGTTCGTTAGTGACATTAAAAAGAAGTATATAAAAACACACTGTATGTACAAGTGCAGCTTTTATGGTAATGTATCGTTATTCAATATTCCGCCTTCCTTTGATAGTGGACGTCAGCGAGCGGGTCACAGTGAACAGCTTTAGATGCTCGTGGCTTGAGTCTGCGTCTGTAGCGGCTGCAGTGGCGCGGCCTGCGGCTCGGAGGCTTTCATGACGCACTCCTCATCCTTGCGCATGTACAGCAGGAAGAGAGTCACCGTGGCAAAGGTGGTGGCGTTGACCGGAAAGGCACGCAGCAGTGTAGACGTGAGGCCACGCGTGAACACCCGCCAGCCCTCCTTGCGCACGCTCTGCCGCACGCAGTCTGCGATGCCGCTGTAGCGGTTGACGCCACCCACGCCGTCGGCCTGCAAGCGGGACTTGATGACGTCTACGGGGTAGGTGGAAAGCCACGAGGCGATGCCAGACATTCCGCCGGCGAACAGCAGCTTGGGGATCATGTAAGGGTCTTCCGGCTCGCAGCCCAGGGAGCGCGTCAGCACATCGTACGTCAGGAAATAGACACCAAAACCCGGCGTCTCGCGGATCAGCGTGGTCACCATGCCGCGGTTGATACCTCGGATGCCCTCCTTGTTGTAGATTCTCAGCAGGCAGTCCAGCGAGTTCTTGTACATCTTCCTCTTGGACTTCTTCTCCCCGGTGCCTTGCATCTGCATGCGCGTCTTGGCGAGCTCCATGGGGCAGCAGATGATGCACTGGATGGCTCCCGCCGAGGCTCCTGCCAGGAACTGGTTAAGAGGCGTGTCGCAGCCCAGCTTCCGCATGGCGTTGCCCTGCACGCCGAAAACTATGGCGTTGATGAAGGTGAGGCCCATCATGGGTGAGCCGAGACCTTTGTAGAGACCCAGCGTCTGTGGAATGCACACACGTGACTTGTGTTGTTGAGACAACAATGGCAAAACACTGACATTTAACCAGGGACAAACATCATTTACACACCATGTGGGGGTGTTGACATTCTATTCACATGATTGACAAGATTTTTATTTTTTTATACAATAAATATTTCATTAGGCGGCACGGCGGAAAGTGGTTAGCGCGCAGACCTCACAGCTAGGAGGACCAGGGTTCGATTCCACCCTCTGCCATCTCTGTGTGGAGTTTGCATGTTCTCCCCGTGCATGTGTGGGTTTTCTCCGGGTACTCCGGTTTCCTCCCACATTCCAAAAACATGCGACTCCAAATTGTCCATAGGTATGAATGAGTGTGAATGGTTGTTTGTCTATATGTGCCTTGTGATTGGCTGGCCACCAGTCCAGGGTGTACCCCGCCTCTGGCCCAAAGACAGCTGGGATAGGCTCCAGCACCCCCCGCAATCCTCGTGAGGAAAAGCGGTAGAAAATTAATGAAATATTTCATTATTGTTCTCTCCTGGAGGAGACGCTAATGTCTACTTGGTTATATAAACAACATCACTCATCACTCAAAAGACACTTCCTTTTCCCACCCACTCAGGATAATTACCAGATAAAACAAACTTGTGTGTTTGCACACTTCCACTTAACATTTTGAGTACAAAGGTGCGTTACAATGCATTTACATATCTGACAGGAGCTGGGGAACTAAATGTTACTGTGGATGGCAACCATGACGCCTTCCCAGCTTCACCAGACAGTCATACAGTCATACTACATAGAACGCTTCCCCTCACACATAACGTCCGGGTCACTATGTTGGCTTTGTTGATTTGACACCAGGCTATAATAAACTCTTCTCCACAAGCAAGTATGTCATTGTACCAACCCAGACGTAATTAAGAGTTTGTGATGACTGACTATTCTGTGTGGCCGTGAACATGTCGGGTGGAATGCTTGTGTGTGCGTGGAGGGTGGAGGACGGCTATAGTGCAGGAGTTAAGTTTGCTGATACTCTTTTGGCTACGGATGCTAATATGCCTCCAGCTTTGATACACTGCTATTAGATGCAGATGCTGGATCGGTTTTATTCCTCGATTGAGCCTAACCATCCTCCATCGTCACCATCATGGCTGCGTAATGGAAAAGGGAGGCAACTCCCTGTGGTTGCAGTTCACAATTAAAAATAAGTGGAAGCAAGTAAATACTACAATCATTTCTACTAAGTGGTAAGACAGTAATGGAACTAAATATGCAGAGTCCATAGCAAGTGTAAGTACAGAAGTTAGACAATTCAATCAGCTTATTTTTATTTCATTTTTTTTAAAACACAAAGGGCTTTGTTCCTATTAGATATATAACCACCCACTGACATCCCTCAGCTACGATTTGGCTTGTTTTTATTATGATCCATGTACTGGAACCACAGACTGGCAGCATGGCTCCAACACCACCAATGCTAACGCCTCAAGGAGAAACGGAGCCAAGAGTAACAAGAGCACTCGCCCAGGCTCAAATATTTGTCACTTGCCAAGCCCATGAATGAATCACGACCATCTAGGAACTTCCTAAAGGACAGGAATTTGATGGTCATTGGAGTGCACTATTTAAAGGGATAGTTCATATTTTTTGACATACCCGTCAGCAGTGTAATGCATACTGGCACATATTCACAAAACCGTCCAGGGTGAAATGCCGCTGACAGATTAAAATGCATTTCTTTAGCTTGTAGGGAATTATGAACTCCAACCACTTGTGCCTGATGGTGGCGTCTTTAGGAATTGTAAACAAATGTGGCTTTCCCTTTCGAGGCATTGCTAGCAAGTCAACAGCAGAGCAGCGCTTGGGGGAGGGCAGAGTTTATATATATAAGGAAGTCCGTCCCTCTGTGACGTCACAAAGGGGCAGTTTTACCACGCCTTTTGAAACAGAGCATGTCGAGCCATCCCAAACTTATTTCAGGGCTATGGGTAGTTTAGATAACACACACACTAAGGTATGACTGGGATGCACATTGGCATAGAAACAGGAGTTCAGAATATTCAGTAGGAGAAATGTTCCTATGCCATTCAAATACAATTTTAAAAAAAATGTAAAAAATAATGTTCCCAATATTAGTCAAATGTGGGTTCCTAGTGCTGACTTTAGTGTCAGTGGCGTCCAAAGCTTAATTTAGCCCTTGCAGGGGAATGGCTCCTGTGGTGTAGGAAAAGAGACACCTCCACCCCCTTTTACCCTCAGCAACCCCGATATGCCTTGAACATGCTGGCTGTGTTTAACACGACATTGGGACAGACACTTTAATTAGGCCTCCATGAGACTGCAAGTGGACTCTTGATTTTGGAGGACAGGAGGCCAAAGTCAATGGCTACTCTGTAGTTAAACTGCAAACGCCTGTGACATTTTTTTTTCACGAGGGATTTCACAACATTTAGTAAAGAAGCTTACCGACTCCTGGCGCACAATGGACTGGAAACAATGGTATGTCCCTCGGTATAAAGGTTTGTCCGCATTTTGTACCTGAAGCCGCACCTGAGGATGAGTGTGGTTTGGTTAGTGTCAGCAACATCACATTACAATACAAGCAAGACAAATGGGGTAAGAAACAGTATTTGCGTGCAAAACGTGCTCACAAAAACGTCTTCAGTGTTTTGTTTATTTTTAAAGACAAGACATAAGAGGGAGAGAAAGAAAGACCTTGACGTTACTTACTAGGTCACATATCCGTGGAGAGGTTGTTTATTTCTCTCTCTCTCTCTCATCTACAACACAGTGACACTGTTGCTGTTAAAGACAGCCCCCCCCCCAGCTCCCTCCCACAAGCAGACAACAGCAGCACATGGAGAAAATAATGACATTGAAAAGTCACAACATTCACCATGCTGCTATGATGTTGTCCAACTAGTAGGATTACCTCCAACCCAATGCAATGTGTCAGACACACACAATGTGGAAGCGAAAATTGTACTATAACCAGTATAAAATTCCCAGTACGGCCTCAGATTTTATTCACATTCTTCTATTCTATTATTTTTCTATGATGGACTTTGATGTATGTTGTTTTTAAAGCAAATACATTAAAAAATAAAATTTGAAATTTTTTTAGTACTTGGATGGCCTTTATGTATATTAAATACAGTGGAACCTCTAAATTCAAAGTAAAAAAAAGTCACACATGACAACAGACTTCAGTTGATAATTATATTTTTTGCTTTGGCTTTTGCGTAACACACTTAAGTCAAAGAGCCACAGAGTCGTACAATTAGAAATGTTACCATGTTTGTTTGTTTTTCCAGTGACAAATATGCCTCAAAAGATGGCAAGAAAAAAAAAACATGTACCACGCAAGACATTACCGAAGTAGTGGAAGAATTCTGACAACATTTTTTCTTTTGTTTTTATACAATGCTTGGTGCGCCACCCTTAAGGTAAATATACTCCTGATCAAAATTTTAAGACCCTGTATCCTGAGGAGGTTCTAAGTATAACATTTAAAAAGGCAAAATGGGAGTGAAACAATAAAAATGTTTGAATAAGCAATTTATTGCAAACAAGCATTGAACTGAAATAAACTTTTGATCTGCTGAGACCATAGCTTGAAAAAAAAATAAAACATTCAAAAAGGGACTCAGTAATGAGTAGCTGCGCCGTTCTTATTAACCACCTCAAAAATTTGTTTGGGCATGATTGATGCCAGCGTTTCCAGGTGACTACTGTGGAGGAAGTACTTTGTCAGGTGGTACTGTGAACAGCATTGTCATCCTGTTGAAAAACCCACTAATTATCACACAGACGAGGGCCTTCATTCATGAGGGATACACCCCTGCAACCTCTCCACATAGCCAGCTGCCATTTGACACCCCTGCATAACCTGAAACTCTATTGTTTCACTGAAGGAAAAAGCACCCCAGATCATGGCGCCCTCTCCACTGTTCCGTGTGGAAAACATCTTGGGTGGAATCAAGACATTTCTGTTCTTAAAACACTTCTCTCGCAGATGCCGTCTGATTGTAACAACCTTCATTTGGGCCTAGGATTGTCCTGTGTCTTGGCAGACAGTGGATACTTTGGCCAGTGAACATTTTTTGGGTCAACCACTAGACTTTTTTTGTTCTGTAAACCTCAGGATCTTTGAAGACGTTTCAAATGATAGTCTTACTGCGTCCAACCTCAGCAGCAATGGCACACTAGGAGAGGTCTTGCTGATAGAGTAAGCTACTCGATTTTTTTGGCTCACTCTCGTTTCTTCTTAGAACCCTCTACAGATCCAACTGTGCAAAATGTAAATTCTTGGAACAGATTATTTATATTTCTTGCAGTAAAACAACAAACTAATGAGATGTTGAGCATGCAGCATGCCAGAAGGGATTGTTCCACTGTAATCTAAACTGAAAAAGTCGGTTGTTGATATTATTAATATTTGTTGATATAATGAATCAACTTACTTCCTTATTTGACAGATTGATGAAATTATTGTTGTAGCAGTACAACTGAACCGTACTTCTTCAATGCTTGTCCAGATGTCTCTTTCCCATGTACACAGTGGTTGGGAATAAAGTAAACAAGCACAAATATTTAGTCTTTGCTACGTATTCTGTGGATTTTGGAGGAATCGTTCTTATAGTAAAGTCATCATAGTTGTTCTAGACTAATCTCTCTTGCATGGTTATGTTCAAGACTGAATGTTTAGATTTTAAGACCACATTGAAATGGTCAACATCGGAACGCATCACAACCGAGCCTTGAAGGAGCTCACGCAATGGAGGGGACAACCCACCTTCACTGTGTCAAATGGATGGCCAACCAGAACACCAGCAGCACCTGGAAAAACAGGTAGGCGATTTAAAGTCATAAGTAAAAGACATCACTGTGGCAGTTTGCTAAAGTTAGCATGTCATCCTCAAGCAGTATTCAATGATGCCCACGGCTGGAGTTGGCAAAACTTGTCAAGTTGCTGACAACAGAAATCGGGAAGCCAAAATTTCTATTATGCAAACATCTCCACCTCTTCAATTTAGCTTCAACTATTCCAACCCTACACAACCATTGTCCTCTTTAACCTTAACTAAGTCATTTGCGGCCGTGATGGGAACCACTTTGTAACTCAAGTAAAACAAAATAAATACTGTGAATCACAGACCACAATGGAGTACTACAGCAATCCTCATGAGAATTATGGTAAAAATGAAAAGTAATGAAGTAGAAATGTTATCAGGATCTAAAACTGTCAAGCAATTGCAATGCTTAATCAGATTATTCACAGTGCTGCTGTGGATTAATCACTATTAAATATTCTTTAATCTATATAGAGTTTGTTGCGATCCAATAAGATTTGTTGCTTTTTTGAAAGACTATGTAGAAGGAGACAACTATCTAAATATAGGACAAAGTAACACTAATCCCCCCTACTACTCTTCTCTGGCAGACCAGAAGTGGAATTACGATGCATAGATATCCGCACAGTAAGTGACGCTAACGACAAGTTAAATTGACAAGTAGTCCCATTATAATGTGTTTGAGCTATGGCGAGCAGGTAGGGCCAACTTTATTTTGTGGCAAATGACATTTGAAAAAAATCTGACTGGATGCAATGAGTTATCTTTTGGCAATGCCTGGACATTATTTTCTTCTGTGGTCATGATCTCACCGTTCATCTTGCAGAAAAACCTTCCGGAACACATCTATGAAATATACTGACTCATCTGTCCCATGACCGGACATATTTTCTTCTTTGCTTTGTTCAAGTTGTCATGTCAAAAAGCGCAATTTTTAACAGTGTTTTAGAGACATTTGTGTACATTGGTTCTGTATTCGTGGAATCCAGGCAACATAATGTGACTTTGTCCTAGACCTTGGGGCATCACTGTAACTGTTCTGCATGTTTGAAATAGGAGAGAAGATTACAATAAATGGCACAAACCCGGAAGTGATTTTTTTAAAAAGCGCAAGCCACAGTTGACGTTAATGTAACGTTCCCCCACTATAATTTGTTAAATTGTACACAATTAAACTAGAACATCCACTCTTTGGACTATAATGTGCATTTCATTGCATGTCAACCAGTCAGTCGGAGTCACTCCTATACGTGACAGGTATGGTTGTGGAATGCAACCTGACAAGCCATTAGCGCTTCCGGCGCTTTATCTTACTCCTCTATAGACCTCGTTTTTGTATAAAATGACATGTACCATTCTAAACATGACAATCGTGCTAAAACCCACAGTTGTGACCCATTTTGACGTACTAAAAGAAAAAAAACTATCAGTTAGCATAAACACGGTAACCTGGTTAACGTGGCGACTAAGCTAGCGGCAGTGTTTGGCTAGCTGCCCTGACTTACCTCCCACGCAGCCCGCGGCGAAGTCCAGTGCCATTCCCTCGAAGGTACAACTTATTATACCGATTTGACGATTCGCTGACCGGTTCGCCCTCTACTTTTGCTACAAACAATGTTTTTGTCCGGATGAGTTTGTTGACAACACCCCCCAACCTCCGGCTAAAGCTAACTCCGCTGAGTCGGTGATGCCGAAGCTAAAGCTATGCTAGCAAAACTGTTGACGCGAACGAGGACTAAACGTGTTATTTAGCTACTTGACTTGTGTCTACTAAAGCTTTTCTATTTCTGGTCGTCAAGAGGAGTAGGAGGCGGGTGCTCGATGTAGAAAAAACGTAGACGCGTGTTTGCCCTTTTTAAGGCAGTCCAATCCGCTGTCTGGGTGGAAGACAACTCCCCTGACTCGCACTGGCCGCCCCTCGCTCGCATTGGCTGCTGGCGGCGAAAGCAGCTTGCCCGGGTCGAGTGGGGTTTCAAATCACAACCATCCTAAAACCAACATTGCTATCGCGGCTGACGTCTTCGTTGTGTATGAGCAGCTAAATATTAGGCAGGGGTCAGCGAGGTGCGTTGCAATTGCGATGATGTGCTCCTCCACGGCCACGTCATTAGGTACACCTGCGCCAGTTTAATACTGGCGCTGATACTGCTCTAGTTTAAAGTGTACCGAGTCAAGTGGATTTTCTCTATGTGGGAATAAATAGTGTGAGAAGTTTTAAAGATCACGAGGTCGGTGGCAATTCAAAAAAGACCAAAGTCTAGCTAGTAATATCTCATACACATACATTACACATATCGTTATATTTCAACATGTATATTGTATGTAACAGTCCAAAGAACGGTCATGCATAAGCAGGACCCCATTGCTGTTCAGGTCACTGCTTCCACTTCCTTGGGAAATGATTGAAGGACACTGTGTAACCAAAAATAGTCAAATAGTTAGGAAAGACACCATAGCTTCTTAGCCAAATATAAAAAAAATGTCTCCATGTGAAAAGTAGGAATTGTTTAACATATCTTGGCAGAATTTTATCATAATTTTATACTTAGAAGAGGCCACACCAAAAGTTTGTCTTTGCTTGTAACTTCAGTTGAATGCACATTTTCAGTTTTTCTAGGATTTCCAAGCGTACAAAGATGCAGCAAATTCTACTTTCTGTTTATTTGAACCAAAGCATACATATAATAAACATTTTGTGTTCGGAGTGCCCCTCAATGCATCTCACCATTTTGTAGTGACAATGATGAAGTTTTGTTTTGACGCTGAAAGGACTAGAGACTCAGTAGCTTCATTGTTGATGTGTTTAGGTCAGAATAAAGTTAAAGGTCAAAGTAAAGCGTCTGGCAGTTCAAAAGTAATGCATCTGTATCACAAAAATGCCTCTTTGAAAAAAATCACATCGGCAATACTTTCTCCCATTGTATCGCTGCACGTCCATTGTTGTGTATGTGTTCCACAGTGGATGAAGATAGTAATAATATCATGCTAAGTGGTATTCCGACATTTTATTGCAATCATTTACAGCCGTTTACCTGGGGTGATGTGTAAAAGGTTGTTAAATATCAACACTGATGCTGGGATGCGGCATATTGTTCTGGACAGGTGGGTAGTTCAAGTATATATATATAAAAAAGACACATTAAGACACGGCATGCCTGTTGATGACATGATTTAGTGCCCTTGAGAAAGGTGACAAGTAAAGGTCCCTTAAGTATTCTGATTTGACAATAACAATAACTGTCCTACTTCATATTTCCCAGTTTTAAATAGTCAGGTGATGCATGACAAGCAGCAAGAGGTCATTGCAATGCTTAATATGACACAGAGGCACATGTCATTTGACAGTACAGTGTAAATGACCACTTTGCCAACCCACATAGACGCCAAACTGTTGTGTTCCTTCTGCCAGTAATAACACAATTTGCCATTATATTTGTTATTTAAAGCAAGCTAGAGTTTAAAATTGAGAGGCCTGGGTGTCATGAACTGCTTTACAGTCTCATCCGTGATTTGCTTGCGTTGCTCCTGATGCTTGGCAATAAGGGGCTGCAGAGTTTCGATCAAAATCTTCTTCAGTTCTCCGGTTAGGAGTGCACCACTTGTGTAGTCCTAAAAAAAGACAGAGGAGGAGTTGACGGGGAGGAATGTGATGAGGATGCAGCAGGAAGGAATGATAAACACAATGTATGATAAGTTCAAGGACGGGAATAGTTTTTTCACTCCCATGGTACAGCTCTGTAGAAACCAGAGTAGGAACGTGCAATTAAAACAATAGAAATACCATCCACTTTTTACCATCTATGGCATGGCATTGTTGGAAAGTTTGAACATTTCCTGTTTTCTGCATCTTTGGTGTCATTTTACATTCAAGAACTTTAAATTAATAAATGTTTTTTCATTAAATAAACCCAGTACTTGAAGATTTTTCTGTGAGGTCTCCACAGCGGGGACTTGAATTTTCTTGCATTTAAATTCATCTACAGCATTATGTTAGAAGAAACATCATATGGGTTTGTGTTGCAGGCCTGCCCATAATTAGTTTTGTACATTTTAAAAGAAAAAATAGTTAATTTGGCTTTCTTTATGGTCAAGGTGTGTTTTGAAATGGTTGTATTATCATTTATATGCCAAAGAACATATGCTCTACGGTATATATTACGTGACTAGGAGGTTGCAGTTCTGTATACCGTAATAACATTTTTGCAGCATCTGTGTAAAAGAGGCGTTTCTAGTGTCAGCCATCGTCCCCAGCATTCTCACCTGTCTGATCTTCTCCAGTTGTTCGTCATCTTCCAAAAAGAAGCTCAAGTACATGAAGGAGACATCCACGTCTACATTGCCACCATATTTACGGTGTTCTTCCACTGTGTCTTTTCCCCCCGAGAAGGCATATTTGTTGATCTGGGAGTTATCACAAAACAAAGTTACAGTATATATTGTTGATATAACTATAAACTGCTGGTGGTAAACACAGCACCCATGTGAGCACTATTTAGATGTCATTGCCATTGCACTGCACAGTGGAACTTCAACATCAAAGGTCAAACACAATTTGTTCCAGAAAGCGGGTTTAGTGAAGTATGAGTATGCCAATGAAATGAGGGAAAGTCTGGAGTTTGCATGTTCTCCCCGTGCATCCGGGGACCCCGGTTTCCTCCCACATTCCAAAAACATGCTAGGTTATTTGGTGACTCCAAATTGTCCATAGGTATGAATGTGAGTGTGAATGGTTGTTTATCTATATGTGCCCTGTGATTGGCTGGCGACCAGTCCAGGGTGTACCCCGCCTCTTGCCCAAAGACAGCTGGGATAGGCTCCAGTTTCCCGTGCGACCCTTGTGAGGATAAGCGGTAGAAAATGAATGAATTATTGTCCAGCAAAATATCATAAAATAAAAAAATCATAACATGCCTACGTATTATCATAATTACCTTGAATGTGATTTCCCCTGCTGATTCTATTTATTTTGGAATGTGTACGCCCCCCAAGAAAGCCAAATAAAAAGCAAAACTTGCAACGTTAATTCTTCTTATGACTGCTGATCTAAGCTCTAGTGAAATATGTGGTCAGGTCAACTTTTTTAGTGACTTAACGACCAGCATCAGAGGCGTTTGACTTTAGAAGTTTTGAAGTTCCACCGTCAACATAAAAACAACCACTTCAAAGAAATTCACCCTTCGCTGACCTTGTTTTTGATCTGCTTGGCAGTGTCTGTGAGAAAGATGGAGGAATTGGCATCGCTGGCGCTCATCTTTGTCTGCGCCCCCTGCAGGGCTGGGAAGAAGGTAGAGAGCAACAGAGCTGGTTTGGGATAGCCGAGTCTCGGAGCGACGTCACGTGTCATTCTGAAGTAGGGGTCCTTAAGGTGGGTGAGAGTTGCAAAATGTAACAAATGATTCCATAATTGTTTGTGTAATGCTGATTTCACCTGGTCTATGGCACACGGGATGAGACACTGGATGTCCTTTTTGTCCCCGAAAATGTGTGGGAAAGAGTTACTGAAGGATGGGGCCGCCTGGATGGCTGGGAAGCTTATCTTTCCTGGATAGATAACAAATAATTTAGTTTACTACTTAATATTAAAATACTACTAAGAGTTGAGGAAAATATTCTTTGACTCTTGGGCCAAGTACTCAAAATCAGCTGGTGAGATAGGAGACTTTTGTGATAGTATCACCATCATAAGGCTGGGCACACTATGTATTTATGTTCATTAAACAACCACACACATAGTGTTTTCAGGACACAATTAGTATAATGTCAACAAGTGAGACTTGAAAATATTAGTATGTACCCCACGGATGTGATAAAGATGTAATTATACATTTTTTTCACCCAAACTGCTTGCTCCTAAATACGTATTCATATGTCTTTTATGGGGTTTTTTTTGCACAAGAGGTGATGATGCAACTCTACAATAGAAGAGAGCATGTTTGATGCAGTTTTAAGCAACCACAATGTGGCAGAAGTGCATTTTATAAGAACTCGGCCTGCATCTCTCCCATTGAAATATATGCTGCACAGCAACCAGGAAGTGAAAAGGCATCTGGCTGTGTTGCGCGAAGGCAATTACGCATTGAAGGGAAATCGTAATGCGTGCATGTGCACATAAGAATATGCACAAAGTGCAGTTGCAAATGTGAAAATTGTAAATAGTTCATAGAGGTACATTTGTGTAAAAAAAAAAAAAAAATCATGTAAAACCATTTTTGTGTGTTGTTTATATTGTGGCATTGTTGTTAAGACATTTTAGCTAAATATCCAATTTATGGCTAAATTTGTGTCAAAGTGAAAGTTATGCTTGAAATGTATATATGCTGAAACTTACCCATATTCTACTGCTGATTAAAGATGAGAGGCTAATCTGTTTTTTGTATATACCATGTCTACATAGCCCAAGAAAACAATAGTGTGTGCCTTAAAAAAATAATGAAAATCATCAGAAATGGCCAGTAATAAGACATTTGAAAAATGGCTGGGATTCAATGAGTTAATATAAAAGTTATTTTTTTCCACTCTCCATGAGCCTTACCAATGCAGTCACTGTCCGTAAAGCCAAAGATACCTTTGACTTGATTAAATGTCACATGCTTTTCAACCTTAACCACGTTCCTGTAGAATTCAGGTGAAGCTCTATGGGCACAAGAAACAAAACAATGTTAAATGAAGCTGATTTACATAACGTAAATTGGACGCATGTCATGTGTTGTTACCCCATATAGTCGAGATCAGAGAAGATGAAAGTCTTGTTGATGTCGAAACCACAGGCAATGATGTCCTTGGCGTTCTCCACGGCAAACTGGTGGCACTGTTCTAGCGTCAGATCCTTCCACAGGTACTTCTCATCATCGGTCAGTTGGACCACCAGTGGGATGTCGAACACATCCTGCAGCCATCTTCAACAAAAGACGTGTGCTATTGTCTGTTCCCAACTCTATTCTACTTATTAGCATCAGCACTCACTTGGTGAAGATGAAGGGGATGAGGTGACCGACATGCATGGCCTGTGACGACGGGCCTCTGCCAGTGTACAGGAAGAAGGACTTCTTCTTCTCATACGCATCCAGAACTTGATGCATGTCTCTGCAAGTACAGCGAAAACACCAATGTGACTTGATTCAACAGCAATGTGTCACAATCCTGTGAGCGATGATCACATTCGTGGAAAAGGTCAGCCTGCTGAATCACAACATATTCCGGTAAAATTTATATAAGTTACAGAAGTGGGAAAAAGGCTAACCTGTGTGAGAAGAAGATTCCCCGACGAAGAAAATGGTGCGGTTTCTGTCCTGACACTCTCTCTATTCTGTCCACCAGTTCCTGGTCAACTTTACTCGTGCCAAACCTCACTAAGGAAATAATGCAGGATGAGAATTAGACAAGCTGTCATAACACAAGGAAATATTAGGGTTAATGAGAAATGGAACCATTTTATGAGACTATTTTTGCATTATTACAGGAAAAAAATAAGATGTGCAAAGTGGTATTAACAAAGCCAGCATTAATAACTCACATTTATTATGTTATCACTTATCATGTCTACTACATTAAATACGAGTAGAATGGTGACTATAGGGGTGTTATTGCTTGTCCGCAGAGCTCAAATTCATTTTTTAGCAGGTCGAAAACAAGTTTTCTATCCTCCCACTATGAAAATATTCCATATTATTAAATCCTACTTTGTGAAAATTCAGTTATCGCGGTTGAGTGTGGAATCAATTAACCGTGATAAACAAAGCAGGGCTGTAACATTACAAAATAAATAGGAATAGTGTAAATTATGTTTTTCTGTGGAAAAAAAGAGTCACGTTACCAGATCAGTCAACATATTGCAAGAAAATAAGTTCAATCTTAATATTATGAGATAAAAATGCTATGAGATTAGAGTTACAATGTTTTGAGAAAAAAGTTTTAATATTACAGATTATTTGCAGGGTGAAAGTACAACTCTCTGTGAATATTACCACTTTATTATCACTACGTTATGACAAAATTTGAGTAAATAATTCATTTCAGTGTGACCACTCCTTGGACTTGTACGTTCCATTGTAATACATACATTTATATCTTTTTTGCAGCAGCTACTTTTTTAACTTACCAATGAGTTTGTCGTAATCGACACCCTTAGCGTTGCTGGTTGTGACATTCCACGGGTTAACTTCATCATCGCAATCATCTGCTACGGAGCCATTCTCTGCTGAGTTTTCTGAGGGTGGACAGCCAGGTTTGTATTCCTGACCTGTCAACTGTTTGTAGTCCATTTTCAACTTTAGCAGCAACTGGATCGCGGCGTCAACTTCAGCCTGAAGAAACACAAACTCTATTAGAATTATCTATTAGAATTACTATTTGAATGCTTTGTTTGTTGTTATCTTGGTGTGTATGGCCACTTACTTTCTCAGCTTTTGCAGATTTTAAGGTCCTCACTTTGTCTCCTTGTTCTGACAACTTCTCATAGAGCTCCATGGGACTCTTGACTGCTTCCCCGTCTCCTTTGCAATCTGTCATCCTCAGACTTGTCAACAAATTGACAATAATTAGTCTTCCTCCTACATAAGTGCAACATTACTGTACGTATCTCCACCCATTTAGGAGAAGGTACCTCCCCATATGCGATCATTACACAGCAGTCACACACCCAATTTAGCTAACTATTACGATTGTAGCTCAGCGTCACTATCGCTATCTAAGATAACGATTTTAAACATAATTACACTGTTATTATACATAGTATATACTCCATATGCTAACCTTAAATAATATGAAATGTCGTTAGTAAACATACCGTGTGAACGCAACAGACTGGTCACTCATTGAACTTGCATCAGCATTAGAGCCTCCTCTTGGTGTTTGGTTCTAAGTCTTCCCGGTAAATGTGCATCGCTCTATGGTTCCGGTACCAAATTATGAGCGCGTTATATCTCTTTTAAACATGATCATTGTTAGCCATTAAAGTTTTATCACAAATAAAAAATATTGAAAAATATAAATATTTTGATGTCTAATATATCAGAATTCAAGGTTACACTTCAAATGGGGACATGTTTAAACTGAAAACCCATATCGGAAGTTTTCAAAATAAAAGCATATTATTTACCGATGTCGACAGACCACACCGGAATGCCCAAAAGGAAACTGCGTTTATTGTGAAACATCGATCATTTGTATGTTTTTAAAGATGTTTTTGTTCTCATGTTTCCCTTTTTGACGGTCTGGACTTCGTTTGAGGTTAGAACTAAAATAGTAATAGTAATATTCCGTCTGTGCACGTGTGTACGCTAGCACCTAAGCTAGCTACAGCAAAGTAGTACAGTGTAAAAGCGACCGAGTGAAGAAAACATCTATCTGAAATTGATTTCCCGTACGAATTGTACGTTAATTAATGTAACGCCATTGTTGACAGCTTCTATTAGCTATCTTATCGTGTCTTTTCCACGTCTTATTTTAAGTAGATAACTATAACATTATTGTCTGCTTATAGTGTGTATATTATGACATGCCCAGCCATTGATTTGAATTACAGGACTAAATATAAGAATTTGTTGTGTAATTGTTAGATGATATTTTTTGACACGCATGTTTATCTTTTCTTGTCGATATATAAATTGACCACTAGATGTCACCTCTAGGACATTCTTGAATCAGCACACTGTTGAGTGAAAATGTCCACATTAGTGGCCTATGAGGACTCTGAGTCTGAGGATGAATCCAACGACCAAAAAGGATCCGTGGTTGTCCAGGAAGAATCTTGCAGGCAGGGAGACGAACAAGCGAGGGTGACACCAAACCCTGAAAGGACAGAGTTGGATTATCACCAGCACATGTCAGAAAAAGACAATAGATCTTTACAAAAGAAGAGCTGTTTACCTGCACCTCAGCAGAAGATGTTTGGACTGCAAACGCTTCCTTTTATGCTGCCAAGTGTTCCCACTAACTCCAAAAGACCCTCCACAGTCCCATCTGGTGTCAGACCCTACATTCCCAAGAGGCAAAGACTTGTCACTTGTGGAGAGAAAGAAGATAATCCCACACAGAGAGTCCACAACAAAGATGGCCAAATTCTCTCTGAAGTGTCATCGCAAGTGAAGCTGCATCTTTCTCAAAAGCCTGCTGCTGCTGCTGGGATACCAAGGAGGCTTCTTCTGAACGTTGAAGGCCACCAGGGTCCAGTAAACACGGTGCAATGGTGTCCAGTTCCTCAGAGGAGTCATCTATTGCTGTCTGCCTCCATGGATAAGACATTTAAGGTGGGTAGTGACACGTTTCATTTTGGGAAATAAACACAATCATGACATGAAGCCCTTAACGTTAAGATCCTGCCTTGATTGATATCGGGTTGAGCAACAAATTCTTATGTTTTGATGTAGATGTGCAGAATTAGTAAGGATAAATCCTTTGCAACTGTCAATCATGTGTCTAATCTCAGTTTTTATGGTATTGAATGAATGAATAAATAACATAAAAACAGCTTAGCATAAAAATAAAAGTTGCCGTGGTAGACGTTCTCTACCAAAATACACAGTACCTGCAGAGTGGACATGGCATCTGTAAAGCTAATGATGTTTATGTTGATGGTGACGTTTTCAAGACATGCTACATAGACCCCCACAAATTAGGAACAAAATAATCTTTGTACATGAATACATAAACAGTCATGGCCACCATAATATTGGTAATGAAACAACATAAGATTCAGTTCATATAACAAGAACCCTGTAATACATCTTGGCATGATTAAGATTATATTTTTCACTATTTTCTGAATTTTGGCGTGAGATTCAGGAAATAGTTATTACAATAGGATGTATTGCAGGGCTGTAGTATTTCTATTTATCGTATTTATCAATGTATTTTGAGATGTATGCCAAGTGTAATAATGGGCGCCAATCGTTTACCTGACATTCAGTCTAAATGGTGTGCTGTGACACAATAACTGCTGCTATGCCCCCTCAATAGAGAAACACACCACACCACCTTTCCATAGAATCATATCAGTCATTGTCAGTACAATGTGTGTCAGCACCCAGGGGACCATTTCATATCTCTTGGGTTATTGCCCCCATCCCTTTCTTTATTCCATTCCAGAAAAAATGGCCGGGAAAGGTCAATAAATGCAGGTGTCCAAAACAGTTGCTAAGAGATCTTCCGCATGAATAACCATTAAAATATGCATAAGATCGTTTGCATATTAAAATACAGCAGCAGATAAAAGCAGCAGCCGCAGAATCGCTTCTCGTGGATTGGTGTTGTCTGGAGCAGATGGTGGCGAGATGAGGGGAAAATAAGGTTTGGTTGTTTTGCATGCAACTCTTGATTGCACTCAGGCTGTCTAACCAGGACCAACTCTTTTTGTTTTTTCAGCATAGGAATAAATTCATTTTTCTCCGACAGAACCCAGAGATCCTCATAATGCTCGGAACAATGTTACCAATTCAATATTGCCACTTTCAACCGTTAACCCAAATTGACCCCAAAATGTCTGAATGCATTAGTGGAAAAGTGCAACCAGGTTGTGCATTTATTGTTTAAAATAATGTGTGAACAGACATATGTCTTTCTTTATTAAAAATATATCATGGCATTTATTAAATTGTAATTTAATAAATGTAAATAATAATTTATTCAATTTATTAAAATTTACAAATAATAAATCTAAACTTACTGTGGAGTGCAAATGGTTTGTCTATATGTGCCCTGTGATTGGGTGGCGACCAGTCCAGGGTGTACCCGCCTCTCGCCTGAAAACAGCTGGGATAGGCTCCAGCACCCCCGGTAGCGGTAGAAAATGAATGAATGAATAAACTTACTGTGCTTTCAATGTCCACTGCAGTCAACCACCAGGGGGCGATAACAATCCATAGGTGTTTCTGTCGACTTTCATCCATGTACAATATTATATCTATTCTATCTTATATCTATTTCAAGCATCTTGATGTACTTTTACTGTGAACTTTGAACAATCAATTCATATCATATTGCTATATATTATTATTATTAGGCTGCATGGTGGTAGAGTGGTTAGCGCACAGACCTCACAGCTTGGAGACCAGGGTTCAATTCCACCCTCAGCCATCTCTGTGTGGAGTTTGCATGTTCTCCCCGTGCATGCATGGGTTTTCTCCGGGTACTCCGGTTTCCTCCCACATTCCAAAAACATGCTAGGTTAATTGGCGACTCCAAATTGTCCATAGGGACTGGGATAGGCTCCAGCATCCGTTGCGACCCTCGTGAGGATAAGCGATAGAAGATGAATGAATGAATATTATTATTATTAATATTATGAGGCATGTTGCACCTCATCCTATATGGAAGAACTTGAATGTTGAAATGTAATAATTTATACAGCATAATGACAGAAATGCAGCAATTGTTCCAACAATCCTAAGGCCGGCACTATTAAGAAGTAACAGTTGTGCCTCTGCTTTGTTCCTGGCCGAGGACACACATAGTCTGTGAAGTCTTTACATCTTTCCACTTCGGACCGCGCACAATTAGTCTTCACGCCTGTTGGGCCTCACCATCGCCATGGCAACGGCAGGTGTAAGGCAGCAGTTTTAAGTTGATAACAGGAATACTAATTTAGTTTTAATTACCCTGAGCCATTTAGAAAGCAGATTAGCCAATGAGTCATCAGGAAGGATCCGCTCAGAGAGTCTTAGCAAGTGGCCGACAAAAGCAAGGAGGATGTACAAGGAGGGGCGGGGGTGCGAATACGCGTGTCTTGCATTGTATGGAATGTTTGTTTGGTTTGTTGTTGTCTCTTTTATTAATGCTGACATTCAAGAGAGGAATATTTGGTGGCCTCTGGTGCTGTTATCATCAGATAACTATTTTAAGTACAGTATTACAATTTTTAACATACCGCATGCGTGAATATACTCATTCATCCACGTCAACTGGACTGTTGAGGTTGTCTCAGAAGACATTTGACCTCTTAGCCAAGCAGGCTCCACCAGTTTAAAGCTCAAAGACCAGATACTGTAGGGCAGACTATAGAGCTGTTCTATCTAGTCTTTGACATGTTGCACATCGGGAAAAAATGAACTGGATGTCAAGTTTTAACATTCCAAATATTCATTTGGGTGTAAAAAGAAGTTAACCACTCTATAGTAACACTCGATGGACACTGGGTAAGGGAAAATAGGGTCTTGCCGACTGCAAGCAGCACCATCGCATTAATGTCACAAGAACTCCGTGTCAGAAAAAAAACGAGCGTGCAGAGCTATTATAATATGTGTTATTAATGTGAGATATTTTCTATGACACCCTTATTTTGTTTACTCACTTAGATGGTATATGGCGAACAGAGCTCTTGTTTTGAAGGCTGGACGTGTGTTGTGTGTGTTGAGACCGTTTTTTGATGGAACTGGGTACAAGAATGAGAAAATGAATGCTTTCATGAACAAGTGTAACACAGTGTAAACACACTCCTACACATAGCCTAACTAAGTTAACCCAGCTTCTGTTTATGCACTCCAAGAGATGAGTCTTGAATTTTTGTATTTTTTTTGCCACCTTTCACTGGTGTGTCAGGTCGCCATTATGACATGTTCAGTTTGGGGGGAGACAAATGAGTGTGTATGAGGAGATTCCACCATGATTAAGCCGCCCATCAGGAATATACTTGTCACGATCGGGTAAGTCGGTGTTGCGTTGAGACCCCAGGATACAGAGAGCAGGACCAAAATGCAGATTAAAAAAAATATATTTGAATGATACTTGAGCTATGCAGCAAGCAAACAGACAACAACTACCAAACAAGCCAAACAAATGACTATGAAGCCACAAAAGAAAGAGCACAAACCTGAACTAAATAGGGAGTATGAAATTAGAGGCAGTACGTGAAATGAGTAAGGATAGAGGGAACGGAAGGGAACAAGAAAGGAAGTAATACAAAATAAGAGCATGGATACCGGAACAGAGGCAAAGAAGGAAACTAAAAGAGCTGACAATACTTCCCCAACGGTCCTTCCTTCCCTTCATCTCATTATGTCATGAGATTCTACATTTAACAGTAAATTCCATTCTGTTTTGCAATTCCATCTGCGATTCCGTTAATGTTAAAATCATAAGGCCCTGTGTTTGTTGTTTTTAATAAATAGGGATTTGGCAAAGTTTAGCTACCATTGTTAGCTATCATTGGTTGTATGCCCTACCACTCACTTCTGTGAGACTACATTTGTGTATGTGCATGTACAACAGCTGCGAGGAAGTGCTGAGTGATAGTCATGAACATTTCATTGGTCAAACAAAATTATTAGAATTCAGAATTTAACTTAGAATAGTGAGAAATATAGAAACTTATTTGTTCAATAAGGTGTTTTTAACCTTTTTTGGTGACTTAATCTAGCTGGTGGTGGTGTTTTTTTTTGTTTTTTGATATATAAAGAAGTATAGTGTGGAGCCGGAAAGGGACAGCACCTTACAACCATTCATTCATTCATTCATTTTCTACCGCTTTTTCTGACAAGGGTCGCGGGGGTGCTGGAGCCTATCCCAGCTGTCTTCGGGCGAGAGGCAGGGTACACCCTGGACTGGTCGCCAGCCAATCACAGGGCACATATAGACAAACAACCATTCACACTCACATTCATACCAATTTGGAGTCGCCAATTAACCTAGCATGTTTTTGGAATGTGGGAGTCCCCGGATGCACAGGGAGAAAAAGCAAAATCCACACAGAGATGGCAGAGGGTGGAATTGAACCCTAGTCTCCTAGCTGCGAGGTCTGTGCGCTAACCACTCGACCGCCGTGCCGCCCCTTTACAACCAATTCAATATCAATTCAAACGTTACTATTACTGTTTTAGCGTGGAAAGGAGGGTTTTTTTCAAATAAGGACTAAACATGGATGATTTTGCAATGTACTGCAATTGGCCGGCGACCAGTCCAGGGTGTACACCTCCTTTCGCCAGAAGTCTTTGTTTATTATTACAGTTACTTCAACTATATTAAACTGAGCAGCCAGGACAGTGTTTATTTTCTTTTTACATCGCAATAATTTCTGGTTCGCTGGTTGTCATCACAATTTTCCTCTTGAGTCATTACTGGTATCCTTCACTGGAGGCATCACTGAAAAAAACTGAGAAACTGCACTTTGTTTCCAATGCTGTGTGAAGAGACATAGTTAATAATGAAACAGAAGCAGAGAGACATCTGCACTGTGGTGCCTCATAGATCTTCAAAATTTTCACCTCTTAAAAAATGCTTCCCATCATGAGCCATACATCCTTTGAGCATCGCACCTGACAAGACCACCCACTTTTATCATTCAGGCAGAGTTTTATATGGGGGAACTTTAGCCTGTCAGACCAGAGAATCCCATTCCTGTAAGTAACAGTAAGCCTGATGAAAAACTTGTCACTTAATGCTGTATAGACGCCGTGCCTCCTTTGCCAAAGTGTTTGAAGCCAAGTCGGCACAGCAATTAAGAAAGACAAAAGATCAGCACTTCTGTCATAAATCATTGTCTGCTCGTCGAGCCGCTGTATTTGCAGTCTGCTATCACATTTCATGCCAGCGAAGTGTTAGATCGTAAAGCTGCAAAAAAACAAGGTAGATAAATGCTTTCCTCCTATGTGATCAGAGGACCCCTTGGGGCTATTAAACGATTGTATTGCACTGGGAATCGCCTTCTTGGCATATTTACTTTAATCACAGTGGTTGTTACACTTCAATCCTGCAATTAAGACTGATGTTGAAGTTTAATATTCCTATTTAGTCCTTTATATTTCCTATTTACTTGTCTTCCGTTATGTGTTTTAGATATAATGCACATTGTAAATTGCTATATGCATTTTGTATTTAATAAGAGTAGTGATATAACTGTTTTATTGTGTTTTTCTGACTTACTATTCCTGTTCCTGGTCTCTGTCCAGGGACAAGAGCTGCCGCAGCGTTTTTCACAGAAATGTCATGCACATTTCACAATCACTTTTAGCAACATATGGCATTGTTATTCTTCATTCATTCATTCATTTTCTACCGCTTTTTCCTCACGAGGGTCGCGGGGGGTGCTGGAGCCTATCCCAGCTGTCTTCGGGCGAGAGGCGGGGTACACCCTGGACTGGTCGCCAGCCAATCACAGGGCACATATAGACAAACAACCATTCACACTCACATTCATACCTATGGACAATCTTATTATTTTTAATTCCAATAGCATTTACATATTTAATACAGAGTAGAGGTTCAGTCGTGATTAGTGACTGTAATAGTTTGTGTCTGTCTGGCTTCTGTGTTCTCCTGTGCCTGTTCTCCGTACAAGGGCACAAGCGGTTTTCATAAAAATGTCATGCACAGGACCACTATATTCTGACAGATTGTGTTCTTTTACTTCTTTTCCAATATGCTATTGATATTTAATACAGAGTCAAGGTTCAATTGCAAAATAAAGGATGTTATTTAATAATTACGGCTGTTAATTAAAACATTAAAAAAAACCTGCCTGTGAGGTATTGGTGACGTGTGCACTGTGCGCCTGTCAGTCAATTCACCACTGTGCATGGTGCGCTTCGATTGCGCCAAGAATAGAACAGATCGGAGCTGGCGAGCTTTCAGTGCACTTTTGGCATGCTGTTTGTCACAAAATTTTCACTGCGCCAAGCTGAAAATGTGGACACTTTCCCCTGATGGGCTGCCACGGCCATCTCGGCGCAGCCCAGTGTACCCGACAAAATTACCACTGCGCGGGGTGTGCCACGCTCTGCCACCCTGCGCCACGAAAATAGACCACAATTTTTTTTTAAACGGCACATGACAAAATAAATATTGACAACTTATACAAAAATCAAGAGCAAGGGTCGCGCCCATATACTGTTGGGCTGTAGCTTATACTTCACACACTCTATTACGTAGACAAACGCACACAAACACTCTTTTACACACACTTTGTCACACTTTTCTTAGTCTGGTGACTTCAGCGACGTGGAAATATGACACCACGGCTCTTTCACCATTCAAATTTCAATATTGTTGTAATATTTGACAACCACAGCAGCTCAAGCACAAATGCTAATAAATCGCAAAAAAAAAAACAAAACCTGCTGGCATTTCAGGGTCAACGCACTCCGTGACAACTCAACTCAGCGACAGTAGATACAAATAACTTTGGTCTTGTCGAGATAGCCCATATACGTATCTGCCAGTGTTGTCTTTCTCATGTCTGCTTGGATTCCCATTCCTGTTCCTGTACAAGCGGTGTTTCGAAAACATTCTTTCAAGATGCAGCATTCTTGACACCGCATTTTGTCTTTAAATCCCTTTAGTGGTCTTTTTAGTATTCTTTTAGGAATCATTTCATTGGTTTGTGTACAACTGCATGTTCCTATTCCTGCACAAGACTTTTAAGACCGCTTTTTGTCTTAATAACCTTCTAGAGATGTTTTTGGAGGAATTTTATTCACGTGTGTCTGTTTGGATTCCCATTCCTGTTCCTGCACAAACTACGTTTAGCAACGTTCTTCAAATGTCACACATTAGACTAGTTTTTGTCTTAATATCCTATTAGTGCTGTTTTAGTCGTCAATTTATTGGTTTACGTCCCAGCGTCCTGTTCCGACTGTTTTTCCATGCACACTAGTTGTTTTTAGTAGCATTTTTCATATAAAATGTCATGCTTACAAACACTTTTTGTTTCAGTATCCTTGTACTGCTGTTTTAGGAGTGATTTTATTGGTTTGTGTCAGACTTCCTGTTCCTGCTTTTTATGAAGAGCAGGACAGTGTTAACCCCAATTTTGCTATTCAGAGAGCACAGTGGTAGTGACTGCATATGGCTTTTTTTATTTTATTTTATTTTTTACAAATTTGCTTATGAATTCAGCCTAGCATCAAGTTATTAAAAATAACAGTAACAATATGTACATTATATCAGTTGTTGTTTCCATGTGCCTTGTACTTTGCCACACATCAGTCAGTGAGAGATTAATGTCCTCCTGCTATGTGGCCTACCTACAGTAAGTGGTTGCTGTCCTATCAGTTTATCCCCCCTGTGTCTCAAGATGGTCGCATTACATGCTAGTCCAGTCACTATGTATTTGTGATGTCTTGCAGGTGTGGGACGGAGTGGAGAGTGGACGATGCCTGAGGGTTTACACTTGCCACTCGGGAGCTGTGCGAGATGCCTGTTGGACCCCCTGCGGGCGACAGCTCCTCACTGGCTCGTTTGACGGCACAGCTGTGGTCACGGACGTGGAGACAGGTGAGCAGCACGCACTTGACAGGATTTACCTCTTGAAGTCCGAACTGGTTTATTTTATTGTAATATATAATAGTCTTTATAGTAGTTTTGCACAACTAAGGGCAAACCATAACTAAGGTCTCCTAGCTGTGAGGCCTGCATGCTAACCACTCGTCCACCGTGCAAATATGGGGAAATTTACAAATTTCCCCACTGAGGGACGAATAAAGGCATATCTTAGCCCTATGGACAATTTAGAGCCTCCAATTAACCTAACAAGCTTATTTTTTGGAATGTGGAAGGAAACCTTGAAATCATGATTAATTGGTTCCAGACCCGGTCGTAAAAATGAATTTCCATAAAGTAGGATTCCTTATTTATAAATGGAATATTTTCATAAGTACAGCATAGAAAACCTGTTTAACATTATTAGAGCCCTCTAGACACTTTGAGCAGTAACAAAATTTTTCCAGTACACACCTAGTGTTATTATATACAGACACAAACATCTGTCATGATTTGACCAAAGTGTGTTTTATGACACAATAATAGTTTGATGTAATTACACCACACTGCGATTAAAGCCATTTTTATTGTTGCACTGCGCAGCAAGCAACCGTTTTTGTTCCTGCATGTGTTCCCACTTTTATTTCATCACTTTGAACCAAATACTCTTCCGCATTGTGTTGTAGGTGGCCCTTTTGTGTGATCGTACAATGCATTTTCAAGGTGACATTTACAAGAGATCAATAATTTGGTTTGCTTTGGAAGTGGTTTGCCTCCCTTGCCAGACAGGCGGGCTGAGTACAAGTCATATAAGCCATATAAGACGCCCCTTTTCCATTATTTTCCTTGCTATAGACACATCCTATATACACACACAGATGTGTGGTGGTTCTACTATGTATAAATAAATACATGCGTGAGAGCCAGACGTTGGTTTCACAGCCCCCATGGTGTCTGCCTTGCCAGCGTCAACACTTTGCTGTGATGACGTGCTGCCGTTTGTCCTTCCCCTCTCAGCATGTTTGTCAATACTGCCAATAGGGCCTAAGGATAATAGCTTGGCTTGCACATTAAGCACACAGGCAGCTGCAGGGAAGAGGATCAATAATGGATGCATCACGGCTGGAGCAGCCGCCATGACCTTACAGTGAAGCTTCACAAGCCACAGCCATAACCACAGCCATAAACAAACAATGTTTATTTTGGTCTTCTGCCTTGATAGTCAACCAGCTCCTGTTAAGTTTTCTCAGGTGTTTAAGGGACGGATAAAAACTTCCGGGTCTGTGTCATTGTAACATTTGATGATACACAGTTCAAACAGACACAAACAACACACGCTGGTTTTAGCTTACCCTGTTGCTGTGGCTGTAAGTGGTTTACGTGCAGGCCACAGTTCGATTCCACCCTCGGCCATCTCTGTGAGGAGTTTGCATGTTTTCCCCGTGCATGCGTGGGTTTTATCCGGGGACTCTGGCTTCCTCCCACATTCCAAAAACATGCTAGGTTAATTGGCGACTCCATATGCAGTTTGAATTGCATGGGTGATTCCTTCATCACAAGCACAGGCATTACAGTTTGTTGAAGATTTAGTAGCAATATAGTCCATATCGGCCAACCCTACCAGGAAGTGTATCCTAACTTTTGATTGGTGTAGTACGATATATGCCAAAGAAGGATATTTAGAATCTCTGTGTAGGATCATTTGGAAGTGCTATTCCCGTTTTTTACTCGGCCGTTATCACATACATTACACCATTATCCTTTTAGGTTTCTTTTGTTTTAAAAAGAAAACACTTTTATGAGCATTGAGGTTTTTTTTTCTTGTTTCACATGGTGGTTGCTCACACATCAATATGCTAAAGAAGCCAGTTCAATTTAGCCTTATATCAATAAGGGAGTAGGGGATTCCTGCTCTGTTTCTGCACAATTGCAGTGTAATTGGATGTGGCTAAGACCCAGGCTCTGACTCTTTATAACTCTATAACTAATCCGACACCAGCAACGTACTGAGCTGCATACATAATTGGCCTCCTATTCATTTCAATACATATATTTGATACACCAAGGAATTTCTCATGAGTTAACACATCTACAAAATAATAAAGCTCTTAGTACGTACTGTATGTAGGTTCTTGCACACAAGTCTTTTATTACAGTGGATTTCCACATGAATGCTGTCTATTCAGGTCAGTTGGGCTCGCTTTGAAGAGATTATGTTTTTTCAATAACTGCTGCGAGTCAGGTTGGTCTCCTGCATGATGTGTGACCCCGCCCTCCCCCTAAAAAGGAATTATGAAGGACTGCGTGCTTCCAGAATGCTACACAGACCCATTTTATTCAGCCATCTTCACACTTGTCCCTGTGTCCAATTTCATTTGCGGCATTGTGTTTCCGCCCCCAGTTGGACCCAGGCAGGCTGTAATGGCCACAAGGGAAAAGAAAGGGAAAGAGGCAGTTAGACAAAGAGAAACAAAGCAAGAGTTGGGGAATTGGAGGAAATGAGTTTATTCTGCAGGGCATTAGAGCGAAGTGGCAGCTGTTGGTGCTGCACCTCGGACATGCTCCTTGGCAGGGTATGACGGAGGAAGATGTGCCAGCAGTTACCGGCTGCTTTGTATCAGCTTGTGTATGTGTGCACGACTTGAGTCATCTGGACAGATTCCTTCAGCCTCTGTGCAGCCTGTATGCTTCATTTTCACATTTTGTGCCGAAAGACTTTAAAGTGGGCAAAAGTACATTTTGGGTTTTTGGGGGGATTTGGTGATTCCACCACAGAAGGGTACCGGGGATGGCAAAGAGTCCACGTTTGATGATAACCAATAACCATAGAACAGAAAATGTAGCATCAAAAACTAAACGAATGCACAAATAACAAAATGTAACCCATAAAGTCTGAAGTAAAATTACACATGAACATGTTCAAAAAGTATTATGCTTTGGACTTTTAACCACATTAAACCAGTATACATGGGTTAATACCGGCTCCCCTAATGTACATGACTTTCTTGACACATTTCCTACATTTACTGCGTATATTGTGCCTATTTATATTTATATCTTTCAATCACATCTTCTCTTTCATAGGAAACGATTTATCTTTAACACCTCATTTGCACTGTGAGTGGGTGGTAGCAAACAATATGGCTGGATAATCATAGCCATGAGCGGTGCATACCAAGGGACAATCCATGCAGCAGCAGCAGGCACACAGCAAAGCATTTACTCCAAATGCCACCGGCAATGTGATATTTTGACCTACTTTGTAAGCAGAATTTTTACAATAGCTACACAGCGGTAGATGAATGAAGAAACTTGTGTCCTGCTGATCTCAGCTATATCCAACTAGTTGACAAAAACCAAGAAAATGCTTTGCTGGAGGTCCAGAGCACCCAGTTGGGAATTGTTTCCAGGTCAACATGTTCTCTAAGAATATAGTTGAAAATGGCAGAAAAAGATAAGATATTGTGTCCAGCTTACCCCCATTAAACTTACTTTGGGTGTTTAAAATACATATAGGTAAAAGTTGAATTTAATGTAGTAACCAGCATATATTTGTATCTACATACGCACAAAGCATTTGCATTGAGTTTCTCTTTTCCCAGTTTTTCCCATTGGAAGTGGTGTAAAGTGAATTTATTTGGTCCAAAGTCAAACTGTTTCCATGTGGAACTGTTGAAAAAATCTTTTAATATTATTAACTGTAGGCGGCACGGCGGTCTAGTGGTTAGCACGCAGACCTCACAGCTAGGAGACCAGGGTTCAATTCCCACATCTCTGTGTGGAGTTTGCATGTTCTCCCTGTGCATGCGTGGGTTTTCTCCAGGTACTCCGGTTTCCTCCCACATTCCAAAAACATGCTAGGTTAATTGTGACTCCAAATTGTCCATAGGTATGAATGTGAGTGTGAATGGTTGTTTGTCTATATGTGCCCTGTGATTGGCTGGCGACCAGTCCAGGGTGTACCCCGCCTCTTGCCCGAAGACAGCTGGGATAGGCTCCAGCACCCCCCGCGACCCTCGTGAGGAAAAAGCGGTAGAAAATGAATGAATGAATGAATGAATTATTAACTGTCAAAAAGACAACCAATTTAGCATTGTAAAATAAAACTAAATGAGGTAAAACTACTTACGTGGCACATAATTGGAAACAAGAAGGTGTTTGCAGAGTAACACTCTCTCCAATTATTTCGTAGGCATGACTCGATTTAAAATCATAATATATATATACATATAACTCTAAAAAAAACACACTTGTCTCACAAGATTTGCTTACATCTTTGTGGTTGTTCAACCTCCAAGTTTTGACTTTAGCAGCATATTTTTTGGTCAAAATTCTGCGACCTACGACTTTGGAGGTTCCACTATATGGAAAAAAATTAAACTTTAGGGGTAAGAAATGTATTAGAAACATCTCTCAACATGGAGCGGTGCACCATTCCCAACACAATCACAATCATTGTTAAATAACTGTGTCAATCAAACGTGCCGTGCATGTTTTTCCAGTTAATAACTAATGAGACACCTTGGTTGCTTTGTTTTGTTGACTTGTTAAAACAGAGCAATGTGTGCTGTGACAACACCGTGCTCGATTAATGAAGTGGAATATCCATTTCATCCCCGCCTCCCTCTTCCACGTTCCAGTCATCCTTAATGTCCCTTAGCACCATGATCTCCTTCCAAGGCTAGCGAGGGAACAACACATCACTGTGGTCTTCCCTTATCTTCCCCCTCTTGAGATAATTAATCTTTTCTTAATTAAAACATGACATGTCACTCTCTTATGAGGAGGCTGTTGATGAATTTTCAATGTACATGAGCGAGCTGTACCGCACGGCCGTGGCTAAGCCAATTAAGCTGGAAGTGCAAGTGCCACCAAACCCTGCCTGTTAAAAACTTTGGGTCGATGGAATTGAATTTTGGAGCGAGCTATAGGCCACCATTAAAATAAAGAATAGACAGGCCTCTTTGCTGTGTATTTACTGTTTCCTGCTTCTGTAAAAGCTTGATAGGAATATTCTGGAACAAGTGGTTAATGAAGTGAGTTTTGGTTTGCAAGGCCCGAGACTGTTTTGCATGTGGGCTTTGTTGTTTTTTTTGTTTGATGAATTTAATGAGGAGCTGTTGAGGCACGAGGTGCGCTGCTTTGCATAGCCTTTGACAGAGCTGCTGCCTCATAGTTTAGCTGCATTTTTTCATGGCCGACTTCATCATCACGCACAAAAACAAATTGATAGTCACGCCCCATCAGGTGTAATTACACCCAAGGTGTAAAAACAAACCCCATCAAATGTTTTTATTTTGTTTTCTCGGATGACATTTTTATATATTGATTTAGATAAGGCTGCCTTGAACCCAAACCTGGTTTTACATTCTGGTTCCCCCTCAACCTCCTACCTTTTTTTTTTATTCCTCGGACAAGACTGATCCACACAAAGCCACACAATTGAATTGTGCCTTTTTGTTGCCCCCGGAATGAAATGGAGTTGCAGAGGGCCTCCAGGGATTGAACAAGGTTTGATTTTAGTGCCAAAGAGCGGTCATGGACATATGTGAAACGCACAACATACGTGATCAAAAACTAAATGTGTCAGCCTGTAAATAGCTTTCTTCTGAGACATTTTTTTTGTGGCATTTTTTTTCAAATCTACAATACTCTGAAATCCCTGGGTTCAAACACAGTATATTTCAGACATTTGTTGACCTGTGATTTGGTGGATGAAAATAGACAATGAACGGTTAATTCTTTCCAGACCCGACCCTGATAAGTCAATTTCCGCAAAGCATTTGTTGCAGTTTTATTGAAAAATTTTTTTTATAGTTAAATTAAATTAACTATAGTTTATAGTTGGTATGAAGAAGTTTGGGCACCCCTGATAATTTTCAAGATTTTCCTTTATAAATCACTAGTTGTTGGGATTAGCCATTTCAGTTAAATATATCATCATATCATTAGTGCTAAAAGCATTCAAATCAATAAAACAAGGGTGCCCAAATGTAGGTACCTGCCTACGTTTGTTTAAATAATTATTGCACACTTTCTGTAAATCCTGTAAACTTCATTTCATTTCTCATACATTGCTGTGTTTGTCTGCTATATGATATATTTTAATGACTAATCCCAACAACCAGGGATTCATAAAGGAAAATCTAGAAAATTATAAAGGGATGCCCAAACATTTTCATACCACTGCGTTTCATACCAGAGCGTTTTCTCTAACACCGGCTCACTGTGACATCACAGTGAGCCTTGTCATCCTTATATGGGTGTGCCAGTGGTACAAGCTGTTAGTTAGTGGGTGGGCCGTAGGTGGCATAAATTAAAACAGACCATTTTGTAAATCCAAGGAAATACAGCTGGAATAGGTGCAGATTCTGGATGATCCAGAAAGATTTCTGTGTGGGTTATGATGTGTAGCTGCTGTAGGAGTCCACAACTCAATACAAAAGGCAGAAAATTAGCATAATAGGTTCCCTTTAATAGTTTATTTATTATAATGGTTGAATTCAGACTTTATGTCTTTATATGATGACAAATAACCGATGATGGCCACACAGTTTGAGTGGGAGATCTGCTTGGTAAATGAAGTACTTTTACTTTTGAAGTAATTTTTTAAAATTAGAACACAAATAGTTAACAGATTGCTGCAACATCGAAAATGAATTTATACTCTAATAAGTTAAGAAGGATGTATTTTTATTGAGTAAAATATTGATTTGTATTGTATTCTGTAAATTATATTACTTTGAATTAAAAAAGAAATGATTGAAGAATGTATTTCCCATGTACTGGTATTACTCCAAAATTAAATCCAGGTTTGTGTCAAATATTTCAAAAATCATTTGGACGATAAAGGCAAAACATAATTACCTACTTTCCCTTGAAATTACATAATTCCGAATTACATAATACGGTACACACACTCCTGGCCAATAGTACTCATAAATACAATTAAAAATATGCAGTTAATCCACGTGATTGGTATTGGCCGATCTCACTCATGGATGATCGGAAAACCCTGATCGCAGCAACCCTACATGCCGATCATCCTCCCTGTTTCCGTGGCAACTTGAGGCAGCACACCCTATTGCCTCACACATCAGAATAAGGACAGGAGCAGTTTGGCAGGTACAGCCAGAAAGAAAAACATGTTTGACTTTTTTTCATTTCAGACCGTCTGAGCTGAATTAATTTTCAACTTGTTTGCCATTTATGGGGAAATATTTCAGCAACTTCTGAACTTTTTTTGTGCAGTAAGTTCTGAATCTCATGAAACAAATGCCGAATTACTTCCCAGAACTTTCATGTTAAAAAGCTGACACACAGATATTTTAGAGTTTGGCTCTCCTTCCTGCATTATTCAGTAGACCCCCTACTGAGCAGAGCTGTGAAGATGTATTATTAAAGAAAGATTCATTGATCTTACGTTTCCTGTGTGTGTGTGTGTGTGTGTGCTTTTTCTCCGCTCTCTTTTTGGCGTGAAGGCCTGCAGACAGTGAAATCGGATAACCAGTTCAAGGTGATGTGTGTGGCTTCGCACCCCAGCAACTCAGAGGTGTTCCTGTGCGGAGGCTACAGTTCATTGGTCAAGGCATGGGACTCTCGCTGCTGCAAGGTCAAACATATTAACCTCTTTACACTACATCTATCACTTTTATTGAGTCCGCTTCACCTTCTGTGCTTTGACCTTTTTTTAAATCGAAGGCAGGTAGACTGTGAACACATCCTGCACAGTCCCACACACACACATACATACACACACACACACACACACACACTCAAACAAGAGAGTGTGTTTGCAAGACCACTGTGACCTGAACCTATATCTCACTAAAATGTTTCATACATGGGTCTGAAAGTGCAGGTTATCTCACTAATTGTGGAAAGCGAACATTGTGAACTCGTAAATTGAAGCTTGCAACCCAATAATGCTATTAAAGCTTAATGGGCTCTTTTATATGATAATCCTATTTACTCTTTCATAATCTAAATGCTCACAGTTCATTTTGACCCTCAGCCATTTCGGCTATAAGGCAAGATCCAGGAATGGCTTCTGCCAGCAGGTGTCAATGTAAATTGCAGAAAGAGGCTTGTGACCTCCATAAACAGGCGGTCCGTTCACTGGTCCATTACATTCAACAATTAGTGGGAAGTCAAGTAGTAATATTGCTGTATTTCTTCACAGTTACTGCCACTTTATTTACTCAACTACAGAGACCACCAAGCGTTTATTAGAGATGAGGCGTTTATTTTCTAAAGTGGATTACATAGCATATGATCTCTGGTGAAAGTCCCAAGTAAGTGTGCACACAATGGTTATTGTTGGTTTTGGTTATGGCAACAACCGACGTCAACATAAACGCACTGCATTTTTCATATGCTTTTATGTATTTTTTATATAGTGTATATTTTTCCCAAGGTGGTGAAAGTGTACAAGGCAGGTATCCAGCAGACTTTGGACATTCTCTTCCTGAGAGGTGGTTTAGACCTCATCACAAGCTCCGACTGTGTCAGCAGAGACTCTGCAGACCGTACACTAATTGCATGGGACTTCCAGACCACAGCCAGGGTCTCCAATCAGATCTACCATGTAAGTGTTGACAGATGCATATGCCATGTATGCATCAATTCAATTAACAACACAACATCACAAACTTACAACCATCACTCGCTTAAGTGCTTCCAGATCTGATTGCGGTAAGAGAATTTTTGCAAAGTAGGATTCAATATTAATACATTTAATATTTCTGTATTTAGAGCATACAGTAAAACATACTATATACCAATTTTGAGCCATGTAGACATGAAATAACACTGCTGTAGTTACACTTACAATATTCTTTGTTACACTACATGTGAATGCACGGGCTATGGGATCACTGCAGGGACACGAGGCGACCACGGATACATTGTATGTTAGCAAGCTAACTGGTTAGCCTCAAATGTATTTATTTATTATAAACTTAAGAAAGGGTTTCAAACAGAATAGGAAGAAAAACAAAGTAGAAGCCAAAAACCTACCACTTCCACACTGAATAGGAGGAGAACTTGTTTTCACATCATGTTGGACATGCTATGGCTGTCTCTCATGCAGTGTGGCGGCAATATAATGAAATGTCATGTCTCATCAATGTTTGGTGTCATTACTGACGCCTAGTACTACATATAACTTGTATCTCTTTATTTTTTTTACTTTTAATGGACCATAGTCAACCACAAAACAGTGATCATTAATTAATTATTGAAAATACTTACCAATACAATAGCAATATTCAAACCCCAATGTCGCCCCGCACAACTGTATGTCTGTTTATAGACATTGCCTTACATTACATTACCATAACACATGAAGCCATGGCACATCCAACATGAAAGAGTGAAAAAATGATTATCCTCCCATTCTGTGTGGAAGTGGTAATTTTTTGGTTTTAAAAGTTTCAAAGAAATAAAGTAGCTCTAACTAGCATGCTAGCATGCTAGTTAGAGCTACTTTATTTAGAGCAATATTTAGTTAGAGCAATATTCAAACCCCAATGTTGCCCTGCACAACTGTATGTCTGTTTACAGACATTGCCTTACATTACATTACCTTAACACTGCATGAAGCCATGGCATGTCCAACATGAAAGAATGAAAAAAAGCTTATCCTCCCATTCTGTGTGGAAGTGGTACATGTTTGGTTTTTAAAGTTTTGAAGAAATAAAGTATCTCTAACTAGCATGCTAGCTTGTTAGCCCATTAGCTTCCTGACTAGCAGCAGTCTTGATTCCAGCGTCAGATTTGCAATGTGCTGTAAAAAATTAATATTAGGAGTTAAAGGTGACCATAGTAGTGTTATGTTATGTCTAGAGGGCTCTAATAATGTTTAAAAAATTATTTACTTAGAGAGTCATAGACCGATATATTTCCAATATATATATAGACCAATATTTCGGACTACATCATACATATATATCATATTAATTTAATGTGGTCGCGTCTGGGACCAATTAACCGGTATAAACTTGTGACGACTGTAAATTCAAACCTACTAATATAAAGTGATTTATTTCCCTGCTGGACACTAGGAGCGGTACACCTGCCCTAGTCTGGCTCTTCATCCCCAGGAGGACTCCTTTGTCGCGCAGACCAACGGCAACTATATGGCAGTATTCTCTTCCCAGCGGCCCTATAGAATGAACAAGAGGCGCCGCTATGAAGGACACAAGGTCAGGAATGACGCCGCCCTTAGGGTAGTTCACACATGCACGATCAATAGCTAAAAAGCAATTTTGTCGGATGTACAGACACGTAATTAAAATTAGGCAAGGAAGTGTCAAACACAACATGTAAATTCAAGGCCTGCGGTGTTTTTCTTTTTAACACACTCTACCCCCCAACCCCTCCTGCATAAATGTATGGTATTCTGCAGAGAATATGCAGTAGTTGGGAATGATGGAATTCAGTACAATTTGACATCACATACTATACTAAGCAACTACAGTAATATGTACTGTATGTACTTTTAATTTTACACACCAAGTGATACTTCAGATCAGTTGGTGTTAATTTAGGGTTAATTATAGATTCAATGTCATTCAAAAGAATGGTTAAGTACATTTAGCTCATAATTCGAACCCGTAAAAATACAATAGAATACAGCTTACATATGAACAAAGGAACTGGACAAACCCTAAATATGCCTTTTCCTAGGTGGAAGGATATGCAGTGCAGTGTGAGTTTTCTCAGGACGGAACAATTTTAGCATCCGGCAGCTCGACCGGCTTGGCCCACTTCTACGACTACCACAATGCCCGCCTTCTACACACCCTCCAAGCCCACAGCCAACCGTGCCTGTGTGTATCCCAACATTCTGTCCTGCCAGCCACCGCGGCCACTTGCGACTGGGCTGGAGCGATCAAAGTCTGGCACTGATGATGCTAAAGGGACAATATGGAACTTAAATGTTAGGTAGGTGAAGCGACGACATGGGACTGGATCTCCGGGGGGGTGCACAAACACTCCTCCAAACACTCTTAGGCAAGTCATTATCTATAAAAGAAAAACACATCTTTGTCTCTTGATAGGTCTTTGTTCTTGCCAGCTCTGATATGACATTTCCCTCACAACTGAAAACGACATCCCAGACAGAACTCAAATGATGTGCTCACATCTGTCAGCACTTGTCAGCTCGATCCAAAATCCCTCCAGCCAACAAAAAGCGCAATGACATGCTTGTGATCTTTATTCAGTGTTGAATTGAAGGGTCCTTAAAATACAGTAGTCACTACTGCACAAATTAAAGTAAATACATACTTCTAGTTCCTGTGCTCTTGTTCAAGTCAACCAGAGCTGTTCAAAATCCACCCATCCATTCATTGGCCTGTGGAATACAAGTAATAAACAAACAAATCAAAAACGACCTACATCAGAACATTACTAAGTAAGGCGTATGAAGTACACAGTAAAAAGGAACAAATATAATGTCATGTAACACATGACACTATTTCCCTTCTCACTTATAATACAAAGTTCAAATTTAGGCTGTTTATCCATAATTATTTTGTATTTGCTCCCCTAACTTGACCGACATATGATTGTTGATTGCATATTTATGGAACAAAATGTGAAGAATATGTAAGAATGCAGCCCCCGCAGCCAGGGGTGGACTAATCAATAGGCAAAACATTATAAACTTGGTTGTAATCTTTTCAAAATGTTACCAGTTACAACCACAAAATAAAAAAAAATCATTGCACTTAGACTTGTAGTCCTACTCTGAAATAATTTAACACATAACTCTATAAGTCTTACTGAGTGGTCCCCATACTTGTGTAAAATTCAAACAAAATGTAGCCATCTTTAAGTTCACATATCTGCATATCAGTGTTGTTTGCTCAAAAGTGTTTATGCCACTGCTGAATTATCATCCATAACCATTCTGTTGGTTCTTTCCTTGACTATCTTTCCAAAGACAGGCATGCTTTCATTTTCTGAATAATATCCTGTTTATGTTTTTAATTCACAGAATAGATGCTCTGATATTTTTATGAACCATTCATTCATGGCTTCCCATCTCATGTGCAGCCCAGTGGCGGCAACTTAAATCGCTGACTTTCCAAACAATCTTGGTGATCTAGAGACTTTTCCTGACATCATTGTGAGATTTTTCTGGTATTTGGAGACGTGAACGTGAAAGCGCATACTGTCTCATACTGAGAGGTGAGTGCAGCCGACTGCAATGGCACTATCTGCCTCTTCTGGAGTCGCCGCCTCGGCGTTTAGCATGTCATGGACTCCGAGCACATAGCTACAGCGTGCTTCTTGTTATAAAACATATTTCTGTGCTCCCGTGAATTAATTTTTGTCAATTTACTGCGCAGTTAGTACCTTTTTTTTTCTCTCCCGAGACTCACTGCATACACGAGCTCACCCTCCCTTGCTCATCCAATCAGCAGTCATAAAGCAGTCTATATGTATTCACGGCCTTGCAGTGAGTCAGATATTTCAGAGCCATTTCGAAAATGCATATATCCCCTACTTCATTCATTCATTAATTCATTTTCTACCGCTTTTCCTCATGAGGGTCGCAGGGGTGCTGGAGCCTATCCCAGCTGTCTTCGGGCGAGAGGCAGGGTACACCCTGGACTGGTCGCCAGCCAATCAAAGGGCACATATAGACAAACAACCATTCACACTCACATTCATACCTATGGACAATTTGGAGTGGCCAATTAACCTAGCATGTTTTTGGAATGTGGGAGGAAACCGGAGTACCCGGAGAAAACCCACGCATGCACGGGGAGAACATGCAAACTCCACACAGAGATGGCCGAGGGCGAAAAATATATATATATTATAGATTTTTTATTTGATTACATAGCACATATTACTCTGCTAGCCTTAATTCAAATGCTTAAAACTACAGCAAAATTCTATTTATTATGATCATTTTGACAACATCGCTGTCCTTACTGCACATTTGCAGATTTATTTAAGATGACAGTAGAAAAACAAACTTCCGATTTGGAGAAAATTGAAGCAGAGTTACGCCACTTGAGCAGAGAAGAGGAGAGGGCAAGAGTAAAAAAAAAACATTTTTATCAAAACTACTGATGGTGTCAACTATCACAACAAACATAAACGCACAATGACAGCGAGAGAGAGACATACACTTTTGATAGCAGCACCGCTACTGTCAGTGTCAACCGCAGAGAATGCAGGAGCTCTCGAGAAGAAGCTGAAAGTGACACTTTTCATCACAAAGATATTAATACTAAAGCGGTAACCTCTATTCAATTGTGCTTAATGTTCTTGTCAAATACAGTAGAAGCATTGAGATGACTTACCTGTCAGATAATAATAAGAACTTTATCAAGCTCAGGAAATAGGATCATTTTCTCATATTCACACTTGTTAGTAGATCCAGCCATTCATTTTCTATTCACTGGGGTCACGGCTATGCTGGAGCCTATCCCAGCTGTCTTGGAGCAAGAGGTGGGGTACACCCTGGACTGGTCGCCAGCCAATCACAGGGCACATATAGACAAACAACCATTCACACTCACATTCATACCTATGGACAATTTGGAGTCGCCAATTAACCTAGCATGTTTTTGGAATGTGGGAGGAAACCATGAATATTGTGATTGTGATGTAATAATAATAACATTATATAATAATATAAATAATAATAACATTATTAGGTTTAAAGGGGTTAAGTCCAGACAATGAGGTTGACAACTAACATCATCTCCTCGCATTAGCAACTACGTAACAATTGTTTTGACCAACATTATGTTTGGCTTTCAAATAATTCTTTATTTCCAAAAATAAAGCACCTGGATCTTGCCATTGTATTTCCCAACACTCATCTTTATTAAATAAATACATCAAAAATATATAATCATGCATCAGACAGACGTGGACATTCAGGCCTGTTGTTACTGGGGCAATTTTGGAGGTAGGACTCGCCCAGGTGTCGACACATCTAACAGAATAGAAAAATGGTCATATCAGTATAAGATTTGTGTAAAGATTAATCTACTGTCTATCTCTTTCTATACATCACCTCAACAAAAATACCATATCATCTTTCATTTATTTTGTGGGGTAGTTTACAGTACATACACTCGTGCCAAATAAATATGACTGCATCACTGCAGTTTTTTTTACCTTTTAACTCAGTATTTCAAACAGGAATAAGCCAGTGTTTTCATAAAATGCCAGAGGTAGAACATGACAAAAAAAACATACTTCTTACTACTTCTTAATACTTCGTTGTTCCTCTCTTGGGTGGAATCAAGCAGGGAAAAGTCATCATTTTAGGGAGAAATTTCGCATTACCTATGGAAGCACATGATGATACAAAGGTCCTTCAGAAAGAATAGAAGGGCTTACAACTCAACCCTTTTTGAAATTATGATTTTGTGATATGATTATGAAACAAGACTGATGTAAAAAGCCTAATTGGATACACTTACTGTAGTTGCATTTGGGTTGTAATTAATATTTTCAGTGGCACTTCTACCATACATAAAAGACCAGACCTGCCAACATGTATGCACTTTTTGTACATGGCATACTCTTGAATACTCTGGTGCGCTTCAAAGTTCTCCGGTACGCAAATGGTGAGCATAATGTCTCTTATATTGTCTACAAATTGATTGGAATAAAATGTGATCACAATGGAATTCGTACACATAACATTCCTCGTTTCACTTCCTCTCCAAGACACCCCCTTCATTATGTCAAGCAGGAAGAAGACACTATAGTACGTACAGTAAGAATACAGCAGCTATACATTATGTACACTTATCCCATGCTACAAAGTTGTGTGTACACTAAATAGAATTAAGGCAATTTCACGAGTGTCCTGGTGTACGGATATCTAGTATACTGTGCAATACAGCATCAGATTTAAAGATCAAATTTTTTTTATATAAAAATAAGACGAAACGTTGCTCAAGTTGTGTTAAAAATCTTACAGCGTGCATCGGAACCATTGACTTAATAGCTTCACTTTATTCTTAATTTTGTATTTTTTCCCCTCTTATGTATTACAATTTATCAGTATGTTGAAGGTTCTGATTTAATAATTAAAAACACAAGAGTATCTATTTTGATGGTTGGCTATACAGTTACAACAAGATTAATATTTAGCATTAGCTATTATGTTGTCAAGTAGGCCCATATTATATGAAGGATAACATTACCACCCCCGCATTGAGCGATGAAGTCATGCTTCCATTATACCGTCGGTATAATAATATGTGTTTTGCTGGTTTTACTAACAGTACCAAAGTTCTATGTGAAAGCACAGTATGGTCATGGTCTGTCTTGCCGTAGGTGGTTTCATCCCAGCGCTTCTAATTATCATAATAAACTGAAAAATCACGGAATTGCTACACTGTAGTGAGTCTCTGGTACTCCTGCTAGACTTTTAATATGACATAGAATAGAAAAAAAGTGTAGACTGCATTGAACATGCCTTGGCTGGGATACATAAAACAACATTGAACACCCTTTGTCACACCAAGTATGCTGCAGAGAACTAAGACATACAGTACAGAAGGCTAGTAATCATCATCATGCATAAACGACAAGCTCTTCCTGGTCACATTAGTTCAGCAGGGTGCCATAGAGCTGCGCCTTGGTCAGACTGTCCTTCCTCGTCAGCCCCATGCTGCCGAATTTTTGGTATCTTGGAGAGGTCTTCTTCGGGAGCGCAGGGCCAACAGCGCTGAGGGCGGAACTGGAACTCGGGCGAGGCCTGATGTTCGGTCTCGGACTTGGGTAATGCTGAAGACTGGAGGCTTCTAAGGAGCTTTGGTGTATGGACTCGGCTGAGCTTCCAGCGCTCAGATTGACATAGTCCTTCTTGGCGCTGCCGCTCGCCGACATCCCTTTACCGCTGCTTTCCTTGTCTTTAGAACTTCCTGAGTGGACCAAGCTGTCTGGGTTGCTGTCCTTGGTTCTGTACAGCACAGAAGTTTTTTTCTGTTTGCGAAGCTCCACAGGTGGAAGTTTGGCGCTACGGCTAGGGGAAGGGGAACCCACGGCGAAACACTGGTCCAGCATGTGGCTGTGGAAGACGTCATCTCCTTCTTGGAAGCTGCTGTAGAGAGATCCCTTGGTCTTGCTCGAAGGTCCCACAGCGTAATGGCATTCTGAGAAACTGTACGGGGAGACCCGTCCTGTGACATTACGATAGGACGATGAGAATGTGTTGATGTCTTCAACACTCAGCTGTCTCCACCGGGTGCTCAAGTCGTCCTCCGGGGCATGGACGTCAGCCCTGCTATCCAGAGTTCCTCCCTGTGCCTGGCCTAAGCCGGTTGTAGACCCCATGCTTTGAGAGGAGGCAAGACGAGGGCTGCTTGAGTGGTAAGGTTCACTGAAGCAAGAGGCTGTCCTTGTGTACGCTGGCGAGGTGCCCTTCTGCGGACTCCTGGAGGTGACCATGTGCTGAATGCTGTTGGACTTAGAGAAACCTGGGCTGTCTTTATCATAGGAAGACATGCTTTTACGTTCATACTCCCCGCTGCCACCCTCCCGCCATTCCATGTATAAACCCTGGTGAGAAGTAGATAAAGTGCTACTGGCTGTGCGTGCTCCCGCTAATCCGCCTTTATCGTCTGACGCAAGACTGAAACTGGAGTAAGAACTAGAGGCGGGGAGGCTTCCGGCACTGAACTGGAAGGGTGATGCCGGCTCATGATGGGAGAAGCTACCTGAGGCGTAGGCTTCCTCGTCGGGGTTGCTGTCAGTGGAGTTCTGACCGTGAAGCTGGAGCAAAGTGGTACCGTGGAGGTCCATACTCTGCCGGCGATCTGTATCCTGCCAGCGTTCGGGGCAGTAGAGGGCAGTATCGCTGCAGTACAGGTCGGAAGTCTTGTACGCGGTGCGGCGGTTGAAGTGATCATTAGTACCTGTTCCTGTCATGGAGTCTCCATCTTGCGGGTGAGGGCTCGGGGAGTGAGTAATGGGGCAACTGTTTCCTGGTTCAGGCTTTTCAAGGACCTTGGCAATGATGGCTGTGGGCACGGCATCAGAGTAATTGGAGTGGCACATTGCCATGGTGGCTTCACTGCCCTGATTATGTTTCTCCATGTGGGAACTGATGCGCTCCTGAAAGTCCAGTGGCAGCTGCAACACGGAGTGACAAAAAAAAGTCTGATAAATATTTAAATACGAAAACAAATGAGTGTAACTGATACCAGGCGACTCGTTCTTCGGATTTAACAAGACACGCTTTGGGGAAAATGAAGTGAAAGTTTTCATTATTTGTACAGTGAGCACAAATTGATTTCTTAACGATTATTCCCAGATTATGTTTCTCCATTTTTATTGCTGCTCCTTTAGGTCCTCCATGTCTTGTTCTGCTTCAGAAAGTAATTCATTCTCCCACGGCTCACACACTCGTGACCAGCTCGTGTTTCTCCAGGGACGTGCACTACTTTGCCCCTCTTATGAACTTGTCAGAAAACTGCTGAACACCACATCCATTTATTTATTTGTTCCACCGTGTTTCCCAACACAATTCCGCTTTCTTTCCCGGGCTATGTTGTTTACGTGTCACCAAAGAAGATATTTTTATTCATCATATTGTATCTTTTCATGTGTTTGTTCTAAATTTTCTTGGAACTTCCAAACATCCCTTTTACTATCTTTGCCATAGCTCTCTGTCAATTACTAACTCGTGCCTTGTGGCTATTAAATTTGGCAGTTGGATGTTCCTTTTCAAATTCTTTCATCCTCCAGTGCTTTCTCAAGCAAAAAGCCCCTCATTTCCTCTCTCACTCTGAGGCCTGTCTTCCTCAGTCTACCATCAAATACATATCAGTTCCAGAGGGAGCGTCTTAGATTCAGATTAAACCAGAACTGCCGGTCTCCAGCTGGGAATAGGGAAAAAAAAAAGATAAATTACTGACTTGACTTTGTTAGAAAATAGAAGCTCGCCTCGGCAGAAAATAACCTGCATCTTGTAAGTGGAGGCTATTTTTAGCAGTTGCCAATTCCCAGAAGGAATACAGATGGAAAGTAGGTGAGGATGCTTGGACCGAGCTAGCTCAGCATCGGCTGTTATCTGAGGCAAATCTTAATTAGCAGTACCACCATCACTACATTCTGTTGGCTTTTTAATCCATCCAACGGCATACACTTCAGCTCCTCTTGTTCCACTTATTGCTGTTAATGGTTTAACGCCTCTCCGTGGAAGTGACACTCATTATATTATGCCTTCAAGCAATTCTACGCTTTTCTCTGTGAGTTATTAGTTGGGGATTCTGCCTATGGAATGTGCATGGCATTTTCAAAAAAAACGTCGCTTTGGACCGTTATTGCTATTCAGAATGACGTCCGCAACCTCAAACAGAAGATAAAACGCCTTCTTCCTTGTTCTATTATGGTTCAACTGTAGTTCAGTAAAAAGTTCAACTACATTGAACTACATGGGATTTGAAAGGTTGACTGATCCAGGTTTGTGTCACTCTACATCAGGGGTGGGCAAACTTGACTTGCGGCTCGCATTGCGTTAACAAAACTGTCCGGTGGGTCAAATGGCCAATCTGACCAGAACTTGGCTCATGGGACCAATTGGTGAGGGGTAAGGTTGATGCAACTTCATGTCAAAGAATGTGCACTATCCCTTTAAGTTGTGTGTCACATATTTGTTGACTTGTATTTGTTAGGGACCGTGGTTGCAGTACGGTAGTTGTCTGGATTACTGCATCTGAAAAGCAACTTAAACCATCAAAAGGTTGTCTCAGATTGGGTCATGTTGCCAGCTTGTATGTTAAAAGTTGAAATTACTTTGGAATCAACTCGCGGGCCAGATTCAAATACTTGGCAGGCCGAATGTGGCCCCCGAGCCATAGTTTGGAGTTATATCAGGAAGTCAGATGTACAAATGTGTTGGATTAAGTGTGCAAACACTGGTAGTATAGTGATTCACATAGTCCTTAATGTGCCTTGTTGGCTCAGGGATCAGCAAAATGTTGTCCATTTTTTAAAGTTGACCATATTTTGATTATCGAAAACTATGACATTGAGATTCTCTAGTTTAGACAAAAATGCCTTTTTAGTTTCAATACATTTAAAACAGGGGTGCTCACATTTTTCCAGCCAGAAAGCTATGTTTAAAATGACCAAGTCCCAAAGATCTACTTCCTACTATAACCGTAGAAAATATATTTATCAATATATAAATGTGTATTATGGTACTGATCAGAATTTTAAGACCTGAAAATTGCAAGAATTGACATTTTGCGCTGTTGGATTTTAGTGTTTCAAAATGCAAAAAGCAGAAATGGGAGCGAGACAACAAAATTTCTGAGGAAGCATTGTACAGTGTTACAAAAAAACAACCATTGAACTGAAGTAGGCCTTTCATCATCTGATCAAGACCGTAGCCCAAAACCCCCACCAAACCCTCCTAAAGTAAAATGTTCAGAAAAGGACTCAGTAATGAGTAGCTGTCCCATTCTTGTTCAAAAATCCTCAAAAATAGGTTTGGGCACGCTTGCTGCTAGTTTTTCCAGGAAGCTAGTGGGAATGTTGCTGCACATGGTCAAGAAGGAACTGATGGCCATTTTTGTAAACCTCCCTTGCCATCCATCCCTAAAATATTCTCAGCTGGATTTAGGACAAGGGAATACACAGGATAGGCCAACACACCATGTATCAACCTTCATTTGGGCCGAGGAGCCTCACAAGTCTTGAAGGACAGCCAATCCGATCTTGTGACATGTTTTTGGGTTTTCCACTTGACTTTTTTGTTCCATAACCCTCAGGATCTTTGCAGAAGTTTCAAATGAGTCTAATATCTTAATGCGCCCAACGTCAGCAGCAATGACGCCCTTGCTTATGCAGCTCAGCAATCCGACCGCGTTCAAAGAGAGAAAGATTTTTTTACTTTGTCATCAAGAGGTCATGACGGTTTGAATACCTGACAGACAATGACGTTGAATTCCCATTTTTGCCAAGATTTTGACTTTTAAAGTCTTTGGTCCTAAACTTTTGATCAGCCTATTTCACTTTAATGCAGGGGTCTCAAACACGTGGCCCGCGGGCCAAGTGTGGCCCGCAGGACGCTAGTTAAGGCCCCCGCCTTGATATGAAAGTTTAATGTTAGTGCGGCCCACGCAAGTTTGATATGGATGCTGTATGGTATCATGTACCCAGAAAAAATTATTACGTTTGATTAATGTTAAAGGCTAAATATCTGTTAATAGTTATCCTCCCTATCCGTGTGGAAGTGGTAAGTTTTTGGCTATTTAAGTTTAAAGGAAATAACTTGAAGGCTACCGTTTAGGTCACTAGCTCTCTAGTTTGCGAGTTAGCATGTGTCTCAAAACCCTGCAGTTGCGCAATATGTTGTAAATAAAAAGAGTATAAATGTGACTATAGTCGTGTTTTGTCATGTCTACAGGGCTCTAATAATGTTTTGTTAATTTTAATCTGAAAAAAATAATTTGTCTACCCACCAACTATATGTGGTTTCTTAAGTTTTTAGTATATGCCGTTATAATCAGGAGAGACTTCAATCGGCAAGCGTCAGAGGATTAATCTTCTGCATATGTTTTTCTTTTTTCTTTGGCTTTTGCAGCTTTTTGGCAACACTAATTCAAATTGCGGCCTACAGGGCAAACTCTCAGGGAGTGAAAACCAGGACATTTTCAATACTTTCTAATAAAAAAAGAAAACAGATGAGGTGAGCTTCAAAACCAGGCTTCACTACACACCTTAAAACTAAGCCTGGAGCTCTGCCAGTTATGCATTAAGTTTGTCTTATGTTGTTTTTCTTCAAGGTTAAAAAGTGATGAAAATGTGATGAATGTTAGTCACACAGCTATGCTAGTGTTGCTAACATTTGTGTCCTCCTTTCCTACTACTTAATGTTACATTGTTGTAAGTGATATATGACATTTATTATGCTGAGCAAGGGCGGAGGTACAGTGTATATGTTGTATATGTTTATGTATATGTTGTGTCTTCAATAGGGTTTACTAGAAGCTCTTTTAAACCGTCTAAATTCCACCATCAAGGCTAGATTGAAAAAAAAACCTTTAAAGGGTTCAACCTCGGCGGAGGTCTGCGCTCTACTGAGTTGTAATTCCAGTACAATATACATCGGTAGTTTGCAGTGCTGTAGGAATGCACTACATCATACTGAAACGTATTGCTAATCTTTTGCCCCCTAGCTAAATAAGATTACCTCTCCTTGATGTAATGCATTTATTTTGGGGCATTAATATAGTCAATAGCTCACCTCAGACATCTTGTGAGCTCTGTAATGAGACTTGGTGCAGTGTAGCAGCTGGGCGGCCAGGTTGCAGTCTTTCCTGTACAGGTCCTGTAAGAGGCACACATGACATCCATTACTATGTTCGTGCGGCACCCGAGAGAAAGAGGGAGGGGTTATGAGTTTAATTGCCCACTGGGCAAAATTGGAAACACTTTAAATTGAAGCTTGGTGATAGCTGTTTAATTATGTTGTAATTAGGGTACAATGGGCGGATCATTTTAGGTGCAGTGATGCGGTGTTACAGCGGAGCGGTAGTGCAAATTGTTCAAATAATGTATGTGTAATTCAACTAATTGAAAGACTAAATGTATGAAGAAAGGTGTTCAATAGGGGTAACCTTTAGAAAATAAGTATTCACTCTTCATGCTCTGTGATTGGCCGGTCTCTGTATCTAAAGTTACTTGGTAAACTTATCTGGTGACGTATGTGGGGCATTTGACAAGACAGCGCAGTGTAAGGTTTGGCACCTATGCATCAGTCATTAACATTGCTCATTAACACCGCTTTTTTTCCCCTTTCCTTCAATGTATTTTTGTCATCATGCTACTAACAATATGAATCACCAACATAACACACATCATTTAATTATAAAGTCTTACAGATCACTTATACACATGCACAGTACATACGTATATAGTGGAATAAAACCACTATGTACATCTGTGCAATACTTTGTTTTTTTACATTCAGTATAATTACTCCAGACTCCATCCACCGTGCAATATTAAGGGCTCTAAATGCAATATACTAATAAAGTTCTATGTGAAGTATTTCCAAAATGCCTCATATTAACTCACTAGCAAGATCTCAGTGTATAGACTGGTCATATATCTCATCTTGTTTCATATTATCTACATACTGTATTGTATATAACTCTGGGAAAAACTGTTGATTTTGTTAATACTTGGGTTGTTTATATTGTTTATTTTTCTATATTGTGTATTTTTGTACTGCTTAACTGATTCTGTACTCTTGCTGCTGTGCAATGCAAATTTCCCCACTGAGGGACGAATAAAGGCATATCTTAATCTTAATAATAATTGCAGTAATCAGCAATTGTTATATTTACTATATAGCAATCAATTTCAGACTTAAAATAATATACCCCCACCCCTTTCTGGTTAAACCACGCCCACTTAAAGTGTAGCCCCGCCTAATCCAAATACAGATAATTCAGATGGGTGAACAGATACAGTTGGAACTCATCCTTAGTGCCAACCAAACAATTAAAAGCCGCAGTCGTCTGGGATAAATTTGAGTACTGTGCATCTTACTTGTTACTTGTCAACCCACAGGGAGTATGACGGTAAAATGTCCAAAACATAGAATATTTTTCAGGTAAATCTACTTGAATTAATTACGCGCAATGTGGCTTTTGTCTCTTCGAATTGTTGGAGATTCTACATTCACTTAGCCATGGAAGCTATTGCATCATTATGCGTCTCAATTTCTGTTTTCGTTCTCTAGACCAGTGATTTTCAACCACTGTGCCGCGGCACACTAGTGTACCTTAAGAAATTGTCAGGTGTGCTGTGAGGAATTATACAATATCACTTTTTATAATTAACATTTATTAATCATCATTTGCAAATATTATGTCAATATCCACGTATACGTGGACCCAAATATTCTAATTGCATTTGGTTTATTTGCTCAAACGGAAAGAATTTAACTTTTGTATACGCCTCATTCCGAAAGAAAAGTGCCAATCCGAATGAATATATAATGGGATTAACAGGGGTGGAATATTCCTTTCCCCAATCCGACTGAGATATCTTGTAGCCGCTCAACCAGAAAGTTGTCAGGGTGCCTTCTTCTTCTTCTGTACTTTATTGGCGGTTGGCAAGCAGCTTTCGTGTGCATTAGCGCCATCTGTGGAACAGAATCTAAACCCTTCTATACGCCATTCACAAGTCCATAAGTCAAAAGAAAATATATATCTAGATAAAACATGTACCGATAAAATATTAGCAAGCTTGAATTTGATCCTTTCCTGGTTAAATTTATGATATCGCATGCTCAGAAATGACGTAACACGCAGCTCCAGATGTTCTTCAGTTTTAAAAATGGAGGCCAGCAATCGGGACTGGACTGATACGGAAAGTTTGTTTTTGATTCAAACTAAATTTCAAGACTGGACAAACGAAAAACTGGCAATACGGAATTATTCCAACAAGTGGAAGAACAACTCGGGGAAGTCGGTATCACAGGATGTTGGTGTTTACATTGTACTGGGCATGCCCCATTGACTATTCTGGTTGATTTTCACGGCGCATGTAGACAAGAGATTGGAATATTCCTTTCCATGTATACCATTGTTTCCGGAAAAGTCTTTCGGAAAGAGAAAAACTCCTCATGTAAACATGAGCAATGTAATATCGGTCCGTGTGGCAACACCTAGCTCGTTCCACCTATAGACTTAGTGATGTTTTCCAATGTAAAAAAACGTGCCGTGGCTCAAAAAAGGTTGAAAAGCACTGCTCTAGAGGACATGTATTCCACGTAGAACACAGACGATAGTCTCCAGACACAGCATATGCACTAGTTTCTTGTTTTCTGTATTGGCCTGCATTGTTTTTTTTTATCTGGCTGGGTTGTTAGCACTTTTCCACTGTGAAATCAGTCCGCTAGAAAAGGTCACAGTCTTGCCGCACCGTAGCCTCCATGTGTCTGAAGCTTGACAATTCTTGCCAGAGTATCAAAGCTTTCACTCTGACAGCTTTGACTCCCCCACCAGTTAACAGCGACTTTGTTTCCAGTAATTTTATTCCTTCTTTTTTCTGTTGCCGGAAGGGATTACTCGGAACCCCTGTGGATTGTGCGGACAGTTCAAATATTAGGCTATTAAATATGCACTGCAGATTCAGCCAATGCTTTTGAACAATAGCGGAACCTCTAAAGTTCACTGTCTCTGTTGTTGGAGTTCAACCTTATTTGTTTTAATGCACAAAAAACAGGAATTTGAACTGCTGTCATACAGCAAAACTTGTGGGACTGTGAGACTTCAATTCAAATACTGTAAGTCCAGTTTGTGGTTTTGTGATTCCAGAGGGAAGACAATCTGATGACAACATGTAATAGTTGCGGTATCTTGCAGTATTTTGATTATTTAAAACACTACCGAAACTTGGTAGTTTCATATACACTTTTTCGCTTACATCACAAAGCTGAGATGCAAGTTTTTCCTTGAAATATATACAGTAGAATCTATTAGCATATCTACATACTGCATGTTGGTTTACAACATATCACAGTGGAAATGGTTTAAGACCTCTGGCATAGACATTCAACATAAAACAGATTATTGCAGTTTTCTATGTAGAAAAAATGTTGACGTGAGGTTTGAGGTTGTACCATATTGTATGAGGCTGTAAAATAAGTTATATAAGCAATATCATGTTTACTCTATAGCGGGGTCTCAAACTCAATTTACTTGGGGGCCACTGGAGCTCGGGTCTGGGTGAGACTGGGCCGCATCAGGTTTTCCAAAAAAAAACCCCATTTATTAAAAACAAAAAAATGTAAAAAACTTCGCTATGGTTCCAATTTTCTACAAGAAAAGCTCTGATAAAACATTCCACTGTTCTCAAATATCTTACTTTTTTTTTTCTACACAAAATAAGATGAAAAATAAATACACAAATCAAGAATAAAGAAAATCAATCAATCAGTAATAAATAAATATAATAATAATAATAAAACGGCAAATAATAAAAACTTAAGAACCCCCATATAGTTGGTGGGTAGACAAATTATTTTTTTCAGATTAAAATGAACAAAGCATTATTAGAGCCCTGTAGACATGACAAAACACGACTATAGTCACATTTCTAATTTTTTATTTACAACATATTGCGCAACTGCAGGGTCTTGAGACACATGCTAACTCGCAAACTAGAGAGCTAGCGACCTAAATGGTTGCCTTCAAGTTATTTCCTTTAAACTTAACTATTAACAGTTATTTAATCTTGAACATGAACATTAATCAAACGTAATAATTTTTTCTGGGTACATGATACCATACAGCATCCATATCAAGCTTGCACGGACTGCACTAACATTAAACTTTCATATCAAGGCGGGGGCCTCAAACTAGTGTCCTGCGGGCCACATTTGGCCCGCGGGCCTCGTGTTTGAGACCCCTGCCCTATAGGCTGTCATTTGTGAGATAGCAGCAGGTCTAGCCCATTAGCTGCAATGGCTGCCGTGCAGCAAACTCTTGAGGGCTGACCCCACTCCAAATGAACTTTGACTGCAATCAAACTCGAGAAGAAATGTGAGAGGGATTGTCCAAATACTGTAGTTCGACAGAGCTCAAAACTGCCAGACAGCAAAGGGAGTCTTGGCACACCGAAACCTGGCGTGCCTGCAGCCCCTCAAAAAGATCTACTCTTCAAATGACTTCAAAGAAGGACCAGCAGCACATTGCCACGTTTCCCCAAGGAGATCTACAGAGGTCCCCTGTTTCTGAATTCTGACAGCCTCAAGGATGGCCCATTGATTTGAGTATATTCACCCAAAAACAACTAGAGGCTCTGAGTTAATACCTCCGTCTGTTATGGCTCCTTGGAGCACAAATACCCAAGGTGTCGTGGAAATATATGAGAAAATATTGGCAGGAAGAGAAGCTGCTTTTTAGGTCTTTCAAGCCAACTGCCATCTTAACGCTAACAAGCCAGGATTACAGACCAGGAATGGAAGGAATGCATCCCCAGGGCCTCGAGTTAAGTATGCAGTACGAGACTTCATTTATGTGTCTGCAGGCAAAATTGACGCATATTTTATAATTTCACCTTCAAAAAACAGTTTTGCAGCCATGTTGATTGTAGACCCACTTGTGATTGAGTCGATAATCATCAGCTTAGGTTACTATTTACTATACTAGACAATGTTTATTTTAGTATTTGCTATGTAGATACAGATGAGTACATAATTAGCTTGGCTAGTTAGCCTCTGACCATAGCTTTAGCTTTGGATATGCTATGTGTATATAAATGAGTACATAATTAGCTTGGCTAGTTAGCTTCTGACCATGGCTTTATCTTTGGATATGCTATGTGTATATAAATGAGTACATAATTAGCTTGGCTAGTTAGCTTCTGACCATGGCTTTATCTTTGGATATGCTATGTAGATACAGATGAGTACATAATTAGCTTGGCTAGTTAGCTTCTGACCATGGCTTTATCTTTGGATATGCTATGTAGATACAGATGAGTACATAATTAGCTTGGCTAGTTAGCTGCCTCTGACCATGGCTTTATCTTTGGATATGCTATGTAGATACAGATGAGTACATAATTAGCTTGGCTAGTTAGCTTCTGACCATGGCTTTATCTTAAGGATATACTATGCATATACAGATGAGTACATAATTAGCTTGGCTAGTTAGCTGCCTCTGACCATGGCTTTATCTTTGGATATGCTATGTAGATACAGATGAGTACATAATTAGCTTGGCTAGTTAGCCGCCTCTGACCATGGCTTTATCTTTGGATATGCTATGTAGATACAGATGAGTACATAATTAGCTTGGCTAGTTAGCCTCTGACCATGGCTTTATCTTTGGATATGCTATGTGTATACAACTGAGTACATAATTAGCTTGGCTAGTTAGCCTCTTACCATGGTTTTACCTTTGGATATGCTATGTGTATGCAGATGAGTACATAATTAGCTTGGCTAGTTAGCCTCTGACTATGGCTTTATCTTTGCTATGCTATGTAGATATAGATGAGTACATAATTAGCTTGGCTAGTTAGCCTCTGACCATGGCTTTATCTTTGGATATGCTATGTAGATACAGATGAGTACATAATTAGCTTGGCTATAGTTAGCCTCATGGCTTTATCGCTTGTGTTTCTTTCAGCTTGAAATCCAGCTTTACCATGTCACCATAGCGACACTCTCTATGGACCCCTTTCCCACTGACGAAAACAGGTACTGCAAGGTACTTGTTCTAGTAGTTGGAACCAAGTTCATTAACGGCAGATGATTGCTCACAGAAGATAGACGCTCAATACAACATGGTGACCAAATGACCTGTTTTCCCAGGACATGTCCTATTTTTGCATCCGCTCCTGACTGTCCTGGGGCTGGTGTTGAAAGTGATGATTGTTATTCATTGGGCCATTACATTGAGCGACATTAGGCTAGTTTGCTACATATGGCGTAATGACTCTAGAACTAGTGTTGCTAAAAAGCCAAAGAAAAAGCATAATATGGCAAAAAATGCAGAGTTGAGGGCTTGTTAATTTGGGGATGTCATGCAGATGTCAGCAGTTCAAATGTTCAAGTTCTTGCGACTATCTTGAGGGTACTTTTGTCTAACAATACTGGTTACATTCCAAAATTTACAAGCATTGGACCTAAGGTTCCTGTGTCTTTCTGTCTGAGTAAACATTTGAGTATATCATTGTCAGGTCGACTGTCCTGGTTGCCACAATCTCTGTTTTGCTGTAGTGGTCCCTTTTTTGCTGCCCTCAATCTCCCCTTGGATAAAGTGAGTAAATACAGGATTACAGTCGTCCCTCGCTATACTGTGGTTCGAACACCGCTTCCTCACTGTATCACAGCTTTTCAATAATTCATATGTAAACACTTGCTGTTTCGTGGTTGACTGGGAATATTATTAGTCCAAAATATAAATATATATATATATACATATTAAGCACATTTGCACATTCCAAATTAAGCATTTAAGCATAAAAACGACTAAATGAAATGAATTTTGCCATGGAGTGTCTACAAATTTTCTGTAAAGCCAATTTCTCCAGCAGGTGATTGAATAAATGAGCTATTTCCCTCAAATCGAAGGAGGTGTTGATCATTAAAATCCCATCCACCTGGAAAGTAAACCCACAGTCGCCCATGTCACAAGGTTGACACCCCTGGTTTAAGGGATTAAAGAACATTAATAAACTGTAATCTACACTGGCCAGTAGGTGTCACTGGTAAATGTACCAGACTTGATTTCCATCAACAACTATTATTGCAGGTTTGACAGGCAGAATAATAACAATAACAATAATCATCACCATAATAATAAAAGGGGGTACTGTTGTGGCCGTTAAAACAAGCTGACTCATTCTCCTTCATTGCTGTCTGTTAGCATGCCGTTTTAAGGGGTTGCCACAGTTTCACACATTACTATTTTGAAGTGGAAACCTGAGAATCCCAAACCGATCTGAGCTTGTACAGTGGCATGAACGTTAGCTACTAAAAGAATGCATTATAAATGGAACACTAATATGCAATTTGTGTGGAGTGGCTCAAGAATGACCCTTCATAACTGTAGGGGGAGCGCTGGTAAAGTACCCAATTATTCCTGACTGTGGCTTTCATGTGCCCCCTATTGAGAGTAAGGTAACGTTGTATTTCAGGCTAAACTGCTGCAATAACCTTGCGATTGTTATATGCAGACGGGGATCTCATCAAGATATGGCTCCCAAATACTCACGTTGTCCTCCTTGAGCTTATTTATAGTCAGCTTTGCCTCCATAAGGTGGTTGTTGAGGACAATGATCTCCCGGCTGAGTGCTCTCTTCTCCTCCTCATGGTGCTGAGACTGCAGCCCAAAGGAGAGGGGACATATAAAGCAAAAGCAAAAGGTGACAGCATTAGGAGGTGTTGATCATAACTGGGAAAATGGGACACCGGATAGAGGGTTAAAGGGGAAGGAGGGCAGAGATAAAAGAAAAAGAAAAATGATCCCAGGCAGAAGAGAAATAAGATGAGAGAAGCGCAGAAGAAAAATGAGAGAACGGGCAGCCTATCAGTCCGAAGCATGCGCCAGCAGAAGGTCTTAATTAAAAGAAGATTACACTTGCCAGAGCTGGTATCATATCAATTACACTGGGAGACAGACAGAGAAAGAGGACAGAGGAGGAGACAAATGAAACACTTCCATTTTCAATGTGAAAAGACAGAAGGTCCTAATGATGCTGCTTTCTTGTTTCCAAGCTTGAATCCAAGCTTATTTAGTTCAACACCTGTGAGTGTGAATGGTTGTTTTTCTATATGTGCCCTGTGATTGGCTGCTGACCAGTCCAGGCTGTACTCCACCTCTCATCCGAAGTCAGCTGGGGTAGGCTCCAGCATACCCCTGCGACCCTCATGAGGATAAGTCATATAGAAAATGGATGGCTTAAACAAATATTACATTGACATAATGACAGAATATCCTGAGCAATATATTCATTCAGTCATTTTCTACCGCTTTTTCCTCACAAGGGTCGCGGGGGTGCTGGAGCCTATCCCAGCTGTCTTGGGGTGAGAGGTGGGGTACACCCTGGATTGGTCGCCAGCCAATCACAGGGCACATATAGACAACCATTCACACATTTGGAGTCGCTTAGCATGTTTTTGGAATGTGGGAGGAAACCAGAGTACCCGGAGAAAACCCACGTATACACGGGGAGAACATGCAAACTCCACACAGAGATGGCCGAGGGTGGAATTGAACCCTGGTCTCCTAGCTGTGAGGTCTCCGCGCTAACCACTAGAGCACTGTGCCGCCCATCATTATTATTATGTTTTTTTAATATATTGCTCAGGGGGCGGCACGCCGGTCGAGTGGTTAGCACGCAGACCTCACAGCTAGGAGACCAGGGTTCAATTCCACCCTCGGCCATCTCTGTGTGGAGTTTGCATGTTCTCCCCGTGTATACGTGGGTTTTCTCCGGGTACTCCGATTTCCTCCCACATTCCAAAAACATGCTGGGCGACTCCAAATTGTCCATAGGTATGAATGTGTGAATGGTTGTCTATATGTGCCCTGTGATTGGCTGGCGACCAGTCCAGGGTGTACCCCGCCTCACGCCCAAAGACAGCTGGGATAGGCTCCAGCACCCCCCGCAACCCTTGTGAGGAAAAAGCGGTAGAAAATGAATGAATGAATAATAATCATAAACATGTATTCATACTTCTGCAAAACGTGCAACAAGTAGATTGTGATATGATGCAATAGGATAATAATGGGTGTAATTTCAGTTCACTTATTACAGAGGAGGGTCCGGTAATCATCTCCATGGTGCAATGCATGGACTGTGTATTCCATGACAACCTGCGAGGCGTTGGGATGCGGGTCTGAGCACATACTGCACTTACTGTACACACTTGCACACACACTAGTAATTGCGACCCTTGTCACACACCCTCAACAGAAAATGACTACAAGACCCTCACACTCCTTCTCCCCCCCCTTAATCTCTCAATGGTGACAATTGTTTTCAAGCACAGGAGTGTACAGTCAATCTAATAGGTGGCAATTAATGTCAGTTTAAGCAATAGAACAGCATTGATATTCAAATCCAATCCTGTCAGGCTCTCATTAATCAGCTGTTCCCTGGCACTGCCTCCTGAGCTCATTACTGGAGATTTTACTAGACTTTTAGTGGATGACCATGTTGGAGCCTTCAAGCACAAATGCTACTTCTCTTTGTTAATGTGATGTTTTATTGGAGTCACATGTTTATTGTGGCTACAGTATGTTATGAATGAACACATTCATACAACTACAGTGTAATGATTAGTCCAGTCAAGATAATGGTGGCTACTGGAACTTAATGTACTTCACCGGGAATATAATACAGTACACAAGACACTAACTTGGTAATACCTCACACACTAATCTACCAGTACCAATACACTACCCATAGTTACAGTAGTACTGTATTGTCATGTACTAAGGTTCTTATCATGAGCCTGATTGGCGCCACTGGGGCGGAGTCACCTATGCACACCTGATTGTGTTCTTCAATCAGGCCTTTATAAATAAGCCTTAACTCAGAGGCAAAAACACTCCGGTCTGTTTACCTTGTACTGTCGCATGTTACTTTGCTAACTGTGTTTTCCTATGCCTGATAATTGTACCGCTGTAGTTCATTGATTTCATCTCAGGTGTTTGAAAGTAGTTACCATTTACTAACTTATGTTTGCTAAATTGTTGCCTAATTGTGGCTCCTCCCCATTCCTTACTAATAATATTTAACCAAGTACCTTAAAGTGGGGCCTGTTTAGCTAATTTTCAGCGCTTTGTATTGAGTTGACTCCTATAGAGTAGCTACGCACAATAACCAACAAGAAAACTTTCTAGAGCTTTCAGATTCTGTACCTTTTTCTGCAGTATTTCCATGGACTTCCTGCTTCCAACCCAAACGGTCTGTTTAATTTACTCCAAGAGGACTTCCAGATACGTAGGTCCACTGTGCAGGATATCACAGGCTGCAATTACATTACTCTTTGATGATTCAAGTCGCAGGCCACAAGATACAATTCAGAAAATGGCATGGGGGCCGCAAGTTTGAGACCACTGCTCTAAAGGATGAGGCTTGTCCAAACCAGAATTGTTTGTTGTCAAATTACAGTCATTACGATACAATGGAGTGGGCCATGAAGCTCACCACATGTCACTGACAAGCACTGGCATATTGTATTTATCCACTACTAATTGATTGTGTAATAATACATTAATAAGTACAGGGAATCATGTGTAGTGGGAATTCACATAAGTTGTATCGTAACATACCATCTATATTTAGCCATCCATCCATTTTCTATACCACTTAGAGGGTATAGAAGGGTCACATGTATGCTGGAGCCTATCCCAGCTGTCTTGGATGAGAGGCGGGGTACACACTGGACTGGTCGTATCTCTATTTACTCTTCTTGAAAATGTGTGACACAATAAAAGTGCCATAACAGAGAAGATAGCTGTATTAATCAGCAGCATCTTTTGGTGTACTTTGTAGAAAGTAAGTGTATATTTTAAAAAATTGGTATAAAGTTCCTACACAGGAGCTGATTGGCGTCATCGCCTCTTGTCACGACTGAGTTGCCAGAACAGGCTGTCACAAAGACGTCGTTATCAGTCGGGAGCTGCATTCCCCCCCCAAAAAACTTGATATGCAAATATTCATATTTGAGAGAGATTGGCCTGGGGGGTGCTTTGTTTCCCAAGCACATGGAGGCTTCAGAGACTCACTGCTGACAGCCCAAATATGCAAATGGCCTCTCCACACAAAGACAACTACAACCTGCCAACACACATACGCCCCCCCCCCCCCCTCCCAAAAGCCTCTTGTGGACACATCCAAACAAAACAGATACACACAAGGCCTGTTTCGCTTATTGAAGAAGTTTTGAAGTGAAGTGGATAAAAAGTGTGTCACCTCAAGTTCTTTCACGTATTCTGCTTGAGATTCCAGCTCTTCAGTGGACCACAAATGAAGTCCAAACCTCGTGAGATGCAATTACAGAAGACTTCACGGAGGAGTGCAGACAACTCCACCGCAGTTACAAAAAAAAAAAAACACTGTGATGTTCTTTCTTCATTAAATAAGTTTTCCAGATCACCTTCATGCAAAGCATATGCTGTGGGGAAAAAAACAGCTTTTACAAAAAAATAGTGTTTTGTTTTTTTCTTTTTTTGTGGCAGACACAAGCACGGTTGGCTTGCTGCTCTTAAAAGTGGGAGACCTTGGCAGGATCTTACATCAGCATTTTTAGTTTTTCAAGTTGAACATCTTCATCAGCTTTGAGGCAGCTGCTTGGCTCAGCTCAGGCCTCACTGATTGGACCTGGGTGATGTAGTTCATCCATCACATTTCAAATCTGTACTATATCTTATTAACCGGCCCAAAGTATGTATGGTGCAGCATCAAAGGTCATTGGTTGACTTCCAAGTTGTTGAATTTCCTATTGGAATGTAGAATGAACTGCCTCCAAAAAAAGCTTTAAGTGCAGGGAACGTTTTACATGACATTTTTAATATGAATAGATTCAAACCACTTTATAATTAAGAAATATAAAAAGTAAAGCTCAATTTTAAGAGATGCCTGATAAGAAAATATTTTCAAGGGGATATGTTCTTAGAATTCCTGTCAGCTATGTGCTATTATGTTAGCATATACACAACAACTGTATTGATCAACTCTTCTGCACACAAAGGGTGACAATTTGTCAAAACATGCCCCCCTACTATGTTTGCTTTGCTATTATTTTCCTGACAAATACACCATGTGGTGTTGCTCTTATTAAACCCCAAAGTGTGAACCCATAAATCAGATTGACTTGAATTATTTTACAGAGCTCAATGCACTCTACAAAACGACCCACAGAACTTTAGCATGTTTAGGAGATCTACAAGCAAGATTGCCATGAGTGCCGTTAAGCAAAACGTGCATGGGTGGGACTTAAGTAATTGGACATAAGTCACTGACCATTTCTCTAATGATGATGCAACGTTTAGATTATATTATGACATGCTAGTATACTAGCATGTGTTCCAAAGCATTTGGAGCACAACCCATAGGGGATGCTATAAACATGGGTACTGCTCTATGGTTGTCATCACACTTTTATAAGCCAAAAGAAGGGGCACAACACTTACGGCACAATTACTACCACAATAGATAGAAATTAGCACTGATACACAGCTAAATATTTTCTTTTAATATGAGCCTGTTTTTGACCAATATTTCAACTTTATGACAACAGGGTTACAGAGTGTGAATGTAGTTTTTGTCCTCCAAAACAGGACAAAAATCAATTTCCATTTGGATATACATGGTTTTCATTGAACAGGATACATGATATGCAGCCAATATGATTATAGCAAGATTGAATTGCCATATTGTTCTTTTGCTTCATCAAGAAAAAACACTACACTATACAAAGCGTAGTTTCCCCTTGAGTGTAACCCCCCCTCCCATACATTTGTCATGTGTCATAAAAGATAAAGGCTAGTACAACATTTACTGTTTGTCAGTCAGTTGAATTCTTTTCACACTTGTAAGATAAGCATGTTAAAAAGGGTGACTTGTCTTCAGCAGTCCTGCCTTTCAACCTTCCCATATGTTTGCCATGTGTCATGAAAGACAACAGTTAGTACAAAATATACTGATTTTAGGTTTTACTTTAGTGGCTGACTTCTTTTTACACTTGTTTGATTTTAAAACATCTCTCCACGTCCCTATACATCCGTCTAGAGAAGGGGAGCCACACATGGGAGGTGACAAAAACGACTACAAAAGGCGAAGAAAACCATACACACGGGAAGTGACAAGCGACTGTGACCAGCGACACCGGTGAGCGATGTCTTCGCATCCATAGCAAATTGTACGAGTCTGCCACAGTTTGATTGGCTGTCAGATGTGGAGGGAATTTGGGGATATCAAAGTAGTTCAGAGGAGGAAAGGACCCGGTGTTGTACTCTTACTAGTACCGGATCTTGCAAATATTGAAGATAAACCGATATATATGTCTATGTAAATGAATGTATCTATATTCTTTTTAGAAATGTCAAACAGCATATCTCACACAGCAAGTATAGTGTAGTGATTTGCATCCTGTGTGCTCATTGGTCGATCAGTGAAACTCTCACTGACCTCATCTGGGCGACAGATTATTATTGTTTAAACTTCCTGGGATTGCATCACAGCCAGCGAGTGCACGATGACACACATGAACGCAAATTTTCACACGCACAAATTTCGTGTGTCACCTGGATGGATGGCGGCACGTGATAATCGCCCCGGTTCCTTTGAGTATGAATGGAGTAGCGGTGATGTCGCATACATCCATCCGTTATATGTCTCATATTCTTTTATTATGTCTATAATGTATCATATGTAAAAAGTCACAATAACGGTGTTAATTCATGTCTAGAGGGCTCTAATAATACAAAAAACATATTTAGAATATATATTATACACCAATTTACTCTGATAAACGAGGGACGACTGTACAATGTTTAACTTAATTGTACATTAGTATTACTTGTTAGTCAAGATTTTATAATTGCAACAGTTTGCCACTGAGAACTGATCGAAAATGAATAAGATTTACACTAAATATGAACGGAACGGATTGGTTCGCCCTTAGAGGCTTTTGCAACAACTCCAAAGCGATTGCGCCTCCATGCAAACAAGCGTTTAAATGCTAAAGATGGCCACTGTACAAACAAATTGCTCTTGTGACATTTTAGTGTATGATAAACAATGCCGCTAAAATGCATCGACACACAGTCAATTAATATTGATGATCCTAATGCTGTTTTTATGGAGGATGGGCAATGCTGGGAGACCCCAGAGATTAAACAGAGCCACCGAGCTTTTATAATTAAGTCCACAAATAAGTGTGATTGACTTTGTCAGGCGATGGAGATTAACAGAGCTGGCGGCATGTTTGGTAGTCATTCATCATAATAGGTGAGAGTATTGATGAAAGATTGAATTGAACAATGGCTATACTATATAGTATGTTATGAAATATATACTACATATCATATATAGCATCGGTGTGGGGGTTGAGGATGATGAAGAAGAGCTAAAGGTTCATTAGTTTTCAAAACACAAAATGAACCACAAATCACCCCCGCCCCCTTTTGTGGCAGCCACATGCATATATTGTTGTTTTCTTTTTTGCACATAATGCAAACATCCTTCCTCGAACAATGCGGCGCAGGACAGTGCTTCCCCAATGAGGTGAACAGTAATCTTATTAGGAGTGAAACTTTGATTTTCTGCCAGATGCCCAGCACCGGTTAGTTACCCGGCCCTGCCAAAGACTCTTAGGAGGATTACTGGGGAAAACAATTACTTTCAGCACCACTGACAGCTCCTTTACAACCTATGTGCTTCTGGATATCTGTGTACAAAATACAATAGTGCGCCCATTTTATTATTGCTCTTGTGCATTGCATTTATAATTCAAATTGTTGTTGTTGAAGTTGTTGCTCTCCCGGCCCCTGTGATTGCATCTAAACTTACCATGCAATTTTATCCGATAGATCCCCTATTAATTAACACAGATTCTCTTTTATAGCATTTTTATCTGACTGTGGCGTATTGTGTCTGTTGTGTGTAACATGTGTTCAGCTTTATTGGCCAGATCATACTAGTAAAAGATATTTTAGTGAGGATTTCATCAGGTTCGATAATGGATACATTTAAAAAAAAATGCTAAATAAATTGAGGAGTCGGATGAGTCATGATCATACGTCCATTCATTCATTCATTCATTTTTTACCGCTTTTTCCTCACAAGGGTCGCGGGGGTGCAGGAGCCTATCCCAGCTGTCTTGGGGCGAGAGGCGGGGTACACCCTGGACTGGTCGCCAGCCAATCACAGGGCACATATAGACAAACAACCATTCACACTCACATTCACACCTATGGACAATTTGGAGTCACCAATTAACCTAGCATGTTTTTGGAATGTGGGAGGAAACCGGAGTACCCGGAGAAAACCCACGCATGCACGGGGAGAACATGCAAACTCCACACAGAGATGGCCGAGGGTGGAATTGAACCCTGGTCTCCTAGCTGTGAGGCCGTGCCATCCTTATTTATTTATTTATTTTTTACAATTTTATTGGTACATCTTTTTGGTAAAATTAGTGCTGATTTTTTACCCCATTTTTGCTGTTGCGGGACACAATTGACACCCGGGCCGCACCTTGGACACCCCTGATATACGTATACTATATATATTTTATATATACTATGAAAAATAATGTTAAAATGTTTGTTAAAACATTGCATGTTCAGTCATTATTGGACTTTAATTCACCTTACTTGATATCTTATGAGATTTTTTTTTTAATTAGAACAAGAACCACAGAAAAGATTGCGTTCAACTTTAGGGGTCACTGATATTCATTAGGATCATTGTCAGCTGTTGTCAGCAGTTATGTATCAATGCAAATTCACAGCGATGTAACTTCAGGGCAGATCCAATAAATCATAGAGTCTGACAGAGGAATGAACTGTCGAATGATGAGCTTGACACTTCAGGCTACTTTTTGCGCTGCGGTGGTTATATTTCATCAGCGTAGCGTCATAATCCATCTTCATCTCGATCTGAATCCTTGCAGTGTCATCACAAGTGGTTTTTTGTCACCTTCTTGCAGAAAGTGTTGTAGCTCTCAGCTGACCTTGTCCACACTCTCTCTTAGTCCTCTGTGAACTATTTTAATTATGCCTCTGATTTGATCGTGTCTTTGTTGGGGCTGTCTTCTACAAAGGAACACGTTCCCTCACTATTGAAACGCCTCTGCATGACGCCACATCAAACAAAATGGCAATGGCAATGAGGGAGAAGAAGAAAAAAAATACGCACCGCTTCTCCTCTATGTGCTCTGACAAGCGCTTTGAAAAGATGACAGTTTTCACCTGACTAGAATGTAATTATGTGTGTGTGTGTGACAGTGTGAAATGCTTTTATTCTCGTCCAAACTAAAAAGGTGGTTTCGGAATATCACAAATCACAATCTGAAAATACCACTTTTTGTACATTTCCATTTAGTGCTTTTACATTTAAATTAGAACCTAAAAGGCTCTGTAATCACATTGGGCTGAAACGCTCCAGTTCCATTTCCTGTTCTATGGTTATCATTACATTGTCCCTCATTGCCTTCACTGGTAACTATTGTGGGAAAACTCCAACAAAGAAGGAAAAGTAGTTGAGTCAGAGCTTGGGCAAGTTTTTATATGCCACCCCGCTCCATCGGTGATTACTTACTAAAAAAAAGTGAAAGGCATTGTTTTTTATGTTGGCTTTAATTTGTAAGATAATATTTAATCCAATTTATCCAATTTCTTATCCTCACGACGGTCGTTGGCTAACCACTTTTTCACCATGCTACCAACAACAAATTATAAATACAATATATACAAAAAAATCCTTGTAATAACTTTTGTACAAAATAAATAAGCCAATAAATAATAATAGTAAAAAAATCTAAATACAAATAAAACAATAAAACTACATAGATTGCACACAATGACTCTAAATAACAGCTAAATTCTACCTACAAAAGTGATATAAAAATAAAGTGCAACCTCGGTCATTAATCCGTTCCAGAACTAAAATGTACTCTAACCAAATCTAGTTTTCCCATAAGAAATAATGTAAGTCCAATTGATCTGTTCCAGAATGCCAAACAAAGCATATTCATACAAATCATATTTGTACAGCTTTTCTATTGGAGAGCATGTTTCTATTTTTTTTTATTCAGGAGTGCTTCTCACCTCAAGTCTGTGCTTTTCTTTTGAATATGGCTGCCAAATAAGCCCAAATGGAGGCAAAGAAAGTGCCAGCATGTTGATGTTCATTTATTTATTCCCCTTTTGTCATTGATATGCACTTCAAATATAAAAATGTGCTAAAAATGTGCTCTTTTCGAGACTTGTGGTGGAACTGTGTAAGCAAAGAATTACAGAGTCACTCGCTGATGACATCATAGACAAGCGACAAAGCTGACTTCCGGTTCCGGTTGTCATATATATGTCATATATACAATAAAGTCTCATTATATCGATATCGGTTATAACGAATTACTGCTTATTACGATACTATTTTCATTTCCCAGCAAATTTCTAGTCTTTTATGATATAATTAGTTCCGTTAGTACGATACCCGGTTATTATGATAATCCGGTTACTACGATGCCCTTTTCATCTCCCGCCAGCCAATTTGGTCTGCTTATATCGATACAAAAGCAGCTTAAATCAATCTTTGCTTAAGGATTTCAATACCAAAAAAGAACACGGCGAACGGCTGCTTCCAGTCAACTTTATTTTTCACACTTCCACCACCAGAGCGCAGCACACACACCGATTCCCGCACTTCCTGGTTCACAGGTCATGCTCAACCCGCCCCACATAGCTGGCCAAACACATGCCTGCAACAGAAGAACCAACTGACATAGCATACACACCTATTCCAACGAAGACACAAGCGTACAAATACATGTATTTAATTGTGTTGTATTCAGATATCTTTTTATCGCTTGCAATAATCACTGTTTTTCATATGTACATGCTGGCGTTCGTGGTTTCTCTCTAGATTCTATACACACGAGAGAAACCACGAACGCAGTTGGTTCTTCTGTTGCAGGCATGTATTTGGCCAGCTTTTAAGACTTCGGCATGCATCTTTCCCCTGTAATAGAGTGCTCCACAGCAAGCAGGAAGTTGTTTTTGTCGACAGTGTACTTCCTGCAGTGGCTATTGTCTTATCATTGTATGGTAATGGCGGCTTTAATTGGTCTGCTCTCAGTACAGTTAAGCACTGCAATGCAAATGTATGCTTCCATACCAAAAGGGCAACAACAACTCTTTAACATGTCGGACTCTATCGAGTTCAGACATGAAAGCGAGACGACCCCTTTAGCCTGTTTAGCTCGTCGTGGGTCAATTTTCCTGTGACCGACCGATGGCTTGATAATCATTTCCCACAGTCCTTTTTCTGTTAAGGTGTGTGGCGGGCTGAAAAGCCCAACAAACCCCCCGCCCCCTGTGGATCAAAGTTGTGATGAGATTAGAATCCACTTTAATCAAGACGGCAAAGTCGCACGGGTGGACCTCGCTTGTATGGCCGCCTCATCATTTGCACTGATAGCTTCTAAAGCTCTTGGGGTGGGCTGGGGTGACACTCTCCAGTTGATGTGATTGGACGGCTGCAGCTGAGGTTAGCAGAGCGGCAGTTAGCCTTAATAGTTTTCTAACAGGAGTGCATGGCAGGTTTAAGACCAATTATTACAGACATTGTGTCACTATACCCCTGATATCCTTAATCATGTTATTATCTTGAGAGGACTGAGAAAGGTTCCTATATTTTCCGAGATGTCCATTTTGGCGCAATTAGATTAAATTGATTACATATGTACAGGCTGTTATTAGGAATCATTTAATTGCTTTATTTATTTACATTATGTTCAAAAACAGTGCCATAGTGATGTGTCCCAAATGAAACAAAACAAGCCGTCATTTTTACTCGTATTTTGTTCTGTGAAAAAGCTTTGTCTTTCTGACTAGCAAAAAGTGGCCTATATTCATGTAGGTATATTTCATTATTGATATTGTGTTGTTTCACTATACAAATAATACTAAGGTCCATCATATTGGACCTTTTTGACTAATTGAGATGGTTTTTTGTTTTATAATTTTTTTGTAGCAAGATGTTCCATGTTGAGCATAAACAAATAATACATTCATTCATTCATTTTCTACCGCTTATCCTCACGAGGGTCACAAGAGCATGTTGGAGCCTATCCCAGCTGTCTTCGGGTGAGAGGCGGGGTACACATCCGGCATTGTGAGATAAGCTTTTACACAGGATTCCGTTACTGTTCCTTCGCATACACAGCCACCCCAGTTTCATTAGCCCCTTTCACACTGCCCTTAAAGATAGCTTTTCCATGCTTTTTCCCGTTTCTCTGTTCTGTATAAACACACCATTGTGGAAAAGCAGCTTTAAGGGCAATGAAACACTGGCCTGCATGTTTGTACTTTATCCCAAAAGTACAAAAAAAGTGTTTTTACAATAAAACCTGCAAAACCTTCAGTAGAGGGCTAAACCACCTCAGCTAAGGCCGTACTTCTTACAAAAGTATCAAAAATGTTTGTTGACCAATCCATTTGTCAGGGTGCCCTCACATGATTTTTATTCTGCATACAAATCTACTTTTTGTAGCTGATTATGATTTTTTTTCTCCTAAAACACTACAGCCTCATTAATTCTGTTGGATTTAACAAGCTTTATATTGGCTGTCTGTGTTTAACAGCTGGGGAGAGACCAGAATACATCGCACTAAAAGCCAACTTGATGGCTTGACTCCAAACTGCGGTGGAATAAAAGTGCACCACTGGAGGTCAAACTATGGGTCATAAAATGTTTAGTTCTGATTAGTGTGGGTGGGAACACTGTGGTTCGCAAATCCTCATGACCTTCTTGCATCTTTTATGAGACTCAGCGAGAACTGTGGTACGTACTTAGAGAGGCTATGAGGATTATGCACTTTTGGTTAAATGTAAACACAAACAGCCTCAATGCTGCTACTCATACATTTTACATGAGTAAAAACACTGTATTATGTTGGCATAAAATATCCTACACTGAAACTTAAGCCAGACCAATCAGGATAACCCGCTTTATATACTAACCTGTAACGTTTAGATTTGTTATTTTATTTAGTAGAATTTTCAGCCACCACTGTGATGAATTAGGAATTGGTTAGTGAGTTCAGCGCCAACTGCAAAATCTACATTAAGTTAAATGAAGGACCAAAGCAAGACGGAAGTATTTAAAAAAAAAAAACAACAGTTAAACACAGCAGTTATTTGACATGAATAAAGTCAAAATATCAAGAGAAAATCTTAGTTGCATAACGGTGAAATAGTAAAGACAAGCGATGTTATTCTTTAAGATTCATAGTATTAGGAGAAACAGCAAAATAAATGAAATATATCATGTTTGTTTACAAAATATCAAAGTGGCCCTTGCATCTTTTTCAGTTTTCAGTTTCCAAGTTTGGATGCCCCAAATCCAACATTCATTCATACATTCCTTTTCTACCACTTATCCTCACGAGGGTTGCAGGCATGCTGGAGCCTATCCCAGCTGTCTTGGGGTACACCCTGGACTGTTCACCAGCCAATCACAGGGCACATATAGACAAACAACCATTCACACTCACATTCATACCTTCATACAATTTGGAGTCGCCAATTAACCTAGCATGTTTTTGGAATGTGGGAGGAAGCCGGAGTACCCGGAGAAAACCCACGCATGCACGGGGAGAACATGCAAACTCCACACAGAGATGGCCGAGGGTGTAATTGAACTCGGGTCTCCTAGCTGTGAGGCCTGCGCGCTAACCACTCAGTCTCCATGCAGCCCCCTGTTAAAATTTTAACTCTCATATTCATGTATTTATCCTAAATTTTTGATTTATTCGTTTTATTCAATATCTCAGTTTATTTCTTATAATTTATTCATATTTTAACTACATTTTAATCATGTATCCTTCCTTTTCAGTTTTTTTTTCAGTATTTCTCCCTTTCCTTAACACTGCACAAGGTTTATAATATTATTTTAACTCCGACACAGTCCGACACAGCGCGTCCCACACATAAACATTAATTGCACCAAATAAAATACATATGGATGGGGGGTTGTGAATGTAATCCGACGCTGTCCATCAAAACTATCCCACGCATGCTTGAGCCCCTAAAAAAATGCCCCCCAAAGTGCGGATTTAAGGAACGGAAACAAACACGATCTCTTACCGTCCTGTGCATCTTGTCCTCCAAATCCTGATTGATCCTCTGCAGCGCTGCATAGCTACTCTGGATCCTAAACAAACAAACACACGAAACAATGGCTTTGCAGTACAACATATGGATATCTAATAACCTATATACAGTATATACAGTGTATTTTCAAACAAAGGGGTAAACTTCAATTGCAGAGCTGTGGGGATCTCTGTGGAGGGGATTTGCCGGATACTTTGTGTAGTGACACAGATTTGAATATAAATCTGCTGAGATGAAACAGAATGGAAGAGCTTGATGGTTTGTTCAAGTGCAACTGGAGGAAGAATTATGTGTAAATATTTTATGATCAGACATCAGAAAGCTTGTGCAGAGCAGCTGTTTTTCTTTACTACTGTCTTTAAAAAAGTCCTATTTTTGTCTCCTTTTATGTCTCTCAGCTCCAATGCTCTTTAGTAGGACGCATTAGCGTCCTTGAAGGAAGACGGGGGGTATGTGTTAACTTCCTCGTAATGTAACGTTATTCTTTCACCCCCTCATCCCTCCTTTTAGGTTTATGAGTCCATGAATCAGACGTAGACAAGAGCAAAGACAAACGATGTTATAACGACATGAGAGGTTTGAGAGGCTCAAGAAGGTGAATAAAATGAACACAAAGGAGTGGCGGCATGGAGGAACTGTCATTCCTAAATTGATGGAGATCAAACAAGTGCAGTGAAAGTGGCCATTACCATACTGAGTCTGCATTAAGAGGAGAGACTGTTCCGACTCACGTGGCTCTCTAGTGCTCCTTGTTGATGGAAAATGAAACAGTAGATGACGATACCATCATGTTGCTACATTTAACTTAGCCAGAGGGCAAATCTCTTATCCATACATCTTTTCATTTAGAAGTGGAAAATATCAAAGTGGCCAAACACACTGCAAAGGCTGATGTGGAACACAATTGGTTCTGAAATGCTGGTTGATATCCGATTCATTCATACCATGGGAAATCATGGTTATAAGAGATTATCTATTCCAGTGTCAAACCGTGCCCAATGTCTTCCAAAAAGTGCAAATGTTCCAAAATAATTCAACAAGTGGAAAAAGAAGTCCGGCACATTTCATTTATCTCATTATGTTATTTTGATGGCACTTATAGTTATTTAAGAACTTAAGAATTTAAGAACTATAACGTTTTCTGTGCGGGTTATTGTGTGTAGCTGCTCTATAGGAGACCACAACTCAATAGTGTCGAAAACTGAGCATAATAGGTCCCCTTTAACCACAAACATCAGCAGTAGAATAGAGTAATATTCTCTAATGTTACATTATTGAGACAACAGCCACAAAGAAATATGCTGTCAATGATAACATGTCAGTCTAGATTATCTTATTTATTTCTAAGATGGCTTATTTTCAATTTATTCATTCATTTTCTACCGCTTTTTTCTCACGAGGGTCACGGGGGTGCTGGAGTCTATCCCAGCTGTCTTCGGGCGAGAGGCAGGGTACACCCTGGACTGGTGGCCAGCCAATCACAGGGCACATATAGACAAACAACCATTCACATTCATATTCATACCTATGGACAATTTGGAGTCACCAATTAACCTAGCATGTTTTTGGAATGTGGGAGGAAACCGGAGTACCCGGAGAAAACCCACGCATGCACGGGGAGAACATGCAAACTCCACACAGAGATGGCCGAGGGTGTAATTGAACTCGGGTCTCCTAGCTGTGAGGCCTGCACGCTAACCACTCAGTCCCCATGCAGTCCCCTGTTAAAATTTTAACTCTCATATTCATGTATTTATCCTACATTTTTTGATTTATTCGTTTTATTCAATATCTCAGTTTATTTCTTATAATTTATTCATATTTTAACTACATTTTAATCATGTATACTTCCTTTTCAGTTTATATTTCTCCCTTTCCTTAACACTGCACAAGGTTTATAATATTATTTACCCGGACCGCCGTGAAATGAAATGCTGGTTGATATCCGATTCATTCATATTGGGAAATCATGGTGATAAGAGATTATCTATTCCAGTGTCAAACCGTGCCCAATGTCTTCCAAAAAGTGCAAATGTCCCAAAATAATTCAACAAGTGGAAAAAGAAGTCAAGCACATTTCATGTATTTCATATATGTTATTTTGATGGCACTTATAGTTATTTAATGACATTTTTATTTTATGCCACTTATAGAGGGTGGGCTGTAAGTTTCCATACATAGGAAAAATAATCATTCAAATAAAAATAGACAACTATTTTTATTTATATAATGTTATGTAATGGCGGCACGGCAGTCTAGTGGTTAGCACGCAGACCTCACAGCCAGGAGACCAGGGTTAAATTCCACCCTCGGCCATCTCTGTGTGGAATTTGCATGTTCTCCCTGTGCATGCGTGGGTTTTCTCCGGGTACTCCGGTTTCCTCCCACATTCCAAAAACATGCTAGGTTAATTGGCCACTCCAAATTGTCCATAGGTATGAATGTGAGTGTGAATGGTTGTTTGTCTATATGTGCCCTGTGATTGGCTGGCCACCAGTCCAGGGTGTACCCCGCCTCTCGCCCGAAGACAGCTGGGATAGGCTCCAGCACCCCCCGTGACCCTCGTGAGGAAAAAGAGGTAGAAAATGACTGAATGAATGAATGTTATGTAATGTTTCAAAAACACTGTTGAACTTTAGCATATGCGTATAAAATGTCGTGAAAAGTCAACATTTTTCAATTGATGCAGTAGTGGCCCTTTTGTTACATGAAATATATAATTGGTTATGAAGTAAATAATAAATAAATAGCTTTAATTTTGTATTTATCTGTGATTATTTTTCACAATTTAATTGATTTATTCATATTTTAATTATCTGTGTATCAGAGTATGTATTTAATTTTGACAAAAAAATAATAGACGTCTTGACGCTCAAGTATACAGGAGCGCCATATAGTGGGGGAAAGTTAGGACAACTCCGAGGGCCCCTGATGATAGGAGGTTTTGGTGCCAGCTATTCAAGGAGGGCCTGATGTGAATTCACACCTGCGCAGTTTTTCCGTAAACTTCTCCAGTTCCTCCTGAGCCCGTCGCAACTCCGTCTCCAGATACTGGCGGGTGGAGTCGAACTCGGTCTCCACCATCTCTAGCTTGTGTGTGGTGTAGGACAGGCGCTTGCGTAGGTCCTCCTTGTGGTCGTGGAAAGAGCTGAGAGATGAAGAGAACGACGTTAGGATAAGGAGGCGCTCACAAAGCAGATTGCTTTGTTGGCAAACTTAGTCACTTTCATTGAGCCAAGCAGTGAGGTCGGGAGGCATGAAGGTGAGTGAAGGTGTGGAAGAAAGGAGTTTAATTTACTTTGGAAGTGAGAGGGGTCCGAGGTAGTAGATGGATGGAGGGGGAATACTAATCAGTGTGCTCCCATTCACAGGGAGGGAGGGAAGGGAATCAAGTTCCCAATGGTGTAATGGTGAGTTCCATTTCAGCAAACTCCTGTTGGAGCTTGGAGAAAAGAAACTTGTATGACTGTGGGAGAGTCATGAGGGAAGGAGTGGCCACCCACTTAAGAAGATAACAATCACCAATACCAATGTCCACTGAATTGTTCATTAGGTACACTTGTCATTTCAATACAATAGCTGTTTCAACCATTGTGCCTTTACAAACATAATCATTTTGATGCATTAACTTAACTATATATTTACTGTAATGTAATCAGGCTAGTATGTTTATAATATTTTGTTGCCAAATATTAGGAACCCACTGTATGTCATTTGTCTTCTCTTGCATGACAAATCAAAGGAAATACAGCTGAATAGGTGCAGATTCTGGAAGAAATATAACGTTTTCTGTGCGGGTTATTGTGTGTAGCTGCTCTATAGGAGACCACAACTCAATAGGGTCGAAAAATGAGCATAACAGGTCCCCTTTAACCACAAACATCAGCAGTAGAATAGAGTAACATTCTCTAATGTTACATTATTGAGACAACAGCCACAAAGAAGTATGCTGTCAATGGTAACATGTCAGTCTATATTATCTTATTTATCTCTAAGATGGCTTATTTTCAATTTATTCATTCATTCATTCATTTTCTATCGCTTATCCTCATGAGAGTCGCGGGGGTGCTGGAGCCTATCCCAGCTGTCTTCGGGCGAGAGGCGGGGTACACCCTGGACTGGTCGCCAGCCAATCACAGGGCACATATAGACAAACAACCATTCACACTCACATTCATACCTATGGACAATTTGGAGTGGCCAATTAACCGAGCATGTTTTTGGAATGTGGGAGGAAACCGGAGTACCCGGAGAAAACCCACGCATGCACGGGGAGAACATGCAAACTCCACACAGAGAGGGCCAAGGGTGGAATTGAACTAACCACTCGACCACCGCGCTAACCACTCGATCACCGTGCAGCCCCTTATTTTCAATTATTATGTCTAATATATTGGGTAACAGAAGTGTAAAGGTGACTATAGGGGTGTTATTTCATGTCTACAAGACTCTAATAATGGTAAATCCCCTAGGATGAAGGTTATAAACAGAACTAACAAAATATTAAATTCATTAATATTGAATCCTACTTGGTGAAAATTCACTTTATAGTGGTCCGGTCTGTACCCAATTAACCGTCATAAACAATGGGCGGCTGTATACTTATTATTTAATCTGTTTATAGGTTGGGAAAAATCCCGTTTTTGAACATCAACTAAATTGGCCAAATTATGATTCCTTGGCCATAAAAAGAGACTAAAACAGACCAAAAAGTTACCAAGTGACCAGAAATGTCAGGGCTTTCCCTTTCAACCCATCACATTTATTTGACGATGCCACAAAAGGAAAAGCTCTCAGCTGTCTCAGCAGCTGCGAGTGATGTTCAAGGCCCCCTCTCCTCGTGTAGTTTAATTTAGTTTAATTAAGTCAGAGCAAGTGCCCTTTGACGTTTGCATTTCTTGACTGGCAGGTGTGTGTGTGTGTGTGTGTGTGAGAAGATGGCAGAATGTGGTTGGCGGACTGACACATGACGAGAGGCGAGGATGAAAAATGGCTGTGAAAAGATCCCACATTAGGTCTGAATGGCTTTTTAATGGTTGCCACCTCCTGCTGTGAATTCATTCCCATTAGTCCAAATGAATGAAACGGATTCCCCAGTAATGAGGCAGATGGAAGTTTTATTGCTACTTGTCTTACCTTCTTTTTTGATGTTTGCAACCATTTCTTTGGCTTTTCAGGGCTGTTTTGCCAATGTATATCTTTTTCATATTTTTCTGTCTGCCGCGGCACGCATGTGTCAGATTGTTGCTGCTGCTGCTGTTTCTGCTGCTGCTCGGCTCAATGTCAGATGCCGAGATTAAACTCTAGCCGTAAACCAAATCTCCTAAGTTTGGCCTGGCGAGGGCAGATAGGAGTTGGCTATCTGCGATGACCCTGGCGAGAGAGCAGAGAGGGAAAGAGAAAAGGAAACAGCTTTTCAAGTTGCACACATTTGGCCGCATATTTTCTTCTGTTGACTTGGCAGAAAATGAGATTTTTGTGTGTGTGTGTGTGCGTTAGGATAACCAGCAGCGGGTGGAATTAAAGTCTCTAAACTGATAGGATGAAACACTTCTTGTAATACTTCCCGCTGAAGGGCTTCATTCCGTAATGCTAAATGAGAGTAGATTTTCTCCAAGGAAAGATGCCGGGTGGTTCTAATTGTACAAGAACGAAGTAGTAATATCTCAAGAAGAAAAGTCTGAATTTTCATGCGAACTAAGCAATTTTTTAAAACCAAAATAATGTTGTAATGTTACGCCAAAAAACGACTGCAAATTCCAACAATTGCAATGGTATTAAGACAAAAATGCAATATTAAAACATAAAGGTAAAAAAATCTGATTTTTAATGAAAATGCTGCAAATATGTAATGAGAATTTTTACAATAATACAATGTTCCCTCATTTATCACAGGAGGTAGGTTCCCAAAATGGCCAGCGATAAGTGAAATCCACAAAGCAGCCAACTTAATTTGTTCAAAATTCAAAAATATTTTTATGGTTGTAAAACCCCTCACCAGACACTCTTCTCAGACAAGCCTTTTCTCACATTTATCTCTCAAAGTTCAAATTTACTAATCTACTAGGTTGGACACAGATTTGCATATTTGCATATTTGCAATTTGCATCCTTATTAAAACATACTGTTAGCTTATTTTGTTTCTTCTATTGTTTATGGTATTGGTTGTTAGCAAGCAGCAAACCTGGTTAGCTCCTTTGGTAGCCATGAACACAACAGGAGCCGATTGATTGACAATAGTCAGCAGCCAATCAGGAGATCATAGACATAACCAGTGATGGGAATAACGGCGTTTAAAATAACGTTACTAACGCCGTTACTTTTTTCAGTAACGGGTAATCTAACTAATTACTTTTACTGTCAGCATAACGCTGTTACCATTTTCGAAAACCTGTTACTGCACATTACTGAAGCCGCCTAAAATATATCACCGACTTCATAACTAATCTGCAGCGTAGTGAGTGTTGCAGAGTGACAAGAGAAGGGGTGAGATAACCACATGATCAACGAGGATTGGCGAAGGTTTAGTAAGATTGCGTTTTCAGCCAATCAGAGAACTTGGGTGGGCGGGTGTTTAGAGCACATAAGCAACGAGGATTGGCTAAGGTTTAGTAAGATTGCGTTTTCAGCCAATCAGAGAACTTGGGTGGGCGGGTGTTTAGAGCACGTGTAAAGTGCCCCGTAGTAGATACAGCATAGCGACAGATTCATTCATTCATTCATTTTCTACCGCTTTTTCCTCACGAGGGTGTGAGGAGGAAAACGGAATGGAAACTTCCGAATGGAAGTACAGACACTACTTTAACCTCGTTGATGTCAAAGGTAAAAATGTACATTATGTCCCCGAAAAAAAACTTTGTCCACGTCTTGTGTGAGCAACTTAAACCCACAGAAACACCTGTCGACTGCAATAAACGCAAACCTCTGTAATGGTACCCGTCTTTGTTGGGGGGCAATAGTTACTTTCACTGGTAACTAGTTACTTTTGTGGAGTAGTTCAGTTAGTAACTGGACATATCATAGAAATAGAAATTTAAGTTTATACAATCACACTGTTTTTGGTGTCTAACTGTAATATACTTGGGAAACAATTAGGCACAATCACACTGTTTCTCGTGTCCAACTGTTTCCCAAGTATATTGCTGTGTGTGTGAATGTATAAACAAGTTAAATTAATTGAAATTTACTTGTACAAAGGCACTGTAAAAAAACAAAAAACAACACACTAAAATTGCACAAAAAATATATATGAAGCAGAGAGAACCGTGATGAAGTGAGGGAGCACCGTATAGTGAAATCTTACAAAAGTAAAACTGTAATATTACAAGAAAAAAAGTAGTAATTTTTAAGAAAATGTAAAATACAGTCTGAATATTACAAGAAAAAAATGTCTACAAGTTCCAAAAATTGCTGAGAATTGTCAGGGGGTGCACGAGAGGCTTTCATTTCAATGCAGACCTACCAACATGTACACATTTATAGTACTCAACATTTAAGGAAAGCAATTTGACTCTTGAATATGCTTTTATACTGTCTATTTTCCCCGTTTTCATTTTTTAATTCAGTCTGTAGAGTACTGATAAATGATTAAATATTGTCAGTTTATTAAACTGTTTTTCTCTGAATGATTTTAATGTCAATATGATTTCTTCATTCTTTTTTCAATTTTTTTTCTCTTTACTTTTCAGTTCGAAATTGTGACCAAGATTGTGACACCCCCCGTCTGTTGACATGTGATATAAAAGGTAAGAATTTTCATCCCTTTGACAGTTGAACTAATGAAATAATGAACATGTGACTTGAATATCTACCAATCTATTAAAAAAAAATCCAGGTTGACAGCAAGCAATTACACAACCTGACCTAGCCTAAGCTCCTTGGCAGAAGTCATACAAGATAGAAAATACATTTTCCTCCTTCAAAGTGCTGTTTTTATCAAAAGAGTCACCTCAAAGTGCAGGAGCCTGCAGGAATATTGAGATATTGACTTGCTGACCACAGAGGTTATTCCGTAATGCATCAGTGTGATGATGAATGTGTGTGTGTGCATCTGTTATCCTGCCACGTGCAAACCCGCCGACACGCAATCAGCCAACATAAAAAAAAGCAAATTACCCTCAAGTAAACCTTTCCTTTCCTATTGTACATCTACATCTTCATGCAGTTGCATTAATGACTGGTGTGATATTAAATTGTCGAATAAAAACTGCTGATTGAAATGGAATACCTAATGAGAGAAAAATGATTTACTTCTACAAATATCAGCAATAAAATTCACTGATAGACATTTCAGCAAGTCCATATATTTGCCTTTTGAAAAGCATTACATCTTCTCTTGAGCAGCCAAGTAAGCATAAATACAAACACAGGTTGCCTGCAGCACAACTTTGATCTTCTCCTGCAGAGTGGCTCAACAACAAACCACGCTCAGCATTGGCCTCAAACTGTTTGTTGCCTTTCTATGGGAGTTTTCACATTTACTTTGTATTACAACTTTCTTCTTATTCTTTTTTTTTCTGGCCGCTTTGCGACTTTTCTTTACTATATGTAATATTATGACATTATGAAATCATTTTACAACATTTTACTTTTGGCTTGGAACTTCTTTTTTTGGATGCGTGGGTTTTCTCCGGGTACTCCAGTTTCCTCCCACATTCTAAAAATAAAATTAAATAAAAATTAAATAAATTTGGCGACTCCAAATTGTCCATAGGTATGAATGTGAGTGTGAATGGTTGTTTGTCTATATGTGCCCTGTGATTGGCTGGCGACCAGTCCAGAGTGTACCCCGCCTCTTGCCCGAGGACAGCTGGGATAGGCTCCAGCATACCCATGGATAAGCGGTATAAAAAATGGGTGGATGTATGAACTCTATTCACGTAATATCACACTTAATATAATATTACACTTTCTATTTTCATATTATAACATTTTCTACCTTTTTTCCATAACATTATGACTTTGTCCTCATTATATTATGAATCTGTCATTGTACCATCTTTGCAATGCAATGCAATGAGTGGAAAATAGAGAAAAAACTCACTGCTATACATTTCATCAAGTCCATATATTTGTCTTTTGAGAAGCAAGACATCTTCTCTTGAGCAGCCAAGTAAGCATAAATACAAACACGGGTCGCCGGCAGCACAGGTTTTATCTTCTCCAGCAGAGTTGTGGCATAGCTGTTTCAATGACACAAAGTTGTGAACATTTTCTGGCCTGCCGCTGTTCCTTATTGGGTGCCACGAATTATTATTTTTAATCTTCCTCCGACACCAGCTCGGAAAACAATAGTCGGTTCTGGAAGCGCTTCCTATAGTGGCTTTTCTTATCTGTACAGACCCAGAGGGAGAGCGAGGAAGACGACAGAAATAGTTGCTGAATTGCTAAAGAAGTGTGGTCACACACACACACATACACACTCATACACACACAGGACTCCCTGTGGCGTGTGCAAAATACTGTCGCTGACGTGTATCATGGTGCCTCTCCCAGGGGGCTAAGCGACAGATTGTGCTACCTCAGGTGTTGTTTATCAAGGTAAACACATGAAGGAACAAGTCCTAAGTCCTGCTCGGATATGGAAATTACCCGCACGCTGCTATCTTCAATTCTTAAGCATATTAATTCGACAAGTCGAGGCAGCAGAGGCAAACACTTTGGTCTTACAAGTCAACTAGCTGGTTATTTCGCACCCTGTTATCGCTTCCTTGCCCTCACAGCAAGTGGCTCTGTAATTAATGCCCTGAATGCACTTTTAAAACCCACAAAAGTCACTGGTGTCCATCTTTGTGTTTACACCGCCAAGTCTTTTCACCGCACTGGCAGGTTGATTTACTAGTAACATAAGCTGTGGGAGGTGAGCGAGATGTTCCCTTCCATTGTGGCCAAATGAGCATTTTAAACTTTAATGGGCCTACAGGATCGGGTCATGATGGCAACGGCTAGCATAGCTCAGTAATGAGTAGCTGCACCATTCTTGTTAATCACCTTAAAAATTGGTTCAGGCATGCTGGATGCCAGTGTTTTCAGGAGGTAGTGTGGTCATTACGCCAGGTGGTGAAGGTGGCTTCACGGAGGGCATCTGCTGCCTGGAACTGATTTTCTTCCATTTTGGAAAATTTCCCTTGCCATCCATCCAGAAATGTTCTCAATTGGATTTAGATCAGGGGAACATGCAGAGTCCAGTTGAGGGCCTTCTCTCATAACGGATGTCCCCTGAAACATCTCCACATAACTAGTTGCCGTTTGACGCCCCTGCACAACCTGAAGCTGCACAACCTTAGGTGGGATCTCTTTGTCATGCCAGGAACATTAGAAGCCACCAGGACAGTCAAAATTACATTTTTCTCATCAGAAAATAAGATTTTTCTTCCACAATTCAATGTTTCATGTTTAGTGCCCTTGTGCAACTTCCAAACAGGCAATTTAGTGGCGTTAAAGGAGCCAAAGCCGTTGATTTTTTGTTTTTTTTTTGTTCTCACAACCTTGACTGGGGCCACCCTGTGTCTTGATGGACAGCCAAGCCGATCTTCCAGTTCAGGGCCAGTAACATTTCTTTGGGACTACCACTTTTGTTTGTTCCATAACCTTCAGGAACTTTTAAAGTTTAAAATGACAATCTCACTGCACCCGACCTCAGCAGCTACGAGAGGCTTTACTTATGCAGCACCACAATCTGACCGCATTCAAAGAAAGAAAGTTTTTTTGCCTTCATTCATTCTTTTTCTATGCCACTTAATCCTCATTAGGGTCGCGGGGGTATGCTGGAGCCTATCCCTGCTGACTTTGGGCGAGAGAGTGTGTATACCAGACATAAAATGGGATTAAATCCACATTGTTTTGTTAAACTTTTGATCAGCCGATGAACAGCTTATTTCACCTTAATACCTGTTTGCAATACATTGCTTAATCATTTTTTTTTCTCTTTTGGGTTCAACTTAGAACCTCCATATGATCCAACAGAAAATGTAAATTCTTGCAATTCTTGCAAGTCTTTTTCTACACATTTTAACAGCAATTATCAAAGCTAGGTTATCTTAGTCACTGTAGAAAAACAAAATGATCAAACCTGCATATCTGTAGATGATTGGTCGATAGTTGGTAGAGTTTGTGATAGTTGTTGATGTGGTAGTGAGCCTGATTGTTGCCAATGCTATTCTGTTTGAAGTGGTGTGACGAAAGTGGAGCACTTCATAGATTTTTCTCAAATTCGGTACTGATAAACAGGCTCTGTGGACACATATTACCGATATGACATCATTGAAAAGTCCCTTTTGTATAATAGGGTACCTTTTATGTGTTTAAATGAAAACACCTGAAGAAATGACAAAGCTGTAAAATGTATGCCTCTTGCACGTTTCCTCTGATGTAACGCTCCAGAATTGCAACAATCCCCTGTGAGTTCTGCAGTACCAGCGGCCAAAACAAGGGGGCTCTGTGGATTTCACTGCTTCTGAAATACAGAAGACCTGTCAATGCAATTTATTGCACTGATCCTTCCTATTAATCTGCATATCAAACAAGGTCTAGCCTTCAATAGGAAACATGCTAATTATGTAAACATATCTACAGAAGCATTACGCTGTGTCCATGCACATCCGAGGGCCCTGATAGCTAATGTGTTTGAATTCACTTTCAGGCGTGTGTCACTGTAATGTAGTTTACCAACAACACAAAAAGCTCCCGGGGATAAATTAACAGATAATGAATAGCCTCCCCTGCTGCTGTGTGACTCATCTAGCTCCCTCGACTCCTTCATATATCCTTGAGCCCTTAAACTGCACGTCGGGAAGAACGGCATATTTATTTGTGCTGCGAGCTTTGGAGGGAAGCGCTCAATCAATTTAGACCATTTGTAGGCAGCCGATCAGATCATATCAGGAGCCGCCAAGGGGAAGCATTCCCATTGGGAGTCCTTTTTCTAAAATATGGTTCCAGAAACAACTCAGAAATATTGTATTTTTTACCTCTTTTGTTACAAAAATAGTTATTTCTACATGGTCAGTTTTGCATTCTAGTCATACACAAGTCTCAATCTGCGTCACACATGGTGTGTATAAGGACTGCCGAACAAAGTGGCCACAACACCTAAAGAAAACACATTATTGGTGAAAATACAAATTCATTGACATGTAAAATTGGGGGCTTTTCTACATAGTCAGTGCATCCAGTCAACAAACATGACAGGCTCATACAGCTCAGAAAAGAAAGTAGTAAGTCACAACACCATCTAAGAAGACCAACTATCATTTAGTACACAATATAAATAATCTTTAATAACACTTTTAATGCACCACGTCATCATCAAAAGTACTTCCTGTATTTGTTCATCTGGTGCACACAGAACAATGAATAACATCATGCTGTCACCTTTCTCCAGCACAGCCGCTAATGTACCGTAGTCAAGCCCTTTTTCATTTTCATCCACTTATCCCTGCATCAATCTGCCTACCCGTAGGGTAGGTGTACCCCACTTTGGGAACCTAGGATTCAAATTAAATGTTTTCACTGGCTGACAAAAGTGTGCCAAAGCGGCACTATAATGCATAACTCGTTCAAGTCAGTTTAATTTAAATAGCGCCAATTCACAACAGAAGTTATGTCAATGTACGTATGTCACACACGGAACGGAACCAACTGAACCCCACATGAGAAAGCACTTGGCGATGGAGGCCAAAAAGTCCCTCTAAGAAAGAAACCTCGAACAGAACCTGCCTTGACCAGTTGGGTCAGAGGGTAGCTAGAGAGAGGAAATTAGACAGGGGAGGGCTTCAGCAACCGGGGAAGGGCAGAGAAAAAATGGTATCAACAACAGTAATAGTCCTATGATGACAGCAACAACAATAATGGTTTGCCACTTTGTGGTTTGAATTTTACTGAAAATGGGTAAATGAACCAAAATGCATACAGCTATAATCATTCAGAAGGCACATTCAAAGACACTGGGAATGATGTCGTATTGTACACTGGTCACTAGCTGTCATTTGTTGTATTGTTCGGTGACACACACACACACACACACACACACACACACGCACACACAGACTTGATCTCCAAAACAAAAGGCACAATAATCCCTAATAAAAAATCTTTAAAAAAGTACAAAATATTGTTGTGGCCTTAAACTACACCAAGTTAAAAGTAAACTCCGCAACATATTTCTAACAACACACATGACCATGGGTATTTATGTGTTAGAGGGCTTATTTACTGTAATTATGTGTAATATTGTGCAATACAAGTGTAAAAGCGATGGAACACAGCAAAAAAGTTTTTTACGTGCACCTCCACTTCAAATTTGTACTCCCTTGTCAGGTTTTTAGTTTAAAATCGGTCAACAAATGTGCATACCTTAAATGCTCTAAATAAAACTTTAATTTTGCAAACCACCGAGTTTCTTATAGTCACACAAGCAAGTGAGTAAAAAATAAAACATCTGCATTAAGAACTGTGGCTGTCAGTTACCTCCAAGATGACACTAACTGCATTTTAAGTGTCATAAGTGGTCGGCTTGCAGCAGCTTCATCTACTTCTGCATGTGCTTCAAAATGTTAGTTGAGCTCCTCAGCCATTGGTGTGAAACTCATGCTTTTGGTACTGTTTACAGCTGGCTGCTCCTTACTAATACTAGTACCTGTTAGCAAATGACCATGTAGACTGGTATTGTTTTTTGTTGATGATTGATACCAACAACCGGGACTCAACAGAAGTAGCGACTTCACTGTCAGGTGTATCCTGTGGAGGAGGACATGGCCAGTGGGCATCTTCTTGGTGGTTGTAACATAAAACACCTCCTCATGTCTGACAGCCTGAGAGCGTGATTTGCAAGCTGGATCAACACCTTAGGCTCATCAAATTGATCAATTAATCAGTCAAGATGAAGACATTTGGGTTGTTATATCCTCTAAGGTGCCATACTTTGTGTTCATAAGACACTTTCAGGGTCTATAGAAGCGTCCCCGTGAAGGCTTATGATGCTCAGCTGAGCCTGTCCTGCTGGCTTTTGACGGACACGTTTGAACGCCCCGTGGCAGACAAGCGTATCGCCTTTACCCCGTGGGAGTGATGAAGGCACCGAGAGGCAAGCGTTTTAAGACTTGGATATAGGAATACAAAGGCTCAAGTGGGCAACCATCCACAAGACTGTCCCCCTCCATTGGCTTCTGCATAAACCTTTAATCTCACTGCCGTGGACGTGATTAGAAAGGCTGGTGGTGGAGGTAAACTGCTGCGGGCGAACCTGAAGGAGGTGTTAATACAGCATCTGTTTTTCAGATGTTCAATGCCAAGCTTGGAGGAAGGAGACAGATGAAGCAACTGGGGCTGATGCTGCAGGCATGCTTTTAATTGAACGAGATCTGTAGCCTTTGTTTAGTTGCTTTGTAAATCCTCAAAACAGTTAGAAAGATAATAATTATGGAATTGGGTTAGTGAGTTTACAGACAATTAAAGGCACAGCGCTCTTGTAGAATGTATTCCTTTTGTCATTTGCAGTAACTTGGTCATGTGTTGTTGGTAATCCGTAATATCGATATCAATGTGTCACTTCCACATATTTTAGAGTAACTTACTACAGGCTTTTGTGCTGAACCACCCCCTGGTAGCGTAAAATTGACCTGAATCGATTCACGTCAACAACAGCACATATTAATGTGTTAATGCAGAAACATATTATGTTACCTGTACTCAAACACACCTACAGTTTGAATAGAGTTGTTACGATAACATATGACCTGACATTACCAGGGGTTGCTCCTTATCTGGACATTCTTCCAGGAACTTCACAAAAGATGTTGTGAAAGTGGTCAAGTTGAGCTCTTCTTTAGAGTTATTCTACAATATAATCCCCCCCTCCCTCCCATTTGGGGGTCCCAAAACCTTCCAAATCATCTGGCTGCACTAAGGGCACTAAGAGTACAAAGAATGGGTTTTTGGATGAAAAATAAATTGACACATTTTGACAGATTTTTTTTGAACCGCCCAACATTTTAGAGCACACTTCTACAATGAAGTCAATATTTATCAGTAGAGACACATTGCTCAATAATTGATAATAACTTGAATATGATCTCAGGGAAGAACTAAATCTGAAACACTTATACGCTAAGACTACGTTAAAAAGCATTTCAGTATGTGGAATCAAACTATGGAATGGATTGAGTAAGGACCTCAAACAATGCACAACGATGAGCCATTTCAAGAAACAATACAAGCAGTTGATGTTTGCTAAATACAAGGATGAAGAGTCTTGAGTCATGATGTGCTATATATATCACTATATTGACACTTACTATGGTACACATTATGTCATTATATGGTCATATCACCTCGTACTTTGGTATGTGACAAAAAAATAATAAAAAAATATAAAAAAAAACTTAAACTATATTAAGAAAGCAGGAAGTGAACAAATGTAACAGTAACTGATTGTAAAAGTACCAGATGGAGGGGTAGGATTTAATAAGCTTTGCTTCTTCCTACTCCTTTTGGACATGTGGAACTGTGAACTGATTATGGGATGCACTCAATTGTAATCTGATGCATGTTCAAATGAAATAAAACCATTACCATTACCAATATATACCAAGTAGAATTAGTAATAAAAATGTGCTTTGAAAATGTTTTAGCTGTTTTAGCCGTTTTTTGCATCTCTGTGAGAATGGATGGAGATCATTCAAATTTTTTTTACACCTGTACATGAAACTTTTCAATAATTGGCTACTTTGTCACCCAGTATGTAATCATGCTTAGCTTCAAATTAAGGCTGGCCAATTCATAGGCGGACTAATCAGCAACCTCTGTGAGATATAGAGGTGATGGTAAAGAGTATGATTGTGACCACACAATGCAAATCGCCTTGAACCAATGAGTGCCAACTTAAGAGGTGAGCAACCTTCACACAACTCTGCAATTAAGACACGACCTTTGTCCAATTATGCTGGCCTAGGGGTTTACTCCCTTTTCATAACACTTTCTATCAGCCCGTTCCCACACTGATCTGAACTTCTTGGTGTGTCATTTACTTTATTTTAGCAGGTGTGGGCGTGTGTTTTTAATCACTGTCTTTTAAAAAGTTGGCCTTTCACACCCACAGAAAAGCCACATCAGGATTGATCCATCAGTTAGCCGCCGCCTGTGCTTTTTGAACCCAGCAAAGCAGGATATTGCACTTTTCACAGCGGTATGGTGATAATACGTCAGTGCCAGTGTCAGGTGTCAGACAGTGACAATTGCTTTCAATTGCCCCTGCTTTTCGTTATTCTCATTCACACAATGCCTCTGTTACAGCTGATACTACCTCAGAAGCAGCAAGAAACAAACCATTGGAGGAACATGCAAACTCAATGCAAACTTGAGCAATCAGAGCCAGCACAACTTGTTTTGCTGCATATCATCATTTTCCTCAGTATTTCCACAAAAAGAAAAGCAGATACTTGAGTCTCTAAAATGGAAAACCTGAGCTTGTCACAATCGAAAACCTTGGTGGGGCTTCTTGAAACAAATACAACTTTTATTCAGCTGTAAAACATCCTCAGTGTTCCCCTGTGTGAAGTTTCACGCTACACCTCGCTACCTCGACATTGCTGTTGTTTTGTCAGCGCGAGATGATCTCAATTTAGTTGCCATCGATCCGGTTCAGCACTACAAGTGAGCAGCAAAAACTGCCTCTGGTGATAAGCATTGCTTTATTATCCATGACAAGAATCATTTCAGGAAAGCAGGAGGGGCGGCTCACAGCATGTTGCTGCTACCACCAGCACACATTTGTTGGAGCTGACGGTTTGTTTGGACAGCCTTCAATGCAATCAAGTATTTAGCCAACAGATTAGTCCCGTTTGTCTTCAAAGGTTTTACACGCAGGAAGATAACTCCTGATTGGGATTACTTACACTCTGAATGCTCCATTGTCTTATTCTGTGTTGTGATGTTAAATGTATAATAATGTGTATATGATCATAGTTGTTGTGACAGCACAGTACAACGGAGCCAATCAAATCAAAACATGACACCTTAATGTCTTTGACAACAAGCACTTTCCTCCATCTTGGGACTCCAAGTGCCCTGAATCTTTCCCTGCTTCCTTTCTTGGCGATGCCAGTGTTGCGTTTTGTCAAATGCTCATCCATGTTTGTTTCTTTCAGCTTCTTTCCCTGTTTCAGTAGTGCAGTTTGGAATTTCCTGTTGGTGAACTTAACAATGATGCCTTACAGTATCTATGGTGTGGATGTCTACCTCATCTACCACATCTACCTCCTTTGAATGTAGAAAGTTGGCAATTTGTTGCTCCATTGAAGCGACATCCATTTCATCTAGTTGTTTTTTGTGCCCGACTGGCCTGGAATACAACCTGGGTTAAATTCAGAGCCCCGTCAAGATCAAATCATTCATTTGTACATCCTGATCAATCTCATCATTCATTCATTCATTCATTCATTTTCTCCCGCTTTTTCCTCACGAGGGTCGTGGGTATGCTGGAGCCTATCCCAGCTGTCTTTGGGCGAGAGGCAGGGTACACCCTGGACTGGTCGCCAGCCAATCACAGGGCACATATAGACAAACAACCATTCACACTCACATTCATGCCTATGGACAATTTGGAGTCACCAATTAACCTAGCATGTTTTTCGAATGTGGGAGGAAACCGGAGTACCGGGAGAAAACCCACGCATGAACGGGGAGAACATGCAAATTCCACACAGAGATGGCCAAGGGTGGAATTGAACCATGGTCTCCTAGCTGTGAGGTGTGCGTGCTAACAACTAGACCGCCGTGCCGCCATTACATAACATTATATATATAAAAATAGTTGTCTATTTTTATTTGAATGATTATTTTTCCTATGTATGGAAACTTACAGCCCACCCTCTATAAGTGGCATTAAATAAAAATGCCATTAAATAACTATAAGTGCCATCAAAATAACATAATGAGATACATGAAATGTGCTGGACTTCTTTTTCCACTTATTATTTTGGAACATTTGCACTTTTTGGAAGACATTGGGCACGGTTTGACACTGGAATAGATAATCTCTTATTACCATTATTTCCCAATATGAATGAATCGGATATCAACCAGCATTTCAGAACCAATTGTGTTCCACATCAGCCTTTGCAGTGTGCTTGGCCGAGGGTGGAATTGAACCCTGGTCTCCTAGCTGTGATGTCTGCGTGCTAACCACTCGGCCGCCGTGCCGCCCTGTGTTCTTCATTTGTTCTATTATTTTTTTTACTTTTGCTTTTTTATCTTCTTTTCGAGCGGCGCTCAAGGGCAGCATTATTATCCTGTAATACCTTGATTTCATTGCGCTGTTCTCCATTTTCCTCCCTCAGGTGTTTAACCTCCTCATAAATCTCAGAGAAATTTTCAGACAAACTCTCCTTGAGGCTGTCGTTCTGGTTTTGTAGAGTTCCAATCTGTTTTTACAGTTCTTTTAGATCATGCCGTACTTGTGCCGCAGTATGTGCCGAGATTTCTTGCTGTTGATCTTTCATTTGTGTCATCAATAGATTCCTAGAGCCATAATATATTGACAAGTTCAGTTGAGACCTCCACTTGGGTCAGAGACGGCATAAATGGTGCTCCAGCTTCCTGCATCTTGGGTGGCTTCAAGGCTTTTAACGGCTCTGTTGTTGTAAGCTTTCTTTCTAGGGTATCTGGGCCTGAGGTGTCCGCAACTGAATCCGACTGTTTTTTCCTCTGCATTGTTGCTAAGCAACCACCTTGAGCTTCAGCGGTTAGCTTGCCTTGCTAGCGGGTTTCCGTGCTTATAATTCGTCCGTACTCCTCACCGGTCCAAGTTGAAATCTGCTATGTCAGTACCCTATTCTAGTTTTGTGAAGACGCCAAAATAGTTAAAAACTCTGGAGGCAAAAGTGGAGTACTTGTCATGAATGTCCTTTCCTGTCAACAGGAAGTGACTTATTCATCTTTGCATATGTCATTAAAGTTAAATATGAGTAGTTTATTGGTTGATTAAGAGTGGTTAACCTCTTTTCACACTTGTATGACTTTTATAACGTTAAACGTTAAGACATTACCGGTACAGGTTTTATACACTGTTTCTAAACCCAAACCAGCGTGTTTATTCCACTTCCACTGTGTTCACCAACAAGGCAGTATAGGTTTGATCCACTTAGATGAATAACACTAGCTCGACAACTGAAGTTAACTCTAATGTCTTCACAATACGGATGTTTCCTCACAAGCTGAGGGTGAAAGCAATTAACTTGAACATGTTATGATGGTGTGGAATAGTCGACAATTTTCAGTATCAACAATAATATCTCCCAGATATTAGAAGACTTTTCTACTCCACAAGAAAATTATTCCATATTGATTTCTTTGTCTTTTGCTGAGTTTGGCTCACTTTTTGTCTCAAAATTTAGCCCAGCAACCAGGCAGTTACACAAACCAAAATGACAGCTACACACAATGTGGTGGTTTTAGTGTACAGTACTCTTTCACATAGTAGTCTATTGCTACAGAGATTACATTGACAATAGAGAGCAAGGTTTTTTTTTTATTCTACACACACACACACACAGTGCGCTGCTGAATAGACATCCGTGCAACACATGGTCAGAACTGCTGCAACAGTAATTATCTATCAGACCGCCTTTAGAAAGCCGGGCATGCCTTACCGTCTAAACGCCTTTCGCCTCATGTTCAGTAGATAGCAACGCAATAGACGCACGGCCACATGTGCATCCCTCCAGAGCAGCATGCATTTTGGAAAAAGCCTCCTCTCATTCTGACTGTCATGCACATAGAAGAGTGAACGTGAGGGAGGGAGGGAGCTGAGGGTTGAATGGAAGGAGGTGTACGACAAGGGGAGGGCTTATGGTGTAGGGAAGAAGTAGAGAGAGGGAAATGAGCAGGTGGAGAAATTGACTAACCTCATGTCACGTTGCATCTCTCCATCAGAATCCTGGCGGGAAGATAGAAGAAGAGGGGCGGGGCAAATGATTACCGGAAATGTAACGTACATACAGTACTTTTTCTGGATAGCATACTTCCTGCTGTGGCTATTGTCTCATCAATGTATTGTATTGGCGGACACTCATATCACCCAATACAGTACACATAATGTGAGCAAATGAGCCATTTAAGACGCAAATGTTGTGTTGGAGGTCAAGAAGTGATGTCACCCCAACAGTATCCCGTGCTATTATTATGCTATTATTATTGCGCCTGTTGTGAGATCATTTAAACCGACAATAAATGATCGTGTCTGTCCCACCAAACAATTGCTCACACCTAGTGGCCATTGTAGAATACTACAGCCACAATTAGAATGCTTCTTCTGTCTCGTTTTTGTATTTTAGTTCATTTAGTTATCATTCATTAGTGGTGAGTGTATGGCTTATATAAGATTTAAACCTGGATAGTGTCGCTCGGGAACAATGGCAATTGAACAGAGACGGGGAAGTTCTGGCGCTGAATCTAATCTAATAAATACAACAATACCTTTTATTATAAATGTTGATCAAAATTGGAGGAAAGTGTCAATGCCAAGCTAGCATTGGTTTAGGGGATTGAGCCGTGGGTCAAAAATAGACATTTTATCAATTACTTGCCTTTTTGCCATTCGCTGGTGGTCCTAGAACGTACCACCTTTGAAAAGATCTCCCTTTTATCGCATAGAATTGTTTTCGCAAAATCAAGTAAATAATAGCCAAAAACTACTGTTGGATCTCATTTTTGCCACCAAAAGAGAAGATAACTGACAAATATCAATTCAGTCCTGCTACTACCCTTAGTATGTGTATTGTTGACATCTGGATCGATCCACCCGCCCTAATTTGTCAGGCAGATTTATGCGGCGCCCGTGCAGGGGTGTCTCTCGTCTTCTGTGTTTAACGAGCTCTTATGTCTCGTCAAAAACAAATACATCCATTATTTGCACCTACTGTGTCACCTGCGGGCACATGAAGTGAAAGATGACAACAACAGAGCACTAAATGACAGATGAACAGTGAGGAAAAAAAACGCTGCCTGCTGCAGGATCGGAGAGAAAGCAGCTAAGGGCAGTCTTACATAAAGTACAAATACCTATTGATAAAAGTGAAGGGATATAGTTAGACTATAACATTTTATATAAAGGAGGAATGTTTGTGCTTTGTTTATGTTTCATCATCTTCAAACACAGTCACATCTTGGAATAATAATCATCAAAGGATCGTAATGCCCATATACTGTGACTAACAAGTACTATTTTGCTTTTTCTTTTGTTGTGAATTTGTGTTTATGAGAAAGAGGAAACATGGTGGTAAACATAGAACTGAATATGTTGCTACATGTAGTATATATATGTGTACATATATTTACATATATGTACATGTGATGCAAGGATGGTTAGTTCATGAGCTGCTCCAAGGTGCCGTATGGGCGTCACAAATAGTGTGAGTGACACAACAGGATGAGTCATGCAGCGTCTGAATGAGGCAGTGCACTAATCCACTCTGGCCGTCCCAGCATCCTTCTTTTCTCTGTGTATGTTTGGGTTGGGGTGGGTTGTAGGCAGGGGAGTGGATCAGTATTCCTGGAAGGCAACACTGGATGACGATGTGCAGCCCTAAGCTCATTCAGATGCGGATGATCAGGAAGTTAATTTACTGAAACATGCCAAATGTTCCCTGTTTATTTGGCTATTGGTCAGTTTAAGCTGTGCGGCAGAGTGAATAGAAAAGGGGAATGACTGTATTCTAAACAAATTTTATGCTGAAGGATTGTTTTAGATTGAGAATGCATCAGTAGTACTGTGCAAAACCACCACTAGCTTTGTTGATTTAATAACAACAATATCACTTTGTATAGGAGTGGAAGATCAATTTTAAAACCCAGCTCTGGCAGAGTACTACATGTTGCTGCAATGCTAGATAGCCAACTAGCATTGATACACATTTGACTTCAAAGCTAGCTAAAAGTCCATCTTTGTGGACAGTTAAAACTAACCTTTAGTAGAAATGCTTGGTCTTTTTTTCTATATAGCCCAAAGTTGACGTATTGCAGTTTCACAAGGTATAAGCCAAACGTATTCCACCGAGGGCTGCATACTTGAAAAAAAAAAGGACGTAATGAGACACTTGAATAATTTTATATATCGTAACTTTTGGTGTTTAAGCTGCTATTTTTTTCTTGCTGCTAATTTCTAACCTTGTGACATCTCCTTTATTTCAGAACTACTACTAATTGTAATAGTTCTACTAATTGTAGAACTACAACTAATTGTTTAAATACGAGTCAGTGAGGACATGGTAGCTCTTTCTCCACAAGCTCTCAGTGAACTCTTGACAAGCTTGTCAACCCATTGGAAATGACAGGAGGTCATTACTCAGTATAACTGTCTTGACTCTCAGTCTCGTCTTACAAAGAATGCTAAACTCATCACACAGCAACTGAACACTCTAAAGGTACCGAGGAGATATACAATACAAGTACAAATGTGAGTTTTGAACAAAAAAAAACTATTCTAAAGTTTCCCCATAATGCATAGTGACCAAAACATTAATTTGAGGTCAAGTGGCATAGAAAACAGAAGAATGACGGATGACGCTGCAAAGCTGCCACAAGATGGAGCCACAGCCGGACATCATTGCAGGGCCCCTGCAGGCACTGATGAATGCTTTGCTTGGACACAATGATTTAAAAGCATTATATTTTAACGGGAAAACAAATAAAATATGTATTTTTCTATTTTAAACTTGTATTGCTACTTGTATTTTGAGTGTTAAGTTGCTGTGTGATGAGTTATCATTCTTTGTCAGATGACACTGTGAGTCAGACTGTAATATTAACTCTTGACCTCCTGTAATGTCCAATGGGTTGACAAGCTTGTCGAGGTTTTTCATAGCTCATGATTGGCTCCTGTTAAATAAAGAATTGCCTGGTCCTCACTGACTCATGCCTGCCACAGTATGCCATTTTATGATGTGGACATGTGCAGGTTATATATGTATAAATCATTTTTTTCTTATACGTTAAGTGGGTGTGGTCCATACACCAGAAATTACGGTAGTACGGTATAGTGTATTTTTATATCCCGTTGCTTTTGCTGCTTTTTTACAATAAAGGCCAAGCATTGTCCAATTATTAGTTATTAGTTATTAATTTCTGGCACATATTTAACTCTGTACCTGGTCCAAGGCGGAGCTACAAGACAGAGGTAGCCTTTTGATAAGCTATCTGTTTTTTTCTATTTGTTTGGTGGCTTTGCTCGGCAACATTGCAGCCCACTGAGTTTTCTTTTCTCTTCAACCTTTGACCTGATTTGCCAGGAGTACTGGCAGTGCTACATTGGCTCTCCTGTACATATTTGGTCCAACCTTTACAGTGAAGAAAATAAGTATTTGAACACCCTGCTATTTTGCTATTTCTCCCACTTAGAAATCATGGAGGGGTCTGAAATTTTCATCGTAGGTGCATGTCCACTGTGAGAGAGATAAACTAAAAAGAAAAATCCAGAAATCACAATGCATGATTTTTTAACAATTTATTTGTGTGATACAGCTGCAAATAAGTATTTGAACACCTGTGTATCATCTAGAATTCTGACCCTGAAAGACCTGTTAGTCTGCCCATTAGAAGTCCACCTGCACTCCATGTATCATCCTGAATCAGATGCACCTGTTTGAGGTCGTTAGCTGCATAAAGACACCTGTCCACCCCATACAATCAGTAAGACTTTAACTTGTAACATGGCGAAGACCAAAGAGCTGTCCAAAGACACCAGAGACAAAATTGTACACCTCCACAAGGCTGGAAAGGGCTACGGAGCAATTACCAAGCAGCTTGGTGAAAAAAGGTCCACTGTTGGAGCTATCATTAGAAAATGGAAGAAGCTAAACATGACGGTCAATCTCAATCGGAGTGGAGCCCCATGCAAGATATCACCTCGTGGGGTCTCAATGATTCTAAGAAAGGTGAGGAATCAGCCCAGAACTACACGACAGGACTTGGTCAATGACCTGAAAAGAGCTGGGACCACCGTTTCCAAGGTTACTGTAGGTAATACACTAAGACGTCATGATGTGAAATCATGCATGGCACGAAAGGTTCCCCTGCTTAAACCAGCACATGTCAAGGCCCGTCTTAAGTTTGCATATGACCATTTGGATGATACAGAGGAGTCATGGGAGAAAGTTTTATGGTCAGATGAGACCAAAATAGAACTTTTTGGTCATAATTCCAATAAGCGTGTTTGGAGGAAGAAGAATGAAGAGTACAATCCGAAGAACACCATCCCTACTGTGAAGCATGGGGGTGGTAGCATCATGCTTTGGGGGTGTTTTTCTGCACATGGGACAGGACGAGTGCACTGCATTAAAGAGAGGATGACTGGGGCCGTGTATTGTGAGATTTTGGGGAACAACCTCCTTCCCTCTGTCAGAGCATTGAAGATGGGTCGTGGCTGGGTCTTCCAACACGACAACGACCCGAAGCACACAGCCAGGAAAACCAAGGAGTGGCTCCGTAAGAAGCATATCAAGGTTCTAGCATGGCCCAGCCAGTCTCCAGACCTGAACCCAATCGAAAATCTTTGGAGGGAGCTCAAACTCCGTGTTTCTCAGCGACAGCCCAGAAACCTGACTGATCTAGAGAAGATCTGTGTGGAGGAGTGGGCCAAGATCCCTCCTGCAGTGTGTGCAAACCTGGTGAAAAACTACAGGAAACGTTTGACCTCTGTAATAGCAAACAAAGGCTACTGTACCAAATATTAACATTCATTTTCTCAGGTGTTCAAATACTTATTTGCAGCTGTATCACACAAATAAATTGTTAAAAAATCATGCATTGTGATTTCTGGATTTTTCTTTTTAGTTTATCTCTCTCACAGTGGACATGCACCTACGATGAAAATTTCAGACCCCTCCATGATTTCTAAGTGGGAGAAATAGCAAAATAGCAGGGTGTTCAAATACTTATTTTCTTCACTGTATGTGCTGATAAAGATTATTATGTAAGACTGCAACATGATGAGAATGTAGGAGGCCATTTCTGAGCCTGAGTAAAAAGGAAATATGTTTAAATTATTCATGTATTTGCTACTCCTGCAAATTTCTCTTAAATCAAAACCCTATTTTTCTCCCCCACTCTTCAATACAAAACTTTAGGCTTGGGGCAAAAACACAGCAAAGGTGCAATGTATTTTTAATACTGCACGCCACTTCTCCCTCTATGTTGGTGGATCGGATCGGAGTGGAGTGGTGGCAGAAACGCTAATGCATTTAAATGAGAATTAAAATAAGACCTTTACCTTAGTCCTGGCATGTGAATGTCAATCGGCTCAAGATTTAAAGTGTAAAATATAATCTGAGTACTGCAGACAAGAGAATATGAAGGCGCTTTTCCAGTATTTCATATTTACACAGTTACACAGCACTCTTCTAAGATATCATTACATTCTATTTACCGAGGATGAAGAAAACTGTCAAAAATACTTTACACTTGCTAAAAAAGAAACCTTAAGTATTGAATTAGATATACAACAAACATATTTTTCTATTGGTACTAACATGAAAAGTATACAGTCATCCCTCGTTACTTTGCTATTCAAACATCGCTGCCTCGCTCTATTGCGTTTTTTTTTTTTTTTAAATGAGTAAATCGCTGCTTAGAGGAGCCTTGACTTTGGTCCATTTTTAGAAAGAATGAAGTACTCACAGTGGTATTGACAGCTCTGGGTAGTGAGATGGACCTGTAGGACATTCTTGGAAATCCCTCAGGCCACTTGAATACTGGACAGGGGTGACTGCTTCCACTGGAGGTCCACTTAGGCTCAAAACTGTTACCTGGGACTTTCTTCCCCTTATCTTTCCTTCTTTCTGTCAGTCTCTCTTTATCCCTCACATTTTCCTTCCTTTTCTCTCCACCCAAGATTCCATTCTTCTGCCAGGGACTTCTGTCTTCTGTACCCTTTTCCGCTTGTTTCTTATTCCTCTCTTGCATCGGGCTAACATTATCCACTAATTCATCAAGTTGCCTCACTCTGTCAATGTCCGTCTCCAGATACAGCCTCCCAGTGGAGGGTTGCGACTGTAGCTTTGTGCACAGCTCCATGCTGTGCTCTCGGTATGAGGGATTGTCCCCTTTTATTTTCCTCATCATGTCTGCTGGTTCTAAGATCTTACAGCTTGGTAGAGTCTTGCTCCATTGGTGGAAGGTGCTGGTGATGTCCTTTGGATCATATTCATTGATGGTTTGCAGGTTGGTTGTTGGAGTGTACCACAAGTTAGTACTTGGTGGTGGTGTTGGGAGGTTGGTTTGGTTCGAATGCAATGACGGCGGGGTAGCTGATGGTGGAGCTTGTGTAGGATGAGATGGGATGCGGTTTCGCATGGTGGGCTGCTGTTGTGAAGGAGCGCTGTTGGTTTTCAGCACCCTTCCGGCCACCTCGTTGAGAAACTGTGAGAACTTGCGCCTGTCCTCTTTCTTCTTGTCGTCTTGAGGGACGACGGAGGCATTCTTGCTGGGGCAAGATGAGGTAGCACTTCCTGTGTCTTTCTTCTGCACTGTTGTAGTGCTCTCTGTAGCATCTTTAGTTTCAGTTTTAGGGGTTGGACGCGTGAAGATGAGATTTTGGTAAATAATTTCAGGTTCTACCACTGCGCTATTGGATTTCTGATCTGTTTTACGAGATGTTCCTCTTGACTGCTCCGATGTATCTCTGTCCTGCTTAGGAGATGTCCTGAGCAGGCAGGTAGCCCCTGAACTCCAACTGTTAGTGTCCCAACTGCCGTCATCATCACTTGAGCTGCCGATGCCGCTGTGCAGACCTGGACTGGTGCTTCGCTCGCTGAAGCCTGGGCTGGAGTTGTCCAAACTGCCCAGTGATCGCCTCCTCAACCGAGAAATGGATCCCTTCAGCCTTGGCAAAGAGAAGTTGAAGTTCGGAAGAGAACCCTGGAGAGTTGGTAGCGATCCTTGAAGAGAGACAACAGAACCCTGGATGCTTGATGATGATCTTTTGTGGCTTGGTTTGGTGGCATTGTGCAGGCTTGAAAGAGAACCTTTTAGTAAGGGAGATGACTGGCGACGCAGCGGAGGTTCCTCTTCCTGGTCACTGTAAGGTCCAGAAAATACGGGGCAAGATGCAGTCGAAGAACAAGAGCCACGATCCTGTCGAGTCGACGCCGTTCTGGATCGTGGTTGTCTTTGAATGGTGGCCATTTTACTCTTCTTTCCCCTTGTTCGTGCAGGATTGGACGATTCTTTTTTTATAGACTCGAGTCTGAGACCATCGTCTGTTATGGACACACACAAGTGAACCATGTCAGGCTCGGTAGCACAAGGTTCCAGCTGCCTCTGTTCAACAATACAAGCTGTCTGTTCTCTGGCAGTGTGACACACTTTCACTTGTAATGAAGATTGCCCAATGAGAAGCCAGAGAGGTTTGATTGTCAATTAGATGTCAACCAACCTATTTTCATATCCTGACACTGCCAATCGTTTTTCTCCGTTTGCTTCATGTGCTTCACCAACCATCATCAGGGCTTTGTCTCTGGGCATCATCCGGAATGAAATGCATATTGATATGGTGGCACTGGAAAACAGCTGGAAATCCAGGTCAGTGATATTGACCGAAGCTACCATGTGACATTTTGGTTGGTGAGCACTAGGCATGCTCATGGATTGATGGGTCACAAATGGTAGTGGTTTGTTCCTCCAATTTTTACAAGTTAGTCTTTACTGATTGCCCACACTTGCCTCCATGAGATCCGTGTGATGTGTGAAAAAACTACCACTAGATTTACAATGATTATACATCAGGGGTGGGCAAATATTTTGACTCGTGGGCCACATTGAGTTAACAAAATTGCCCGGGGGGCCAGAACATATATTTAACACACACACACACACACTATTTTATGCTTATAATTTTCCTTGAATTATTTGTCTAATTTTATGTGTAAAAGTGTTATACTATCAGCTGTATGTTCTCATATCCCTTTTTTCAGGAGCACTTTAAACATCAGACCACATCAAACTATGTCATTTCATTTGACAGTTTTGTTTAGTTTTTTTTGTTGTTGTTGTTTTTTAACTAAATAAGACATTCCACTTGCAAGTCATGTGGCCAGTTTTTATGTTAAAAGTTGAAATACTTAGAAAGCAACTGGCGGGCCGGATTCAAACACTTGGTGGGCCGCATGTGGCCCCCGGGCCGCAGTTTGCCCACCCCTGTTATACATACTATAATAATTATGTATTTAGAGCAAGAAAATTCCAGCTGAAATTTTGATGGGCTTGCAACCTGCGCTGTGAACCTCGGGCCCGGTGTCTGCTGTGCAACGCCGCTGAGCAATACTGTGTGTAATCACATGAGGAATTTAGCAAAAAAGCAAACATGCTAACTGTTAGCACGCTATCATCTAGCGAGATGGTACTCTATAGCGAAAGCGTCAAGGTGGTCCTACAATACTGCATCACGTCATGTCTCTATTAGTCTTTAGATGTGAGGAATACAGCTAAAATGTTAACATGCGAGCAGATATCGTGCTAGCACCAAAAGTACAGAGAAAGCATTCCTACACCATGCTGCCTGTATGTAGGCCTTCAAACAGGAGCAAAATAGCCAACATTTAGCATGGTGACACCTAGCAAGATAAACATTAAGTGGCAAAAGTGCCAAGGCAGTTCCATAGTGTCCACACATCATGCCATGTGTGTATTTTCATTTAGGTATGCATAAAAAAGTCAAAATGATAACATGCTAACAGTTAGCATGGTAGCATTTAGCAAGAAAGCACCAAGTCCCAAAAGTGTTAAGGCAGTCTCATAGTGTCTCTACATCATGCCATGTGTGTATTTGCCTTTAGACCCGAGTAAATTAGCTAAAATGCTAACATGCTAACGGTTATCATGCTGGCACCTAGCAAGAGAGCCTAACATAGCTTAATGCTGTTTGATGGATTCTATGAAAATTTTGATATTTTGATACTCCCATCATTTGAGGTGACTGCAGGTCACTGTACTTAATTAGAAAGATAGAAATTTAAAATCTCCCAGATCCATAAGATGTATGGTATCAGCTAGGAAGGGAATCATTGTAATGGTACATTTCTACACACAGTCGTTTTAAAAGGGAAGGGCTGGGAGGAGGAGGAGAAAAGGTGTAAACGCCATTCTACTGCAGCAGGTGGCGGCCATATTGACAATGAATTAGCACAAATTACTGAAAAGCCTGAATGCCTCATGTCAAACAGAAGCTTCTTACAGCCAAACGATTTGAGATATTGATACATTCATACGTATCTATGGACAATCTAGAGTTGTCAGTTAACCTAACATGCATGTTTTTGGAATGTGGGAGAATTATTTCAGACTTTACATGGAGAAAAACTATCGCCTCATAGTCTCATAGTTATCTATCTCTTTCTGTACACAATTGGCTTGATTTTTTTTACTTTAGGATTTCAGATTATCAGAAGAGTGAAAATCTGAGTGGAATGTACCAACCTCAATCTTTGCAATTAAGCACTTTTCAAGATAGCATGTTTTTATGTTGTGTTCTTCTGCAATGCATTTTTGTTCAGAAACATTGGTTATGGTCAATTTTTATTGGGCCATCAATTGCTGAGTAAAATATAAGACGGTCATTTTCAAATGCATACAGGAACTCATTGTGAGAATGTTCCTAATGTGATGAAAAAAATATTATTTTGATATTTCTCTTCTTTTCTGTGTCGAGTGTGTGTCGACACATGGATGTTTTGTTGCAGCATCAAGACTCCAGTTGTCAAAAATTCAAAGCAGATGGAACAAGATATAGTAATACTTTAATCAGATGCGGCAACACAAGCATCCTCCAGCTCTGGGAATAATACGCCCTGACTTCGCTAATAAGATCTCTGCCGACTCATCGCATCTTCTGAGTAGAATTCACACAAAGCCGTCGCTGTAACGGCAACAAAACAGATCAGATGCTTCATCTCATCCCTGTGAACTGCACAATGATAAATTCCTTAGAGAGATATGGTTTGGCATCTCGCCAAAGCCTGACATTCACACGAGGATTATTGTTATGTCTTTTTTTACATTTACATTTTAAAACTTGTGAATCAAACCTGTATCGCTTTATAAGACACACTGGACGCAAGTGTTTGGCTGTCGGGTGTATTGTAAAGCACCAGTTAAAGTAATGGGGGGGTTTTATTAGGAAAAATAAATGGTTGGGCAGCAACCACTTAATAGGATAAATACAACCCAAAAAATAAATCAATCGGAAACACCAGAATAAAAAAAGAAAAAATATTAATAAATGAAAAAAACAAATGCATCAAAATACAAGGCATTCCGCCCTTCCAAAAATTATACAAAAATAAGCAATATGTAATAAAAACCAACAGATATATTTAAAAATTTAATTTAAAAGCAATAGATCCCAAACAACATAGAGAAATACTTGCTTTTAACCCCTAATATGGCAAACATACCAGTACAAATAAGTAAAAAACAACATTATTATACTTTTTTCTTAGTTGTAGTGCTTCTCATTATATGTGGAATAATGAATAACTAGGAAATCAAGTATTGGCTTTAAACACGGTAAGCTTTATATGGATGTGTTTTGTTTTGGGTTTTTTTCGTACTTTTAATGATAAAGACGTTAAACATGACTTGATTAAGTCCGTGACATCATCACCACGCGCCAGCAGACAACAAAATGTAGCATGACAGATGGCAGAGGACAATCCAGCGAGCAAGAATTAATTAGTGTGGTCCAGTGTGTGGAAACACTTTGGTTTTTGCAAAGAGGGAGATGCTCTAAATAAGTCGCTCGCTGTTTGTATGATATTAATTATCAACTATCAATTAAAATAGTAGTACTAAGACAACGTGTTGCTAGGCAGAATTCACAAGCCTCAACCCCAAACTTGGAGCTGACCGGAACAATAGAAATAACAGCACGCCAAAGATAAGAGGACAAGTTTGTTCCAAATGTATTCACTGCTGTGTATTAAATATAAAATACATCAAAAGAAAATCACTGAATCTTAATATAACTTTAATGTTATGTTAGCCTTTTTATTGAGCAAATATCCTCATCTTATGAATGAGACCTCCATGTAATCTCCCTGGTGTCATAGTTGTTGTTGTCATGGAAACAATGACTGTGATTTGGATCCATTTCTCCTCCCTACCTGTATATGCCCAAGCATGTGCATCACTGTCCTTCCAAATACCAAAGCAATAACAATAACAATAAGATATAGGAAATGTCAGCTGCACTGTCAGAGCAAGGATATGGAGTCCGCCAGGTTTGACTGGAAATGTTTAGTGGTAATAGAGTTTTACCATGTAAACGCAGGTACGGCAAATACCCTTTTTAAGTGAACACATCCTCTCAATGACATTGATAATTATATTAGAATAAAACACATTAACTCCCGACCTCATCACGCATATTATAAGCTTGCCACGTTCACTTCTCAGTGCTTTCCAGCTTAAATGTTTGTGTGTGCAACAGCGCCCTCAAGTGGTCATTTCTGCATACAACAAAATAATCATCATTGGCTCCATCAATTAATGTTACATCTTTAGCGTCTTGTTTGTCAGTGTGCTATAACAATCTTAATGTTATTACTGCTTCTTTCATCACGACACAATAGCAGCACATTTGGCAGTCACGTTTGGTATTTTTAAATGACTATCAAGCAAAAATGCTGCCGTCCTTATTATGTTAGCAATGATTGATTGATTTACGTTCTTGAACACATGGCCACCATCTGTGGTAAATCAAATGAATTGTAAAAAATTACTGTAGAAACACCCTAAGGTAATAAAGTATAACCAGACTTTTCTATTTAAAAATGCCTACATGTCTGTCAAGAGAAAATGCTGCTATTGGTTGAAAAATTGATGACAAACTAGTTCTTTAATAAACCTTGTATGCAAGGAGACAAATCAATACAACATGAGCAGATGGCTTTGAAAGAAAATGGATGACTAGTCATGCTAAAATGTTAATATTTCAATGATAAGGAACAATAAGCAAAGGGAGGGGTGATCTTCTCCGGTGAGGGACAGTGAAGGGCAGATTCACATGCTCAGACACCCAAGGATATTGAATCAGGTGATAAGCATGTGGAGGATAGTCACAACAAGTGCATATTTATATTAGTGCATAATTAAAGCTAGTATTAGTAATAATCAAAAGGAATAATACTAGACACAAAACACTTTAAAACAATTGCAGTTCAACCTATTGGGAGACTAAAGAGTGATGACAACCATAGACTGGGATATCAACTTATTGTGTCATATGAAAAAAATATGACTACTCAGTACACTATGAGCAATGTAAGTACTTCATTATTACAATACACAAATTCATTTTAATACACATAACACACATAATGGCTCATTGTATGCAGAATGGCCATTTAATTATTCTTCGTTCTCTCTGTGTCTATGGGGCACTTTTTAATGAGTGGGTAGTTTCACTTCATTTTCAATCAATTATACAGACTATATATAGTCTATAGAGATTATATTTTTCCACCAGTATAACAGTTAAGCCTGTTAAAATGTGTAAGAAAAAAGGAACTGGCACAAAAAAGAAAGATTATTCCTGGAATTATGACTCCAGCTCTTTATATATATTTTTGTGACACTTCACATCATCATACAAATTTGAAAAGAAAGGACAAACACAATTGAACATGGAATGCAATTTTGTTATTAAGGGAGAAAAAAAATCAAAAACTCCATGGCCCTGTGTGAAAAGGTGATGAAGGTGACCCCCCCCCCCCCCACCCCCCACCCCAACTGGCTTGTACAGTCTGGAAAAGGTTATAAAGCCATTTCTAAAGCTTTGGGACTTGGGCAAACTATAGTAAGAGCCATTATCCGCAAAAACACGGAACATTGGTGAACCTTCCCAGGAGCGGCCTGCACGGCAGAGTTCCAAGACCAATACCACTGCTGAACAAAAAGAATATTAAGGCTCAAGTCAATTTTGCCAGCAAACATCTTGATGATCCTCAACACCTTTGGGAAAATACTCCATGGTCTGATGAGACAAAAGTTGAACTTAAGTAGCACTGCATTTCAGAAAACAAAACATCATACCAACAGTAAAATATGGTGGTGGTAGTGTGATGTCTGGGGCTGTTTTGCTGCTTCAGGACCTGGAAGACTTGCTGTGATAAATTCTGCTGTCTACCACAAACCTCCCGAAGGAGAATGTCCGGCCATCTGTTGGTGACCTCAAGGTGAAACCAACCTGGGTTCTGCAGCAGGACAATGATCCAAAACACACCAGCAAATCAACCTCTGAATGGCTGAAGAAAAACAAAATGGAGCGGCCTAGTCACAGTCCTGACTTGAATGCTATTGAGATGCGGTGGCTTACCTTAAAAAGGAAAACCCTCCAATGTATCCGAATGACAACACAGCGCTGTAAGAGACTCATTGCAAGTTATCACAAAGGCTTGATTGCAGTTTTTGCTGCTAAGGATGCCCAACCAGTTTGGACTTTTTTTTTTGTTTCACTTAAAAACTGCATTTTCTGTTCAGTTGTGTTGTCATAGACTAATATTTACATTTGTTTGATGATCTGAAACATTTAAGTGTGACAAACATGCGAAAAAATAAGAAATCAGGAAGGGGACAAACACTTTTCACACCACTGTATTTGATTACATCGCTGACCTCTCCATCAACAAGGAAAACGGACGAAGAGAGCCCACAATGAAAGTACACAGGTTCTATATAGGAGCCACGCCCCTCTAGAAAGTAGAAATCCCGTTTGTGTAGAAGTGAGAGTCAAGCTTGTGTGAGTGAGACAACCTATTGTGTGTTTGCCTTTTTTACTATTTTTAAATTAGTCATACAGTATGTACCTGTTGCGCAACTCTGATTGTGGTGAGTGTGTCCTGAAGGCTCCCATTAGAAGTTCCTAGACTACTACTAATAATAATACTGATATCAAACAGCACAGAATGCCAGGCTATCTACCCAACTGATCAGAGCGACTCTTAAGGTGTCAAGGAGTGAGATTTACGACACACACAGCTACACTAGATGACATTTGTTACATGTGTTATTAGAAGCTGTCAGATCGCAGCCTAAAAATATGCATCGTTTTCCCACTTACTTGCCTCGAAGTGTGCATTCACTACACACAAGTGTTAATTTGTTCAAAGAGACTGTAGGCGGATTAATGTGAGATGCATCCTCTCATTCCGGTGAGGTCTGCTCGTTGTTTGTTGAGCTCTAAGACATTTCACAGACAATATGAGGCGTAAATGTAATCAAATAGGATGATATTGTATTGGAACACACACATACACACATGCATGCAATCCCAAAAGAGCCACCAAAAAAAAAAAACCCAAACATAAGGCTTTTCCAGTCTCGTACTGCACTACTGGTGATGCTTAATTTATAAGTGAGAGCACCATCCATGAATATCAATTAGGAAATTTCACAGGAGACAGGGAGCAATGTCAGTGATGGCAATGATGGCACTGTGAGGAGAATCAAAAGAAGACAGATTGTTGCTTTTCGCACTGTTGCCTTGTTGAAGCTCGAGTGCTCGTGGGAGTGCTGAGATTAAGGATGTTTTCATTAGCCTACATTCGCTACACGCTGATGAAACAAATCCTGAAAGAGAGGGTTTCAGTTGGAAAAGAAAATGACACTACTCGTAAATATGTGTCATGCTTTCACAAACGGAACCATGCTGAACTTTCACAAAAACATTTTAACAACTAAATGTACTCATTTAAATACATTTCATTCATGCATTCATTCATTTTCTACCGCTTATCCTCACAAAGGTCACAGCCCTGCTGGAGCCTATCCCAGCTGTCTTCGGGCGAGAGGCGGTGTACACCCTGGACTAGTCGCCAGCCAATCACAGGGCACATATAGACAAACAACCATTCACACTCACATTCATACCTATGGACAATTTGGAGTCACCAATTAACCTAGCATGTTTTTGGAATGTGGGAGGAAACCGGAGTACGCGGAGAAAACCCACGCATGCACGGGGAGAACATGCAAACTCCACACAGAGATGGCAGAGGGTGGAATTGAACTCGGGTCTCCAAGCTGTGAGGCCTGCGCGCTAACCACTCGTCCGTGTGCAGCCCCGTTTTGAAATATTAACCAGATTTAAAAAAAAAAATTTATTGACCATTCACACTCGTCCACCGTGCAGCCCTTAATTCATGCAAGTGAATAACATTTTCATGTTTTTCCACTTATTTATATTACTAAAGTTGAAATAATAATAATGACTTACAGTACAGTGTCAGTATCGTATATATCCATCCATCCATTTTCTATGCAGCTTTTCCTCACATGGGTCGCGGGTATGTTGGAGCCTATTATTGTATATATTACAAATTGATTCTTTTAACTTTAATAATGATTTTTGACAAAAACTTCTCTTTTACAGTAATAACAAGCATACAGTTGAGTCGTCCTTCATTTATTGCTGACCCAATAGGTGAATTTCTATGAAGCCGGATTTGTTATTAATAAACTGGATGGTTGTATGGCTCGAACATTTTAAAAGTTACATTATAGAAAACCTGTTTAAGGCAGAAATGACATAACACCACTATAGTCCCTTTTACTGTCCTATCTTTGTTTACACTACATTGCCAGGCTATATGAGATCACTGCAGGGACAAAACTGCCGTTAGTGTAGCAAGCTACCGAGCTAACTAGTGAGCCTCTCCAATTTACTAATCCTAACCTCAATTGTTTCAAGAAGGACAAAGAAGCCATAAGCATCATTGTAAACATCCGTACAGTGTAACACGCATGACTTCCACACTTCCAAAGTGACATATTTATAGCGCATGCAGAGGTAGATAAAGTCGTTCACACATGATACTTCAAATGCAGACACAACCATCTTGTGGAGTTAATAAAAACTACATCAAGTTTCCTACAGCCACAGTTGATGTCATTTTGTTGACCTAGCACTAATTATAGACCCCTGCCAAAGACACCGAGACGGCTACTTGGCTAAAATGGAGCCTACATTCTCTGTAACTGCACAGTCTGATGTGGTATCATTTGTACCAATAGTACTATCAACATTGATTATACTTTTTTTAGAAAGTCATTTACCACAATACCCTTCAGCTCTGTTGTCCTTCAAAGAGTCGGTCAAAGCACTGATGCTCTCCATGAATTCACAGAAGTAGAAAGCAGCATGTTGTCCGAAGGTCACACAACGTCGGCTACAGAGACGTGTTAGGATTTAATTGATGCCTGTTTACTCAAGTAAAATTGGAGTATCGATGCAACCCCATTCTGTTACTATGGCGACAAGACATACCGGTGGGGCTTGGCATGCTGGCACAAAGGGACCAATTACATATTTTTGGAGTAAGGAGATATAGCCAGTCTATTTGCTGGGAAGTTCATGTTGTGTAATTGCGGCAATTATGAGAACATCCCTAGAATGATGATTATAGGGAGAATATTATTATAGACATCATAATCATTTCACAGCTTGGTTAGACAGCAGCGTGTTATATTCCTCCTTACAGGATTTTTTACTACTGCATCCTACAGTGAAGTTCAATACAAAATATTTCTGCCTCAATAAATATTATGGTTAATATCTCAAAACTGGGCTGCACACGGACGAGTGGTTAGCGCGCAGGCCTCACAGCTAGGAGACCCAAGTTCAATTCCACCCTCTGCCATCTCTGTGTGGAGTTTGCATGTTCTCCCCGTGCATGTGTGGGTTTTCTCCGGGTACTCCGGTTTCCTCCCACATTCCAAAAACATGCTAAGTTAAGTGGCGACTCCAAATTGTCCATATGTATGAATATGAGTGTGAATGGTTGTTTGTCTATATGTGCCCTGTGATTGGCTGGTGACCAGTCCAGGGTGTACCCCGCTGGGATAGGCTCCAGCACCCCCTCGTGAGGATAAGTGGTAGAAAATGAATGAATGAATATCTAAAAAATGAGCATCATGAATCTGAATATGAATCCTATTGTACAAAAGTTATGTTTTTACAATGGAGAAATTATGTTTTTTTATATAAAATAATATTTAGTAAACCCAAAAGTCTCCCTGTATACATTTTTAGATATGTATGCATTTCATAGATTATTGAACTATATTTTCTTTTTCTCCTACTTTGCTCCAACACAGCTAATTACACGGGCGAATAACCTAAGTATGCTTATTGAATGATTGCTATCACCTTGCTGCAGCCACATCATTAAGCAGCCCGAGTCGTGTAATTATCAACATTTTAAATTAGCCATGGTGGGATGGATTGTTGGTCATAGTCAAAGATAAATCCCAATTGTTAATAATAGTTCACGGTGTATAATGAAGTGAAACGTACTCATGGATGAATTTCAAATAACATTTAAATTCACATTGGCGGTGTACATATACCGTGCCACTAATGCTATTAAGTGAATCTAATCTGCTCTCAGTAAACAACATGCTACAAAACAAATGGAAACATACACGGCTGTGTAATTCTATGTCACAAATGTCATGTCATGTCACAAGTATGTCACATTTTGACAGGTGTACAAGGAAAATGTGAGTTTAATTTAGCAAGGCAGCTTTGCATAGATAAAGCATGTTTGTATGTAAGATTTCGGAGTAAATGCGTGAGTCAACTTAAGATTGCTTAAAACAACCAATGGCAGTGAAAGGAATGGAAAAAAGGAAAAAAAGATTTACAGTGATGGACGCACAGGATGGGAGCGGGGGGGGGGGGGTCATCTGCAGGGTTGGTGGTGCGAGAATTGGGCCTTAGGAGGCTAACATCACTGAATCACAATTTTGCTGACACAGGGGTTTCATCCGCCCTCAGTGCCAGCAGAAATACAGTTAAAATACAGTTAACTTATTACACTATGTTAGCGTCTCATTAAGTGTTTGCCCCCTTCCTGATTTCTTATTTTTTGCATGTTTGTCACATTCAAATATTAGTCAATGCCAACACAACAAAAATGCAGTTTTTAAAAGAAACTTTTTATTATTAAGGGAGAAAACAAACTCAAACTACATGGACTTGGATGAAAAAGTGATTGTCCCCTATTTGTTAAAACGTAACTGAATTTAGACAAATTGAGATTTATGAGCCATTTCTAAAGCTTTGGGACTCCAGCGAACCACAGCGAGAGACATTGTCCATAAATGAGTAAGTCATATCAAACTATTATAAAATATTGCTGTGTCATGAAAATTTCAATATGACATTTCATATGACATTTTAATATTTCAATGTGACATTTCAATATCATCCCAGCTCTCTCTTATCATACATTCAATTTACTTCAGAATTTCCATACACCCGTTTTCTCTGACACTTATCCTCATTGGAGCTCATCCCAGCTGTCTTCGGGCAAGAGGCGGGGTACACCCTGGACTGGTCACCAGCCAATCACAGGGCACATATAGACAAACAACCATTCACACTCACATTCATACCTATGGACAATTTGGAGTCGCCAATTAACCTAGCATGTTTTTGGAATGTGGGAGGAAACTGGAATACCCGGAGAAAACCCACACATGCACGGGGAGAACATGAAAACTGCCCAAACAAAGATTCGAACCCCCCAATTTGGCGGAATGCTTCCGGCGGCCTCATCTGAGCCACGACTGATTCAGTGTGAGCCCGGGGTTAAAACGTTTCAATATGCAAATGTTTGACTGCTGAAATCTGGTAGAATAAAGATGGCGGTCCAGTACACATGGGAACACGGTGCCACTGTGCTAAAAGCAGTTTTGGGACTCTCTATTAAGGTTAGTGGTAGGTCAGACATGAGCTGCCTGAGCGGTGCACTTTATTTCTTAGTGTTTCTTATTGTGATGTTCACAGGGGAGTTGGAGTTTTTATTTACGCACATCCAGCAAACGAAAGCAGGTCATGGCGCTTGAGCAATTACACTGACGCTGCTCCATGAATATTTGAGGCTTTAGAAATAAACCTCAGAGATGTTCCTCCCGCCCTCAAGAATATATCCTCTAGTATCTTGAGTGCAATAAAACGTTGACTGGAACATGTTGAGTACAAACATTACAGCTTGTGTTTTTCTATTCATTTTGCATTTACAAAATACTTTTTGGCATTCTTTCTGTTCTTATATTCTCTGATGACACGCCAAGAAGGTATTTAAAACAAGGTGTCTACCCCTCGCTGAATGTGTTCCTTCATCACTAGAGTGAAGTACTCTGTAATAACGAGAGGAAATTGAGCGTGTCTTCCAAATGGAGACATTGACGTGTGTTTCCTGCCATAAACATCAACATTATGACTCAACTGACAAAGAAACCTGAAGGCGTGTAATTAAAATATCAAGTGGAGAAAAGCATGTCGGTCAACAGAGAGTGCAAACAAAAAAACATGTCATCACTGTGTATCTGATCAGGTTTCTACACACACGACATCTGGGATTTGTAAGAAAATGTACAAAAAGCAAGATCGAAGGAATGTTATTGACAAAAATAATTTCATATATTTTTTTAACTATGTTCAAATAATCTTAATTAATATACAATATGTACTACAAACTTGAGCTATACTATATATAGGAAATTTGGCAAGTCACAACACACAAATATATTTAAAAAATAGCCGAAACTCAACCCCTGACCAATCACATCACAGTAGGCCTGGTATTGGAGGAGGCTGTGGAATCTGAGCATGTCAGCCAAGAGTAGAAGAATGCAGATTTACACAACTGTACACAACTTAAGTATCTGGGTCCTACTGGAAAGAAAATGTGTATTTTTCCCTGAATGTCCCACCTAGCTAAGTTAGCTGCCGCCAGTGACAGCTAGGCAAAATGTGTAAACAATAGGTTAGGCAATAGGTTTGATAAGGCAGTGATCAAGCGGGCTGGCATTGATTGGTGTAGCCAAGATGTCGAACTGAAGCCATTGAGGTTTTGCAGACTAGCGTTGATGCACGGGGCATTTCAAGACAAAGCGAAGGATGTTAGCAACCCTAAGTGACACAGCAGATGTGTAAGGTTTGCCATCGCACTCCAATCGTTTTTTGTGATCGACCTTGAAAGGAGTTTTTGGTGGCCAATCAGTCGGACATCCCAACTTTTTCGTTAACTCAATAACACTCTCACCGAAATTATTATTATTATTATCATTAAGTTCATTCATTCATTCATTTTCTACCGTTTGTCCTCACGAGGGTGCTGGAGCCTATCCCAGCTGTCTTCAGGCGAGAGGCGGGGTACAACCTGGACTGATCGCCAGCCAATCACAGGGCACATATAGAAAAACAACCATTCACACTCACATTCATACCTATGGACAATTTGGAGTCGCCAATTAACCTAGCATGTTTTTGGAATGTGGGAGGAAACCGGAGTACCCGGAGAAAACCCACAGGGAGAACATGCAAACTCCACACAGAGATGGCCTAGGGTGGAATTGAACTCGGGCCTCCTAGCTGTGAGGTCTGCGTGCTAACCACTCGATCACCGTCAAGCCTATCATTAAGTTAATATTGCTTATTTTAATTAATACACAATAAATAATTGTACATATTATTTACATGATTATGAAGGATTAGGAAAAGTAGTTAAAAAAAATATAATTTGATGATAAAATGTTGAAAGAACAGGAGATTTGTTGAATAGTTTTTACATAAAATGAAACGTAAGAAACGGCTCTTAGCGTGTTGCAGTGCAGTTGTACACTACATCAAACAACAACCACAATAATAAACATATTGTTCAGTGAATACATCGCTGACAGTGCCAATTAAAAGAGAGAATTACTATCTTTGTAAAAGCTAACAGCTTTTGTATTGGATCTCATTAGCTGCTGCAGGTGTACCTAATGTTTGGCTTTCATCACAAGCAATTTGTGCCTCTTCTGCTGCTCTTCCTTTCATTACTTTAATCACCTCGGCAGTACAAGACTGGATTGTGCTTTTCAGCCTCCTTCAATCCAATTCATTAAGTCCGTTCCCCCCGACGGCCCTTTTCGACCGTTAAAAGACTTTTTTTTTGTCCAAGAAAATGAGGAACTGGCACAGAGGAGCAAGGTCAGACTGTACTTTTGCTATTATGCATATTAGATATTACGTCTCTTTTTTTGGTCTCATTGGGTTTTCAACGTAATGAATCAGCCTCTTTCATTGTTTTCAAGAGGAACTCAACACTGCTGCTCCCTCTGCTGAAAGCACAAACTGCTTCTTCTCCACCAAATTCAGAACCAAATTCTCTCATTTCATTCTCAGCGTCATTTCTTGCAGAAATGAGAGCTCTCGCTAGTGCTGTTGCATCTTGGGAAATGGGATCCGACGGCGGGAAAATGGGCTCATCATGTTGGTTACAGTTGGAGGCGCACTGACACTTCCATTATCTGCTGCCAGCGTGTTCCAGAAGGAAGGGATAGAAATTGTCGTGAAGGTCACCGCCAAGACAATGACAACAACCTTGATAGCACCGCACAAGAATAGTGCGAGAAGCCTTTCATTTGGATGGTGCCCCCTTTAAATCCCCTTTAAATCCTCACCCAGCCAGCGGTAGAAAATGAATGAATGAATGAATGAACCTTTTATATACATTTTACAGCTGCATGGTGGGTGAGTGGTTCACATGTAGGCCACACAGTCATGAGATCGAGAAGACCTGGGGATCTCCGTGTGGAGTTCTCCCTGTGTGTGTGTGGGTTTTCTCCGGGTACTCCGGTTTTCCTCCCACATTCCAAAAATATGCTAGGTTGGCCACTCCAAATTGTCCATAGGTATGAATGGGAGTGTGAATGGTTGTTTGTCTATATGTGCCCTGTGATTGGCTGGCGACCAGTCCAGGGTGTACCCTGCCCCTCGACCGAAGACAGCTGGGATAGGCTCCAGCACCCCCTGCGACCTTCGTGAGGAAAAGCGGTAGAAAATGAATGAATGAATGAATGAATGGAATACACCAGTGCACCAGTGGATGCACGGCGGCCTCACAGCTAGGAGACTCTAGTTCAATCCCACGCTCGACCATCTCTGTGTGGAGTTTACATGTTCTCCCCGTGCATGTGTGGTTTTTCTCCGGGTTCTCCGGTTTCCTCCCACATTCCAAAAACATGCTAGGTTAATTGGCGACTCCAAATTGTCCATAGGTATGAATGTGAGTGTGAATGGTTGTTTGTCTATATGTGCCTTGTGATTGGCTGGCGACCAGTCCACGGTGTATACCGCCTCTCCTCCAAAGTCATCTGGGATAGTCTCCAGCATACCTGTGACCCTAGTGAGGATAAGCAGCATAGAGGATAGATGAATTTATTTTACTACGCAGATCCACAATCTCGTTCTTTCTGTCATGACCATAGGGGAGTGGGAACCGTGACCCCGTCGGTCCGTTACAGCAACCACATTACTGTAGATGCAGATTCAAGAATGCCAGAAATTCTCTAGCACCAGGTGAAAGTTATCCATCACCTCCATGCATTGAGAACAGAGTTATGGAAAAGTGGGCATTTTGGGCCCTAAGCAAGGTCAGCTTGGCTATCTGACACTATATGGGCCTTCAGGATTTCTTCATTAGTGTATCTAACCTTTTTAATGGCCTCCTTTTTGGCTCGGGAAGAAGGAGCACCGTGTGCCTGCTGGGATCACGAGTTGTTGGTGGATCTGAGGACCTCATGGATGGTCAGTTGTGGCAATTATGGTGGCAGGAGCGTCCCTTACCGTTCAATCGTTCCTTATCTTTTTATGGGTCTCCTGTCTGACTACCTTCTATTTCGAAGTTGTGTGCTCCGACCTCCAAACAGCGTGAAAGTAGGTTGAGGGCACGCTCAGATTTGACAGATCCAAAAATCAATTTCCAAATAGAACTTGCCCTTTTGAGGCAGCTTGCATTTTCGTTCTGTACTTTTTCAACTGGCAGTCGTAGTAGTTGAAGTGCTTTCCTCCACCCTTGTCTTGATCATGGGGAGGTTAGCTTGAAGGTGAGCTGGAGTCAGCTTGAACATTCTAAAATGTTGCAAAACAATCCCACTTTGACACCAAGAAAGAAATAACTATTGAGTTCATCAACACATGGAATTGACTTTTCGTGGCAATAAATCATAACAGAGCGTTACTGCAGCCAAAGTGTTTTTTTTTTCCAGAGCAGCCAGCTTTGTGAGGCTGAATCATCTCTGACTCAACTCGATCCGTCTTTCAGCTCTGACTGTGATGTGAATAATTCATAGGCACTGCGGCGTGTGTCAGCCAACGCAGACAGGCGCCGGGCGTCACGGCGGCCTTGACTTTCGCACCAGTTTCCCGTGAAGAGGCGCGATTCAATTAGACGCGCTGAGAAGGAGCTGTAGCAGCTGGTCTGTCTTTCATTGCTGCGTTGGATAAATCAATAATAAATAATAAGAAGCGGTCAATAATACATCACCATCAAATGCACTCAAGAAATCTATTAATGAGGACTTGTATTGGCATTTTCACTCACAGGCTAAATAATAGAGTCCGTAATTTAGGGTGCTGTTGTTGTTCTGGGGCATCAAAAACAAACACCTGTAAATCACTGACTGCATTGCATTGTGGGAAAAGCCTCACTGTTAGGAGTGTAAAAGGAGTTGGCAGCATTGATGAGCAACACTTGTGAACATCCAGGTGATAAATTCCTAACAAATTGTGTGAAGAGGACGCAGAAGACTTCACTGATTGCAGCGTGCTCTGCTCCCGCTTCTTCCCCTTGGAGACCAGCATTTCATTCCTTTTATCTTTTTTAAGTCTTGTAGTCAGGCCCCTTCTGACAATCAAAGACGTTATTGATCTGTCTCGCAGATGAAACGACCAGCGATGTTTAAGCCTTTTACGAGTTATCGCTGTGCGCTTGTCGCACAGTTTATTCCAGCTCGCTGCCAGCATGAAGACACCCTCCTTGGCAGTGGATTTACATTCCAAGATCGTTTAGACCAGGGGTGTCCAAACTTTTTATTCAGAAAAATCTGTTTTATGGCTCTTACTCTGAAAGAGTGCACACTTTTTATGCGCTTTTTTAACATTTTACCCGTATTATCAGGTGTTTTTAAATTATTCCTTACTTAAGGTGCATAATGTGTTTTGTGCAGGGAATTATAGGGAAGCTATTATGTTTTTTCCACTTTTCTGACTCATAAATGTAGTTACAATGTTGTATTCTTGTATTAAATGATGCCGAAATATCAGATAACGAGGTTTACGCATTTGGAAGTGAGCCCTGAAAGAAGTTTGGGATAGATCAAAAAGCTCAATTTCAAAAGGCGTGGTAAAACTGCCCCTTTGTGATGTCACAGAGTGGAGGACTTCCTTATATGGTTCATAGTTAGGAAGCACTTTGGGCATGTGACCAATCACACCCCGTAGGCAGGCCGTAGATGGAATAAATTAAAGGAAATGCAGCGGTTATTGTGTGTACCTGCTCTATAGGTCAGTGTTTTTCAACCTTTTTTGAGCCACGGCACGTTTTTTACGTTGGAAAAATTTTGTGGCACACCAATAGCCAACATTGTTTGCTTCTTTCAGCTTTTTCCTGATTATGGACTCGCCACAGCAGATCCTTTTGATCCGCATACTAATTTAACCAACAATGTTACAAAATGTCACCACTACCTCTCACGTGCATCACTAAGTCTATTAGAGGAACGAGGTAATCAGCTACGTGTTGCCACACGGACGAATATTACATTGCTCTGCCAGTCTTTACACCAATGACATGCAACATAATATTTGCAGAAAATAATTAATACATGTTAGTTAAAAAAGTGATATTGAATAATTCCTCACGGCACACCTGACGATTTCTCACGGCACACTTGTGTGCCGCGGCACAGTTGTTGAAAATCACTTCTACAGGTGACCACAACTCAATACAAAAGGTCGAAAAATGAACATAATCAGTCCACGTTCAAAGCAATTAATGTAGTTTTTTGGACCAAAAATCTGTGAATTTGTTGGTCTGTGAATGCCAAATCATAAATGTGTGGGGAGCCACTGTATATTTAAGGACAAATCCTTGATCTTTGTGATATTATTAAATATTAGGCTCAACATTTCAGCCTTTTCTCTTTGCATTGTGCTTTATTGCCCCATTTTTTTGGTGTTTTTTGTTTTGTTTTATGAGCTTTATTTAGCTTTAGGAGCTTGATTGATGCTGAAATGTCGACTATTGTGTTCCGAAAAAATAGTCGACATTTCATTGGTATTAGAAACTCTTCTTGTAGCAAAGTATAGCGGAACGGCTAATGACTAAACTAACGCTGTGATTTGTGGTTGACTTCATCCATGCATTCATTTCCTTCAACTGTTCTGATCAAATTCAATTCATTCACTCATTTTTGACTTTCAAAGCAGGAAGAAAACTCCTTGTTTGCAAACTTTTTAAAGCGAAATACAGAGCGTTTTATGAAATCACATTGATAGGCTCTAAGAAAAATACCTTAGTGATTCAGAGTGATTCAGTTAACTATACTGCAAAAGTGTGTCATTTGTAAGATACAGAAGGGCTTCACCCACACAGTGCAATGTAGTGTAGTTGGCATATTGTGTATGTGTCTGTTTGGCTTTCCTGTCCTGTCACTTACGCTGTGTTTTTTTTTTATGTTACTGCTGTTGAGCTATCACAATCCCCACCGCAAACACCCCCACAGCAATCTCACTGTCTGTCTTGTTGTTTTTGGATTGGTCTGCGTAAAAGCTTTAGCTACACAACCTCCACGTTCCTTTGGGGCGACGTTGCCATACCAACCACATGCTCATTGAGATGAGATTCTAGTCCCGTTGTCTTATTCCTTCCTCATTTGTCATCAAACAGCAACAGAATGGAAGGTATCTTTGGAACAAAAACCGGATATGACAACATTAACAAAACGCTCACAACGGGAAAAGAGTCGGCATGAAAGCCAAGTAGTCACACAACAACAGCACAATGCTACGTTATGCATGGAATAGAGTTAGCTCTTGTCAACAGATGTGACTTGAATCAAAGATAAAATGTGCTGCTTGTTCAGGAAAGGTACGTGCCATGATGTTCAAAAGACATTGAAAGATCCGGGCTATGATATGCTGTGATGTATCACCGTCAGTCCTCTTATTTGAATTCCTTGGCTTTACTGAGCTTTTCTTTCCAAATTGACAATTCACTATCCAGAAGAGGATGGATTTGCATTGCAACTTCTGGTGCTGCATTTTTATACAAAATATTAGGAGTGTTTAGGGCTGTCAAATAACGCGTAAATGGTGGTAACTAATTTTAGTTAATTATGTTCAATTTTTTGGTGTAATTAACGTATGCGCACGGTTGGTAGAAGCACAGTGGAGCGTCCCCACACAATCAGAGATTTTGCCGTTCTTTTGTAACTTCATTCTGACCTGAACACATCAACAGCAGCACAATTCCGACACTGTACTATGTGTATCTCCAACTCGCACACGTCTCTAGTCTGTGCACCGTGGCAGCGACAAACACAAGATGCCTTCAGGGACACACTCAGCTGTTAATACATACAAAAATATATAATATATATAATCCTGTCTTGTCATTTATCGTTCTATTGATTAAATATAGTAAAAATGGGCATGAGTGTTTCTGATCTACTTGCTAATAGTGATTATTTATGATTAATTTGAAAACTGATTAATCTGATTAAATGTTTTTCTCATTTTACAGCCCTCATTTTTATTCATAATACTGTAACTTTAAATTGTAAAATAAAAAAATTGTAATATTGGAGCTTTTTTAACTTAAGTATTACAACTTTATTCTCATATAACAAAAGTCATAATATTAACACTTTGTATTTGTAATAAAGCTATTCTTGTAAAATTACATTAAAAATTACATTTTATTGTAATATAAGGATTTTTTTCTCTAAATACTGTCGCTATTTTTCATAAAATTACAACTTTTGTAGTATTACAACTTAATTAATAAATTTTCGTAATGTTAAGATTTTTTTTCTCACAATAGTAGGAGTTTTTACTATCACTTTATTCACAACATCACAGGCTATTCTCAAAATTTTCCTGTAATATTTGGTCTTTTTATAATATTGTGAAATTATAACTGAATTCTTGCAATACTTTTATTCTGAGAGTATTTCAACTTTATTCTCATACAATCAAAATGTTTTCTCTTTAATATTACGACCTTTTACTCTTCATATTTTTGTAGTATCACAATTTTTTACAGTATGGTTTTCTGGTTATAATATGAGTTTTTACTCGCAATATTGCGTCATCAACATCATCCTTGCAAAAAATATAAAAAAAAATTTCTAAATACTGTGCAATTTATTGCTGTAATTTCACGACTTTATTCTCATCTTTTATCTAATACTGTGACTTTTTTCTCTTAATAGTTTGAGATTTTACTTGTAATACTGCTATATCTTTTTCACACAGAAATATTAAAAACAAATTGCTGTGCCTTTTTTCACATAATATTACAATTTGATTCTCATAAAATTTTCAGTGCTTTACAAAAAATAGTATGTCTTTTTTTCTGGTAATACTTTGACCTTTTCTCTTAATGGTATGATGGTTTAGTTGCAATATTACAACTTTATTATACTTTTCTTTTTCAAAATAACGTGCTATTTTGTCTGTGATATTACACTTTTAATCTCATAAAATTTCACATTCTACTTGTCTTCCTTTTGTTTTTCTTGTAATACTGTGATTTTTTTCTCTTAATAATTTTAGTTTTTACTTGTAATACTTTACTTTAGACTACTTTGTTCTCATAAAATTTGAATTTATTACAAATTATGACTCCGTCCCCCAAAATTCTACATTTATTTATCGTAATATGACATGTCTTTCTTGTGGTACTAAGACTTTATTCTAAAAATTATGTTGTATATCTTTGTATTTTGTTATTTTTTTTCAATGCGACTCCTTTGTAATCTGAATAAGAAATGGTTTAACACAGAGTTTATTAAGAAAGTTTATATAGACAGATGAGCCAATTAGAAAGATGCATGTTGTGACTGAGGAGGTGGATCAGACTCCATGTTTACACAGGGGGTCTTTCTCTTTTTCTCGGAGCCAATGAGGCATATTCACAGACCAAAAAAAAACAAACAGGAGGACAGTTAGTGTGTGCTGTGACTCATTCATGCAGAGAACATATACCATAATGACTATTTTTGTCAGGCTCACTGCTGGATTCAGAAAGCAGTGGTGATCTGCCCTGCTGATGCTGTGGCATCATCACTGTGTTCCCTTGGTAACTAGAAGTGAAGGTGGCATCAGCTGGAGGCAATCCTCTATTTAAGCTCAGTTCCTGTTTTGTTTTTGTGTTGCAGTGTTCCCTCTGCAGCTATCATCAGTTTTGTCCATCTGCTCCCACCAGCTCACTCCTGACAACCGCAAGGCAGTCGTTGCCATGGAGAGGACAACGGCCGCACGACCTCGGCTAATTAAATTTAGGTAACATTTCACAACACAGCGGCTCGCGTCTGCGCAGATGGCAAACTGCACGTGTAGCATCATTGGAGTTGTGCCTCCTGCAGAAGAGTCCGCTTTTTAAGGGTGTAATTGTAGCTTCTAACATCTGGGGCGATATCGATTTGATGATGATTAGATTGAAACTAACACAGCAAACATCATACATAGATCGTGCTGTGGCATACACTATAGCAGTGCTGCTCCCCCAATTGGGGGCAGGAATGGTTTTGGGTCCCCTTGAAATAAACTATTGGGAAACTGGCAGTATCTATTTATTTATCTATACGGTACAGACTGGGCTCAAAATTGGAACCAGCGGAATGAGCGTGTGAAGCATATAAGCGTATGCTGCATGAAAGTGCCCCCCCCCCAACAGTTGACCATGCCCCCCCAAGGGGACCAGCTCTGCTATTTGAGAGGCACAGCACTACACGGTGATGTGCTGTTATATAAAAAGATCTGGATGAGTAGTGTTCTCTAAAAACGGGGACAAGATAAAACCTTCTTTTGATTAATTGCAACGTGTTTTATGGCTTTGCACATTCAGTTGATGTAAGAGTGGTGCAAGAAGCTCTCACGCCGTCCTGCAGGCATGGAATAGAAATGTGAGCAAGCGTATCGTTACTGCTTTTCTTTGTCAGAGGATGAAATAACTTTAAAGAATGTCCTCTTCAAGTTTGATGCTTCAAAGCAGCAGTGTAACAAACACATAGGGCAAAGTGCCGTCTCCACAAAGCAACCATTGATTGAGCACTGAGGGAAACATACAGCGGTTGAGCTTTGATATAAAAAAAACAACAGAAAAACAGCATTGTGCAGTCACATAAAAATCAATAACCCGCTTGCTCTTACATGGAAGCATTTGGAGATCAACGTGTGAAAACGAACTGCCAGACAGGAAACATACATGTAACAGTTTGACCTTCAACCCCTTCCATCTCAGGTCCTCATATGTTTGCTTTCTTACCTCTGACCTTAGCTTCCAAACATTCTAAAATCTACTATACGGTTGTTCCTCGCAATATCACGGATCGATTATCGCTCCTTTGCTAGGTTTGTCAAAAATTCCTTGATTTATAAACAATGTCTGTTCCGTGGTAGACTGTGGTGTTATTAGTCAAAACATATTGTAATACATGTGATGTGTAGTATTCTGGTCACTAGGTGGCGGTAATGACACAAAACATCCAGTCATTCGCTCAACACTTACAGTATAAATTCTAATGGCTAACTGGTTAGCGCTCTAGTTTATCTCGTCTCAGGTTCCTGCAGCCCTGAGTTGCAATGTGATGTAAACAAAGAATAACAGAGTGTAAAGGTGACTATATAATAATAATTATTATTATTATTATTATTATTAATATAATATTATAATATATTATAATATATTATAATATATTATAATATATTATAATATATTATAATATATTATAATATAATACAATATAATATATTATAATATTATATTAATAATAATAATTATTATTATTATTATAGCAGTTCTTTGGTAGGCTGCTGGACTCTCTCTGGTAGCAGCCATTGGTCAATAAGCTGCTGTGTTGGGAATAATGCACTATGGGAATAAGTTAAAATAGTTATTGTTATATATTTTAACCTCATATTTGTACTTGTCTTGTATATTTCTTAGCAACCTTTTGAGTGTTAAGTTGCTGTGTGATGATTTTAGCGTTCTTTGCCGGGTGACACTGTGATCAGACTGGTACATTAAGTTATGACATCCTGTGATTTCCAGTTGGTTGACAAGCTCATTGTGAGTGTCCTTATAGCTTGTGACTGGTTCCTGCTAAAGAAAGCACTATTGTTTCGTCAATGAGTCATGAGAGGCACAGTATTTAAAGATATAAGATATATGGTCTCATTATTGTGTCTGTTTTTCCTTAGCTTTGTAGAGATGAGGCGTTCCTGCGCCTGTCACTAATGCAGCGTTTTGTCAGCGCTGCCCCGAGCCTCACTGAGGGAGGCGGCGATGACTGACGGTATCGGGCCTTGTTATCACGGCTTTCTCAGCTGCTCAAGTCCTCTAATGGGACTCCCAGTGAGGAAAATGAGGAAGTGGCAGCACACTTTTATCTCTCACCTTTATCACCCAGTCGTGCAATTAAATCTGCCACGTAATCCCAAGGCGGGATGAGGCAGGCCACTAATTAATGTATTAACAATTACCTGCCATATCATTAGGTACATGAAAATGTTTGTTCGCTTCCTGTGTGTGCCATTATAGCATAGAGACAGAAAATAATAGAGAATGTGTAACAACCAATGTACAGCTTAAACAGTGATAAAAGTATAAAGAATAAATCATAAAACACAAAATAATCAAATGGGAGTAAAAAAAAAAAGTTTATCTTGTGCAGAGATAAAGCAAAGAATAAAAGTTGTTCAAAAAAAGATAAGTAAATACTGCAGTTAAAATCTGACAAAAACCTGCAATTCATAAATGTAAATAAAGAATAACCTCTAAAAATAATCAAAGTACTTTGTGATAATTGGCAAACAGTCCAGTCTCGCCACATCATGGTTCGAATTTTGTGCCTTCAGTCTCTCACGTTATTTCAAATATCCATTCATCCTTTTTCACTATTTAGTGTGGACTTTGTGTTTTCTTCACTCTTGCCACGGTTTCTGTAAAATAAATAAATGCATTCATGCTGTTTCGTGGTTGAATACAACCTAGTATTAGTGGAAAATATTCATTCATTCATTCATTTTCTACCGCTTTTTCCTCACGAGGGTCGCGGGGGTGCTGGAGCCTATCCCAGCTGTCTTCGGGCGAGAGGCGGGGTACACCCTGGACTGGTCGCCAGCCAATCACAGGGCACATATAGGCAAACAACCATTCACACTCACATTCATACCTATGGACAATTTGGAGTGGCCAATTAACCTAGCATGTTTTTGGAATGTGGGAGGAAACCGGAGTACCCGGAGAAAACCCACGCATGTACGGGGAGAACATGCAAACTCCACACAGAGATGGCCGAGGGTGGAATTAAACCCTGGAAAATATGCATATTTAAGCGAATTTTATGTATTCATTCATTTTCTGAACCACTTATCCTCACAAGGGTCGCGAGCATGCTGGAGCCTACTCCAGCTGTCTTAGAGCGAGAGGCGGGGTACACCCTGGACTGGTGGCCAGCCAATCACAGGGCACATATAGACAAACAACCATTCACACTCACATTCATACCTATGGACAATTTGGAGTCACCAATTAACCTAGCATGTTTTTGGAATGTGGGAGGAAACCGGAGTACCCGGAGAAAATTATTGCAGGCTTAAATTAGCTCCTGGCCGTAACCCACAACCAACCATTCTGCTCCTTTTCCAGCAACGGAACACATCTACTGCGACATACACAAACATAAGTTTTATTCATGTGTTAATAATAATAGTACGTGTGTGACGTGAAGCATAACCATAACCTCTAAACAGAGCACGTGCCAGATTTAGAATGTGGCACGCAGTCGTGGCTGTATTTGTTGACAGTCTGGGGATTTGTTTAATCATATCTCAGCATGCTGATAGATCTTCTCCCGTTTCCTATCTTTACGTGCTGAGAATTTCAATCACATCCACCCCTCGCTCCCCAACCCCCAATTTCCTCAGGGTTTGAAATGAATAAGTTAGGCTGCTAATCACATCTGACTGTGTCTCTACGGCATGATATTTATTTTATTTTTTTTTAGTTTGTGTCAGTGAACAGCTAATCTTTATGGAGATTAAAAGTGAGACTCTCTTTCATCGTCACTTTAAAGTAGAAATATCAGTTCCCCCGCGTTATGCAAGTTCTGACTGCTGGGAGATTTAAGCTATGCTGCACCAACACACGAGGAGTATATTCACATCATTTTTACAATTTATACTGCGTATCAAATATTTATGCATACCTGTTTGTACAAGTCATGCAGCACTTTTTCTCTTTGAAATCCAGACGGATAGCTTTAGCTAGGTTTACAGGAGAGTAAAATGAAACACAATGTAATTCGTTAAATGCCCTCTCTTTTTGTCCCCTTTAAGATTAAGATGGGTTTATTTGTATTTTGCATTTCATCTATCTGTCCATCCATCCATCAAGATACACAGAGAAATATATCTTTAATGAGGAAATAATTACTATTGCAAGTTAATGCTTGTTGAGGTCCTTCAGGGTAGTGTACTAGGACCCCCATTTTTCATTGTGTTTTAACATTTTTTGTGTTTTATTGAATGTATTATGCGGCACGGTGGTCGAGTGGTTAGCGCGCAGATAGGAGACCAGGGTTCAATCCCACCCTCTGCCATCTCTGTGTGGAGTTTGCATGTTCTCCCCGTGCATGCGTGGGTTTTCTCCGGGTACTCCGGTTTCCTCCCACATTCCAAAAACATGCTAGGTTCATTGGCCACTCCAAATTGTCCATAGGTATGAATGTGAGTGTGAATGGTTGTTTGTCCTGTGATTGGCTGGTGACCAGTCCAGGGTGTACCCCGCCTCTCGCCCAAAGACAGCTGAGATAGGCTCCAGCACCCCCGCGACCCTCATGAGGAAAAGCAGTAGAAAATGAATGAATGAATGAATGTATGTATTACAAAATATTTAGCCAAAACAGTCATCCTTCGCCACTTTCAATTTCACAGACTAACTCTAGCACGTTTTTTAAAAGAATATTTCAATTAATCATGGTGTTTTGTGGTGGAACACATACAGCCTATTATTAGAAATTTGCATATTGAAGCAAATCTTGTGTCTTTTTTTATGGGCAAAATTAAGCATTTTTAAACATAAAAAATTGATAAATGAACTAAAATACATATATAAGGCATTCAGAAGATGCAGTCAAATACGCTGTGAATAATATGTATTATATACACTCTTCACCAGGTGTCAATATTGTTACTATAATGTTCGGTGACATTTTATTGCAACGCAACAGGAACAATGCTCCGCTGTTGATTTTGCCAGATCGGTAGGGAGACGTGCTATTTTTCTTGTCTATCTACTCTAGTCCTGAACTTTTGTTCCCACGTTCTCATATAATGACTGTCCTCCTACTGTGACCTACAGGAGGCAGCAATGCATATCCATAATGTCACATTTCACGCAGATATAGGGCAGCCAGACAGATAGAAGCCGAGATAAATGCCAGATTAGAGCAGAGCTGGTGAGGAAATAAATCGATGGACGACTCCTCCAGTTTAATAAAGCGAGTAGAAACCTGAGAAAACGAGACACTGATGTAATCTTAGCGGCACCTCTGACAGGGAATGGCTGTAATGTAACTCCGAGGCTTTTGCGCTCACTGTCTCATGAGGTTGGACAATAAACGCACAAAGCCAATTGAACTGGGAGGAATGTGAGAATGTGGAATCCCTCCTGCATCAAATCTTGTGGAGGGGTTATCTGTTTCTGCTGTGTTCACGGCTCCTGTGTCCTTTCAAACGGAATGCAAATTGATCCCATGTGAAAGAGGATTTTTTGTGCTTCCCTGTACAACAATTTGATTACAAAACCAATCGATTTACGGTTTAGTGAAATGCGCATAAGAATCTCTGCTGCTGTTTCAGTCTAGACAGCCAGCCCACATCTTTATCCGTGTATGAAACACTACAGGATGTATACACAACATGGACAACAAAGCTTAAAATCTGCATTTAAACCACAAAGAAGAATCAGGAGATATTATTTAGTGGCAACAGTCACCTATCAAATATTCAAGATGATATTGTTTCTGCCCCTGAAAGTGAGTGATTAAGGTCCACCATCATAATTAGTCATTAATCCAATCCATATACCTGCAAAGATAGCTACCGCCGTCCTTGGAAGCCCTAAGGGCAGACTGTGGCCAGCAATAAAAGGACTAAAAATAGAGAAGGGCATTATTATGTATGGCAGGTAGGCGCTGTGTATGCAAGCTATTCAATATCCATGTTTCAAAGAGTGGAGCAAAATAAATTAGACCATGACTATTAGGTAATGGTTTGCTTTATGCATAGTTTTAGCTGTTTAAAATTTACTACATCAACAAATTTTACTAATTGTGACTTTAGAAAAAAAGGGTTTGTATGTTCCCTATAAATGACACTATGACTTATTATAACTTATTATATATATTAGGGCTGTCAAAGTTAACAAAAGTTTCCTTTAACAGCGGCAATTTTTTTGACTCGCTATTAACGAGCGCTACTCGTGTTTGACACTCGGCCCACACCGTAGTTTGATAGAAGCACGATAACTCTGTAGCCACAAACTGGAACAAATATTGAGCAGAAATGGAGAAAAAAAGAGTATTTAGATTGGTAAAGTTAGCTTCAAAGCCCTGGCAGATCGCTCTTGTAGCAAGACCGAAGTTATTTATATCTACTGTATTTGTATCTGTTTTGTTATGGTTATCATGGATTGTCACCTGCCAGAGACCGGTTTTTATGTCATATATTATCATATGTTATCATCTTATTGTCATATACAGTGCTACCTTGTCATAAGAGTGGCCCAACTTACCAGTGTTATTTTTACATTTCTATCTGCGATTAAATGCAATTAACTCTTAGTTAACTATGGACAAAAAATGTAAAATGTAAAGGTAGCAATAGAAAATATGGCTGATTTTGGGTCCAGAACTAATTTTGCTTTATTCAGTATTGAGGTATTTCTTGCCAATTTCTCTTGTAACGTGAGATCATGTGTTATATGAGATTTCCATCTATTATGATCCCCAGAAATGTATTTTTGTTCACGCATTCAATGATCCATCAATTTGTATTTGAGCATAAGCTTCCTTCCTGCTATTACAAAATAGCATTATTTTAGTTTTACTTAAGTTCAATCTCTTGTTTGCTTTCTCTAGAACACAATGCAGTAGTATCGTCTGTAAATAACACTAGCTTTATGTCTTTTGATGTCATTATAGGTTGAACAGTTTTGGTTCCAGTATTGACTCCTGGGGTACACCGAATGATATACTTCAAATTGCAGATGTTGTATTCCCCTAGCTTCACATATTGCTCCTGTTTGTTAAGTAACTTTTAACCCCAGATCAAGACTAACCTCAGATACCATACCTTTCTAATTAATCTGATTAATTGTATCGAAAACTTTTGTCAAATCCATCTCACTGCAGCTGCGTGCTTTTGGTGGTCTATAGTATTGGTAATTTTCTCAGTAATTTGACATAATTTATAGTATTATGTGCTGTAGTTTCTTGTCTGCTTTGCTGTATTGGAATAATGATTTCAACTAATGACTTAAAGTGTTCTACTGTAGTCCTTTAGCTGGCTGTAATACATTGTAATGTGAATACATCTATATTGTTTGATAATGTAGTGTAGCTTTCGGAGTATTTTTTTCTGCTCATCGTCCAACTTCCTGTTCCTGAGTAGTGATTAAATTGTAATAATGAATGTGTATAACTTGTCTCATAATCACTTATGGCCCTTTATCTTCCTGACAAGTCTTTTCCTGTTCCTGAACAGTGATTCCATCGGGAAGCCAATGTGTATGAATTGACTTCTTATCTACCCGTCTGATTATATAGTGCTGCTTACGTTGTATTTTGCTTAGTGTATGTCTTGTTTGACTCCCTCTTCCTGAACAGTTATTCAATAGTGAAATCAGTGTCTATAAATTATTATGCACATAATCATCATAGTGCTGTTATTGAAGTATTTAGTGTCTTGCCAGACTTCCTGTTCCTTCCAGGTCTTTGTTCCTGTTCCTGAAGCTAACTGGGCCATCTGTGTTAGAAGCACATGAATTCTGCAGAGTAAGTAAGTAGTAAGTCACCAACAATTTAGTTGACCAATTTTCCTGTGCCTGCTAGATTGCTAAATATTTTTTTATTATACAGTAACACACTTCAAGCTTTAAATTTTGTATTACTTAATAAATCATACTGTTTTGCATTGGATACAGACTATTATGAATAAAAAATATTCATATTGAAGCACATTTTATAGATTTGTTCCCCAAATTAAGCATTTTCAAGCATAAAAAAAGCCCAAAAAATAAACTAAAGTACAAAAACAAAGCATTTGGAAAATGCATTGAAAGACAAGATTATGATATGCAGCATTCTACATTGGTCACTAGGTGTCAGTAATGTTACTGTAATATTTGGTGAGACACACAAGCACGGCACTGCAACAGGCACAATAATCCCTAATAAAAACACAGGCTACTGTTGCGGCTGTAAACCACACCAACATAAAAATGGTTTTCTGGAATAGATTAATTGGGAAAAATCAATTTGAGAGAGTATGTTTCGGTTAGAGAAGGAGCCTCTGAAATCTTTAAATTCCAGTGTATGGGTACTGTATATACACAACATCACACAGGAAGTGCCATTTTCCTTTATTTTCTGAAAGAAATATAGTCCCATTATCAAAACTCAAAACCAGTCTAAGGCACCAAGCCTCTGATTGCACATTGGGGGGGGGGGGGCTGCCTCGCTCACTCACTCGCTCTTATGAGGTGGGAGGAGCTTGTTGCACTGGGATGCTGTTCGATGCAGCAGTCCCATCAAAGCCTCCCGGTCCACCCCCCCCACCCCCCACCCCCCTTCCTTTTCTCCCACCACCCGCGCTATCACTTCCATCTGCGCTCCCCGACTCTTGGCTCTCACAGCCCCGCGCTGCATCCATCAAATATGACACGGATCACCCGGAGACTCTGTGCCGGTGCTACATAGGTAGGATCATTTGATTTAATTGTCTCGTTGAAGTGATGAGAGATAGATTTTTAGAAAGGAAGTGGCTTGTCTCTTTGTCTGCACACACGCGCGGTGTTCCATATGGAACCATTCAGGTGTACCACTTTCATGCAAAATGATGACCTGAAAACATGGCATGCCAACTGTTAGACGAACTTCTTGTTTACCTCTGTGAAGAGGCTATAAAACTGTTTTACTTTTACAATTAGTGTTTTTTTTTTTTAAAGTATTTGTTTATTTTGCAGGAATTTGCTCCCAAATGACTATGCATCTACCAGCGCTGCTCTTGCTGGTGGCTCTAACAGGCGTTGCCAGAGGTAATCAGATCATAATCAAGGCACTGAGACGCTGTCGCTCCAACTCCTGTCCAAGTGATTTGGATTTTGAATGTGTTTTCCTTGACTTTTGGTGCACGTCTACAATACTACAAATAATAACATACCCCCCCTCCATCTTTCAAGGATGCAGCCCTGGATGCAACACTGAGAATGGATTTTGTGAGAAGACAGGCAAATGCAGGTAAACGATAAAAAAGCTCACATCCTGTAGATTTGTTTGATCCCCTGCATGGTTTGCTTTGTGTTTGAACAATAAAAAAAACAGATGAACAAATGATTCTCTTGCAAAAGAGTCCTAATCAACACATCAGCTGCAGCAAGCTGGCATTATGGGGCCAAGAGGAGCACAAAGCATCGTAGGTGGTGTATTAATAGTTCACCATTGTTTCCTTTTTCATTTTTTTTTTTTTTTCACAGATGCAAACCAGGCTGGCAAGGAGACGACTGCCAGCACTGCATCCCATTCCCAGGTTGCTTGCACGGTTCCTGCGAGAAAGCGTGGCAGTGTATCTGTCAGGAGGGCTGGGTGGGCAGCCTGTGTGACCATGGTGAGTCACCCTGCCCAGAGGGACTTGTTAAGTGTATTGGCATTTATTTTTAGGCCGGTGAAGGTCATTGAGGTTGACTCTTATTGTCATTAAAATCAAAGTACTTAAGACATGATTCATGTCATTATGGTATATGATTTGGGAATTATAGCATAAAATGACTCATTGCTGGATCATCTTTTTTGGAGCAATGTATGTGCTCATGTCATTTGGGAGATGTTCGCACTTTTGCTGCTGCAGAGTGAAAGTGAAGGACGCAAGGAAAAAAAACAGGGAGACACATCACCAAGCATGTGGGGCGATCTAAAAACAGAATGTTTGTGTGTGTGTGTGTGTGTCACTACAGATACCCGCCTGTGCTCATCCAGGCCTTGTTCTGGGAATGCCACCTGCATAGAGACCGGAGAGGGGGGTTACCTTTGTGTCTGCCCCCATGGATATACTGGTCCAACGTGTCAACTGAAGAGGAACCTCTGCCGCATTAATGGGTATGAGCTTGTTTCCCATTTGAATGAGAGAGGCCAGATATCCAATCATATCAGTATGTTCTCTTCTGCAGATAACAATATAAGTGCATGAGTGATGACGTGCTCCACAGAGCAGCAAGCTCAGTATGAATTATTGAATTATTTCCACGTTTTACCTTCAGATAGTAAATATGCAATTTGCAATGACTGTTGTGTCATGTTTTGCTCTTTGCACGTAATATGGCTTCACCTAAATAGTACTAATGAGTAACAGGTACCAGTGCAGGCACTTTCCAGTGATCGAACAAGAAAACCAAAGTAAGAGCACAAAACAGGAAATAACTAATAATAACTAATAATAATAATAATAATACATTCTATTTGTATAGTGCTTTTCAAAATACTCAAAGACACTTTACAGAAGAATGGAGTTGAACAAAAGCAACTAAACAGAGTAAAAGACATTAAAATACAACATTCATTCGTTAAGGAAAAACAAAGGTAAAGTCCAACCTGTCACATAGAATATAACATGAAGGGCTGGTCATGTGACATTTTACTTCAATACTTAGAATCTGACATCACACCACAGACTCATTTGGAGTAAAGTGCATATTGCATATTGCAGTATTTGGCCTCCCGTTAACACTGTTCATTATTAACCCTTTAGGTGGCTGAGTTTTTTCAAGCAAATATTTAGTTTTGATATTACTATTTCGCTTTGTCGCTTGAAAGTGTTTGTTGCCATGGGAGTCAATTCACTCATCTTATTTTTAAAATGTCAAAATGTCTGATGTACTTGTCATAGTCTTCTGTGTCATCGTCGTCATTTACAGCGGGATATTGGACAGTGCTGTTTTCTACACAATTAGAAGTGTATTTCCTGCAGCCCATTCTCCCGGCTGTGGCTACTTCCACGTTTGTTTGTTGTTTTACATTCCAGACCCCCCCCTTCCTGTATGTTGTTTATCCTTTGGGATGTCCCTTCCTGCGACCCAGAACACAGTTAAGCTCCAAAAAGTTTGCTGTCATATTGTGTACACGCTTCCGTGTACAGCAATTGAAAAAAACTCCAAAAGGGGGGCGCTGCCAAAAAAACTTGCCTTGGATGAAATCTCATGAGATTTCAAGACATCTCACAATGGTTTGAACTCCCAAGTTTCATTTTTCTGGAGAATTTTGGTTGAAGGTCCCACTATATTCGTCACTCATGCAGCATGGAAACTGTTATGTATTAATCCTAGTAGGAGTACCACTGGTACTCATGGTACTCAGAACACCAGAGATTCTTTTTTTAATGAAAATGAAAATTTATGAAATAGGGCGGCATGGGGGTTGAGTGGTTAGCGCGCAGACCTCACAGCTAGGAGGACCAAGGTTTGATTCCACCCTCGGCCATCTCTGTGTGGAGTTTGCATGTTCTTGTATAGCACCCCCACGACCCTTGTGAGGAAAAGCGGTAGAAAATGAATGAATGAATGGAATACACCAGTGCACCAGTGGATACATGGCGGCCTCACAGTTAGAAAACTCGAGTTCAATCCCACGCTCGACCATCTCTGTGTGGAGTTTGCATGTTCTCCCCGTGCATGCGTGGGTTTTCTCCGGGTACTCCGGTTTCCTCCCACATTCCAAAAACATGCTAGGTTAATTGGCGACTCCAAATTGTCCATAGGTATGAATGTGAGTGTGAATGGTTGTTTGTCTATATGTGCCCTGTGATTGGCTGGTGACCAGTCCAGGGTGTACCTCGCCTCTCGCCCGAAAACAGCTGGGATAGGCTCCAGCACCCCCCGCGACCCTCGTGAGGAAAGAGCGGTAGAAAATGAATAAATGAATGTATGAAATATAAGCTACTTGCAAAGACACATATTTTTGAGGTGGCACTTGGTGCGAAATATATGAAAACCATTTTGGCGTAAACTTGATTAATTTAACTTTAATTAGAATGACTGCACATATTTGTTTGTAATTGGATACATACAATACACAAATCTGTGGTGAGCTCACAAGCCTCCAGGCTCTGTTGACCTGCAAGACAGACAGACAACCAAAAAAAATCCAATATCCTTCAGTTCCGTGTCAGAGAATTGACGGTGCCTTCTTGTTAATACTTTTCAGAAATTAAATGACATGACCTTCACTTGCTTTGCTAGTGAAGGTCATCTTGGTTATTGAACAAGCTTATTCCACCCTCAGTGCACACAACATACTGTACAATATTGGAGATTGTATCAAAATGTGTCAGGCAGCTGCAGTATGACAGTCACGTCCAGTGACTCATTTATTCAGCTCCAATATTAAACGTCAAAAAAAAAATGTGACAGCGGCCATCATTACTTGGAATGTCATTTCAGATGCTTTTATTCCCAGATAATACATCCTGTCTCGGGACTCATTTTCACTCAGCTGTGAATATATTTTCTGCGGGTTTTATGCAAAGTTTTTTTTGCGGCCTAACATGTATATTGCGAGTGTATTATGTCACATGAAATATTCATTTTTAAAATGGACCCAAGACACTCCCCTGGGGGGACGCCACAAATTGTCAAAGGTTTGATTACCCCGAGCAACAATATAGGACACATAAGAGAGACAGGAAAACTAAAGTCATGAAGTGAGCAGGACCTTGGCCTCAGTAAATGAAATTTTATAAATCAATAGGGTTCTTGCTCAGCAAAGCAAGAGGGACAGCGCCATCCATTTTGTACGCTCACAGCGACAACACATGGCAATAAAACAAAAAGGGCCCTGGGACTCTACCCTGAGGAACCTCACAAATAATCAGAATTAAATTAAACAAAGTTCTCATCAAGAAGATGACTGAGACTGAGAAGTAAGACAGGCAGACAACAACTTTGGCTATTTTATATTAAAAATATAATAATATATAATAACATAATCATTTTTGTTCAGTGACTCAACTACAATGGGAAAAAGGCTAGATTAACAATAAGAATTTATTTTAGTCTACTAAAATAGTGTCTTACTGTTAAAATTAAATTGAAAAAATAAGGGGCCTCAGGACACTTCCTTGAGGAACTTCTTAAATAATTACTTTTTAAGTTCAATGCAGCTTTCATTATCTACTAGGAGTGTCGCAATACACTCAGCTAAGCAGGCGACACGATGCACAAATACTGGATTGACCAGAATGACATGAGATGATATTTTGACATTAAATTAAAGAAAACTGCCATGACAAATACAGGACAAATAAAAAATTGTTTTTTATTTCATTGAGACACAAAACGCAGGTACATTTTGAAATGTTTTACAACTTTGCTTGCATGACCTCATAGTATATTACCTCAATTTAAGTTGACGCGTATTTAAGAAAAGACAAATATTGCAGTAGTTTAGCTTAGGTTTGCGCTTAAAGAACTACAGTTCCCATGATGGAGTGCACAAGCAGCACTTAATGTACAGTTATTACATTACATTACAATAAAAATACTATTATCTTTAATGAAAAGGGGTCCAGGATGATACCCTGAGGAACCTCACAAATACTTTTGAGCCAGATATTACTACAGCTTGTACTTGAATAGTAACGCCGCTGGCAAAAACAGCCACAGGTCACGAGCAAGTGACTCTGGGCACACTGAGGTAGGTTGGATTGCAAGGTTTATAGTGTGCGTAAAGCATTACATTGCAATAAAAATACTATTATCTTTAATGAAAAGGGGTCCAGGATGATACCTTGCGGAACCTCACAAATACTTTTGAGTCAGATATTCAAATCAAGTTGTTGAGAAATGCACCTGTAATTCAGAGGGTAAATGTTGTGTGGTCTAAATCCTAAATAACACAAAAAGAAAAAATTGGGTCTTAGGTCTTGATTAGCTTCATTAGCTCACTTAGTTTTTGTGATGCTGTTTAATAACAAGTATTATTTTCTTTACTGTGTTGTGTCCTTCAGCTCTCCTTGTCAGAACGGAGGCACGTGTAAGGACACGGATGACCCCTCGGAAGTCCACTTTTCCTGTTTATGTCCCCCTGGATTTTCTGGAGACTTCTGCGAGGTACGCGTTGACACCTGTCAATCCAGCCAGTGTCTGAACGGCGGCAACTGCACAAACCACGGTGCGACCTTCGCATGTTCCTGCCCACCAGGCTTCGCCGGTTTAACTTGTAACGACACTGCCGGCCTCTCGCCGTGCAGCAGCAGGCCTTGCTCTAACGGGGCCACGTGCCTGGACCAAACTGATGGAACGTTCCGGTGCGTTTGTCCCAAATGGTTTTCAGGTCAGCTGTGTTCCCAGCAGCACAAACCAAAATCCAAGCCCAAGCAGGCCAGCACCAAGCCCGTGAACCATAGAGTGTTTGCGCTAACTCCACAGCACTACTCCCTCCCTGCCCACGCCTTCCACAAGCTCCTCCAACCGCCTGATAGGGACCTGCTCAAGATCACATTGAAGGAGACGGTCCACCACTCCCCGGGAGTCCTGTCCACGCACGGTCAGCTGGTCTGCTTCGGCATGCTGGCCCTGCTCACCTGCTTGGTCATCCTGCTCACAGCCGGCATCGTGCTGTTCGGCCGATGCGAGGCGTGGATGGCAAACGCTAAATATAGAAAGCTTGTACGACAGCAGCGTGAGCACCTGCTGAGGGAGGTGGGCGGAGCTAGCCAGGAGGAGGCAGAGCACTCGGTGAACATTATCCTGCCAGAGAAGATCCGACTGAACAGCTTTGGAAAGCACTACACCTCCATCTGACATGTTGATGGAGTTACTCGTGAGTGTCTTATGTAAAGTAGCAGGAGCGGACATTAGTGATGTACATTGGAAGTTGATTGTATACTTTTTCATGTATTATGAAACATGTTCTACCAAATAACAATGTGGTATTTTGTCATGTGACTACAATAGCTCAGCTGGCAAACAGTCATTTAGTTAATATATGCAACACTTTTTAGGACTGTTGTGCATTTTATAAACAGTACATTTTTTTTCCTTTTTGATGCAAAAACACTCCTGTACAATTTGATGGCATTCAATACAAGATTTATAACCATAACCATAACCATAACTAAACACAATCTTTTTCCAGCTTCATCTGCTGGATTTGGTGGGTCATTGCACCACTTTGCCTAAAAGCATTTGGACTATAACAGTAAAAAGATTTGTGTGATTTCATGGAAATCAAAGATTGTGCAGTTTTTGCATACGACTAACTTACTAAAAATTACAAAAAGACAATAATGCTCAATTTTGATTAACATTATCGGAGTGGTCTTAATTTAACATTCCCTTATTGTGCTTGCGTTTGTTAAGCCAAACTGCAGTATAAATTATTTATATTTATTATTATTAATAGTAGTATTATTTGTTTATTTAATTATAATTCAAATGGCTTTTGTTGTACAAGGCTAGTATTGGATTTTGTTGAATTGTGCAGGTTATATTTGTGGTAAAATATGGATTTAATTTCAAATGTTCTACGTTAAACAAGCTATAAATATTAAGAATGTTGCAAAAAAAAAAAAGCTCAGTGTACCTGCAGGTGACTTGAGACAAATTCCACTGATTGATTGTTTGCTATTTCCTAATGTGTTTTGTACACTTAAATAAATACACATTTTGTCATAGCTTCCATAAAGATAATTTATCTTTCTCTGTCCTCCCTTTATTGATCAGTCTGGGTGTCATTTGACGTTTCTGTAAGATTCTGTCCATATTTGCTGAGCTGTAAAATCAGGGTTGTATAGAAGCAGTAAGTGTACTTCAGGCACTCCTTCGGGTGCAGGAAAAAAATGATTTATGTATTGTAAATATGCTGATGCTGAGGTTCATTTGTGATGCAGTCACACATGGAGCGTAGCGCGTGAAAAATATTCACATTTCTTAGCAGCTGACAGGTTATGTTTTCTTTTTTTGAAGCGTTTTCCTCCATTTTGTATCTAAGTGACAGGCTCAGGTATTGACTTATTAGGTCTTATCACAATCACTAAACAGGAAACATCATGAAATATTATTAAATTAAAATATATATACATGAGAATAACAATTTTATCTTATTCTATAATATTGTGAAAGATTAAATATGTAATTAGGACAATACATGTGCAAATAAATTAAAAAAACACTTATTCCTAGTAATAAATAAGTACAAGTACATACTCAATTCCCATAATGCAGATTTTTGTTTAAGTTGTGACAATAAAGGGAGTTTTTTTAATGCATTAGTGCTATGAAAGTAATATTTAACCCAAGTATATACAGATTTATTATGTTTGTTGAATTATTAAACACCACCTACTGTATTAAAGGAGTTCATCAATGTTATGCTTTTATTGCAAGTTCTTGTCTGTATTTGAGCCATGTAGTACAATTGCAGTCCAAGAATATTTGTATCGGCTTTCTTTGTGTTTAATACAGTGGACTAAAATAAAAAGGCAAAAAAAAAAGGAGGTGATTTCAGGCTTTTTTCCCCTAACTGATTATCACGATTTTATCATGTCACATCTTGGGGGCTTTTAAGTTCGCAGAATTTGACATGATTAGCAACTTCCGATGAGATTTAGCCCAGAAAATGGCTAAGATTTTCTAAACAACAACCATCAGCTCAATGTCTTCCTCCCGATGGCTGGAGTATTCTCAACATCAAGTTTTAGTGTTTGTTTCCATCTAGTGGCCGAAATGTATTACTGCACCACACGTGTATAAAGCCACACAGTACTTCCTTATGCGTGACGTCATTGCCTGTATTGTTTTACATTTTACACAGTGGAAAGAACAAGCATGATAAAAGTCATGCAAGAGTCAATGCAAAGCATTTATGGAAGGGAAAAATGAATGAAATATCATCATTCACCTAAATGGGGTGTTATATGAATTATCACCACAAGGTGTCACTCATTTAGAGACAGAGGTCTGTATAGGCGCTTACGTAATCTCCCCGAAGACCCACTTTGAAGTGCCGAAACCGACATTGTTGATATCGGCCAGCAGGGGGTGACACTGGGTAGGTTCAGCAACGAGCGAGAGTTAGTGTGAAGCATAAGGTTATGTTTTGATAAGAGTATGGTTATTGTTTGGGTTAGGATTTGAGGTTAGAGTTAGGTTTAAGGTCAAGGTCAGGGTTTAAAGCTAGGGTAGGGTTTGGGTTAGATTGGATTAGAGGAAATGTTCAAGTTAGGTTTTCCGTTTCAACAAAGATATCAAACTAATATAAAAAGTAAATACGTAGAGGAAGTGGTAGTAAAACCTGAAGTTATCCGTAACGGGGTGCCAATGGTGGATATTGAGCAGGTTGATTGATTGGCTGTTGAAAGAAGACTGAGAACCTGTTTGAAGGCTGATCTGTAGAAGACATCATTAGAACTATATATAGTGCAGCATGGAGGGGACTATTTGTTATCCTAGCATGTCTGGGGAGGGACGGGTCTAGATTTCTATACAGTCCGTATCGCCATTACATGACATGTGGGGGCGTGTTTTTTCATTTGGGGGTCCCGAGTCATTGAGGCCCTCCACATCCTGTTAGAATCTGTTACATACAGTCTGTCACCTTAAGTTGCTTTAATTTACACCCCATATTTTTTAATATTCATGTTCATCATCTATATGAATATTATACAATTCTCCTACTTCCTGAGCTAGATAAAGTCCCTAAAATACTCCTGGCCTAACAAGTGAATCTTTTACAGTCATTGATAAGAACATTAACTCATTCAATCCCAGCCATTGTTCAAAAGACAGCCCCTTCAGTACTGTGGCCATTTTGGACAACTAGCACTGATTTTTCAAGGCACACAAAATATTGTGTTGGCTATGGTTATATTAACATGAAAAGATTAGGCTGTCATCTTTCATCAGAAAAAAAAATGTTGTTTCTATCTTTTTTTTGTTCTTGAGTAATAATCAGTACAAAGGAGGTAAGTTTCAGGAAAATATCAGTTCCCAACAAAAAAGGGAGAAAAATATATTTGAAGCATAACTTTCATTCATTCATTTTCTATCGCTTATCCTCACGTGCTGGAGCCTATCCCAGCTGTCTTCGAGCGAGAGGCGGGGTACACTCTGGACTGGTCGCCAGCCAATCACAGGGCACATATAGACAAACAACCATTCACACTCACATTCATACCTACGGACAATTTGGAGTCACCAATTAACCCAGCATGTTTTTGGAATGTGGGAGGAGAAAACCCACGCATGCTCAGGGAGAACGTGCCAACTCCACACAGAGATGGCTGAGGGTGGAATTGAACTTGGGTCTCCCAGCTGTGAGGCCTGTGCGCTAACCACTTGACAACCGTGCAGCCCTAAAACTTTAAATATAATTTAAAAATCAATAAGCAGTTTTTATGAGAGGTTTGGGGACCCCTGGAAATCTAGGCCCCCCGGGCTATTGCCTGTGTTTGCCCAATGATGACATGTACTGTATTTGCTCGCTCCAGTTTGCATGTTTAATTAGGGTTCATTCATATTTAAAATATGTTTTTCAACGGCATGCATTGGAGGTAAAAATGTTAACATGTTCAAGCCCCACAACACAGAGACCTTTTTGTCTGCTGGGGCCCAGTGTCCCACCCACTCCACTTGCACAGTTATGACCCCTGTGGGGAGAGAGGGGCCCTCACCTTCAACTGAAGAAGCCAAAAAACTGCCAGCAAGGCCAGTCGTCTCCTTCCCAGAGCTGTAAAAGAACAAAACAGAGAAGCAAATGTTAACCTTTGACCTCTCTTTGTGACTGATGAGGCGCTACATCCGTGACCTGAAACGTGCACATGGAAAGAATCCAGACTAGAAGACGTTAAGGCGGTATTTCCTTTCAGGGGCGCACATTAGATACAGTTGACTTTCACCGGAGTTGGGTACCCCATGCTCAGCAAGTTTAATGACTTCCACATGAGCTCACCGTACAACCACAGCATGGCTAGCCATCACACAAACACTGCCTCCTCTTCGCTACTTTGTTAGCAACAAACTATCTTTCTTGTACAGCCAACTAATCACGTCTCCATAGTGACTTAGGTAGCTAGTAGCATGGCATAAAGGAGTTAGAGTGTAGGATTCCTGGTAATCCCTGAAGGATTACGCATAAACACTATCGCGTTCCTGGAGTGCACAACAGGGAGTGGCAATATTTGCTCTCTGTTAGTAATACTTACTGCAGTATCATAGCAAATGTGGTACAGTAATAATTCCTCATTTATTGTGGTCAGTTGGTTTCAGACCCGACCATGATAAGTGAATTTACACAAAGTAGCATTCCTTATTTATGAATGGAAGATATTCGAAGTGGGAGTTTGCATGTTCGTCCCTGTGCATGCGTGGGTTTTCTCCGGGTACTCCGGTTTCCTCCCACATTCCAAAAACATGCTAGGTTAATTGGCGACTCCAAATTGTCCATAGGTATGAATGTGAGTGTGAATGGTTGTTTGTCTATATGTGCCCTGTGATTGGCTGGCCACCAGTCCAGTCCAAAGACAGCTGGGATAGGCTCCAGCATCCCCCGCGACCCTTGTGAGGAAAAGCAGTAGAAAATGAATGAATGAATGATATTCAAAGTGAGATCATAAAAACTTGTGTACGACCTTCTAAATATGTTTTTTAACATTATAAGTGCCCTCGAGACATGAACTAAGACCCCTATAGTCACATTTACATTTATATTACACAATACACTAGACCTAATAACAGCAAATAAGAATTGTGCTTGGCAATGGTAATGGTTTAATTTCATTTGAACATGCATCAGATTACAACTGAATGCATCCCATAATCAGTTCACAGTTCCACATGTCCAAAAGGAGTAGGAAGAAGCAAAGCTTATTAAATCCTACCCCTACATCTGGTACTTTTAGTACCAGTAACTGTTACATTTGTTCACTTCCTGCTTTCCATAATACAGTTTAAGGTTTTTTTTTTTTTTTTTTTTTTTAATAATGTACCTCGTACCAAAGTACAAGATGATATGACCATACAATGACATAATGGGTACCATAGTAAGTGTCAATATAGTGATATATATAGCACATCATGACTGGTTCAAGACTCTTCATCCTTGTATTTAGCAAACATCAACTGCTTGTATTGTTTCTTGTATTGTATTGTATTGTTTGAGGTCCTTACTCAATCCATTCCATAGTTTGATTCCACATACTGAAATGCTACGGCTTTTTAACGTAATTCAAATGTAATTCAAAGTACTTTGCACAAAAGAAGCGTATGATCACTTCATAAAATCATTCCAAAAAAACATAAAATCCTTCTAAAGTCATGACAAAAATTCCATCAATCATTCCATTAAAAAACCTCTAAATAAAAATGGAGAGTGCAGATCAAATACTTTTAGTTGTCAAATACACAGATGAATAGAAGTGTTTTCAGCTTGGAAACACAAGATAACTGTGTTTAGTTTTGATCCTCGGCACCCACTAGAGACCACTATCTGAGCTTCTCAGAGCTTGAGATGTTTTATGTTGCTCTAACATGTCGGAGATGTACTTTGGTCGTGAAAAGCCACAAGCAGATCAGTTTTAAAGTCTATTCTTTGAGTATCAGGAAGTACTGGACTAATATGACCATATTATACGTATTTTCCTGGTTCTAATCAGGACTCGAGCAGCAGCATTCTAAATGTACTTCAGTTGTTTTACAGCTTGTTTAGTGCATTTTGGGTCATTTAGGCAATTTAGGCTTGGAAATATGTAATTTAGGTAAGAAGACTGGGAGTCTGCTGAAGACAAAGGTCATTAGTCTCTCTAAATCCTGTTTTGACACAATTCCCTTGATTTTGCCAATGTTTTTTAGGTGGTAAAAATCTGATGATATTATTGATTTAATATGGCTGTTAGACTTCAGATCTAAGCCCTAGATTTCTAACCTGATGACCAGGTTTTAGAAAAAGAATCTAAGATGATGATTTCAATTTTGTCCACGTTTAGCTGGAAAAAAAAAGTGTTTTGCATCCACACACTGATTTGTTTGATGCAGTGGCAAATGAAGTCTGCAGGACCGTGTTCACCGGCTGTCAGTGACACGTTGATCTGAGTGTCATCTGCATTATTATTATATTAGCTGACCCGAAGGGAGCATGTACAAAATGAACAATAGAGGTCCCAAGTTTGACTCCTGGGGAACCCCACAGGTCATAGCCATTTGGACTTGAACCAGTTTTCTAGCCTCTGTAGTAAGATGACATGGTCAATGCAGAAGTGAGACTCTACCACGGATATCATTTGTCATATTGATGAGCTGTCTCAGTGCTGTGGTTGGACCTAAAGCCTGATTTGAAAGTACACATTTTTAGAGAGAAGAAACTTGCAGTATTCAACCTTTTATACAAAAGACTTCCTCCAAGAATGGCAGGTTTGATATAGGCCAATAGTCCAGTACTGTGGCATCAAGACTCTTCTACAAAAGAAGCTTAATAACAGCAGTTTTTAGAGCCTTTGGGATGTTCCAATGTCTCAGATGTTAACTAGATGAATGAGTTGTGGTTACAAACTATGCAACACTGCGGGTAACTAAAATGTGGTCTGGGGCCCTATGAAATATCCATCCACCCATCCTACTCGGGTCGCAGGGGGGTTGCCGGAGCCTACCCCACCTGTGTTCGGACAAGATTACAACAATAGGCATTTTGCTGAGAATGTGCCCCCTTGCGCAAAATGGGGCCCACCTTGCATTGTAGAGCCCTACACACAGCACGTGTTCTGCTTGAAGGGAGGGACAGCTGTGGGTAGTTCGTTTATACATTGACTCCACTACACCGCATATGGGTGGGGTTGGGAGTCCCCCCCTCCCACCGGCTGCAACGGATGTCGAGTGGGCGATATATGTCACATTATAAAAATATACAAAGTAAATTCAAATAACATAAAAGTCAATTTCTTGGAATGATCAGTCAAGCGTTTGATCACGCTGCAGTGATTTAAAACTACCACGAGTAACCAACCACTCAACGGTAAACCAAACTTTTGTTTATAAACATCATATTGATCAACATCGTGAATGCTGCCATTCAAAAGCACATCAACTTAACTGCTAATTTAGCAGAGCTACAAACATGGTCGGTGTGACCCATTTAATGGCCGTATTTTTAAAACGGTTTCATCATTGACGTTTATATTACAGCCAAACATGTCGCTAAAAGGCACAGAGTTAAGACAACCTTTTGTTTGTTGTTTTTTTTTCTATTTTAAGGTGATTTTATGTTTTTTTGATATCCGCCCAAGTGGCAATGTAGTTTTGGGTTTGTAACACCATTGCGTCAAATGAAATTGTTGCGTAACAAGAATGAAATGAAACGTTAATAATGATTCCTCGATGTTTATTGAATTATGTAGACTTACAAACTGGAACATGAATTTATAATCTTGGTCAAAGTGACTCATATTGATACATTCATATTGATAATGCTGTACCAAATGTAGCATGAATTTTTTCATAAATTCATATGATATCACTAACAAATTTCTTTATTTCTAATATTTACTCATCTGCTGACAATGCACCACATGGCTCACCATCAATACATCCATCTATCCATCTTCTATGCTGCTTATCCTCACTAGGGTCGTATGCTGGAGCCTATCCCAGCTGATCACCACGTTTATAGAAATATGACATTGTTTTCTGCGAAAACTATAAGCTATAAAGGTTAGTTTGTTTGGAGTAAGGATGCTTGTTTGTTGGTTTGGTGTTTTGTGCTTTCGCTGTCTAGTAAGATGGCTGGATTAGGCGCCGGATGCAGTGATGTAAAGCCACTGGACTATAGAGCAGTGGAGACGCGTTCTCTGGCGTAATGAATCACGCTTTTCCATCTGGCAATCTGATGGATGAGTCTGGGTTTGGAGGTTGCCAAGAGAACGGTACATTTGGGACTGCATTGTGCCGAGTGTGAAATTTGGTAGGAGGAATTATGGTGTGAGGTTGTTTTTCAGGAGTTGGGCTTGGCCCCTTAGTTCCAGTGAAGGGAACTTTGAATGCTGCAGGATACCAAAACATTTTGGACAATTCCATACTCCCAACCTTGTGGGAACAGTTGGGGGCAGCCCCTTCCTCTTCCAACATGACAATGCACCAGTGCACAAAGCAAGGTTCATAAAAAGACTTAGATCCAGGCCTTCTCCACCAACATCAGTGTGTGACCTCACCAATGTGCTTTTGGAAGAATGGTCAAAAATTGTGATAAACACACTCTTCAACCTTGTGGACCAGCCTTCCATGAAGCGTTGAAGCCGTATTAGCTGCAAAAGGTGGACTGACATCATATTAAACCCTATGGGTTTACTTTAAAATATGTTAGGTCAGGGGTCTCAAACACGCGTGGCCCGCAGGACACTAGTTTGAGGCCCCCGCCTTGATATGAAAGTTTAATGTTAGTGCGGCCTGCGCAAGTTTGATATGGATGCTGTATGGTATCATGTACCCAGAAAAAATTCTTATGTTTGATTAATGTTCATGTTAAAGGTTAAATAACTGTTAATAGTTATCCTCCCTATCCGTGTGGAAGTGGTAAGTTTTTGGCTTTTTAAGTTTAAAGGAAATAACTTGGAGGCTACCGTTTAGGTCGCTAGCTCTCTAGTTTGCGAGTTAGCATGTGTCTCAAGACCCTGCAGTTGCGCAATATGTTGTAAATAAAAAGAGTATAAATGTGACTATAGTCGTGTTTTGTCATGTCTACAGGCCTCTAATAATACTTTGTTCATTTTAATCAGAAAAAAATAATTTGTCTATCCACCAACTATATGTGGTTTCTTAAGTTTTTATTATTTGCTGTTTTATTATTATTATTATATTTATTTATTACTGATTGATTGATTTTCTTTATTCTTGATTTGTTTATTTATTTTTCATCTTATTTTGTGTAGAAAAATAAAAAGTAAGATATTTGAGAACAGTGGAATGTTTTATCAGAGCTTTTCTTGTAGAAAATCAGAACCAAAGCAAAGTTTATTCATTTTTCTGTTTTTAATAAATGTGTTTTTTTTTTTTGGTGATGCGGCCCAGCCTCGCCCAGACCCTAGCTCCAGTGGCCCTCAGGTAAATTGAGTTTGAGACCCCTGCTTTAGGTCATATAGTGTATTTTGTACAACCACTTGTTTTCCGAGTGCTCTCACCGTTTTTTTGGTGAAGTTCTATGCACAAATGACGAAAATTCACAATGTTAAAGAATCTTTCAAATATGTATTCCTGGATTCAGAAAGTGATCCAGACCCCCCCCCCCCCCAAATTGGATCACTTCTTCCATATCCCATTTGTATCAATTACTGAAAATAACATCCAAATTCATTCAGAACTGTTCAAGTTATTTTGAACGCAAACAGACAAACACCAACTCCACGCTGTGTTTGCACTTGGAGGTAACAAAATAGAACCAAACTTTTGTGGATGTGAAGGGGTCTAGTGACAGGGTTTGCTTTGGGTCCCCAAATTGACTAAATATGCCCCTGTGAAGGGATACAACTCCGATGTGGATGTAAAAACAAAACAACCCGGAGGCCCTTGTGTGTGTTAAATTGTGCCAAACCACAAGTGACTTCAGGCAGTGAAAACATGTTCAAAATACACAAAACAGGCAGCATGCTGATTATTAACGTGGTGATTCTCAGCTTTTATCATATTATGGCAGCAATATAGAGACATTATCGGTGCTGCTGGAGGTGGTGGATTGGTGCACTAAGCCTAGGAAACATTTGTGTAGATATATCACTCAACAATAATAGGATCATGTGTGATTATCCTCATTTAGTTGTAAGAGCTACAAGAGCTTACTTGGGAGGAGGTGGCAGTGGTGGTGAAGTTGAGCTACTTTACTACAGATATTGTATAGTACAGGGGTGGGCAAACTTTTTGACTCGCGGGCCGCATTGATATGACAAAATTTACGGGGGGGGGGCAGACTATATATTTTACACGTAACAATCCACCTGGTATTATTGTATCTGTAAAATTGTCATGCAATCTGCTATTATTATTATTTATTATTTTATATTTATATTTAAATATTTTAAAAATAATAAAATATAATAATTACAATAAAATTAAAATAATAATTATTATATTATTATTATGTAAAATATGCAAATATAACAATAATATTATATATAATTAATATAATAATTAGCATTAATATAATGATTATAATAATCATAATAGTTCTAATAATAATTATAATAATCTAATAATCTAATAATAATCTAATAATAATTATTATTATTCTTATTATGTGCTTGTGTCCCTTTTTTCAGGAGCACTTTGTAAACAACAGACCATGTCAAAAAACGAAATTGATAAAACCATCAAAAGGTTGGCTCAGGCCATGATGCCAGGTTGTATGTTGAGTTTAAATGAAATACTTTGGAAAGATTGGGCGGCCCGTATTCAAACACTTGGCGGGCCGGTTTTGGCCCCCGGGCCGTAGTTTGCCCACCCCTGGTATAGTATATACACACACTGGATACTTCAGGACATCATGTTCCGTTTTGATTGTACTCATTTCACTAAAAAATGTATGCACAAGCTTTGCAGTGGTGTAGAACAGTACTGCATCAGCGTCAGAGCTGTTCGTGACCTCATTTAACTTCCTGAGAGGGTCAAAATATTAGGAACCCTGAACTGTGATGCAGTGCACTTGTACAAATGTTTAAAATGTTTTATTATGGGCATGCACTGCAATGCAGGCCCCCATTGACAGCTGCCAAGACTTTTCTCAGAAGGTGGTGTGCGCAGGGCCGAAACGCAGGGCTAAAAAAGTAACTTTTTTTTGTTGCAAACTCCTCCTCCTGGCCTCAAAGTTTTAGCTAGCTTGATTTATTTTGGTGAAAACGTAGGAATCTTTGTCCCCTTTCCAAAAATGTCCCTCTTATGGCTGAGAGATGTACGGATCGCCTTCTGTGGCCCCTAGAAGCGACATAAGCCTATAAATTCTCCCATTGACTCCCATGTTAAAGACACTGTCTTTTGTTTCTCCAGATCTTCAATTATCTCTGTTTTCGACTCGTCTTCCTGCAGTCATTTCTCAACCGATTTGCAAAACGAGCAGATCTACACGAAGCCCCGACCCTCAGGCCACTCACGGTGATCTTGCGGCGTCAATATCTTGAATCATATGGCCGTAAGAAGCTTCTGTTCGACATGAGGGATTCAGGCTTTTCGGTAATTTGTGCTAATTCATTGTCAATATGGCCACCACCTGCTGCAGTAAAATGGAGTTTACACCTTTTCTCCTTCTTCTCCCAGCCCCTCCCATTTAAAACGAACTGTGCGATTACAATGATTCCCTTCCCAGCTGATACCATACATCTTATGGATCTGGGAGATTTTAAAAGTTCTATCTTTCTAATTAAGTACGGTCACTTAAAATGACTGGAGTATCAAAATATCAACATAGTCATAGAATCCATCATACAGGATTAAGCTGTGTTATCATCATGTCAGAAATCGATAATTTGGTATCGACGTGAACCTCACTCCTCTCTGCCCTTTAGTACTACATGACAATACAAGCGCTGCATGCAATTGTAACAACAACACACTTGATGCTATGTTGCTAGGTGCTAGCATGCTAATTGCTAGCATGTTTGCATGTTAGCTAATTTACTCATGTCTAAAGGCAAATACACACATGGCATGATGTAGGGACACTATGGGACTGCCTTAACAGTTATGGGACTTGGTGCTTTCTTCCTAGATGCTACCATGCTAACTGTTAGTATGTTATCATTTGGACTTTTTTATGCATATTTAAATGAAAATACACACATGACATGATGTGTGGACACTATGGAACTGCCTTGGCACTTTCGCCACTTAGTGCTATCTTGCTAGGTGTCACCATGCTAACTGTTAGCATGTTGGAATTTGGGCTATTTTACTCCTGTTAAAAAAGCCTACATACACATGGCACGATGTAGGAATGGTTTCTCTGCACTTTTGGTGCTAGCATGATATCTGTTAGCATGTTAACATTTCAGCTGTAATCCTCACATCTAAAGGCAATACAGGCAGGCGTGATGCAGGGATATTGTAGGACCGCCTTGACGCTTTCGCTATAGAGTGCCAAGTTGCTAGATGTTAGCGTGCTCAAAATTTCCGCTGGAATTTTCTAGTTTAGAAGTAAAATGTTTAGAACTAAACCAAATACATTCATATAACAATATATACACATCCTATTTAAATATGTAATATTAGAAATGACATATTTATGGAAACGTTACAACTTTACTAACTTTACAATTACAATTTCTTAAAAAGATTTAGTAATGTTTTCAATATTAATAATGATAATAAATGATGCTTTACAGCTCTTTTCAAGACATCCAAAGACATGCATTCATGTATTCATTGATTTATGTATTTAATGTAATTGCTCCCACTAATCAACTAATATTTACTTGTTAATATTATTATTAAAATTATTTAGAAAGAATTATATATATATATATATATATATATATATATTAACTTTAATTTAATTAATTTATGAATAGAACATTGTTTTTAATATTTCATTATTTTTAAACATTTGACATATTTGCCGCAGGGAACACAATCTTGATTATTCATCCAGGAAAATGGTAATCATATCCAATTACATTTTTTTTTTTTTTTTTTACAGAAAAACTGTTGTAAGAAGTTCTGGACTCTATTTTCACATTTATTTCCACAACATTTTAAAAGACTGAACCACAAAAGGATAAGTCCACATGCAGGAATGCATGCAAAGGCTTGACTTTGCATGAGAGGACAAAAAAAGGACAAAAAAAAAACAGAAGAAAAATGGCAAATTAAAGAGTAAGATTGCGCAATATGCACGCAAACAAATAAATGAGCCACATTGTAGAGGTAGATGATGACATTTTATTGTATGAAAATATGCTTGTACAAAAACAAAGAGTGGGGTGCAGTGACAAGATGGACAAGAGCGCAGCATTCGATGCTCCTCAGTATCACATTACATCAGTACCGGCTCTCCGGACGTGGACCGTTTCAGAACCGAACTTCACAACAATAATGAGGAGCTATGTGATGTCCACTTGTCCAACATTACATGATAAGAGACAACAAAAACACAAACTCACCTTTTTTTTGCAGGTATAATTACAAAAATGCTGACACATCATACTCAAATACAAGTAGGATCTACAGTAAGTAGAGTTATAATACCCAAAATGTGCAGCATTTGTGTAGGTGTCTTCTAATAGCAGCTCTACATGGTTCTACACATGAATAACTAGACTACTGGCTTGCCTCTCTCGGTACCGGTCCAGCCAGTCTCTGAGGTCCGAGATCCGGTACCCCTCGGGTCCCCTGCCCCCCTGGTAAACTATTTTGCCCTCCTGCAGGATATAAAGTCTGTCGAAGTAAGCCCCGTAGGCGGCGTTGCAGGGGTTCTCCATGCCGTCGACCACCACCAGACACCCGGGCGCCTCCAAGCGCATGAGCTGCGCTGCGCCGAGCCGGTCCTTCAGGCAGCGGTGCTTGGGGATCTGGTAAGGCGCATCGGTGCTCACCCAGCCGTCCGACGGGTGCGCTTCCTCGATGTACACCACCACAGAGTCGGCGATGTCCGCGTTCTCCCGCACCAGCCCCTGGAAAGCTTTGAGGCGCGCCATGAAGGGGGGTCATGTGCAGCTGCCAAAGTTGAGGATGAGCGGTCTGCTCTCCCGGGCGTAGTCCAGGATGCGCCCGCGCCGCTCGTCCTCCACGCGGACCACCTCCGTGTTGGGCGCCCCGCGGCCGAGGTGCGCCGCCTTGAGGAGGTCCAGCTTGTGACCGTGCCACACCGCCTTGAGGGACTCCAACGTGAAGAAGCGATTGGAGTCTGATATGCACAGAGGAGGGTCCATGGCGTCGCTCTCCTCCTCCCGCTCCTTCATCCTGAGGAAAAACCTCTTCCTGATGCACAAAAAGTCGAGGAGCCAGAACATGAGTGCAGCCAGGAGAAAGCGGGGCAGCAGTACCAGACACACCAGAGCATTCTTGATGGCCTTCATGGTGTTCATCATGTGCCGCCCCAAATGTGCTGCCTGGAAGTTGGGTGACTTGCAACTTCACCCTCTTTTTATAGCAGCCAGCCACAGGTCTGAATGAATCACACCCCGCCTCCAAAGTGGGGCCAAGGCCTCACATGGCGGGGATTACCTTCTGTCAACTCCACTGCTTTGAGCCTCCGCCAAAAAGAAGTCAAATTACCGCACCATTTGAAGCTGTGTGATAACTCAAATTGTCTTGTGTGTGTTTTTGCTGCACTTTTATATATTCATCTGCAGATGAACGGTCATGCCCAGGCTAATGTCACATGTAGGTTAACAAAGGAGGTGTGACATTATTGATTTTCAAGAGCATGCAAAACTGTCTTGAAATGTTTGGCTGGTGGTATTGCATAACCACAAAATAAACAGGAAATCCTAATATTGACCTGATATTCCCAAACATTCGTAACACTCTGTCAAAGCCATATTTTAAGTCACAAAAAAGGTAAGGTAATAATATGTAGGTAAGGTAATATGAATGGATGGGGTGAAGAAATATGTCATTTTATGGTTCAAGGCGGATTTGTAACATTTTTGCAACATTTTTTCCCATGCATAGGAAATAGAAATAGCATGTGGCCACAAAACAACACAGTGAAACCTTGGTTAGCGTACGAACCAGTCTGTTTACGTCAAAAATTGCCTCGGTTTGTGTACAATATGGTGTGCTTTTTGTTGTTTTATGAATACACCATGTGAGTCCAACAGTGTTTATGATGTATTTTTTTAAGCACAAAATGTCCTTGTTAGGGGCGGCACGGTGGTCTAGTGGTTAGCACGCAGACCTCACAGCTAGGAGACCAGAGTTCAATTCCACCCTCTGCCATCTCTGTGTGGAGTTTGCATGTTCTCCCCGTGCATGTGTGGGTTTTCTCCGGCTCCTTCGGTTTCCTCCCACATTCCAAAAACATGCTAGGTTAATTGGCGACTCCAAATTGTCCATAGGTATGAATGTGAGTGTGAATGGTTGTTTGTCTATATGTGCCCTGTGATTGGCTGGTGACCAGTCCAGGGTGTACCACGCCTCTCGCCCGAAGACAGCTGGGATAGGCTCCAGCACCCCCCGCGACCCTTATGAGGAAAAGCGGTAGAAAATGAATGAATGAATGTCCTTGTTAGCATGGAAACCAGAACCAGAAGTCCTTGTCCCCCAGTTCCGTTGCCGGTCTATTACATCAACAGCGATTGGCTCTGCTTCTTCACTAAATAACACTGTTAAGCCACAAGTATCTGCTTTTCTTATTGATCACAAATTTCACAATACACCATAATGGAGCCAAATAAAGTTGAAAGTGCCAGAATTTTTATAAAAAGGTGAGAAACACTATGGAATTCAAGAACTCCTTGCAAAACACAAAGATGGTGTCTGTGTTGATCTCTGCTTGTCACTTAGCCTCATAGCCATCTTTGTTAAGTCTTCAATCAAGGTAAAAATGGATGTCCCTAGTTGGAATTGCATTATTTCTTATGGGAAAAATGAACTCGGTTTATCTAAGTTTCAGATTAAGTTGGACCTTTTGGAATAACGTAATGATGCTAACCAAGGTTTCAAGATGTAGGCAATGTTTTAAGTAGCATTTTGAATCTTTAAAATTACTAATTGTCATACAAGTGTAAAAAGAAGTTAACTGCCAGATAAGGCAAAAACAATGGAACATAACAGAAAAACAACATAGCACTCTTCCTTAACCTTATTGGAAAATTTGAATTATTCTTGTTGTAGAGGCTGTTTAATGTTTAATTCTTACAAAATGTGCAATAAGAAATTAACCACTGTATTGTACCTTACCTTTGTTTTCAACATTGTTTGGGAGTAATGGCGTTAAAAATAACAGCATATACGTATAAAGCCACTGTTTTCCACTTACAGGCGATCTAATTAATTCCATCTATCTATTCTTTTTCTATGTCGCTTATCCTCACTGGAGCCTATCCCAGTTGTCTTTGGACGAGAGGCGGAGTACACCCTGGACTGGTCGCCAGCCAATCACAGGGCACATATAGACAAACAACCATTCACACTCACTTTCATACCTATGGACAATTTGGAGTCACCAATTAACCTAGCATGTTTTTGGAATGTGGGAGGAAACCGGAGTACCCGGAGAAAACCCACGCATGCACGGGGAGAACATGCAAACTCCACGCAGAGATACCCAAGACGAGATTGGCCGTGCTGCCCTATCTAATGAATTATTATTTCAAATGTTACAATGTTAAAATTGAAATGAAACTGCACTGACATATTTATTAACCAACTGAATGTCGCTTCAGTCAGTTGATTACCACAGGTAGCTAGACAGCTAGTCAATAAGGTGTGGTTGCTCACTCTCGGGAAAGCACCGCCCCCTAGCATTGTACAAAAGAATCACAAGCCAGGATCTCAGCCCAAAGCCTAATCTCATTAAACATCTCTCAACAGCATACACCATTACAAAGCTAAATCCAAAATCTGTTACATATTGGAAGCATTGTTTTTCCAAAAAGTAATACAATTACTTTTCTTGATAACTCCTTACTACGAAGTCAACTAATTGTCTTTTTTTTTTCAAGACAAGAGCTAATGGCGATCCCGACAAATAAACAGATCTCATTTCTCTCTCCTCTCCTCTCAAAGAAAAAGACTAAAACTATCACAAAAATAAACATGGTTTGTGTGCAACAACTGTACATTCATGTATTTAACGATACTGAAACCAAATGGGCTGGAAGAGTGGTTAGGGAGCAGGTTAATTGGTGACTCCAAATTGTCCATAGGTATGAATGTGAGTGTGAATGGTTGTTTGTCTATATGTGCCCTGTGATTGGCTGGCCACCAGTCCAGGGTGTACCCCGCCTCTCACCCGAAGACAGCTGGGATAGGCTCCAGCACCCCTGCAACCCTCTTGAGGATAAGCTGTAGGAAATGAATGAATGAATGAATATTTCCTTTAAGCAGAGGAGTATATGTGCACTCTGCCAGTTTCTATCAGTTTTCATTGTGGAGGTTTTTCCAGCTTTCAGACCGGCATTGCACTGCTGCTGCACAATTAGAGCTGAAGATCCTGCGGAAACTTTACCTTTGTTGATCGCTTGTATTTAATTACCAAATAAATGCATGATGTCTTTTTGCGCACTCCTATTTGCTAAATATAACAAGCATATAATGATCTCCTCTATGGTTGCCATATGCTTTGAGCAGCCCGGGTGCTACCTGCTATAGACATTGTGGTGCGCTGTAGTCGGACACATGCCCCGAGTAGACCCGGTGTTGCCATTATTGTTGATGGTAACTGATGGTAACGGCGATTTTTAAAATTAATGTCTGCAGTCCATTTGTCATTGTAATGACACTTCGTCATTGTGTCTCGACAGACCGTGAGATGCATTTACAGACACTAAAAAAAATTGGGGCCTGAATTAATCCTGTTTAAGCATAAAAATGGTTAAATGAACTAAAATACACATGCATCATGAGCCATTCAGAAGATGCACTCAATGACACTGTGAATGATGTAGTATAGGGTGATTGACAAGTAACTGACTGTTTTAAAGTACTTATATTTTTTGTGTATGTTCCATGATGTATGAGAATTAAATCTATGTTCTTGTTTTCTTTTCAGATTAATTATTCTGTTTGAAATTCGAAAGCCCTACAAAAATGCTAAAATGCTAAAGCTACTTACTATTGAGAAATTTCGGACTGAACAGTCGCCACTTCTGGATTGGATTTGGGATCCAACACATATGGCTGTATGTTCAAAGCATTTACAGTACATTTACAGTATGTAAATGACATGTACAGTACATTACAACAGACCGTTTTTGCGGGAACCACAAAATACAGCTGAATATGTGCAGATTCTGGAAGAACTAGAACGCTTTCTGTGCTGTAGCTACTCTTAGGAGTCCACAACTCAATACAAAGAGATGAAAAATTAGCATCATATGTCCCCTTTAAGTAGTAAAACTGTCCGAAATGCAATACTGAGAGCCATATCTGCAGCCACATGTACAAGACAAAGAGTCAACAGGCAATGATCAGACAAGCTTGATGAAAATGAAAGAAATAAATAGTATCCATGTTCAGTGGCCATTGTTTGTTTTGATTGCTCAATAAAGACAGAACACACATAGTGTACACGCGCCTGATAATCCACCGCAATGCCTCAGGGAGTTGCTGACAGTAGCATTCAGCGGTCTTAAATTCAGACTTAGAAATGTGTGATTGTCTGGTAAGATGATTACCTAACCACAAACAAGATAACCGTTCCAAAAAAATAAAAAGCAGATGGTTTTCAGATACAACTGTGCAGTTGATACTGTATGTCTTTGTCATTTCTGAGTATTCTAAAGATATATAAACAGCTAAAAAAAAACACTTGAGAGTGCACGTAATGGGAAACACTTATTCCGCCTATAAAACACCACACCACATTCAACACCTTGCCACACCACATCAGCTCATCACTAGCTGGCTAGCAACTAGCTTCACCACACACTTGCCCACAGCATGACAGTGCCACACTCATGTTACATTATAACTTACATTATAACATACTTAAAAGGGCCAAAATATGGTAATATGGTTACATGTTATCATGAATGTACCCGTGACTACATGGTTACAGCATAATACCGTATTTTCCGGACTATAAGTCACACTTTTTTTCGTAGGTTGGCTGTTCCTGCGACTTATACTCCAGAGCGACTTATAAATGAAACAACGGTTTATGTTACATAAACACAGGACACCTTTTCTGTTCATGTTTATTTTTTGTGTAGCTGAATAACCATTGTGTTAGCATATCTTAGCTATTCAGCCTGTTCTCTATTCTTTTATTATTGTTAGAACTTGCCTTCCAAGCGGACGTAATGTCTGTTTTGGTCAAGTAGTTTGGAAAATTAATTACCCGCAAAAAATGCGACTTGTGTTTTTTTCTACCTAACTATGCATTTTTTGCATTGTGCGACTTATACTCTAGTGCGACTTATGTATATATTTTTTCTACCTATTTATGCATTTTTGGCATTGTGCGACTTATACTCCAATGTGACTTATGTATGTTTTTTTTCTACCTAATTATGCATTTTTGGCATTGTGCGACTTATTCTCCAGTGCGACTTATGTATGTTTTTTCTACCTAATTATGCATTTTTGGCATTGTGCGACTTATACTCCAGTGCGACTTATGTATGTTTTTTGTACTTAATTATGCATTTTTGGCCTTGTGCGACTTATACTCCAGTGCAACTTATGTATGTTTTTTTTCTACCTAATTATGCATTTTTTGCATTGTGTGACTTATACTCCAGTGCGACTTATGTATGTTTTTTTTCTACCTAATTATGCATTTTTGACCTTGTGCGACTTATACTCCAGTGCGACTTATGTATGTTTTTTTACTACCTAATTATGCATTTTTGGCATTGTGTGACTTATACTCCAGTGCGAACTATATGTTTTTTTCTACCTAATTATGCATTTTTGGCATTGTTCGACTTATACTCCAGTGCAACTTATGTATGTTTTTTTTCTACCTAATTATGCATTTTTGGCATTGTGCGACTTATACTCCAGTGTGACTTCTGTATGTTTTTTTCTGCCTAATTATGCATTTTTTGCATTGTGCGACTTGTACTCCAGTGTGACTTATGTATGTTTTTTTTCTACCTAATTATGCATTTTTGGCCTTGTGCGTCTTATACTCCAGTGCGACTTATGTATGTTTTTTTCTACCTAATTATGCATTTTTGGCATTGTGCGTCTTATACTCCAGTGCGTCTTATGTATGTTTTTTTCTACCTAATTATGCATTTTTGGCCTTGTGCGTCTTATACTCCAGTGCGTCTTATGTATGTTTTTTTCTACCTAATTATGCATTTTTGGCCTTGTGCGACTTATACTCTAGTGTGACTTATGTATGTATTTTTCTACCTAATTATGCATTTTTTGCATTGTGTGACTTATACTCCAGTGCGACTTATGTATGTTTTTTTCTACCTAATTATGCATTTTTGGCATTGTTCGACTTATACTCCAGAGCGACTTATAGTCCAGAAAATACAGTAAATAAAATCATTAAACCCCGTTGGAAGTGTAGCAGTCTTTGTCGGCAGCATAGGTGACCTGTCTCTTTTTAATCTTTGGAACACATAGAAAAGAGATGTGTTTATGCGTCACATAAGGATTGTGGATGATGGGCAAAATAAAAAAAAAGTGCAGTTATTTTTTAATGCGCTTAACTGACAACTTGCTGTTCTGTAATAAAAGCGTACCCATGACATTTGGGAGTAGTATATAGTGTATTCTTGTTTCGTCTTGTTACCACACACATAGGGGTCATTTTAAATAAAAACACACATTACACCACTCACAATAACACAAATGTCAGTCAATATAAACATTTCCACAAGAGCACATGTATGGATTGTGAGGTGCATGCCCAAGCAGGACGTGGCACTATATAAAAAATGTAAATTGCAAATGCCAAAAGAGCGTTTAGCATTTTTCTTTGTGTAAAATGTATTTTAATCCTCAAGATGGCGCCTTAGATGAATTTTTATATGGCTGAAGGCAATTTTCCTGAAGTGGACATTTAGTCCAAGTGGGTCATATACTTTGATTTTTATGGTGATCTGCACTCCGAGTGCTTTTAGGATGTATATATTTAAATAAAACACCACATTGCTGCATCTCCTTTGGCCTTTCCACAGTTGTCTTAGGAGCCATACAGATGTGGTCTTCCAGAGAACCCCAGCTCCTGCCACCCCCTTATTGCTCTGCTGCCTGGAAATCATCCCCAAGAAGCACAATAGACCATATACAAAATACAGACAGGAACATGAAGAAAATACTATATAAAAAGTCAAATTTCCGATTCATGTTCTTATTCATACTTGTACTGTTCGTCCGGCAACAATGGCAGTGCACTTCAACACCGCCATCACTGATTTTACCCTCACCTCTTCACCATCTGGTACATGGTGCCTACTGCCAAGGACAAGAGCAAACTGCAGTGTATCATTGGCTGCGCTCAGAAGGTGATTGGACACAATCTGCCATCCCTTCTCTTCCCCCCAGGACTTCAACGACTCTTGGACCTTGGGGTGAGCAGACAAAGATAAGGATTCCTACAAACACTCTATGTTTGTCCAGTCCATTGAAGTAGATGCTACAGTGTTTACATAGCACCATTTCACACCAGCAGTTAATTCAAGGATCAGGTTCAGAGCCATCCATTAAAAAAAAAAAACAAAAAAAAACAAGCAAGCGCCGTGTAATGGAGTAACCTATGGATGTCATGTTGTTACTCACAGTAGAACCCGCTTAAGTTGGTCCTGTTTATGTCGCTAAGTCCAAAATCGACATTGCCCTTAAAATAATGACAGTATGAACCTGCATTTTATCACAGAAATGAACAAAATGCAGCCAATTCATTGCCACTTGAAGAAATAGTACAATCAAAACATAATGTACAGCAAAATTACCACAGCAGGTGTGTTAGATATTCAATTCCATATGAAAACATCCATCCATTTTCTATACCGCAATATCTCTACAGGGTAAATTTTTGTTGAGAATTGTTGATGTCACGGCGGCACGGCCTCACAGCTAGGAGACCAGGGTTCAATTCCACCCTCGGCCATCTCTGTGTGGAGTTTGCATGTTCTCCCCGTGGATGTGTGGGTTTTCTCCGGGTACTCCGGTTTCCTCCCACATTCCAAAAACATGCTAGGTTAATTGGCGACTCCAAATTGTCCATAGGTATGAATGTGAGTGTGAATGGTTGTTTGTCTATATGTGCCCTGTGATTGGCTGGCCACCAGTCCAGGGTGTACCCCGCCTCTCACCCAAAGACAGCTGGGATAGGCTCCAGCACCCCCGCGACCCTCGTGAGGAAAAAGAAAATGAATGAATGAATGAATGTTGATGTCACAGATGTCAGATGTTCCAACTTTATTACAGTATGTTTTCTATTCTCAATTGCAACACTTAATTTCACCCCACATTTATTTACCCAGACCACAATATTTCCAGGAAGCCAGACTTTTTTTGTGCCTGAACTGAACATCATAAATAATAATTTTGTCCCATGACTCTATTTAAAATGTTTTGTATTTGTTAGAAAAACAGACTATGTTAGGATATGTTTAGTTGATGGTGTTGACACAGTGAGAGCATACCGTATACCTGTATCGAGACCCTATGCAGGTCATGCAGGAACAGTCTGTTCAGCATCTGCGTCTTCACATCTGGACGTGGACATTAGTCATTACTGGATGAAAGCCAATCACAGTACCGGTGTGTTTATTTAACAAAAAAAAGATCGAGGGAGCACATGGTAAATTGGTTAAGTCGTAATCGCTGGTTACAGTAAATCCATGTCATGGATGACTGCGGGGTGTAAGGCACGCATGCAGGGGAGATGAAAATCTTTTGTCCCTTGACTCACACAGCAGACAGCGGGGGTTGATATCTTTGTCAAAGACCAAAAAAAAAAATATGCCAGGATATGTTATGAATATATTATTTGCTGGACTGCCTCTAAAAGCCGACAGGTTGCTGTTCTGTATAAATGACACTGACACGGAATGGTTATCCAAAAGTTGAATATTCAGTTAATTCAGTGGGGTTGTATTTTGTATATTTTCCACGTGGTGACAACAATTACAAGAATTTTCTACAATCAAGAATTTTTCTACATCACACGCTGCCACTAAAATTGGTTCATAAAGCTGGCAGCTTGTCCATATTTCCCCCAAAAATGTTTATATAGATGGATTTTGGCAGTCAAGCAACTTGCAATTTGTGTAAAATCCTTTTGTAAGTTTAGAATAAATAAATTGGAGGCTAATAAGCTAACTCGGATGTTGCTATGCTTAAAGCGACAACTGTCTCTTGTGTCCCTTCAGAGATCCCGTAGCCTGCAGCTAAGAGACATGCAATATGGTGTAAACAAAGAATAATAAGAGCGTAACAGCAACTATAGGGGTGTTATTTCATGTCGACAGGGCTCTAATAATGGTAAAAACGAAAAAAAAGACTAACAGGTTTTCAATGCTCTGACTATGAAAATATTCCGTATATCAATATTGAATCCCACTTTGCGTGAATTCACTTATAGTGGTATTTTCTGGAACAAATTAACTGCAATAAACGAGGCACTACTGTATTTTTCTTGGATGGAATGAAACAACAACTCAATGTTTTGTTTTCATTTTCATTCATTCATTTTCTACCGCTTTTTCCTCAAGAGGGTTGCAGGGGTGCTGGAGCCTATCCCAGCTGTCTTCGGGCGGGGTACACCCTGGACTGGTGGCCAGCCAATCACAGGGCACATATAGACAAACAACCATTCACACTCACATTCATACCTATGGACAATTTGGAGTCGCCAATTAACCTAGCATGTTTTTGGAATGTGGGAGGAAACCGGAGTACCCACACATGCACGGGGAGAACATGCAAACTCCACACAGAGATGGGCGAGGGTGGAATTGAACCCTGATCTCCAAGCTGTGAAGTCTGCACACTAACCACTAGACCACCATTTTCATTCAAATCAAAATAATGCTCAATTGTTTGAATGACCCGACCAGTCCATGGTGTACGCCGCCTCTTGCCAAAAGACAGCTGGGATAGGCTCCAGCACAGAAGACTACGGTTACTGGCATGGCCACACAGTCAGGATAAGGGCATAGAAAATGGATGGATGTTTGAATAACCTTTTTTTTATGAAATACAATATAAAGCAGAAAGAAACACCTCAGTTCTGGTAAAGTTAACTGTGATGATGAGTTGAGCAGCTGACCGGAACGTTCCCGTTCATACTTCCATGTTTTCATTATTAGATGGACATTTACTGCACGTTCTTTTACTTTAGCCCTATTTCTCCTCCTCCTTCTCCCCCCTCCTGCATCAATGCCTCTGTATCATCTGTACCCTTTGCGTTCTCAAAAGAAAACTGTTTTCATGGGAAAAAAAAAACATTCCCACCTGCTGTTACCAAATCTGCTTTGAGGAATTACTCTTTTGTTGCCGCGGCTGTGAACACCCAGAGACGTATTCTTACTTTTACCTCCCTTAAACTTTGCTGGAGTTCTTGGCAGCGGCTCGGGGTTCATGCGAGGACAATGCAGATCTGGGAAAACAGCCCCCTCCAACCTTTTTTTCGGCTGCTTACTTATTGACGTGGCGGGGTTCCAGAAACCACAACTGATGAAATATCTCAACGACTAGCCGGCAAAACAGATGTACAACAAGTATGGAAGCTGGTTGCCTCAGTCCCTTTCAAGTCTCCCACCTTGAACGTAAGAGAATAGCGGATACAAATCCGCTTCTTCCCAATCCTCGACTTCACCTTCCATGACCCGATCTAATTCAAAGCGCGCAACTTCAATGAACTGTTGTTGCTGTTTGTAACTAAGCAACATGCCAGCCAATCAGGTATATTCTAACATCTTATAACAATCTGAATCATCTTGCCTATCAAGATGATTCAGAGTAGCGTGTCTAAAAATGTCTAAAATAATACATAAACAGTCAAGAATAAGATGTAAATACTCTTGCACTATATGAAAAATGGTTTAATGATAAAACTGGCATGTTTTTGAATACAAATGTTCTTTTTCAGCGCTTATCAACAGCTGGTGCAATTCCAGCAAAAGTAGACCTCAACTATTATTGATAATCACCCCAGCATTGCTACTATTCATAAGGAGAATGCCTTACAATCACTTTTGGTTTCAAAACAAAGGGTTTTGTAAATTACCTCTGGATAAATAAACAGAATTGACTTGTCAATCTTAGATAGAATTGCTGTTGTTGCTTAGAGATCATCTAGACAAACGATAGCTATAAAAAATATGGTTCATATTTAGTAAGGAATCAACCAAGTTATGTGTATTCAACAACAATATGGCACTGTGGTTGTACAATTCAGAAGTTGACAGACATTTTCAGGGAAAATTAGTTGCACAAAAATGTTACTTGTTATCGTTTTTTTGTTCTGTTTTACATGAATGTCGATTAACTTCTTTTTACACTTGTGAGACAACTAAGCACCGAGATGGGAAACTACCTTCACATTATTCCAGTCTTTCAAGACAGTGTGAATACATTTTGGACTATTTTTATAAAATATGATTTAAAAATATATCCAGTACCTGGACTGGCCACACAGCCCCACAGCACGATGGAACCACCACCAAATGTTACTGTGGGTAGCTGTGTTCTTCATCCGCCATGCATACCTCCCTATGTTATATCCAAATAACTCCATTTTAGTTTCATTAGTTCACAGAACCTTATTCCAAAATGAAGCTGGCTTGTCCAAATGTGGTTTAGCATACCTCAAGGGACTCTGTTTCTGTAAGTCTTCTTCCGCATGACTTTCCCGTGCAGCATCCCCTTGTGCAAAGTGTACTGAATAGTTGAACGATGCACAGTGAAACCATCTGTACCATGATAATGTGGTCGGTCTTTGAAGGTGATCTGTGGGTTGAGTTTGACCATTCTCACCATCCTTCGCCGCTGCTTATCTGAGTTTTTTCTTGTCCTCCCACTCTGGGTCTTAACTACAACTGTGCCTATGGCTAACCCGAGGCTAACTGGTTAGCTTGCAAGCATGCTAGTTTGCATACTCGCTAGCATGTCACGTCCAATATGTTTGCTTATGTGACAGTTTGGTTATTTTACAGTTTTAGTCCATTAGTTCTGGTTGCCTGCTCTTATTTTGTATTTACTTCCTGCTCTGTTCCATTCAGTTTCCCTTCGTCTTGACTTTCTTGTTCCAACGCACCTGCTCCTCATTTCTATGTGATTATTTAATACAGCCTTTGGCGTCAGTCCTACGATCATTGTCGTTTGTTTGCTTGTTGTGTTGGATCCTTGCCAGTGCATGGCTGTTATAAAAAATAGATATTTAACTACGCTTGGTCCTCTTCCCTACATACTGGGGTCACCGCTAACACGCCACAAAGCTAAGACGTAACATATAGCTCTTTTTCTTGTAATGCTAGCCTTTACTATTTTGTCTTTAGCCCTTTTACTTGTACTTATTTTCAATTAATATTTGGTGGGTACAGATTCTCTGCTGATGGTTGATGATTAAAATTTTAGAATACACAGAATTCTGTCGCAATTATTGCCATGGTGTCACTCAATATCCGTCCAACAGCCAAAACCCTCCTTTCCTGAGCCCTATTGTCCCCTGTCTCTAACGGTTACTGCCATGGCGAGTCCTCGCACAAGTTAATGTGTCTCAAGTAGTCTTTGGCCTTACTTGAACTCCTCAAGTCTTGGTGATGGTGCGCCTGTCGCAGGGTGTCCTCATGTGGCCTCTCCCCACTGCGGACTGTTTGAGCTTATTAGTGAGTGCCCGTCTGTACACTCATTGATGCCAGTCCTGGGGACAGATGGTGGCAAGACAGGTTGAGTGAGAGCGTGCACGCACACACACACACACACACACACACACACACACACACACACAAACACAAACCCTTACACAAATAGACACCACATACACTAAATTATACAACTTTTCAGGTATTTTAAAACCTCAATCCTCTTTTTATCCCTTATACAGACAAGCTCACATGTCACATAATTTATTAGTTCCCATTTGTACAATGTGATGTATATGGCATAGGCTTTGAAAATTATTATTTGGATTATTATATTCTGTTTAGGGGCGGCACGGCGGACTAGTGGTTAGCGCGCAGACCTCACAGCTAGAAGACCAGGGTTCAAATCCACCTTCGGCCATCTCTGTGTGGAGTTTGCATGTTCTCCCCGTGCATGCGTGGGTTTTCTCCGGGTACTCCGGTTTCCTCCCACATTCCAAAAACATGCTAGGTTAATTGTCGACTCCAGATTGTCCATAGGTATGAATGTGAGTGTGAATGGTTGTTTGTCTATATGTGCCCTGTGATTGGCTGGCGACCAGTCCAGGGTGTACCCCGCTTCTCGCCCAAAGACAGCTGGGATAGGTTCCAGCACCCCCCGCGACCCTCGTGAGGAAAAAGCGGTAGAAAATGAATGGATAGATGACTGGATAGTTAAAGGGGACCTATTAGGCTGACCTATAAATGTAGTTAGAATGTTGTATTCTCATGTTAAACGATGCCAAACTTTCAGATAATGAGGTTTGCGCATTTGGAAGTACGCCCTGAAAGAAGTTTGGGATGGCTCAAAATACTCTCTTTTGGGTGGAATACACTAATACCATTTTCACAGGAAGCTGGAAATCCAAAGAAATACAGCTGAATAGGTGCAGATTCTGGAAGAACTACAACGCTTTCTGTGCTGGTTATCATGTGTAGCTGCTCTATAGGAGTCCACAACTCAATACAAAGGGCCAAAAAAAATTGCATAATAGGCCCCCTTTAAATAAACAAATTTAAGCTAAGGTAGAATTAAGTTAAGATTTTTGTGTTAAATTAGAACAAGAGTCAGCAATCCTCACTCGAGATTCAGATGCCAATTTTTTAACATCCAATCAGGGAACAACTTTTTTATAAGACTGTGAATTATTGGATACACACAAGGAAGGACAGGGGAATTGGTGAAGGGACTAGAGACATGTTGGTGAGATGGAGATACATATACTCGACATGTTGGAATTGCATTACTTGTGATGTGTTCTGGTGAGAATAAAGTTGTAAAAAAAGCATCAGACTATGTGTGACTGTGGGGAAGCTACATTATGTCTTGGTCTGTCATCATAACAGAGAGGCATGACTTACTTAGTCACATGAAAATAATTTATGTAATAAATAAAGTTAATTAGTCACTGCTGTTAATGCATGATTTTTGACAGCCCTAAAAATCAAAATATTGGTAAGGGATTTTTTTTTTTTTTTATCATGTTGTCCCAGTCATATTTTATATTTTATAATGTAATTTATATCTAATAATATTCAAAATGTTCTCTGGTGATCTTGAAAGTTTAGAAAGACATGTTATAAAGTCATTATATATAACGACAAAAAAGTAATGTTTTGTTGCCATAGTATTATAATTGAATTAAATACACAGTTATTAAACACATTGCATAGTATCTAAATTTAGGAATTACTGAGGAATGACCAGGGTGCATAGTGGGGAGCAGTGTTATAAGGGGGTCTGTGTGTGCTCCTTTGAAGAATCTAAAAGGTTAATTAATGTGATGTTTACATGTTTACCAAAAATCAAATCCCCCAAGACGGGGAATCAAAGCGGTGCTGTCCTCATGAGGTCATTGTGCACTCAACAGTGTTTAATAGGATGTGTTTTACTGCCCTGAGTTTTCTCTGCGGGGTACTGCTAAAGCACTGGTCCAAACATCAACCGCAGTGTTTGGGATGCTAGACGGGACGGGTGAGTGACTCAAAAACCCAAACGTCTGAGCCAGTCAGGCGAGGAAAAAGGCAGAGCAGGGTAGTGCAGATGCTTTTATTTTATCATTGTTTGGAAAACAGAGTCTTCTGTCACCTCATGTGGTCTGCTCCATTTTTTCATATGGAGCTGGTATATGAAGGCTTCTTGTGGAGTTGGCATGGGATCTATAGTTTTGGCCTGGGAATCTATCCCCGCTTGCTCCCACTATCTAGTGTGACATAAAAGATTCTTGCTGGACGTGGTCCTTTTCAGCGTTCTGGACTCTACTCTTGTTGTGTGCTAGCATGTGAATAGTTTTGGCGGCTGGTGAACTTTGTGTACCGGCTTTCTGACTGGTTCTGACGCTGTTAATTATCCCCATGATAAATTCCTTTCACACATGAACGTCTGGGTAGCATCAATCATCAGACACAATACATTTTGGAAAGATTCCTTATGCCAAAAACAGCACTCATACAATCTGGAGATCTTTAGTGTAATGTATAGACTATGAGTTCTGGTTGGGGGCAACATGTGTTTAAAAAAAATAAACTTACTCATTTATCATCTTTATGGAACATTATGATGACAAATTATTTGATTGCTATTCAAGTAAAAAAAAACATATGTTTTCATCATGTGAGTTTAGATACGCAATAACATGTTCCATAACCTATGTCATGCATGAAGAATGCAAGCCAAGTGTCTTGTAGGAACATATTTTATAAATCGAAATGTGCACCCAGGGCTCGAAGCATGGTCCACCGAATGAGAGTTGAGAGAACTAGCCTAAAACTCTGAGCTGTCAACTCATGTCCAGTCCATGTCCGACCCTTAAGGCTTCAGGGATTGAGGTTTAACAAGATCTCTGTAGCTGGCCAGCACTCATTACACTAGAACATCCATAGCTGTGCTTGTTGTAAATTACTAATACTGAATGACAAGTGTTATTTCCTTGCCACATTACTGTATTTTCCTTTCAGTACCAATGAAAACTATTTTCCAGTGACGTATTTAATGGAAACACAGCACAACTATTAGACAGCTTCAGCACCATCATAACATACTGTAAATTGAGCCTTCTAAAACCCTCGCTATATGTAATAATACTAATCTTTTGTTTGAAAGAGGACCAGTAGTATATTTTATCTTCTGAAGGGACAATACTATACAACAGAAATGTGACAGTAGTGAGAGCATATACACTGCGAAAACAGCCGTACTTAAAACAATCTTAAAATAATCTTAAAATTAGACCGTTTTTCTTATTTCAAGCAACAATTCTGCCAATTGGCTGAGCAACAATTACATGGCTAGAATTCTCATAGCTACAATATTTTTCTTGTGACTTTGAAGAAGTTCTAACGTTAGAAGTTTTAACAAGTTTTAACATGAGAAATCAAGTCTAACTTTAAACAAGTTGCTGGAATCACATTGCTAGATTTAAGTAACAAAGTTAGGTTATTTACAAGGTCAACATTTAGCTCAATGCTCTTATAAGATTTATAATTTTAGACGAAATTTGCTTTTATGAGTCTAGATTTAAGCAAATTCTCATAAATTCTAGATTTAGGATTTGTATTTTTAGCATAGATTTTCCCATAGACAAAGACAAACAACCGTTTACACATATCAGTATGTGGAATCAAACTATGGAATGGATTGAGTAAGGACATCAAACAATGCACAACGATGAGCCAATTCAAGAAACAATACAAGCAGTTGATGTTTGCTAAATACAAGGATGAAGAGTCTTGAACCAGTCATGATGTGCTATATATATACCTACGTATATTGACACTTACTATGGTACCCATTATGTCATTGGATGCTCATATCACCTTGTACTTCGGTACGTGAAAAAAGAAAAACAAACAAAAAAACTTAAACTATATTAGGAAAGCAGGAAGTGAACAAATGTAACAGTTACTGATTGTAAAAGTACCAGATGGAGGGGTAGGATTTAATAAGCTTTGCTTCTTCCTACTCCTTTTGGACATGTGGAACTGTGAACTGATTATGGGATGCATTCAATTGTAATCTGATGCATGTTCAAATGAAATTAAACCATTACCATTACCTAAATACAATTTTAGAGACTCCATTTAGCCTCCATTAATCATCATTTTTGGATTGTGGGAGGAAGTCAGAGTACACAGAGAATACCCTCAGGGAGAACGTGCAAACTCCACACAAAGATGTTCCAACTGAGCTTTAAAGGCAGGTCACCTGACTGTGGGGCCAACATGCTTCCCACTCAGCCGACAGTTCCAGACTAGTGCCAGGCTTTAGCCTCTTCAGCTTTCCTTGCATCCGCCTCCTTGCGACCAACTTTTCTCTCGTCTTTATTCATGCCCTGGCTGTGTCAAGACACCCCTCCATGTTCCCTCCAGTGAATCGTGGCATCACACTCACATTTCAAAGGAATTAAAATGTAGCACCAGTTTGTGCCATCACTTTGGTTCTGCCTTTCATCTGCCCGGACTGGACATATTAACACAAGAAAGGCGAAGCTCCGCTGTAGCTCCCAAGGAATCAGTTCTAGCCCCCCCAGTGGGAACGTGCAACGGTCATTCCAGGCTTGAAAGGCAGGGTGATATGGTGACAAAGACACAATTTGCTGAGTGACAGAGAAGGAGAGAAAGAGAGGGTATAGGGGTCAGGTTTGTATATAGTAGCCACCCATTGACAACAATGTATCTCCAAATTGGATGAGGTGTCTCTTTTTAATGAAACATATCTTAACTTTGTTTTATCAACAAAAATGGGATACAAAATAAAATATATAAAAAGATTCCTACTTTGTTTGGGTGAAAGATGGAAATACACACATTGGAGGTTCATGTTCTTTTCACTGGACCAGCGACAATATGCTAATATAAATATACAGTACTTCAATATTAAGGGCAAACATAGTCATTACTCATGTTCAACAATGAAAATGAGTCTACTACTACTTTCATTCATGTTCTACATTCCTGCTCGGCATTTGAACTTATTTTCACATGAAAAGTTCAAGTCAAGTTGTTAGAGGGCTAAACGTTTTTTCAAACGTCCTAAGGTTTTTTATTTTTTTGTTAGTTTGAGATTGAGAACTGAAGTTCTATGAAATTTTACTAATTTATTATATCATTTAATTTAATATAATTATTCATTCATTCATTCATTTTCTACCGCTTTTTCCTTCTAATTATAATTTAATTTAAATTTTATTTTATTTAATACTAAAAACTTGGCTGCAGGCTGCACACCGGTGAAGTGGGTAGTGCACAGACCTCTCAGCTAGGAGACCCGAGTTCAATTCCACTCTCGGCCATCTCTGTGTGGAGTTTGCATGCTCTCCCCGTGCATGCGTGGGTTTTCTCCCACATTCCTAAAACATGCTAGGTTAATTGGCGGCTCTAAATTGTCCATAGGTATGAATGTGAGTGTGAATGGTTGTTTGTCTATATGTGCCCTGTGATTGGCTGGCGGCAGTCCAGGGTGTACCCCGCCTCTTGCCCGAAGACAGCTGGGATAGGCTCCAGCACCGATAGAAAATGAATGAATGAACTTGACTGCACTGCTTCCAGGAAATGTACTGTATGTTAAATTTTTTGTCCAATAACATTTCTATGTCCAATCAGATTTCTGCTTCTCTCTGTTATGTCAGGGCCTTCAGAATCAATCATGCTGGCCAATGTCACTTTACCACTTTCAGCAATGTGGCTGTTTCTTAACCAATCAAATTTCAGATTTGCATCACAGGGCCCTAGCTGGCTCAAATAGCCGATAACAATCTGGAAAGAAGGATGTATTTTCTCATATCTGGTAAGTATTTTGTTAATTTTAGGATATTTTTCCTTATCATCACTGTTATTAGATAAATGTTGATTCTGAATCGCTCAAGATGATGATGTAGTGTCTGACGCTTGTTTTGAGTGCAAGTTGGACAGGAAGCTTCCAACGGTGCTCACTGTACGGCTACAAAATGCTTGAAGTTACTCGCAGATATGTAATTAAGGCATATCGGCTACAATGTGTTTGAAGATGAAAGGTTAACTGGGTTTCATGCTTTAGTAATAATGGTATTCATCACGAATAAGCCTTTCTCTGTAATGCCACACCTTGTCATAATTAGTTTTTATATATCATTGATTATTTTGACACGGTAGTAATGCGATTAAGAGTTGTAGTAAGTGGGCTAAGTCCTCACTGATGGATCAGGTACCTAAAATATATGCCTGAATTTTGACAATAGCATTCTTTTGATGTTAAAGCTTCAACCAGACCATGAAAAAAAAAAAACAATAACGGCCATTTGTCAAAAAAAACAATAATTAGCTGATCTGCATTTACCATTTACCAAGTTTACCAGCTTGGAAAGAAGAATTTGTAAGCTGCCAAATTGAATGTTTTTATGGCTGATACCATGAAGCACATAACAAATAATCAAAAGATATTTTCTCCTCCATATGTATAGAGGTCGTCTTTACATCACAATCATCAGGGAACAATTAATTCAAAACAAAAACAAATGAGAACATTATGGTTTGAGAGGTTTGGCAACAGTTGAGTGAAAGTCAACTGCTAATAAGACTAGGAGTGAGGTATTTTTGGATGAAGCTTTTTAGAGCAATAAACAAAACGATTATACGAGGAACACCATTTTAGTCAAAGCTTTGAAAAGCAGAGATAGCTGGGAAACAAGTTGAGATTCTCGCACGCAGAAGAAACAAGTCAATTACACAACAAACTGCTATTAAAGAAGAATTTAAAGAGCCGACAACATGGAAAAGCTCTTAAAAGGCCACGATTTATTGGCGTTTGAGGGATGAATAAACACTATGATTTCGAGTATCAGGGACAACTTCACGCCGCCTGTTACATCCTCTCAGGCCGTCTGTTGCATTGCTTCACGCCGCTTGTGTTTAGAGCAAAATGTAGCACTTACACACAGTGCTAAGACATTAGCTGAAGGTCAGCCTGTGTGTATTTTCAAAGGAAACAAGTCTCCACACCAGCAGATTGTTGTATTTGTCTAACAAAACGACAAAGCTTCAGTCGCGCACGGCCAAAATATGGCTGGCATCAAATCTGTGTGTCATGAAAATTGAAAAGAAAACAAAAAGTGTGGGGGAAACTTTTTTCATTGAAGTACCTTTTCTGGTGATTGTGCTCAAGCCTTCCTCACCTCCCCCATAATATCAGCTGTAAAAGACACACTTCAAAAGCACAGGAATGGCAGGGCCCCTGCATCACTGTCAAGGTACTGAAGTCTCGGGGCAAAGACGTCATTCTCTGGATCACACGTAGAGACAGAGCATCATCTTGCCCTTCTGGAAATGAAAATGAACTACAACCACACTCTGCATCTTACTCTCCTGAGTATTACTGTCATGAATAAGCTAGATTCAGATCCACCATGGACCATATCTCTGCACTTTGCCTGATTATTGAGAACACCAGGACATTTTGGAAGAGTTGGTACTTCTTTATCCTTTTCATCAACCTCAAAGCTGCCTTTGATACAGTGGACCATGGAAAATCACTACCCTCTTCAGGCAACTACACCATAGGGCCAAAAGATGTGTGTGTGTGTGTGTGTGAACGGAAGAGACTCTAAATGGTTCCTCATCAAAAGAGGCATGAGACATGGCTGTGTTGCTGCCCCCAAGCTATTTATTTAACTGCGCCATAGACCAACTCATGACCAGGATGTGTGAACATGTCTCTTGGTTCACACACGTTAGTTGACCTTGAATATGACACCTAATTTTCTTCTGAAAGCCCTCAGCATCTTCAACAAAGCAAGACAAAAAATCTCAGTCTTAAGGTCAGCTGGGTCAACTTATGGACATGGGCGATGGCCGATGTCCCGCTATGTCCCCACCTTCAAATACCTTGGATCCACAATATCCAAAACCAGCACCCTAAAACTAGAGTAAGCCAGATGCTGAGCCCTTCCAGCCTCAATCCCTCTGGAGACCCTTGTGGCGACACTGAGATGTCTCCAGAGAGATGAAACTCCATGCATACAACGCCTCTGTGATTCCAGTCCTCCTATATGATGCAGAAACCCGTAACTTTAAAACACCCTGACCAGCCAGGTTCGATGGGTATCACGTCAGAACCCTCAGAAAGATTGGGAGAGTAAAATGGACCTTGACACATCAAGGTCCAAGGTCCGAGCTTGAACACTACTACCTCCCTGGATTTCGACATGAAGCAATACAAGGACTGACCCCCCCCCCACCCCCGCCAAGCTGGCTGGAGACACCCGCTGATTTGACAGTGAGGGTCTGTGAAGTGTCCCTGGTAAAAGCCCTGTACATCTTGCACAGGATAAGCTGGAGGAGATTGGTTAAATGGTTGGATCTATGTGGATCAACAAACAACAGGACTAAAAAGAGATGAATTGAAGCAAAAGGTGGCTATACCGATAGACATTCTGGAATGGAAGGAACTCATGAAAGACGGTTTGTGTCCAAAACAATCTAATTGATTAAAATTGTATTTAGCAAAGAAACATGCACAGATAAAAAAAAGTCATAAAAAAGTCATTTCCGCTGTTTCTGAATTATATGCCATTACATTGACAAATGGCGGTATCAGAAAAAGTTGACAAAAGTTGCCGTTGACATTGTTATACATGCTTCTGAATGCACAATGCACAACGCACATGAAAGCCTGTAAATGTGTTTTCATGTGGTCATAAAATGCGTGTGTGTGTTTGGACATACGGTAGATCTTTCTGATGCCAGATGTAGGAAAATATAAATAGGGTTATACTTTGTTTTTTGTTATCAATCCATGCCTAAAAGTTCCACGACAAAACTGAAACATACGAAAATCTAGGCAATTTTACCCACAGGAAATAATGTAAATTAATTAATCAATTAATGTAAATTAATTCAATCCAATTAATCCATTCCAGACACTCAAAAATACTAACAAAAAGCCAAGTTAAATGAAATATCCTGGTGAATATCAAGTGTTTTTGTGCTGATTTTGAGACAATGTAATGAAGAAGATGCACACATGTTTCAGAAACAATTGCATTTTGGCAAAATACCACACAAAGTAAACATAATGAAACAATCACAGCTATTAGCCTAACGATGACCTATCACCACAATAACCTCAGTTTGGAGTATCTCAAAGAAAAACAAAACACTTCTTTGAAATGCTGTTTGTCAACCTCCTCAGCCTCCTACACGGCACCCGAAAACTTCATTTTAATATTTTTTTTGTGCAAATCATCACATCCTGACTGGCTGGTTACATAAGGAGTCTAGTTTTAATTTGCTATTGCATATTTCTGTGCCTGTGGAGGAGGTGAGAGTTGTTTAATGGAGTTAGCGCCTACCTACGTACCAGCCAATGTGTTGGAGCTGTCTACAAAAAAAAAAAAAAAAAAAAAAAAAGACAGCCATAAGGAAAGATGCAAAGTAGAAGTTTTTGCCTAAAACTATTCAACAGTTTTGCGGAAAAAAACAGACCAAGTGTTGACGACAGTGGTTTTCACTTCAGTTAGTTCTGATGGAGCATTGCAACAGTTAAACAATTGTTTACCAGCGTTATCATTCCAAGTACTTGCGTATTACCATGTATTACCATGGTCAGTATGGTTGTTGTAATACTTTATGTATTTTATTTTGAACATGCATACACGTTATATTGTAATACAGCATTTCGTACAATTCACAATTCCACATGTCCAAAATGTCCATTCCTTTCTGTTTCACATCAATTGCAACACTTGTATTCACTTCCTGTATTCCAAATAAAGTGTATGCAACATGAAAAGTCAATATAACAATGTGGTACAAAAGGAGTCATGATTTATAATTACTGTAAGTAAATTACAGTGAGACCAGCCATGTTGTTTGGTCTAGAGACAGTGCAACTGAGGAAAAGACAGGAAGCAGAACTAGAGGTAGCAGAGATGAGGATGCTGAGGTTCTCATTGGGAGTGACCAGGATGGATAGGATCAGGAAGGAGTACATCAGAGGGGCATTACATGGAGATAAAGTCATAGAGCCCAGACTGAGATGGTTGGGACATGTCCAGAGGAGAGATATTGGTAGAAGGATGCTGCCAGGTAGGAGATGTAGAGGAAGACCAAAGAGGAGGTTTATGGATGTAGTGAAGGAGGACATGAGGGTAGTGTGAGACAGGGTTGGATGGAGGAGATTGATTTGCTGTGGCGACCCCTGAAGGGAAAAACCCAAATATAAAGAAGAAAAAATGACATAACAGTCATTATTTGTAGCGTTTTATGATGCATATTTTTTTAACTGCGTTTCAATTCTTTTTTGCTGTTTTTTTAGTGTGCGACTGTGTGTGTGTGTGTGTGTGTGTTCTTCATAAAGTTATGATTGACTGATTACATTATTTATGCTAAAATAGAGACAGAATTTACTTTTCAGGTTTTAAAAGCAGATTATCCCAAACTAAGCAATGGTAGAGTAGATGATAAACAACCCGAGTAGAACCACCTTCACGCATGGTTTTAAGACGTTATTACAAAATCTTGTGTGAATGTAATGAGATCATCCTGAGGAGCTTTGGGTGGTCTGGCATAGACTGATTCCATCAGAGTCCACCTGGCGTAACGTGATGCAACCCAAATACTCTGTTTCTCCTATTTGGAGAACATCGAAAATTCCCATCCATGATAAAGGAGTTGTAGCAACAGAACCAGTCGTAAAAGCCATAAAAACGTAGCCTTACTTGAACCAAAACATAAATTCTGAGGGTCAAGTCAGGTTTCCCAGCTTATACAAATGATTGCAGCAAATGTGTGTGATTTAGTGGTTAATGCATCATGCTTCTTTGAGGGGATATTTTATAACTCCTTATTCAAGTCCAACCAAGGACCCAAGACGCTTGGTTCCTGTCTGTTGCTGTATAGTGTGTTCTCTATTAAGTACAATGCTTGTAGTTTTATCCCCATAGGAAATAATGTAGTGGTAATGGTTTTATTTGTTAAGTTGCTACATTAAAGATCATCATGTTTACACTTGCATAATTCAACATAATCAGGAGTAGGAGGACGCAAAATGAATCATATGCCTTCTTCTCCATGTCTCAGCAATTAGTGATGGTTTGATCTTTCTGTGTTTAAATGTTGTCATTTTCTAATAGAGGGATTTGTTTCTGTAAAAACTACTCCGCGTCAACACGACAAATACATCCTGTTCGGAATATTTATGAAGTTTCAGTTGGCATCTGTCTCGTCATGACATGTCGGGAAATCCATCCCTGTCTGTCATTCATCCTGGTTGAACATGCATCCCACATCTGTCTGGTTGGATGCTCTGTGGTGGTTCCACTTGAGATGATGTAACCTAGTGGTCATCTCCGGCCATTTATAGAATATCATTTGATACTTGTTGATGAGCGCTGCATCATTGGAGCCAAATTGAGCAGATGGTAGACACCCATTATCCATGCCCTCAGATGTCACCCAAGAAGAACATCTGGACCACAGTCAGTTATGTTCTTTAAGAATCACAAGGCAAACAAAAGCAGCAAATCACGACCATTGGGAACGTCAACATGCTATGGTGAAGCGATTATTTTGAAGTTGCTCGTGGCTTATGAAGGATCATCGTCAGTGTCATCATCATCAGCCTCATTTTGGATTGAATTCAGTCGTGTAAAGATCTGTTGTAGCCGCGTCCTTGCAAAGTCACTGGGATTTATCGCTGTGACGCAATGCGGTATTTTTGGGTTTCCTGCTCCTTCCGCTCTCACTGCCACAGAGCTAAAGCCCCCTTTTTTTACATCTCTATCGTCGGTGCGTCTTTCTTTAGTGAGGAAATGACCAGCTCTCGGTGCAACATGCTTTTGGGCATCTGTATCGGCATTGCTGTGTGCATCTGCGGCAGACTCCAAATAGAATTCCGCTCACATATTTCGAATCCGACTCATGGATGCCACTGGTCCTAACTTGTTGACATGCTGTGAGCAAGCAAAGAGGAGGAGGGAGGGGGCAATGGAGCAAAGCAAGCTAATGCTGAGCAGAGAGATACAGGGAGGAGGCAGCTGCATATTCCCTGTTTCATCTCTTGCTGAAGTTCAGATGAGGACACGCTCACACACTCACTGCCTCGGGATCTGCCACACTTGCTTTGGAAGGCAGCAGACAGGAAGGAAGGGAGAATTTCACTCATAAAAAAAAAATACACATCATCACTCACCACAAACAAGTACTGCTATTTCTGAGTAACAAACTTTTAAAAATGTAGCCAGGGTGGAGTGTTGTAGTCAAGATCATATAAAGTCAAGACAAAAGTGAGGCTACATCCACACTGCAGGTGAATTTCAATTTATTTTGCTCATATGTGACGTCCATCTGATTTTTCCAATGCTACTGCAGTCTGAACAGTCAGGTCGCATACTGTATATCCGACATATCATCGAAAGACATGGAAAGGCGTGGTTTATCTTGGATAGTTGGATAATGATACTCACAGATGTAGGCAAAAAGTTCTTCTCATCTCATAAAAATGATTTTACAACAGTGTTCGGGAAGCAGCTCTCATCAATGTCTCACCACTGCTGCCTCCGACTTCCACCCACACGCACTTTGGAACGGATTTGTCAGCAAGTTGTCTACTAACTGCATTAGCCAAAATGTTTGCCCTCTTTCTTCTTTATTTTCCTACACAGAACCATTTGGTCGAAAAATTATTGACTACCGTTGTCCAAAATCCTGAAAATTGCCACAAACAGGTTAAGGAGAATATGCTAGTGATGTGCAGATCAATACTGAAATATTGATTACTCAGATACTAGCTCTTTGTGCTTTAAAGTTCAAGCTCAAATCAATATATTGATACTTTTGATACTCCAGATATAGGATTTTATCTGTTTTTTCTGATGTTGTGTATTAGCTTGGATATATTGTAAATCAGCGGCGGTACGGCACATGAAAAGTTTTGGTCAAGTTGTTAGAGGGCGAAACGTTTTTTCAAGCGTCCTAAGGTTTTTTATTTTTTTTGTTAGTTTGAGATTGAGAACTGAAGTTCTATGAAATTTTATTAATTTATTATATCATTTAATTTAATGTAAATTTTATTTAATACTAAAAACTTGGCTGCAGGCCGCACGCCGGTCGAGTGGTTAGCGCGCAGACCTCACAGCTAGGAGACCAGGGTTCAATTCCACCCTCGGCCATCTCTGTGTGGAGTTTGCATGTTCTCCCCGTGCATGCGTGGGTTTTCTCCGGGTACTCCGGTTTCCTCCCACATTCCAAAAACATGCTAGGTTAATTGGTGACTCCAAATTGTCCATAGGTATGAATGTGAGTGTGAATGGTTGTTTGTCTATATGTGCCCTGTGATGGCGACCGGTCCAGGGTGTACCCCGCCTCTCGCCCAAAGACAGCTGGGATCGGCTCCAGCACCCCCCACGATTCTCGTGAGGAAAAAGCGACAGAAAATGAATGAATGAATATTGTAAATCACCACACTACTTCAATACAAAATAAACAAATACATTTACAAAATAAATCAACAAATTACTAGGATGCCTTGATTCTTTACATTATGATTTGAAATACACTACTTTTAAAAAAATGTACCAGACACATGATGTGTATTTGAACAAAATATCAGATCACTATCACCAATTCCAACATGAATTTTAGCCAGTATCGGATCAGAGATAAGATAGTAGCATCACACATCACTGGAGCCCACAGTGCAGCAATCTTTACTTCTGTAAACACACAGAAATGCACGTGACGCCATGTTTCTGCGCATGCATGTCACTTTCGGGAAGTTTTGCGTTCACATTAACAAGTTGAATTGGGCATCATACCCTGCAGTGTGAACATAGCCCAAGTTAAGACTAAGAACAAGGCGGGTTGGAGACCAAGACCAAAATTTTGAGGAGCACAGACCAACAGGACCTCCCAAAAGGGGTCCTGAGACCGATCACAAGCACTGTGGTGGACCAGGGCTGATCATGTAAGGAGTAACACATCACAAGCGAAGGAAAGGTCTAAGAGAAGGAGTTCATCAGAGACATGGCGGCTTCTCCGTGGTAATTGTGTTGACACCTAAATGGCTAAAAGGCTACAGGCCCGGGGGGAGAGATGGCCCCGAACATAATGGGAGGCATGACATTATAGCGGGCCGTATGTAGAGGGCTCCTACGTGTTTTGCATGGGAGAGGGTGAGCTTGATTGTTATCTTGCTTTCTCAGCATTTTTAATTCTATTTGCAGTCATCTTTAAACCAGCACTGCTTAAAAATACATTTACATTAACAACAGCTCCATTGACGTTTAATAAAATCCGACAATTCGCTCCTCTGAGTTCCTCCGTATGTGTTGCATTAACTATTCCCCGAAGTTTCCATAAACTTTCTATAACCTACTGTATCGGCCTCCAAATTGAAACCGGGGGGTTTTGCTAACCTAAAACAGCTTTCTTCCTCTTTTCTTTTCAATAACAGCCCAAGTGCTCGTCCTTGATCTAAGCAGCTGAAGAGCTGTTTTGTCAACGAGAAGCCACGGTAGCCTCTCGCACCAAATCAAACATCAATTGGGGGGGAATAAAGAAATAAAGAAGTATTGTAATTCATTTGCAACAGCTGACGTAAGCCAAGAATAGACTGACCTACTTGATCGGAGAGTTTAAGGATGCTTAATTAACCAGAGTACCTCTTGACACCCAAAGGTTAATGTCGGCATTGCTGTTTTCATTAACGTGTGGTGAGGGGCATGGCTGATTCTGACTGAATAATTCACTTTTGTTTCGAAAAAAAACGTTTGTTGCAAAAGTTTGATCACCTCCTGGTGAGTCATCTTGGCAGTCATATTCTGATGATACATTCAATCAGCAGAGCATAAAAATATTTTGAATGCATTTGACTTTCTGCTAGCTGGTGCTACCGAAAAGACAAATGTTTTTGTCTTTTCCTATATGGAAGAAAGGCAGTATCAAACTCACGCAGCTCTGACCCCTTCAATATGCACATAGTGCAAGTGCCTCCCATATTTTACTGTCCAATTACCAAGACTAATGATGTCACATATAGAATAAAGACACGGGATGTAGAAAGTCATGCTGTATAATAAATGTTTCAGCAACGCTACATTATTGGCAGCTTGCTGACAAACAGAAACTGGCAAAACACCAACTGGCAGTTGTTGTTGTCGTTATACGACTCAGTGCACAGTGTAACGTAGGCAGGCACGCTCGCGGCAGGCTCAATTGATGAGGAAATATGCAAATTCAGCTATTTTTACTGAAGAAAAAAATGATTGGAAAATTAATTTAGAATACAGTTCAATGAACACACATGAAGATTTGTTTCATGTTATCATTATTTTTTTTTTATTTTCATCATGAGTGCCTGCCTCCCCTGGCTGTACGTCACTGGTTTTCATCAATAGATCACAGTAAATCTTACATGAAAGGCTAATTGATGACTAATCACTGTTACGGTGCAGGGAAATGTGCTCTGTCTGTGTGCAGGGGGGGTCTGTCTGCTCTCTGTCTAGGGGTGGAGGTGCAAAAGGGAGTCATTGTTTTGGTGATTCACTGCAGCCAAAAATTCAACTTATAAGAAATAGCATTTCCTAGAAACCTGGGACTAGTCAAAGTACTTTTACTGGAAGAAGGCTAGACAACATGGTGAGTCACCTTAGTTGAGCTCAGTGTTTCTCAAATAGCCGGGGGAGCAAAGCGCCAGGGAGGACTTTCAGTATTAATGCGCAGACCTGCCAACATGCTTGAATTTGTCGTACTCAGCATGCCATTTGACTCTTAAATACACTTGGATGCTTTGCTATAATTCAGCCCCACAACCATCTGCCATTGTTCACTCGGAAGCTCACAAGCCTGAATTATGCTTCAAATACTTATTAAATGGTTTAAAATATAAAATGTATAGGTACCATAAATGAATAATAATGTAAGATGAAGCACACAACTGTGACACTATCAATCATCAAAATTATGTGGCTTAAATTTTTCACCAGATGCACTTAAGTGGATTGAGTCTCATTGGTTTTCCTCAAGGATCAAATTTAGGACCGCTGCTGTTCTCACTTTACATTAATGACCTCCCATCCATTTGCGTTGATGTCTCTGTCCAAATGCATGATGATGACACTGTCATTTACGGTCATGGTAGTGATATCTCACAGGTGGTGGAGAAGCTCACTAACTCCATGGTTAATATCACAGCTTGCTTGAAGAAATCACATAATCACTCCAGTGCCGAGACAGATATTATTGTTTCAGGAAGGACTGCAGATTGTATCAGAATACAAATATCTGGGTGTCATAATTGACACAAAGCTGTCAAAATGCTGAGAAAAGCAAATTTAATCTCAGTAACTTCAGACATAGTCTCCATCGCACAGGCAGCAACACTGCATGCACACTATGATCTCACATATCACATTCTGTACTTACTATAAAGATTTTCATTCATTCATTCATTTTCTACCGCTTATCCTCACAAGGGTCGCGGGAGTGCTGGAGCCTATCCCAGCTGTCTTCGTGCAAGAGGCGGCGTACACCCTGGACTGGTCACCAGCCAATCACAGGGCACATATAGACAAACAACCATTCACACGCACATTCATACTCTGAGTCGCCAATTAACCTAGCATGTTTTTGGAATGTGGGAGGAAACCGGAGTACCCGGAGAAAACTCACGCATGCACGGGGAGAACATGCAAACTCCACACAGAGATGCCCCAGGGTGGAATTGAACCCTGGTCTCATAGCTGTGAGGTCTGCGCGCTAACCACTCGACCAGTATCCAGCCATATTTCCGACAAGAAACCATAAATTCCTCACCATTGTCCGATATTACACAAAGATAAACAACTTGGAAAACATGGTCAAATTATCAATCAATTGATCGATTATCTTTTATATCACCTCTTCCTCTTCAACAAAAGAGACACTAAGAGGGGAGACTACATTACTGTATTTAATTTAGAAAAAGCATATTTGGGCAAACAACTTCCTCCATCTGGGTGAAGTTTTGGTGCAGATCCCAATACATACTCAATAAATAATAATGCAGATGCTGAAATGTTCTTAAATTTGTAAACAGGGGTCTGCACTTCTATTTCAAGTGCCTGATTCAAATGAGATTTAGAAGATTTATGTATAATTTCTGGAAAGTCTGCCAAATATCCCCTTTCCTCTGATGAAGCAACCACAGCACACAGGGGAAGTCTTTTAGAACAATCCTCAGTGCACCTTCACTACTAAGGTTCTTATTGAGCAGCATTTCTATGGAGTTAAAGCTTTAATGTCTAGTTAGTGGCCCTCTTAACCCTCTAAAAAGCTTCCTAATGACATCCAAAATGTAGTCCATCTCCATCAATTAATCCCAAACCAGCAGCATTGGATGCTAAGACCATAGCTAACTTGTTTGGCAGCAGACAGATGCAGGGGAAAAAAATCCATCGAAACCACTCAGGTCCATGTGCTTCCTGGGGCCGGGTTTCAAATCAAGGGCTTAATGTAATTCTCTAGCACAACAGGATTTGAGTTAGTTCCAGCGGGGTCGGTGAGGTTAAGAGCTGTTAAGTAGTAGTGTTTAAATCCTTCCTAAGCCCAACCACCACAATGCCAGGGCCCCCACACTCCTCTGGACTCATTTCACCTCAGGGTGTGGTTTGGATAACCCGGAAGACTAAATGCAGATTAAACACAAACCTGACTTTCCTAGAGAATTTTTGGTGTGGTAAATTTATTTAAATTAGTGTTGTTGTTTTTTTAGCTTATACAAGCTCAAAAACAAGGTTGTTATGGAAGGATTGGACATCGGATTTTAGGTAAACCGCATCAATCATACACAAATATATGTTTTATTATTGACCAAATACCCAACCGTGATGTAAGAAAAACATAACTTAACAGACTTTTCATATTGTTCTCCGGGCATTCAATCAATTGCAAATGGACTGTTCAGGTTTTCTTAGAAGACGTTTCGTTACTCATCCGAGCAGGCTTCATCAGTTCCGATTTCTCATAGGTAAACATAAAATAAACCAATGATTGTTCACCTAAAGATCGCAAAAAAGTCATAACATTTGTCATAATCAAGCACAGAGATTTAATCAAAATAATTAAACAGATCTCATCAGATATCAACATCCGCCACAAAATTGCTGAGGTATTAAGACCTGCTTTTAGCGCTCACGAAAGTCAATGTGTCATAATGCATTGGTTAAGAACAGAACATGGTGCCTAATTGATACCAATGCTATCAATTGTAAAGCTCTATCAGTTTATACAAGTGGAAAGTTGGTGGTCAGTCTGTCCAGCAACTTAGTACAAGGTCATAAAAAACATCTTGATCCCCTCCCGAAAAATGTCTCAGTCTTCCTGTCCTGGTAATCTACAGAAGTTGAATTTCACATTTAATTTAACTGGTTTAATCAACAAAAATGACTTTCCTGCCCCTCACAGGAAGTGAGGTGAGGTGATGTGGACTGTGTTTAACCTCAAGACCTAAGAAACTTGGATGTTTAGGATCTCCGACAGTTGACATACGAATGCTTCAGTAGTTCCCAGGTGGAACTCGAGGGAGCATCCCTGCAAGCAAGCTAGGCAAAAAGAAATAGATGGATGCATGAATAGGGATACTACAATAACCACTGTTTAGTTGTTCCTCCCTTCTGGGAATACTTTCAACAAGGTTCTAGGATTTTTACCAAGAATCTGATTTGCGAGGTCGGAGCTCATAAATGACAGAGGGCCTGGCTTGTCTTATAGTTTGTCAAAGTGGTTTGAAGGGGTTGAGGCCAGGGGCTCTCAAGGTCTAGAAAATATCTGCCAAATAATAAAAAGCAAAATAGGTTTCATTGGACATGTATCGTACTGTTGATTAATTAGAAGATAATGTAAATCCCAATTGTTTTATCCATATTTTTTCTTCATACATTACTCTCAAACTGAGTCGCACATATTTTGATGTTCTTTGAACAGTTTTGCTTTGAGGTCATTGAGTGCATCAGATTTAAGATCTCCAAAATGTAACAATTACACCGCAAAATGGCATGTTTCGATTTAATTAATTGGTAGACAATGAATAGACGAATTGACAGAAGAGAATTAATTCCAAGGAACTTTTCGGAATCCTGGATCCCCTACGGTGGCGATTATTTGCCCAGTGAAGATTTACCTTGGATGAACTGAAGTATTTGGCTGTGGGTAGACGTGGGAGAGAGAGAGAGATAGAGAGAGGGAGAGAGAGAGAGAGAGCACACGCTAAGCAGGCTGAGCAGCAAGAGGCTGATTTATAATTAGAGTGAATGTCGGTCCAATACCCCCGCTGTTCTGCTGATGGCTCCATTGCACCGAGACGTTCTGCTGTGATCTTAATTTGAATTCTGCAGCACGACAACGCATCTTTCTTTTTGGGCATACACACGGCCCCAGATGTCACCCAGAATTTTGACTTTGACCCCCAAATTTTGGATGTCCAAACCATACCTTCAATACAATTGAAAATAAGATGTTGATTGTATTATAGACAACCAATTCATACTGTAAATACAGGGTTTTATTTAGGAGTTATTTATTTGTTGAGTGTATCAAAAATGGTGCACTGCAGCATGCAAACTACCAGGAAGCCAGGGGGGAGAGTGGGTCTAATAAAAAAAAAACACTCCAATAAAAACATCCTTTCTAAAAATTTTAAGAAATTCTACTACATCATTCTCATTCTAATCACGGATAATTTTGACACCGCAGAGAAATCGATGCTTTGCTTTGCTTTGTTTGACAGAATTACTTCACACTGTTGGATTTCATACTTGATGGTGATTAACTGATTAAGACTAATCAGAATCCTGCTATGAACGTTTCTCAAGTCAACGGTCTTTGTGAAGTCAGCTCAATATAACATTACACTAGAGTAGTTAGCTGATGAAACAACCACATCACTGTTTGGAATTTGGCTGGGATTACTTTGACTTTGTCAAACATCCTTGGAGGGCCTTAGTTAGAGTTAGTTCCTATTCCTATTCGTTCCTATTCCAAGTTCCTATTTTTTTGCATGTTTTTGTCACACTAAAATGTTTCAGATCATCAAACAAATGTAAATATCAGTCACTGACAACACAACTGAACCAAAATGCAGATTTAAATTCAGTGACTTTTTAGAATCAAGAGAGATTACTTTTACAGCTGATGTTGTATTAATAGTATTGAAGTATTGATATTGTTATCCCTTTCATTCATAATGTACTGTATATATATTTATGCATTTCAAACTGTTTTCGGGCTGCACGGTGGAAAGTGGTTAGCGTGTATACCTCACGGCTAGGAGACCCGAGTTCAATCCCACCCCCACAGCCATCTCTGTGTGGAGTTTGCATGTTCTCCTCGTGCATGCGTGGGTGTTCTCCGGGTTCTCCGGTTTCCTCCCACATTCCAAAAACATGCTAGGTTAATTGGCGACTCCAAATTGTCCATAGGTATGAATGTGAGTGTGAATGGTTGTTTGTCTATATGTGCCCTGTGATTGGCTGGTGACCAGTCCAGGGTGTACCCCGCCTCTTGCCCGAAGACAGCTAGGATAGGCTCCAGCACCCCCCGCAACCCTCATGAGAATACACTGTAGAAAATGAATGAATGAATGAATGAACAAATTGTTTTCTGCACGTAAACCTATAATTGTAAACTATAAATACATGTTTTGTGTTAACATTGCTGGTTTTCTGCAACAATAAAATTTCTTATGGGAAAATTGATTCAGTGAGATTCCTTTTCGGTTAGAGTTGGACCTTCCGGAACGAATGACAGTAACCAAGGTTCCAATGTACGTACCAAAGGTTGGCGACTACTTTACTGTTTTTATGTTTCATATTTATGATTAGTAGCTATCGGTGAAAAGTTATTGTACTGGATGATGCAGTTTTATAATGGTTATAAATATAATTCAATGATTTTTTTGTAAATGGCTGAGTTTGAGCTCAAACTCAACTTTTGCCCAAAATGTTCCACTGTGAAAAGTCCTTAGCCTCATCTTGCCTTTGACCATTTTTCCCTTTTGTTGTTCAACACAGAAGGGTTGTAATACAACTCCAACAAAACAAAAAAGGGGGAAATATGGCTGAGGGAAGAATGCTGGTTATGCTCTTATGTGGGGATGATTCCATCCACAAACTATGTAGCGTAACATATAAACAACCATATGAATTGAATATTCTATTAGCATGCAAAGACCACAATGGAAATAGGTCTGAGCATAAGGGCTCTGATGGTGTGGTTGCAGGTATTTGCTGCATCCCGTCTCATGTTTCATCGCATGTATGTCTTGCATAGTTACCCCGTAATTTAACTGTAACATACTAACCACCGCAGCCCTATATAACCACAACTATTTCATGCTTAAGTGTGGATGCATTTATGAAGTCACTCATCCTCTACAACCGCACAAGAGGGTCTTTTGCCTTTTGCGTGCAACCTTCAACAGTGTAAACAAACACAGTCACGTATCAGTTGTCAAAATCTTTGACATATAAACACTTGAACTCTGTTATTAAGAATATTGGCACTCATTGCCAAGGTTTCCAGCAATTACGCTAAAGAATGTGTTTATGTGAAATTTGCTGAAAGATGTTTTTTAAAAGGCCACGTGCGAGACAACAAAAAGACGAAAAGACGGTGGATGAACTTTCCCATCAAAGCACAGTATAATCTGCAGGATATGCTGCTCATAAAAAGAAAATGGCAGCCCTTAGCACCTAATAAAATGACAACAAATCAACCCGCATTCTCGTGGCTCGGGAGGAAGTGAAGGTTATGGAGGGTAAACAGTTGAAGCATGCCAATTGTCTCTATCCTTATATGGAATTGTCAATATTATATTTGATAGCGTGTCAGTGTGGCATCTGTCCTTTTCATTGATTTGGTTAAGTTTTAAAGATTGCAGACTCACCACAATCCCTGCACAGTCTAATGAGTTCCAGTACAAAAATCCTGTCTACTGTCTGGAAACTTGATAAAAGATAAAGAGGGATTGCTGTACCTTAGATACCTGAGAAGTAGCAAAATATGACAGCCGCATAATGCAGTGCAGTTTCACGTAACTGCATATTCAAAATACCATGCAGTGTTAGACCTCCATCAAGTGTGCATGCTAGGTACAAGAGCCCGCAAAAAGGATATTTTTTGTATTATATCTGTGAATTTTCATTTGTATACAGATAATTACTTCATCTTCAATTTTGTATCAGATTGATGTTGGACCACATCAAGTGGTCAAGTTAGTGTGGAGCGAAAACAAATACACACCATCAGGCTGCACTGCAGTGTGATGCATATACATGAAAAATATGATATGGATTTTTTGATTATCAAAACATGTAAGTGGATACTCTGTTGACTTGCCATTACAGATTTCCACAGCCTAAGTTATTATATATTTTATAGCCCGGTTATACTTGTCCAAGTCGGTAGGTGTTAATGCAATGGTTTAGCGGTACAAAACACACTCTAACGTCTTTAATATTTGGGTTATAGAATTGACTTTACAGATTTAACTTTACAAATGTAAACATTTTCCAAGATAGTTACTACTTGCCACCAGAAGATCCGCCTGACGTGTGGCTACTTTGCCCTCGGTAAAGTCAATTACAAACCATCAGACATGTATTTCAGTTAAATTCATACTTGCAGCCGTATTGTCTTCCGTTAAAAGTCAATAGTTTGCAGCTCACTGTCTAACATGATTAAATCCCTGAAATACAACATTTTTTCCCACCACCACAGTCAAAGACTTTCTTCTTGTAGTGTCACCTAAAAGTCATCCCTTTTTACCCAAACATCAGAGTAACCAAAACACCCCCTATTGACCAAACAATGTAATAACAAGTAGAACAAAAACAGAAACAAATCTAATACAATTTTGGCTATAATGTATTATTTTTACTGTCACTCTACATTTGTTTTCAGCACACTATTACAATACCACAACAGTATTACTCTTATTATTGTATTTCCAATGACTGAATGGCTGTACCCCATCAATGATGCATATGTGTCATTCCTGCAGGAGATCCTGAGGCAACTGAGGTAACTGTCAGCCTTTTGCTACATCACACAGTACACCAGGACCAATCAGAAGCTGTCATCCCAGAGTGGGAAAATAGAACAAAATCAAACCCCTCAGCACTGAGTCTTTACCCATTGATTCAAGGAGAATTGGGACACCACGTGATTTTTGTGAACGCGAATTGTGAATACAATTAGGATTCAGCCCATATTTCGGCCTTAAACCTGGATTGAACAATAGCAATTGAAGAGAGAAGATGAAGCCTCAAATTTAATAATTCCAAAATAAAATTGACATTTTTATGAGCATATCAATTACCTGTGGTTTTTCACCATGCGCTGGTGGTCCGAAAAAATAACCATAGTCTGCTTTACTACATATACAGTCAACCTGTAATTTTGCAATCCTAATTTAGATTGAATGTATATCATTAGGATTCCTGCGTAATTTGTCAGAAATAAGGAAAATGTATTGCAATATTAAGAAAAGTGAACAAAAAATCTTTTAAATCTTTCATCTGCACCAAAATTAATTCATTCAACATTAGGGTTGGGTATCTTTTGAATCCTGATTCGTCTTTTCGATCTTAATTCCAAAGGATTCTTGATTCTATGAATATGAATAATAAGAATGGCATGAGAGAGATGTCTTTTATTGTTTGACTCACCTGATTCTGACTGCTTGGAAGAAGTCCGAATTAGCGCATCGAAGATGGGGCACTCACACTATTACTTCTGGTATTTAATCACGTTCATAGTCAGATCTGATTCGTTAGATTACCCCCATGTCGTCAGGATGTTACATTGTTGGTCACATGACATTTTTATGTGATGCAACTTCAAGATTGATAGTCAAATCAGACTCCTGGGAATCGAGTCGTTGAATAGTTGACGATTCGTCAAGACACCCCTACACCCTCATTTGCATAATATCATTGTGTTCCAAATGCACTAAGCCGACTGCTCTTTTTTTTATAAAGCTAAGCCAAACGTTTTAGCCTCGTCTTCTTTGTTGGTGTTCACGGCTATTCTTTCTGGTTGGCAGACAAGGCTATGAGACTTGGAATCAAAATGTGAAAATTTGAACAATCCAGGGAGAATTGGAATGTTAGTCCCAGGTCCCATCAATGCTAGGCACCCAACCTTAATTAACATCTTTCTGAATACCTCTTTGGCAGAATCTTGATACATTTATAATACAATTTTGTAATGGATCTCATTAGAATGTGCCGGTGTACCCACTATTGTGAACCCCAAGTGAAGACACAGCATCAGGACCAACCAGGGGATTTCATGGTATCAGCATTTGTGCCCCCCATTGTACAACTACAGTCTCTAGAAGTGATGTGATAAGGACAATACAGTACGTGAGACAAATGAGGGGTCAAGTGCAGGGAATGTGCAGTCGCACAGAAACCATATGGAGAGGGAGACATGAACCCAAAGGGACCGGTCAGAAAGACAGCTTGCATGTGGGAGGCGAGCATACCGGATAGTCATTAGTGCAGTATGCTGGACATATTGTTCAACACAAGTCAATGCAGTCAGCAACTCTTTGTTATTATGCAACACATTTATTAAACTCACAAAAACAGCACTCTCCTCTTACTGTCTGATGCATTTTTACTAATCTCACTTTTCAACAAACAAGCAGAAAATGAAGTAAACCACAATTTTTATTAATTATTTTTAAAAAGGCTATACATTTGACCTACCATGATGTCAAAGAAAAAGTCAACAGAACTGCTCTGATTTAGTGACGTCTAATGGTGTTTACCAAATTTTGGGGTCATTCGCCAAAACACACTAAGATTACAGTGGGGTGTTTTGTCAAGCTATTGGAGCTGTGCGAGAAATTTCAGGTCAAAGTCACAACACTCTGCGGCTTAAAGGAACACATTCACACACACTCTCAAAAGGAAAAACCACACAAACCAAACCCAAAACCACACATTCGACAACAATACGACAAGCAATTGCTATACAGGAACACCACAAAGTCAATACACATTCATTGACATTCGACAACAATAACGCCACAGCACAAAGGATTGCTAGACAGGAAGATCTGGAATGAAGAACACATATCCACTAGACCAACTCGACCAGTGTTTCCTATCCTTTCCACAGTCCACAGTCCCCTTCAGACATTTGACCTGAAGCCATGTACGCCCCAAATCCTGCACACTTAAAAAATGTATCTTAATTAACTTGAGCTAGTCAACATAGTCCATTGGTTCATTCATTTTGTAGTAATTCTGGCCAAAAAAGATTGGTAATGGTAATGGTTTTATTTCATTTGAACATGCATCAGATTACAATTGAGTGCATCCCATAATCAGTTCACGGTTCCACATCTCCAAAAGGAGTAGGAAGAAGCAAAGCTTATTAAATCCTACCCCTCCATCTGGTACTTTTACAATCAGTAACTGTTACATTTGTTTACTTCCTGCCTTTCTAATATAATTTAAGTTTGTTTTTTATTTATTTTATTCATTTATTCATTTTTGTCACGTACTGAAGTCCGAGGTGATATGGCCATATAATGACATGTGTATTTTGCATGGTGACATTCAGAAAAAAGTTTTACATGAACACTGATATAAAGATAAGTCATCATCCTACATATGTTTTATTCCACTATGACGTTGACATCCTTCCCTTTGAATGTCACTTTTTTGTCCACTCACGATGGCTATGGTTTAAGTCTGCATATTTATTCATTAATTCATTAATTTTATACCGCTTATCCTCATGAGGGTCGCGGGGGTGCTGGAGCCTATTCCAGCTCTCTTCGGGCGGGGTACACCCTGGACTGGTCGGCCAGCCAATCACAGGGCACATATAGACAAACAACCATTCACACTCACATTCATACCTATGGACAATTTGGAGTCTCCAATTAACCTAGCATGTTTTTGGAATGTGGGAGGAAACCGGAGTACCCGGAGAAAACCCACACATGCACAGGGAGAACATGCAAACTCCACACAGAGATGGCTGACAGTGGAATTGAACTCGGGTCTCCCAGCTGTGAGGCCTGCGTGCTAACCACTCGAATGTCGTGCAGCCCCTCTGCATATTCATTTCATACCAAATTGAAGGGAAGTTAATCACGATAATCAGTATGATAAGCAAATGATAATGATAAGCAAATCAATATCACATGATTTGGGCTGCATGTGCATGTTTGGGTGGGTTTACTGTGATTTCCAAGTGTCCGTGAATGCACTGGCAACTTGTGCCTGAGGAGTTACGTGATGAACCTGAAGGCACCATTCTGAGAGAGAGAGCTAGCTCAGCACTGATAGCAGTTTGCTAGTTTTTATCCTGCTTGTTCAGTATGAAATGTCTACTATCTGACTGGAATCTTTCCCTGGTGGCCCAAATCATAAAGGACCACTACATCCTTCTTAATAGTATCGGAAATACATAAATACAATGATAAATCCTCATTTTCGGGTGAATCTTAACTCACAGTGACAGGTTTTCACCGCTGCGCCTTGCGGGAATTAATTGGAACACCAATATAAATTAAATCTTCAAGATGATTCTCTTAATGCACAAAATAACCATTTAAAATTACTTATTTGTTGGCATATGCACACAGCGCAATGAACAACTTGACCCTCTGTTTCCTTTCTGCTCCATTCTCCTAGTGCCGTAAGGCGTTTAGTTGCACTTGTAATTTTGAGTGTTACACACAAATTGTTTTTCACTTTTATTGATATACCCTCATGACAATTGGTATGCTCCACTTTGGGAATCGAGGCACTAGACGACATTAACACCACAACACAGAGGACTACTGAACAAGAAGATCTGAAAATGGAAACCTTTCACCACACAGACCATAAATGACTGGAATTGGGTAATTTAACTATATTTCATTCCGTTACAGACAGTAAAATGTAATGCATTATTATTGAATCGTCCCAACAGCGTCAAACTCTGTAACTTAAAAAGTAAAATAAAATAATCTTACCAGCAATGCTCACTTCCAACATCTCCAACTTGCACACCGTCTCTGCGTCATCTTTACATCCACACGACACTTCATTCTCCACCAATCACAAGCGAGGCACCTTCAGGGACATCAGCACAACACAATGATACAGCAAGCTCTCAAACAATTTGAATGTTTTTCCAAAAAGTACTTTGCTTGGCAACTAGTTACATTCATGCAGGAGTAATTATGTTATGAATGAAATTACTTTTTGGGACAAGTAACTAGCAACTATAGTTACTTTTAAAAATGTTGCCCAACAAATCATAAAAAATTATTACACCAGCCTTTGTTTCTTCGGTTTGTTTGTTAACATTTGTTTTTACAAATATAATATGAACAAAAAAAAAAACCTCATAAGAGTACTTTTGTCACGGTTCGGCTTCATTGCTTTAAGGTTCGACCCCAGGATGCAGAGAGCAGGACCAAATGCAGGTAAATAATATTTATTCTGTGCAATAACAGCAGCAGAAGGAAAAGCAACTCAGGTAGCAAAACGGACAAACGACAATGATCCCACGCAGGGAGAGGCACACACCTGAACTAAATAGACAGCACAAATTAGGGACAGGTGTGGGACATAAGGACAACCAAGGCAGACACGGGGAAACAGGAAGTCCAATACAAAATAAGAGTGTCCAAAAAGGAAACTAAAGTCCAGACAGGGAACATAGACAAACTGGGCGTGACAACTTTAAGAGTATATATCTAACATTTCCATGGTTTTCTTGATACTAACCAAAATCACTTTAGCTTTTACATCAATAGCTATAGCTTTGTACGTCAAAAAACAATGCTTTTAGGTATTCCATGTTGTCATATTTACTGTTTCCCTAAGGTAAGATAAATGCTACCAATCATTGAAATTCACAAGGAATTGAGGAAACAAGGCTGGTATAATTTTTCCATAACTGTATTGTTGTATTACACTGTAAAAGAAAATTGTTCGCCCCTAAAAAATTGTTCGCAAGTTTGCACATTTGTGTTTGCCTAAAATATTTGTCCTGTATTCTGATTAGAAGTATGTACAGGGAAAGCTTGGTTATAACGTGTTTTTTTGGATAACATCAAAAATGTCTCGGTTTATGTTCATTCTCCAGTTAGTGTTCAATCTGGGACGTTTTTTGTCGTAATATTAATACACTGCGTGGGTTCAACTGTGTTCTTAATGTATTTTTATCACCAAAACGTCCATCCTTGTTAGCATTCTATTCGCTAGCGAAAAATGCCAACCAGAAACATTACGTCACTTATCTATGATATCATCAGCAGTTGACTCTCAAACATGTTATAGTTTAGTAAAATGGGAGTTGTACAATTGTTTTCTGCATGTCAAACTATAGCTTTAACATTTTTGGCCTTCTGGAACAGATACATTGGATCTACATTATCTCTTAAGGGAAAAATTGATTTGGTTAGTGTCCGTTTCAGTTAGAGTCAGACCTTCTGGAACGAATAAATAATACCAACAAGGCTATACTGGACTAAAATCATACATGTGTCAATTATTACTTATCCAAAAGCAGAAGCAACTATACCTCTAAATTGAGTGTAAATATATTTATTTGGTAGAATGTGTTTCAACAAACACTATTAGTCAGATGATAACTAGTTAGAGCTTGTGATGGCCGGTTTGTCTCGGTTAGACCGGTAAGCCTGTGGGTTGTGTATCAAGTGTACTGCGTAAACATAAGCAAGTGGTATCAGGAGAATCTTCAAGAGTTAATTTAAATAAAGAGACATAGCTAGAAAGCGAGGGAGAGTTCATCTGAGTTTATAAAAGTGCTGATTAGACTAGCCTACGGGATGCTGTCACTGCTCCTCACCTCAGCTGCCCTCTCGCCCGCTGCCTGCGGAGTAACACTGGCCCCTGTCGGATGGAGACGGTACTGCATCAACTGGCACCAGAGGGCTTCTATGGTGAAAAACTTGGTAACTATATATACACAGTATATATTATTTTAATGGTAGTTAAATTAGTAGTATCTCGATATTAAGAAAACCTATAAACATATGACATTACACAAGGTAGGTTTCACATTATCTTCAGCACCGACACGATGACCAATACAATTATAGACCACTAAAAGGTTATCCTGGGTTGCCACGGCAATCACACATCGACTCCATTACATCATCGGGATTTCCTAGCAGTTACCTTAAACTGTAATAACTCAAGTCTCCCCTTCCGTCTGTCACTCCAGTGTCAGCTCAGGATAAAAACATTTTTGGGAAACACCAAATGTCTTGTTTTTCCCGGAAATCATCCCCACATCCGATCCGCAATCGGCTTCAACGTTTCCCCTCCTGTGAAGGTTTTAATACTCTCAACAGCAGTGGGGGATAAGCTAGTACAGCCAACTGTTACACAAATACTTCAAAGCAGAAGTACACGTACAGGAAGTGGTTTAATTGAATACGAGTATGTGTTAGACTATATTTTTTTTAATAGCAAACTTTGCTAAGCATTCTAGCAGGCTGAATCATCATCACTTTCGTCAACTTTATAAACATGTTACAGTGGTACCTTCAAATGTGAGCGCAGCAAAGGAATTTGACAGTTTTGGGAAATCCAAGCATCAAAAGTTGCACATAAACGTAGCACAGTTGAAATGATTTCTGATTGATCCTGACAGTAAAGAGCAGGCAGATGGGCTGAATGCTAACGTTAGCTTTGTTACTTGTATCGTCAATGTTAGTCATTTTACATGCATGGTTGATAATGGTGTTAGTATTATGGTGATTGGTAGACACTAGAACAGATCAATTCAATTATTTATGCAGGAGATTGTCTGGAAAATATATAAACAAATGGGAACGCCACCTTGTACCCAAGAGGTTGGCTCCCCTTGGAAGGAAAGGTCTTTTAGTGTCTTTTCTCCATGCTTGAACTATGCTGGTGCTAGCAACTCGGTGGTTTGTACGCAAAAATTACTATTATAGGTTCTCAATAGCATTTCAAATGAGAAGGGTGTGAAATAAAAATCGGCCCCAGTGAATGGGCATGAAGAAAATTGAGAACCATTGCCATACAGGGACCTGGGGATAGGAAAAGTTCAAGGAGCACATTGAAAAGAGCAGTTAGTCTCGTATGACCAAATCTTTGGGCTCCCCCTTGTGTTCAAAATGACTCATTACAAGTAAGGCTGTTCATGAGATTAGCTCTTCAAGTAAAGCCAACATGGATGCATGGTTGAAAATATATATTCAAATAAGCTCTTTATTCATTCTATATCATCATTGTACACCACCAGAGACAGTGATAGGAGCACACAATGGGCATGAACATTGCAGTGAAGATGATTTAACAGTAAAAACATGAGTTCTTTCCAAAATCCTTTTGCCGAGGGTATGAATGGAGAAAGGGGGACAAAAAAATATGATGTATGTGCCAGATTGACTTTTTTTCTTGCTAAGGAAGTTTTATTCTGTACAGGACAATTTGTACAAAATTAATCTAGATAATATATATATATATATTTAACACTACATGAAACAAGGTAAATCATATATACAATATTAAATGAATCATATAGTACAGGTCACATACAAAAGGACACTTAAGTTATGTTTTGGAAATAAAATGTTAAAAATGAAAAAGACAAAGCCACCAAATAACTTTAATAGTCTCTATAGAAAGGACTTTTTTTAAACTTCATAACTCATAAAACCCATAAAAGATCATCTTTCCCAGCAAGCATAGGTTTTTTTTAAAGAAAAAAAAAAATCAAGTTTGGTTGAATGGCATTCCTCCAGAGTAAAAGGTACATGTTTAACATGGTACTTTTTAAATTTACAACTTTTGCATTCAAGCAAATACAGTATTAATACAGTTAAACGAGCCAAGTCACAATGTCAGTTCACTGGTCAGCATCTGGCATGTTTGTGTTCGGCCGTGTGACAGAGTCAGGTTTAGGGCCATGTGAACGGCCACACTACTTCACCTCCAGGGACAAGACAACTAGCACATCAAATATGAAGAAAATAGGGTGTGCCTCGTTAGTTGAAACAATAGTACTGATTTTCTGATGCTGGCCAAGTTTGAAGAGGGAATATTTTTGGTGTTTCTCATTTAGCATTACGTGCATCATTAACTAGTGAGAGCTGGGATTAAATAATGACTTTGAAACAATCAATTACTGAGATTTTAAATCCTTGCTTATAGACGTTGCCACTGCATCATGGGTAACGTCACGACAAAAGACGTGAATCTCAAAATCACATTCAGCAGTACCATTGTTTGAACTGTGGGGGGCACAATTACCATCTGCTTTTCAAAATATTGCCTGTGAACACACGAAGCAAGCGGCAAATGGCACATGAGCAAAAAAAATTTAAATAAAAAAAAACAACTAAAAACAGAACTTGACGGATGTCCACGGGAAAAAGTCTTATTTCCTCACCGTCTTCCTGGACACTGCAAGGCGACGGACAGGCCTGAATTTGGTCGTGAGTGTGCTACACTACAAAACAAAACACTGATGACCAAAACCAAAGGCACGTGTCCCTGTTTGTAGATAAAAACAAAACAGTCTTGGCACTGGCAAGATGTCCGTTAAGTGACCAGAAATGGACGATGGAAAGTCTCATCTTTCGTTTGACTTTTCTTGCCTTGCATTAAAAACAAAATCCAGACATAAAACGTCAGCTCCTAAAGTTCCATTCTCAAACAAAAGAATTAAGGAATGGTGTCATCCGTGTCTTCGTCCAGAGTGAGGGGATGACCGGGTGGGAGGAAACGGGCAGGACAACATAGAACGGCAAGGGTGCTTGAAGACATGAACACAGGGACGTCACTCTCCAAATAAAACCAAAAGAACCTGAGAAAGCAGAGATCTGAGGAACGTGAACACGGGACTCCTGCACTGGTCACAGGACCAGTGTGTTTGCTGCACAGGCAGCCGGAATGGACGAGAACAAAATAATTCAAGATAAAAAATGAGGGTGGGACAAAAAGGGGAGGAATGGCGAGCCCAACGTGGGTCATCCAGTTTAACAGCTGTTGGGTGGGAGGAGGGATGTCCATGGCCGTCAAGGGGCGGGGTCTAGAGTCCATCGCGGGTTGTCAACATTTCTTCAGCTCTGCGGTGGGACTCCAAGGCTTTCGTGGTGTAGATGTCCTGAGGCAACTCAGATTTGCGCCGCACCATGGGGCGATCCTTCCACTGGTCCTGCTGAAGCTGTTGAATGGAGAGAAGTTTGATTCAGGCATTACCTTCCCGGTCCTTCAGTCGCTGTCACAAGACGGTAGTACCCATGAAAAATGGAGGGCACCACGTTGATATTTTTACACACTAATGTTCGAGAAGGCGCCCAATTGATGAGAGTAAACGAAGCAGCTGAATGTATGCCAGTGTGCCTCAACACAGGCGATTCCACAGACTGAACTCAAAACTGAAACCCGAAAAATTCAACAAAATGGAGAGCAGCAAAGCATATCCAAGGGTCAAAATGTGAACAAACTACTAAAAATGCGTACATGTTGGCAGGTCTGTCTCTCTACTTTGCTGCAGCGCTTCAATTTGCTTGCTTCTCTCAGTCTCCTCTTAGCAGCTAAAAGCCACACCCCCATTCCCCTTCATTTTTGCCGTTTTCAGATTTCCTGCAGCACTATTTGGATTTTGATGCAAACTGAGGCGAGTCGAGCTGAGCCAGTATCGTGAAGTAGAAAAAGCTTTTTTTTGTAAGATGTTAGAAAGAAAGAAAGTTTAATATCACACAATTCATTGAGTTGAAAATGTCTTGCTCACATGGAAAACAATCCCCAAATATTTAAAGACAAATTGGTTGGGCCCATACCTGAAACCTCGGTCTTAAGTGCCCGACTTAACACATGATCAGATTTTAACCCTTTCTTGTGTAAACTTGAATTCAATATAAAAAAAAAAAAAGACCGTAATTTGTACAGAGCACAGCAATCATGTCTTCTCGGGGTGTGTGACATAGAAACAACAAAAAAGATTCTAAGAGGGAAAAAGAAAGCAGACATAGAGATGTCAGGTTTACCTGAGTCGCGCCTTCCACAACTGTCTTTTTTAACCTTTGAACATCTTCTATCAAAGGTACATCCGTCTCCATTGCTACTGGACTATCGAGGTCAGAGGGATCAACATACATAGAGAACTGAGTTCAAAGGAAGAAAGAAAAGGGGAAACAAAAACAAATAAAGGGGGATGAAGAAAAGATTTTGAATGGCATGCAATGAATCCAGAGGTTCTGCACAAATTAAAATCTTAAAATAACCAATGTAATATTGAATGAGAAGAAACTGTCAGTTTTGGAAATAAAACGTACCTCCTTTTTATTCTAAAACCCTTTTCAAACTGTTCATCCAGGTTCAAGGAATTTCCAAGTATTCACGGTACAATGCTACGGATGTTAGGGGACGGTCTTAGCTGACATGACTCTTCAACATTGTGTGGAAGGGGAACAGTACCTTTGGCTTGGCAACCATTTTCAAGAAGGGTGCTTTAGAGCAGGGCACTACTGCTAGTCGAACCTCGGCTACAAGAAGTGCAATGTGGTTTTCTTGCATGACGCACTACTACATTCGTTCCATCTACAACCGGAGCAGGAGATTCGTTCGCATTGGCAGTAGTAATTCGAGCCTGCTTCCAGTGAACGGTGGCCTCCGCCAAAGGTTGCCCATTGTCACCGATTCTGTTTATAATTTTTATGGACAGAATTTTTTGGCATAGCCAAGGCGTGAAGGGAGTACAGTTTGAGGGTCTTAGGATGCCCAGCCGGGAGAAGACCTGGCTGTAGACATGCTGTAGGGATTATGTCTTTTATTTCTATGGAGCTGGAACAAGTCTGGGCTTCCCTACTGATACCCCCGTGATCCTGACCCGGATAGTAGAAGGTAGAAGAGAATGCAATGGTCCTACACTTATAGTTGATAAAAAATAAGGCAAGAAAATTCACTTATTTCTCAAAATGTGCCACTTTCTCAGGCATTTCATCCTAAATTCCAGTACTAACCATGACTATGCTACAAAAAAAAATAATTGATATTCCAAGGGGAACCCTTAATGTTGCCTTAAAATAACATCAATACAGTGCACAACTCCCTTTTCATTTGGAAATTCCAGATACAGAGAATGCACACATATCAACGGACGATGCTAACCTGTGGATTGGATTTGGCGAGGTTCTCGATCTTGATCCAAGCTTCTTCACGCTCTTTCGACTTGGCCTTTTCCCTAGAGGATCAAACACAAAAAGTGGCATCATTAACTTGCCCATTACCAATTGATCGCTCTTGAATCTTAAAAAACAAAAACTGTTTTGCCCATCAGCCATAATGCTTAGTATGTGAAACATGAGCACACGCCTTTCCCTTTTCTGTGCATTCTAAAGGGGAGGAAAAACAGTTAGCATGAGAGCTAACAATGCACCATGTGAGAACTCATGAACATTTTGATCATTTTAAATACTGGAACTTTTCTGGGCGCATTGATTTCACATAGTCGATAGATGGGAACTGGCGCTACTTCTGTTAACAACAACAGCGTGTCAAGCACATGTGTTTTCACTACGACTAATCATGACAAGACTTCGTGAGAGCCACCGCTTTGGGACAAATGACTATCCAGAATCTTTTTAGAATTTAATATCACAACACAGTCCATATAGTTGTGTATAAACAAAGCATGGAATGGTCTATATACAGGTCAGTTGTGTAAATAGAATGTGTAAATAGAATATATCTGAATATCTGAATTTTTTCAGGCTTTATAGTCAAAATAGGTGTGTCCCATAAAATGCATTGTTAGTGCCACATGCTAGCTGTTTTTCTCTCTTAAGAATGCTTATGTTTCACATAAGGATTGTGGATGATGGGCAAAAAAGTGCAGTGCCATTTTCATTCACGAAAAAGAGGCTGTAGAGGAGAATCTGTGATGCATACTTGTTTTTCTCAGCCCTGAACTGCTGTGTGCAGTCATCAAAGAGCTTCTGGTTCATCTCCATGAATAGCTTCAGTGCATTGTAGATTAGGCCGTGGATGGTCCTGCAGACAACAACGGGGGAGATGTGAGCTTAGACATTTTGTTCTACACAGAAAGCTAGATGTACTTGATTTTCTGGGGATGAACCTCAAGGGCATTATAACCTTCACATGTGAACTTTTTTTTTTTTTTACTTTAAAAAGAACACCGCAATTTTGGGGAATTTTTCCCTTTAAAAAAACATTGCATCGTTGATATAAATGAAGTGATCGTGCATTAACAACTACATTGATGAGAATGTGTAATACTTTTACGGTTTTTACCTAAACTTCTTTCCTTGGTGCACTGATTAAGTGCAGAAGTTTCGCTACTTCCGTCAATAACAGCGACAACAAAGACACAATATCTGCTCTCACTGGGATGGCTGCATCTTCCTGCAGATGAGTTGTGCTCCAGTCCTGGTGCTAACAGCAAACAAGCATCCTGTCTTTGTCTTTGTAGCTAAACTGAGGGCCAGTAGCATACACTCCTCGATCTGTTCCATCTGTGAGTGATGCTGAGACAAGTGGCTCGTGATGCACGTTACTCTGCCAGATATAGTTTTTCGTGTTAGCTTCTACAATAAAAATATTGCTGTAGTTTGGTTAATATACAAGTCAGTTTTGTAAATGGGACACTGTTGGCATTTGAGTTTTTTTTTTTGGTTGGGGCTTTAGTGCCAAAATAGGTAGGTCCCAATGCCATTCAATGTTGGCTAGCTCATACTAACTTGTTTTCTCTCGCTAGAATGCCAGTAAGGGAAATAAATGTGTGTTCATGTTTCACATAATGCTGGTGAATTATCCCACCCCCCAAAAAAGTGCAGTTTTCCTTTAAACGTTCAATGGTTCAGTAGTTTCTGCACAACTTGCTTTTCCCTGATAAAATACATGTTTTCTGTGACTCTTTCAGTCTCTCTGCTAATGACACCAAGCTCAGTGGCCACTTCCCCCTGAGCGCAATCTGGCTGAAGCCCTGCAAATGCGAGGTACTGTTCCTTGATCTATTGTTAGGTCTTGAACATGAGGATGTAGCGGGCAATTGTAACTCAGCCAAGACATTGAGACATAGACAACAGTCAATTCAAGGATCATAGACCAACGCCGTCCAAAACATCATGAAAGCAGTGATTTCTCCTCATATTGACTCTTGCTGACTATTCTTCTGTTTGAGTAATAGCACTTGCGATCAAGACTTTTCCAAGATTCCACATTACAAAATAGTAAGTATGTATGACTTGTGCTGCTATCAAATCACATCAATATTGTATAAGCCGATACTCAAGGCTGCAAAAGTGTGTCATAAAGAGAAAAGGTTGTACTGGGACACCCCTTACTGCATCCACACAGGTTTTGTGTGCGTGCTTTTCACAAAACAAGCTCAAAAAACGTTAGTAATTACAGTATTAAGAGTTCATCCCATTGAGTTTCACTTCATAATTGTTTTTCCTTGGGATAAGCAACAGTCTGCTGCCATATCGTAGTTGTCGACACTAGTGTTGACCATGTGACATTCAGAAAGGCATTGTTTCACACGGGTGTTTTACAGTGAGGATGGATTAGCGGAACCAGAGTGTGAAAGTTGCACTCTAGTGTCACGAGTAACGCGTCTCACTTGTTCCAGTGGGTCTTGGAGTTGCGGTAAAGAGCGGGGAACATGATTGGTAGAATTTTTGCCGCGTTGTCGCTGATCAAACTCATGATGTACTCATTGTTCCAGTAGTACAGAGCTCTCTCTGCCACCTGGAGAACACATCGAACATTTCAGTGGGACGTACTAGGGTAATGAGTGTACTTTCAGGGCTAAGCTTGTCATCAATCATGGGTTACCTGGAAGTGCGGGCTGGACACACATTTGGCCAGCTGTCGAAAGAGAGGCTCCTGCACTTTAACAAACTCGGATGGCTCAATGACGTCCAGAATCTCCTCGAGCTCGTTGAGAAACATCACTTCCTTGGGACTGTGGGTCTTTGGCCAGTACTTGAGAAGAGCCATGACCACCTTTTGATGGAAAAGTAAGCGAATAAAAAGCATTTTAAGCCAGCAATGAAACATGTACAAGAAATTATTCAACTCACCGGCTCAGTTAGGGTGCTATCCTTTTCTAAAAACTGCACCACACAGTAGGCCAGCTGAAAAAAACAGCCAAAAAAATTAATGTGTACTTTTTGCCAACTGCTATATTGTATACCATCACACATTGTTTACATTCTGCATTAATGTGATGCTGCTGCTTAAGAGAGGTTCACCATGCTTCAGGAACCGTAGTGTGAGCTTTTTTATGGCATAAAAAGGGGGGGTAAAACACAAGACATATTCACTGTACCTGTGGATGGTAGACACTGAGTGATTTAACTTTGTGAAGAGGTAATAAAACCTTCAACAGGAATATCTTGTGCTCTTCTTTTAGAGGTAAGGCAAATCCATTGATAATGCTGCAAAACAAAACACAAATTAACCAATGTTTGATTAGCACCGAGGGAGAGTTGCTAATGTAACAACATGTTTATTATTGTAGTGGTGTAGAACTACTGAATCTTGATAGACTCTGCCGGTGTGCCTAATTGTTGTGATTAATGGTGAATCAAACCTTCCAAGTATTTCCAGCAGTTCAGCAATACCATTGTGGTGCTCAGTCTCATAGATGAACCTGAAAAAGAAAAAGGGAATTGTTAGAGGAGCCACATCAGTGAAATCAGGTGCCCCAACTATGCGTTGCTGACTCACTGTCGGTTCTTTTTTTGTTTTTAATAGTGTGACTGCTAAATAACCTGCTATGGATTGAGACTTGAGAGTGGCAACATTTTGATAGATGTGAGAAAGACTCCTGAATTATCTCTCGCCAGGACAGAGGAAGTCAACAGATGCCTATTGTTCTCCATTTTATTATTATTATTATTATTATTATAACAACTTGCCTTTCAAGATGAAATGTCTTGTTCTTGGTTTCTTATTTTCTGAATTAAATTTCCCCCAAAAATTCAACTTTTCGTCCAGTGTGACTTGTGTGTTTTTCCCCTCTTCATTGTGCATTTGTGGCTGGTGCGACTTGTAGTCTGGAAAATACTGTGTGTATCTATGTAGCATATACAGTATATCCATTCAAACGATATATCAGTAAACATTGTTTTTTGAAAAAAAATATTTTAAAAAGGTGTGGCAGCTTTTATTTTGCAGTGGTGGTGCACCACGATCAATTACATGAGGAAACTCTGTATGTATAAATATGCCCTTTTACAGCTCAGATGTGACTATGCTTCAGGACTTCTGTGTGAAAAGGGGCGAAGAAGTGCACTCACCTATAGAAAATGTTATTAATCTGTTTTCTGATGTAAGCTCTCAGGCCGAGAAACTTTCCATAGATCCTGTGGAGGGTCGTCTTGAGGAAGTCTCGCTCTCTGGGATCTTCGCTGTCAAATAGTTCTAGAAGCTTAAATGCAAGAGAGGGCAGACAATACATGAAACAAAGAAGCTAAAAACACGATGTACATTTTTTTTTAGTTTTTTTGTGAGGGCTTTAGTGTCAAAATAGGTATTTCCCATGACGCCTTTTGCTAGCTAGCTCCTAAAAACTTGTTTTCTCATGCAACAATGCACAGAAAAGGGAAATAAGTTTCACATAAGGATTTTGAATGATGGGCAAAATTCCAAAAGAAGTGCAGTTCCTCTTTAGGAGCCAAACCCTTTCTTACCTGCATAACAAATTTCTGGTCGATGTATTTCTTTGCTATGTTTGGCTGAAAGTCAGGCGATTCTAAAAACCTAAGGAAAAATTCATAGACGAGCTGCAAAAGAAGAAAAGACCGTGATGAAGACGGACAGAATTCAGAGTACAGAATTCAGAGTAAAATATGTATGACACCCTGTGCTGCTCGGTGTTCTGCTTAACCAATTCTCTTACAACATTCAAAAGGATGCTGTGCCAACTTCTGTCTGTGCATGCAAAATAATAAAAACAAAGCATTTGTCCATTCACGCTTGAAGGAGACTCTACAGCTTTACAGCTACATATGGTGCCTTATTGTTGCAGTTGTCTCTTGATAATGTTCTGGGTTTGGCAAATTTAACTGATAGCTTACCTGTAAGTGTGGCCACGCTGCTTCAAGTGTGGGTTCATCCTCCTCGGGATCAAATTCTGCTCCCGTTGGGTTGGATGAAGGAGGCAGCGTTCTGAACATGTTCACAGCAAACTAGGACAAGACAAAAAACGATGGGAGAATGGTGTCATACATTTTTCATTACACACGAAGAGACAAGCTATGTCAACTATCAGGGATGTGTTCATTTAACAATCAGAATATATTGAGATGTAATGCTTACAAAAACACCAGAACTCATCCAGAACTCTTGCTGTAGTGCAGTTCAACACCGTTGCAAACTACAACCTTAATAAAACATATCCTTAAATTAATGATACTATACTGAATAAGACGCTGTCATCTGAAAAGGACCGGTCATGTTATATTCCAAATGGACTCTCGTCATTGAGCGAGTCAGAACCTTTCACATCAGTGACCTAAAGAGTTCCAACAGGGGCTCGTGTCGCAAACGGTTGGGCACAATAAACAATGAAGAGTTTGTTTTTTTAAGGCAATTTTAAGATAGTGAAGCAAAATCAAAACCTTCTCAAAATATAACATTGGTTATAACACGCTTACCACTTCATTTACTCTTTTCTTGCCTACTTAATAGGGTGTCAAAAGATCTTGCAAAATGTGACGAGATTTCTCATTCAGAAAAAGTCTCGTGGGCACTAGGCCTGGGGCGATAAAACATTAATCGAACACTAAAAATAACTTGAGAATTTTGCTGGCGTCAGTACAAGAGCCTGACCGATATGGGATTTCTGGGGCAGATGCCAGTACCAATATTTGGGACTGAAAAAAAACATCGGCTGATGGGCCCATATATGAAATAAGACCATTAACGTACACAGGATAAAATACTGTATCGGCCAGCAAAATCTGTTATTGTGAGAGGCAGAATTATTTTTTTTCCTCTGTATATTGTGACTTTATTCTTGTAAAATTACTGCAGATTTGTTTTCCCATTTTTGCTGGGGTTTTCTTGTTAAATTATAATTTTAAAATGTGCCACGGGCCAACAAATGAATAGCCACGAGATGCAAATATCCCCTGGACCACACTTTAGACACCCATGGCATAGTTCTTACTGTGACCTGCACTGTATGCATATAAACCATGAAGCCACTGTCCACCAGTAGAATTAATTTGCTTGAGCAATATCAACTTTTGCAGAAAAATGCTTTCTCATCTTAGTTTTACATCCATTTATTATCTGTAGGTTCCTGTAACTGTGGGTTGAGGGGTTTTGGGTCACAATAATGCGAGTGTGTGGTAAGTGCGGTATTGAGGCTTCTCGCTGTGTCAAATGACTCCCCCCGTGGGCTGCGGGCCGATCATGGGACAGTGCAGGTGGCCCGCCGAGACAGTGGGAGCCTTGTTCGACAAGACTGCAAGGTAGATAAGACTGTTGTGGCGTCGCTGCACCGCGCTCCATGTCAAGCCCGCGAAGATGCACAGAGGTAAAAATGGAAAAAGGTCATACACATGACTGCTGAGCTTGTGCTGTGCAGCATCTCGTGTTAATCGTTCAGTTTCTGTCTCACAGCTTTACTACAGATTGGCCGGGGACAAGTATGAATTTGATGGCGAGCCACAGGCTGCTGCTTGTGCTCCAGACTTCCAATACTTCCCTTCCCTTGTGAGCAGGGAATTCTCTGACTCAGAATGTCCCTTGTTTAAGCCCCATTTCAGGAAAAAGCTTTTTAAATGACCAAATCTAATCTGTGGTAGAAATATCAAGTGAAGTAAGTCACACTCAAACAATAGCAGGGCTCTACATTAAAAACCAAAATGACTTGCCCATAGGGAATCCTTAAGGTGAGAACTACTTGCCCCATGTAAAATGAAAAGACTGCCATAATGATATCATGTAATTTTTTGTGGCATCACATGAGAATCTCAAATAAATAAAATAATAAAATAAATAATACCTTATACATCGTAGTCGTAGTAAGCAGTGATATTTATAAGTTGTGCACCACAATGAAACATTATTGAATAGACACATTTGTGTACTAGTAATGTGTTTTTAATCCAGAAAAAAAGCTCAATGGTCAAACAATAATTTGTGAAGCAAAGGTGAGAAAAATCCACAGAGAAATGGAAGCGCTAGATTTTGTAGCTTGTGCAAAATCAGCACTTGATATTGGATCTAATCGGTGGTGTTTCATTGTGACCACTTCAAATTGTCACAGCAATGTGATTCACTCACCTGTGCCATCATTTGATTTGCTGCCGCTAATAAAATATTTGTTTAGGAGGCCCTGGTTCATCACTTTTTGCTGTTTCCTTCAGAATTAGACGATGTTGGCAGCGACGCCATGATGGATGTTTTCGTAGTCAAACAATCGCTGATTGGTTGATCGCGAACAACGGGTGTGGGTAAAACGCGGACTGTGGATTACGGACCGCAGTCTAAATAAACGATTCTGATTGGTCCATTTCAAGATTTGCAAGGATTGCTTTGCAAATTACCACCGGAATTACGCAGTCCGTGTTTTACCAACACCCAACAAGAACCGCTTTAAAAAAAAACTCTTGGCATGCCAAAGTGCACTTGCCCGACGGGAATATCACTGATTAGATTTACTTGCCCGAATTTTGTTTTAACTTGCCCCGGGCCATCGGTACATCGTTATTGTCGAGCCCTGAATAGATATATTCCTTAGCTCAGACAGTTGTTGACTGAGCTTCAATGATCATCTTTACCCTAAATTGGCATAACGACTCTTTTTGTGGGCTAATTTGCCCAATCTTTCACTTTTTTTCAAGAAAGTCTTGACTCTCTCTCCAAGTCACTGATGTATGTCTTTTTCAACTTTTTAGTCTCGGGGAAAGAGATGTCTATGCTCTTACAAATGTCAGTGTTTCCCATACATTGATATATTTGTGGTGCCCACCACAAATACATTGGCTTTGACTTTAGTTGAAATTCAGTTGATGGAATAATATCAGGATATATGTATCATACATCAATGTTCTACCTAAATATATCGGGTGTGAGTTTTAGTCTCTCTCACCAAGCCCTAATATGGAGATATGTTTTTGACACTCTTGTTTACACAGATAGCAAACAGCGCTTTTATTTTGAAGGCGGTAGTATGTGCTCTGTGTGTTGAGAATGTCTGTACGACGAGTTGGGTACAAGAATAACAATGCTTCCTGTGTCACTCAGAACCTGCATGTCATCATCAGGCATCGTAAAACGGCTCTTACATTAAAGCGGTGGTGATATATTCATCTAGCCCGCTTGCTTCAATTCACGCTCGGAGGTTCCACCTTCGCCGTGTTTATCACGAGATATAAGATAGACACTGCTGGTTGCAGCAAGGCTACAATGTTAGTCTTGCTCGTAAGGACTCTATACTTGGGTTGAATTCATTTTCAACAGCATGCCCCTATTCTCTGACCGAGTTACACCCTCATCTTCGTCTTTTGACACAAACGGACCACCCTCCATCCATCCAATCCCAGCCACCAGCTCCACTCACTGACCATGTGAACCACCTCCGGGTAGATGGGCTCTGTGATGACATTCCTGTTGTGGGTGATGTACTCCACCATCTCGCTCAACGCCGCCCGCTTCACCTCCTTCCATTTCAGGTCGCTCAGCGGGTCGGACAGGAAGTCGAAAAGGACACAGCACTGCCGCAGCTTCTGGATGAAGAGCTTCTCCTGCTCTGCGGGAGCCACGTCTGAGAAGAGAGTCAAGTGGGAGCACAGGATTAAAAATGACTGTAAAAACTAACTGCAGGTACAACCGATCAATGAAGCATCGAGAATATCGGAGAGGGGGAAGCCATGTTTAACGAGAGGGAGGTGCAGACGGGCATATGAAAGATGGGGGAGGCGAGTGAATGTGAGAGTGATGGAAGCTGGCAAATGAGTCATGAAGACTGAAGTGCAGGGACGGTTCAAACCCAGGGGGCAGATAACAACAGCAGAGAGGACATAATGGAGAAGATGAGGGCATTTGGGAAGTAGGTGAACGGTCTCGGCCCAGATATTTGGAGGAAGGAAAAAATAGTGGTCTTTATTATTGGTATGTGGTAGTTGGGGCACTTTCCGTTTCGCTTCATTTCCACATGTAAACAAACTCTAGCAGTCACATGGACACAGGAAATACAGGGTTGCAGACTGTGACTAAATGGTCGCATTTTGAAAGTAAAGTTGTGTGTTAGTTGACAGTAATATGCAAATGAGTTTGTTTGCAAGCCGACAAACTGCTGAAGAAGAAGATAGGCGAAGGCGACAGGTCGATGTGTGTAAATAGATGGTGGTATAGAGGTTAATGGTATTCTTAATACAGTAATAATTAATAGTAATACAGTGACAATTAAATGTGAATTTTTAGTTTGAAAGTCAATTGCGCTGCAATTGGCTGACAGCCAGTCCAGGGTGTACCCTGCCTGTAGCCTGAAGTCAGCTGGGATAGGCTCCAGCATACCCCCGTTACCCTATTGAAAGAACAGCTTTTCGTCACCCGAAACCAAAACAATATCAAGCCAGAAGCTCTCCCAGCGACAGAAGTGTTGCCAGCTCCCAGCGTGACTACCAGTACTTTTTTGTTGCTTAAAGTACATGTTTAAAGTGAAAAAGTAGGTGTTGTTTATTATCCTCTACCAGTAGTGGCAATTACCTTGTGTAGGTGTTATCCATTATATGTTAAGTTGCTGTGTGATGGTTATAGTGGTCATGTGTTGAGTAATGAACTCTTGCCATTTCCGATGTATTGACAAGCTCATTCCAAGTACCGTCCTGGCATACTACTTGCACAAATAAAAAATAGCTTAATCTACGTCAAAGTCAAGTCAAAGTCAACTTTGTCAAAAATGCTGTACGTGCTCAACATGCATACGTGAAATTCCAGTCCTCTCGGACCCCCAGTGCAGAAAGTAAATACATTTACAGGTAAATTTACAGCTAACAGCTAAATTAAATTAAGTATTTAAATGTGTGAGCAGTATAAGCAGACAGTATAAACAGATGCAAACTGAAGTGCCTAAGATCTTCTCTAGTGTCACTCAAGAGCACCACCATATTATATATATATATATATATATATATATATATATATTTTTTTTTTTTTTTTTAATCACTTATGGTCAAGAAATACACCAAGGAGGAATGTCTGCAAACGTAGTTGTCTCCACATATTCAGCAGTGTGTACAAACACTCTCAATTATGGATCGACCGATATATCGGCCGGTATTTTTCGTTCTTGACTGGAATTGGTATCGGCCGATAGGCGAGTGGGTTCGCCGATGTATTTTTCCGCCACGTGATTTACAGACAGGCATCCCCCGGGCACCTTTGTGTTGCCAGAGGACCCTGCAACACACGTAGTAGCGATACCCCTCCCCACTGCAACAGTGGTGAATCACAACAAGGGTACGTTTTCAACTTTTAATTAGCCTCCAACAGTTAAACTTAGTTGAAATATTGCCACCTGCTTTGAAATAGGAAACATGAACATGAAGTGCATGCAATATACGTGCTTGAAAAACAGGAATGCTGCTGAATGCCTCATCTTTAAAAGTGCCAACTGTTGGAATTAGGGAGCTGTTGATGTAGTTGGAGGCTAATATGTACAGCTGTTAGGAACACCGCTTTAATGTCAACGTTGTCAATTCAGTCCCATGGTGTTTGTAGGAGTTTCATTTCCCGGCTGAGGTTAAATGCGTGTCGTGTTATGTGTGTGTGCTCTCTCCGAGAGCTCTGCACACGCACACAGAACGAATTGGAGCAGCCGTGTGTGTCTGCTATCAGATGTCTTTAGCGTGCACAACATGAACTTTAATGAGAGAAATGTTTTATATATCTTACTAAATTGTGCCAGCGTGATGTGTTTGTGTGTGTGGAGGCGGGGGGATCTCACTGCGGAGGAGCAGTCATCACATTGATGCTAGATAAAATTTTAAAACTTAAACTACGTCAGAAATGTTTTACATATGTTGAATATTTATTCCTTTTAAAGTTGATAATGCCGTTTAAATGTGTGTTTAATAAAGCTGAATCCTACCAAAAGCAGTATTGGCCACAAATATCGGCTCAAGCAAAATCGGCCATCGGCTAAAGGTGATAAAAAAAAAATCGGTACTGGCCCGAAAAAAAAAAAACATATTGGTCGATCCCTACTCTCAATTATTTCCAATAATAAATAAAACGCACTCGATGCAGTCTACTGTGGCCATGTCACACCACCATAAATATTTTTAGTCTTCTTTCCCTTTCAGCTTTTCCCTCTAGGGGTCGCCCCAGCAAATCAATCGCCCCCATCCAACCCAGTCTTCTGCATCTCCAATACCAATACCATAAAGATTTATGGTTATGGTTGTGTTATTTCATAGTGGCAGGTCGCACTTGTCCACAAACTTCTGTTTCCAAGTCAACAACTGAGATGTAACATAGGAGTTATACCACTTATCTTCCACTCCTGTCTTGTTCTGAATCATATCTCCACATTCGGTGACCCTCGTGAATACTGTATTTTCTACACTGTAAGGCGCACTTAAAAGCCTTTAATTTTCTAAAAAATCAGCAGTGCGCCTGATAATTTGGCGCACAGAGTTCCAAAATCTGTTATCGCCCTGCTTGATAGACTGTCGGACAGTACGTACACTAGCAACGATAAACCAACCACAGAACATTACATAATACGTACAGTATGCGCGTTTACCTCCGTCACGCCTCTGATAGGTATACTGCAAAACAACATTTGTTTGTCTCAGGACCCCCCAAAATGGCATCTGCGAAGAGGCATGTTAACAAGGCACAATTCCAACTGCAGTCATGCATCAGTTACAAGGTTGTAAATGGGAATAGACCAGCTGCAAAAGAATTCAACACCAATTAATCTATGGTTCATCAGGAAGCAAGAAAACAAAACTCTTGACAAGTTAAGACAACGACATTAGCCACGTACACGTGGACCCAAATATTCCAATTGCATTCGGTTGGACCCAACACGTGGCTAGTGTTTCCGCAGGAACAAAGCGAGGTGGCCACAGTTAGAAAACCAACTTGAACAATGAACCATTGAACAAATAAGTTTCTGTGCTGTTTTAAATCATCAAAATACTGCAAGGTAGAATTGCTTTAATCATTTTAACAAATTGCAACTACTGTCTTATTTAAGAGTTGTAGTTCAACATGTTGCCAGGTCGTACCCTTCGGTCCGCTTCTATTACATAAGACAGTCTGCCTGTGTTAGAAATATTCTGTGTGGTCCTAAAATACTCGGCAGTTTGTTGTGCAACAGAGAGACGCTACATTGTTGGTGGCAAAATTGATGTGAACCACAATGTGACTTCTATTAATGTAACCCGCAGAACACTGAGGGGAGGGGGAACCAATGCAACGCGCACACAAACCAGTGTCTGTCATCCTGTCTGTTGGAGAACAGAAGAATGATTTACGCCAGGGGCGCTCCTGTTCAAAAGATAATAATAATCACAATCACACTGGAACCACAGCCTCTGCTTGCTGGCAGTTGGAAATGCCGCTTTGGTAATCTGCTTTATCGGCAATATGTTATGGTCAATGCAAACAGTGATACTATTTATCATTACGAAAGGGGACACAACTATTTATCCTTATGAAAGGGAACACAGTGTTACAGGTTTAGAGGAATATGTGAAAGCAAGCAACATGTGATTACTTGCAACCAGGATTTGTGCAGCTTTGGAGTCAAAGTTTGCAACACAAGCAGCATTTAAACACACCCAATGCTCTCCTCTGAGCAGCACAGTTGGGAAATAAGGAATAACAAGTAAATATGAATACCCCATAACAAATATTTCTGGAAAAATACACCCAAGTTCATTTTCACATGGAACTTGCGACATAACTGGTCCGTGTTGCAGTAAAACATGGCTTAAGTGACACTATGCTGATATTATTAATAAACAAAGAATGGACAGCAAGTTGTGGGAGCCAAAGAACATTGTATATTATTAACATAAAATGATTTGCTTCTTTTTATACTTTATGACAGCTAAGAATGTTAAAAAGCATAAGATGGTCCTCAGTGTGCAACCGTCACTGTATTCCTTAAAGAGGGATTTTTTTTTTGTAATGATACCACAGTTATCACAGGTTATGAAATAGCTATATTAAAAAAAGATTGTTGATGACTTGAACCCAAGTAAAATTAAAATACCGCTATTTGGTAATAGCAGAGAGGATACACACACGCATATACAAATTGATGGTTTGGACAAAAATAAATATGGAGGATCATAATAGATGAGCTGATGTTTTCTTTAATTTCCAATGGGAAACTTTGTTTCTAAATAAAAAGAAGTGGAAGTCATCCTTAAACAGATTGAGATTTCAACAGTGACTCCATTGTATTTAAAAATGAATAAATCAGGGCTCGACAATAACGATGTACCGATGGCCCGGGGCAAGTTAAAACAAAATACGTGCAAGTAAATCCAATCAGTGATATTCCCGTCGGGCAAGTGCACTTTAGCATGCCATACATGTTTTTTTAAAGCGGTTCTTGTTGGGTGTTGGTAAAACACGGACTGCGTAATTCCGGTGGTAATTTGCAAACCAATCCTTGCAAATCTTGAAATGGACCAATCAGAATCGTTTATTTAGACCGCGGTCCGTAATCCACAGTCCGCGTTTTACCCACACCCGTTGTTTGCGATCAACCAATCAGCGATCGTTTGACTACGAAAACATCCATCATGGCGTCGAGGCCAACATCGTCTAATTCTGAAGGAAACAGCAAAAAGTGATGAACCAGTGCCTCCTAAACAAGCATTTTATTAGCGGCAGCAAATCAAATGATGGCACAGGTGAGTGAATCACATTGCTGTGACAATTTGAAGTGGTCACAATGAAACACCACCCATTAGATCCAATACCAAGTGCTGATTTTGCACAAGCTACAAAATCTAGCGCTTCCATTTCTCTGTGGATTTTTCTCACCTTTGCTTCACAAATTATTGTTTGACCATTGAGCTTTTTTTTCTGGATTAAAAACACTTTACTAGTACACAAATGTGTCTATTCAATAATGTTTCATTGTGGTGCACAACTTATATCACTGCTTACTACGACTACGATGTGTAAGGTATTATTTATTTTATTTATTTGAAATTCTCATTATGGCAGTCTTTTCATTTTACATGGGGCAAGTTCGGGCAAGTAGTTCTCACCTTAAGGATTCCCTATGGGCAAGTCATTTTGGTTTTTAATGTAGAGCCCTGTAAATAATAGTTACCAGTCTTTACTGTTGGCTACAACTTATTCTTGTAGGCTTATAATATTATTAAAACTAGGAACTCCAACTTGCATGGATGAAGGTAGTCAAACAGAGGTACTACTTTGTGGAGGTTCCTGAAGTGTCAATGCAAATGCAAACAAGGACCACCTGTTCGTTGGACTTTGTGCAACAATACTCAAAACAGCACTAATTTGCCTGGAGCAAAATGGAGCACAGATGGCACATTTAAAGCCGGACACCTCACGTATAGAGATGCAAAGATCCTGTGGAAAAAAAATTACCTATGGGCAAGGGTCACAATGATAGAGACACGCAGACAGTGGCTAGTGTGGCTCAATAGAATGCAATCAATAATTGCCTTGGGTTGCAGGCAGCTAGGGCCGGGCTGCAGATTGCAGTGGGGACAAGAGCCAGCCTTTTAAACAGTTCATTGTACAAAAGTGTGGTAAGTGTTCTCAAGAAGGCATACATAGCTGTGCCAAGTGGGTGAAAGGATATTAGATTCAATATTCCTAAATTACTGTCATTAATTGTATTTGAAAGCTGCCAAGCCAAATGACAAGGAAATCAAACCATTGCAGTGCATTGTTAATGGTGTAATTTTATGTCTTTACAGCATCCTCTGAACTGTTGAATCTATTTTGGTTTACTTTAGGGAAAATAGCCAAGTGCTCCAAATGACTCTCTAAAATTTGGAAATACATATCTTAAAAAGTACGGATACTTGTGTCAGTTTTTGAAGGACAATAATGTCGCGTAAATGTACACGACATAATCTTAATTCAACTGATGAAAGGGTCATAGTCTGACGTCACTTCCGTTATCGTCACGAATGGCGGGGGGGATGGGCAAGGAGAGTGGCTAGCTAGCAAGCTAGTAAAATAAGAATTTAACGTTTTAACGTTTCCGTACCCCCTAAGAAAGCGAGCGGCTTACTAATGACAGCCCCGATGTTGTTTAGTACACCAGTGCTGACTTTCGGTCTCATTTTGTGTAACTGAACGCGCTACAAGCAGTGGAGGGGAACTGGAGCACAGCAACACACACACACACCTTTCTTCCCCCCTAATTCCCCGCGACAATACAGGAAGAATAATTAGTCCGTACGTACCTCTGAAGTGCATAAGAGCCACCGGCTGAAAAGGCCCATTGGAATTAGGTGCATCCACAACCATTCTGTCAGCAGATTTATTGCATGTCAACATATAAACCTCAACCAGGAAGGTGATCCACTCACTCAGGGCGAGAGGCCAGCCTCCATTTTAGCACAAAGCAGATTAGAAAATGAAGCTCCCTGCCGCTGGAGGGAACTGGCTAGTTTGTGACGTCACGTGCGATGGAGGACGCCCATTGGCTGAGCTGGGACTACTCTGGTACAATAGAAAAGGAGACTGCCACCACGGTTGAAGGTAATTGGCTGAGAGGGGGAGGGGTATGAAGTGGGTGGGACAGGCGCTGGAATTTGTTGCCTTGGCCCCGCCCCCCAGTTGCTAGTCTCTGGTGACGCTACAGTATATGCTAGGCAGCCCAGGACCATTTACACGGCTTTCTGCATTATCTGTTTGAGCATTTGGAGCTGGAAATAATTGAGTGTCAGTGTGTTTAAAGACAATCGCTGAAGAAACACTTTCTACAGTACTTCAAAGGTGGAAGATGAGCATGGCTTATGTCGTTTGAATTCAAGTGACTAATATAAAGATACTACTTGGAAGGGGGCAAGGGAGTTCAAATCTAGGGCTTTCAGCAAGAATACAAATTGCAAGATGATGACTGGTTGTCAAGTGTAGCAAGAGTGAATTGTCAGCTCACTCACAGCAATTTATACATATATTTTGCAAGATGGCACCACTCAGCTGGCAAAAAAAATCTTACAAAAATAAATGTTTCATATTTAAGGAAAAGAAACATCAAATTGCATCCTTTGCCAAAAACTGAAATGGGTGTTTAACAATCAATAAAATTGTTCCCAATCAGCCCAATAAAAACTGACCCACTACTTGTTTGTGAAAGGCTGTCACAAAATATAATTATTTTGTTGTTGTACACTTCACATGATTCCCCGAGAATACACAGTGAAACCACATTCATAACACAAGACTGTCTCTCCATATTATTTCACAATGTTGTAACTGAATATCTTATCACTGTTGAATACAAGAGCTGTATTACTAAATCAGTATTATTGTAAAAGACCACAGAGTTTTATGAGACTGAACAAGAGTAATAATAGCATGCTGTTGCCGAGGGGGCTCATTCTAAAAAGTCATACAAATGTGTACATAATTACGTAATTTTGTGGCTGTTTTACTGACTTTTGTCCCTTTAGCCATATTGTACTGAGCAACCAGAACAAATAATACAGTAAATCCCCGCCTAGTCGCTGTTCAACCTTCACTGCCCCCAATATTTATATGAATTTCTAATGCTTTTCTGGGAAGTCACATTTGATGGCACTATATAAAGCGGGGGTGGGGTGGGGGTATGCTGTAAATCCAGCACATGGTGCTATTTTCAAGCAAGGAGATGCTTTGACAAGACTTGATGATGTATAAGTACAATACTGTATACCTGTAATTGTTTCTGTATGTGTGAAACGGCATGTAACATGGCTATCTCTGATTGCTCCCATTTTTGTGGTTTTTCACTATTTGCTGGGTGGGTGTTTAGGAACATAACTCAACTCATCGAGGCAGATGAAGTTTTTCCATGCCTCTGTCACACAGTGCTCCAAAGCCTCCACAAGAGCTAATACTACCACTTATTTGGTGCCATCCAGGTAGTAAAATTATCCAGGAACCATATCATACACCAAGAGATGAAGCCAACAATCATATTATATGGTATTCCTCACACAAAATGTCCATGCAACACAATAGTGACAAAAAAATTCAATTTAAAAGTTGAATGGTGAACTCTGGGGAACACTTACACTTCCATTTTTGACCAGAAGGTGTCAGCATTGACTGTGGCAGCAGAAGATGAGCTGTCAGTCATCATGTTCATAAAACATGCACTGTTGACCGACTAATTAGTTATGTCAAATTTCTTATTTGATTGGTGTAAGGGAGACAGTAACTGCCATATGATCACAATGCAGACCCCTACTGTGTCACTACTTCTTCTAGTGCAGCTTGGTACAATTTCCCACCAAATGATGATATGATTCTATACTCGAATGAAAATATACCATTTATGAATAAGAAATCATCCTTTGCAGAAATTCACTCATCACAGTCTGGAAGCAATTAATTGCGACCAATGAGGGTTTAAACTGTGAATTGGTAGCACAACTCAATGAAACCAAGTTCAGCAACACCTGTTCACTGACCAAAGATTCCCATTTACATATGCTTGAGCACCAAAGCCTACACTGCAGAGGACAGGAGGTTGACCTGCATCTAAAAAGAGCTATATTGCACTCACATACTTTTTCTCTTCTTTGCATGTAAAGGTGGATTCATGCTTCAGCATCATTGTGCTGCAATAAGTGACACCTGGCTGAGTCCTCCCCCTTCAAACCCTCAGGTGGAGCTTCCCAAATATTCTCACTTTGCATAAATTGGTCAGCATTTCGAAGTACATAATTTCAAGGTATTCCACTCTGCGCAAGCACCATAAAGTGTCATCAAGACCGAAACATTGGTGCAAATTGTGTGTCTGAGAGCTGCACAGCGGGTGACTGGTTAGCGTGCAGGCCACACAGCTAGGAGACCGGGGTCCGATTCCACCCTCGGACATCTCTGTGTGGAGTTTGCATGTTCTTCCCATGTGTATGCGTGGGTTTTCTCCTCCCATATTCCAAAAAGTTCCAAAGCTGTCCATAGGTATGAATGTGAGTGTAAATGGTTGTTTGTCCATATGTGCCCTGTGATTGGCTGATTGGCGACTAGTCCAGGGTGTACCCGGCCTCTTGCCCAAAGACAGCTGGGATAGGCTCCAGCAGCCCTGCGGCCCTCATAAGGTTAAGTGGTAGAAAAATGAATGAATGAATGTGCATGTGTCTGAGTGAAGCTATTTATAATACACAACTATTAGTAGTTATATGAATGTTATATAAATATGAGGAATGTCATAGAGCCAAGAGGTCAGAAAGTGGCTCCACACAGATTAGTTCCAGCTTCAACAACAATCTGGCTGCCCGCAGTTGCCATTGTTTACTACAACACCAGAAGCTAAGTGAAGCTAGTTTAGCTATTCTGGCACATTTACTGTGATGCTTTTGCTCATACAGTATGTTAGTCAGTATGCAATGTCCTAATTAAATAAATACATTGTTAGTCAAAAAGTTGTTTTGGTGGAGACAGTCCCAGCCAAGGAGCAATAGTAGTATATGTATATAATAGTAGTATACGGATTTAGATGCCGTCAGACGCCTCAACTCTACACATCTTAGAAAACAGCGCCCGACGAAGTGACTCACATTCACATGTTAGCTACTGTGCTTTAGCGCCTGTTTATTGCATGTCGCACAACATTAAAACGCAATTACGTGCTAGTCTCCAGATCGGATGGGTAGTATTTTTCTTTCCCCAATATTCAATCCACTAAATTTGGCCAGTATTGGGCCAATGTCGATACGGAGTGGAGCATGTATTTAATACATTTTACAGTGTATTTAATACACTGCGTTAGCCATCAATGGTAGACTGATGACTTTAGCAATTCTAGGTTGATATGCAAAAAATTCTAAATACGTATGATGAATGAAAGGGATAAATGAACATCTACTTCTGAAGGCAAAATTGTTCCTAAAGCGAGATCAACACCTTTCTTTTCAACACCACCTTCCTGTTTTGCCATGGGTTATTTCTTGAATTCAATAGTGTCCCTCAATTTATCACTTGTAAGGTTTTTTGGTTCCATTGTGGGTTAGTGAAGTAAGAAACACGATTGAATTCAAGACGTAAATCAGCAGTAACAACTTCAATCCATCATTTATATGCATTTGAAATTATTTTCTGCACATAAATCTATAATTTAAAATCCTGTTTTGTGTTAATTATTTTTGGCTTTCTGGAATGGATTAATTGGATTTGCATGATTTCTTAGGGGAAAACATTTTAGTCTGTTAAACAGGACCTTCTGAAACGTACTAATGATGCTAACCAGGGTTTCACTACCAGATCACACCATCCCTAGTTAGTCACCATAACTTCCTGGTTGTTTCAGTTTTAATGTTAAACATATAAACATATACATACTGTATTGTCCAACATTGCAGTCCAGGTACAAGAGCAAAACACAGCTGAGTATAAGCTTACAGGAAACCACTTAAGTCCACATCCTGCATGTAATGCTGTGTGTAAACAAAGAAGCCATGAAAAATAGATGTAATTGTTCAAACCTCATCCTAACGGTCTCACTGTCTAGCTCTGAAATTGGCACAAACATGATACATGTAAGTGAAGGTAGTCAATACAGAGAATTAAAACACAGAGAATATGGTCATTATTTTGCAATAACTCAAGCTTCTAAATCACAAAATGCTTACACGTCATGCATGCTCCAACCTTGAGTGTCTAGCATTTACATCCAGCCTGAGTCAGCATCTTACAAACACTGAGATGGAATGTTTTCTTCCAGGTACATCTTGATCCTACAGCACATCATTTGAATTACAGATAAAGCAGCCGATGGGCAGTAGCCCATGAATTATGTAGCGCAACCTCCAGGTTAAAAAGGTGGTCATGAGGATCTACCTGTGCGATACATTATTAATATGGCTGCCTTCCTGAATGTTGGGCAACCAGGCAAAACCATTAAAAAATAACATTTGAAAAGAGAGTACCCCCACACAATGTAATTGCCAATTAATGCAGTATCAATATGAAAATTGCTCCCTTTATGTAAAAATTAACTACACATGCATGGTTGCAGACAACTACACTATATCCCACTTTTGTTGGGATAGAAATGATGCTCGTTGTCATAGATATTATTGACCCAAATATGTAAAGACTTTTTTTTGTAGGGGAAAAGGTCTCGGAGCTATGTCTTAAATTCAATAGTGTTTCTAAACTTCTTTATCAAAATGCTGGCACTTGCAACTTTTTTGGGCTCCATTGAGGGTCATTTTGCAGCCATGCTCAATCAGAAAATCGGAGGCTTGTGGTGTAAAGTACAATAGACGGGCAACAGATGTGGGGGACATTGACGTTTGGTTCCGGTTTTCATGCTAACACGGTGCTCGCAGGGATGTTTTGTGATGAAAAAATACATTATGATCCAGCGCATGATCATGTCCGCATTGAGATGTCAAATTCTATTTATTGAATTATCCATCCATCCATTTTTTACCGCTTATCCTCACGAGGGTCGCGGCGGGTGCTGGAGCCTATCCCAGTAGTCTTCAGGCGAGAGGCGGGGTACACCCTGGACTGGTCGCCAGCCAATCACAGGGCACATATAGACAAACAACCATTCACACTCACATTCATACCTATGGACAATTCGGAGTGGCCAATTAACCTAGCATGTTTTTGGAATGTGGGAGGAAACCGGAGTACCCGGAGAAAACCCACGCATGCACGGGGAGAACATGCAAACTCCACACAGAGATGGCCGAGGGTGGAATTGAACCCTGGTCTCCTAGCTGTGAGGTCTGCGCGCTAACTACTCGACCGCCATGCAGCCTTATTGAATTATTATTATTATTATTATTATTATTATTATTTATTATCTATTTATTGAATTTATTGAACTTCCTGAACAGAAGAAAAACATGTTTTTAAGACCAAAGGAGCCATATTAAACGGAAAACAAAATGTATGGATAGATGGATGGATGGATGGATGGATGATAACTATACTGCTGAAAAAAATAAAGGCAACACTTAAACAATGTAATGTAACCCCAAGTCAAACATGGAGGCCACACACTAATGAGCCTTATTTTGACTTATTTTAAGGACATGACATCAAAGTTGGCTCAGCCTTTAGTGTTTTTCCACTTTAATTTTGAGTGTGATTCTAATAAATCTAATAAATTTCATTTGGTAATGTTAATGGTTTAATTTCCATTGATAACTACTGTGATTTTGTTGTCAGCACATTCAACTATATAAAGAACAAATATATATTTAATAATTCATTCAATCAGCTGTAGGGTGTGTTATTTTAGTGTTCCAGTTGTGTCACTTGGTTAAACAGCAAGCTTATTATAGGTTTAAACAACTTTTTTAAAGATTAAAAAAAATGTATGTTTTTCCATTTTAATGACATGTACTCCAATAACTTTGTACAGATATATTATCATAAACATGCCTGGTGGCATACATTGTCATCCTGTTAAGAGACTGTTCTCCATCATGGTAAATGTACATCTAATAGTTCTTTTTTTAAACTGACTATAAAATACTACAACTGACTAGATTGTGCATGTGTACCTAATGAAGTGATCCATGAGAATCTCTCCCGCCTACCTGTCAGTGCAGCTAGTTTGTACAGCTCCCTGTTGTCACTGAGGGGGAAGCTTGACGAACTCAACCTCTTCTCCCGCCTCCCGACCGTGTGTGACCCCGGCTGCTTCACCCTCATCTGCTGGGTTGCTGGACGCACTTTCTTACCCTGCAGGAAATCAGAGAGAAAGGACGAGTATTGGAAGTAATTCAAGGTTGCGAAAGGAAGACGGGGAGGAGAGGTGATGTGCTTTAGGGTCAAGTTCTGCCCTGAGTCGGATCGGGTGGTGGTTCTAAGCAGGAGGGGGAAGGAACTTGATCGCGATGGACCTCAGAGTGTGTAGAATAATTGAGGAGAGAGCTGTCACGGGCATCAAACAGGTGATGGAGATATTAGATCTTGATGACATGTCAGTCGGGACAAAGCAACTTTGGCCTTGATCGGAAAGTCATAAGATCATGGCCGTGATGTCACATGATATACTTTTGAAACCAAATAACACCACCACCAGATAGCCTATCTTACCAAAATATTATAAAGAACAAACTGTACAAAAAATAAGAATTTTTGTCATAAATTTATGTCAGCCCGAATAATATGGCTTGCGCATACACAAAAGCAGCCTCAGAAAACCAGCTGACAATTTAAAGTCATTGTGTGTTTATGACTGTATATTCAATGTTAGCTAATGTTGCAGTTAAACTTTGCCAAATCGCTATCATTTGCTGTGTGTGTTACATCTTCGGTATTCAAAGCAAGAGGCAGGATATAATACTCCCTGTACGTTCAAATGTTGGTACCCTCCATGCAGCTGCATTGACTACCCTTAATGTCTGAATGTCACACCATCTTAGAGCTCCAATTTGGATCACTTGGAGGCCATAAAAGCCACTCAGAAGTATCCATGCCATAAATGTAACAGAACATCATACCAAAATAAACATACTCTTTTACACTGTGCTTTTATGCTGTAGTGCTAATGTGACTTTTAAGTACAAAATACTTACATCTTGATCACATATAGGCCAATTTTTACTTGCAGATTTCTTGTTCTTTCCAGACTTACTGGACTCCTATATGACAAAACTATACATTATCACATGTGCGATTTACAAATACATAAAAGAGAGGAATATGAATCACAATGTGGGACTTTACCTTCTCTTTTCTGCTCTTCTGAGGCATGATGGGGAGCTGCACTGTCAGCTGGTCGCGGTTTCCCACTAGAGTTCACGCTGGCGTGGCTCCCACTACTGACTATCCACGCGCCACCATGTGATCATGAGTCCGCGTTGGCTGCCTCCGTGGACACTTCATGCAGATAACAGGGAGGATAAACTAGTGTTTGAGTTAAGGAGAAGTCATTGAATACGTGATCTCATGTCTCGTGTGATGACCAAAGCAGCAGCGAGTTGAAAGACTTTCTTGGGTGGTTGTTCTTTCTCTTCGCTGCCACGTGGGGGCAGTGTTGCACCAGCAGGAATGGACCCCTGTGAATCACGTGTCAAAACAACGTCATATATGTCCACCACTGGGCATGCGCTGGATTTCTCAAGCATAACTGCTAGTGGTGGAGTGGATGAATCAGAGTTTAATCAATCCATGATATCAGAAAGCAATTACAATTGAAATAAGTAAATAAATATTACTGGAAAAAAATGCTTGAAACTCAAAATGTTCTTAGTACTTTAATAATAATGTTCTTTCGTATTGGTGTCACACAAGATTCAGAGACAAAGGTTAAATTTTTAAAATGTTGAAAAATAATACATAATTAAATAATACAAAATAAAAAAATAAGGGAAAAATGTATTGTCAGAAGTCAGGTTCTTTTAAAAAGTGTGTTTTTTTTAAGAGAATAACATCGTAATGTTACAAAAAAGTCTTGACGTTGTGATAATAACATTACAAGAATAGACATGAAATTGCGAGAATATAAGAAATACAATGAAAAGAGAAACACAAAACACACAAACGTTTATTACAAGAAAAGTCAAAATTTATAGAATAGTGTCTTCAATACCGCTTTTCCTCATGAGGGTCGCGGGGGTGCTGGAGCCTATCCCAGCTGTTTTTGGGTGAGAGGCGGGGTACACCCAGGACTGGTCGCCAGCCAATCACAGGGCACACATAGACAAACAACCATTCACACTCACATTTAGAATACTGTCTTAATGTGTCAAAAAAAATCTTGAGGTTAGAAACATGAATTGGCAGAAAAAATGTCAACGGAATAAAGTTGAAGTAATACGAAAATATGTCTCAAAGTACAGAAACAAATTCTTAAAATAAATTTTAAAAAACCTATTTACAAGAAGTTATAATATCACCAGAATAAAGTCGTAATATTGTGAAAATAAGTCTTAATGTGAATTAAGAATGCAAATAGTCGTAACATTACATTAGTGTTAAGGGTAAAAACATGCAATTGCGAGAATAAAGTCATAAAAGAAGAAGAAATCTTCTTGCGCTTGTGTCAATGAGACACCTGCAGGCACCGAAGCAGGAAAGACCAGCCTCCCCTCTCAGCGGCAACATTGTTCAGCTCCTCCCGGTGGATACCGAGGCATTCCCAAGCCAGTCTTCCCCAAGGCCTCCTACCCGTCAGATGTGTCCTGAACAGGCAGATGCCCAAGAGGCATCCTGACAAGATGCCGGAGCCACCTCATCTGGCTCCTCTCAATGCGGAAGGGCAGCCTTTCTACTCCAAGTTTCTCCAGGGGGGTGACTGTGCTTTTCACCTTATCTCTAAGGAAGAGTTCAGCTACCCTCAGTCGAAAATCTCATTTTGACCTCATCTTGTCGGTCACTACCCAAAGCTTGTGACCATGAGTGTAGGAACAAAGATCGAGTGGTAAATTATACTGCAGTAATAATGTAATAATAATACAGAGTCTACACCACTACAGACGTCTCACCATTACACCTGTTCATCTTGCGTTCCCTCACTCGTCAACAAGATGATAAATACTTAAACAATACATACTACTTGCAGCAGAATTTAATCTCTGACCCGGAGGTGCTCATTCTGATCCCAGACCCAAAGCTGCAGCCACCAAACTGGATCTCAACACCCTGGCTGCACCTAGAAATTCCGTCCATAAAAGCAATGAACAGAATTGCCGACAAAGGGCAGTCCTGGCGGAGTCCAACTCTCACTGGGTATTAGTCGACTTATTGCCGGACCAAGCTCTGACACCAATCATACAGGGAGTGAAGTCCCTAAATTAGGTAGTACAGTGCCCCATAGCCCCGTTGTACCCCCCACCTCCTCCTTGAGGAACACGGTTGAATGACTTCTCCAATTCCACAAAACACAAGTAGAATGATTGGGCAAACATCCATGCATCCTCAAGGACACAGCAGAGAATGTAAAGTTGGTCCACAGTTCCATGACCAAGACAAAAACCACACTGAATCACAGATTCAACTAGTCAGCCGATTGTCCTCTCAGGAACCCTGAGATGATAGACCTTACAAGAAAGACTGAGGAGCCCCCCCTTCTTCAAAAGCGCCACCATGCATGGTGTTGACAGTGTACGGCTTCCCCTGAGACAGTGGATGGTGGTCCCGAGTCTTTGAATCCATTTGTAAATTGTTCTCTATGGCATCCCGAAATTCTCCCAAGCCCGAGTTTTTGCCTCAAACCTCTTCGCCTGCCAATAACTGCCAGGACAAAAAGACTCCTTCTTCTGCTTGACGGCATCTCTCACCGCCGATGTCCACCAACGGGTTTTGGCATTACCACCACAACAGGCACCAACCACCACTGATGAGCTGCCTCCACAATGTTGGCACGATGCAATGGCCCACTTGAGCTCAGTGTCCGCTGCCTCCCTCAGAAAGTGGTTGAGGCTGTTCCAGAAATGGGAGCTGAAACTCATTTGACAGGCGACTCTGCCAGACAGTCCCAGCTTACCCTCACAATGCCTTTCAGCCAACCAGGTCTGACCGGTATCCCAACCCAGCATCGGCACCAACTCACCACAAGGTGTTGATCAGTCAACAGCTCTGTGCCTGAGGTTCCAAAACAAATCTAAGGAGATGACAACTACAGTAAGTCGATCACTGAACTGTGGCCCAGACCACATGTGGACACCCTTATATTTGAACATGGTGTTTGCTATTGACAATCAGTAAAAAGGGCAGAAGTGCAATAACAAAGCACCATTCGGGTTCAGATCACGTGGACCGTTTCCCCCCAATCAGGCCTCTCCGAGTTTCACTGTCACTGCTAACGTCAGTGTTGAAGTCCCCCAGCATGACAAGGGAAGGGTAATCTTTATACTCCATCTATGAACTCCAGAAATTGTGGTTTTATGAACTGCTGTTTGGTGCATAAGTGCAAACTGTTGGCAACACTAGAGTGGAATAAAGTCCAGCCACGCTCAGGAAGACTGGTTCCAAAACTGGTTCCACTTGCTGTACATCCAGGTGAGTCTGACGACATCGAGACGGAACTTCATCACCCCGCTTTCGGCAGCCACTCAACTCACTGTTATCCCAATGATCCTAGGTGTTGTGTTATCTGAGGCTTTATGTCCCCAGTAGGACCACCAAAGACAAACAGCTCCTCTATGATAGATCCATGCTTTAGGATCTTCATTGGCTGGTTGGTTCATGTTCATGAAAGAAGTTCCCCGTTCTTCCTTGGGGTGGTTGCACTATAGGTATTTGTCCACAGGGGAGCAGTGTTGTAATGTTTCTCTCAAGCTCCTATCCAAGACAATTGATCAAGGGAATTGATAACTTGTCTTCCAGTTGGGTCAAATGGTAAGCTTTGGGGTCTCTAACTGAAAAACGTGAGATTTAAAGGATTTATACTACAAAAAATATATATTTTTGACAGAAAGTCTGACAAAAAAAGAGTGGGCATTTCTCTGTTGCTGGACTGTTCTCTGAATCCATCTTTATCTCACTTCACGCCCAGTTCATCATCAACAAAACGTTATTACTCACTGATACGGTGCCTTTCATTTCCTGGCCCACCAACATCAATGAAAGCAACTGTGATTTTTTTTTTCTTGCATGCTGCATGTGTGTGTTGCACATGGAGGGATGACTTTGCGTGAAGAAGCAATACAATATGTGCTGTCTTCCAATAGAAAAATGAAGCAGCGTTTCTGTAATGGTGCATATCAGCGATGTGATGACAGATTTGCTTGCCTCCAATAAATGACTCCAATATTATTGCACATAAATCCACGCTAAGCAAAAAAAAGCACACCTTTCACTTTTTTCTCCATTAGTTTCTGCATTTCTGTGAGCTTATTGTGACCTCTGATACAACCTTTTTTCCCAGTTAAGGGAGTACAAGTTGCCTTAACACAAGCTTTTTTATGAGCCGGCTGTTCAGTCAATGGGGCTAATGAGGGGCCCTACAAGAGGTTGTTCATTTTTCCACCAAAGACAAATAAAGTGAGAGGTGATAAATGGACAGCTTGTTATGGCAGATGGAAAAAGATCGCTGCCGATAGATTCAGAGCGTGAGGGGGGTGAGGGGGTATAGTCGAGTACCTGGTTGACTTTATCCAAGGTGCACAGCCTCCTGGTGATTCCATTTATATCGATTTCTACCCAGCTTGTCCCACACATGTTTACTGTATGGGCCACCACCATTGCCGGGAAATTCATCTTTAATTCATGCTTCCTTTCACAAGAGTGAATTTGAATTAGTTTGATGGTGTTAGACCAACAGTTTCCACGTAAACAAGTCAAAACTCAATTCTGATGCGCAGTGGAAATACTAATCCATACGCATGCTCGGGGAAATAAAAGAATTGGAGTTGCTTTTCAATGATTGTAGCATAACAATGTCAAATACATTTGGTTATGGTAATGGTTTCATTTCATTTGAACATGCATCAGGTTACAATTGAATGCATCACATAATCAATTCACAGTTCCACGTGTCCTCCAGGAGAAGAAAGAAGCAAAGCTTATTTAATCCTACCCCTCCTTTTAGAGTTTGTTACATTTGTTCACTTCCTGCCTTCCTGGTATTATTATTATTTTTATTAATTAGTTTTTTTTAAACACATACTGAGGTATAAGATGATGTAACCATATAATGACATAACGGTTATCATAATAACCGTCAAAATAGGGATATATAACACAACATTACTGGTTCAAGACTCTTTATCCTTGTATTTAGCAAACATCAACTGCTTGTATTGAGAAAACCCATGCATGCACGGGGAGAACATGCAAACTCCACATAGAGATGGCCGAGGGATTGAACTCGGGCTGTGAGGTCTGCGTGCTAACTACTCAACCGCTGTGCAGCCCCATAATGCTCAACGCTATTAAATCACTACATCTAGAATACACGCTGCTAAGGATCTGATCCATCTCAGGTGAAAAAACTGTCCTCCTCGCTCTATAGAGTCTCAGGAGCTTCCAAATGTGCTGATGAAGGATTGCTCTGAAGTTGTCAATTAGGTTCTTGTCTGTGATGCGATAAATATTTTTAAGAAAATATTGTCTGATTATGTAATAGCTGCATAGTGTTTACTGTTACTTAACTTGGTAATGTTTCCTAATGCGTTAGACAATAGAGCACAATACATGATATATTATGGTAATCCATAGCATGCCATTCCCTGGCCTGTCCCAGCAGATGGCTTGTTTGATGGGCGTGAAAGAACATCATGCACCGAGAGGTTCAGGACTGTCCCCACATCCTCTGGGACTCAACTTTGTACTTTGTATGACCTTATTGTGCGCTTCCCTCTAGCTACTCTCTCCTGTGACCTGACAGCACCACCGGAGCTCGCCTGTTCTGCAGTGAAGAGACGTTTCAAGTTCAACATGCGAGTGCAAACTGACAAAGTGACGATGGTCCGAAATGTAGGATGTGATATGCAAATGTATTTAAATGGAAGGGTAAAGTCAGATTAACTTTTAAGTCCAAATAATCTTTTACATTCAATAATTTTTAATGCTGTTGTAATGATGAGTTCAGAGGCACTGTTTACGAGTACTAAACTTGATTACTTCTCAAGTTCTGGCAAAAAAAAAGAATGAAAAGTGGACCCCTGATGAATGTGTGGTCGGTTTTCCCCACCTCCCGGACCAGAAAAGTGTTGTTTAGAGAGTTTCTTCATGATGTCATGACAACCCGAAACTTGAGAAGTAATCAAGTTTGGTGCTCATAAACAGTGTCTATAACTCATATTACCATTAGAACATTATAAAAAATATTTAATATAAAAGATTATTTGGATTTAAAAGGCAATCTGAGTTTCCCCTCCCATTTAAATACATTTGCATATCACATCCTACATTTAGGACCATCATCACTTTCTCAGTTTACACTTGCATTTCTGTCCAAACGAGTGGTTAGCACGCAGGCCACACAGCTAGGAAACCCGAGTTCAATTCCACCCTTTGTCATCTCTGTGTGGAGTTTACATGTTCTCGCCGTGCATGTGTGGGTTTTCTACGGGTACTCCGGTTTCCTCCCACATCCCCAAAACATGCATGTTGGGTTAATTGGCGATTCCAAATTATCCATAGGTATGAATGTGAGTGTGAATGGTTGTTTGTCTATATGTGCCCTGTGATTGGCTGGCGACCAGTCCAATGTACCCCGTCTCTCGCCCGAATACAGCACCCATGCGACCCTCGTGAGGATAAGCGGTAGAAAATGAATGAATGTCTCTTCACTGCAGAACAGGTGAGGTCTGGTGGTGCTGTCAGGCCAACGTTGAGAGTAGCTCGAGGGAAGCACACAATAAGGTCACACAAAGTGCAAATAGATGAGCCCACCCCCATGTACTGTATATAAAATACTGTATAACACTTGCTAAAATGTACATGTCGACATTATGCTTAAAATAGTCCTGGATTTACATAATTGTTACATTCTAAAGTCTGACAGTAATCCCATACTTAATGACGTGCAGGATTTGTGTGTGTGTACGTGTGTGTGTGCGGCATGTCTTTCAGTTGTGAGCCGTGTCCTGGGATGAATTTAAATTTACGTTTGCCTTTCTATTGTGCTGAGATCAATGCATTTCACAGATTACAGGGTTGTAAGAAGAAAAAAGAAAAACATAGTGTACATGAGTTCCATCAGGATATTAAAATGTGCAAATGCTTCCCCACTTGCAGAACAGGCATAGTCTTTAGACTATATATAACACAGGCTGTATATCGTACAGTATATACAGACACATTAACATGAGTGAGAACATTACCAATCAGTAAATGTGGCATGGCCAAAGATGGCATGAACAATGACCATGAGTGACATTTTGACTATTTAGAGGTGCCGCCACTGTTGACAGACAGAAAAGAGGACGTTCATTTTTCGTTGACTTTTCTGACATCGCATAAGCAACATACCTCGCATGTTTCACAGTGGTTCTTCAGTTACCGTTTTTAACATTCATTTTGCTTCTTTGTTTTTGTTTTTTACATATGCATTAGACCTTTCGTTATGCAGTTACGTATTTGTGTTTACGGTGGTTAACTTCTTTTTACATTTGCGTGACAAGGATGTTTGTCACTTTTTGCCTTTGTCAAGTGTTCCAGAGTGTTTCCATAACAAACTCAGGACATTTTGTGATGTAGTTTTTTTTTGTTGTTTTTTTACCGGTGTGTTTACAGGTGTTTTACTGTTTAACATTTCTCTTGCTGTTTTGGCTGTTTTGAAGTAAGAGCATACGAGAGATGACTTGTTATGCAGTGAACTTCTTTGTAATAATTTCATTTATCAAGATTTTTTGGTGTGAGTGTGGTGTGAATGGTTGTTTGTCTATATGTGCCCTGTGATTGGCTGGCGACCAGTCCAGGGTGTACCCCGCCTCTCACCCAAAGACAGCTGGGATAGGCTCCAGCATCCCTGCGATCCTCGTGAGGATAAGCGGTGACCTGGCCTGGCCAAGTCACCTAGTCATGCAGACTGTTTCTACAAACATTTGTGAAAGAATGGGCCGCTCTCAGGAGCTCAGTCAATTCCAGCGTGGAACTGTCATTGAATGCCACCTGTGCAACAAATTCTAACTCCTAAATATTCCACAGTCAACTGTCAGCTTAAATATAAGACATGGAAGAGTTTGGGAAAAACAGCAACTCAGTCACAAAGTGGTAGGCCATGTAAACTGATGGAGAGGGGTCAGAGGACGCTGAGGAGCGTAGTACAAAGAGGTCATCAACTTCCTGCACAGTCAATTGCTACAGAGCACCAAACTGCATGTGGCCTTCAGATTAGCCCAAGTACAGTACGTAGAGAGCTTCATGGAATGGGTTTCCATGGCAGAGCAGCTGCATCCAAGCCATACATCACTAAGGTGATGCAAAGCGCCAGATGCAGTGATGTAAAGCACGCCGCCACTGGACCATAGAGCAGTGGAGACGCGTTCTCTGGCGTAATGAATCACGGTTTTCCATCTGGCAATCTGATGGATGAGTCTGGGTTTAGAGGTTGCCAGGAGAACAGTACATTTGGGACTGCATTGTGCCTAGTGTGAAATTTGGTAGGAGTTTTTCAGGAGTTGGGCTTGGCCCCTTAGTTCCAGTGAAGGGAACTTTGAATGCTGCAGGATATTCCATGCTCCCAACCTTGTGGGAACAGTTTGGAGCAGCCCCTTCCTCTTCTAACATGACGATGCACCAGTGCACAAAGCAAGGTTCATAAAGACATGGATGACAGAGTCTGGTGTGGATGAACTTGACTGGCCTGCACACAGTCCTGACATGAACCCGATAGAACAGTGGAGACTTAGATCCAGGCCTTCTCCACCCACATCAGTGTATAACCTCACCAATGTGCTTTTGGAAGAATGGTCAAAAACACACATAAACACACTCCTCAACCTAGTGGACAGCCTTCCATGAAGAGTTGAAGCTGTAATTGCTGCAAAAGGTGGACCGACATCGTATTGAACTCTATGGGTTTGGAATGGGTATGTTGTGTTTTCATGCTGGTATGCTGGTCTCCAGACCAGCAAGACCAGCATGACCAGCTTTTCTGTGCTAATTGTAATGACCTCACCAACAATAAACCTCACTGCATGTCACTGTCTCACAGGCATCAACAAACAACATTTTTGCATCTGTAGTGAGAGTGGGCATTTGGGCTGAATATGGCATGTAATCAGTGTTGGTCACGTTATTTAAAAAAAGAATTTGTTATAGTTACTAGTTACTTCTTTAAAAAAGTAACTGAGTTACTCCACTACAAAAGTAACTAGTTACCAGTAAAAGTAACTATGGCTACATTTTCTTTGTCTTCATCACATGAACGTGATTTGATAGAAATGTAAGAAAAATAGTCTGCTTTCTGACGTTTTTAATAATATTTCAGCAGATTTCAGATTCACTGTCTTAGTTGGGTATATTTCTTAAAACAAGATGAGTCATCATTTATGGATAACAGCAGCAAGCTTTTTTCAGCTGTGACATATGACTCAAAACAAGATGTTGTTGACTTAACAAAATTTTCAAGCTTTATTGTCTAAGAAAAGTTCTCAATGTCTCACTGAAAAAATACTCTTTTGGTGATTTTGTCTTATATTAATGGGACCTATTATGCTAATTTTTGGCCTTTTGTGGTGTTGTGGACTCCTGTAGAGCAGCTGCACACAATAACTTGCACAGAAAGTTTTCTAGATCTTCCAGAAGGTGTATATTATGGTCTATGCTGGTCCACCAGAATCGACCAGCATGGAAATAATGCTGGTCTATTCTAATTTTTCGTTTCATAGTACATTGGCTAATGTTACAATGCATACACTAAACAGTACTTATGACTTGTAAGGACCGGAAAACTTCAAGCCTATGACTTGGGACTGGACTCAACCTGTCTTGTCTTGACTTGAGACGTGGCATTAAAGACTTGGGACTTACTTGAGACTTGCAAAACACTGACTAGCTTCCACCTCTGGCAAAGAGTCTCCAGCTCTTTTACTGAAATCCTTCAAATGAATGTGGCTTCACGCTGTCAGTCTTACCACGTTTTATCTCTGAGCGTCTTTCCTCTGTCCTAATCACATTTCATCATCCTCTTGCTTTTTTTTTCCTGTTTCTTTCCTTCCGCCTCTGCTGAGCTCCTTTCAACTGGTGAGTTACTCAGGTCATAAAAGGGAGCTGACTGCTTGGGATAATCATGGGAATACAGACCGCTGGAGACAGAAAGGCCAGCTTTTCTATGTTGATAAAAGGCTACGCTCACGTCTCCGAGCAGATAGCATCCAACTTGACCTATAAATGCTCTAAAATAGCAATGCAACTTCCATGTGACATAAGGACCCCTCGGGCATGACCAAGATAGAATAAACTTATTCTGAAACAGAACCTCGAGAGTCAAACACCACTAGTCGTAATTTAAATTAAAGTATCCCAGACAAATATGCCTCTTAAGTCACACAGAAGTTCTCAAGTTCAGTGAGCATTTGGCATTTTTCAACACATTATGTGACACAAATTCATTTTTAAAGGGGAACTACACTTTTTTTGTTTTGCCTATTATGTGAAAACACATATTTATTTCCCCTCTGTGCATTATTATTAATATTTTAGCATATACATACGTATATACATTTTTTGTAGAAGCTGTCTTTTCAGGTTGTATTAATTTGTCTCCTTGATTTGTCTCCTTTAACTGGCCCTCTCGTTATTCTCAGAGAACATATCTTGTCCTTCATCTACTTTGGCGCCGGTAGCAGATTTCCCCTTGACATACAGTGACAGGCAGAAGAGACTTATTGGCTCCCTGCACTGCACTTGGTGAGAGTAACACCTCAAACCTCTTCTCGTTCACGCTGAATGTCAGGTGAGCTCAAAGGGTGAGTAATTTCACTTCATCGTAGTTTTATTATACAATGGTTAACTTCTTTTTACACTGCAATGACAGTTACTGAAAACACCCCCTGTATGGTTTATCAATAATTTTATGACAGCAACAGTTTGACTCTGGGACATGTTTTTTATTCTCATTATTTCCTAGGTTGACCTCAGAGGTTTCACTGTACTGCACTTGACTGTACCTTAAGTGTGCACTTATAGTATTGTATTGTAACCTCACTGTGCTGGGGAGTTAAAATGTTCCCTCAAACTGCTCCACAGTTGGTCAGGAGGGAAAAAAAGGAGACATTTTCATCCATGGAAAAGCTTTCAGAGAAAGCAGGTTATGTAGTATTTATTGTAGGAGACATCTAAGGAAGCTGGAGTTGTGCGCTGAGCAGCCACCTTGCCTCATAACGCTGATATTTGCAGGCATATTGTGACCGAATCTTAATTATAACAGAAGCATCCTTCACTGCAGCCAATATTACCCTTAACAGAAATGGGAAGGCGGAAAATGTGATAAATATACATGAAGCATGCTAAATTAGGATTCCTGCAGTACTGAATATATGTAAAAAAGGGTGTTATGTTCTACTGACAGGTTTTTGTCTTTAAATATGAATATAGGTAAAGCATATCTTTAGGTGTGATGTAAGGAGTCTATGTATGATTTATGGAGCGTGAATAATGCATGTGGAACTAAATATTTCCTTCTCAACAGGAGGATTCCTCATTTGGGTGGTGAAAGGGTCGCCTTTTGTTAACATGAATCATGGAAAGTATAAAAATTATAGATTTTTTTATACATTAGCTACGTTATGACCACTTTTCCCAGCACTGTTGTTCTCGCTTTCAGATTAAAGGGGAACTAATATGCCTTTTCCACTTTTCTGACTTATAAATGTTGTTACAATTTTTTTTTGCATTCTCATGTTAATTGATGCTTGATGATGATCACATAATGAGGTTTGGAAGAGAGCCCTGAAAGACGTTTTGGACGTTCGGTTTTATAGAGTTTTTTTCTTCTATTGACGTCAGTGTGATACGGACTTCCCTGTCCTGCAAATTGCCTCCACTCATTAAACGCGCAACTACGTATGCAGAAGTCCTTGGGAGCGCTTAGGAGTTTGACCAATCACAGCGGAGTAGGTGTACTTTCAGGAGGGTTGGGTTGGATTCAATTAAACAGACAGTTTGGGTAGAAGGCAGGAGGAAATCAATGGAAACATTGCAGAATCTGGAAGGCCGAGAAAGCGTTTTGTGTGGGTTATCTTGTGTAGCTGCTTTATGGGAGTCCACAACTCAATACAAAGGGACGAAAATGACCATAGCAGGTCCCCTTAAGGTACAATATGTAAGTATCAGAAAGATGTAAAACAAAAGGGACTCACATATTGCCACTTTTTCATACTTTGGATATAATTGTTCACAATTTGAATTGGATTATATCAATGCTACATTCCATTCATTCATTTTCTACCGCTTTTCCTCACAATGCTACATTCCATAAAACCAAAATTAAACTAAAGTCAAAACTACGGTGGCCAAAAAGTGCAAAACACTGTAACTAAAAACAAAACATATTACAATTAGACTTTTAACAACCGGCCACATGTGCAACAAAATTGCATCGAGCGCCTAAAATGTGCGCCCACAAACATGATGCCAATGTCTTCCATCAACACCATTATGTGGTACAATCCCCTTCTAGGTGTAATGTGTTGACCTTTTTGTTAGTCTTCTGCACATCTCAACCACCAACAATAGCCAGAGAAGGAACATACCAACTCCTCTGACATTCAAACATTATCACCCCCTATAAAATTGGAGGATGCAGGATGCAGAAGATAATCGTCCGTATTACGCCCCCTATAACAGCCAGCATTTTCCTGCCTTTTTGTACTTCCAGTTCCGCCCTAACTAACACCTGTATTTAATGAGCTGCTGAGTGTCCTGATGTCGGCAGGTGTGTGGTCTATAAAAGCAAACAACAACAACAAGGTTCTCCAAATTAGCTCGGTGTCTCCCAATTGGTTTGTATTAACCCCACAAAAAGACAATAACTGCACTTGAATTATCATGTAGCTTTTTCCTCAGCAGATTTATTTACCTCTGCATGTGCTTTAAATTGTTGGTTGCGCTACTTAGCTGTTGCTGTGCAAAACTCAAGCGTACAACATTTGCCGTACTGTTTTGTCATTAGCGGTATAAACGTTGACTGAGTAGTTGGCTCCTTTCCGCTATTCCAACATTGGTTCTGTGGTTGCTGTGTTGTGGAATACACTTGTTAATAATTGACTAAAGAGCGCTGTTTTCCTTTCCACTTTCTCATGCACTTCAAATCGTTATTTAAGTTAAAAATAATGTCCCGTCTGTCTCTTGGTGCTTTAGTTAATAATCGTCTGGTTGCAAATAGAGATTTATGCTTTGAAATACCTGAAATGTGCATTTTGACAAGTAATTGCTTGGTGTTTTGTTAGCCTGGCATACATATTACTACTAATATAAATATTTCAGTTATTTTTGGAGGCCCATGTGTTGTGGTGTTACTGGAAGTTATTGCGTAAACATAGCGAGTCCAAATAATTAACATTGCTGTTAACATCACTGTGGCATTGCCATGGCAGCCATTTTTACGCCATCCTAAGCTTCAATGGGTCTTTGTGCATGTGTCACACGCACATCCAGTTTATACAACATAACACAATTGTATTCTGTTTACTTTGATGAAAGAGGTTTTTACCTGCTGTGCTTTTGCTTCAATGTTAAAAGCAACCTTTTACTTTCTGACCTTTTTCCGTGTAGCACCCAGCAGTTTAGTATTGAACACAATCAAAGCCTCATTTCATAACATAAAAAATGTGAAATACCAATTAAAAACCAGTCAACTCGGTAATATACACTGTGTGGCGTTGTATTCTTGAGGCTTTGTTTTACTATTGGACAAACACGGTGATCCCGGTCAATTTGACTTTCTTGGCTTGTCTTTCTAAGAAGAATTTCAATGTATTCTATACGTCTATTTATATCCATTTATTTCACTATTTCTTCTTTTCTTCTCTTTTATCATGGCAAGGGCTACATTCTGAAAATTAATATGGCGGGAGGCAGGAAACCCAAGGAAACACTGCAGGAAGCGGTGCAGAGTCTTGATCTAGAAAACATGCTAAGAAGTTACGACCAGTCCAGGGTGTACCCCGCCTCTCGACCAAAGACAGCTGGGATAGGCTCCAGCACGGCCGCAACCCTCGTGAGGATAAATTGATGGATGCTAAGAATTTATATATATTTATATATATTTCAAGAAAAAAAAAGTATTAAGAGTATTATTTGTATGAACTTCAGTCTTTGCTCTTTTTCCCCATTTTTGTTGTTTTTTTCAAAATATTTCAACTTTCTTCCAACTAATCTTTGTAAAAAAATCATTTGAAATATTATGACTTCCTATAATATTTTGATTGTATTCCCATGTTATAACTTTTCCCCAACATAATTTTCCAACTTTCTTTTTTTTCTCATAACTTCAAAAATATTTTTTTCATAAATGTTTCAACTCTGTGCTATTAAAAAGGCATTATTTTCCCTCATAATGAGTACACTGCACAGTGTAAACCTATTTACATCTTTACCAGTGTAAACCTCTTTTTTTTTTATCAAACTATGACTTGATATTTACATAATTTGGAGGTAAAACATGTATTACAAATAAGTAAAATTATTAATTTATTTACCTGTGGAGTAAGAAATTGCATAAGAAATAGATATGAGATAACTTTGAGTAGGCTGCAATTACAGTCCAGATGTGTGTTGGCAAGGCATTGCTGCAAGTCATTACATTCATTAGATAAAATCAGATATTCTATTGATTTTTTGGCAGCCTACTCATGACCCACCCACACATCAGTGGAATACTCTGCAACATGCATGTTTTATATTGCAAATCACAGCTAGTTAACAGTTTTGCTGTTTTTTTTTTTAATGAACAGTGTCATCTTTGTAGAACAGAATTGTTGACACTTTATTATTGGATCCCATGACATGTAGCGAATAATGTGAGCCGTGACATTAAACGCCTAATTTGTGGGGAGCCTTTGACTGTTTTTGTGCCTAACCAAGAGGAAAACTAATGTATAGCGCTGCCCATAGGACGTAAACTAAAGTGACACTGTGAGCTGCTCTGACTCCAACCTATTTGCTACACTGATTCCTTCAATCCTCCGGTTTTTGGCTATTTATCTTGTTGTTGACCGTGCTGACAAGCGGGCACCTTGCGCTGCATGGCCCATTTTCATGCTTGGTTAAATCAAATTACACTGTTTTGTTTGCTGTGGCAAATACTAATACTCGCTTTTCTTGCACTTATCTGTTGGACATGTCTCAAAGGTTCTATAGAAGATATTGACATGAGCTTGATAAAAAGAAAGAAAAATAATTAAGGGCATGACTCGACATTTGGTCATACAAGAAAAAAAGCTTTGCAAAAACTCACATAAATGACTTTTTTTAATTGATCAGGGGTGCCCAAACCTTTTCCATGGAGGGGCTGCACACTGAAAGATTGAATAATGCAGGGGGCCACTTTGATCATTTACAGCATATATGTATTTTGTTATTTAAAAACTGTTTCTATCTATCTCAGGATAACCATGCGTCCCTAGTATCAGCACTGTGCTTTGGACAACCCTGGCATAGATATACATTATATCTATTATCCGTCCATTTTCTATAGCGCTTATCCTCACAAGAGGTGTGCTGGAGCTTATCGCAGCTGTCTTTGTGTGAGAGGCGGAGTACACCCTGGACTGGTTGCAAACAAACAACCATTCACACTCACATTCATACCTACGGACAATTTGGAGCGGCCAATTAACCTAGCATGTTTTTGGAATGTGGGAGGAAACCGGGGTACCCAGAGAAAACACACACATACACAAGGAGAACTGCGGGGAATCAAACCCAGGTCGCCTAGCTACGGGCTAACCACTCAGCTCAACTGCAGCCCATATCTAATATCTAAGATGGATATTTTGTCTTATGATGTTGGCTCCAATTTGTGGATTATAATTTTTATACACTTTGCTTAAAATAGGTAAATTGGGGCCAACATTATGACAAATATAAAATTACAGTATTTTTACATTTATTTAAGGGAGTGAACTGAATAAAAACCCTGTCTAGAATGTAAAAAATAAAATTAAAAAAACTAATTTACAAAAGACAGCACATTTAACACAAGTAAATGCTGCTTTTGCAAGTATTTTTTTCGTTCTATTGGCAGATTATTATGTTTATTTCGAGAAGTGCGTGAGTGCCCTCCTAGAAAAAAGAACAAATGTATATTTTTGCAGTTTAAAAATGACAAAAGTACTATATTTTTGCTGGATGAAAAAATAAAAACAAACAAAAAGGCTCTTTGGGCATACATGCTTCTCTTTTGAAAGTGAGGATATAACAAAGCTTTGAAAAAATGAGTCATATAAAAAGTGAAATTATTAGAAATAATTATTAAAAATGCAAGTAACATCTCGTATTCAAATATTCCACAATAAATTATTAAATTTGATAAAAACAAAACAAAATATTACTTGAAAAGCTGCCTCCAAGTGTAAAAAATTCACAGAGGCTTTTTTTTATCCTCCCTGGAATTTGTATGGTGAAGGCATCTTTCACAGTGTGCAGTTTGTGTGTGCGTGTGTGTGGGTGTATGAAAAAAGCTTCCAGAGCCTTGTTAATATGTATGTGTTTCTACATGCGTGGACAGAGTGCAGTCCAAGAGTCTGCTGCTGCTGTTGCGCTGGTATGGCGGTGCAGAAATGCTTGCCAGATGACCTACATGCTTGTTAATCACATGGTGAGCATGTTGCACAAAGCCTTGTTTTGCAGATGGGGATACTTGTATAATTCAGACCCTATATCCTTGCGTCTTTTAAATGTGTACATATATACGTGTTTATATATACACAAATATGTATGTGTGTGTATATACATATATGTACAGTGAAGAAAATAAGTATTTGAACACCCTGCTATTTTGCTATTTCTCCCACTTAGAAATCATGGAGGGGTCTGAAATTTTCATCGTAGGTGCATGTCCACTGTGAGAGAGATAAACTAAAAAGAAAAATCCAGAAATCACAATGCATGATTTTTTAACAATTTATTTGTGTGATACAGCTGCAAATAAGTATTTGAACACCTGTGTATCATCTAGAATTCTGACCCTGAAAGACCTGTTAGTCTGCCCATTAGAAGTCCACCTGCACTCCATGTATCATCCTGAATCAGATGCACCTGTTTGAGGTCGTTAGCTGCATAAAGACACCTGTCCACCCCATACAATCAGTAAGACTTTAACTTGTAACATGGCGAAGACCAAAGAGCTGTCCAAAGACACCAGAGACAAAATTGTACACCTCCACAAGGCTGGAAAGGGCTACGGAGCAATTACCAAGCAGCTTGGTGAAAAAAGGTCCACTGTTGGAGCTATCATTAGAAAATGGAAGAAGCTAAACATGACGGTCAATCTCAATCGGAGTGGAGCCCCATGCAAGATATCACCTCGTGGGGTCTCAATGATTCTAAGAAAGGTGAGGAATCAGCCCAGAACTACACGACAGGACTTGGTCAATGACCTGAAAAGAGCTGGGACCACCGTTTCCAAGGTTACTGTAGGTAATACACTAAGACGTCATGATGTGAAATCATGCATGGCACGAAAGGTTCCCCTGCTTAAACCAGCACATGTCAAGGCCCGTCTTAAGTTTGCATATGACCATTTGGATGATACAGAGGAGTCATGGGAGAAAGTTTTATGGTCAGATGAGACCAAAATAGAACTTTTTGGTCATAATTCCAATAAGCGTGTTTGGAGGAAGAAGAATGAAGAGTACAATCCGAAGAACACCATCCCTACTGTGAAGCATGGGGGTGGTAGCATCATGCTTTGGGGGTGTTTTTCTGCACATGGGACAGGACGAGTGCACTGCATTAAAGAGAGGATGACTGGGGCCGTGTATTGTGAGATTTTGGGGAACAACCTCCTTCCCTCTGTCAGAGCATTGAAGATGGGTCGTGGCTGGGTCTTCCAACACGACAACGACCCGAAGCACACAGCCAGGAAAACCAAGGAGTGGCTCCGTAAGAAGCATATCAAGGTTCTAGCATGGCCCAGCCAGTCTCCAGACCTGAACCCAATCGAAAATCTTTGGAGGGAGCTCAAACTCCGTGTTTCTCAGCGACAGCCCAGAAACCTGACTGATCTAGAGAAGATCTGTGTGGAGGAGTGGGCCAAGATCCCTCCTGCAGTGTGTGCAAACCTGGTGAAAAACTACAGGAAACGTTTGACCTCTGTAATAGCAAACAAAGGCTACTGTACCAAATATTAACATTCATTTTCTCAGGTGTTCAAATACTTATTAGCAGCTGTATCACACAAATAAATTGTTAAAAAATCATGCATTGTGATTTCTGGATTTTTCTTTTTAGTTTATCTCTCTCACAGTGGACATGCACCTACGATGAAAATTTCAGACCCCTCCATGATTTCTAAGTGGGAGAAATAGCAAAATAGCAGGGTGTTCAAATACTTATTTTCTTCACTGTATATATACTATATAGTACATGCATATACACAACCAGTATATATACACATGAGCATTACCTATGCCATGACTGCAAAGCTTTTTCAGTCCACGATCTCATTGTATTATTTTCCTACCATAAAAATGGCAATATTATGGAATTTAGTGTGTTGAAAAGTAGTGGCATTATTATTGTTTTAAAATGGGTTTGAATTAGTTCAGCTTTTTTGAAAATATCATCTATATGCTATTATACTGCTATTTATTCACTCATTCATTCATTTTCTATACCGCTTATTCTCATGAGGGTCACAGGCATGCTGGATGTCGCTGGACTGGTCGCCAGCCAATCACAGGGCACATATAGACAAACAACCATTCACACTCACATTCATACCTATGGACAATTTGGAGTCGCCAATTAACCTAGCATGTTTTTGGAATGTGGGAGGAAACCGGAGTACCTGGAGAAAACCCACGCAAGCACGGGGAGAACATGCAAACTCCACATAGAGATGAGACATAGAGGGTGGAATCAAACTCCGAGCTGTGTGGCCTACGCACTAACTATTCGACCGCCGTGCAGCCCTATTTAGAACACCCAAATTTTTCCAGTTATTTATTGAACTTCGTCGAAGTCCAATGAATAGCTTGAAATGGTACAAAAATAAGTGGTGAAGTACCAAAGATTAAAAAAGGTAAGGTTACCCTAAAGTGAAAAATAATGTTCATTCATTCATTCATTTTCTACCACTTATCCTCACGAGGGTCATTGGGGGTGCTGGAGCCTATACCAGCTGTCTTCGGGCGAGAGGCGGGGTACCCTGGACTGGTCGCCAGCCAATCACAGGGCACATACATACAAAAGCAGTTGTCTGTGTAGCATTATAGTGTGCGCATACGAGTGGGTGGGGGGGTGTGACCAATCACAGCGCAGGGGGCTCGGGGTGATGCCTGGAGGAGGGCTGTGGGTGGAGGAAATTACACAGACCATTTGGGTGGGAGGCAGGAAACCGAAGGAAACACTGCGGTGCAGAGTCTTGAAGGTCTAAAAAGCTTTCTCTTCAGGTTATCGTGTGTAGCCACTCTATAGGAGTCTAGAACGCCATACAAAGGCCCAAAAATTAGTATAATACGTATGTCCCCTTTCAGTGCAATAAGAGAGAAATTTCATCCTCAAATTTCCCACGGCTCTTTTAAGTGTTTAATGTTTTGTGGTTCTAACTGGTAGGTTGGGACTCAGGGGGGTTAATTTGTCTTGTTTGCAGGCCTTGGAGTTCCTATTCCAGTCCTGTCATCCAGCTGTTTTGGTGTGCAGGCTGGCTCGGCGGGCTTCAGCGCTCACAGCCGTCTACAATTGACAGTCCTCATCCCGGGAGGTTAAGTGCATCCTGACCTTTTGGGCTTCACGGCTCAAGCAGCCTAACATTATTCGAGGCCACTTCTCAGCACTCTAATTCAGACTGACACGGCTACTTTCTGCTCCCTGCTCTTCTTTTACGCATGTCATTCCTTTGCCCTTTGGCAAGTATTTGATGACATATCCTATTTACAACTTTCCTTTCTACCCATATTTGTTAACTCACCTCTAATTCCAATTACTTAAGCCATTTATTCGTGTTAATGACTCCCAGGGGGATCAATCAATAGCTGTTGTGCTAATTTGGCCCATCTTTAATTGTGTATACAGGATAATTAGCTTTTATTTGTCCGCCGCACATACATTTACAAGGTAACGTCATGACATGTGCAAAGTAATTAAGTAAGTAGACGCTGTGGGAGGTTACTAACCATTAGCCTCGATTACAGTTGATTTATGTATAGCTGGCGCTGCTGCTTAAAGGATAATGTGAAATAATTGGCTACACGTGAGCAGTGTCGGGCAAATTAATTAAAAAAAGCAATTATTTATAGTTTGTAGTTATTTCCCCCACCCCCAAAATAATTGTAATTTAGTGGGATTTCTAATTGTTTAGTATTTTTTAAATAAACTAATGGCCCATATTTCCAAAATGGATATCCCTTTAAGAATGAGATACTATACTGTAAATTCCAGTGTATAAGCCTCTACTTTTTTCATAAACTTTGAACCCTGCAGCTTAGGTGCGGCTAATTTAAGGCTAAGTTCTAATCTTGTGACATACCCTTGCCTATAGAACGACCGGTACTACTAATTATTTAAATACTGACAGTCATGAGCCGGTGAGGAGCTCTTTGCTTTTTCTTTGGCAGGCACCAATCACAAGATGTCAGTGCACTCACAACAAGCCTGTCAACACATTGGAAATTGCAGGAGGTCATAACTCAATACAACAGTCTGACTCATGGTGGTATCTTACAAAGAACACTAATATCATCACACAAAGCATCACACAAATATACAAAGAAGTACCAATATGATTAATTTTATTTTCCCAAAATGCATTGCATCCAAGCAAAGCATTCATTGGTACAATGATTTCAGCCTCCCTGTGGTCTATATAATAGTATATTATAATATAATATACATCAATTAATTATATATAATAAATCTACACGCAAATGTGAGTGGGAATGGTTGTTTGTCTATATGTGCCCTGTGATTGGCTGGCGACCAGTCCAGGGTGTATCCCGCCTCTCGCCCAAAGACAGCTGGGATAGGCTCCAGCACCCCCTCGACCCTCATGAGGAAAAGTGGTAGAAAATGAATGAATGAAATCTACACGCAGTTTAGAACAATAATGCTAACACCAGTGCTAGTCATGTATCGATGACTAAAGTATTCCATTAACGGTTGTTAAATATGAAAACCAGAAAATGTGCATTTCTGTTTATTATGCTAAGAGTCCACTGGGCCAGCGGCAGTTGGCAACAGTTGGCGCCAATGCAATTTGCTGTGGCACCAAGTGTCGCCAATAAGGTGTCTAGTGGAATGCAGTGACTCAAACTGCCTCCCAACTGGCCTGTGGTGGCAAGAGTTTGGCGGCAAGAAAATTTCAAAATTAAAAAATTAATTTAAAATCGTTGTTGCACCACTTGCATCAAGCAATCGGTGCGACGTGTCCACCAAGTGGAACCAAATGTCGCGAACAATCCGCCTATTGGAACCCACTGGAATGTAATGACGCGCGCCTCGTTGCGCCAATAATGCTAGGATGCCAAATTAACGACAACATGGCAAAATGCTGAGCAAACATTAATTCGGTGCCACAGCGAGCCACTATGCGGCAATCACATAATATTTGGCGTGAACTAGCACCAACTGGCGCCGGCCCAGTAAACTCCTAGCTGTGAAGCTGTTCAGATTTTTACTTACTGTTTGTTGCATTGAAGTCTACTCACCCCAGGCTACTATAACCTAACGTTCACCCAAGATGGAGTTCAAATATGAGCTACACTTGTAGCTAAAGCAGCTCTTTTAGCCACTTTGAAAAGAGGCTGAGGAGAAGGAAGGCATCGATCAGGCCACACGGTCTTCTTCTTGCTTCAAAGATGGCTGACTGTGGAAAGATGAAGATACCTTTATGTCACTTGAAGTACACAGTATGTGGACTTGTGCTCAAACTTTTTTTTTTTTTACTGAGGGCAGTCTCCTAAATCAGGGGTTCTTAACCTTTTTGATGTTGAGGCTCGATTTATCCAGTGCAGAGTGGCGCGGCGCTATTAAATATTACCACAGTATAGATTTAATTGAACTCATTAATGTGTTTTCAATAATAAATCAAATCCACTCACAGTTTAACAAGCTAAAACCTTCCTCCATATACAAAGCCGGAACTTGATGAAGTCAGGATTGTACTTACATAAAAATGTAGTCTTTTGGTGGGCACTGGCAACACTTTTTCCCTTTCAAAAACTATAGTATCCATTGCTAGGTGTAGTTGAATGTCATCTTCTTCTGTGAGCTTGTTAAACAACCAACTGACACGTTAGCGCCACCATCTGGTCGGAAGCTGCACTGTAACTGAGCTTCTCATGGATAACATACAGTGGCATAGCAGCTAGCCTAAATCTGCATGTTTTTATTCTACCATATTTTTTAAATCAATACACACATGAATTATGGCATGATTGACCATATGTCTTTGAACCTCTTTCAAGGAGAACCCTTTCTCATCTTTCTCTCTAGAAACTCATTTATGAAACCTTTACATGTTGACTGTATCACAACGGTTGTGCTTTGTTCGTGTCTAAAAAACTTTAATTTCAAGAAATAAACACTGCATGACTCCTTTTTGTCTCTCAGGTTGAAATGCAATATGAGGTAATTATTTATCAAACCAAATTTCCTCCAATAGTGTTCATCCCTCTAATATAGACACCATACCCCAATTAATCTCCAAGCGCGCCAGACCTCAAATAGCATTTACTTTTTTAAAAACTTCATAATTAATACGAGTATCACAATTCACGCACATTTTTTAGATGTGAGCCGTCTTTTTTGTTTTGAACTGTAAGCTAAAATTTGGTTTTGACCAGCTGCTAACTACCGGCAGGCATAGCCGGGGACAGCTATTTAGGGGATTGTGTCAATGTGACAAGCAGGAAGTGAGCAAGCGCTCACACAGTGTTCAGTGAAAAGCCAGTAAAGGGAATTCATTAGCGTTTGTGCTTGAAGTGCTGTGTTTGTCAAAGATGATAGAATAAAAGTTGCACGTTGAAAGACTCACTGACATTATAAAGATATTATGTTAGTCACATGACGGCAAGAGGGTGGCGTTGGGTCGGTGATGTCATTGTTTGTGTTTAGGCTGTCTATACGAAAACGAAAAGCCAGCTTTTTCAGATTTTCCAACTCTGGAAACCGTTTTCAAAAAATACTGTACTTAGCCCCTTTGACCTGAAAACATTTCCGTGTGGATAGTCCCTCATTTGCTGGGTATTTTTGCAAAAACTTTATTTGTTAGCCACAATTATATTTTGCGAGATTTGCTTGAAAAGAATGTGATTAGTGGACAGATTACCTTACCAATGTTTACTTATACAGTATATATATTTTTTTAAAGGTCCATTTTGTGTTGAGCAATGTTTACCAAAAATCTGCATAAATCAAACATGTTGATCAGTTTATGAAAAACTTTAAAATACCCTTTCAACGGTATACATATAAAAACTTATATCTGTGAGTAATTACGATTCAACTATGAGTTAATGCCATTGTTGCAATACCAAATGACAGCCCTAATATACTGTACATATATTATATTGTTAGGCAGCATTAGTTGGGGAAATAAAAAGACTAAAAATATCCAATTATCTAATGTTATTTAAGAAAAACATTAATCCAAATGTGTATTATGGTATAGTATACATTATTTCAAGTGGGCACCGTTATAATACTTTTAAAAATCACTAACAAATGTCCCTCATCTCAATAGGATGTAATGTAACAATACATGCTTATATATGTATATATATATATGTGTGTGTGTGTGTGTGTGTGTATCTCTTATTTTGCTGGTATAATTAAAAACAGTTGAATACCTTAAAGTGCATTCAAAATGTAAAAACAATACTTTGTTTTTATCAAATGCCTTTACAAAATTCTGAGCAAATGGGGGAAAAAAGCGGGTAATGTCTCCCCCCTTTGAGTTCCTGGCAACAACAAGGCAATCCCAAGCTTATATCAATGTCAAACACTCAACAATAGACCCCGCGCCCAACACATGCATATATTTCCATAAACTACCTTTAACACACACATACAGGTACACACTCTTAAGTACACACTGGAGAGAGTATATATGGAGACAAACGATTGTTTAGGGTAAGTACTTTACTGTACCACAGAAACAATGGGAGCAGCAGAATACAGTACAACACAGACACGTTAGATGGCTTTCTCCCTTCTACTGGATTATGTCCAGCCTGTCTCTTCAGAGGCCACTTCATTAGGCACACTAGCATTATCCAATGAGGTCCAATACAGAAGCAATGTAAAAAATAATTTGGGCCGAGAAATGTGGAAAAATGAAATAAACTAATACATATTTGTAAATGTATTTCACATTCAAACTCATAACAAGGCTTTCAAGAAATCAAGAAGTCGGGTATTTTATTTCATTTTTCAAGCTACTGCACCTATCCTGATGTGCTGTGGTGCTTTATTATTATTTTTTATTTAAAATTAAAAGTCATAGCAAGATTTTCTGAATTTAAGAACATTGTCAGAGCATTTTTTTATTTAATAATTTTTTTTAAGCAGCTGTGCTTTTGCCTTTTGTGCTCTGTTGCGTCACCATTTTTTAAAAATGCTGCATTTATGCACATCAGGTGTACTTAATATTGTGGACGGTGAAAGAATACAATGAAACCTCCAAAATCCCCTGAAAGTTGTACAGTTTGGACTGAAATATTATTATTATTATTAAAATAAATGCCTCCAAAGTCAAAACTTAGGTAGTACAATTCATCATCTGCAAATCAACTGAGACTGCAGGTCAGTGAATATATAGATAGTATAAAAGTTTGCTAGTTTGCTTGTTAGCATTTTTGACGTACAACACTTCATGCCAGCGGTTTTCAATTATTTTCCGATATGGCCATTCTTGGGTACGGAAAACTGTGACACCCCTCACCGCAACAGAGTACTGCTGAGCATCACTGCTTTACACTAATTGTAGCAATACAGATGAAACAGCACTATTTTTCAGCAAACACTTCCTGTTGTTTCTTCATTAAAAAATTACAAATTCTCAATTACACCTCAGGCAAGAGGTGTCATTTTCATTCATTATTTTTCTACCGCTTTTTCCACACGAGGGTCGCGGGGGGTGCTGAACCCTATCCAAGCTGTCTTCGGGTGTGAGGCGGACTGGTCACCAGCCAATCACAGGGCACATATAGACAAACAACCATTCACACTCACATTCATACCTATGGACAATTTGGCGTCGCCAATTAACCTAGCATGTTTTTGGAATGTGGGAGGAAACCGGAGTACCCGGAGAAAACCCACGCATGCACGGGGAGAACATGCAATCTCCACACAGAGATGGCCGAGGGTGGAATTGAACCCTGGTCTCCTAGCTGTGAGGTCTGCGTGCTAACCACTAGATCGCCGTGCCCCCTGTGTGTCATTTTACTTTACTTTATCTAATCTCTTTACACTTGTATGACAGTTATTGAATTTAAATTAGAAAATGGAAGTCAACCAGCATCACGGAATAGGTCAAGTTTGACTTTGGAGATTCCACTGTACTTTCAAATGTCATCCTGTCTTTATGGAAGAGACTCATAAAAAGTCACAAAAGGGAAATTTCAAGTTAAATATTTTTTTGTTCAAGGTGTTGCCACTCCCCTGACGTCCTCGGGTGCCTCACACTTGAAAAATGTCTGCATTAGATGATGGGCGTACAAGCTAATATTGTGGCGTGAATGTCCCCCTGAAATGAATAGTCTTTATAGATGAGTGCAATTGTTCTTTTTTTCTTTCATGCAAGTCTTTGTTTTAACTGAGGTATGGCACTGAGCTGGTCCCTGTAAAAAATAAAATGTTCACAACAAGATGGAACATTTACAATAAATGAACTATTTTTTGTTAGACTGTTCCTTAAGGTCTAGTTCTTCCCAAGCAAGTTTCAGGTGAAGCGTCTAAACTTGATGAGTTTTTGGAAGGCCTGTTTGAATTCGTCGTTGAAAGCGGTGTAGATCACCGGGTTGATGAGTGAGTTGAGGTATCCTAGCCAGGTGAAGACATCAGAAAGCACGGGGTGAAACCAGCACTCTTTGCAAATGGCCATGACCAACGTGCCCACAAAGAAGGGCAGCCAGCAGACGATGAAAGCTCCCAGGATGATGCCCAGCGTCTTGGTGGCTTTCCTCTCCCGAGCCGCGCACAAACGCTTCCTCTCCAGCACGCTGTCTGCCAGCTTCACCTTCACACTGTTCGCGAAAAGCGGCGACCCTCCACTTCCTCCCGTGTTCCCCGTGCCCGACGAGTGCAGGTGCGCTTCCTGGTTGGAGGAGGAATTGAGAGAACACAGAGATGAACCCGCCGAGGTCTGGATGAGCTGTGCCGTTGTGAAGCGTTTCCCGGATGACGTCGGCATCTTAAAGATGCGAGACCGAGCGGCGACGTATATCCGCCCGTAGAGGATGATGAGAAGCACCGTGGGAACATAGAAAGCTCCGAAAGTGGAGTAGAGGGTGTACGAGATCTGATCTGTATTCACCAAACACTCCGTCAGCTCCTCGTGGGCTTTGGCCTGCCGCCAGAAGAGCGGAGGCATGGAAATCGATATGGAGATCACCCACACTACCGCGACCATGATTCCGGCCCGCCGCATGGTGCGGCGCTTGGAATACTCCAGCGCGTCTGTGATGGCCCAGTAACGGTCCAGGGCTATGACGCACAGGTGGAGAATGGACGCCGTGCAGAAGGTGATGTCGGACGACAACCAAATGTCGCAAACGATCTGCCCCAGCGACCAAGTTTTGCTAACTGTATACACAATGCTAATAGGCATCACCAAAATGGACACTAACAGGTCGGTGACGGCCAGCGAGCCGATCAGGAAGTTAGCGGGTGTGTGGAGCTTCCTGGTGAGGAAAATGGTGGCGATGACGAAGGCGTTGGACAGCACCGTGGCAAAAGTGACAAGGCCCAGGACCACGGACAGCGAAATCTGGAGACCCAAAAGTGTGGCGCCGGTCCAGTAGGGGGTCGTCGTCGGTTCAGGAATCTCTGTGACGTTGCTGGTGAAGTAGTCCAGCGAGCTGTTGTCCACCTCCATCTTGCTTGTGATCATCTACAGCTTCAGCAGAGCCTCATGAGTGACATGCACCCAGGATACAAGCCTTGCACTGGGGTGGAGTTATTATTGCATGGATCAGCAGCTGGGGTGTTATTCCCCTTCAATCCCCAGGCCTTGTTTTGCAGCATCTTCTTCATATCAACAATCTAATCCCATCATTTCGGTTCTGAGCTAATGGTGCTGTAATTGAAGCCGACTTATTTGTCCATTTCAGTTTTCAAGCATCGATCGGGCCTCCGCTTGTACAGGGAGATGAATCCTAATTTGTATTCAGTTTATGTCAGACAGGCACTTTTGTTCCTCTTCTCTCCACTCCTCTTATCTCATCTCCAAGCAGCAACAACACCTCAAAACCAAACCTTCATATCTAGTAAACGCTTTAATGGGCTCCAGTGTTCCAATAAGGCACGGCGCAGGAAGGTGATGATGACGGTAGATACACGGGTGGGCTTGTTTTCTCAGCGGTATCACTTCTGGAGTCCACGTGGGGCCTGTCACGGTTAGCTGATCCAGCTTGGGAGGTCAGTCAATGCTTGGTCCATGGATCTGGGTGATGCATCTTCTGCACAAACAAGAAAAACATTTATTCACTGAAACACTTCCTTATTCATATACACACACACACACACACATCACATGACCACCCTTGACCTGTAAAAATGCATCATTGTGACTCAAAGCCCACACACCCCTTTTAATACATTTACTCTCTTCACAGCCAGTGTATGCTCACTTCCTCTCAACCAGTTTGTTTACATCATCATATATTAACATAGCATCAACATAAACACACAACATTTATTACAACAAACATGAATCAAGAGTGAGTGTTTATCCACAACACAGTTTGTACTTATTTTTTATCACATTTGTATTTAGTGGGTCGGCACGGCGGTCTAGTGGTTAGCGCGCAGACCTCACAGCTAGGAGACAAGGGTTTAATTCCAACCTCGGCCATCTCTGTGTGGAGTTTGCATGTTCTCCCCGTGCATGCGTGGGTTTTCTCCGGGTACTCCGGTTTCCTCCCACATTCCAAAAACATGCTAGGTTAATTGGCGACTCCAAATTGTCCATAGGTATGAATGTGAGTGTGAATGGTTGTTTGTCTATATGTGCCCTGTGATTGGCTGGCCACCAGTCCAGGGTGTACCCCGCCTCTCGCCCAAAGACAGCTGGGATAGGCTCCAGCACCCCTGCGACCAAAAAGCGGTAGAAAATGAATGAATGAATGAATTAATTTGTATTTAGTGGAAATTAAATACGATTTACGATACAGGTCAGAGTTTGGTTATTTTTCAGAACGGTCAAGGAAAAAAAAATGCTTAATCAGGGTGTCATGACACACTCGGTTCACGAGAGGAGAAGATCCACGAGATTGAGTCTATGAAGGCGAGACCAGATGTTTTCATGATTATGGCAACACACTGCAATCTAGTACTAATTTCATTACTACTACTTCATCTTACATTGCTTCTCAAGCGACTAGACTATTCAGCACTGTGTGTATGCTAGCTGCCCCGCCTCCACCCACCCAGACAGACTGACAACAGGCCTTCACTCCACTCATGCCATTGTTCTGAGGAAGGTACTGAAAGCCACAATGTAACAAGTCAACTCGCTCGCTGCCTGTTCGGAGGCGGGAGGCAAGGAAAATAAAGCCAAATCAATATTATGGATGTCTGACAAATTCATTCATTCATTCATTCATTTTCTACCGCTTTTTCCTCACGAGGGTCACGGGGGGTGCTGGAGTCTATCCCAGCTGTCTTTGGGTGAGAAGCGGGGTACACCCTGGACTGGTCGCCAGCCAATCACAGGGCACATAGTATAGACAAACAACCATTCACACTCACATTCATACCTATGGACAATTTGGAGTCGCCAATTAACCTAGCATGTTTTTGGAATGTGGGAGGAAACCCACGCATGCACAGGGAGAACATGCAAACTCCACACAGAGATGGCCGAGGGTGGAATTGAACCCTGGTCTCCCAGCTGTGAGGTCTGCTCGCTAACCGCCCACCTGACAAATTATCAAGTTTTAATTTATTTTGTGATTATTTCTGAATGAGAAATCTCGTTGTGTCCCAAGATCTTGTGATACAAGATCAGCTGACACCCCAACAGCTTTAATGACTTTAAAAATGAAACACAAAAAATGCTAAATTTGAAGAGGTAATTCTCCAATAAAAAAAATAAAAAAAATAAAAATCTTGGTTTAAAGCATTTTTTTTGTCCAAAATTATTTCCAAAAATAAGTCATGAAATAAATAAGTCTGACTAGTTTGTCTCGATACAGATCTTAGCATATATCACAATATTTTGAGGATTTTTCACAATACGACAATATAAATAGTACGATCTCGCTATATAATGAAATATACTTGTCTCAAATTGTAAAGCAAATTAATTTCTTGGTAACAAACTGGCTAACTTTTCTAATGAGACGTCAGTCTCTGCACACATTGCTACTAAATATTCAACCAACTGTAATGCCTGCGCTTGTGAGGAAGATGTAGTCACCCATGCAATTCCAACTGCACATGTAGATATTCATTATGACACTCCCATTTCGTTTCTGCAGTAATGGCGCTTTAACTTTGAAGGTCGCTAGTGTGAATAATAAACAGGCTTCCTGTATTTTTTTCACTCAGAACCTTTATGTCGTCATTGGGCATTGTAAAACGCTCCTCACATTAAAGAGGTGAAAATCTACTCATCCAGCCCGAGTCTAACCATGATAGCATGCTAAACTAAGCTAACCCCGCCAGCTTCACCGGTTTTTATCGGCATTTCAACCTGTTTAGTTCGGGATGAGGCGTGATAGTTATTTTGTACCATGATTGAACAGTCCGCCACGAACGTTCCTTCTCCTCACAATGACAGCATTTTATGTATTATTAATACCAAGTCATTTGAAGAATCTATATCAGTATACAAAAATAATGACCCAGCCCAAATTGCGCCTATTGTGTTCCTCACCAAACATTACAGTAACATTACCGACACTTAGTGATCCATGTAGAATATGATATACTATATCATCACAGCGTCTTTTAATACATCTTTTAAAAGCTTTATATTTGTATTGTACTTCATTTAGCCATGTTTATGCTTTAAAATGATTAATTTAAGCAAAGAAATGTTACATTTGGATTAATATTTAGTACTAATTGGCCCCTTTCAACCACAAAACAGCATGATTTATTAATATTTTTTACACAAACATGAAAAAGAATAAGAAACACTATCACACTACTGTAATTTTACATACCAGTGGTCTCTTTAGCAGTAACATTTCTTGGTTGTCCACTAAATTGACCAATTATTTACTCATCATTTATTGCATGTCATAGGTACGTCACATAGGTATCAATTCTGCATCATATTTTGCAGCAAGAGATTTGAAAGACCAGCATTTTTAGCATCATAATCAGCATTTGAATTGTCATACTCTTTTTAGAATACTTGTACAGTCATGTGATGTTTATTTTTAATAATATGTTGTCAAATAAGTATAATAATGCATGTCTTTAATGAATTCCCTGGGTATTTTAAAGCTTGTGTGGAGTTTGATTTGTGCAAGCTGCTCACATACTTCAAGAACCTTGAGTTCTTGAACGACTTCAAGAGAGGTCGTCCAAATGGTTTTGTTGCGTCTTTCTTAACCATTGGGAAAGGTCAAGTCATCAGATACTTCAAGAACTGTGTGTTCTTGAAGTACCTCTTGAAAAAAAATAGAGTGAAGCTGCTAAATTTGAAGTGCAGTGGTGATGGTTTATTGCAAGACTTGACATGACAGAGGTATTATGATTAAACATTATGCTCATCGTCATAATTTAGCCACATTATTGTCTAAGATGTAGGATTCTAAGCACATGTAATTCATGGTATTTACATAGTAGACTCAAGGGAGTTACATTTTCAGTCCCTCACTAAGGCCTTGTCCACACGTAGCGGGGTATTTTTAAAAACGCATATTTTCCCCTCAGCGAGCAGACCTCACAGCAAGGAGACCAGGGTTCAATTCCACCCTCGGCCATCTCTGTGTGGAGTTTGCATGTTCTCCCCGTGCATGCGTGGGTTTTTTCCGGGTACTCCGGTTTCCTCCCACATTCCAAAAACATGCTAGGTTAATTGGTGACTCCAAATTGTCCATAGGTATGAATGTGAGTGTGAATGGTTGTTTGTCTATATGTGCCCTGTGATTGGCTGGCGACCAGTCCAGGGTGTACCCCGCCTCTTGCCTGAAGACAGCTGGGATAGGCTCCAGCACCCCCGCGACCCTCATGAGGATAAGTGGTAGAAAATGAATGGATGAATGAATGAATATTTTCCCCTCTCCATTTATGAAAAAAATGGTGTCCACACAACCTCGTATTTGAAAAAAATTAATCCACACATAACCGTATAAATGCATTAGGAACCACAGTCATAAGCCTGCCACACTTGTAGCTGGCAGTAGTTCCTAAAATTCTATCCAATCAGAATCATTCTCTGTCATCACTTCCGCAAACTTAAAACAGAACTAGTTGGTGTGGACTAACAAGGAGGCAGAATTATTTCTAATTGTTGGTTTAGAATACAAAGTCAACAAGACGCAAGAAAATGTTGATTAGGAATCTTGGTAAAGCAAATCAGCGTCGGAGCCTGCTCCAAGGAGGATGCCTCAGACCTGAAATTGTTATCTAAGCAAAAATGGCCGACCTCAAAGTGTTTCTTCACCTTTGCTCTGGAAAGTGAAGCAATATTTGGGCTTGCAAATGCAAGCAAAAAGCAAATAGTTACATCCGACACAGTTCTGAGGGCATCCATCTTGTTTGTAATGTAAACACAGGTTGAGTGTGATACATCACAGCATATGTTGTCGCAGGGGAACGTAAAACTCCCGTTATTGGCGTCCATACTGAAACACATAACCAGGTTTTTCTCCAAATTTTTAGTGTATTCTTTTTTAGGCAGGCTTGTGTGGATGATAGGCCAAATTGTTTGATGAGATACCCGCCTACGTGTGGACAGGGTCTGAGACTAGACCAGAGTATCTTGAGGCAGTTACATTCTCAGTCCCTCACTCAATGTGTTGCAAGTGGGAGAGGTACGCCGCTTCATCGTTTTTCAACTCTGAAAAATCACATTAAGAATACAAGAAAATAGTGTTGACATCGTTATTGAAGTTATTGATTTTAAGATTTTATTGTTTGTTTTTAAGGCGTTGAATGGGCTGGCCCCCAAATACATCTCGGACCTCATCCAAATTTACTCTCCAGCGCGGTCACTGAGGTCCGAGGGCCAGCTCCAACTTGTGGTTCCCAAGACGAGACTTAAGACCAGGGGAGACCGAGCCTTTTCTGTGGTTGGCCCCAAGCTATGGAACTCTCTCTCCTCCCAAGTAAAAAAGGCCCCCCAACATCGAAAGCTTTAAGTCTCGTCTTAAAACCCACTTTTATTCTCTGGCTTTTTTACTCGGAATGAGTCGTACACTCTAAAAAGTAACTCAGAGTATCTGTTGACACCACTTGATTTAATTAATTAATTGATTTAGATAAACTTTCTAAGTTGCTAACTTTATTTTTTAAGTTATGTTCAAATAATAATGTTGGCTATTACATGAACTTAATTTAGCATGTCATATACACTCAAATTTTATTTATTTATTTTATTTAGCAAATTATATATATATATATATATATATATATATATAATATATATTAAGTTAAAAAGCTGTGTGCATTATTATAATTAAGTAGACAACAAACTACTTTGAATAAAATGAATAAGTCAATTGACTTAACATATTTTTTGGAGTTACGAACTTAAAAACTTTATTATTCTTATTATTCTTTTTTATTTAAAAACAATTATTCAGTAAGCATTACTTAAAATAAGCTTTGAGTGAAGAGGAAAAGCTAATTTGTGCAATGCAATATTGTTTGTTGGTTCAAAGCAATTTCAAATTAAGTTGTCATAACTAAGAAAGACTAATGGAAATTGTTGCGTTGATTTTTTTTGTTGAGGCTAAACGTTTATTTTTTCAGTGTATGGTCCTGTATCTTTTAGTTTCTTTTTATTTTAATTGGTTTTATTTTTTATACTTGTATTGCTTTGCTACTTGTTTTTAATATTTTAATATCTATTTTACTATTTTATTTTTTAAATGATCTTTTAGTTTTGGATTATTAATTTTTATTTTACTAGTCTGTGCAGCACTTTGGAAACTCTGTTTATAAAATGTGCTATATCAATAAAATGGATTGGATTGGAAGTTGTTGCAGTTTTCTTTTACATTTTATTAATAAGCGCATTTAACTTATTACATGGCATTTGATCAGCATCCCAAACCGTCTTTGAGGTTGTACCCTATTCCACACCAGCATGTGTGACAGATGTCTGCATGTTGTATCTGTTTACACATCAGTCAAACAAAGAGCTTATCTCCTTGTGGTCTGGTTTACACGACAATAAGATAATGACGCTCGTAATGAATGGAGGAGAGGAAAAGATTTCCAATCAAGAACAGGCCCTGCCCAAATTGGGCTGCATACAGTTCACGTGGAATATATTAGTACTTCCATCTGGCTTACAAAATTAAATGAAAGAGGGCACAGCCCAAATCAGAAAGCTTGAACAACTACAAAGATAAACTAAATCAGAATGTACACTATATACCATACGTCACACTCCATTCAGAAGAAATCCACTTCGCTCTTCTTTTCAGACTTGGCCCAAATCCCTCCAGATGCTGTACAGAAATGTTAGTGCAGCATGGGGCCAACCCACATATTACCCTCCGAACCTGGCAGAGCCTGCAAACACAGGCGGGGCCTGCTGGAAGGAGGATAATTGATTTAACTCAGGGGAGAGTGTCTGTCAGCGCATGTCTGCCGTTTACTCAAGCGTGTGCTCAACGGTTGCCGGGGAGGTTTGTAATAAGTGTGTGTGTGCAAGGAGAGCACGTCAAGGAAAGACAATTGATACTGACATTTGAACAAATGGATGAGGACTTAATGGGAGCCGAGGGACTCTAACAATTAACACTGAGGTAATAGCAAACGATTACCAATAGGTGAGTAATAAAATAAAACAGAAGCAATATGTTATCACAAGACAAAGATCGTCCATGTGACAGGAGCACGTTTTTATAGTTTTTACGGGTGAGTGGTTAGAGCACAGGCCTCACAGCTAGGAGACCCAAGTTCGATTCCACCCTCGGAGTTTGCATGTTCTCCCCGTGCATGCATGGGTTTTCTCCGCACATTCCAAAAACATGCTAGGTTAATTGGCCACTCCAAATTGTCCATAGGTATGAATGTGAGTGTGAATGGTTGTTTGTCTATATGTGCCCTGTGATTGGCTGGCGACCAGTCCAGGGTGTACCCCGCCTCTCGCCCGAGGACAGCTGGGATAGGCTCCAGCACCCAGCGACCCTCATGAGGATAAGCGGTAGAAAATGAATGAATGAGTGAATATGGATCACTTTAAAATACTTGAATACAGTTGTCCCTCATTTATCGCCGTTATTTGGTTCCAGAAGCAAAGTACCCAAAGTAGTATTCCTTATCTATACATGGAATTTTTTCATTGTTTTCCAAGAAAACTTGTTAACAAACTTCTAAATAGGGTTAACATAATTAGAGTCCTCTAGATGTGAAATAACACCCCTAAAGTCACATTTACACTTGTATTACCTAATGTAGTAGACTTAATAAGAGTAAATAAGACATTTAATACATACGTAAATAAGACTCATGCTCATGTGCGTTGATATGAACGTGTTCCCTAGGGGAGCAGAGTGAGTGGCGGACAGGAAGTGATGGCTTTAACATAAGCCCATGCTTTTTTAGTGATTTTCATTTTTATAGTGCTAGTAGTGAGATAATTCAGACCTAACAATAGTAGCAATAAATTTAAAAAAAAACAACGTTGGGCACTAATATCCAATGAAAACCATCCAGAACCAATAAAATCACATAACTCATGTTAATACAGTAAGACTCCAGCATATATATATATATATAAACATATCCTTTTATGTGCTTCTTTTTCCACTTGTTTGACAACAAAAAAAACTACTGTTCAAAAGAATGAGCTTTCATCAGTTAAACCGATGCTTGACCGATGCTTGTTAAAATATCACTTCAAAAGCTTTGCCTGTACGGCTAATAAAGGTTTTGTTGGAACAGATTATTTCATTATTTCCTATGGGAATCAGGTGACCTACATTGACAGGCTGAAAAAATAAGGTATTATTTAAAAAAAAAATTGTTGGCAAGGTCATTTCGTCAGCGCTTCTTGCCAAACTCAAAGCTGGAAGCATTGGAAGACTGTATGAAACACAGCCAAGAAAAAGGTTATACAAAATCACTATTTTTTTTAGCTGCAAGCCAAGCTTTAAAGCATTGCTTTATGAGCCACAGCCACCAGATGTCCACCTTTTTTTTTTTTTTTTTACATTTCATTCGTGGCAAGTGTCATGCCCCCCCCCTTCCCTACGACTTTGCAACAGAAAATAACATTGCATTGTTTGGCTCGGTACTCATTCAAAAGCTAAATAATAGATGTGTGGGAGAATGAAAGCATGAGATATAGAATGGTAGAAGTAGAAGATGTCTCAAGCCTTAAGACAACTTCAGAACTTTGGTGCATCAAAGTGCAGCCTAAAGGTTAAACATACAAACAGACTGTTGGAAGTTAGCATATTTTCATCTCCTTTAGCGAGACGCTACTGTAAAGCTCACAGTGCAAAACAATACTTGCAATCTTCTAGGAATGGCATGAAAAATGATGTAATCTAGTTTTTTTTTAATGGGCCAGGGGGGCTTTTTGGTATGAGTGTTGTTTGCAGGTGCCCGGGAGTGCATTGAGTAGGTGTTCTTCTTGGGATGCGTGGGTGTGCACGTGCATGCACCATCTGCACCACCCTCCAACTATCCACCTACGCACACATGCAAATGCAGCATAACAAAAAATTGGATTTTTTTTTGTACTTTTTTGTAGACACTTAAAAGCACTAATGTGTACTTGTGGTACAAGGCAGGGGTTTCTGCATTTTTAACTACATCAAATTTTAGCTAGAATAGCTAGAATCACAAATCACAAAGATTTGTTTGTTACAAGCAGCGACCCGCACTTTGTTTGACAGTCCTTGAATGCACCAAAAAGGATGGGGATCACTGAGTCTAATACAGTTGGTGCTCAAATGGTGGGTCACAATCCAAATGTGGGACATGTTCTGAGCGGTTTGAAGAGTTCAAGTCAAAAATGTAATGTTGGCCTTTTATGTTGAAAATCATTTTATTTTGAAAGCTGGGGTAGGCTCCAACATGCTCCCGTGACCTAGTGAGGATAAGCGGCATAGAAAATGGATGGACGGAAGTAATGCGTAGTATTCAGGTCACTATATTACCTTACATTACATTACCCTAACACCACATGCAGTCAGCTGTGCCGTGTGGAAGTGGTAAGTTTTTGCCTTCTTAAGTTTAGATGAAATACATTCGAAGTTAACTGGCTAAATCACTAGCTTGTTAGCTCGCTAGCTAATGGCCATGTGCAAAGAGTTGTAATGCAAACAATGAATAATAGGAGTGTAAAGGTGACTGCATAACATGGCTGTTATTTCATGTCTACAGGGTTCTAATGATCCCCGCAACCCTAAAGAGGATAAGCGGCATAGAAAACGGATGGATGGAAGGCTCTAATAATGTTAAAAAAAAATGTTAAAAAGTCAAACAGATGTTCTATACCAGAGGTAGGGAACCTATGGCTCGGGAGCCAGGTATGGCTCTTTTGATGACTGTATCTGGCTCTCAAGCATTTCTTACCATAATAAAAATGTATTTTTGCTAACATTTTAAAGTAAACATCACAGAAATTACTGTTAAAAATAATATTAAAAAACAACAACTTTTTTATGCATTTTAATTCGTCCATCTATTTTCTACTGCAATACGGCCGACCATATCCATCTTTCCTGATATTTTCCAGGTCAAACACCAAAACTCGATTATTACTGGGTAATGCTGTAGTCTACCTCGGTCATTGAGATGTCAACATGTAAATGTAAACTTTTCTCCTTTAGTCAAATAGTCACCTAGCTAAAGCTGCAGAACCAAGCCTTCTGGCAAAGATGGCCAAAAGAATGAAATATACTGAGTATGGTGCAAAATTATGCAGCAGCAGAAGTTGTATTAATGGCAACAAGTATTTGATTTATTATTAGACACTGCGCTGCTCACGAAAGTGTGCTGGCCACACCCCATTGGCGTGGGGTAGTGTGCCTGGTCTACGTAATTAGAGCCCATTATATCTAAAACTGTTGGTCTTACATAAAAATGCACACATTTTATTGCATTCAATGTTTAAAAAAATGTATATGGCTCTCACAGATACACATTTTAAGATATCTGGCCTTCATGGCTCTCTTCGCCAAAAAGGTTCCCGACCCCTGTTTTATACTCTTAACTGCAAAAATATTCAATTGATTTTAAATTCATTCATTCAATTTAATTTTTATTTATTGTTATTATTTATTTTATTGGTAGTTTTGCACTATAAAATAATGAGCTTGACAGCAACTGCAGGTAAAATTAACTTAAAGTATATTTGCATAGTATTTGCATAAAACTGATTTAAATGCAACTCCCTGACATCGTATTTCTTGTGTTCTTAAAATAAGCCCCGGCAATGAAAACTGTCCGCCTGCTGCAGAGACGATGTTGCATATTTTTACAATACACCACTGGACATGTCATACATTCCCTGCGATACTGTATGGACATGACCCTTAGAAAGTGGAGCAGGCCCACTACAGATCTAGGACACCTTAGGGGCCCCTCATTAAAACTGAGACAATAGCATGGAACTGACACACACACACACACACACACACACGTATGCACACGTACAGGACATAATACGTTTCTGGTGTACATGTTCTAAAAAGTATTATAATAAATATCAAATTATACCTTCACTTTTTTGACAATATGACAAAACATGCCTTGTACAGTATTTATTTGTTTTAAAGTATACACTGTAGTTCTATTTAATAATTCAAATATAGTGCTGGCATTGCCATACAAACTAGTCATTTCTTTTTGAACAATTTCCTTCATGCTGTAGCTGAAGTTGGCCACAATAAAAGGCCATTACAAAATGTGCATACATGTGACATGCATATGCTGTGTACTGATCCTTGCAACATTGGGCCTCCCCATTAAAGTTAAGGCATGCTTGTGTAATAATCATGCCATCTAATTGGCATTAACAATATTTGAAAATCAATAAAATAGTCACATGGGTTTCTGGGGGAAAAAAGTAATCATGTCGTTCTTGATGAGCCATGAAGTGAATCATTTTAAAAATGAATCATTACAGCACTAATGGACTGGATACTGTATCTTTTAAAACCAGAAGGGATTTTGCACAGATAAAAAAAAAAACCCAACAGCCCTTGAACTTTTTTATAGAGCTACATAATAGATTTTGTGCATGGTTGAGCTCTAGCCGTCTCTTGAGTTCTATAAATTGTTAATGGTTGCACTCCGAGACCAAACAGTTAAGACCAGCCACGTAATTAAATGTATCAAGTGTGGATCAAATCCCAAATGTGTGTTTGATACCCACTCAACCGCTTTCTAATGGCAGTGTCAGAAAGCCATCAAGGTAAACTTCTCTTAACAACCTCCTGTGTTCATACAATAATAACACCCCCCCCCCCACCCATGACACATCCAAAATTCCATCCATCCTAGTTTCTATTCGATATTATGCTCCACTCCCGCGTTGGAATCGTCTCAAGGAAGCAAAGCAATCCAGAAAATTGGGGGAAGGGGCCCCGCTGTATCAGAGGTAATCCCATTGGATTTAGAGTCGGGATTATACGCAAGGATTTAGACTGAGAAATCACTTTCTTTCTCCTCTCTCGCCACTTTCCAATTTGGAATTGGATCTACTCTACTGCACTGACTGCCGTTTTTGGTCCTATTGTACTTCACTATACTGTCTTCCGTAAAATGTGTACAGTCGTAGTATTCTGGTCACTATGTTACCTTACATTACATTACCTTAACACCGCATGTAGTCAGCTGTGCCGTGTGGAAGTGGTAAGTTTTGCCTTCTTAAGTTTAGATGAAATACATTCAGTTAACTGGCTAAATCACTAGCTTGGATCTACTCTATTGCACTGACTGCAGTTTTGGTCCTACTGTACCTCACTATACTGTCTTCTGTAAAATGTGTACAGTCGTAGTATTCTGGTCACTATGTTACCTTACATTACATTACAATAAGACCGCATGTTTTGGTCGCTCCTTGTTTTTCGCGGTTCAAACATCATTCCGTCACTCTAATTTAATTAATTAGTAAATGACTGCTATTTCATGGTTGGCTATGAACTATTGCTATAAAAATAAAAGACAAGTTATATGTAGTATTCTGGTCACTTGGTTAGTTTTTTGCTTCTTACTTTGTCCTTCCTATTTGAAGCCCTTTAGGTTTAGAATAAATAAACTGGAGGCTGTGCACAGACGTCTCCCATCCAACCTGATGGAGCTTGAGACTTATTGCAAAGAAGAATGGGCAAAACTGCCTAAAGATAGGTGTGCTAAACTTGTGGGATCATATTCAAAAAGACTTGAGGCTGTAATTGCTGCCAAAGGTGGATCAACAAAGTATTAAGCAAAGGCTGTGAATACTTATGTAAATGTGATTTTTTTGTTTTCTATTTTTAATAAATTCAAAACATGTCAAAAAAACCTTTTTTCACATTGTCATAATGGAGTATTTTGTGTAGAATTTTGAGGTAAGAGATTAATTTAATTCAGTTTGGAATGAGGCTGTAACATGACAAAATGTAGAAAAAGTGAAGCGCTGTGAATACTTTCCGGATGCACTGTATATATAGAAAGCCATGAAGAGGTTTTCCTTGCTCAGAAATTCAGTTATCATGGTCAGTTCTGGAATCAATTCACCGTGATAAACGAGGGGTATCAAAATTATGAATATAAAGCAGGATTTTACATGAGAAAAAACAATTACAAAGTCATATTCAGGGTCTAGAGATTTATACATGGGGTACAAAATTACTTCTCACCAAGCTTAGTCAGTCTGAGATTTTCTTGCCATTACAGTTTTCTATGCTTGCCATGTATAATGCTAGTTTGAACGGCGACCAATGAATCAGTCACCAAACTACTGTGGAGCAGCTGAGAAATATCATTTATTTATTATTTTGGTAATGGTTTTATTTCATTTGAACATGCATCAGATTACAATTGAATGCATCACATAATCATTTCACAATTGCACATGTCCAAAAGGAGTAGGAAGAAGCAAAGCTTATTAAATCCTACCCCTCCATCTGGTACTTTTACAATCAGTAACTGTTACATTTGTTCACTTCCTGCTTTTCTAATATAATTAAAGTTTTTTTTATTAATTATTTTACTATTTTTATTCATATATTGTTTTTTTTACATATTTTTTTTGGTTGAGAGAATATTTTTACAAAAACGTGTCTTAAAAAAGGTTTGAGAAAAATATAGTATGCCATAGGAAATGTATTATTATCATTATTATTATATATTATTATTAGCCCTCATCTCTTATTGGGGTTAGTGTCATGCCCTGCCTGACTCCTTGTTGACAGTTGTCTTATTTCTCAGTTGAGGTCTTACAATATAAAGCTTTTGCCTTCATTTTGTCCCACTTCCTGTTTTGTTCTGTCTTGTGTTCTATAGCACTTACTTCCCTGATTACGCGCTACTTGAATTTGGCCGTATTTAGTTCAGCCTGTGGCGTTATGCTTCGTTGGGGCAATGTCAATGTCGTGCCATCTGTGTGTGTTCTGGCTACATGCCTCTGTGAGATTCCTTTTTTCTGCTCTGCAGTTAGTATTATAATTAAAGCAGTTTTATCTTCACTGGGTTCCTGTCTCTGCATCTTGGGGTCATCGCCACACCAGATTGTGACAGGTAGTCTGTCTTTTGGAATAAGACATATATACAGAGTATATAATAAGACATGATACGTACTGTAATGTGCAAAGTGACATGTGTGATGTCAGCTCGCTAGAGTTGACTGTATTTAGCTGAGTGTTAGCAGTGTGAAGAGTGCAGTGACTGGCGTGAGTTGTGGCTGACAGCAGCTCCTGTGTGCATGTTCACTACATGTATACTCTGCTTGTTAATAAAGCCATTAAAGTGCATCACGAGTCTCTCCTTAACCACAAACAGTGGCAATTTGGGTAAATATGTTAAAACAATGAATAAAATAATGTAGTTGGGTTAGTGTTACCATTTCTTGTCAGCGGTGTGCTGAAACAGAAGGTTCTCTTGTATTTGTTCAGTTCTGGACGCCATCAGATCCGCTGCATTTCAGTAATGTTTATTTTCAACTGTAATGTTCCCGCTTGTGTCTTTTTATGTTTACTTTGAGTCTGCATTGCTTCACTTATTCACCTTGTGTGTTATGATTACCGCTGTGACAGATGACAACACCCGGCAGCATAGAAAAGCGTTGTTATGCTTCTTTATTAGAGCCACTTCTATGTACTGTACGTCGCCTTCATCTTCCTTCACACCTGCTGACGATTATACTATTGCCGATCCCAGAAGGACGCCGTCACATCTTGAAGCACAACCTCTATCCTACGATGGGAGTGTTACATAGCCAAAAGGTAGACTTTTGCTGCACCATCTGCTCAGCTGCCACCAAGCCAACTAATATGCAAGCTACTGTAAACACAGAAGAAAGCCTACGGGAGCCACCGAGGTAACAACGGCGCTATTTGAAGGTGTTGCGATGCGTTTGTTGTCACATACTAGAGTGACGTTCAAGAGAGAGAGTGATGCTGTCCTGCCCTGCCAGACCTCAAAAGTAAGACACACAATAAAGTACGCCTGCGTTCCCGCATGGTGCTCTAATGTGCATGAACTATTAGATTATACCTTAGTTACCGTTGCTATGAATGTCAAGAGCACAAATGTTTCTCGTGACATTAGCATTTTAATTGATATTTTAGAAACGGTGAAGGTCATTGCTGAGTACACGCACATCATCTCTCCTAATATCCGCAGATGATGTTTCATGTGTACAGAGATTTCGCTACCAATACTGTGAAAATACTGTGGTAAACGATGGCCGATACAGATTTTGCATCTGCTTCGTTGGTATGTGATGTTTTTGGGCTTTCTTGTTGTCACACCGTGACTTAAACTCTTATGCCTAGCGATCACCCAGTGAAATGTGATGGGCTTAGTAAGTAGTAAAGTGTTAAAAGCAAGCTAACGCTATTACTTGTGAAAACACGCCCTTGATGTGATACAGTAAAGTCTCGTTATATCGATATTCTCGGGAGTCGGAAAAAATACCGATATAACCGGACTATCCATATATCCGATCCTGCGCCGAACTGCATTAAAAGTGGGCGGATCTTTGATATGGCATGTAATTTTCTCCTTGAGTTCATGGATTGCGTATCTAGCATGCTTTTGTACTACAATACATTTTGTACTACAGTAAATAAAAATTAAATAAAAATAAAAACTTACGCTGTAGTGATTACCGGGACATAATTCACCCCGGAACATAATTCACCCCCGGAACTATCGATAGAGAAGGTGTTGCCACCCGGAGGGGTAGGCGCGAGGGACGGGTGTTTTCCGCTGTGTGTGCTGCACTCTGGTGGTGGAAGTGTGAAAAATAAAGTTGACTGGAAGCAGCCGTTCGCCGTGTTCTTTTTTGGTATTGAAATCCTTAAGCAAAGATTGATTTAAGCTGCTTTTGTATCGATATAAGCAGACCAAATTGGCTGGCGGGAGATGAAAAGGGCATCCTAGTAACCGGATTATCATAATAACCGTGTATCGTACTAACGGAGCTAATTATATCATAAAAGACTAGAAATTTGCCGGGAAATGAAAATAGTATCGTAATAAGTAGTAATTTGTTTTAACCGATATCGATATAACGAGACTTTACTGTATCGGCCCGATATATCGGTCGATCCTTAATTGTGACTATTGTCGGACTGCTATCATTTGCTACCTTCTTTAAAAGTATTAAAAATGTTGCGAATCATATTCATCTCATCATAAATCATGGCACGTTTGGGATCATAACAAAACAACAGACAGACAGCCAGAAAGCAATCTCAAGCACGAGTGGAAACCCTTGCATGAAAGCAAGCAGCGCATACCACTGAACTAACAGTGCGAGGCTAACAAGAAGTTAATCACTGTAAAAACACTACATTTACTTTACACTGCACTCTCATGGATGATGCACTACACTGCTGATGGGGAGGCCATACAACTTCATGTCAAAAAATCCAAATTATCCCTTTAACACCGCCTCTGATGCTACTACCTCCAAGAGGAAGAAAATTGTCAAAATTTGTGCTATTTATGTAGAACCGCAACATGGGCAAAAGCCGGAAAAATGTCCGTAGTGTGAAAGTAGCTTTGAATACAAGTAGAGTTGAAGCACAGTAGTATTCTGTTTTTGATAAAAAAAGTATTGCCAAAACTATGGTTGGGTTTTCAACAAACACTGCGCTTAACAAAGCACTGCTTAACAGCTTAACAAAGCGCAGTGTTTGTCAGTGAATATTAGGAAACTACAGACAGATTCCGGCTAGGCTATCTTTATTGTGTGTGTGTGTATTTTATTTGTTCATAGAACACACATCCCACAATGAATGACTCAGATATTGTCTCCCTTCTTTCGCTGATTAAGCAATGTGCACCCTGTACTGATGAGGCGTTCGAGCGCACTGCGTATTTCTGCGTGACAAAATCAGCCATCCAGACACCAAAGAAAATTACAAATGCCAGAACTTTGACAAAGAGTTTGCTCTGAAATCATAGCAAACTTCAAAGATATATTGTCATGTAAACATAGGAACCTTTAATACAAGTTGCAGGGGGAATGGTTTAAGGGAGACACATTATAGAAAGCAAGCCGGGTCAGTGTGTGCAATGATGATTTTACCTCTGCTGAAGTATATATATAATATTCATTCATTCATTCATTCATTTTCTACAGCTTATCCTCACGAGTGTCGCGGGGAGTGCTGGAGCCTATCCCAGCTGTCTTTGGGCGAGAGGCGGGGCACACCCTGGACTGGTCGCCAGCCAATCACAAGGCACATATAGACAATACAATAAACACTATAGTTTAATATTACTTTCTGACTGTTTGTATAATGAACTAGAATCCTCCTCTTGTTTCTCCACTCATCACAGGCAAAGGTGATGTTAAGTGTTTATTTATCCAGTTCAATCATCATTTATATGTATTTCACATTATTTTCTACATGGAATAGTACATATATTCTCCAAGGAATGTGTTTTTGCTTGTATTTCTGGGTGTCTGTTATGTTTAATTGGCTTTTCAGTCATTCCTGTGGGAAAAAAAATCATTTATTCCACTCTACTTTATTGGGCTTCCTTTGGAATAAGTGTTGCAAAAAAGCTACAAAAACTAAAGAAAAGATTTTCTAATGGCGATTTAAAAAAATTGATGTTTTGTGCTTATTTTAATAAGCTTAGTCTGGTTGAATTCTCAGTCATAATGATGATATTACTGTTTTCTGCATGTCTGATTTTAAGCCGATCAAGTTGTGAGTGTTTTTATGGTGTTTCTTCCCACCCATGATCTATTCTTCCCTTGTCCCTGAGTGATCACAGTGATCACAGTGATCTGCGGCCCTCAGACCAAACACGTCCCTGCGAGGAGGAGCTGGAGGTGTCAGGATGAGTACTGTACTATAACATAAAGTCCCTTAGGGAAAACGGCCACCATCTTTCATTTGTCTCCCAAAGATGGGAGATACTGGACAAGTGGAGCGCCTTCCACATCACAGCCAACTGCCATCTCCAATATTAATTATTAACCCAGATTTGTGTAATTAGCCTAATGAGCTACAAATGAGTTGCGAGCACAGTCCCCTCATAATTCCAAATTTCCTAATCCATTTCATTTTCATGACTCCCTGTTATTAAGTATTTATCAGCGGGTGCATGATAGGCCACAACGAGGATTTCTCTCCTCGCTAATGGCTCTGATGTAGCAGGCGTGGTGTTGTGATCCCCTCTGATCGTGAAAGGAAGGGGAAGAAAGAGCACCAGAGAAGAAATTGAGGTACGAATTATTGAGTGCTTGAACACACTTTTCTTTATGGTGTTTCTCTTTAATTCTGACATGAAGCAGCTCTCATATCTCTGAAAAACATTAGATGTGGTTCGAAATAGCTAAATGTACAGCCTGTGTAGCACTATAGATTTACTGTCCATTGAAAATGAGTCAAGATGCAGGTGTTATTGTCTAAATGCAAGATAATTGCGTCTTGCCTACAGCCAAGCATAGTGGTGATCGTGCCACGGTGTGGGGCTGTGCGAGTGCTGTAGGCACTGGGGAGCTGCGGTTGATTAAGGGGAAACATGAATTCAAGCATGTACTGTGACATTCTGATGCAGAGGATCACCTCCCCCCTTCATTGGGAAACTGGGCCACGTGGCAGTTTTTCAACATGATAAGGAGCCCAAACACACCTCCAAGATGACAAGTGCCTTGCATGGTGAGGGAGCTGACGATGATGAGGTTGAGCTGAACTGAGTACCAGGACAGTAAATCCCTTGGCAGTTTGCACTGCCAATTTTGCAGCTTCATTCTCTCACACTTTTTCAAAGCAATATTAATTAATACATCAGCGCGGTTTTATAGTTGAATACGTCCTTTTATTAGTCCTGAAATGTACATAGTATTTTGAGGGTCACGAGGGTCGCGGGGGTGCTGGAGCCTATCCCAGCTGTCTTCGGGCGAGACTGGTCGCCAGCCAATCACAGGGCACATATAGACAAACAACCATTCACACTCACATTCATACCTATGGACAATTTGGAGTCGCCAATTAACCTAGCATGTTTTTGGAATGTGGGAGGAAACCGGAGTACCCGGAGAAAACCCACGCATGCACGTGGAGAACATGCAAACTTCACACAAAAATGGCCGAGGGTGGAATTGAACCTGGGTCTCCTAGCTGTGAGGTCTGCGTGCTAACCACATGACTGCCGTGCAGCTTAAATTGCATGTAGTTTTGCCTAAATTGAGCTAAGCCAAGCAAAAAAATGGCCAAATGAACTGAAATACAAATATAAGGCATTAAAAGACGCATTCAAAAACATTGTGATATGTAGTACTTTTCATGTACTTTTTCCTAAACAACAAAGTTAACATGTGAGTCGCTATATTATGTGTTAAATATCTTATTTTGTCTTTATGTGTTTACTATACTGTGTATTACAGTGTAAGGTGACTATAGGGGTGTTATGTCATGTGTAGAGGGCTCTAATGATGCTAAAACCCATATTTAAAAAGGTTGTAAACAGGTTTTCTATGTTCTATCTAGGAAAATATTCAAATCTTACTTTGTGGAAATTCACTTATCACGATCAGGTCTGGAACCAATTAATGGTCATAAATGAAGGATTACGACAGGAGTGGATTAGGATGGAAATATGGCCCTGGACTTTTTTATTCAAACTGGTCCTAGCCCACATCACGAGCGTCCCCTTTTGATGAGTTTTCTGGTCTTCATTGGTGATAGGTCCTCGGACTGGCTTGCCGCTGCATGCAGCAAAACGTATCCTTTGCGCATTTGGACCCCTTATGCACAAAATGTACCCCCCACCCCCACATGGATCGTGGAGCCCTCCGCACAGCGCTTGTTCTGCGTGTTGGGAGGGGTTGCTCTGACTCTGCCAACTGGCCTCCTTTGTAGCGTTGGGTCTGCAGCAGCATGTTCCCAGCCCGGACCAGGAGATTTAGTTACCAGTTACCAAGGAAAGGCTCAGCAATCAATATATAAATAAATAAACAGCGATAAATTGCCCCATTATTGATCGGCACTGGGAAAAATCCCAGTACTCCCGATAGCCAGACCACTCCTGGATGACCGTATTCCTTTCCAAGTTGTACATTGACTACTCTGATATAAACAGAATATTTTATGCAGTCGTATAGCCGTTAATTGGTTCCAGACCCCACTGCAATAAATGCATTTCAGAGATGTAGGATTCAATATTGATCAATGTAATACTTTCATAGTTCGAGAATAAAAAACCTGATTGATGACTTTCTAAATACATCACAGTGGAAAAGTAGAATAGGAGAAGACGAAGAAGATGGTTTTTTGTCCTTACAAACAAAGAAAGAGATAATAGAAAATTACAAAAAAGGGATTTTTTTTAAAAGAATCATCCAGAAAAAGTGTTCACTATTGGGCTATCGTTCACGATGATGAAGGATTGTTAAAAGCCGACAACAGCAAATATCCTTGGTTCGGCTTTACAAAACCCACCGCTGAGAGAGAACATGAACCAAAGAAGGCAAAAGGTGACGACGATGGCAGTTAAAAAGGTAAATAAACATCATTTTTATTCTTTATTTTCTTCTTTGTTTTTTACATTATGTACAACTCCCATTTTATGTTTATTGTGCAGTAATATAATTGTAACATGTAACATGTTTTGATGCATTTTTATGATTTATGTCCAAATTTTGGGGTCTCGGAATGGATTAGGGCATTTACTACATTCACTTACGGAATTTTCAGGTTACGAAACTACTTCCAAAACCAGTTAATTTTGTACGTAGAGGTGCCACTGTATTAGAGTCCTGTACACATGACATAACACCTCTACAGTCACATTTACATTCTTACTCTTCATTGTTTACATCATATCGTGCAACTTTTATGCTGCAAGGACTCAAGACGGCTGCTAGCATTAATTTCTGCCACTTATCCTTACGAGGGTTGCGGGGTAAACCCTGGACTGGACAAATAACCATTCACACTCACATGTACACGGACGCACGGGGAGAACAGGGATGCCTGAGGGTGCAATCAAACGCAGGCCTCCTAGCTGTGTGGCCTGCACGCTAACCACTCTTATTTCTTCTAAACTTAAGAAGCTCAAAACATACCACTTCCACACGGAATGGGAGGAGAACATTTGTTGGACATGCCATGGCTTACTTGATGCCTTAGTGGAGTTTGAATATAACGTGAGGTATTACAGTCGCCCATTGGCCAGCAGACTACACACAGTATCGCTTGGATTTCAATTGCTTTGCAGTAATAATAGACAGTTGTCTACCACAAAACGGCAATCATTTATTATTCATTCATTCATTCATTCATTCATTTTCTACCGCTTATCCTCTCGAGGGTCGCGTGGGTGCTGGAGCCTATCCCAGCAAGAGGCAGGGTACACCCTGGACTGGTCGCCAGCCAATCACAGGGCACATATAGACAAACAACCATTCACACTCACATTCATACCTATGGACAATTTGGAGTGGCCAATTAACCTAGCATGTTTTTGGAATGTGGGAGGAAACCGAAGTACCCGGAGAAAACCCACGCATGCACGGGGAGAACATGCAAACTCCACACAGAGATGGCCGAGGGTGGAATCGAACTTGGGTCTCCAAGCTGTGAGGCCTGTGCGCTAACCACTCTTCCGCTGTGCAGCCCAATTATTTATTAATTAAAAAAATTATTAAAAAAGTAAAAAGCCGATGCTACTTTCACTTAGCGATACAACACTTAATGTAATATTTATCATGAGTAGACTCATCCATGAAAATATGCTTCTAGTCAGCCATTTTGGTTTGAACTTTTACGGTAATTAATAACCCCCAATTTTAGTAGGGGTCCTACAAAGACCCACGACACGTTTGATCGGATGACAACCAAATTTGAAGCATGAGAAATGGGCCATAGTGAAACCTTCAAGGTTTCATCATAACAGGTGGGCGGAGCATGGCAGACAAGTTTGATGACTCCCCCATCAAATTCTAAAAATAAACACTAACAACTGACTTTCCTTAATTAGTCACAGCACCAACTAGCGGTGACAGGAAATGTGTACAAATGACAAATGTACTTAGTGACAGAAGTTTGTTTTTGGGCTGCTGACCAGATGGATGTTCTGTTCCCAGCACTTCCAATGCATGAGGACCAATCAGAAGAGAAGCAATGAAGACAGATGGGAATAATAAGATGCCATAAACCAATATGCATAAATCCTCACACAACCATATTGAATTTCACTCCAACCCAATAAATCTCCAAATAGGCTTTCATCATCATCATCATCATCATCTTATAAGCTGCTCTCTCACTGTATTAATGCAATGTGCATCCAACAGACAATCGTGATGTGTTTGTTGTTTCATCCACATTTTCATCATTTTTTTCCCAAGGTCTCTTACAGGGAAGGACACTTCATTAGGTACACCCGCACAATCTAGCGATGCATTTTGAGTTTTAGTGTAAAAATCATAATCTGATACGGTTATTGTTTAGTTTGTTGTAAAAGTGCACCGCATCACACTGAAAGGTTTCTACTCATCGGCCACTCTGTTAAGGCAGACAAATCATTAGGAACAGCGCGCTCGTTTCATGGTGCAGAAGTACCTGATGTTGTGTCCTGTAGTCCGACTTTTTTTTTTTTTTTACACCTTCCATTGCAGTTATGATCTTCTTTACATGACAAAGCTCGACTATGTCTTAATCTTTGTCCTTCATCTTCCATGTCACAATCACAGGTCGCATCATCATTCTTGCAACTATAAAAACAACGTTTTCCTACTGGGCGTGACAGCAACAAAAATAAAATAAGCAAATAAAATAAGCACTTACCATGTTTTTAATGTAGATGTTACACTTCCTGGTGGGTAAATCAATCGCGGAACCCCGGCAAGCAGAGAAGTCCTTTTACGCACGCACGTCCCGAGAAAAGGAAAGCAACAGAGGCTCCGGGATGAAGCAGTCCCGCTGGTCCGACGCGCAGCCTCCTTATTGTGTGTGTCTTGTTTGTGTTGCCATCACTTAACAGTGCTCCACATTTCATCTCAGCTCCATATCGGTCCTCCTCTGCATGAACTTGACGCACGCAAAAAAAAAAATCCAAGAACGATGATCCTTTGCTGCCAGGAGTGGCTGGCAAGCGCACTTAAGTGTGTGTCCTGTGTAGAGCAGTTTACATCTCCGTGTCAAGCGTCAAGGTTGCATTGCGCTCCACAAGGTTGTTCTTCCACTGTATGGTGCTGTTCTGCTGCTGCCATTATCATCATCATCATCAGCAGCAGCATCATCAGCATCGCCAGTGCTGGAGGGACGTCAACAAGTGGCATTAAGGGGTTGGATTATGGTCCAAGGGTTTGTTTTCAAGGAATTCTGCTGCTGGGATTGGAAGGTCCAACAATAAAAAAATGATGATGCTGAGTAGCATCATCAGCTCAGGGGGCACCAAGTCCAACCTCCAGTCTGGAATAAGAGGAACTGCTATAGTAGTGCACTCAAAAAATAAATGTTTAGTCTCAACAAAAAAAAAATCATCAAAAAAAAAATCAACGCAACAGTTTCCATTAGTCTTTCTTAGTTATGACAACTTAATTTGAAATTGCTTTGAACCAACAAACAATATTGCATTGCACGAATTAGCTTTTCCTCTTCACTCAAAGCTTATTTTAAGTAATGCTTACTGAATAATTATTTTTAAATAAAAAAGAATAACGTTTTTAAGTTCGTAATTAAAAAAAATACGATAAGTCAACTGACTTAATCATTTTATTCAAAGTATTATTATTATTATATTATTATAATAATAATTATATTAATTATTTTATAATAATATTATATTAATTATTATAATAATAATAATTATATTAATTATTGTTATAATTATTATATTATTATTTATTCAAAGTTTAATTTGTTGTCTACTTAATTATAATTTTTAAGTAGCAGTAACTTAATATATATATATATATATATATATATATATATATATATTAAGTTAATAATAATTAATTTGCTAAATAAAATAAATTAATAAAATTTGAGTGTATATGACATGCTAAATTAAGTTCATGTAATAGCCAACATTATTAACTTAAAAAACAGATACAGATACTCTGAAGTACTTTTTAGAGTGTGGCTAAAGCAGTGTTACTTCCAAAATCTCATATATAATTCACATTTTGCACTGTTGGATCTTAAGAATGCAAAAATGAGAAATGAGGAGAGACAAAAACATTTTTAAGTAAGCAATTGATCTCAAGCAACCATTAGACTGATCAAAAGTTCAAGACCATAAAACACAAACAAACCAAAAGCCACCAAAAATAAAAATACAATAAAAGCTGAGAACCAAATTGAAATGAATCACCTCAAAAACTGGTTTGAGGATTCTTGATGCCAGTGTTTCCAGGTGACGGTGGGAGTGTTTGTCCAGGTGGTGAAGATGGCTTCACAGAGGGCATCCACTGCCTGGAACTGATATCCATTTTTTGGAAACTTTGCCATAAACAATAGATAAACTATTTGAAATGCATATAAATAACAAATGAAAGGGTTAAATGAATATTTAAGGTTACTTTCACCTTGACTGAAGACGTGACTGTTCCCAAAGACACGATGTGGCACCACACAATACTCTGGAACTGGAAAAATGTTCTTTGGCTCCATTTTGGATTACAGTATTGCAGTGAGAAACACTATTGGATGCAGGAAATAACTCATTGTGACATATACCACATTGTGTCTTCAGGGACATTCATTCATTCATTCATTCATTCATTCACTACCGCTTTTTTCCTCACGAGGGTCGTGGGGAGTGCTGGAGCCTATCCCAGCTGTCTTGGGGCGGGAGGCGGGGTACACCCTGGACTGGTGGCCAGCCAATCACAGGGCACATATAGACAAACAACCATTCACACTCACATTCATACCTATGGACAATTTGGAGTCGCCAATTAACCTAGCATGTTTTTGGAATGTGGGAGGAAACCGGAGTACCCGGAGAAAACCCACGCATGCACAGGGAGAACATGCAACCTCCACACAGAGATGGCCGAGGGTGGAATTGAACCCTGGTCTCCTAGCTGTGAGGTCTGCGCGCTAACCACTAGACCGGCGTGCCGCGTCTTTAGGGACAGTTATGTCAAAAAATGCGTCTTTAATGAAGGTAAAGGTAACCTAAATGTGCATATATATCATTATTTATATGCATTTATACAATATAAAAGCTATGAAATGCATTTAATGTTAATATTTTGGGCTTTCTGTAACAGAATAATTTGATTTGCATTATTTCTGATGACAAAAATTGATCTGTTTCGAGCCTGAGCCAGATATCTGGAACAAATTGACACTAACCAAGGTTCCACTGCATTTAATTTCAAATTATGCATTATTTGTTATGTATCGTGTATTTCAATGGTATCCAAAATGGGGTACGTCAATTGAAAGAAGAGAGTCTAAAGTTTCTTCACGTAGTTTCAATGTTTATATAGTCCTTGAAAGTGGGCAGTATCTTCTCTCAAAATGACTGGCAGTCAATGAGTTAATAAAGTAACAAGATATGTGCAATATTGTACGCTAACCAAAAAAAAATGTATGAAAACCAAGGCAAAATGTAACCAAAAAACATGCTAACCAGGGGATCCCAGGCCGTTCCCATTTGTATTAGTAGGGGGGTTTTCAAGACTTCAGGAGACATGTAAAAGTCATTTTAAAACTTGTTAAACTAACTTTGGTGACGTTTAAAAGCAAAATGAACTGATTCTTCCTTCCTACAGTGAAAAGTCAAATGGGGTGAGCAGAAAACGCCACAATATATGCTACGGAAAAATCAGTTTTTCTGGGAGAATTGGAGATATAATACCCAACCGTATTATATTCGCTGACGGGAGGTTTGAAAACTTTTGCTTTATATGATACTTCTTGTGAGACTTTCACCAAAATACTAGAGGATTCTAAAGTATGACATTTACTGTAACCTTAATATACAGCTGGCCTTTAACAAGCCAACAATGCCAAAACAACAGATAACAAATGCTTCTAATCTCAATAGCCCTACTTTCTAGTCAACTTTTGCAAACATTTGTTTTCATTTATTACAGAAAATATAGATTTATCACCTAACACACCAAATATATATGATACATTATGTTTGCCAGCGCACACACCGGATGCCCACAATGATGAATATAGTCACTGTAAACCCAGCCAGGAAGTGGGACTTAACACAGAAACGCTTATCAAATATGTGGCGAAACATCCAATAGGAGACAGTCGCATGAAAATATTTTTAGTATTGAGTTACATTAGTGATTGATAAGAATGTCCACTTTTTTTGTCCTACAGTATATTTAGGCCACACATAGTATGTGTATATTAAGCATGTCATTATGATTTTCAGAGTGTCTGTGAATGCACCTTGCAAAGTGTCAGACATGAGACGTTGTTGTGAGTTGGATATACGGTATTGGAAGTGCACTGCTGCTGGTTCAGGTCAGGTGTGGCTTGCCATGATGCTCATGCATTAATTACATTTAAAAAATGAAGGTAATTAACGAAATAACCACCGTTAATGTGTTATTAAAAATCTGACTGTGCTCAATTTTAGAGGTTGTGCTGTATCATCACATTTTTCTGTTTTTCATTTTTTATGCACCATGTAGTGCTGTGTGAAGAACAGTGAGATTAATCACATTTATTACATTTTATCACTTTGTCAATACAATGCATGGATTTCACACAATCACTGTTACAGAAATCATGTCTATGCGTTTCTTTCATCGTTCTCATTTATAAAAATTAGATTTATTTGTTTGACTGTTTGACTTGTTTGACAAAAAGGATGTTTCTGCAAAATGAGCATCCATTTTTTTTATATAAAAAAAATCCATTCCAGCACAGTCATGCGGAAAACAAAGTATTTGCTGAAGTGTCTATTCTGTTGACACAGTGAGAGGAAAAAAAAACAAAACAACTTTTTGACGTGTGCTTGCCTTTTACTCAGCTTATTTGCGGGTACTAAGTTATACGCCTGCAGGGAGCAATGGTAAGAAAATGTCACGGATGATAAATCCACAACCTGGTGATGCCTTCACCACATCATAGTGCTGAGAAATTTACTGTGGGTGGCAATACTGAGTAGAGAGGCAAGGAAGGAAAAGAAACAGAAACCCATTCTAACCCACCGCCATGCTTCTTCTTTAGATGAATGGAGCCACGATGGACTCGCACAATACATAAAGAGTAGTTTGCGTGATGTTCTGCGAATATGTTTGGTCATCTTAAACTGTCAGTACATGCGGTGACTCATATTTCTTACATGAAGCATCAAGAAGAAAACACTGTGCTCCAAATGCAAGAAAACCTGAATCTTTTGCATTTCAAAAGAACGTTCCCATAGGAAGTAATGGGGACAGATGAACTGCATAGGTAGTGTAAACATAAGGTAACTCACTGTATAATACAAATACTTCAAATCATAAAACAGCTAACAAGGAAGTGATACTCCCGCCTACTAAACTACACTGCTAGTCATTCTAAAATGTATTTGTTTATGTAATTAAGCGTTGAAAAGCCTTACCACCTGTCCTCATTAGGGTCACCGCGGACTGGTTGTCAGCCAATCACAGGGTCCTGTCATGTCTTGGCTTTGGCACTGTGGCAACCCCAGTATGCAGAAATCAGCACCCGAGTGCAGGTAAACTGTTTATTTTTAAGAACGGTAACTGCCGTGTAGTGACAGGAATCCACAAATGAGCAGCGTCGTAGTCGCGTGGCAAGCTACAACAAACATCTGGCAATGCTCCAACACGGAAGGACACCACCGGCTGTACTGAATAATGCAAAACACAAATTGACAGCAGGTGCGTGAGGACTGAAAGGTAAAACAGGAAGAAACCAGGACACAGCAAAATTGGAAGTAATACAAAATAAGAGCATACAGCAAACAGGGACAAATCAGCAGTAATTTGACAAGAATAAAAACGATTATTATGAGAAAAAGTTGTCATCTAATGTGAAAATGGTGCAATTTTACAAGAATATGATGAGAATGATATGATGTGATTGATAGAGCATAATGTCATTTTAACAGCAAATAGTTTTAAAAATATTTTAGTAGCATAGAGCTATAATATATACTAAATAAAAAATATTTTATTAGCATAGAGCTAAAATATATACTAAATAAAAAATATTTTAGTAGCATAGAGCTAAAATATATACTAAATAAAAAATATTTTAGTAGCATAGAGCTATAATATATACTAAATAAAAAATATTTTATTAGCATAGAGCTAAAATATATACTAAATAAAAAATATTTTAGTAGCATAGAGCTAAAATATATACTAAATAAAAAATATTTTAGTAGCATAGAGCTAAAATATATACTAAATAAAAATATTTTAGTAGCATAGAGCTAAAATATAAACTAAATAAAAAATATTTTAGTAGCATAGAGCTAAAATAGTTTTATAAAAAGATCATTTTGATAAATGATCTTTTAAAATGACAAAAAAGTTGTAAGTTTTATTATTTTATTTTTATTTATTTATAATTAGGTTGGTGGAAAAGTTATTTTTTAGACATGTTTTATTTAAGACAACTTTCCAAAGATCATTTAAGAAAAAAGTCAAAATATAAGGAAAAAAAAAACAAAAATGGAAAATAAAAATCAAAGTTTATGATCAAACAAATAATCAAAGTTATGCTTTTTCATCGACATATATCACAAAGCTGAGATGATTTTTTTTTTCCTGAAACATATAACCTATTAGCATATCATATTTGATTTTTCAGTATGGAAAAAGTTTGGACACCCCTGATTTCTCCAAGTAACCTAACCTGTTTAGTTTCTACTTTCCACCTTTAGACACATGTGACCTGATCACATGACCCTTGACAGTCATCACACCCTGGTCCAGTCACATGACATCCAACCTGGAAAAAGTTGCACAAAAAGTCTCTATTTATATACACGATCTGCCGCAATTCAAACCGCAGGAAATCTTGTTAGTACATGTTAAAGAAAAACCGTTGATTGAGCTCCTGGGTGGGCAGCTTTCCCCGCAATATTCAATCTTTAATTGAATCAATACGAGCTCCTTGAAAGCTAATTAGAAAGCTCTTCAAGTATGGAAAATGTTAATGAAGAAATGGAGCTCATCACTCACGCGCTTCTGAAGCAGCACACTTTACTTTATGGGTGCCACCAGATATTACCTCAGCAATTCTGTGACAAATGGCACTCAAAATAGATGGGGTTCTTGCTAACAGAGCAAGACATCCAGAAGGCTTGAAGAAGAAGGAAAAAGTGTTCTACCTTGGCCATCTTTTGGCCAAAATATAATTCAAATTCATAGGGATCTTATTTAAATAGAGCAATAATAACAGAACGTTTCAAGATAATTGCTGGAGATGATAACAGGGAGGCGGCACGGCGGACTAGTGGTTAGCGCGCATACCTCACAGCTAGGAGACGAGGGTTCAATTCCACCCTCGGCCATCTCTGTGTGGAGTTTGTATGTTCTCCCTGTCCATGCGTGGGTTTTCTCCGGGTACTCCGTTTAGGTTAATTGGCGTCTCCAAATTGCCCATAGGTATGAATGTGAGTGTGAATGGTTGTTTGTCTATATGTGCCCTGTGATTGGCTGGCGACCAGTCCAGGGTGTACCCCTCCTCTCACCCAAAGACAGCTGGGATAGGCTCCAGCACCCCTGCAAAATTTTGACTTATTATTTCATAATCTGAGTTTAAAGGTGACTATAGGGGTGTTACTTCATGTCCAGAGGGCTCTAAAAATTTAGTCAACAGATTTTTCAACAATACGTGTGTGTATGCCCCGCCTTCCTCGCATTCATCACCAGTCAGAACTCAACCAGGATGCGTTCACAATCTCAGAAAAAGTCAAATCTTTTTAAACTCATGACAAAGACATGCATTTTCATCACTCGGGGGTTTAGAAATATTCAAGCATTGCAAAGGGAACCACAACAAAGAGGCTGAAGAGCCCCATGCGGTTCGAAAAACGCGGGTTGCCAACCCCCGGGCTACACCAATCAATACCAGCGTGTGGACAAAACCGGGCATGCAGTGGCAGAGAATAGGGCAAGTTCGATTCCACCAACCCAAAGCAGCACCGCTGCTCACAACATGAGGATCCTCTCAAGACCACAATCCTCCTCTCCCCCACATAAACATCAACAATCACAATCTGAAAACACATTTCTGACTATTGTTGTCTGTTTGAGTGGTTTCACTTCATCAAGCCTTTTCTTCATTCCACAAGAATAAAAGTAATGGTGCTCCAAATCGGTATTGGCCGATTTCACTCATGGATTATGGGGATTGGTATTCAATAAGTGTGTAAGGTATTTAAGGCTTAAGTCTGGATTATGGGGAGGATTCTTGAGCTGAATCTAATCTGCGTCTAATATCTATACAACACAAATCAATAGGGTTCTTTCTTGTCGCTGAGCAGTAATTTCTGAAAAATCGGTTGTGGTAGAGCACTGACACAGACTACTGACACCCGCTGCTAATGTAATATTTCACCTCCGTTACCGCCAACGTTTCTGTCCAATATGCCTTTAAAATCAATAAGCGTTTTGCTAGTCCACATAATACACAGCATTTAATAGCAATTGTACATACGTAGTTACTAAAGTGGAGTGAATGCAACCAGAAACACGAGTGTCATTTGATGCTAATTAACAACTGTAATGCAAACATATTACTAAACGCAACATATGGCGGAGCTTTGGAAAAAAAAGTCTAGAATGTGATGGTCTGCTGCATAATGTGCAGAGTAAAAAAATGGGAAAACCCAGCGAGCTCACAACCGCCTCATAAAAACGTCCATTAGAGTGAGGGATGTCCATTCTAGGACACACTGATAGAACAGCAGCAAATGATGAGGAAATGCAGCGCCCATATTAGGAATGTATAGGCGCTGCCTACACTTAGTCACTATTGCAGCAACTTATATACGTATATACACACACACACACACACACACACACATGCAGACTCCTGCACAATAAGCCTCCTATCATCTGTCAGGATAATGCACACATCATTTGAGGGTATAATCGTGATTAATGGCTAATAAACTTTAAATGCCTGTGTGCACTATTCTGCCCACTTTTCTTTTATTTGTCAGGTTCCTAAGAACCCCTACTAGCATATGGAAGTAAATCTGCATGATGAACAGTTTTATATCGCTTTCTCGCTTGCACTTTTATTATTTGTCAACTACCGAGATCTGTAACTGTCAGGATAACGCTGCTGCAAGTCAGCAGTCATGATGTCACACTTCAGCAAAATATGACTGCAATGTAATGCTAGGACGTGGAGTGGAGGTCATAGCTTAGAGACTCTGTCCTTTGTCCTAATCAACGCAATCAGCATATAAAAGTGTTGTTTGCACTAAGTAAAGATGGGTCTTTCAGGCAGGCTTTTCCCAAATGAGCGTGGAAAGTGCAAGTGAAAGTGAGAGACTATTTGCTTTCATTTGTGTCTAATATTGAATGGCTGCTCCCTCACGTCCAAAGTATTAAGTCATGCAGGTGTTTCATCCATGCTTTCCTTGTGTCACCGAGCTATATAGAGATACAGGTTGCTCTACAAAACTATTCAATAAAATTGACTGCACGGCGGTTGAGTGGTTAGCGCACAGACCTCACAGCTAGAAGACCCAAGTTCAATCCCGCCCTCAGCCATCTCTGTGTGGAGTTTACATGTTCTCCCCATGCATGAGTGGGTTTTCTCCGGGTACTCCGGTTTCCTCCCACATTCCAAAAACATGCTAGGTTAATTGGCGACTCCAAATTGTCCATAGGTATGAATGTGAGTGTGAATGGTTGTTTGTCTATATGTGCCCTGTGATTGGCTGGCGACCATTCCAGGGTGTACCCCGCCTCTCACCCGAAGACAGTTGGGATAGGTTCCAGCAGGATAAGCGGTAGAACATGAATGAATGAATGAATGACCACAATGGAACATGTTGGACCATCAGCCATTGGACTGACGAAGGAAACATTTCTATCTGGTAGTCTGGTATTTCAAATTTGAAGTTTGTTGGAGAAGCGTGCAATATGACAACAATACCGTGTTGCGACATGACAAACTTCATTCATTCATTCATTTTCTACCGCTTATCTTCATGAGGGTCACGGGGGTGCTGGAGCCTATCCCAGCTGTCTTCGGGTGAGAGGCGGGGTACACCCCAGACTGGTCGCCAGCCAATCACAGGGCACATATAGACAAACAACCATTCACACTCACATTCATACCTATGGACAATTTGGAGTCGCCAATTAACCTAGCATGTTTTTGGAATGTGGGAGGAAACCGGAGTACCCGGAGAAAACCCACGCATGCACGAGGAGAACACACACAGAGATGGTCGAGGGTGGAATTGAACCCTGGTCTCCTAGCTGTGAGGTCTGCGCGCTAACCACTCGCCGTGCAGCCCATGACAAACTGAATTATGCAACAGTGATATCAGCATACCTGCATTTCAGCCTTATAGAATAATTCTTCATTAATTAGCTCCAAAACTGACCGTGATTAGTGAATTTCATTGAAATAAGTGAATTTTTGGGGCCCTCGAGAAATAACACTCCTACTGCCACCTTTACATTTTTGAGCAACCACAGCTTCAGAGCTTATGAGACACGGTGGTTCTGGAAGAATGAACATATATTACGCCGTGCTTTCATTTTTAAAGCCATGGTTTTTAGCCATGGTTCTCTCTTTCACAACTCAGGAAGTAAACATTTTCACTGGCTCATTGGCATCACTGACTCACTGACTCATGACATCACCACGTTTACTGTCATGTAAGTACGATAACATGATTATATTTCATTGCTATATTTCTCATTCACTTTAATTGGTCACGGGTCCTTAAAGGGCCATTACTGGGTCCATATCCGAACCAAAGTCTGCCATTTGGTCATGGCTGATTTTGTCACGTCACGGCTTAGTGACGATGTGGAGGCGAGAGGGTAGGACACAAATGTAGGTAAGAGTAAACTGGGAAACAGCACTGAACAGTACAATGACATTAACAAGCAAACTAGGCAGAACTAAATAGGAGCATAAGTAAAATTAGCTGTAGGTGCGAGAGAACAGAAAAGTAAAGCAGGGAAACTGGAGCAGAAACTGAAATAATATCAAAATAAGGGCATGAAACAGGAATAAGACATAATAAAAGGGAAAATAAACCAAACTATCATGCAGGCTAACTCACAGAATGTGACAGATTTAGAACAATTTTATGCTTGAAAATGCTTAATATAGGCTAAGAATATGTAATATTTGCTTAAATATGCATTTTTAGACTAATAGTAGGTCATAGTTAACATTTATTATTTGAACCGCAATGTAACAAGAGATGACTGTACAATAATACCTCATTTATCAATTAATTGATTTCAGACGCGACCGTTATAAGTGAAAAATGGGTTCCTTATTTATAAATGGAATACTTTCATAGTCAGAGCATGAAAAACCTGTTGACAAAATTTTTAGAGCCCTCTGGACATGAAGTAACACCCCTATAGTCACCTTTAAACTCAGATTATGAAAGTCAAAATTTCTGCTGAGCTGCTTTGCGTTGGTCGAATAGAACTTGCCCTATTCTCTGCCACTGTGGGGGACTGCAGGTGGGTTTTGTCCACACGCTGGTATGGATTGGTGTAGCCTGGGGGTCGGCAACCCACGACCCTAGGCTCCTCAGCCTCTTTGTTGTGGCTCCCTTTGCAATGCTTGAATATATATATATATATATATATATATATATATATATATATATATATATATATACATATATACAGTGAAGAAAATAAGTATTTGAACACCCTGCTATTTTGCTATTTCTCCCACTTAGAAATCATGGAGGGGTCTGAAATTTTCATCGTAGGTGCATGTCCACTGTGAGAGAGATAAACTAAAAAGAAAAATCCAGAAATCACAATGCATGATTTTTTAACAATTTATTTGTGTGATACAGCTGCAAATAAGTATTTGAACACCTGAGAAAATGAATGTTAATATTTGGTACAGTAGCCTTTGTTTGCTATTACAGAGGTCAAACGTTTCCTGTAGTTTTTCACCAGGTTTGCACACACTGCAGGAGGGATCTTGGCCCACTCCTCCACACAGATCTTCTCTAGATCAGTCAGGTTTCTGGGCTGTCGCTGAGAAACACGGAGTTTGAGCTCCCTCCAAAGATTTTCGATTGGGTTCAGGTCTGGAGACTGGCTGGGCCATGCTAGAACCTTGATATGCTTCTTACGGAGCCACTCCTTGGTTTTCCTGGCTGTGTGCTTCGGGTCGTTGTCGTGTTGGAAGACCCAGCCACGACCCATCTTCAATGCTCTGACAGAGGGAAGGAGGTTGTTCCCCAAAATCTCACAATACACGGCCCCAGTCATCCTCTCTTTAATGCAGTGCACTCGTCCTGTCCCATGTGCAGAAAAACACCCCCAAAGCATGATGCTACCACCCCCATGCTTCACAGTAGGGATGGTGTTCTTCGGATTGTACTCTTCATTCTTCTTCCTCCAAACACGCTTATTGGAATTATGACCAAAAAGTTCTATTTTGGTCTCATCTGACCATAAAACTTTCTCCCATGACTCCTCTGTATCATCCAAATGGTCATATGCAAACTTAAGACGGGCCTTGACATGTGCTGGTTTAAGCAGGGGAACCTTTCGTGCCATGCATGATTTCACATCATGACGTCTTAGTGTATTACCTACAGTAACCTTGGAAACGGTGGTCCCAGCTCTTTTCAGGTCATTGACCAAGTCCTGTCGTGTAGTTCTGGGCTGATTCCTCACCTTTCTTAGAATCATTGAGACCCCACGAGGTGATATCTTGCATGGGGCTCCACTCCGATTGAGATTGACCGTCATGTTTAGCTTCTTCCATTTTCTAATGATAGCTCCAACAGTGGACCTTTTTTCACCAAGCTGCTTGGTAATTGCTCCGTAGCCCTTTCCAGCCTTGTGGAGGTGTACAATTTTGTCTCTGGTGTCTTTGGACAGCTCTTTGGTCTTCGCCATGTTACAAGTTAAAGTCTTACTGATTGTATGGGGTGGACAGGTGTCTTTATGCAGCTAACGACCTCAAACAGGTGCATCTGATTCAGGATGATACATGGAGTGCAGGTGGACTTCTAATGGGCAGACTAACAGGTCTTTCAGGGTCAGAATTCTAGATGATACACAGGTGTTCAAATACTTATTTGCAGCTGTATCACACAAATAAATTGTTAAAAAATCATGCATTGTGATTTCTGGATTTTTCTTTTTAGTTTATCTCTCTCACAGTGGACATGCACCTACGATGAAAATTTCAGACCCCTCCATGATTTCTAAGTGGGAGAAATAGCAAAATAGCAGGGTGTTCAAATACTTATTTTCTTCACTGTATAATACTAGTCTTAGTCATAAGTTAAATATTTTTTTACTTTTTCTGAGAATGTGAATCCATCCTGGCTGAGTTCTGACTGGTGATGTATCATGGAAGGCAGGGCATACAGACACGTATTCCCCCAACACGGTCAAGTAACCATCAATATATCCTCCCAAAAAGAAACATCTCAGAAGAAAATAAAGTTTCTGCATGGACAGGTGCCTTTGTCTTTTCTACCTACAACAACTTTTATGCTTAATATTTGGTGGGAAAAAAACACAAAACGCTGAAGAACATTTTTTAACACAATAAGAGCCCATTTAAGACATAAATAAGACATGACAGTAACATTACTGACACCTAGTGACTAGTGCAGAATACTACATCTTTGAATCCACCTTTTGAATGCTTGTGTTTGTGTTTTAGTTCAGTTAGCAATTTTTATGCTTGAAAATGCTTAATTTAGGCAAAATAATATTCATTCATTCATTCATGTTCTACCGCTTATCTTCACGAGGGTCGCGGTGGGTGCTGGAGCCTATCCCAGCTGTCTTCGGGCAAGAGGCAGGGTACACCCTGGACTGGTCGCCAGCCAATCACAGGGCACATATAGACAAACAACCATTCACACTCACATTCATACCTATGGACAATTTGGAGTGGCCAATTAACCTAGCATGTTTTTGGAATGTGGGAGGAAAACCGGAGAAAACCCACATATGCACGGGAAGAACATGCAAACTCCACACAGAGATGCCAGAGAGTGGAATTGAACTTGAGTCTCCTAGCTGTGAGGCCTGTGTGTTAACCACTAGACCACCGTGCAGCCCACAAAATAATATTAGCTTACTTAACTAGCTTCAACTAGGCAACTGATTAGCTTACATTCATTTTATCCTGGAATCACTACTCTACCCTATCAAATACAAACTAGAAATAAGTTACCTTTTTTGTGCCAGGATCATATCTTACATAATGCACCTCACTGAACTTGTGTCTAACTTTGTTGTTCTTCCATATGACTGCTCATATGTGTGCTCAAGGTCATATGCACATCTCCACTCACTCATTATATTGACATCCAGTCATATAAGGCAAGTGCTCCTTACAGGTGTGCTCTCTTGTGGAAATGATGGAATTATTCATCTGCCAATGACGGATGCTCAGAGAAACTCTGTAAAGCTTCTTCCAGGTCGAACCAGGCCAAGCACGCCAACCTTTACACGAGGGACAGGACGTCGGCACCGGGGCCAGGACTGTCTAAGCTTCTTCTGTGTAATCAAAACGAACATCTTACCTCATCTCGTGCAAAATAATAGTACTATTTTGCTACAGCAGATTCAGTATTTTCCAACAGCGCAAAGCATTTTTTACTTCCATTATTAAGTAAAAGCCCATAGAAGAAGAAAAAACCCAATTTTGTGAGAGCTGTGCTCTCAAAACTAGCCAGCTGGAAACATGGAAATGGAAGCAATGTCAAATTAATAAGCTCGCAGCTGGTTAAACCTGCTAGCTAGTGGGAATGCTGGTGCTATTTGGCTGCCAATAAAAAGATTTTCCCCTTTTCAAAATGCAATTATGTTAAATTCAATAACCTTTTTGCCTACGCTGGATCTGTCAACAACCTTTAGCTTGCATTATCTTCATGAAATGCTTGTTCCACTGGAACATAAACTAAAACCATGGCTGATTACAGTGATTAATTATTATTCATTCATTCATTTTCTACCGCTTTTTCCTCACGAGGGTCGCGGGGGGTGCTGGAGCCTATCCCAGCTGTCTTCGGGGGAGAGGCGGGGTACACCCTGGACTGGTCGCCAGCCAATCACAGGGCACATATAGACAAACAACCATTCAAACTCACATTCATACCTATGGACAATTTGGAGTCGCCAATTAATCTAGCATGTTTTTGAATGTGGGAGGAAACCGGAGTACCCGGAGAAAACCCACGCATGCACGGGGAGAACATGCAAACTCCACACAGAGATGGCCGAGGGTGGGAATTGAACCCTGGTCTCCTAGCTGTGAGGTCTGCGCACTAACCACTAGACCGCCGTAATTAATTATTATATACATTTAAAAAAAATGTAAAAAACTGCCAAACAGCAAGGGATGACTGTAAATGTAGTCCCTGGACTGAAAGGATCAAAAAGCATTTTGAATTAGAACTGCTAAGTGATTTTTTTCTTATGTTTATTATTCGGAGGACAAAGCTCACCACATTCACAATGTAGCCTTGAAAAGGGACTATACTAATTTTATGAAAATGTACTTCATTTTTAATGAAAAAGTTAAGCAACTGCCTCCGGGTTTCTTTCCCAGGGTTACATTTGAGTCTTTCAATTGTCTGAAAATGCTCTACAAAAAAAAAAACCTTAATGGAGAATAGAAAAACAGTTTGCCAGCCCACTTACCAAGCTTTGCTTGAGCTCACACCAGTGCTGTGCTGCGGAGGAAAGTGGATTATTTGAGAATGCTGTGAAAAAGAATATAGTATTATGATGCAGCCAACATGACCATATGAGTCATACAATAGCGCACAGAATGGTAGAATGGTGAAATCACTGGAAATAGTATGCGCAGATGTGGAAATGGTTGAATATATTTATTTAATAATGCATGCAAGAACTTTCCAACTTGGCGCTGTCCAAGGTCATCAGTTTTATTTGACTAGAATAATTCAAAATACAGATATACTACAAGAATAGTCACGGGTCAATGAACTTTTCAGTAAATAATGCAATATGAAGGCACGGCGGTCGAGTGGTTAGCGCGCAGACCTCACAGCTAGGAGACCAGGGTTCAATTCCACCCTCGGCCATCTCTGTGTGGAGTTTGCATGTTCTCCCCGTGCATGCGTGGGTTTTCTCCGGGTACTCCGGTTTCCTCCCACATTCCAAAAACATGCTAGGTTAATTAGCGACTCCAAATTGTCCATAGGTATGAATGTGAGTGTGAATGGTTGTTTGTCTATATGTGCCCTGTGATTGGCTGGCGACCAGTCCAGGGTGTAGCCCACCTCTCGCCCAAAGACAGCTGGGATAGGCTCCAGCACCCCCGCGACCCTCGTGAGGAAAAGCGGTAGAAAATGAATGAATGTCATATACAGACAATGGTTATTGAGGCGTACAATATGATGGTGATCCAAATTGGGGCTTATGTATCAATTTTCATACCTATGGAGCCGAATATCCAATGTCCAAAGTGAAACTAACTTCACGCGGTACATTGTGGACGTCTTCATGTAGGTACCGGGAGTTGAGTAGCAACCAATTTTGCACATTACCTGCACCTATCATGTTTTGTTGTGTAGCCCTTTCCTATGAACATAATATGGCAACCATATCGGTCCGATGGTGATATGGCACCACAGGCACCACCCTAATGGAAACGTGGTCCCCATCTGTAAAAGTCAAAACAATGATGTCAGCGATCAATCGCCATTACATAACCAGAAGTGATATAATAATATCATACATAATATGGGAATATTTTGATGGTCATGACTCACCGGAGTCAACATTCTCCCAGTATTTTCTTGTCTTGTCCCAAATGACGCACAAGTCTGAATCAGTCATGGAAAATGCGTGCGTCTGTAGGTTTTGTTCCTTATTATACAACGTGTCAACCAAAACAATCCTACAACATCCAGAGCCTTGACGTATTCTGGGAAAATCTTGTGCACCCCTAGGGACTTGCCATTGAGGAGATACTTCACCAACCTGTGCCTCTGACACGTCCATATTCGTGTCTTCTGATTCCTGTGTCAGTGGGATTGAGTAAACCCTTAGGCTTCTGTCTACCTGCCAATCAGTGTAGAAGATGCACACGGCTTCCCCTTCCTTGCCTCACCAAACTCCTTTCACACTCAATTTTTTGCCCGTCAGCATCTCCAGGAAGACTCACAAGCTAGCCAAGCACGGTAGGACTTCTTTTCAGCTTGACAGCCCCACAAGTCAGGACTAAACACGGTGTGGCTGCGTTTCAGTTTCATGCTGCCAAAATCTGGAGCAGTCTTCCAGAAGATGACAATGACAATGCTCAACCTTGGCAATGTTCAAATCCGGCCTGAAAACAGTTCTGTTCTGCATGTAACTGAAATGTGACAACTGAAAACATTTGCTCACATCACTTTTAATCCATTTTTACTTTTTGTTGAATTATATTATGAAGTGATTGTAGTCTTAACTTGTGTATGAATTATGCTTGATAAATAAACTTGCTATATCTTGATCCCAACTGGTTCTGTCACGGGAGGCTGAGGACTAGTACCCTCAATCCGGATTGAACCAGCTTTATTGGGTCACTTACGCCAAGGATCTCTCTAACTGGGCATGCCTTACGTCTAACCATCCCTCTTCTGACACCATTTTTCACAGAAAGTTGAGGAGCAGTAACATCATCATGGATCTGATCCTGGTCTATTGGGTTGAAAACCTGACCAACTAGATGATTTGGTATACCACCTACAATGGCAATAATAACAGCTCTGATTATCCTACTTCTGACACCATTTTTAAGAGGAGCAGTACCCTCAACGTGGATTTGAACCTTTTGGGTTGACCAACTTGAAGTCCGACAGTAACACCAAAAGTTCTACTTTGTGGTTGCCAGGATGTGGCTACAAATACGGCCTGTTTGGACTCAGGTATGTGTTTTTTAGGACACACTTCTCACGGAGGATGTTTCAGGATGATGATTAAGGATGATGTTTCAGGATGATGATTAAGGATGATGTTTCAGAATGATGATTAATGATGATGTTTAAGGATGATGTTTAAGGATGATGATTAAGGGCGATGATTAAGGGCGATGATTAAGGATGATGTTTAAGGACGATGATGAAGGATGATGTTTGAGGATGATGATGTTTAAAGATGATGATGAAGTATGATGTTTGAGGATGATGTTTGAGGATGATGTTTGAGGATGATGATTAAGGATGATGATTAAGGATGATGATTAAGGATGATGTTTAAAGATGATGTTTAAAGATGATGATTAAGGATGATGTTTAAAGATGATGATTAGGGATGATGTTTAAAGATGATGATTAAGGATGATGTTTAAAGATGATGATTAAGGATGATGTTTAAAGATGATGATTAGGGATGATGTTTAAAGATGATGATTAAGGATGATGTTTAAAGATGATGATTAAGGATGATGTTTAAAGATGATGATTAAGGATGATGTTTAAAGATGATGATTAAGGATGATGTTTAAAGATGATGATTAGGGATGATGTTTAAAGATGATGATTAAGGATGATGTTTAAAGATGATGATTAAGGATGATGTTTAAAGATGATGATTAGGGATGATGTTTAAAGATGATGATTAAGGATGATGTTTAAAGATGATGATTAAGGATGATGTTTAAAGATGATGATTAAGGATGATGTTTAAAGATGATGATTAAGGATGATGTTTAAAGATGATGATTAAGGATGATGATTAAGGATGATGTTTAAAGATGATGATTAAGGATGATGTTTAAAGATGATGATTAAGGATGATGTTTAAAGAGGATGATGTTTAAAGATGATGATTAAGGATGATGTTAAAGGATGATGTTTAAGGATGATTATTACGGATGATGTTTCAGGATGATTATTACGGATGATGTTTCAGGATGATGATTAAGGATGATGTTTCAGGATGATGTTTCTGGATGATGACGATTAAGGATGATGTTTCAGGATGACGATTAAGGATGATGTTTCACGATGATGATTAAGGATGATGATGTTTAAGTATGATGATTAAGGATGATGTTTCACGATGATGATTAAGGATGATGATGTTTAAGTATGATGATTAAGTATGATGTTTCAGGATGATGATTAAGGATGATGTTTAAGGATGATGTTTCTGGATGATGACGATTAAGGATGATGTTTCAGGATGACGATTAAGGATGATGTTTCACGATGATGATTAAGGATGATGATGTTTAAGTATGATGATTAAGGATGATGTTTCACGATGATGATTAAGGATGATGATGTTTAAGTATGATGATTAAGGATGATGTTTCAGGATGATGATTAAGGATGATGATTAATGATGATGTTTAAGGATGATGATTAAGCCCTAATTGCTGCAGTGAAACAGACAAAACAATAAAATCTACAATAATTATTGCATGTTTTCGGCCCCCCCCCCCCCCAGTGTGGATCATGTAAATGCAAAATCTAAATGGAAATGTATGTAAATCAAAGCATCCTTTTCACACATTGCTGTCACTAAAAGAGGATGCTGCATGCTGCACATAGCAGAGTTTTTTTTTTCCACATTTGGTACATGCTTGGCATAAAAATAGCTGTCTAACAGCAGGTGTTGCAATGCATCCAAACGGCTTCCTGAAATAGTTTTTTATAAATAAACAACAATACAGCTAAAGGGCTTCGCTTGGCTCAGGACAGTCACATTTGTCGTGTCAGAGAACTGGAAGGAATCATTCAAATCATTAACTTCTAAGAATAGGTACTTTTTCATCAATATGCATGACATTATGGGTAATGTGATAGGGCATCCATTCACCACAGTAACACCATTTAACCCTACTCTGTAGCCTTTTAATCTCACACATCAGTGGTAGATTTCGCCCAGTTTCTAATTAATTTGGATTATTTTTCAATAAGGTCTGAGACCTGCCCTAAAATAAGTGTTTCCAGCCTCTATGAATAATAGAAAAAAAAAGATAAATCAGCTCATCGTGCACTTTGGAATCCCAGCAGTCCTCCCAGCAGTGAAATATGAGCTGTTTCGGTCCCACCATGAATGTATTTCTCACTAATGCTTGTGATTCCACGTCTGTGTGATTGTAAGCTGAGATACAACAGATTCAATACAGAGCATATGCTGATTTAATCGCTTGGCCGTGCCTGCTGTTAGCTGCAAGCCTCTTGCCAACAACAACATTAGTAGGGGGAATTATACTAAACTCACATTCATAAAACTAGACTAATTTATTGTCCCTGCTTGATTTTACATCTTTGGACCATCATTCCTATTGGCTTCCCGAAATCCACAATATGAGCCTGAATGTAAGATGCTAAAAAAAAAAAAAAAAAAAAAAAACAGTCAACATGCGCATTTTTGAGCAGAGAATGTGACAGAGAGAAAAAAATTCCATTAGTCCAGTGAAGGAGAAGACACGGCCCTTGTGTACTTGCTTTAGATAGCATCGGCTGAATTTGGAGTGATGCAACTGCCTGGCAATAGAAGCTCAACCAATCTAATAATCCAACTCTTGCTTCGTATTTGCATACATTACACACCCTGTCAATCATCTCTAAGTGTCACACTTTAACTTACATGTAGCATCAAACATACTGTTACTATTTGTTGGTATTGTTTTGGTTTTCACCATGGAGGATTCCTTCTTATTCGACTATTATGTACAACTTATTATATCTACGCCATTTTGTGCTGAGCAGTCTGGACACAGACAAAATGGAACATTTGAAAAAAGACACCTTAATTATTAAATCATTCAATCCAACCCGTTCAGTACAGGAAATTTTGACTGATTTTTCAAGGTGCACAGAATAAATAAACATGGAACCTACCCAAAGCAACACTAGACTCTCATCTTTCATCAAAAAAAAAGGTTTGTTTCTACCTTTTTCCGTTCTTTAGTAATCAGCAGAAGAACATAAGTAAGTTTCAGGAAAATACCAGTTCCCCACAAAAAGAAAGGAAAACAGCTTTTTGTGACAAAATACAATTCAAGCATAACTTTCACTTTGACATTGTTTTTGCTCTTGTGACAAGCCAAATATCTAAACAAAAAATAAAAATTTAAATATAATAAATATAAAAAATAAAAATAATATAAATATAATAATTAATATAAATACAATAAATATTATAATAAAAATATATAATAAAAACCACAACATAAATAACACAAAAAGGGTAAATGACAATGTATTTACTGTAATACCATATTATAATTTCATATAACACCATGAACTAGTCACCATTTTCACATAATAAATAAACTGTGTGTACACGTGTGCTAAAATTTCCCTACAATAACATTCTGCACACGACACTCCTTCATGCTGTCTCACTTCCTCCTTGCTGCCGAGTGTGCATTTACATGCAAAAGTTCCATGCCGAGCTCTTATAAAATGCACTTCTGCCACCTTGTGGCCGCTTTTATGGCTTAAAACTACTATAACAGTGACATCTTTTAGAGTGCAAGAAAACGTAAGACATATTATACGTCTTCGTGATTGGGTGTTCAGGCTCATAAATACTTATAAATACCTTTTTGGTATTGAATGAGTGTACTGAGCAATCAGGACAGAGGTACCGCCGCTGTTTATTGTCTCTATTTTCCATTCTATGTTTATCATCACATCTGTCCTCACTGCTAACATTCTTCATTTGTTTCATTTTCAGGACGGCATCTCCTAAAACAAAACAAGAAAAACACCTCCACATCATCACACCACACACATCCTGCAATAAAAGTTGACCAAAAAATAAACAATTGAGTCAATGAAGTGACACGCTATGAAAACATTAGAGGCCAAAAAGCCAGTATTGGTTGTGTTAGCACTTAGCACCTCAAGTGGTGCCATTGAGTCCCTTGGGTCTTCATCTGCTTGACATAGGATTGACATGTGGGTGCATTTAGTCTGCAACAACAGCACTTGCCTCGCCGTAGAAAAGGTCACTTTGACGACAGTCTATACTCTGGGGTCGGGTTATATTCTGGTTTCTAACCTGGGCTAGCTAAATGTATACACGCTACCCAGATAGCAAGGAAGAAAAGACAACGGATATTTAGCAACAGAGCCATTTTGGTCATGGTGATGCTTTCATTTTTTTACTCTTCCAAGATTATGATGAGGAATTCTATAAAGTCCTTATCTCCTACAGCAGGGATTTGCCTGTTGAGGCACCTTTGAACACAGTGGCATTTAGCTAAAGCTAATGGGAACGCCATCGGCTTTGTCGCTGTTTGCTAATCAATGTTATACCTCTTAAAAGTGAATTGCTTAACCAATGACTGCAAATAAAAAGCCATTAGTTTAGATTTAGAGAGAAAGAAACACTTATGTCCAATCAAACTTCGATTCACTCCCTCCATTTTGCTTGCCCCCAAATCCCAAAGTTCATTAAAACCCAACAAGTGGAGCAGAAATAGTTCTTTAGGGAAAGTTAGCATGGTCCAATATCACTAGATTGACCACCATTAAGTTAATGTTTGGAGCCATGGAGAACAACTAAGGCTGGGATTTTAATCACCATCAAAAGCGTAGGCAGAACAGGTTTTTTTTAGGAATTCTTTCATTCTCTCTGAACCTCTTCTCTTTTTCATCAATTTCCCCAACACATTCATCACATTCTGTTCTCACCCTTTTTTCCCCCAGACTTCCTTGATGTTTGCTGTCATCACTGTGAGCACTGGTGGGAGGCACAGTCCTCCAGCACAGGCAGGCAGGCAGGCAGGCAGGCAGGCAGGCAGGCGAGTGCTCACTTCCCCGAGCCTGTTCACTAACTCGGGGAGATTAAAGGTTATCCACTCAGGGCCCATTTATAGCAATGATACCTGCGCTTGTCAGCAGCAGCAGTAGCATGTCAGGCTACTGAGAGCTGGAGAGGCTTTGATATGTCATTGTTGTACCTGATCATCTATATCCACCAGTGGGGTTTCTGTCATAAAACTTTATCACAATACAGCTAAAACCTTACTGCCTGATTGACATTCAAGCTTCCGTAATGTATTATTTTTCAAGCGTCTTTGTATTTGTCTTGATACTAAGTAAATCCTACCAGGATCATGCAGTTTTTTTGTGTGTGTCTGTCAAACTAATGAGCGGAGATGAGACAAGAATAATTAAAAATTAAATTGCAATGACAAAAATATAACAAATATTTGATAATATATTGCAATCCACAAATGTAATTCCTATGTTGCACTCGGTCCTGTCTCTACCGACACAAAGAGACTGTATGACAAAAGGGCTCACTCCGTTCATGCCATTGTTCTACAAAAAAAATGTGCCAAGATGCTGAAACCGATGCACAGAGTGAACCCTCTTCCTGCCTGTTTGGAGGCGAGCGACAAGGAAAACAGACACATGCACATTGCAATACATTGAGGCCGACTAAATTATCAAGTACATCTGTGTAATACTTGTTTTTATAGTCAGTATAGTTACTCCAGACCCCATTCACTGTGCAATATCTGATCAACCTCCATGTGCAATATTAAGGGCTCTAAATGCAATATACTAAGTATTTCCATAATGCCTCATATTAACTCACTAGCAAGATCTCAGTGTATAGACTGGTCATATATCTCATCTCGTTTCATATTATCTACATACTGTATTGTATATAACTCTGGGAAAAACTGTTGATTTTGTTAATACTTAGGTTGTTTATATTGTTTATTTTCTATATTGTGTATTTTGTACTGCTTAACTGATTCTGTACTCTTGCTGCTGTGCAATGCAAATTTCCCCACTGAGGGACGAATAAAGGCATATCTTATCTTATCTTATAATAATAATAATAATAATAATAAATTTTATTTGTATAGCGCTTTTCAAAATACTCAGACACTTTACAGAAGAATGGAGTTGAATAAAAGCAAGTAAACAGAGTAAAAGATACATTTAAAATACAACATTCATTCGTTAATACACAGCTAAAATAAGAGTAAAAGCGGGGCACAGCAGTCAAATATAAAAAGTTTAAAATTTATGATGGGATTAATTCATTAAAGTATTATCGTTCCAAGATTAGTACCCAAGAGACATTATATCTTGTCACAACCTTGTGAGATGTTGTGAGACCCCTATTTTTGCACTTGATCCTCTATTTACATATACAGCCGGTGCTTTTTGGTGGTTCCATATGTGCTTCCATGAATTAATTACATAAACACAAGACTAGTTACTGTGCGCTGTGCTGTGGAAGAATACACTATGTGTGGCTGACAGCCACTGACAAGCCCCACTTCCCACAACACTGGACTGTTGTGACCCCAATTAAGGATAAAGATCAGATTGTAACATTACCATATAATGTCTACCTGGACGTTGTAAGGGTGACGAGCAAACTCAACAAACAGGCTTTTAAAGTTTGTGGTGTTTTCATGCTTTTCCATGAATTATCAATACTGTGCAAAAAGGAAAAAAAATACTGACATGCGCACGATGAAAGAATATATCATTGTGCATCACTACATGGAGAAAAGACTATTCAATTTTGTTATTTTATGTTAACTTCTTTCCCTTTAGTATGGCAGGCCTTGTGTCAAAGAAAAGGAAATTACTAAATGAAATTAGACATCGTAAAATGGTCATAAAGTGCTGATAAACCTTGGCTGCATTCTGCCAACCCCATGACTATTATCGAGTATAAAGATGATATCTTAGAATGTGAAAGCATCTGCTGCTATGAAACAGCGAGTGCTAACTAAGCAGTGTAATGGTCTCATTATTTAGACTTTCCACCTTCCTATGAGCCTGTCTCTCACTCCCTTGCAACGCCCCTTCCAGTGTGCAGACAACCACAGGGATGAAAGTTTAAGTAGTTGTTACATAAGCTCTTTTATTTTACTGTCATTTCATTCTTGTATTTCATCCTTTTATACTGTATTTAATTTATATTCTTTATGTGTTCTGTGTCCGACGGACTTGAATTACATCATGATTGTAGGATCAGAACTGATATGACTGATGACCTCCTGTACGGTGTGTGTGGCATTGACTAAAGTCCCATATACTTTTGTCAACTTTCTTCAAAATCACTAGTTTGCTGAATTATTCCACCTCCAGACCAGTTAGCGTGGCTTGGGATGAGGAACTAACCAGATGCAGTCTAATCAGGAATGTCAGCAAATGCCTTTGACAATTTACGTAACCATTCGAACAAAAAAGAAATAAACAATGTTTTGGGGGGAAAATGTATTCATAGGAAATGATCGCTCTTGACTCTGGTCTATCATTTGTCAAAAGGTATATGTAGTATTCTGGTCACTGGGCATCAGTCATGTCACATTGATGACATCAATGTTACATAGAGTCAGTCATGGAAGAAAAAAAATTCTCCCATTCTGTGTGGAAGTGGTAATTTTTTGGCGTTTTACTTTCCTTCTTCTTTGAAAACCCTTACTTAACTCAGTCCTTCTCAATTATTTTCTGTCATGTCCCCTCCGTAAGTGACAGAAATGTTTTCGTAACCCCCCGATTTGAAATACTACAGAAACTGATAATATGTATTCATTTATCTGTACTGTATAGACTGAACTAAAAAAATTATTCATTCATTCATTCATTTTCCACCGCTTTTTCCTCACGAGGGTGCAGGAGCCTATCCCAGTTGTCTTTGGGCGAGAGGCGGGGCAAACAACGATTCACACTCACATTCATACCTATGGACAATTTGGAGACACCAATTAACCTAGCATGTTTTTGGAATGTGGGAGGAAACCAAAGTACCCGGAGAAAACCCACGCATGCACAGGGAGAACATGCAAACTCCACACAGAGATGGCCGAGGATGGAATTGAACCCTGGTCTCCTAGCTGTGAGGTCTGCCTGCTAAACACTCGCCCACCGTGCACTAAAATAATTACACCAGGAAAATGCAACAAAATGGAGAGCAAACAAGTATATCATAAACATATCATATTCAAGAGTCAAATTGCATGATGAGTACTATAAATTTGTACATGTTGGTAGGTCTGCATTGAAATGAAAGCCTCTCCATACTGCCAGTTTTGGGGCCTTTGTGCTGGACTTTCAAGACACACAGAATATTGAGTTTTAGGACTACATAAACATTGAAACTACGTGAAGAAACTTCAGACTCTATTCTTTCATGCGAAAAAAACAGAGTCTGTATGTGTGCGTGTTAAGTAATTCAAACACGAACAACAACAACAACAACATCACCAGCATCGCCCCTACCCTCCGCGATCACGACAGACAAATTCTGTCAGCGTGCAATTCAGCAGCTTCTGTCGTCTTCATATCCAAGCTGTTGTTGCAAATCGGAGAAAAATAGAACTGTTTCCCTCTGCTTGGACAGAAATACACGGCCTAAAAGTCTGAACTTCACACATGGGATGCATAAGACTTTGATCCGAACAAAAAAAAAGCGGACATTTCCTGTGTCTGTGCAGTGATCCTGTAGCCTCTTTTTTTCCTCCTCTGTTGAATGGTGAGTATTGACAAAATCATGTCCATTAGGAAGGAGGCTAGTCATGAAAACACTCAAAAGTGAGCTCTTCTCTCATGTTTACTCTCATAAGTGTGCTCTAGGTACACATATAACTGTTAGAAATACATTTTGCATAATAGGGAAATGTTAATAGAACCCCCCCCCCCCCCCCCCACACACAAGATATTTGAGGTTGAGGTTTCCGGTCACCTATCTTCAACCTTTTGTAGTGATGTGCCCCTATAAAAGCACTACCCTTATTGATTCTGACATTTATGTGGAATACAACACCGTCAAGATAACTGAGGTTAAAGGTCAAATCTGTACATCTTCCTGCTGGTCGCAATATTCAACAATTTTCAGGCCTCATTATTACTTAATGTCAGTGCAAGTGTGTTATTGGTTTAAGTGAAAGGCGATATAGCATGGTTGTGATACACTTGCGTCACACTCCTGATTTTTTGTATTTATTTTGAAAGCCAAATGAATGAGCATCTGACAAAACAACAGTGACATCACCAAGAAAGCACAAAACTATAGAGTACATGACTGGGGTTGTTTTGACGTGCTTGTTGGTTTATGATTGTTGATCGACCACCTCTTGTTATTTCCTCAATGTTCAGGCAAAAGCTACAATATTATAACAATATTATATAATATATTATAACAAAAACATAATCTATGAGATGTGTAATCCAGAAGAGTCGGCAGCTGTAGAATGGGCAGATCACGCAATCTCAGCATGATTTTGCTGGGATCACTTTTTGACTGTCTCTTTAAGGTGTTGTTATGGTGATGGTTTTATTTCATTTGAACATGCATCAGATTACAACTGAATGCATCCCATAATCAGTTCACAGTTCCACATGTCCAAAAGGAGTAGGAAGAAGCAAAGCTTATTAAATCCTACCCCTCCATCTGGTACTTTTACAATAAGTAGCTGTTACATGTGTTCACTTCCTGCTTTCCATAATACAGTTTAAGGTTTTTTTTTTTAATAATGTACCTCGTACCAAAGTACAAGGTGATATGACCATCCAATGCCATAATGGGTACCATAGTAAGTATCAATATAGTGATATATATAGCACATCATGACTGGTTCAAGACTCTTCATCCTTGTATTTAGCAAACATCAACTGCTTGTATTGTTTCTTGAATTGGCTCATCGTTTTAAGTCATGTAGAGTTTCATCATTTGACTTTAGGTGTGAATCTGGCACCCTTATTAAGAATGATTGTGAATTTCACACTACTGTGCGCACTTTTAAAATTAAAATTCCAGAGGAGTCGTTTATACCGGAGGAATAATTTAACTACGCAGATCGCTGTAAGCATTTTGTTTCATAAGATCCACAAGGCGGGTCAAGTCAATGCTATTTTCCAGTTCCGCGGGCCAGATGAAATTGCAGTGCGGACCACATGTGTCCCCCAGGCCTGAGTTTCAGAAATGTGATTTAGATAAGTATTACAAAAAACACATGGACTTGACAACAATGAAAATGGAGAATACTACCAACAAAGAAAGAACCAAGCACTTAGAAGGATAACATTCATAATCTTTGGCTTATGATATGGGGGATTGGATTCTTCCTACTACTTTTAGGACAGGGGTCTCAAAGTCAATTTACCTGGGGGACACTGGAGCTAGGGTCTGGGCAAGGCTGCGCCGCATCAGGTTTTCCCAAAAAAAAAAATGCATTTATTAAAAACAGAAAAATATACAAACTTTTTCAGTGCTTTGGTTCCGATTTTCTACAAGAAAAGCTCTGATAAAACATTCCACTGTTCTCAAATATCTTAATTTTTATTTTTCTGCACAAAATAAGATGAAAAATAAATAAACAAATCAAGAATAAAGAAAATCAATCAGTAATAAATAAATACAATAATAATAATAATAAAACGGCAAATAATAAAAACTACACCCCATATAGTTGGTGGGTAGACAAATTATTTTTTTCAGATTAAAATGAACAAAGCATTATTAGAGCCCTGTAGACATGACAAAACACGACTATAGTCACATTTATACTCTTTTTATTTACAGCATATTGCGCAACTGCAGGGTCTTGAGACACATGCTAACTCGCAAACTAGAGAGCTAGCGACCTAAACGGTAGCCTTCAAGTTATTTCCTTTAAACTTAAAAAGCCAAAAACTTACCATTTCCACACGGATAGGGAGGATAACTATTAACAGTTATTTAACCTTTAACATGAACATTAATCAAACGTAATATTTTTTTCCGAGTACATGATACCATACAGCATCTATGTATATCAAACTTGCGCGGGCCGCACTAACATTAAACTTTCATATCAATGCGGGGGCCTCAAACTAGTGTCCTGTGGGCCACATTTGGCCCGCGGGCAGCGTGTTTGAGACCCCTGTTTTAGGACATGTGGAATTGTGAATTGTAATGTGAAGCATTCAATGTTGGAAATAAATTCAATGATAATCATAACCATCACCAAAGTAATTTGGTCATTTGTGTTGATTATCATGAAGAAATCAAAAATGCCAAGATAATATAGTTACAGAGACATCATAACAAGCCCCCCCAAAGGGAAAGTCATAAAGTCTATAAAGCCAAAACAACTGGAAGCAAAGTAAAGACAAACCTCAATGAGTTCTCCCTCTTTTCTCAGCACTTTCATATCCAATTTCCTCTATTTTGATACTCTCTGTCCCCTCAGGAAATTCCATTGCGGCTCCCAAGTTGCACTGTCATTAAAAGCTCACAAAGCAGCAGAAAAGCATGAAATACACCCCGAGTCTCCCGTGTTGACTCTTTAATATTCCTGTGTTGCTCTTCGATAAGACAGAGTATGACTATTTCTCCTCCATCCCAGCGGTCCTGCTAGTAAATGCCAACACTCGCCATATTGTTAACAAGCTGCTCAGCTGTTGTTTGTAATGAAGACTAATTATCCACTTTTCTCACAGCGTGAACAGAGAGTAGGAAGCTGTAAAAGTACAATTTTAAATGCTGAATATTGTTGTTTAGTTTTGCAGAAGAGGATGATGAATCAGCGTCTGCTTCAATCCTCCAATGAACCTGTTAGTTTTAAAGCAGATGTTCAATTTGACACATTTTCTTGAAAAAAAATGTGATATCACAGCGTTATAATGCACAGGATGATTTCACATTGACTTCTAAGTAGGAAAATAAAAAGTACAGAACCAGTACATAAGTACACAAGTACAGAACCATACCCCACAGGGGTTATGTTGCCTGCCTACTACCAGTGAATGGCAAATATCCACCAGTGATTGACCCGCATTAAAATGTATACTTTATAGATCGCTCTTACACGTCCAAATCCCTCTGCTCGCTGGACGTTGACGTTCCCCTCTGATTATGGATCATCATTTATAATTAAAGTGACTGTTGCAATTAGGGCTGAGAGATTATAAGCAAAATGATAATCAGGATTATTTTTTAATCAATATTAAAATCACAATTATTCATTATGGTAGTTGAAACAAGTTTCTATTTTAAACATAAAGTATGTGAAAGACTTTCATTTCAAAATGTAACATAATAAAAATAAATAATTCAATGAAATGTACTAAAAAAAAAGTGGTTAGCGCGCATGTCTCACAGCTAGGAGACCCAAGTTCAATTCCACCCTCGGCTATCTCTGTTTGCATGTTCTCCCCATGCACGCGTGGGTTTTCTCCCGGTACTCTGGTTTCCTCCCCACATTCCAAAAACATGCTAGGTTAATTAGCGACTCCAAATTGTCCATAGGTATGAATGTGAGTGTGAATGGTTGTTTGTCTATATGTGCCCTCTGATTGGCTGGCCACCAGTCCAGGGTGTACCCCGTCTCTCGCCCGAAGACAGTTGGGATAGGCTCCAGCAGGATAAGCGGTAGAACATGAATGAATGAATGAATGTGAGTGTGAATGGTTGTTTGTCTATATGTGCCCTGTGATTGGCTGACGACCAGTCCAAGATATACCCCGCCTGAAGACAGCTGGGATAGGCTCCAGCATACCCCTGCGACCCTAATGAGGATAAGTGGTAGAAAATGAATGGAAAAATAAATACGCCATTGCAGATTGCTATTATAAAGTGGAAAAAGAAGTCCATGCAAAAATTGCACATGACAGAACATATCACAGACCTCAAGTCAGATTTTTTCGCAAGAAATTCCAGCATGTCAACATTTTCTGGTTTCAGAGACGACCAAATGCAGGTCACTGCGTGTGACTACATTCACACTGAGGTCATTTTAATCTGTTTTGTTATTTCATGTCAGTGTAAACAGTACAATTCTGGAATTTTCATTCATATGTATATACAGTACATCCGATATGCACCTGAGGGACTGCAGTCTGAATGATGAGGTCTCATACATCTGACCTATACATCATCGAAAGGCATTAGTTGTACGAGATATGAATAAAGGTACTAGTCATGTGAAAATTATTTGGAAAAAGTAACTTTTATAGAGTAATTTTTCAAAAAAGTGTCAGTAAAACAGCTGACGCCAATGTCTCACAACTCTTGGCTCTGACATCCACCCACACGCTCCCTGGAACCGATGTCGCAGCAAGTTCTCCATTAACTGCTCTAGCCAAAAGTCTTGCCCTTTTTCTTCGAAATCTTTTTCTTCTTTTGCACATGTGCATCACTTCCTGGATGCTTTGGTTTCACAATAAGATTGACAAGATTACCCAAAGAAATGTGACTTGTATTTGCATGGAATGTCAAGGCAATGCGTCTGGGAAGTGACATGCAGGAGCACAAAACACGACATCACACGTGTGTGAGTGTGTCATATCTCATATCTCTGTATTGAATTTGCTTTATCAAATGATTTTGTGTAGGAGATTCAGATGGAAGAGGGCAAGCTTTTTGGATGAAGTAGTTCATGGAGGAAGTTGCTGTGACATTTGTTCCGAGAATTGGGTGGGTGTATCTCGGAGCCTGGAGTATCAGGACATTGATGTGAGCCAATTCATTATAAATAATAATTTTCAGATGACCAGAACTTTTGCCTACATCATTAGCCATGTTCACATGAGGAGTTTTTCCCCTTTCCGAATGACTTTTCCAAAAACAATGGTATACATGGAAAGGAATATTCCAATCTCTCGTCTACATGCGCCGCTATAATCAAACAGAATAGTCAATGGGGCATGCCCAGTAAAGTGTAAACATCAACATCAAGTTTTTCGTCAGTCCAATCTTGAAATTTAGTTTTGGATCAAAACAAACTTTCCGCAGCAGTCCAGTACCGATTGCTGGCCTCCATTTTTAAAACTGACATTTACGTCATGTCTGAGCATGCACTGAAAGAACGCACCCGGGATAAATTTAAACAGGCAAAGATAAAATTCAATCTTGCTAATATTTTATAATTAAACTAGGGACATGTTTTGTATAGATATATATTTTCTTTTTAAAGAAAAACTGGACTTATGAATAAAGTATAGAAGGGTTTAGATTCTGTTCCACAGATGGCGGTAAAGCACACCGAAAAGCTGCTTGCCAACCGCCAATAAACAACAGAAGAAGAAAAACACGACGCACCCTGACAACTTTCCATTTGAGCGGATACAAGATACCTCAATCGGATTGGGGAAAGGAATATTCCATCCCTGTGAATCCGAATATATGTTCATTCGGATCGGCACTTTTCTTTTGGTATACAGATTCTTTCCGCTTGAGCAAATAAGCCGAATGCAATTGGGATCCCCCAACTCCTGCATGGCAAAGTGTGAAAGTGTTCCTCGTCATGAAGACTCTCCAAGAGAGCACTTGTTGGTGGGATAAGCTGAAATATTTTTGCGGATAGACAGTTGCAAGTTACCTCCAGACAATGGATGTCGATGCTGACAAGGCTATAGATCCTCACCCCCAAAAGCTCCCGTCCTGTCATGCACTTCTCACACCATTACGTCTCACTCTCAGGAGTCCACTGCTGCCGCTGGCCTGCTAGTTACTCATCTTAATGAAGGCCTAATCTTTCCTTTGTCCCCTAGTGGATGGCTGGTTGGCTTGATTTGATTTGTAGCATCGTTACTAGCGATGGAAGTGCTAAATGCATAATTTGAGTTAAATATGCCTCACACCGTTTTTAAATCATAAAATATAGAGGTACTCATCATAATGACATAATGCGTCACTGGCTAACATAATGACCATGCCTACGTCTGTTGTGGTGCCGCCTCCACCTTACGCTGAATCGGCTAACTATGCAGGCTGTTGGGTCGTCCCAGCTTTCTCTATGTATAATGCACATTGTCTGATGTAATTACAGTAAGATCGTATATTCACTTGTGTTCATTCATTCATTTTCTACCGCTTTTCCTCACGAGGGTCGCGGGGGTGCTGGAGCCTATCCCAGCTGTCTTCTGTCTTCCCTGGACTGGTCGCCAGCCAATCACAGGGCACATATAGACAAACAACCATTCACACTCACATTCATACCTATGGACAATTTGGAGTGGCCAATTAACCTAGCATGTTTTTGGAATGTGGGAGGAAACCGGAGTACCCGGAGAAAACCCACGCATGCACAGGGAGAACATGCAAACTCCACACAGAGATGGCCGCCCCACTTGTGTTCATATTGCTGCAAATTTTGAGGCTGAATGGATTGTTACAGCCACTCCTGATTTTAGGAGTTGAAAAACTGCACATATTTAATAAACTATTAACGAGTTTCCAAGTAGACTGTCTTTTTCAGTATAATAGTTGTTTGCAATGAATTGCGGACAAATTTTTTTCTTGGGTCTCACTCCCATTTCTGCTTTTGCCATTTTGAACAACTTTGGTGCGTTCATGGACGAACAAAGTAGGAGTCCAGTAATCTAGCCTATAGGATTTATTACTGTCGCTTGAGACGCCAAAGCCTCCACTTGGAGCTCTATTATGGCCAGTCAGTGAACTGTTCCACATAAGCCATGTTTCTACTAGGGATGCTCCGATCCATCGCCCACCAATCATTATCCGCTGATTTCCATGAAAAATCACCTGTTCAAATGCCTTTCAACATCGATCACAAAAGCCGATCATCTGTGGATCATACTGTCGCAGCCGGCAGCGATACTTGCATGCATGTTGTATCTTGCGTCCTATCAGCATCCTCCTCCCACTTTCCTTTAATATGGCATTTGCAGAACAAAAACGTGACGGACTATGGTGAGTTTTCAAGGCTTGCAGTGTGATCATCAGTCAAATGACAGATAATGCAGCCATATGGACAACACTCGCACGTAGTATGTGTGTGACAGTCAGAAGGCTAAGCTAATAACAGGAAAAATAATTGAATTCATTGAACAAGATGGCCAGCCTTTCTCAGCGGTTGAAGACACCGGGTTCACCAAATCCACTAATGTACTTTCACAAAGTTTCTTTAAAGAAGGAATTTGATCCTCTGTACGTTTCACAAGTGATATGTGTTCTCTTGAAAAAGTAAGCAAACTATATTTTTGTTTGAATTAAGGTGATTTTTTCTTATCACATTGCCAATAGCAGGTGTATAACCTGCTACACTCAAAAAAGAAACGTTTAGCCTCAACAAAAAAAATCAACACAACAATTTCCATTAGTCTTTCTTAGACAACTTAATTTGAAATTGCTTTGAACCAACAAACAATATTGCATTGCACGAATTAGCTTTTCCTCTTCACTCAAAGCTTATTTTAAGTAATGCTTACTGAATAATTGTTTTAATAAAAAAGAATAATAAGAATAATAAAGTTTTTAAGTTCGTAACTCAAAAAAATATGTTAAGTCAACTGACTTAATCATTTGATTCAAAGTAGTTTAATTTGTTGTCTACTTAATTATAATAATGCACACAGCTTTTTAAGTAGCAGTAACTTAATATATATATAATTTGCTAAATAAAATAAAGAAAATTTGAGTGTATATGACATGCTAAATTAAGTTCATGTAATAGCCAACATTATTATTTGAACATAACTTAAAAAATAAATCAATTAATTACATTTCTTACATTGCATTTATGTATTAAATCAAGTGGTGTCAACAGATACTCTGAATTGCTTTTTAGAGTGTACCCATTGTTCCCATTCATTCATTTTCTACCGATTATCCTCACCAGAGTCGTGGGGGTGCTGGAGCCTATCCCAGCTGTCTTCAGGCGAGAGGCGGGATACACCCTGGACTGGTGGCCAGCCAATCACAGGGCACATATAGACAAACAACCATTCACACTCACATTCATACCTATGGACAATTTGGAGACGCCAATTAACCTAAACGGGAAACATGCAAACTCCACACAGAGATGGCCGAGGGTGCAATCGCTAGCTGTGGGGCCTAACTCGGCCGCCAATTGTGCCCATCCCCTATTAATTAATTCCCAAGTCAAAGAACCTTGTAATTGTGATGACTTTTCCTCTTTTTCTCCTATAGCACCCCTTCCCAACAGCACTCATCATATATAAATTGCAAAATGTACAATAAATTCATATGATCGGTATCAGTACCTGGCAATTTTCAGTCAATTTCAGTCCTGCATGATCGGTATTGGAATGAGCAGCATAAAACCCTGATCGGAGCATCCTTATTTTCCACCAATGGCACACTTCAGTATGGCTCTCCACTGTTCCACTGGAATCAATAAATCCTGATCCGACTATTTGTGTCTTTGTCAAGCAATCAATGTGTACTTTTGGTTTAACCCACAAAAACAAACTCAAGCATAAGAAAAGGACACCAAGAAAAAGTAGACTGGAATCAGTGGTAGAAAAAAAGGACTGTAAATACGTCAAGTTTTCTTGCTATTTTGTTGTGTTGACCTGGAAGTGTTTGTTCTCCATCCAAAGCGAGTCGTTTTCTCCCAAGACCCGCTTACTGCAGTGCAAAACTGCACTTTAGATGCATTAATAGAGAAAAGCCAAAAGAGTAAAGTTGCCACACTGACAGCTATAAAGCTCCACAAGGCCGAGCAAAGCTGCAGAGTCAGTTAATAATTTACTCCTAGTTCATGGTTACGGGTGGTGAGCAGGTAGAGGAACACGTCTGCAGGGAAGAGTGCAAGGCATTCGTCAGTACTGTGATGCTTGAATCATCACATAGACCAGTGCAATTATAGACATACAGTATGTGACAGTATCATTAGAAGACAGAGTGCTTTGTAGTGGATCCATGACAGACATCTCCTCTTCCTTTTAAGTTAGACTTCCAATATTTCATGTCCTAAAAACCCTGTAACCCCCTGATCCTGCCTCGTCTCTGTCTTATAAAGTGGTCGATATGCTTTTCCACTCTCTCGGGTCCCTGCTGGGAGGCACGGAAAAATGTCAATCGTAAGCGCATTCGCCGCAAAGATCCAAAGAGTGACCCTGAACCGTGAAAGCGTCCATCCCATCCACACAACAGCTTCTAGGGGGTTAGCAGGGGAGCGGGACTGCATGGTGTGATAACTGGAATATAGATGATTTCAGCCTGTCATCGGGCCGTTTTCAACATGTTTTTAAACCAAGATGCTGCTCATATTTCCATCTGTGTTTTTACGTTGAGACACTTTGCTCATTCGCGGAAGAATAGCTATGAACCATGAACAGTAATTGACAGCAGTTGATTAGGAAGCAATTACGATAATATCTATAATAATGATCTTGGAAAAAATATGGGGTCAAGCAGCGTGGGCCTTATAGGGTAATTAAGTTCCATTCAAATGACTATGTTTAACATATGTTTTGGGTACAAACCAATGTGACAATTAAGGCAGACATTTATGAGTAGGACATTCTTAATAAGGATGAGCAAGTATACCACCATCTGTATCTGGGCTTAAATCGGTACATTATTTTAACTCTGAATTGATGAGAACATTACTAACACCTAGTGGCCAGTGTAGCATACTACATATTATATCTTTGAATGCGTCTTTTGAATGTCTTATATGTGTATTTTCATTTATTTTGTTACTCCGCGGGCTGCATGGCGGACGAGTGGTTAGCGCACAGGACTCACAGCTACGAGATCCGAGTTCAATTCCACCCTGTGCCATCTCTGTGTGGAGTTTGCATGTTCTCCGGTTTCCTCCCACATTCCAAAAACATGCTAGGTTAATTAGCGACTCCAAATTGTCCATAGATATGAATGTGAGTGTGAATGGTTGTTTGTCTATATGTGCCCTGTGATTGGCTGGCAACCAGTCCAGGGTGTACTCCGTACTTCGCCCGAAGACAGCTGGGATAGGCTCCAGCACCACCCATGACCGTCGTGAGGATAAGCGGTAGGAAATGAATGAATGAATGAATGAATAGTTACTCCTCATGACTACATGCTATCCAGTCCTTGTACAACCAGAACAGGAGCCTGGATCACAGTAAGTCCAGCCTGTTTCCGGTGAACGTTGGCCACCACTAAAGTTGCCCTTTGTCGCTGACTGTGTTCATTATTTTTATGGACAGAATTTCTAGGAGCAGCCGAGGCATCAAGGGAGTCCTGTTGAAGGGCCTTAGGATCTTGTCTTTGCTATTTGCAGACAATGTGGTCCTGATGACCTTATTGGGCTGTGACGGAAAACGTTTTTTTTGTGCTTCGAGGAAGCACTGTGTACATAAATTGGATCTTTATTGCCATATTGAGCTGAAGTGTGATTTATTCACACAATATAAAATATTGTTGCATGTTTTCTATATATATCTATATATATCTATATATACATACACACACACATTCATTTATTCATTTTCTACCGCTTATCCTCACAAGTATCACTGGGGTGCTGGAGCCTATCCCAGCTGTCTTCGGGTGAGAGGCGGGGTACACCCTGGACTGGTCGCCAGCCAATCACAGGGCACATATAGACAAACAACCATTCACACTCACATTCATACCTATGGGCAATTTGGAGTCGCCAATTAACCTTTTCGCAATATGGGAGGAAACCGGAGTACCCGGAGAAAACCCACGCATGCACGGGGAGAACATGCAAACTCGGGTCTCTTGGCTGTGTGGCCTGCATGATAACCACTCGATCACCGTGCAGCCCCCAACAAAATATAAAACCAATTGATAGTTCATTATGTTGTGAAATGTTTTATTTCATCTTATTAATTTATTATTGCTCTTTAATCAAGCAAAGATATGCTTTTTCTGATTACTCGATTAATCCCAAAACATAAATAGCCCTATAAATGTTCTCATGTTAAAAGTGTCATTTCAATGTTGATATGCATCCATAAGAAAAACAGAATAAAGGTTATGGCAACCAGAAAAAAAAAATCCACTATTTTCACTATATGCATTGATGAGCGTAGTGAGTATTTTCTCATAGTTGATGTCGCACCACAGTGGATATGAATTAGCCACTAACACCTGATTATCAGCACAAATCTAGGATTCTTCATTTAAAGGCATGTCAAAGGTGAATTATGGATTGTGCACATGTAGCCTGGTGAGGAGATGAAGGTCATTCTTCACTTGCCTCAACTCTTGAGCTATCTTGAGCTTGTATCTGCTCAGGGAATAAACACTGTTATACAGATATGTTGTCTGCTCCCCAGCTTGGATCATTCAACAATCTGAGATCTTCTTTTCATCTGCCCTCAAGTTTGTAAAACTAATCCCATTAGTTTAGCTTCATAACATAACAGACCTAAAAACCTCAATTATGCTTTAATCTTTTGACTCAGCAACACTTGGTGCTTTTACTGTACATTCTCCCCCACGGTGGGGGTCATAGTTGGGGAAAAGGCCCATGTATTATTAACACGTGGAAGGTCGATGGGCCGCAAACACAACATGAATTATCTAACGCGGTATTTGAGCTGCAGACATTCCCCACTTTCTCTGTCAAAATGCTCCATCGACACGCCGATGACTCGCACAAATTCACCAGACCATTATTTGGGTTTGACAAGAAGCTGTGTGAACTGAAGGATACTGCTACTATGGTTCGAGACCAGCCTATTCACATATTCACTCAGCTGAGAGGGAGGAAGCTCAGCACAAACATGTCAGCTTCAATGTCAAAAATATGAAAGTAAAATTGCTCAATGTTGTTTTAAAATGTTTCTGACTCTTTGACTTCCCCAAGGTTATTGTCTACTTTTGACTTTTTAATATGTAATAATGGATTGTAAGGCAGTAAATACTTCAGTTGCGGTTCTTGCGGTACTTGAAATATACTTATGACCTCCTTGATAATGAACCTTCCAACACTTGAGAGAGTTCTTGTGAAAGAAAAAATGGTAATAAAGCCAAACTAAGTGGAATATTCTACCTTTAATCTATCGCAGCTTCCCTAATTCTGACTCTTGATTGTTGGGACAATCCTTTAAGTGAAAACTAATTTTAACCCCTGCGATTGGCTGGCGACCAGTCCAAGGTGTGCCCCGCCTCTCCCCCAAAATCAGCTGGGATATGCTCCAGCATACCCCGGGATCCGAGTGAGGATAAGTGGTAGAAAATGAATGGATGGATAATTTTAACCCTCGACTCCCACAGATGACAACCAATGCCGTAACCCAATGCCTTCACAACACTTAACCCAACCCTGCCATATAAACACCCTAACCCTTACCTTAAACCTTATCTAACACCTTACCCGATTCACTTGAACTCTACCTCACCTTTACCTCATCCCAACCTTAACCTGTAACCTTAATCACTAACTCAACCCACTGGACAAAACCTTAACCTTAACAGTATCTTAAGGAGGCTTTCATGCATGGAAGTAGTTCATCCAAATCTATTTACATTATGAATGCACAATTAATCAATTATGCAGAAATGTTTCTAAATGACGTTAAACATCAGATCCAGTTATCAAGTTGAAAATTATGGAGATATTAGAGCTTTTAAGGAGTGTTATGTATATTAGCAACTGATTTATATGACAAAGTATTTCATTCATTCATTTTCTACCGCTTTTTCCTCACAAGGGTCGCGGGGGTGCTGGAGCCTATCCCAGCTGTCTTCGGGCGAGAGGCGGGGTACACCCTGGACTGGTCGCCAGCCAATCACAGGGCACACATAGACAAACAACCATTCACACTCACTTTCACACTCACTTTTGACAATTAACCTAGCATGTTTTTGGAATGTGGAAGGAAACTAGAGTACCTGTCTCCCATGCACAGGGAGAACATGCAAACTCCACACAGAGATGGCCGAGGGTGGAATTGAACCCTGGTCTCCTAGCTGTGAGGTCTGCGCGCTAACCACTAGACTACCGTGCTGCCCATAACAAAGTATTTCTATGAGGAAATTTAAGTTACTTTTTACTTTTAGAAATACAGACTAAAAAAATTCCCCTTATGGTCAGAAGCTAAAGAAGTTTGGTTTTTTATGGAATTTTTAAAATAAAGTATTTATTAGCCCTGCACATGACTCTTAGCACTTTGTTGTTGGCACTAACTCAAGCTAAAAAGGTGATGGTCCACCACTATCAAAGATGATGATACTGGTAACCCAGCATCCATATCATCCACTTCTATATAGAAACATCACAGCTAGTTCCAATCGGTGCTACATCATGCAACCTGCAGGGCAATCATGGCATCTGTAAAGCTGACATTCACTGTGTGCTACTGTAGTTGGGCCCAGGCCCCAATGTGTACCATTGAGAGTAATGACCCTTTATAGTACATATCATAATAAATGACATGAAGTCATCACAGTCTGTCATAATGGCAAAAATCCATCAGCATAAATTCAGTGCGGCCATGTAATAAACTGTCATAAAATGTTTTACAGATATCAGTGAATGATTTGTGATGGCATCGCCGTAAATGGCGAATAGCAGCACATCTCAGGCCATCTCCTTTAACATACATCATGTTTTCTCCATGTTAGATGAAGTGCATCTATTTGACGTGTGGCAGCGGTGGGGAGGCTGTTAAGTCGTGATCATCTCCGCATATTCCCAATATTCTCATGCAGAACGCGTAATGAGTCAGAAGCTGGAGATCGACTGCGCTGCATATGTTACCTTTTCACATGCACTCCTCCACATACACTTTCAACACTCCTTTTATTCCCAGAGTGCAACATCTACTGTTCCTCCGCCTTCATTTGATGAACATGAGACATGTTCATCTACTGTATGGATAAGTAGACGCTCTATACAGAGCTGTAAAGAATCCATATAGGACGCCAGGATGAGGCTGATGGGATATAATTGCAATATGTGCCAAGCATGTGAACTGTATCATCTATCAATCTTTCTATCTGTGATTGATTAATCACATGATTGTGATAATTTCATGGCGACCCGTGTTTAATTACACTGAAGTTAGGGATGGAATAAATGAAGTAGGAAGTCCATGGAAATGTTGCACAATCCGGAAGATCTAGAAATTTTTATGTGAAGGTTATTGTGTGTAGCTGCTCTATAGGACTACACAACTCAACACAAAGAGCCGAAAATGAGCATAATTGCATGGAGTCAGCCATGACATGTCTGATATAAATAATCAAGTGGTAAGTTTTAGGCTTCCTACTTTGCCCTTCTTGCCGATTCCATTTGAAACCTTTTCTTTAAATTGAGAATAAATAAATTGGGGGCTAACAAGTTAGCTTGCTAGCATGCTTTGCTTCAAGTCAACCCAAAGCCTACGCATTAGCAATGTTGTGTAAACAATAATAGGTGTAAATGTGACTATGCAAAGCATTAATCGTGGTAAAAAAAAACCTATTTAGAATTTTTTTTTGATTTTCTATGCTTGAACTACAAAAATATTTGATTTATTAATACTGAATTCAACTTAAAAAAAACAACAACAACAAACCCTCGATAAACGAGGGATGACGTTACAGTGGTAGTGGTTCCAAAAGGTCTCACAAAAACAAGCCCAAATTCTTCCATTGACAACAATGTAAATTCAAATAATTATTTCCAGACACACAAAAATACTAACAGAAATACATTTTATAGAAAATAATCATATTTTTGCAATTAACAATTATAATCACTTTAAACTTTATTGAAGACTCAGTTGTACAATGTTGTACAAACTGTGTCAAACTGCTGCCAACACAATGTTTTAATATTCATTGCTGTCATATTAAGGTAAAAACAAGCGAACCAATGTGCATTAAAACCCCAAAACAATAAATCGCCCTTTTGAATTCGGAATTGTATTCCATTGTACTGCATATAGACCTCACAGCTGGGAAACCAGGGTTCAAATCCACTCTCGGCCATCTTTGTGTGGAGTTTGCATGTTCTCCCCGTGCATGTGTGGGTTTTCTCCGGGTACTCCGGTTTCCTCCCACATTCCAAAAACATGCTAGGTTAATTGGCGACTCCAAATTGTCCATAGGTATGAATGTGAGTGTGAATGGTTGTTTGTCTATATGTGCCCTGTGAAGTTAATCCATTTCTCCCGCCTCTTATTCCCATCTGGAAGTACTTGATTGTGTTTCCAGTTTTGTCTTTAATCTCCAAGAAACAAGACCGGGAGAAGAGAGCATGTTTTTTTGTTGGGTTTTCCTTCTTTCTATGTAAGTCTTTGGAGACAATCTGTCAACCTAATCCCCACCACCAACCAACCTGTGTGTCAGTGCGCTTCTCCCCACTACGTCAATCGGCATTCAAGTGTGCCGGTGGCGCCCGTTGGCGGTCCACATCTCGTTTCACGGCTCCCTGGCCTTTCTCTGCCTGAAGAGAAAGCGCTCTAGCGATGATGAGAATTACTACATGAGGTTACAGCTACTATTAACTGAGGCTGACAGCTGAGGTGGCGCCTGGGAAGATCATTACACTACTCTGTAGAGAAAAAGGATGACAAGGTGGCATGGAGTTAATAAAAACGCTTCAAAAGAGGCTTAGGTTACATTTCAAGAGAGTCCTTTAAAGAGATTCATACGTAGATTTTAAGTCATGCTGAAGAATATTACATTTGACTTCAAAAGGTAGCAGGTTGCTCGTCTGATCCAAAGAAATGCGCAGCCTCTTCCAACTGTGAGATATGTTGATTTATATGAGAGTCATGCAAGTCAGAATTCAACTAACATTTTTGGGAAAAACTCCCACCTCTAAAGTATTCCCAATCTTTGGACTTTGAAACAATGTCATGAAGCTCAGCAAGGGCCAAAAGGTGTAACTAGCGCCTGTTTTGTTTTTTGGCAACGTGAGACGAGATTAATATGCATTAGAAGTACAACTGTCAACTGAGTGAATGAACAGTTTTCAAATTAATTAATCATGATTAATCACTATTTATCCACACGCGGCCATCTCTGTGTGGAGTTTGCATGTTCTCCCCGTGCATGCGTGGGTTTTCTCCGGGTACTCCGGTTTCCTCCCACATTCCAAAAACATGCTAGGTTAATTGGCGACTCCGAATTGTCCATAGGTATGAATGTGAGTGTGAATGGTTGTTTGTCTATATGTGCTCTATGATTGGCTGGCGACCAGTCCAGGGTGTACCCCGCCTCTCGCACGAAGACAGCTGGGATAGGCTCCAGCACCCCTGCGACCCTTGTGATAAAAAAGCGGTAGAAAATGAATGAATAATCACTATTTAAAACAATGTCTGAAAAATGCACATTTTCAGTGTATTTTATTAACAAGAAGATAAATGACAGGACATGATTTTCACATGTTCCAATCATTTTACTCAAATGAAAAATTAGACAGCTTCAAACAATAATTTGTGCATCTGATTCATCTATAAAATACCTGGAAATAAAAGCTGAAATGTTGGTGACGGATCTATTTTGATGTCAAAACCAAATGTGTTCAGTATACAGCAAAAGTAAAGGAATTGACTGTTCCAATACCTGTATGGGACTGTACTATTATCATTTTATTAAGTCTGTCCAAGTTGGATACAGAATGTGTGTGGACATCACCTGTCCGTTGAAGCAGCAGTAAAACTGAGCGGGAATTGAAACGCGTTGGAGGAGAATAAGGCCTGAAGGCGGGCCATTCAATGAGTCAATCTTCCCGAATGTTTTCCGGAATGTGTCGTCTACTGTGTGCACTCATACAAACACAAGGGTCGCAGGGGTGCTGGAGCCTATCCCAGCTGTCTTCGGGCGAGAGGCGGGGTACACCCTGGACTGGTCGCCAGCCAATCACAGGGCACATATAGACAAACAACCATTCACACTCACATTCATACCTATGGACAATTCGGAGTCGCCAATTAACCTAGCATGTTTTTGGAATGTGGGAGGAAACCGGAGTATCCGGAGAAAACCCACGCATGCACGGGGAGAACATGCAAACTCCACACAGAGATGCCCAACAAACATTCCAACCCAGATGCTCCAGATCTCCTGACTGTGTGGCCTACATGGTAACCACCCGACCACCGTGCGGACTATTTCTGCATCTGTACTAAAACAACACAATTAGGTTCAATTAGTTGCGTTAATGGATCGGTTTAAGATGGGATTAAACAATTAACTGTCAAATGTAAATTCATAAAAATTAATGAAAAAGAAAAAATATTTGTCCAATGTTGAAATCTAAAGGACAGACTGTTTTGAGAACAAAAAAATCTCAGACACAATCCTATGTATACCACCCAGATTCTCCTGATAGGATCCAATAAACACAACCAATGAAGAAAGCACTTGATTAATTAAACTTTCATTGAGTCTATGGCATTGAGATCAGCAATATAATTAAAGTGTCATGAATAATATACGGTGTAATAATAATTAAAAAGTGATATATAGAGTTGTATTCAGGAAAAGTAATTCCTATTTCCCAAAAAATGTAGCTGTCAAAGGGCAGTGTGTTCTGGTAAAGCATTTTTTCCTAATTTGATGGCTAATGAAGACACTTTTTGCAAAGTGATGCCAAATTATCAGGAGACTGCCTGAGTTGGATGTTAATGTGTGCACGTGGAGACACTGAAAGAGAGTTAATTAAAATCCTGTGATCTATAAGCTAGGTTTGAGGGAAAACATTGATTGTGGTGGTACTGTACATTAGTCCCGTGGGACTGGGAAGGCATCCATTCAGTCGGGGAACGATTGGATGTCTTTTAAATCCCTGCAGGAATGCTCTCCACGTGCATGTTTTTTTTTTCCCCCACATTCAGCGCCACACTGTTGACATTTATCGCTGGTGTGTTCATCAAATGAGTCTTCAAATCATCTGCTATTATCTCCTGAGATGGAGCTCCCCGCCGCGCTGTTGGGCATGCAGCCAACACGTTCTATTTATTTGCAAGATAATTCCTCATTACTGAGCAGCGTGTGCATTTGTGTGATTGTGGGGTTTTATGTTGTTCAAAAACGATGAGTGACGCGTCCCTTACGAAAAGAAAATATATTTATCAATATATTACTTTAAATATATTGTATTATATTATATTATTTTTCCATTATATTTTCCAATACATTATATATTATAAATACATGGAATAATATATTTTTGTACATATATTATATATTCATGTCATATATGGCAATATATTGCAGAATATACAAATGATTGCCGCTTTCAATATATTGAAATATATTAAATCCAAATATACGTATAATATATGAGTTTATATATCCCAAATTATATGCAATTTTATATATGTAAAAATATAGTCCTTTTTTGGTCTTGATCGCAAGATATACACATATATGATCTATGCATATATTGCAATATATTGGAAAATATAAACATAAGATCCCATATATGGAAATATATTTCCTAATATATTGCATTATATATATATTGTATATCTATATATGTTTTTTTTTAAGTGTGCAGGTGTTCCAGTCAGATGTCTAAAGGGGCACGCGACTGCGAAAAGGTTGCCAACCATCGCCCTATAATAGCATAATACATGGAATAGTCCGCCCCCAGAATCAGAAATAGTGCCGCCTGCAAATTATTTTCAGACTTGGTGGAACAAAAAGGTTGCCTCCTTGGTAACGAGGAATGTACTCAGCAGAGCACAGACCCTTAACAAGGAGGAAGATTTTTAATTTGGATCAGCACCAAATTGTACACCTTCATAGATAGCCACCTCCTACATATGCATGAATGTTATCATTGAGATTCATGCATTATTCACCAGGAAATAATGAGAATGTTGAAAAAGGGGCTCTAAATGCTAACAAAAGTGGAAGGGGGGCTTGGATCCACACCAAAATGTGATGACTATGTTGGAAGATTTCTTTTTAAATGGTTAATCCCGCTTACAAAACAAATTATTTGGTGGATGTAACAAACATGGTTTCCAAGAAGCGGATGTCGGATGTAATTCAAATGATGTAGGAACAAAAATAGAAATAAAAAACCTCCGTGACCTCTAAAACCTGCAGGTCAAATAAGAAGTCAAATGAGGAGGTGGATGGGGGGGCAAGTGCACAGCTGGGTATGCAAATTCTGCTTGTATATAAAAACACTGTTTTTCTACTTTTATTCTCTCTTAGTATTTTTACTTCTTATCCAACTATGGATTGTTTCAGAGAGAAACAGCGATATCGATCCAAAAAAGGAGACAAAAGATGGACAAACCCCGAGGTGTGATTCTACAGAAACATACAAGGTTACGCCTGAGGGTCCACCATAGGCAACCTTCTCTATAAAGTGAAAGACTGCTGATGCTTACAGTCACAAGGGAGTCTTTGTCACAGAGGGAGTTTTAACGTCGTTCAACACGACTTTAAAGACAGACTTTAGATAGATAGATAGACTCCCTTTATTGTCATTGCACAAAAACACAGTAGTGAAATTGCCAACGAAATGTCGTTGCCTGGCTCCCATATAATAACAGACACAAAAGATAAGTAATAATAAATAATAATAATAATAATAATAATAATGTGGAGAATAAATAGATAGAATAGACACCAAATATGAACAACATAATGTAAAGTGCAGCGTGAACAGTAAATTGCCCAAATAATTTAAATAAATAATAATAATGTAATTAAGGGTAGAGGGGCTTATTTGGCATTCAGCAGTCTGATGGACAGCCACAAAAACGTCTCTGTTTGATCAAATTAAAACAATAACATAACAAAATCTAAAATCATTTATGTATCAGCAATCGCATGTCCCGTGAACCAGGTTTGGCCGCCAAAGACCAGGTCACCGAGGTGCCCGCCCTTGCCCTTTAACTGAGACCCAATTGGCAAAACGTGGAAAAATCCCATTTGGCTTCTTTGAGTTGGGTCTGGCCGAGTAAAGGCCCACCAGTCGCTGGTCTGCAAGCCTCTGCCCCCCCAGGCCTGGCTCCAGGGTGAAAACTGTAAGTTTGCCTCCTTAATTTTTTCAGCCATGCATTGGACACCACATTACAGCACCTTTGCTATGTATTGAGTGCGATTGGTAAATAACCTGTTGTCGGTGCCAACAAAACAATTGAATTCAACCTCACCAGGATGTAGGGGAAGTCCGTATCAACAGTAAGTTCCACCAATTTGTCAATATTATTAATTACATTAGATGAATATAATTATTTTGCATAGTTTTCTGCATGCATCTATAATTATTCTCTCTAAACGTTTCCTCCCACATGCTAGGTTAATTGGCGATTCCAAATTGTCCATAGGTATGAATGTGAGTGTGAATGGTTGTTTGTCTACGTATATGTGCCCTGTGATTGGCTGGCGACCAGTCCAGGGTGTACCCCGCCTCTCGCCCAAAGACAGCTGGAATAGGCTCCAGCACCCCCCTTGTGAGGAAAAAGCGGTAGCAAATGAATAGTCATTTCCAAGAGCCAACAGATCAGCATTCAATGCATGACACATGAAGATACATCCGCCTGTAATTCTATCCAAGGCCAGCAGGTGGTTTCGTGTGCACATGAAGCTTCAAGAAATGAATCCATTCTCAAACCAGTTGACTGAAATGGTTCAAAACCTCATGGGGTTTCATCTCACCATCACTAGTGTCCAGAATGGAATTTGGATTTACATTGGTTTTCGTCTAAACCAGGGGTGGGCAAACTACGGCCCGGGGGCCAAATCCGGCCCGCCAAGTGTTTGAATACGGCCCGCCCAATCTTTCCAAAGTATTTCATTTAAACTCAACATACAACCTGGCATCATGGCCTGAGCCAACCTTTTGATGGTTTTATCAATTTCGTTTTTGACATGGTCTGTTGTTTACAAAGTGCTCCTGAAAAAAGGGACACAAGCACATAATAATAATAATAATTATTATTATTATTATTATTATTAGATTATTCGATTATTATAATTATTATTAGAACTATTATGGTTATTATAATTATTATTAGAACTATTATGGTTATTATAATTATTATATTAATGCTAATTATTATATTAATTATATATAATATTATTGTTATATTTGCATATTTTACATAATAATAATATTATTATTATTATTTTAATTTTATTGTAATTATTATAATATTTTATTATTTTTAAAATATTTAAATATAAATATAAAATAATAAATAATAGCAGATTGCATGACAATTTTACAGATACAATAATACCAGGTGGACTGTTACGTGTAAA